>NC_056626.2:116689824-117944824 GCF_002870075.4 Lactuca sativa
TTTCATTTTTTCGCAACCTTGGGCCCAAAAACTCGTGAGGCCCAATTTAAAGCCCAATATGCCAAATTTTATGTTTTTGACCTTTTGAAAAGTATGGTTTTCATAAAAATCAGCTTTTATACTAATAAACAACTTATAACCCCCATAAAACCGAAAATTAACAATTTACACCCAATCTTTGTTATTTTTGCAAAAATGACACTTGTAAGGTTCTTTGGTTTTGTTTTTCACTTTTTAAACTTAAGAACCCTTAGATCTATGATGTATGTTTGTTTATTAAGTTTTTGTTCATGATTCTTTCACCTTTTTTGTTATAGATCTCGAAATATAACAAATATTTCATATTATCACAACCAAAAACTAAAGAATTCACATATAGCATGCAAACACACATAGATCATCACATAATACTTGTATTCTCCCCCCAAAAGCAAGTAAAAACCGAAAAAAGGGGGTACGAACTCACCTTGCTTAGTTGTTTCGGTTTTGAAGAAGATGTGAAGAAGATTTTTGGTCCTAGCAAGCCTCCTAGAGTTGATTTCGAATTTGAGAAGCTTCTAAGGAGTAGATCACAAAAATTGTATGAGTTAGGAAGAGGTTTTGATGAAATAAAGAAACTAGGTTATAGATCTAAACAATAACTTACCAAAGATGATGATTCTTATGGAAGAACCTCCTTGAAACGTTCCAATATCTCAAAATTTTGGATGGAGAAGAGGATGTGCTTGAGAGTGTTTGAGATGAAAGTTTGAAGATGTGTGTGTGTTTGGTGGTTCTCGGCCAAGAGGAAGAAGAGTGGGGAGAGAGAGAAGTGAAATGACCCTTATGGATGCATGTTGGTCCATGCATGGAGATATAGGGTGTAATAAGGAGGTGTCACCTCCCAAAGTCAACCCTCCCCATTTTTATATCTTCCCCCCCCCCCCCCCCTTTTTGTTTTCTACTTGGGCCGAGAGAGAGAGAGAAGGAAGAGAATGACTTGGGCCTTTTGTGCTTGAGTCTCATAATATGAGGCCCAATTTTATGGTTTTCAGCCCATTGGGCCTTTAAATTAGTTCATGGCCCAAATCTTGCATAAAAGAATGGATTTGAGTCCATTAAGGCTAATTGGATTTGTCATGGCCCAACAAGGCCCATTAAAGGTAAACTAGTCCATTTTAGACTTAAAAGGCCCAAAAAGGTTAAGTCTCATGAGATTGGGTCCAATTAGAGCCCATTTAAGAGTTCTAAGCCCAAAATAGTCAAATTGGAAGCTTATTAGTCCATTAGGCCAAATTAAGGAAATCCTAGTCCATATTGGACTTAAACCGAGATTTCTAGGGTTTCCAATCTTTTGTTGACTATTTAAGTGTTTGTATAGAGTGTTTGATGAAATTTTGGTGTCATTGAACAAACATCATACATACTTTCAAGTTTTAGTTACGAATGTTATCATTGTTAATGTTTTCAGAAGCATAAGAATTCCTAGTTGTGACATCATCCCCCCGTTAGAGGGAATTTCGTCCCGAAATTCTTTTTGAAGCTAGATTTGATAATGCGAGAATAGGTGAGGGTACTTTTGCTTCATCTGGTCTTCGCGTTCCCATGTGAATTCCGGTCCACGTTTTGCGTTCCACCGAACTTTCACAATCGGAATGTGACTTTGCTTAGTACGCTTCACTTCCCTGTCCATGATTTTAACCGGTTCCTCGACGAATAGGAGATTCTCGTTGATTTCGATTTCTTCAAATGGGATGACGAGAGTTTCTTCAGATAAACACTTCTTCAAGTTGGAAACATGGAACACGGGGTGTACACTGTTGAGCTCGACAGGTAGTTGCAGTCTATAAGCCACTGGACCGATTCGGGCGAGTATCTCGAATGGTCCAATGTATCGTGGATTTAGTTTTCCCCGTTTCCCAAAACGAATCACCCATTTCTAGGGAGAGACCTTTAAAAACACCCGATCCCTGACATGAAATTCCAAGGGATATCGCCGTTTATCAGCGTAGCTCTTCTGTTGGTCTCGTGATGCTTATAGTCGAGCTCTGATTTGAACTATCTTCTCTGTCGTTTCGCGTATGATTTCTGGTCATGTTAATGCATTTATTGTTATTTAGAATACCTTATTAATAATATCCATATATTTTGAATTTTTAATGTACCAGATGTGTTCTTGCGTTTTCAGCATTTTAAGTGTTCTCATTGGATCCTATATATATATATATATATATATATATATATATATATATATATATATATATATATATATATATATATATATATATATATATATATATATATATATATATATATATATATATAGGGGATAGTTCAAATAAAAACAGTAAATAGTGTGAGAATGTAAAAACACTATTTTTATGTTATTATTCTGTAATGAATTTTGTATCCACAACTTTATGTCTTTATTCAGCAATGAATAAATAAATTGTCACATGTTAAAACTAAATTTAAAATTTACTACAAAAATGCATGCACGTACATAAATATATAATATAATAGTAGCATTGTAATATATATATATATATATATATATATATATATATATATATATATATATATATATATATATATATATATATATATATATATATATAATGTTGTTATGTAAAATAATTTATGATATTTATCATAAAAATTGATTCCAAAACTTATAGAAGTTCATTCTATGTTTTTTAAAATGCCCAAAATAATAGAACGTCTTGGTGTTTTATTAGAATTGTTGATGGATCAAATGCAGAGGTAAATCAAAATTGTATCAAAATCCAACCCATAAGAAACTTATCGTATTTATTATGTTTATTATAAACTAATATCAGTTTACTTTAGTAACTAATAATGGACACAATAATCCAAGAGACGCAAGTTGGATTAAACTTTTGGCATCATATTTAATTTAACCAATGAAACTATAAATCGTGTTGCGAAGGGTTTGAATTGTGTATAAACCAACCAAATTTAGTCTATGATATAATAAAATAAATAAATAATAATATTTAATTAATTAAGAATATGATTCCTAGACGCTAATAAAATAATAAATAGCAAAAGACTTATAGCATAACGATATGAGGTGTTGTCCTCATTTTTGTGGCTGAAGGTCAAGTCTCGTTTTGGATATAAATGAAATTAGGTGTTAGTTTAAGAATAATTTTATATATTTGTCGGTTAAAAAAAATAAAGGTTATTGTCACTATAGCCCATCAATGTTTCGTATATTGGTTTAAATGGTCCATCGTGACTTTTTTTTGCCTTTAAAGGGTACGAACTTGTGTTTTACCGGTTAATTTGGTACCTTTACCTATTTTTGAAGGTTAAACTGCATTTACCTGCCAACTAAGCAGGTGAGTCAACAATGACTCATTGGTGAGTCGACTCATCGTTGCCACGTAAGTAAAATTGACTGGGGAGGAAAAGGATTGCATCTGCCAAACGAAATCGGAAGTAAAATAGACTGGGGAGGAAAATGATTGATCCTAGTCGCTCCAAGGGGAAAGAGCAATCGCAGATGTGTGATCGATTGAAAAAGTGGGAAATCAGGGTCTAGAAATCGATTAGTCAAAGGGGAACGACCGATGATTGGCTAGAAGGAAGCACGTAGGTGCGTAGTCTGCTACTCTGGATGCCTTGGCCGATCGTGTTTGCCTATGGGGCTTGACGAGGCCGAAGGGAAGGAAGAAAGGGGAAGGCATCGAGGTTTTTTGCTTCGGTTGTGGTAGCGAGCTGTGAAAAGGTGTTCGATGGTGTTGATCAAGGAAACGATCAGCGACAGGGCTCGAGCTCGGGTGGTTTGGCAACGAGGGTCGATGGGATGGAAAGGAAAGGGGATCTTGTCTTTGGCGAGCCGTGGATGTGTTAATAGTCATCAATCATCAACAGGTAGAAGAAAATTATCCATCTTCTTCTCCCAAGTGGACTTGCTTATTGACCTAAGTGCGTGAACAACTGACATGAAATTTGTTTTCAAAGGATCAATGCCCATTTCCACAACTTCTTCCATGGCCTTTTTGAACTGTTCTTTAGTATCTGAAATATCTCTAGGGTGGTCAGTTAATACATAAAGCATCTTTGATCCAGGCACACCAACATCACACAATAATTGCATATTTGAAATCATATTTGCTTGGGAATCCAAATCCACGACCCACGCACACCTCCTGATTGCAAGAAGAGTTTTTTCATTGGATTGGAGTAAATCTCTGAGTAAGTTAAAGGTAGGTTCTATACTATTCTTCAAGCTTTTACGAAGGGATTTGGGTCTTGCAATTAGTATCTTGACAATATCAGAATCTGAAAGTCCTACGGAACGTAAGAACTCAAATTTGGGAAAAAGGTTTGTTTGGGGATTACATGTGAGAGCCCTGGGAAAATTTCGCACTAAATGAGATATTTGGGTTTCTGTGAAGCCTTGATTCTTGAAAAATGCTATCACAGAGTCTGCTCGATCTGGGGTTTGGATGTTTAAGCATTTGGAAGCTGAAATCGCCTTGTCTAGAGGGAATCCGCATGAGTTTATTAGGGAGGAAACTGTGAATGAGTTATATGATGCTGCATGTGACGAATATGAAGTGCGAGGAAATAATCTATGAAATCGCCTTCTCTCTCTCTCTCTCTCTCTCTCTCTCTATTGTTCTTGTCAAAAATTGAAGAATGAAATGGGTGCTGGGGTTATTTTTTGATAGGAATCGATAGAGGAAATGGGTGTTTATTATAAGACAAAGAGGGAGGTGGAATGGTGGTAGGGTGTGACGGTGCAAGGTGGTTTTAGGGTTGTAGCAACCACCGATTGCTGCTGTGAATTTGATGGGAAGCCATATGTTCTTGGCTGGGAATGAATAAAGGGAATAATATAGGCAGTCATCGGTGGAAGGAAATGGGGAATTAGGGCTTTCCAGCGTTGTAAGCATGAGAGAGAGAGAGAGAGAAAAAAAAAGCTTAAATGATAAGAGACTTGATGAGGTGGCCTTTTTTTAACTTTAAACCTGCTGACGAGGAAGGGTTCACCGGGTGACCCATTCATTTTTTAAAAGAACTTTTTAAACCCTAAAAACATGAATTCGTACCCTTTAAAGGCAAAAAAAAGTGACGATGGACCATTTAAACAAATATAAGAAACATTGTTGTGCTACAGTGACAATAACCTAAAATATAAAAACGTAATTAAATTTGTGTTAGATCTCCTACCAAAATCATACATTTGTATAATATGACCGTTTATGTATCGTCTAGACAATTATATACAAGATGTTTTAATAAAAAAAAATAGAATTCATTACAACATAAATAAATATTCAATAATTGTGTCTTTATTTTTATTTTTGTTTTTTTTGTTTTTTTTTTATTTTATTATTATTTTTTTTATATCTACCACAACTGGGTTGTGTATAACCAATCACAAGTAATCCACTAATTAAACTAAAAATAACAATATAATATTCTATTTAATTAAATAATATGATTCATGGACATGAAAAAAAATAGATGACTGGGATTTTCTGTAGATCTAAAATCCAAATTGTATATTTGTTTAATATGGAGAAACATTTATGTATCATTTAGTAAAATGATTATTAGACATTTTTACGAAAACAAAATCCAAATTCCTTTCTTCATGCATTTTTATTTCTTTTTGTGTCATATAAATGAGCCCGTATAAAACTAAAAATATCAATTCACACAGTGAATAAATATTAAATAATACCATGATTATACTATTGGATCTAATATGATTCAATGTCTTTAGACGAATGACGATCATTGGTTGTTGATACGTGGTGCTCTTGTAAGTGCATACATGTGCATAAACCTTAACATTGATTTTTAAGTAATTTTATATTTAGACAGAGGATTCTATATTTAGAATAAATACAAAGGGTAAAATATTAAAAAATATAATTTATTAATATTTAGAAAAAATCTTATATTTTGTTTTATATTTATATTAATTCTTTTCAATTACATTTCACATTAACACAAATATCTATGATTTATAAGAAATTGTCGGTTGTTTTTTGACATTATATTTATCTTTTTAATTTTTTGTTTAATATCAAAAAACTAAAATAAGTGATGTTGCTTCTTATCTAAAATAAATATGAGAAACGGACCATTACTCAAACATAAATAAATGACATCATTTTTTTTTCCATATCAACCTAAAAACAAACAAAATAAACGTCTTGTCACAGAATAATTGGTAACTTAAAAAAAAATGATATTTTGGTATATCTGAGGTTTTTTTTATAGTTTTGGTATGCATAAAAAAAAATCTACATATAAACAAAATATAAAGAAACTTAAAATATAATTTTTTTTTCTATGTATACACAAATTAATGTTGATATATAAATGGTGTTATTTTTCGTATTTTGCTCTTAAATATATATTATCAAATGAAAAGATTCGAATGTTTATTATAAATAGTAAATGTATTTGATAACTTGATTTTTATCTTATTTTAATACATTCGGAATTGGCATTTTAATTAAATAAAGCAAATCACAAGTTGAATTAGTAAATTAAGACCTTCACATATAATTCAATTTTTGTTTGATTACATAAAAAATAATAATAATAACTTAAAGCATGTAGGTCCCGCAATTACTCGGCGAACAGAGAAAGGTCGCACATGTCATGGTTAGTGACTCACTTGGTCACTGGTAGTCTGGAATCTGTACAACTATTTAGTATTATTTCAAAAAAAGCATATTAGGCTTAATAAATTTACAGTTCAAGCCCCTCATTTCCAGAATAATGATATAGACCTACTCTTAAAATCCAAACACGCCAAGTTCACTCCCTCTCGTTGTGGTTGAGATGACACAAAAAGCAAAAAATAATGAATAAATTGGAAACATTGTTTGATTTGCATAAAAAAAAAAAGTCTTTCGATAAAATATGTCTTTTAATTAAACATAAAGCCCAAAACTATATATTTCTAACTTAACGAGCTGAAAAGACAATTGTGTTCCAAATTTTGCCTCTTTTTTTTTTGGATTATTAATTTCTTTTAAAGATTTTTTATTTTATTGGATTTTTTTTTACTGAATTATCATATATTAATAAATATTATTTTTAATATATAATAACTATTTATTAATTAAAATTATTTTATTGGATTGTTAAGTTCTTTTAAATAATTATTTTTTTAATTTCTTTTTTATGGATTAATTCTTCTTTATTAGATTATTATATATTAATAAATATTATTTCTAATATATAATATTTATATATTAATATATATTACTTTATTGGAGTATTAATTTCTTTTAGTTGATTTTTTAATTCATTTTTATTGGATTAATTTTTTTCTTGGACAACACTACCATTATCCTAATATATTTTAAAAAATCTCATTCATCCCACCACTATCGGACATAAACCAAATCAAGAATCACACGTTATATTATATATATATATATATATATATATATATATATATATATATATATATATATATATATATATATATATATATATATATATATATATATATATATATATATATAACTTAAATGGCTAGAAGGAATAACGTCATCAACTTGAAAAACAATAAACTAAAAACAACATAATTGTCATTCTATTTGGATTTTTAAATGATTATTGTGTAATTTTGATTTTGTATGACAATTTGTATGTTTTTATAATTATTCAACAACTTCATCCATCACTGTATAAAACAACATGGTAATATGATTATTTTTTATCATTCAATACAGTCAGTTAGATGTACAATCAAACATCATGATTTCTTTTCCAGTTAGAAAACTTTCTCATACATTACTTTTCTAGACAACAACTATCGAACTGTAAACATCCCAAAATCGAGACCCAAGTTTTTTTTTTTTTTTTGTTTTTTTTGTTTTAAGGTATATTACTTGTAAAAACAGTTAACGAAAAACAACATTGACATCCTTTCAAACATAAAGTCGCAAATCACAAGTCTCAAAATCATATGAACAAATAGTATAATATTATAGTACAATCCCAAGTTTCTCAAATGCGGAATATCATGTGTAAATGTGTGATGCGTTGCTACCCCACTGACTCTTTCCCCTTAGATGAAGAGGTACCTGAAACCAAAACTAAAATCCATAAGCATAAAGCTTAGTGAGTTCCCTCATCATACCCATACCAAATAATGCATAATCTTCGGTATCTTTCAACCGGTAACTGTCGGGCATAGCCAGGAGCTGGACTCCTCCTCGGTATCTTTCGACCGGTAACCGGGAACTAACCTCCCATTCGGTATCTTTCAACCGGTAACTGGGTGCTACATTCCCCTTCGGTATCTTTCAATCGGTAATCGGGGACTATTTCACCCCTACTACTGCTAATACATATCAAGCACAGTAAACATATCAGGCACAATAATCATATCAGGCACAATAAACGTAACTCATACCAACACTAGATAATTATCACAAAGACAATCATCTATCCAACACTCTTACTTGTGGGTCGGCATTGTGGTCGTAGACCCACTCCTACCAGGAGAAAACTCACATCAAAATCGTGTAGTGTCTGCACTGACCTCGGTATGAAAACCAACTCTCCTCGAATCCTCAATCCCTACACAACAACTTTTCTAACTTATCAATTCATACTCGTAACCCTTACAAGGGTCAACTCAAGTTCGAGACAAGGTCAAGGTCAACAACTTGGTCAATGGTCAATCATCTGGTCAAAGTCAACATCTGGTTGACTCGACTCGCCGAGTTGGTCCGCCAACTCGCTGAGTCCCCATGTTCACCTACTGCCATAATCTCGTCCTTACTCGTCGTGTCTAGCAAGAGCTCGACGAGTTCTCCTTCAACAACACATCTGAATATCTTCAACCGACTCGCCGAGTTCGTCCTTGAACTCGTCGAGTTCATCTTCATCCATATGAAGATGTTCAGTTTATGACACGTCGAGTTCTCCTTGAACTCGTCGAGTCCATCTTCATGTGGTTGGGACATTGTCTTGAACTCGCCGAGTCTGCTCATCCACTCATCGAGTCCTATGATTTCCAAGTTCAAAACAAATCAATAGCAGCCTGAGTGTTCCTTCCACTCAACCAAAACCATTTCCAGAAGACGTTTGGGGGAAAAAGCATCCCAACTCACCGAGTCACCCAAGCGACTCGCCGAGTCCCTCCTAGTCCAAAACTATACAGTCGATTATAATGGGTCTTAATGCATGAAAACCATATATATGACTTCCTAGGGTCCATTTCATACGTAAAGCTACGGATTTGATGTCCATGCATGGGGTTTTTGGCTCCAAAATCCATAAAAAGAAGTCTACAAGATGCATGGGGTGCTTATGGCAACAAAGTTGGCACCTTTATGCCATAAGGACCCCCAATAGTTCCAGATCTGAAGTACAACACCAAGCACACATACAAAATCCGATTATGGCTTCACTATGCTCATAAAAAGGGTAGAAATAGCCCCAAATCAAAATCTAAGAGATAGATGGTCAAGGTTCCAGCTTTTTACCTTGAATGAGCTGAGAATAGAGTAAAACCTATGGATCTTCTTGCTTCTACTTGAACTCCCAAGCTTCCTTCCTCTTTTCCAACTTCAAAAACACACAAAAAGGCTCAAGATCACTCAAACAAGGTTAGGGTTTCAATCTAGGGCTTCTATGAGTTGGGAGGGGTGACGGAGTCTAGTTTGGGACGAGATAAAGTGTTTAAATAGGGTGCAAACCCTAAATATTAGGGTATTGACCAGACAGCTCCTACTCGTCGAGTCGGTCCCCTGACTCGTCGAGTAGATCACTAAAATCCCCGCATAAAGACGAGTCTACTTTCCGAGTTGGGCCTCCAACTCGCCGAGTCCCAGAGTAGAACACCAAAATACTTGAAATTAATTACGTACTAGGAACCGGGTGTTACACAAACGTAACCTTACTTTCAATAAATATACCCCTTTTAAATATCTATAGTACCACTTTCCATCATCCATTGCTTAAACTATACTAATAGCACCGATTCATACCATCCTTTTCACCACATACTTAAATTTTCCAATTCCAATATAAACTTTGACTGTCCAAAAAAATTTGAAGTTCTCCATCTTTAATGATAGTGTATATTTCTTTCATCGGAGATTTGATACCTTCAGCCTAAAGCATAGAGTGTTACAAGGTTATAAACAATATGTATTCTAGAGTCCAAAACTGATTAATACATAAACTTTGTTTCTTTATTTCTGTAAACTCGTTAATGAATCAACTCAAGAATTTAACTTACTTTCGATGGGAACTTTTCAAATCGCCAATTCCTTCATCGTATTCCTTTACACATCTAATAACCATTAAAATATTCGACATTTATTCACCTTCGTTCATCTTAAGAAGTTTTGACTTTTCAAGAGTTATCACATGCTTTATTCCACCTTGAAATTATATTGTCACATTATACTTATGTAAAGTTATTTCTATATAGTTGTTATTCCTAATATATTATGGATATTGGTTTCACTAAATCCACTCCTTTCAACCTCCTTACTCAAAATAGCATCTTATGTTTCAAATTATGCTTGGTTTTCACTTATTAGATTTTGTTCCCACGATTTTTCCCTTCCTTTTCATTTTAGCAGCTTGTTTGACTTTGACTATCTGACTAGTCTTCCCATAACAAAAATCTACTTTGCCACCAATATGCGTTTGCATTTTCTTAAATGTCTCCATCAGTTTTTGTTTGATCGTTATACCCTAACAAGTTCCATCGGTCATCCACCATTCCGTTTAACCAATATATCTCCATTATCATCATTTCAATGTCATTTATCATATCATATAAGTTCCATTCCTTTTATTTATAAAAAAATACTTTCTAGAGAAATATCAACTCATTTTATTACCTTAAGTTCCATAACAATTGCTCGTTTCACCATCAAATTAAGGCCTGTTTGATAACTTGCTGATTGGGTCCGGTCAGCACTTTTTGGCTGACTCGGTCCGGTCAGCTTGTTTGATACAAGGTAATTTTCTCTGGCCCGGTAAGAAGCTATTGACCCATCTCCTGACTCGGTCCATTAAAAAAAAGAAGCTGACTCGGTCTTTTTCTTGATTTCCTTCGTTTGCCCTTATCCCAAAACACGTCCGGTCTTCACATCTTTCTTCTTTATCGCCAAATTGATGGATGAACGCAAGATACAACTCCATCGATTCTTCCTCAAACGTCGCCCACCCCTTCTCATGCTCCAATGATGACTTCTTCTGCCTCCAACCCACCCGCCGACCACCATCTTTGCTGCAGCAAGCAGCCCCGTCGCTGGTAATTATATAGCCCTTTGATTTTTTTTTTTTTTCTGAAATTGAATGTATGTTTACTGAAATTAGATATATTTTTGTAAAATCAGATGCATGCTTCAATCCATTACTTGTTTTTTCTTCTAATTCTATCAATTTTGAAACTACGATTGCTATATTTTTTTCACACAAAATCAATTTATTTTCAATTGCAGGAATGATGACTCCAGTTGATGCTTGTGTTGGATTGGAAGTGCTTGATTGCTTCAATCTGGTCTTTCATCTTTACCATCCTTGTTGTTTATAGACTTTGTCAATTGTAATTATTATGTTTAATTTAGATTTTGTATGATATTTGTATATTTTGTTATCTAGGTTATTTTAAAGAAATTGGTGAAAAAAGCTCTTAAAAATGCAATGTACTTTTTTTTCCTTTTCATACAAACATTACATAGCAATGTATTTTAGTTTGTTGGTTAATTTCTTTTAAAACCTACACTAAATGGCAATGTACTTTTTTGGGTTCTTTTGCCATGCCACTAATAAAAGTAGAATAGAAGGGTAAAATTGTCATTTTCAACAATCAGTATAGCCAGTCAGTCGCATAATCAAACGATATGGTTTTAGTCATATGTAGATTCAGTCAGACTTCAAACCCAATCAGACTCCGACTCAGTAAGATATTACTCAGTCAGCAACTATCAAACAACCCCTAAGCCTATAACGGCAATAACTTATACTTCTACCTCATTTCATACTAATTAATAAATTGTTGGCGAATGATCTTAGGTGGTTAAAATGGGTTTCCCATATGTTACATTTTTAACAATAAAAACATTTTTATTATTATTAAATATCAATTAATTTTCGTGGTTAGTGATTAATATTAGTTTTAATATAATTCTTTTTATAAAATTTTCTAACAAAAATTGCGTAGTGATTCGTACATAATATTTTGTATGGTAAAACATTATTGTGTATGAATCACTTCCGTAACTGTAAAGGTAAATTAAATTGAGAATTATTAGTTATAATTGTTCTAATAAAAAATTAAAAACCATGAGAGAGAGAGACACTTTGATTCATACAAAACCATTTATCGAATGTATTTCAATAATTTGAATCTTGTTTAGTATATTATATTATAGAAACTAAATATCCTCTTATCTTTTAATCCTACCAATCCTCCTACTCATTTAAATGATGACACGTGTCATATTAGTATTCTAAAATATCATTAAATCTTATTAAATAAATTTTAAATGTTATACATGTCACTATTTCATTGGATAACAAGATATGTATGAACAAAAAGTAGAAGAGTATTAAATGTTACATACGGAGGATATGGTCCGTGAATTGATTTATTATTGTCAAGTTTTATATGTGAGTACTTATTTTTAGTAAAAGTATAAGTTCAGAGCAATTTGTTGATTTATAATGCAAGGAAATTTAGTTTAATTCACATATACTAAATACTAAATTCTAATAAAAACATAAATTAAGAGAAATTGTTTAACTAATAATGCAGGGAAATGGTTTAATATAATTAAACTCGAGGGATTTATTTGATATAGAGCATACAACAATACAAGGGTTTAGATTGTGGACTTTTGGCCATGTTTTGGCTGATTCAAAGTGTGGCTGGTCATTGTTTTTTCTTTCTCAGAACTTCTACAACGAAGGTTTTTATATTAGTTTTCACGTACAAATTAATCTCTCCTACGAACGAACATAAGGTTATGTTTGATGTTGTGAAGTCACTACAAACGAAATCACATAAATTGAATAATCTTAGGATTTAAATATATGTCAATAAGTTATTAACCACATTTTCCACATACATTACACAAGTCACCAAAACCTAATTCGTGGCCAAACATTCTTAATTCATGAATAGTTGAGGGCGAGCATTCTTAATTCATAAATATTCTTGAATTTACCATCAATAAAATACATTTTAAATATTTTACTTTTAATCATGCACTTTCATAGATACGACTAAAGTTAAAATATTGTACATACCTTTAATACAAATTTACAAAATTAAATCAACCAGATATGAAATATTGTTAAATTAAAAAAAAAAATATTGCAAAAATGGTCCATGTGGTTGTTTGAAAATTGTCATTTTTGTCCAAAAAGTTTTGAAGTAACACCATCGGTCTAAAACTTTGATCTTGTTGCGAGTTTGGTCCAAAATTTTTGAAATTTTTTATAATGACATATTTGCCCTTAATATTTTCATTTTTTTTAGATAAAATTGCAAAAATAGTCATTGTGAATTGTCATTTTTGTTCAAAAAGTTTTGGAGTTGCACCCCGGTCCAAAACTTTGATTTTGTTACGAGGTTTGTCCAATTTGTTTTAAAAATGGCAAACAGATTCCGATGCTTAGATGTGCAACTTTGGAGATCTACGGAGCAAGGGTTTCAAAAGCCCATCGTCTCTCTTAAGATTTTTGGAAGACTGGTGTTTTGCAGTGGTGAACAGATATGGCATCCGATGATGGTGATGTAACGAAACCCTAATTGAATCGGAGAAGATGAAGGATGATAGAAGCATTGGTGGTTTCCGATATATATATATATATATATATATATATATATATATATATATATATATATATATATATATATATAGCAGAAAGATCATTAGAAAATGCATATTAGGGTTACACATTAAAGATACAATCAACAAGTGTCACATGACATTTTATTAATTAATAAATAGAATGGTCCTTAGAGTTTGGGTTAGTTTTCATCTATAGTTCAAAAATAAGAATTACAAACCCATTATGCAAAAACCTAACCCAAAACAAATCAACCCTAACCTAAATCAAATAAAACCACGTTTTGTTTCCCTCTCCATGTCTCCTACGTTCTCTCGCACCACCCTACCAGCATCCCTTGTATTCTTCTTTCAACGATCGCCGACCCCTGCCATTGTCGTCCCTCGCCTCCCTTCATCCACCACTAGACCCCGTTGATCGTGGCCAAACCCTCTTCCATCTCCCACGTTCTTCGAAGAGGAACACAAATTATTACCATAATGTGTCTCCTCCCCCTTGCACTCTCTAAAAAGACCTCATCGTCATCGGCTCCTATCTCTCGAGATACTTCATTGCCGCCATCGCTCCATATCCAACCACCGCCCCTTCCCTCAGCCTCTCTCACAACACCCCATCATCACAGGTGGATTTTAAGGGTTTTAACACCAGGTAATTTAAAGGGTTTTAACATCGATCGTAGTTCAAATACCTCTCCACAAATTGATGATTCCCCAAATCGATTGATTCAAAGTCGAATAAATAGTTAAAATTGATGTTCATGTGAGAAATTTGAATTCAAATAGAAGTGAGTATAGGGTACATTGATTGTCAAATTTTGTTGTTTGAAAGTCAAAATTGATGGTCAGAGAACCATTTAATTTCAACCACATGTTAAATTACTTTTCTTCCATTGAGAAAATCAACTCGAAAAGTTTGTGTCGACGTTGTGTGTCGAAATAGGAATCGGTACTGGCTTGGTGTGCGGAGAACGGTTAGGCTATCCGGAGTGGGGGATCAATTCACACATGAAGGAAGGCGTGGCAGCCCAAGGGACGTGTGAACACCGCCCCAAGGGCTGGTGGTTTGTGTATGGAGTGGGTACAAAGATTGGCCAGGACGATGAATAGGAAGCAAGCAGCAGCAGCAAAGGTCCAATATTGACCGTTTTCCTTGTATCCGTTGTAATAAAAAAATTGCCACACCATTTTTTCAGTAAACTGGTCAACAAGGAAACCATATTTAAAAAATGGGTATAGGGGACATAAGTACATCAAAAGAATCATCCATTTTTTTTTTTTTTTTATTGAAGTTACAATTATGGTCCCTGAAAGTGTTTGTTTATATCTTAGTATACCATTTTGCTTATCTTTAAATTAAATTAAACCCTCCGATATATATATATATATATATATATATATATATATATATATATATATATATATATATATATATATATATATAAAAGTAAGTTCAAATAAAAACAGTAAATAGTGTGAGAACGTAATAACAATATATTTATGTTATTATTCTATAATGAATGTTGTATATGTGTATTGTTGAAGTAATTTTAATACGAATATTAATGTTTGATTAGTCATATATTCATTATAATGCTACTATTCTGTTATAAACTTATGTATGTGCATTTTTGTAGTGAATTTTAAATTTTGTTTTAATCTGTGACTATTCATTTATTCATTGCTGAATAAAGACATAAAGTTGTGAATACAAAATTCATTGCAGAATAATAACATAAAATAGTGTTTTTATGTTCTCACACTATTTACTATTTTTATTTGAACTATCCCCTATATATATATATATATATATATATATATATATATATATATATATATATATATATATATATATATATATATATATATATATATATATATATATATATATAGGGAGGGGTTCAGTAGAGAACCAATATGGGTGGAGGAACCGAGGAACCTATTAAGATGGTTGGATCAAAAAATTAACAACCATTGGATTTGAGATGTAAAAGTATGAAAAACAATAGTGTGCAACTGATTATAACCAAACACGTAACTTAAGGGGGCATTTTCGTCAACCTAAAACTTATTTACTCTCACGGTGAATTAAGGACGTTAGTTCATCAGTTTCACATATCCGTGAAATCGATTTTACCCTCTCACTGAAAGCGATCTTTTAATTGACCGACGAACATCGATTTCAAACGCATCTCCGACGACGATTCAGTCAAGATCCATAGTCAATCTTGCCGAAAGTTCGTAAAAATGAATCTAGAAGATATATTTGACTGCTATTTATTTCCGATTATTTCATTTAATGCATTTTAAACATTAAATTTTCCGTTTGATAAATTTCAAAATGACAAATCTAAACTATCTGTTACATTATATATTCGATGAATCTGTGAATACACTATTTTATTAATAAAATCATTTTAGACTGATTTCGAACCCTCAGATGATGAACTTTTAATAATTTGTATACATAACGAAAACCTAATGATCTAAATTTCTTGAAATCGATACAAAAATCATGAATATCTACATTACAAACTGTAATTTCCTAAAACTTTGTGAATCTAACTCGAATATGAGTTTATTAAGTAAATTGAAACCCTAATTTCATGAACTTCTGTGAATTTGTATAATTAACAAAATCCTAATGATATAAATTTCTTCAAATCGATATAGAAATCATGAATATCTAAATTACCAACCATAATTTCCTAAAAACTTTGTGAATCTAAGTGGTTTCTGAGTTTATACATTAAACTGAATATCTAATTTCACATTTTGAATTCACAGTGTGCTTTGTGATTTACATTTAATTATTTTGAAATGATTCAATGTTTATGAGGATTACATTATTTGACCATTCACAAAGTGAATCATGATTACATATCAATTTAACATATCATTTATTCAAATTGTGAATTCACATGGTGCTTTATCATTTACATTTGATTTTTTCATCTTGTGCGAATTCACATTGTGTATCTATGTTTAATTGATATTGTATCTCTTATTGTGCTTCTCATTGTAAATTTATAAAGAGTTGCATTGGTAATGTTTTGATTCACACTAAATTCACAATGTGAATAAATATTATGTTAAATTCATTTGTAATCCTGATTCATATTGTGAATTGTATGAATAAATCATAACTTTCATACCATGAAGTTGATGTGTGAATTAATTTGTTAATCAAAAACAAGAAATGAAGAAAAGATCAATGAAAAAAAGGATAATAAGAAAAGGATGAAATTGACAAGAAATCTAAAAGATGTTATACCTTCAACTAAAAGTGAATAAATTGAAGATATTCAAGATAAAAAAACGTTAGAACATTCACATTCAGATTAAAATAACTAATTATCTAATCATATACTACACACTTATTAAAAAACTAATCCACAATGTGAATCTTGGATGTATATCTCACATTCATACAGATTCAAAATGTGAATCTCTTAATTTTTTTTGCAAGTTGATCAACACTTTTGTTTGTTTTTACTATGCACAAAATAATTGTAAAAATTCACCATGTGTATGTGTACATCACTTGGTGAACCTCAAACTCTTTTGCTATGAAATGCATAAATTCACAATGTGAATCTTGGATGTATATCTCACATTCACATAGATTCACAATGTGAATCTCTTAATTTTTTTTGCAAGTTAATCAACACTTTTGTTTGTTTTCACTATGCACAAAATAATTGTAAAAATTCAATGTGTATGTGTACATCACTTGGAAAACCTCAAACTCTTTTGCTGTGAAATACATAAATTCACAATGTGAATCTTAGATGTATATCTCACATTCACATAGATTCACAATGTGAATCTCTTAATTTTTTTGCAAGTTGATCAACGCTTTTGTTTGTTTACACTATGCACAAAATAATTGTAAAAATTCACCATGTGTATGTGTACATCACTTGGTGAACCTCAAATCTTTTGCTGTGAAACACATAAATTCACAATGTGAATCTTGGATGTATATCTCACATTCACATAGATTCACAATGTGAATCTCTTAAATTTTTTTTGGCAAGTTGATCAACACTTTTGTTTGTTTTCACTATGCACAAAATAATTGAAAATAATTCACCTTGTGTATATGTACATCACTTGGTGAACCTCAAACTATTTTGCTATGAAATGCATAAATTCACAATGTGAATCTCTTAGTTTTTTTTTTCGCAAGTTGATCAACACTTTTGTATGTTTTCACTATGCACAAGATAATTGTAAAAAATTCACCATGTGTATGTATACATCACTTGGTGAACCTCAAACTCTTTTGCTGTGAAATGCATAAATTCACAATCTGAATCTTGTATATACCTCATAGCCTAACAGATTTGCAATGTGAATTTCTAAAAAGATTTTGCAATTTGATCATCACATGTTGAATTTTATTGTTTGACATGTATTTCATAATACTACTTATATTTTTGACATTGATATTAAAAATTTCACATTGTGTAGTTGAAGGTTTAAAAAAATATACCAAAAACACAGCAAGGAGAACCATGGTGGAAATAGTTAATAAATTAAGAAAAAATAAAGATGAAAGACTATTGATGAAAATGTTGAAAAAGAAAAAAGTTTAGAAGGTGATGATATTAAAAAAAAGCATTGGTGAAGCAAGATGAATCTGTTTTGAAGACACTTGAAAAGAAAACAACACAAGGTTAGTATTCATAAAATTATAATTTACTTTAATATATAAAATCAGTTATCATTGATTTTTTTTTTAAAATGAACAGAAATCAAACAGAGTCCAAGATTTCAAAAAACAAAAACAAAAAAGTCGATGAAGCAGGACAAATCTGTTTTCAAGACACCTGAAAAGAAAACAACTCAAGGTTAGTATTTATAAAATTATAATTGAACGTAATATTATAAAATTAATTCTTATTAATTTTGTTAAAACATAAACAGAAATCAGACAGAGTCCAAGACTTAAAATGATTGAATACAAAAAAGTGGTGACTCCTATTAAAGTTGATGACAGCCTTGTAAAAAAAGAATTTGATGAAAAAGCAACAGGTTTGTTTATTACTATTCACATGTTTAATTTACAAAGTTATAAACAAATTCACATGTTTATTTTATGTATTATATTATATTTTGCAAAAGAAATTCACATGTGAATTTGTTGTATTGTTAATTATTTTATAGTATATATGTTATAATATGAGACACTTATGAAAATTATTGACTAATAGGAAAAAGAAAAAGAAAAACAAAGACTCTGGAAGTAGTCAAAGAAAAAAGGCAAAAGTGACAATAAATCCAAATGACAAAGTATCTTTGAAAACAAGAATGAGCCCAAATAAGCTTTATGATATTGTTTAATCTATAAACAAAGAACATAAAAAAGTTGTTAGAGAAATGGGATTGGGATCTTTGCTGAGAATTGCAACCAATGGAATTTCTGGGAAATTGACACGTTTTGTTGTGAATTTATTCAATCCATCAGATATGAAAATGCATCTACCTAATGCAAAGATAGACATAATACCGAAACTTGTTTATGATTTGCTTGGAATTCCTCTAGGTGGAAAAGATATATATATATATATATATATATATATATATATATATATATATATATATATATATATATATATATATATATAACTGATCAATGTGAAGGAAAAGAATTAATGGATTGGAAGCAACAGTTCAATTTCAAGGCTATGAGACCATCAATGTTGAAGAGAGAATTAAAGAATCATCAGATTCAGGGATTATTTCCAGAACAAACTTTCTATTACTGTTTGTTAATACTATCTGTGAACAGAATAAGCCTGGAACTTGTAAAACAACGGTATTGCCACATTTGTTAGGCAAAACACCTATGAGAGAAATTGACTAGTGTGGTTTTATAACCAATTGCTTGAAAATGTCAAAGACGACGTTGGATGAAACCGATAGAGGAAACTACTATTATGGGCCACTTCTTGTATTATTGGTAAGGAAAATTCTTATAATTAACACTTTTATTTATATTATTATAAGAAAACTAATTAATCATAATTTTGTTTACATAAACAGCTAGCTTATAAGAATGAAAAAAAACAAATACATGCACTACATTTTTGGGATTATGACATGATGGTGAAAAGGGAAAAAGCTGAGTTAAAGAGTGGTGACTTTGGAACTTTGGAATGAAATGATGATGTTATAGAGAATGATGAAGAATCTGACACCGATGAAAATGAAGATATGAAACTCGATGTAAGTTAATAATCTATATAATTAAAAAGAAAATGAAGTTATATTATAGATATATGTTATAAAATTGTAGTTAAGATGAAAATCATAAAGTGATTCACATTGTGAATATAAAAGTGTATTTTATTACTTTCTCTATAATAAATTCACATAGTGAATATATAATTTATTAAAATGCATTAAAAGTGATACCTCATCAATGTTTTCATATTCTGAAACTGTAATTTATTATAGAAAAAAGTTTAAAAAATTCATTTTTATTGATATTTTTATCTCATTTCGCAGGAATTGGTATTCAAAGCGAAAAAGAATTACAAAAAACTAGTGAATGATAAAATGAAGTTTGGAAAGTTAATTGAGTTTTCCACAACAAAATTCACAAAAAGCGATGAGTTGAAAGATATGAAGAAAGTCTTTGAACAAGAATTCATTTATAAAACTCAAAATGAAGATGATGCAAAAAGTGACAGGCATGAAGATGAAGAAAAAGGCGATGAGAATTTGAATGAACTTGAAATAAAGAATCAACCAATAATAGTAACACCAAGAAATTTGTACAATGATCCAATAGTGCATGAGATTGCTGATTCTATTCAATGTATTTTAAATTTTGATGATTATGATGATTTTGAAAATGTAAAAAGTTTTAGAGAACAAAAAAACAAAACAAAAAAAAACAATAATAGATTATAAAATAAAGAAAAAAAACACTAGAAAATCATCAATGCCTAGTTTTTCACTTGGTCTTGGTCTTGGTCTAACACAAGAGTTTCAGGAAAGAGATGAAAGCAGTGAAGATGAGCACATGAAGAAAGAAATAAAAGATGAAAAACTTGATGAAGGAGAAAGTTATGATTAAGAAGAAACAGAACGTGACAATAATATCTTGGGAATTGAAGATGATGAAGAAAAAAAAGAGAAGTAAGAAAAAGATTAAAAAACCATCACTAAAGCTATCTTCTCCTTATAATAAAAAAGAGGTTTGTGCATCAAAATTTGTAGATCCAGATTAAGTAAAAGTATCAGATAATTTTTTTTCCAGAATTGGTAATAGCAGGTAATAATTCATGTTATCCTTTATTTAAATACAATAGTATATAAATACAAATACAAATTAATTTTCTATTAACTGCTTTTTTGTTTTATTTGAATACAAATTAAGTGAGAAAATATTTCAGACTAAGAGAGGTTATGTGCTTGGAAGAGGAATGACTGAAACAATGCAGGCAAGATTATGGTTATATACACATGTCATTGATGCTTGGACTGATATTTTGAACTATGAAGAAAAGCTTAACTCAAATTCTACAATGAATCGGTATTTCTTTGATACATCAATGGTGGTAAGTTAATTAAAAGATATATATCATGATAATATTGATACTATAATACATAAAATTTTCATCAGTTTTGAATAAGTAATAAAATTCACACAGTGAATCCTATTATAATTCACAGTGTGAATAATTTTAAATTTTAAAATTTACCTTATTGTGAATTTAACAATTTACTCTTTAAAGTTTGATGTATATTTAAATTTTTTTGCAGAGACAGTTCATATTTGACAAAATATCCCTTCGAATGAATGATTTAATAAATTTGAGTCAAATATCAAAGATGAAATGAAAAAGGACAAAGAACTTCTGACATTTGAAAAAGTTCACTTGGTAATAAATTGTTCTTTTTGTTGAATATATTACATATTTTAAACAAAGTTTAACAATTTAAATTATTAAACAGGTGTTTTTCCCAGTTCATCAAAAAAATCACTTTTACATCATTTGCATAAACTTAGAGGAACCAATGGTTGCTGTCATTGACAATATGAATTCAGTTGCAAAGTTTTCTAGAGCTTATCGTGATGACGTGATACACCTAATGAATTGGTAAGAATAGTAATTTTACATTATAAATATAAGTATTAATAGACTGATAATCTAAATAAAATAATAATTATAGAAAATGACAATTTCATTTTTGTAGAAAATAATTTTTTGTAGGATCTTGATGAGGGTCAATCATAAATCAACTTTAATTTTGGAGGGTGTTGAACCAGAAATTGCGAACATGAATTGGCGCACGAGGGATAATCATGTTGACTGTGGAGTTTTTTACATGCGTCATATGGAGACATATATGGGAGATAAAACAGTAAATTGGATATGTGGGTTGCGAAAAGAATCAAAACAACAACAAAGTGTGTTATACGATTTACACATTAAGTATTTGACGAAGATATTATTGAGTGACGCAAACACATACAGGTCAAAAATCATTGCACAAACAGCTAAGTTTGCAAGAAAGACTAATGAAGAAATAAAAGATTTGCTCAACAAGGGATGGGAAAAAAGGGGAGAAAGGATATAGTACTTCAAGGATTGAAAAAAGAAGTGTAAAACTTAAAACTTAGTTTTCTGTTCATAATTAGTATAAGTTTAGATGCACTTTAATTTCTTTAAGAACATATACATGCTTGTTATGTTACAATTTGATGTGAGTTTCTATATCAAATATAATGAACTTTACTAATACTCAAAAGATGTTTATATTTTCATGTTTTATTAAAAATATGCTATTGGTGTGTGGGTGGGTGGTGGGGGGGGGGGGAGTGATTATATTTCTACTTTGAATAAAGAATTGAAAGTACATTGTCATTTCATACATTTACTTCATTTCTTTTGGTCTAAATAATGTTAATGTAATAACAATACAATATATATTGAAAATTTACATTGTTTATATGTTAACCTTGTGAAAATTTTATATGTCAGATTCACAATGTGAATTACAGTACGTATTGTAACAGTTATATTTTATATGTGAGGTTCATAATGTGAATTATGGTACATATAGATCATTAGAACAATTAATAGTTGAGATTCACAATGTGAATTAAATTACATTAAGGCAATCTTAACATGAAAATTTTATATATGAGATTAACAATGATAATTAATATACATAAATTAAATTGTTAGCAAGAAATTTTTATTAGAAAAGAAAAAATCAAATCTTATTTTAGTAACAAAGAAAAAATCAAATCTTATTAACAATGAATATCAAAATTAACATCACTATTTCAACATTCTATCCATTGAATGATCATTACAAAAATCAAATCTTATTTTAGTAGTCTTAAAAAGAAAAAATTAGAAACAATCTGCCTTTTGTAACCTCAGATTCTAAATAAGACTTCTTTAACCTCAAAATGCAACTCCTAGCATTGTGATTTGGTTTATGACATAAACTGCACAACCTAGAACCCTTTTTAGATGTCTCAATCACTTTCTCTCTAGTGCTCTTGATTACTTTATCACTGGCCCATCCCTTGTTTCTGATCCCCTGTGGATTATGAATGTTGATAACATCAGGTACTGCAGCTCCAATAATTTTTTCAATGTGAACTAATATACTCGAAGATGCCCTTGATGAGGGACATAAAGGAATACCACTATCAACCTCCTGAAGTTGCTTTATATATTTAGCCAACTCATCCTCATTATTTTCTATCTTGTTAATGGACAAACGAAGAACAACATATGCATCTTGAATCAAACATTCATTTTTACTTCCTTTATGAGGATATGAGTACTTTTTTCTCATCAATCCATCAGCTATGATATCTTTTCCCTATCTCCTCAAAATGAAATTTGATGGAATTCCATACTCTTTCATATTTAATATGAAAAACATCTGACAACATAACAATCCTTCCTGGACAAAAAGCATGCAACTACAACTAATGCTAATGCTATCACCCATTCTACTAAATACAACCTACAAAATTGTCATTAATAAACAAATTAATACGTGAATAAGAAATTCTATCTCATACCATTCGATAAAAATTATACAAATTAACATCGATTCACATTATTAATCAGGACATTAGAAATCATAATACTATAATATAAATATGTACTTCAAATCAAATTCACAAAAACATACATATTCCATACTAATCTAATGAAAAGTACAAACCAATTTATAACTCTATAAGAATTCACACTGTGAATTAGCAAAATATCCTACATTCACAGTGTGAATTTTTAAACTACATTTTATATTTAATAAACTGTATTAGGACAAAGAGACATAACTTGTAACGAGTATTAGGACAATGAGAAGACTATTTCGATAAAAATCATCAGAATCTTCATCCTCATTCACATTTTTATCAATCAACTTTTTTTTCTTCTTATCTCTCAAAACATAAATTTCACTTTCATCTTCAATAACTACAGATTCTTGAACACAATAAAACACAAATTTGTATAACTCTTTCTAAATGTCCAAGAAAATATTATGTGTATAAATTTCCTATACACGCTTTTCAATAGCCAAAGGAGTCATTAGCGTGGGGGTAGTAGTTGTGGACTGATAATCTAATAAAGAATGATGATGTTTTTGCTTTTCCATTGCACTATCAAATGACATCACGAACTTCACCAAATTTGATTTATGATGCCAAAAAATGTGAGAAAGCATAATTGAAACTATCTGATCTTGAAGTAGTTCGCATCAAAGCAAAAAGTTCAAGATCTCTCATAAAATCCGGAATCCATAAATCCCTTATTTTAAAAATAGACCTTAACCAATCATTTTCTTTTAGGTGAAACTTATCTAACATTGTTGACCACGAACTTTCAAAATCTTGTGGAGAACATTGAAGATTCAATATAATATCAAAAAATGTCTTCTGGAAGTCCGGATGGTTATAAACATCAATAGGAATCTAAAAAAAAAGAAACACATAAGAATCATTACATATGTTTAATATTTGATGTAATTCATAGTAACATAACATTTGTTTACATTATGAATTCACAGAGTGATTTATGGTTTAGATTTGTTCCTTTCATCATATGCAAATTTACATTGTGAATTCACAATGTGCTTTATAATCTATATGGTTATAAACATATATAGGAATCAAGAAACAAAGAATATACCTTTTCCTCAAGTTTTTGAGTGATGTGCCACATGCATAGTCTATGCTTCGATTCAGGAAAAACAAAATTAACAGCTTTCTTCATTGATGAATCCTGATATGTTACAATCATCATGGGTAGCTTGACAAATGCTTTACGGAACACTTCAAGCAACCACACATTTGCATCTACTGTCTCATGAGCTAGTAAATCAGCAGCAAAAGTAACACAACGCTTGTGGTAGTCAACTCCAGTAAAAAGAACAAATGCATAGAATACCTGAATTTTTTTTGATAAGTATTATTAAAAAGAATAAATACCATAAAAAGAACAAATAAGGATTAGGAATTACTTGTTTGTTTGATAAATAACATCAAAAGATAGTACATCTCCAAATTCCTTATAGTTGGCTTTTGAAGTATCATCAGCCCAAAAAAGTCCAGTAAGATGATCATTAACATCTTTTTGGACCTCAAATGAAAAATTAGAGAAACACAATTTTCTGTTTGTCAATATATCCACAACCATTTGGGAATCTTTGACACCAATTTTAGAATTCAAATCTCTATGAAAATTTTTAAAGTCAACTATAGTTCCTCCCCTAGAATTAAAGCCACCCTTAATACTAGTCACCAAGTCATAAGCTTTTGAAGCACCAATGTTACAAGTACTAACCTTATGTATAAAGGATTCATCAAGAAAATCCATTGTCCTATTAATCCTTAATAAGTGCTACTGATCTTGAGCAACAAGTTGATGGTTGTGATCTTCAACAAACACATAAATTTAGAACATTAAAGAACATCGAAGATTCTTGAACTTTGAAACAGCAAGGCATCCGTTCTTCTTAGAAGAAGTTCTCCTTCTCTTAATATCTAAAATTTCACATTAATATTTTCATTCTTGAATGACTCCGTGAAACCAGATTTACTACATGTCGAATATCTAATACAAATTGTGCCATCATTGTATCTTTTTTGACTTGACATATTCACATCAAAACTAGATTCTTGACCATAAGTCTTGTAAAAGTCAAGACCAATGTCCAATGAATCAAACAACAATCCTTTGAAAGACTTATTATGTATCAACTTATCATAAGGAACAAACTTAAAAGATTCAATATTATAGAGCTCAAAATCAAAAGTATAACAAGAATTACTGTTATTTGAATGATCAATATTCATACTTGAAGATGATTGATCATGAACTGCCAAACCAAAAAAAACATCTATTTTATTACATTATATAGAAAATGTGAAATTTATATTAAGAAAAAAAAACTTACGTGATTATTCATTAATAGTTGAATGCAAATCTGAACAAGAATTACTGCTATTTGAATGATCAATATTCATACTTGAAGCTAATTGATCATGAACTGAAAAACCAAAAAAAACATCTATTTTATTACATTATATAGAAAATGTGAAATTTATATTAAGAAAAAAAACTTACGTGATTTTTCATTAATAGTTGAATGCAAATTTGAACAAGAATTTAGAGAACTCATAATGAATCGGTAACCTGGAGTTTATATACAGATTAGAAATTTAGAATTGATAATTATACAAAAAGGATACAAATAAACAAGATAATCACAAAATATTAAAATATATGAACAAGATAAGATAAGATTCTAAAAATCACTAAAAGTTTGGAAAAAACTTAAATGTCAAAAGATGCGTAAGATATAATTGATTATCTAAATGTCGAATATGCATTACAGACGAATGGTTACAAAAACGACCGAATGAAAAACAGTAACATCAAACGGATATTCAACATACGACATAAAATTAACAAATTAACAATAAAACATAACAATTTGAAGATTAAACGGTAAAATCAAGAGAATTTGACAATCAGACTATTACAATAACAATAAAAATAAGTTGATAAACAATGCATCGGAAGGAAAACGGCAAAATCAAATTCTATAATTGACCTAATAATCATAAACGAAAGATTAATAGATGTTAAAAAAATACCTTATTATTAGCTGAAATTTGGAGAAACTATTAGTAAATTGGATGAAAAAGGTTGAGATTTCGAGGAACAGGAGAGATTTTGGATCGATCAGTGTTGAAGATGAAGGACAGTAACATAAGACGCTAACGGAGACAAACATGAATATTAAATGAGACACTAAAATTACCAAAATTCCCCTCAGTGTTTTTTTTGGTTAATTAAGGGTTAATGGCCAAGATTAAAAGAAAATAGATGGTTAAGATGGGTTCCTTAGTTCTTGGATCCATATTGGTTCTCTATTGAACTTTCTCTCTCTCTCTCTCTCTCTCTCTCTCTCTTTATATATATATATATATATATATATATATATATATATATATATATATATATATATATATATATATATATATATATATATATATATATATATATATATAGGGTTAGGTTCATATGAGACGACCTAATTTTGTGAGACCGTGAGATGCAATTCTAGCCACTCATTTGGTAGATAAAAAAACATTTTTAAAATGCAAAATAATCGAAAATTTTCGAATTTTTTTTCAAATTTTTTTTCGGAATTTATATTTTCCGAAAAAATAAAAAAAATACAAAAAAAAATACATTTTTTTTTACATATTCTAGTAGAATATTAGAATATTCTACATATCTGACAAATCTAGAAGAATATTCTAACATTCTAAAAATCACATTAGAATATTTACAGTGTAATATTCTATTAGAATATTTCTAGTATTTAAAAAAACGGGTAATTATTTTTTATATTTTTTTAGGTAATTAAAGTTCCGAAAAGAATAATTAAAAAAAGAATTTTTGGATTTTTCCTTTTATTTTACATTTTAAAATTATTTTTTGATTTGGTCTCACGGTCTCATAAAATTAGCATGGTCTCAAGTGAACCTGAACCTATATATATATATATATATATATATATATATATATATATATATATATATATATATTGAGGTTCCATAGAAAATAATAATTAACAAAGAACCAATCGTGAGCGTCGGAAATCATAATGATCAACGGCTAAGTAATAGATGTTCACTTGTACAGTGGACGTACACACACAAATTATACCAAAAAATCCACCTACTTACCAAAATGCCCACTTCTTTTTTCGTTTAAAATTTTTTTAGGCCATATTTTTTATCGAAAAAAAACTGAATGTATAGTTGTTCTCGAGTTTTTGTCCTCTTTCTGTAGAGATCTATGTTGATATATAAAAATCAAACTTTTTTTTTTATCGAAAAAAAATCCTACTTCATTTTGTTAGTTTTTTCAATATTTAAGTTTATTTTTATAAAAAAAATAAAAAGCTAATTATACCAAAAATATTAAATTTTTGTACTCTATTAATAAATATCAAGACCGATAAAAAAAACCTCTATCAATGTAGATTCACATTGTGAATCTAAACTATAAATATTTCAATTTTTAACATTCTCAAAGTGAAAAAGCTCGATCAGTACAGATTCACATTGTGAATCTGACCTACTATTATACACACTGTGAAACCGAGAATGTTTACAATGTGAATCTGAACTGAAATAACAATTTTTTTAGCATCAGTATGTATCTATGTTTAAAGAGTACCAAAAAGTATGAATTTTGATATATTTATTATTTTTTTTTCTATAAAAAATAGACCTACTTTTCAACAAACAAAGAAAATGAAGTGAGTTTTTTGAAAAAAAAATCATTTTATATATATATATATATATATATATATATATATATATATATATATATACATATCAATGTTGATCTCTATGGAAATAGAACGAAAAGTCACGAACAATGGTATATTTGGTTTTTTTATGATAAAAAACATGGCCTAAAAAAATTAAAATAAAAATGGAAGTGAGTTTTGTTATAATCCGGTGCATATGCAACCATTGTAAAAGTCTATAACTCTTCCTTTTGCAGTTGATCACTTTAAATTTCGACGCTTTAAATTGGTTCCTTGGTTTCTCTATTAATAATGATTATCTATTGGACTTTTTGTTTCTTTATATATATATATATATATATATATATATATATATATATATATATATATATATATATATAGTGAGAGAGAGATGTTCAAATGAGAACAATTATAAAATCGAGAACGTGAGAGCAAATTTGGGCCACACATGCTGGAACTATATATATATATATATATATATATATATATATATATATATATATATATATATATATATATAGTTCCAGCATGTGTGGCCCAAATTTGCTCTCACGTTCTCGATTTTATAATTGTTCTCATTTGAACATCTCTCTCTCACTATATATATATATATATATATATATATATATATATATATATATATATATATATATATATATATAGTTCCAGCATGTGTGGCCCAAATTTGCTCTCACGTTCTCGATTTTATAATTGTTCTCATTTGAACATCTATCTCTCACTATGTGTGTATCTATATATATATATATATATATATATATATATATATATATATATATATATATATATATATATATATATATATATTCACGTTCTCGATTTTATAATTGTTCTCATTTGAACATCTCTCTCTCACTATGTGTGTGTGTGTATATATATATATATATATATATATATATATATATATATATATATATATATATATATATATATATATATATATATATATATAGAGAGAGAGAGAGAGAGGAGGGTTTTATGGAAAATACACGTTTTAGGGCAACACATGCTGGAACTAATAAAAGCATGACAACACATCACTTTAGAGTAACTACATAAATAACTTTTACAACACATTACTTGTGAATAAAGAAATAGACATGTGTCACTTGATCATTGACTCTAGCATATGTTTCCCTAGTTATGCATTTTCTTTTGAGCTTACTTTTCTCTCTCTCTCTCTCTCTAAATATATATATATATATATATATATATATATATATATATATATATATATATATATATATATATATATATATATATATATATGAATGAGTTCTATGGAAAACAAATAACTAGGGCAACATCTACCGGAGCCAATAATCAAATGACACGTGTCCATTTTTTTCTTCACAAGTAATGTATTGTGGAAGTGATGTGTTGTCATGTTTTCATTGGTTCAAATATGTGTTGCCCTAATCATTCATTTTCCATATAAATCTTCCCTATATATATATATATATATATATATATATATATATATATATATATATATATATATATATATATATATATATATATATATATATATATAGGCGAGATCAACAACAAACTTCATTGAGAGAGCAAACCATCGAACCAAGACGAGTTGTTACAACACCGTACGTTAAATCGATTCTTTTTTTTTTTTGATGAATTTCTTTGGCGTTCCTCTCAATTACTAGCAAACTAATTAAAAAGTCATTGTTCGATTACAGAGATTAAGAACTTAATAATTTGATGAAAAATTAAAAAAAAATCTTATGCATTTTGTTGATGCATAACTTTTTTTTTTCTTATTTGTGTCACACTTACCTTCAAAATCAAGATCCATTGCATGATTAGATGAATTATGTTGTTTTTAATTTTTTCAAGAAAAAAACCGATGCACTTGATTGGCGTGTTGTTTTTTTCTATTTGTTTTTAGTTTCACAGATCCCACCTAGCTAGACACCTCTAACATGAACAACTTGTTACAAATCAACCAATTCATATAAACCATATAGATTGTAGAAAGCACCAAAAATATTAATTAATTTTGTAGATTCCAAGCGTAAAGTTGGAATAAATTATAGACTCAAAAGTGGTCAATTGTATCAACTTGCACATGGGAAGTTGACCATGATGCAACATATTCATTGCTCAAACCATGCACAGACGCTTCAGACACATAAGGGAAAATATATCCAAGGGCGAATCATCCTAGTCAGATGTCAGCTCAGAACTTATATCATAATCTAAGGTCTTATGCCAGTGGGTGATATCCACTTAATAATATATCCTATTGCCTGGTTTCACTTGAAATGTATAACAATCTAAAATAAAACCACCACTACCTCTTTGCATGTAATTTATACACCGACATATGATCTCTAAGTCAAACCAACCGAAATTACAAAGAAAGTGTGTAATTTAATTAAGTAGGAAGCTTTTTATTGGAAATCGAGAACATGATAAATTACATCTTATTAATTGGAAGCTAATTTTGTTTAAGAAGCTATTATTATAACATCCTATTTCCCGTTATTTCTTATTTCAGGGCCTTGGGCGGAAGTCAATTGTGAAAAGCTTTGGGCCTTAAGGAGGTAAATATTAGACCTTGTGGAAGGAAGTAATGATGGTTGAGAGATCTAACCCTTGAGTTGTGTTTAGGGCCGAAGGGTAGAAAGGGAAAAGTCATTGGTTGAGTTCTTGCATGAAATATGGATTTTTGTTCGAGAAGTTTTTAGTCCAAGATATTTAGGTAAGATTGTAGAGCTCTTCAAAATCTTTCCGTGAATATAAAGAACGTCGAAAACGGAGTTGGAACGAAGAAGTTACGATTGTTTCAAGTTAGGACGATTTTTGGGTTAGCCATGTACGTTGGCGTACGAGGAGTATGCTGGGCATACACGACCAGTGGCCAAACCTTATTTTTGTGGTTTGAGCCCTATTTAAGCTCCTTAACTTCCCCAAAACCATCGCATTCTCAGCCTCCACCTCTCCAACACCCTCTCTTGAAACCCTAACCCCAGTTTGAGCCTTGTGAGAAAAAAAGGTGGTTTTAAGTGTTTTGAAGTGTTCTTGGTTTGCCTTAGAGAAGAAGGAACTCATTGAAAAAGCGTTGGTTTCATTGGAGCTTATAGATCCAGATCTTGTTAACTTGATCTTTCTTCTGGAGGTATAAAGTTTGAATCTTGATGATGAAATTGTTAGATCTTGCTAGTTTTGGGTGTTATGAGATTTTGGTAACTTTAAGTGCATAAAGTTTAGATCTTGAATTTTTTTTGACCTTGTTGTGGATAAAGTTGGAAACTTTATCCATCTAAACATCATATTGATTCAGATATGAAGGTTGGAGACTTGGAATTAACGGATTAAGTTAAAAAAGATGCACTTTTGGTCCCTTTATGACTTAAAGACTAGATCTTTTTCGTTGGGACCATTCTAATGGATAAAGTGGGAAACTTTACGAAGCTATTAGGAACCATACAAATATGATCTTAGTCCTTCTATGACTTCCATGCAAGAGTTGTAATGTCTTAATGGATTAATAAGTTAGGGTTTTAGCTTTTGGACCTCCCTATCCATGGAAAGTCAAAAAGGTGGAAACTTTATGACTTAACACAATGTTTTGAGGCTAGATCTAAGTTTGGGTGAAAATTCCTTAAGGGATTAAGTGCTTAATGGAAATGATGGAACCAACTCGAGTACGCTGGGCATAATTTTCGTATGTTGTGCGTATGAAGCCATCCCATGTACACGGGGTATAAGTTGAGTACGCAAGGCATACTCAAGCAGCTTTGGACTTTGACTTTTGTTGACTTCGTTGACCGTTGAACTTTTGACCAAGTTCGACTTTAGGTCAAACTTGAGGGTTTTGATTGGTGAATAATATTTTATTTAGTTGTAACGTTAGTGGATCCGCTGGAGCAAGCAATATACCAGGGAACATATCACAGTGTTCTCAGGTTTCTTCATTTCAGGTGAGTTTTGCCTCATTGTACCTGTGGGTCAAAGACACCAATGCCGACCCACTAATTTTGGTTATCTTTAGTAGAAGGATGTCATGGGGAGTGTATATAGTCATGCTTTATAGACTAAGGACTCCTGATCTAGGCTTTCTTGCCTTTTCCTTGTTTGGATGTGGGTCGCGAGTAGGATCTTTTTTCCGGGTTTCTATCTTACTTCTAAGTACATACGGTTATGCATTCCTTAGATTGTTGGTATTTAGTATGTTGCTATACTGTAGTGACTTGTTAGATCGGTATCCTGGTAGATGGTATGTTGTTATGATGTAGTGATCTGTTAGATCTGTATCCTGGTATTTAGGATGTTGCTATGTGGTAGTAATCTGTAGATCTGTATGCATACATGTGCTTGCTAGTTATCATCTAGTGGAGTGACCTAGGGGCTGTATGTAGTCATGTAGGATAGCCTAAGAACTCTTGATCTAGGCTTTCTTGCCTTTTCCTTGTTTGGATGTAGCTCTAGAGTAGGATCATATGTTCGGGTGGTTATCTCACCTATAGTTACTTATGGTTACGCACTTCATGGAGGTTAGTTGGTAGCGGGACAGTGTGCGGTGTGAGGACTAGTAGGCGATAGTGAGTTGTATTATTGTTGTTTGCATATATTATGTGCTTACTTGATCCTTTATTTTTTATATGTCGAAATATGGTAGTAGTGGCTCGAGGTGCTCTTGCTTTGTGCAGTAGGCCTAGATACCCGGTGCGAGCCGGTTGTAAGCCATAGGCATGGAGGCTCGGGAATAGCATTTGGGTTGAGGCGGTAAGCCAACAAACCCTAGGTACTCCGTCCTGATAGTTGAGTGGACGCGATGTACGGTTGTATGTTTATTGTATGAGGTATTTTAGGGGAAACTCACTAAGCTTTGTGCTTACCCAATTGTTTATTGTTTCAGGTATTATCGGTCATCATGGGAAGGTAAATACATGAATGTACACATTCATCAACAACAATGAAGATTTTGTGCTTTAATATTACTCTGATTTTTGTAAATGTATTTGGAACAAACGGTTTTCTCCATAACAAAGTTATAATTGGGAAAATTTATTTAAATAAAATGAAACTTTTTGGTTGTGAAAATGGGATGTTATAATTATAATTATTAATATTTTTCTGCAAAATTTAAAACCTTGAAAGTGGGAATCATGAGTCTAAGGTTGGTTTTTTTTGTTAGCATTTTGCCATCTATTCTTTCGTTTTTTTTTTTTAAATTTATATAATTTGTTATGAATTATGAATTATGACCATTATGGTCATTTCATAGGCATGTTTGTTTACGAATCCATCCGATATTTAGTCTTTTTCATCCAACTAAGAAGTAGGTGTCATTCCTAGTTTTTGGAGCTTATTCAAAAACACCACGTAAACATGGGATTGGAATTGTAATTTCATCAACCTTTTGATGTTGAACTTCTTCAAAACGTGATATCTGAATTTTGCAGGTGTTGAAGAATTATATATATATATATATATATATATATATATATATATATATATATATATATATATATATATATATATATATATATATATATATATATATATATATATATATATAAAAGTTCAGGTTCATTTGAAACCATTCTAATTTTGTGAGACCGTGAGACCAAATCTAAAAATAATTTTAAAATGCAAAATAAATGGAAAAATCCAAAAATTCTTTTTTTAAATATTATTTTCAGAACTTGAATTAACTAAAAAAAATAAATAAAAAATAAATAAAAAAATCCTGTTTTTTTTTTTTTTTTTTTTTTTTTTTTTGAAAAATACGTAAAATATTCTAATAGAATATTACACTGTACATATTCTAAAAAATAATTTTAAAATGCAAAATAAATGGAAAAATCTAAAAATTTCTTTTTTAAATATTATTTTTGGAACTTGAATTAACTAGAAAAAATAAAAAATAAAAAATAAAAAATCCCGTTTTTTTTTGAAAAATACGTGAAATATTCTAGTAGAATATTACACTGTACATATTCTAAAAAAATAATTTTAAAATGCAAAATAAATGGAAAAATCAAAAAATTCTTTTTTTAAATATTATTTTCGGAACTTGAATTAACTAAAAAAAATAAAAAAATGCGTCTTACGGTCTCACAAAATTAGGCCGTCTCACATGAACCTAACCCTATATATATATATATATATATATATATATATATATATATATATATATATATATATATATATATATATATATATATATATATATATATAGCTTCAGATGTTTTTCACATCTATTGTGTGCTAGAATGCACTAGTAAGAATTTAGTATTAATTATATGTATATTAAATGTTATCCATACATATAACTCATTTTTATGGAAAATAATTAAATTTGTCATTAATGTCAACAATAATATTCTTTCAGAATGATTTCATATCTAGAAGAATGAGAGTATATTCCAGCAGAATGAAAGTGTATTCTAGTAGATTACGCTCTCGTTCTTCATATTCCATACAACTTTATTGTATTTTAAGTGAGTGAGTCTTGAAACAAAATACGAACTTATATATAAAAACCTAGATGCGAATTCATTTTGAAAAAAATGTTATTGCTGACATTAATGACATATTTAATTAGTTTCAATAAAAAGAGAATTATAATTAAAGATATCATTTAATATTTATATAATTATGGAAATAATTTAATATATATATTTATTTAATTTACTAGATTTCTATTAATGCATTGTAGCACACAATAAATGTAAGCAACAAAATAACCTAGCCCTATATATATATATATATATATATATATATATATATATATATATATAATCAAGGAATTGGATGTTGGAGTGGTCTATAGTTTTGTTTGATGACTCAAACCGCAGGTTTGTTTGCTAAAAGTTTTTTCTTTTAAAAAATTAATATATTTATTTTTAATATTTATAATTTGTTGCTGACATGGTTGAGGATGTGTGTAGCGGGTCAATTGATTTGTTGTATGTAACATCGATGTTTCCTACTAGACATTAATAAATTTGATAATGTAGTTAGGGTCAATAATTGTAATCTTTTGAGGTTAATAAAAGAGGGTTATTTGATTATTACGTGGTATATATATATATATATATATATATATATATATACACACACACACACACACATACATACACGTATACATTGTGTGTTTGTAGCTACGTAATAAAATAAGGATAGAATTTGCGTCTAAATAAATTAAAGATTAGGACGAATAGCCTATGAATGAGACGAAGTAGTCGTATTAAGGATTTCGTAGGTATAAGGAGTGTTTAACGAACTTATAACGAATGAGCTATGATTCGTTGAAGTTTCACGTTGAAAATGGCTCGACTACGATATCATAAATAACAAATCCGAGATAGGATGATTATTAGCCTTAGTAATCTAAACAAAAGTTGTAGATGTTGTAAAACCGAATTCGTGCTTATAGGTACCGTCTCAATCTGGCTTCAATAGAAGAAGTTATGATTTTCCTAAAATTCGGCGCAACAGTATACACACTGCTATCGAATTTTAGATCGGTAGATGGTTAGCCGTAACAATCTAAACGAGAGTTGAAGATCTCATTGTTGGTATTCCATGGATATATAGATAGTTGAGATCGGATGTCAAATGAGATAGTTATGAATTTTTAACGGACTTTAATAGTCTAAGCCTGTCAAAAATATAACTTTAAAAATAAAGTTAAAATTTGCCGACAGAGTCTAAAGGAAAGTTGTAGATCGGGTTGAGAGCTTTCTGTGGATATAATGAAAATCGGAAATGGAGCTCGTATGAAAACGATACATTTTTTTTAAATTTTTGTAGAAGCGCCACACGCAGGTAGGTTGTACGGCGCGCACCTTCTAGAAGGTGGGGCGCGGACCACCATATTTGGGACATGTGGCAGAAAAATGGGAGGAGCAATGCCTTAAGTGTGTGCGACGCGCAATTGGACTATAAATAGGCTTCGACTGATCATTAGTTTCCTTACTCCCCATCCTCATCTCTAACAAATTCCTCTTGATTTTAGTCCATTTCTCTTAGTTTTAGCCTTCGGCAAAGCCTTGCGATCCGAGTAGTAGTAGTAGTAGTAGCTAGCAAGTAGAAGTTCTGCTAGCACAATTTCCAAACTTTTATCCAAGAAATCTGTGTAAGTTAAGCTATAATCTAGCCTTTTGAATGTAACATGTATTTATAGTCGTAAGTCATTATTATGTTCCTATAAATAAGATTTATCAGTGATTCCGAGTCATTATATTGATGGATCTACTTACAGGGATGATGCCTAGAATGGATTTAGTGAGGTGTTTAAAGTGAGATTTCCAAACAATATGCTCTCTATACCAAACGAACCCTACCTCCGATATTATCCTACCTGGTTATCCCTTATCAGCTATAGATCAGTAGACTTTGGAATTCATGATGGATCTAGGCTATCTTTATTCATAAGGAATATTATCCTAAGGCTTAGTGTTAATTAAACCTAGGTCATGCCAAAGGAAGAGCCAAGTGCTAAAGCAAAGCGCTGTCCGAGTTTCGAGTCATCACCTTATCATGTGAGTGCATAGTCACTTTCATCTTACACATAGATATAAAGTAGTTATGATAATTACAAGCTATATGTGCCTATTAACTGTGTTGATGAACAATTTATACATATTTTACTCGATTTTAAACTGTATATTCATTTTATTACCTATAAATATGTTGGGTAAAAATGAGTAAGTATAAGATGACCTAGATGATGAGAGATGAAAGGTGATATAGATAATGAGGGATGAAAGATGATATAGATGATTAGAGGCCTTGAATTTAAATATGATCCATTTATCTAGCGGGGTAAAGATAACGACCACAAACTATTTTAGACAGTCCAGTGGAATGCTAGCAGGATTGCAACCTGTAGGTGTTTTCGAACTTAGTGTTCACCAGGTGTACTCCATCCCCCCCCCCCCCCCCCGGTTGCCTTACTAACATATATTGCTATGGACTCCCATAAGCATCATTTTCTATCCCTAAGATGATCCTTAGGATAGGTCCCTTGAAATGAGATGTTAGGGACACAGAGTGAGGATAGTGGGAATGGGTAATCAGGTTGATGATTTGATAATAATATATAAAGATTTAATTATTGTGGGTTGAAAACCCTATGTGCTCACCAGACCCCCAAGCCTGACCCACTCAGTTTCTTATATTATAGGTAGTGGCACAAGAGCACATGTGTGATGATGTGATGAGAGATTTATGGAATCCTATAGGCCAGTAGTTTAGATAAACTAGTGTAAGGCCTGAATTATTTCGTTTATGCTTAAGTACTGTATCAACAATGATATCCTAACTTTTTAAATATAAATAAAATACGTTTCTTCGGAAATGTTTTGATAATATAATTATCATGTTTTTGGGAACAAATTCCGCAATATTTTTCTTTTAAGGACACTCTGATTTCAAAATAAGCATAAATGAATAGCTCTTTTCTCGCCGTGAAATTGGGGATGTCACAGTTGGTATCAGAGCATTAGTTTAAGCGAACTAGGAATATTATAGGATTTTTAAACTTAAACTTAGAATGTTAAGCGATAATCATGGGATGAGTGTCTGTTATATTTAGGAATTATGCCTAAATAGATACTACCAGTAGCTTATTCTAGGAAAGATGCATAAAATTGATTTTATGTGCTAATTGATTTATATGATGCCCTTAGATGCTTTAGGATTTTCGGATCTATTGTCTATTGCCAACCGGATTTGGAAATTTATGTGTTCAAGTTTCTAAACATATAAGCACGCTATTAGAACTAGCATATAATATTTCAGAGTGATAAGGATGACTATACGTCTATCGTCTATAGAATCATTTGTGTGATTAGGTGTCTAAGCCCATAACTATAGTTGGTATGAACTTGAGTTGATGGTAGCACAATCCTTTTGGGTTGCCCTCAAACCTAACAATTAGACAAGATGTTTTGGAGAGAAAGGTTGATTTATTGTTTGATGAATAAATTGAAATAAATAATTTATTAATATATTATGAGAATAATATATTAATTAAAAATAGTAATATTTAATTAATAATTAATAAAAAATTAATTGGAATTAATTTTGGGATTAATAGAATTAATTAAAAGTACATGGGTTAAAGTATAATTGTTTAATAGTTGAGCAAAAGGCATTCTAGAACCTCCCTAGGCTACGGACGATTTTTGGAATGTTCTACGGCTTCTAGAATTATCTTTGGAGGATAATCATGAAGCTGTATAATTACCATAAACAAGATAATATTATTATATTGGTTTTAGTGGTATCTAGGGTTTCCTTGCTGCATTATATAAATGCCCTTAGGGATTTGGTTTTCGACACTCTTTATTCCCCAAGGGTTGGCCGAATTTCATACCTCCTCCCTCCTCTCTCCTTAATATTCTTCTTTCTTGTGTTGGGTGTGAACCACTAGAGGCACGACGTTAGTGGTGCTTGCTTCTAAAAGATCAACAAAAGGAATTCTTGGTTGTTTACTTCAACAATCAACAAGGTATGTATTCTTAATAATGAATTCAGATTTTATTAGGGAAATTTTGAAGTTTGATAGTTCATAGTATGTTGCCTTTATGTGAAAGACATAGACCCTTCTTAGGTTGCATGGACCCTAATCCTTTAAATGTTAAATGTTTTTCTGCTTAGAGAATTGTTTTGTAACCTCCATAACCCATTAGTGGTATCAGAGCGTATGACTATCTTTCATGTGATTTCACATTGGTTAATTGATCAAAACTAAAATTTTTGGATTAATTGTATCTCACGACGTGAGCATTGATGCTCATGACGTGAGATCTAATCAGATCAGATTTTTCCAGATTATCTGCATAATCTGTTTTGTTTGATAATTATCTTCCCTAAATATCTTCGAAATGCGATTTTGATGAATATTTGTTGATAACTTACAAGCCTTAAAGTTAGGAGATAAATCTCTGACTTGATTAATTATTTTATTGATTAATATGATTGATTTTCTAAGTGTGTAAATAAATGATTTAGATATTAATTAATCCTAATAATTAATGTCAAATATTATTTGGTTTAAATTATATAAGTTTTCGAAATTATTATAAACCTAGTATTCTTGAAAAAGTTTTAAAAATAAACCTTATACAGTATGTAAAATTAGAAGTTTAATAATTACTATATGTATAAGAATAAGTCATTCGAACCGCTACTATGCCTCATTTACAGAGTCATATTATAATGGGAGTTTAAGGAAACGACCTATAAAATAATTGTCATTGGGTATCCACTCTTACCCACCGCTCTCTTGTATGGTTGATGGTCGTTAGCTGAATAGGTTTGATAGGACAGTTAATTCTCAATAATAAGTATAATGCGATTAAAAGTAACTAAACCATTTTAAATCCCAATCTTAGTTACTTTAGGAAAAATATGAATTTGTATGCTAACCCATGAAATTACACATTATATTTTATAGTAGTTAGTGGAGCGCATATGGTTAACCAACACACTAATAGTGACTATAAAGAGTGATAATAGGAATCTTGAAAATTATCATTGATTAATGGAGTGCATGTGGTCAACCGACACATTAAAATGAGATGATAAATGACATCGAGAGTGTCAAGCTAATTTGAATGGTTATTCACATATTGTTTGTGGTCCTCGGTATTCCATTCACAAATGGAAGAGCATAATCTGAGATTAAACATGCCATTGAATATTTTCAATGAGTCTCAAAAAGATCTAGGAATTTCACTTAACTTAATTTCCTTCAAATTTCGTTTTCAATGGTGGAATTGGTAAATCGTCATTTACCTACCTTTATAAAATTTACAATTAGATTACGACATCCCTTTTCTAATTTGTGAATTTTTAGTTGGATCCTAGCCTTAATTTTTCATTTTGGGTTGTTATATTAAGGAATATTCTTGTTTGACTAAAACTACCTTCCTTTTATAGATGTCTACCCCAAATGATGCTTCTAGTTCTTCCTCATCCCCCAATCAAAACTCTCGTTGCTAAACATCTACTCAAGGGTGAAATTGGATGGCACCAACTATAATCACTCGATGCGTAACATCAAGATAGCCCTTCGTTTTGAGGATAAGGAACACGTCCTTAAGAAAGACTTGAATGAGATTGATGAAGAAAAGGCCACTCCTGAAGAACTGGCCGCCTACAAGAAGCACTACAATGATGCAAAAAAAAGTTGCTTGCATCATGGTGGCCACCATGACTCTAGAGATAGCAAGAGGATTAATGGCCGTACGGGATGAGCAAAGACCTTATGGAAAAGTAACATAAGCGAGCTCGTCAAGAAAAGTACGAGGTGGTAAAGTTCCCCATAGCAAGCAAGATGAAAAAGGGAGAATTTGTTAGCAACCACGTGTAGAGAATGCAATGATATGTGGATCGCCTTGTCAAGCTTAATGTGAATTTTGATGAGGAGTTGGCTATCGACATAGTCTTAAACTCCTTACCAAGTTGTTATGATCAGTTCATCTTGACCTATCAGTTGAACACCAATGAGACCACCTTGCCTCAATTTCATAACCTCATGCGAACAAATGAAGCAGGGATGAAGGGAAAAAGTGTTGCCTCCACTCCTGTTAGTGCCCCCGTTCCGGACATTGGTCAAGGGAAAGGGAAAAAGAGGAAAGGTCCTCCAAAATAGAATTGGAAAGGAAAGTCTCAAGCTGGTTCATCGAGCAATGGACCCAAAGGTAACTCTAGTTCTGATTCTCCCCCTTGTCTTTGATCCCAAAGGGGCCACTTGCTTCTACTGCAATGACAAAGGGCATTGGAAATGAAGCTGCCCAAAGCATCTGCAAGACATTAAATATGGCAAAGTGAAGTCGATCTCTACATGTATATACACTATCTTATCTAGTAACTTTTCATTTTCTCATTCTTGGGTCCTTGATACAGGTTGTAGATTTCATGTTTGTTCTGATTTGTAGGGGCTAAGAAGAAGTGAGGACGTGGAGCATGGTTGAATAAGCTTGATCATGGGAATAGGTGACCTTCACCAATCACCAAGATTGGAGTTTATAGTCTAATGCTTAGTGATGGAGTTAGTTTAGATTTATTAAATTGTCGCTACTCGTCAGAGATGACTTGAAACATTATTTCTTTTCATGCATTGTTCAGACACGGTTTTAGATATCCTTTTAATTATAAGAATGGTTTTATTTCTACTTATAAAAATTCTATTTTTCATTTTGGAAGCTTTACCTTGTGATGGTGTGTATGAAACTGTGATTTGTGTAGACAATTTAGGAAATAGAGTATTTCAACTTGATTTGTCTAATGGTATAGATAAAGCATGCTTGTGGCTATAGAAAAAGCATGCTTGTGGCATTGTCATATTGGACACATTAACAAGAAACACATCACACAACTCCAAAAGGATGGAGTGTTAGAATCATTTGAACTAAGTTGAAATGATGCATGCGAATCCTGTATATCGGGTAAGATAACAAAATCACCTTTCACTGGATCTTGTGAAAGAAGTAAAGATTTGTTGGATCTCATACACATAGATGTGTGTGGGCCCTTCAGATATTCCACAAGGGACGCTAATTGATTCTATGTGACTTTTACTGATGATTATAATAGATATGGTTATATCTACTTAATCAAGCATAACTCAGAAACCTTTGAAAAGTTGAAGGAGTTTAAACATGAAGTCGAGAATCAATTGGACAGGAAGATAAAGATGCTTAGATCCAATAGAGGCGATGAGTATCTCAGTATCGAGTTCCATGACTACCTCAAGGAATGTGGAATAGTTTCACAATTGACACCTCCTAGGACACCACAACTTAATGGTGTGGCTGAGAGGCGCAATCGAGCCTTGTTAGACATGGTTCGTTCCATGATGAGTTGAGCTACTCTTCCAATTTCATTATGGGGGTATGACTTAGAGAATACCGCCCACATTATTAGTCTTGTCCCAACTAAGAAGGTTGCCAAAACAAATCACGAGATGTGGAAAGGGAGGGATCCCTCGTTAGCACATATCAAGGTTTGGGGTTGTGAAGCTTTCGTTAGATGATAAACTCATGAAAAGCTTGAACCTCGAAGTGAGAGATGTATTTTCATTGGCTACCCACAAAAATCCTTTGGATATTTTTTCTACAAACCTAGTGAGAACGTGGTCTTTGTAGCACAAAAGGGAGTCTTTTGTGTATGTGTGTGTGTGTGAGTGAGAGAGAGAGAGAGAGAAAGAGAGCTTATATGAAAAGAGGACAGTAGGAGTACAATTGATCTTGAAGAGATTCAAGAATCAAATGATGAAGGAACCTCTGAAGACACTAGGGTTCAACCAGAGGAAGAAATTCCAGTTGAACCTTTTGACGAGTCATTACCTCTTAGGCATTCCAGTAGAGTTAGAATGCCACCTGAGTTTTATAGTTTCCATATAACTTCAGATGGTGATACGTTTATATATGATAGTATACTGGTAAATTTGGATGAATTTGCTAGCTACAAGGAAGAAATGGCAGGACCTGAGGCATCCCAATGGAATGAGGCAATGGGCAATGAGATCAAGTCCGTGTATGAAAACCAAGTTTGGAATTTGGTTGATAATGTACTAGGTCGAAAGACAGTAGGGTGCAAATGGATCTTCAAGAAGAAGACCGAAATGGATGGAAAGGTACACACTTTCAAGGCTCTACTGGTTGTGAAGAGCTTTACTCAAACCCTAGGGGTTGACTATGATGAGACCTTCTCACTTGTGGCTAAGATAAAATCTATTAGGATAATGCTTGCCATACTTGCTTTTCATGACTATGAAATTTGGCAGATGGATGTCAAAACTACTTTCCTTAATGGGAAGTTGGTTGAGGTTGTTTACATGAATCATATAGAGGGTTTTGTTAATGCAAAGTTTCGAAATAGAGTGTGTAAGCTTGAGAAATTGATCTATAGATTAAAACAAGTTTCTCACAAATGAAATCTTTGCTTTGACGAGAAGGTCAAGGAGTTTGGCTTGTCTATAAGTGAATATGAGTCATGTGTATATGTCAAAGCTATTGGGAGTACAATAACCTTCCTGGTATTGTATTTTGATGACATGCTTCTTTTTGGAAACGACATTCGAACTTTGCAAGAGGTTAAATCTGGCTTGGAAAGTGTTTTGCTATGAAGGATCTAGGGGAGGGTGCTTATATTCTTGGGATAAGAATTATGAGAGACGGGAGTAAAAGACTAATTGGACTTAGTTAGAGTACATACTTGGAAAAGGTTCTAAAACGTTTTAGTATGGAGAACTCTAAGAAATGAGAACTGCCTATACAGAGTAATAACAAACTGATTAAGACTTAGAGAGAGAGTACGGATGCAGAGATAGCAGAAATGAGTAGAGTTCCATATGCTTCCACTGTTGGATCTATCATGTATGCTATGACATATACTCACCCTGATGTAGCCTTAGCTTTGAGCATGGTCAGTCGTTATTAGGGAAATCTAGGTAGAGCTCATTGGATAACAATTTAGAATATTATCAAGTATCTGTGAAGAACTAAGGACTTGGTCCTAGTACCTGGTGGCAATGATACATTGAGATCAGGTATAGTGATGCCATATTTCAAATAGACAGAGACAACTTCCGTTCTCATTTTGGCTGGGTGTGTACCTTAAATGGAGGAGTGGTAACTTGGAAAAGTTCCAAATAAGAGACAGTGGCTGATTCTACCTGTGAATCAGAGTACATAATGGTGAGCGAAGCATCAAATGAGGCAATTTGGTTAAAGAGCTTCATTAGAGACCTTGGAGTTGTTCCAGTCATCAAGGAGGCAATGGAAATTTTCTATGATAATAAAGGAGCGGTTGCCTTGAGAAAGGAATCTAGAGATCATGGCAGATAAAGACATATCGACAGAAAATACCATTTCACCAGACATAGGGTGGACGAAGGTCACCTCGTAGTGAAGAGGGTATTATCAGAAGAGAATCCTGCAGATCCCCGCACAAAGGGTCCGAGTAGGGTCAAACACATTCAACATGCTAGAAGCATTGGTCTGAGAGATGATATTAGTTTTAGTAGTTAGATAGTTAGTTTGAAACTTTTAACAAGTAAATGTAATTGACTTTTTGGTGATTAAATAACGGAGAATTATTTATGAGTTTGTTTACTACCTTTTGGCAATTGTTTATTATTGTGTTTCATTTTGCTTATTTTACTTCTTGAATAATTCGATAATTCAAATTCCACAGTCGATCATACTTTTGGAAGTAAGTAGTGAATTAAGACTATCATGAATTAGATTGTAGTTTGTCTAAAGAGTTTTAGGCATAGCAATGGTTTTGATGCAATGTTCATGAGTACTTTGAAATGGTGATTTAAGTATTGGATTAATCCATGCTAAGAGAATTACTTCATGAAATTTATCACAAGTAATTATGAGATGATAATATCTTATAATTTTGAAGTGGAGATATATGAGTTGTGGTTTACAAGTTAGTTGTGCATTGATGATATGTAAATGCGTCAATAACTTGATGTTATTAAACATATTGTTGTGCATGATCTAATGAGTAAATGCTGCAAGAATATAAGTCATATTTCATTAGTTCCTTTTACCCTAATAGGAAAAGTGATATCTTTAGGCCCCTCAGTGATTTGGTGTTGACTTATAGTGCCAGGCCTAACCAGGACTAAATTGAAGTGTTCGATTAGAAGTTCTATGTCATTACAAATCAGAAATCGGGAAAAAAAGTATTGGACAATCATATTGATTTTGTTCCATGTCTCATATCCAAATGATATATTGTAGAATGGAAGATTATATGATCACTTATCTTAGGAAACATACATGATTAGGTCAGAGTTTGACAACAACTTTCGGAAGCAATAATCTGATCAGTTTCGAAGTTAAACTGGCAATTATAGTTACAGACTTATCCTAGTGGGAGACTATTAGATTAGGTATCTAAGACCATAAATATATGTGGCATAAACTTGAATTGATGGTAGCACAGTCCTTTCAGGTTGCCCTTAAACACAGCAATTGGACATGATGTTTTGGAGAGAAAGGTTGATTTATTATTTTATTAATAAATTTAAATAAATAATTTGTCAATATATTATGAGAATAATATGTTAATTAGAAATAGTAATATTTAATTAATAGTTAAGCAGAAATTAATTGGAATTAATTTTAAGATTAATAGAATCAATTAAAAGTGTAGGGGTTAAAGTGTAATTGTTCAATAGTTGAGCAAAATGCTTTCTAAAACCTCCCTAAGCTTTGGACGATATTGGCAGTGCTCTAGGGGTTCTAGAATTATCCTTGGAGGATAATCAGGAAGTTGGATATTTACCAAAAATAAGATAATATTATTATATTGGTTTTAGGGTTATCTAGGGTTTCCTTGCTGCACTATATAATGGCCCATAGGGCTTTGATTTTCGGCACTCATTATTCCCCAAGGGTTGGCCGAATTTCATACCAACACCCTCCTCTCTCCTCAATATCCTTTTTTCTTGTGTTGGGTGAGAACCAGTAGAGGCATGACGCTTGTGGTGCTTGCTTCCAAAAGATCAACAAAAGGAATTCTTGGTTGTTTACTTCGACAATCAACAAGGTATGTATTCTTACTAATGAATTCATATTTTATTAGGAAAATTTTTTTAGTTTGATAGTTCATATTATGTTTCCTTTATGTGAAAGACGTAGATCCTTCGTAGGTTTCTTGTGCCCTAATCATTTAATTGTTAAATGTTTTTCCGCTTAGAGAATTGTTTGGTAGCCTCCATAACCCATTATCTTTCTCTATCTATATTCTCGTCACTATACACTGAACGTCTGATTTTGTGTTTAGAATGTCATAGTTAGAATACGTATTAGATTAGGAAACGTCAACGGTGACCAAGAACCTGAGCCAAGAGTGATTGAGCGTGCACCAGAAGTAGCAGCTATACTTAAGCCAATCACTATTGACGGAGTTCAGGCGATGATGTAGATGATGTTAGACCGTTAGATGGAGGTGATAAGGCGTATACTCCCATAGAATGGGAGAGAACCTACTCTACCCGTTGTCCATAGAATGTTGAAAGAGGAATAGTCATAATAATGGAACTCTAGTAGGATTGTCAGTAGTGTGGAACCCCGAGTGGTCAGAAGGAGTGACCATGAGGAGGGGAATACATGAAATGGTTGGAAAGTAATGCAGTTTGATTCGCTTTTTGTTGAGCTCTCGTAAGAACTCCTAACGATGGTCCTTCGATGACTTGTGTTTTGGGATGAACTTTGGTCCATTTGGATAATGGTGGGTAGTTTGGATCATAAGCTGGGTCCAACTCGGCATTAACATCTTCGAATTTTGATTGAACATCATTGAAGTCGTTATTTCCATTGTTATTCTCATTCTCCCTCTGGATTGATGCATGTGGCTCTTCCTTCGTAGTTGGATCCTCCCCCTCGATCGGACTTTCGTGGTTGACTGGAGGAGTTAAATTTTCCCCCCTGGAATGGCGGTTATAAGTTCACTTTACGATCTGCATTCTCCCCCTGATCAGGAGCATTCGTAGCTTGTGGTGAAAATTGATTCTCAGAGGCCTTTGGACTGAGTGGTTCGTTTCCAAGATCCTTCGCAGCATCATTAATAATTTTATTTAGTTCATCTTTCTTCTTATTTGCTACTTTTGATTCTGAAGAGATCGCCTTTTCTGGCTCATCAAACAGGTTCACGAATTCCTCATAGAGATTTGAGAGAGGAACCGTCATTGGATTTGTCACAGGAAATATCTCCTCTGATTGAAGATCTGACGTCTGATACTCCTTTAGATAGTTATCGTCGAACGTGACATAGTAGATTTCTTCAATCCATTTTGATTTCTTGTTGAGAACCCGGTATGCCTTAGAAGTCAGAGAATAGCCCAGAAAAATTCCTTCATCAGCCTTCACATCGAATTTGGTCCGTTGCTCCTTAGAGTTGAAGATAAAACACCTGGAACCAAATATATGAAAGAACTTGACATCAGGTTTTATTTTATTTAGAATCTCATAGGGAGTGATTGAAAATCGTTTATTGAGAAGGGATCGATTCTAAGTGAAACAGGCAATTCCGATAGCCTCCACCCGGAAGTAAAGTGGTAGATTTGCAAAAGAGAACACAGTTCTCGCAGCTTTGCATAGTGATGAGATTAAAACAATAACTTTTAATCTATAAAGATCGATTAGATCGTGAACAAGTATATGAATATGAAACTGCAAGAACACAATATAAATAACAAGGCAGAACGCAATAATAAGAACAACAGCTTGAATCAAACGTGTCGAATGATTAAATAAAATCCTTAGAAGAGCTCGATTAAGAACATCAACTGTAAAGGATTGGAAGATTACAAGAGAGCAATATCGTAAACTCTGGAATGCTAAAACAGAAATCTTGAATACTTAACCTAATATGCATGCAAGCGATACTTATATACAATACATAAAAGGTTCTCGGTTGGACAGGCCCAAACCGGAGAATACTAGGCTAATCTACGAGCCCAAAAGACGCAATACAAAACAGAACTTCAGCCTAACAATCTCCCCCTTTGCGTCAATTTGGAGCGAGACCATCACTTCTTACTTGGGCCGGCGGCTGAGGCTGGTACCTTCTTCTTCACAGTACTAAATAGACACTTGGTTATGGAAAGGATGGTCTGTCTAAACCGGATGTACCAATTGATCATATCTTCAAAATATTTGATGTCATCAGCCGAATTGTCCTTACACCGCTTGATGATAGATAGGACGTGTTCCAAGCAGGTAGTGGTGTAGAGGTGCTTGTCAGCTAATGCGAACAGACATTTCTGTCCTTCGGCTCTGGTGAACATCACAGAGTTTCGCCTCGAATCTATCTTGCCCATTTTCATTGTGTTTAGATCACTGGTCGATCCCACAGGCTTGACTTTCGGTTTCTTCTTAAACACTGTGGCAACCTCCTGATCCATTAGGGCCACCTCCATGATATAGCATGCCAGCATCCTTTTGACATGGTCTAAGATGGGACCATATTCGGCTTCGTTTGTCAGCAAGATGTTGTACAAGACTATCCAATCATGAGGGTTCAGATTGGGCAGATCCGCCAGAGAGATCATGTGAGCAGTTCTTGCAGATCCTCGGATAAGCTTGAACTTGACGTTTGTGAATCTCCCCACGGCAAATGGCTTCATCACCCGAACATTGACAATCTTCTGGGCGCTCCATGTAAGGAATTGAGGGCGAGCGGCCTCCAGATAAAAGTCAATGAGCTCCCTGTCAAGCTCATCGTTCGGATGCGGGACTTCGTAAATGTTGGAGAAGGCGTGGAAGATGAACGCCTTTCGAGTCAGCGGCATATCAAATTGCGAATCGACCGAGTTGATGCAGTCGAATGATATCACCGGCTCGAGCCATAGTATACTCGGAGTCTCTATGGCCTCTTTTATCAGTCGATCCCTGGTCCAGGCAGGGAAGAGCAGCTTTCGGCTCTCAAGGAGATCGTTGGCTTCTTTTTGTTTACGTTCGGCTTCTTCAGCTTCACGTGCCACACGATTGACATCGTCATCAGTATTGCGACTGTTCTTTCTCTTTAACATGTCCGCAATAGTCTCCTTGTCTTCATCTTCATCTTCATCTTCATCTCCTCCCTCTGCAATGTTTTTGCCCTTGTCCTTCACACCCGAACCCGAGGCATGACCAGTTGGGGGTGGTTCGGTTGTGTGAGTTGCTTTTGAGGAAGGAGGTGGTTTCGATCCTTTCTTCTCATCTCCCCCTTGTTTCGGAATGGACACGAAACTGGGTAGGCCTTCAATTTTACTCAAGAGAGCCATGGCCGGAGAGAGTTTCTCAGCGAGGGTACGCCTCACCGAGTGGTTCAGGATGGGGTCGTGTGCTTCCAGGATGTTGGATAGAGCGGCGTGGACATCCGAAACACACGTCTTGATGATTTCCCTTTCGGATCGAAGAGCCTCCAATTGTTGTTCGGAGTTGGAAAGTTGGGTGCTCTTGACCTTGAGGGCAGTAGTCTTACTCGCCAGGATGTCCATCAATTTATTTTCAGCTGCAAGATCCTCTTGTAGCTTTGCCAAGCGGGCTTCAATGGAGGCACGGAGTGCCGAGTTGTCGTCGCTAAGGTTTTGTCTGAGGGTAGCGAACGAGGATAACTCCGTCTTTACAAACTGGGCCAATTGATTAACAAGTGGTTCCCGTGTTGTTTTGGTGGCTTCGGCGCTTTCCTGCATAGACTGCAGCAGGATTGTAGCGTCGTGGAATAGTTTATCGACTTTTTCGGTCGCCGCCTCACAAGCTCGGGTGGAGGCGTCTATTGCAGCAGTAGCAGAGGCTACTGAGTCATGTTGAGCCCTAGAGAAGGCATCAACTATCCTCTGAAGGGCAGCTTCAGATAAGGATGACTGCTGATTGGAAGAGGAGGCGAGAAGTTGATCAACCTTCTCGTTCAGTTCACGGAGATGCTTTTTGGTTACAGGAGCATCATCCTCCTCATCACTTTGAACTTGAAACGGACTATAGTAGACCGAATCAAAGTTCAGATGGTCACCACCGAGGTATTGATCATCGCCATCGGAGGCGTCTTCTGGAGATGGAGGTGGTGGGGAAGCTGGGGGTGTTATGGGTTTGGTTGGTGCAGGTTGAGTGGGTGGGGGGTTAGTTTCGGGTGGTGATTGTGTATGGGTTTCGGTTTGTGGAGGTTCGGTTACAGGTGGGGTTTCGGTTGATGTGGTGAATATGGGTGGTGGTATAGGGAATGAGGTTGGTGGTATAGTAGGGTTTATGGTGGGAATGGAAATAGGGATTGTGGGTGGAGGGGAAGGAACTGGGGATTGGTGAAGTTCCATCTCCGGGGTTGGGGACCGAGGGGGTGTGTTGCCTCGTAGAGGAGAGACATCGCCTTGTGATCCCTCAGCGTCCGAACTCTCAACTTCGGATTCACTTGATGAGGAGGAAAGGATTAACTTTCGCTTTTGTTGGGTCTTCCTCCTTTTCGGTTGTGGTGACGAGGCAGCCTTCGGTTGTTTGCGCTTCTTGGGAGTAGGTTTTGGGGCTTTGGATGGTTTCTTCCCCTTGTTTGCCTTCTTACCCCTGGCCACCGGTTTGTCGGCATCATGGATCGATCTCAACATGTCCGGTGTCAGTTCCCTCGGACCAGATGGCCCTAACTCCTTGATCGCCTTGATCATACTGCTGTCTGATGGCACACTACCATACATCGACTCCGGGATAGAGCCAATGAAGGAGAATTTCGATGCAGCGGATACGATGATCTTCGTGGTGTGGAACGTACCAATCGAAGACATCGGTGCACCGTCAGCAGTTTGGACATCGAACTTGTCCATAGCCCATCTTGTGATCAAGATCCAGAACCGGGCTAGTGACACCTCGGAGTGTCGGGAAGCGGAAGAGAGGCTCTGAATCAGTTGTTGCCAAAGGACAAATCCGTAGTCCAGATTGATCCCGTTGTACACCGCATACATAATCGACAGAAAAAGACGACTGGCCCCGTCTGATCCTGAGCTTCATTCTGACAGTCCCTTGAAGAGAACTGTAAATAACCCATTCCAATGGGGCGGTAGGCATGACTTCTTGAATCTGGCGACGGAGGTGAGAACTTCCGTGTAGCCCATGTTGTAGAACATGCTGTAGAGCATACCAACCGGAATTGTCTCCGGGTGAACATGCGATGGGTCAGCAGCAAACCCAAGCATAGAGCAGAAGCGGGGACGAGAAATCGACGTCTTGTGTTCCGCCACTTCGAAAAAGATTCTGTCAACGGCCTTGTCGTAATAAGCCGTTGCGTAGACCTGAGATAGGGTCACCATTGGCACCGTTTCAATCCGTGACAGTGCCGGAGCAAGCTGGGAGTATTTGAGACACTCGATGACCGGCGACATGTAGGGATCATAGGCCAGTGGGTTCAGATCAATCACGAGGCATTGCTGAGGACGGATTGGAAGAATCTGAGAAGTAGCATGGACGGAAGAGGATTCAGCCATTGTTGCAGGTTGGAGAAGAAGATAACCGGGAGAGAGTTTGGAAGTATTTTTGCTTTGGAAATTATGGGGCAGTAAAGAGGTAAAAGGTGGTCTGGATGGGTTTTTATAGTAGGTGATAGGAGAGAGAAAGATCGATTCAAATCTCTTATGGAAATATGGAAGGGTTTTTGAGTGACTGATTGGTGACAGTTGGGACGTGCGATGATCACGTAGGAGAGAGAGTGTCAGATTCCTAGGATCACGCCGCCCAATAAGCGCCGGTTCAGAGAGAGGAACCGTTTCCATTTCCACACGCGCCATTAATGTCAGATGGATGACGCTTCAATACTGCACACGCGTCCAATAGTGTCAGAAAAAGCGCGGCCTCTTCAAATTCACGCGCCCGCCTTTTACCGTCGTTTGAATTTCTATCCTTTGAACTTCCGCCGCGTCAGCATCTTTTGTCTTTTCCCCTTTTTAATCTGCTGTCTTTTGAATAAAACGCCCACGTGGAGTATTGGTAACCACAGCTTCATTATGAACCATCCATTAATTTTCCAGCCTGTAAAATAATTAGTAACGGAATTTTTGAAAATCTAGGATTTTCGTGCAAAGAGTGTAAAAAAAATAAAGAAATAAAGCAACTCTGTTTAGGATAATCTGTGATGTCAATGATGACACAAAACTGATGATCCCGGGCACGAATCTCTTCCTTCATGGTCAAGAGAGACCGCAAAGTGTTAGTGTGGAATCCCGTTAAATTACGATCAAACATTCATTAATAAATGTTGAAAGGCTTCTTTTAATAAGGCAAATTAAGGGTGGTTTCACTTTGATTCATCAATTCAATTCTTGATATAAGAACGAATGTGAACAAAGTACTTGTGAGACCAGTGTAGTCTGTTGAACAAGTAGGTTTGAGTTGATTCTGTAGTGGCTTGGATGAATATGAAATCTTAGTTAAAAAATTTAAAACTGGATCCCTTGGGAAGAAATGTTATGGTGTGTAACAATTTCATTGGAACCACGCAAAAAGAAAAGAAATTGAGATTTCATGAAGGTACATTCGTCAATTCATTGGTGAAAACTTGATCAAGTTAATTGGTCACCGTCAATTCGTTGGTGTTGAATTTTGGGTTTCACTCAGTTCGTGGGGGCACGAAACTAAGATCATAAACACAGAAGTTGTGTAACCATAAACCTCAGTGGTAGTTTCTGAGAGTCTCAAGGGTTACAGTGATGAAACGAATGTTATGGAGAATTGTAATAGAGACGGTGGAAGAAGACATCGTACCTCTGCTGCGAACAAAAGGACCAAGCAGGAGACTCTGAACTCGTGTGAGAATAGAGTGAGGTAGCTCACGATTAGAATAAATAGGTTAGCCTTATTGGGAAGACAAGGTTTGTGTTTACCAGGTCATGAAGGCTTTTATTCAAAATCTTATGAGGCTTGGGACACATACAGCAGCATGCTTCTAGGGACACTTAAGTAAGGCATGGAATATATTCCCATAAACAAATGAGCACACAAAGAAAAACAAAAGAAAATATTTTTGTAGTTTTTGAAAAAAAAAAAAAATTAAAAATAATAAAAAAAATTATAGAAGAGTAAAAAAAAACACAATTAAAAAAAAACTGGAAAAAGATTGGAAAACCGAACCCGAGCGTTCGGTTGGTTTCGATTGGAAAAAGTTGAAAAACCGAACCCGAGCGTTCGGTTGATTTCGGTTCAGGGAAATTTTGAAAAACCGAACCCGAACCTTCGGTTGGTTTCGGTTCTTGAAAATTTTGAAAAACCGAACCCGAACCTTCGGTTGGTTTCGGTTCTTGAAAATTTTGAAAAACCGAACCCGAACCTTCTGTTGGTTTCGGTTCTTGAAAATTTTGAAAAACCGAACCCGAACCTTCTGGAGGTTTCGGTTCTTGAAAATTTTAAGAAACCAAGGAGTTTAGATATGCAATAAAAAACTTTTGACATAAAGAAAATCAAATTTGCACAAGAAAGATACAACAGAGAAAAACCACCTTTGAAGTAATGAGCGAGTGAAATGGTTGAACCGAACCCGAACGTTCGGTTGATTTCGCTTCTTACGTCTGAGATTGAGAGGTAGTTTGAGGTACTGATTCTGATTCCATCATACCTAGTCCTTGCAAAATTTTATTGAATGAGGCTTCTGGAAGAGCTTTGGTGAAGACGTCAGCCAGTTGATCAGTGGTTCTTACGAAGTGAACTTCGACATTTCCATCTTCCACATGATCTTTGATGAAGTGATACCTCAGTGCTATGTGTTTGGTTTTAGAGTGTTGCACCGGGTTATGACAAATCCTAATTGCACTTTCAGAGTCACAATATAGAGGGATCTTCTTCATATTGAGTCCATAGTCTCGAAGTTGACTCTGGATCCAAATCACTTGTGATGTGCAGGTTGCAGCGGCAATGTATTCCGCTTCAGCAGTAGACAGCGACACACATGTTTGTTTCTTGGATTGCCAGCTGACCAACTTCCCATCAAGAAATTGACAGCCACCAGTTGTGCTTTTGCGGTCGAGTCCACATCCTCCAAGGTCGGCGTCAGAATAGGCTTGAACGAAGAAGCCAGAGTTGGATGGATACCATAGACCCAAGGAGGCGGTTCTCTTGAGATAGCGTAGGATGTTCTTCACTGCCAGCAGGTGAGGTTCGCGTGGGTTAGCCTGAAATCGAGCACAATAACATACAGAAAACATGATATCAGGCCTGCTAGCAGTTAGATACATCAGTGAGCCAATCATTTGACGATAGAGCGTGATGTCGACAGCCGGTTTATCTAGTGAAGGGGTAAGTTTGGTGCCGAATGCCATAGGGACTTTGACTTTTGAGTCTCCCATCATGCCAAACTTTGTTAGGAGAGTCTTCGTGTAAGCTTCCTGATTGATAAAGATGCCTTCGGGTCCCTGTCTTATATTTAAACCAAGGAAAAAATTAATAGGACCCATTGAGCTCATTTCAAACTTAGTCTCCATCAACTTTCTGAATTCAGCTGTTAAGCTGGGATTCGTAGAGCCAAAGATGATGTCATCGACATAAATTTGAACTATCATAAGGTGGTTACCTTCCTTTTTGCGAAAGAAGGTGGGGTCAACCGAACCTTGTTTGAATTTGGACATCTTTAAAAATTTTGTAAGCGTTTCATACCAGGCCCTCGGAGCTTGTTTGAGGCCGTACACAGCTTTATCCAGAATGTAGCAATGATGTGGATACTTTTCGTTCACGAACCCAGGAGGTTGCTCCACATACACCGTTTCTTCAAGTTCTCCATTGAGAAATGCGCACTTGACGTCCATTTGGAAGACCTCAAAGTTTTTGTGAGCAGCATAGGCCAGAAATATTCTAACCGATTCTAGCCTAGCTACTGGAGCGAACGTCTCTTCGTAATCTATCCCTTCCTCCTGACAGTATCCTTTGACAACCAGGCGAGCCTTGTTTCTTATGACATTACCTTCCTTGTCCATTTTGTTTCTAAAAACCCATTTGAGACCAACAACTGAGGCATCCGGAGGAGTTGGAATGAGGCGCCAGACTTTGTTCCTCTCAAACTCGTTTAGTTCGTCTTGCATAGCTTGAACCTAATCAGAGTGATCGAGGGCAGTGTTCACTGTCTTCGGTTCGACTTTTGATACAAATGAGTTAAACATACAAAACTCAACTTTTGAGAATAAGGATGTCTGTTTTGCCTTCAGTTGAGATCGGGTCAGAACCTTTTCAGATACATCACCAACTACTTGAGAGATAGGATGATCTCTGGTCCATTTTGTAAGAGGAGGGTAATTCGGATCAAAGGATGGATCTAGTTCAGCGTTGATCATCTCTTCAGGCTCGGATTGGCTATCAAAATCAAGCGTCATATCATCATGCTCCCCCTCAATAGATGAGTCTTGAGAAACATGAGGTTCAAGGGTTTCTTGTGGTGCTGGACTTTCAGGCATTGAAGCACCTTCGTTTGGAGGGGCATCTTCGGTTGGAGAGGTACTTTCGGTTGGTGAAGGACCTTCGGTTGAAGTAGTAGAGCTTGGCTCCCCCTCGACAAGAGAATTTGGCTCCCCCTCGACTGAAGCATTGTTGGATGAAGATTCATCAGTAGGCGATTCTCCTTCATGCATTCTTCTTGCAGCATCTTCGACAATCTTCTTCATATGATCTATTTTGTTGTCGGCTGCCCCTGCTTCTGAGAGAGAAGCTTTTTCCGGTTCATCAAAGAGATCCAGAAAATTCTCGTACATATTGGCGATTGAGATTGTGACTTGACCAGTTTGAGGGAAGATTTCCCTGGCAGTGTCATCTAAGGCCTGTAGCTTCTTGACATAGCTATCGTCGAAGGTCACATAGTATGTTTCTTCAATCCTTCTTGATCGTTTGTTTAGGACCCTGTACGCCTTTGAAGTGAGTGAGTAACCCAGAAAGATTCCCTCGTCGGCTTTGACATCAAACTTGTTGCGGTGTTCTTTGGAGTTAAAGATGAAACACCTTGAGCCAAAAACGTGGAAAAATTTCACATTGGGCTTCCTATTGTTTAGTATCTCATATGGTGTGAGCGTGAATCGCTTGTTGAGATAGGACCTGTTTTGTGTATAACAAGCAGCAGAAATAGCGTCAGCCCAAAAATAAAGAGGTAAGGAAGCGAAACTTAACATAGTTCGAGCAGCTTCACACAGAGATCGGTTTCGTCTTTCGACTATTCCGTTCTGCTGTGGTGTGTAGGGAGCTGAGAAATTATGACTAATTCCCTTTTCTGCAAGAAACTCTTCAAACTCCTAGTTCTTGAATTCGAGACCATTGTCGCTTCTGATGTTCCGAACTACCTTCTTGAGCTGGACTTCAATTTGCTTGATAAACACTTTCAGCTTTTGAGTCGCTTCAGATTTGAGCTTTAGAAAGAACACCCATGTAAATCGTGAAAAGTCATCAACGATAACAAGAATATACTTGCTACCACCGATGCTTTCTATAGATGAAGGACCACACAAATCGATATGAAGCAATTCGAGTGGTTCAACAACTTTTGTGTTGATTATAGATGGATGACTTTGACGACTCTGCTTTCCCATTTCACATGCAGCGCACAAATGTTCTCTGTCGAACTTGAGCAATGGAAGACCCCTAACATGACCTCCAGTGACAAGTCGGTTGATATCTTTGAAATTGAGATGAGAGAGTCTTCTGTGCCACAACCAGCTTTCGTCATATTGAGCTTTTGATAGCAGACAAATTGCTGGGTTTCCTTTGATGGGTTTCATGTTCAGCGGAAACATTTCACCCTTTCGCTCTGACTTCAGAATCACTTTCTTTGTTGATTTCTCTATGATTTCAGAACCTTCATCATCGAATGAAACTTTGAGACCTGTACCTCCAACAAGCTGAGATACACTGATGAGGTTGTGTTGAAGTCCTTCCACATAAGCCACCTTTCTTATGGTAAAATCACCATTCGTTATCATCCCATATCCCTTTATGGTGCCGTAAGAGTTATTTCCAAACTTAACGTTGCCACCATTTGCAAGAGATCTGTATTCCCTGAGTTCCTCCTTCCTTCCTGTCATGTGACGCGAGCAGCCACTGTCAATGTACCATTCTTCGTCAAACTGCTCGTCACTTATAACCTGCAAAAATTAAGCAGATTTAGGAACCCAAAGTTTCTTGGGTCCATGTGAGGTTTTCATGGGAACAGGAATAGTTAGAGAGATATCAACAAGATATGTTCTTTTAATTAAAGTTGTTTTATCTTTCTTTTTAATTGTGAAAACTTTTATTTTGTTAAGATTAGGTTGGTTTCCTTTGGGCTCAGGCTTGGATTCATCGACCTTTTGCTTTCCCTTCTGTTCAGCTGATGAATGAGGTTTTTGAGGAAAAGTGGGATTAGTGTTAGAGCAAGATGAAGATGAATGAGTAGGAGTAGAATGACGAGAAGAGTTAGAACGAGAGAATTTGGATGGGGATAGAGGTGTCTTCATTGCTGATGACTCTAGGTGACCCTTTTGCTTTTGATCGTTGATGGGTTTAACCTTTAAGTCTTGTTCTCTTCTGACTTCAGAACCGAACCTCTGAGTTCGGTTGGAGTTGTTCTTGGAACTGAACCTTTGGTTTCGGTTGAAATCCTTTTCAGAACCGAACCTTTGCTTTCGGTTGGTATTTTCATGCGAACCGAACCTTGACTTTCGGTTGTTGGAATCATCATGCTTTCTTACGGGTTTATTTTCATACTTCAGATTCTTGTCCTTGTGTGAATAGTATGCATTCTGGGAGTGCCAGAATTGTTTTCTTTCAGAAAGGTTTTTCCTGTATCTTAGGTTCCTTTCTATCTTTTTATCCCTCATCTGTTTAGGCTGATGATGAACGTTCGCTTTCGCTTTTGATGTCACCTTGGCTGGTTCCTTTTGATCTTTAGGAGTTTTTCTTTGAGCTGAGGGTGCAGAGGGAATGTTTGACGAAGACTCAGTTTGCCCTGAGGAAGTGGAAGGAGTATCTGATGAAGTTTCACTTCGAGCTGTTGGCGTTGAAGGAATGTCTTCTTTTGCTGAATGATCAACCTCTTGAGGAGTGTCTTTTGTACCACTTGTGCTTGGTTCACTGAAATTATCAGGCTTGTTCAAGGGTTCAGGTATGTATCTCCCTTTCTTCATCCAAGAGGTTCTTTCAGATAGGCCAACGGTTTCGTTTCCATTGTCAATAGGAGCTTCCCAGAAGAACTCATCACAGCCATCAGCATTGTCTTCGTTAACAATAGCCGTGAGTTCAGCTGTCTGATGTTCGGTTACTCCAGTCACTTTGTATACCTGATTCGGAGTGGTTCTGACCTTTTGATAGACAACTGCCTTTTCTACTAATTTCGGGGACTTTTGTTGGGACAATCTAGCGAATTCCACAGAATTTTCAGAAATAAGATTTTTGTGGTTTTCAGTTTCGCTTTTCACAAATTCTGAGCAGTCAACCGTATCCTCTACAGAAATTTCACTCATGTTTTCGTCCTCGTTAAGCTCAGATGCATTTTCAACATCAATTTTATTTTCTGAGCTTACTTTGGCATTTAGAGAGTCAAACTTTTGTATGGTTTCGGTTCTCAGTTTAAGTCTATCATTTTCGTCCAACAGATTTTTGAGCATGTCCTTATGGTCTTTGGATTTAATGAAGGACTCAATTTTGTCCAGTCCAATTTGATAAGATGGGTTGACATCATCAGACGAAATCACACTTTCACAATTGTAAGCTTCGGCATCGATTTCATCCTCCTTAAATTCTAGGAATGGTAAAATCATACGGTGGATCTTTTTGCCTATCTCACAGTCTAAATGCAGCTGAGTAATATTGGAATATAAACGTTTAGCTATTAAACAAAAAACATTTCGTTGTTTTAACAATTTCAAATTGTCTCTCTGCAAATAAATGTTTTCGTCTTTCACTTTAATTAATTCTGACTCTTTTAACTCAATCCACATACGCCGTTCCTCACTCTTCGACGCCACCCTGCTTAATTGATCAGTCAGGTTAGAATTGGTAACTCTAGTTTGAGTTAAGCTACTATCTAAATGAGAAATTCTTGTGTTAACGTTTTTTAGTTCTTTCTCATATGAGGATGATGGTACTTTAGATGAAATAAAAACAGATTGTACCTTCTTTATCAGTTCATCAAGCTCATTGAACTGTTGGCTGAGTGGTTTGGCTGTGAAGCACATATCTTCCTGCACTTTCGGTCCATTGCTTCCTCCATCGGTATTGTATCCCCTCATTTGGGATGCGCTTGACACCATGAAGCATTTTCCACCACTGCTTTCCTCCTTAGCCATACAAGCCTTTCCATGAGTAGGCTTTCTCACTTCTTCGTCTTCTGAGTCAGTAGACCAAACTTCGGTGCTACCGAACTCATCGTTATTAACCGAACCCTGCACAATAAGAGCATTAATAGAAGGGTTAGCGGTAGACTTTTTCTTCCTCAACTCATCCAACCTCTTCTGCAGTACGGCTTCCTCATCCTTTCCGTCATCCTTTTCAGCCATCTTTTTAAGAACACAGTCCTTAGCATAGTGGTTCTTGCCACCACAGTAAAAACAGCTTACTCCGGAATCGCCATCTGCCTTCGGTTCCTTCTTGGACTCCTCAGCCTTCGGTTCATTGTTTGCCTTTTCAGAGCTATAACTCCCCTGCCAGTTTCGGTTTTTGTTGCTGGGGAATCTCTTCTTTATGAACCTCTTAGGATTGGATACCATCATGGCATAATCCTCAGTTGTGAGGTCATATTCTTCCAAGTTGAGCTCTTCATCCTCCATCACGGCTTTACTTTTAGATAGGAGGGCCAACGAACCAAGACTGGACACAACGTTCTTCTCTTGAACAACAATCTTCTCTTGTGACTTTAGAATACCCACCAGTTTCGCCAAAGAGTATGATTTAAACTGTTCATGGGCTTTGACTGTGGAAACCACTGCTCTCCATTCCGATCTCAGTCCGTTCAAGAAAGTAACCTTTTGTTCGATGAGCTTCCTTTCAATGTCGTGTTTGATCATCTTGCTGAGAAGATGATTGAAGCGATCAAACGTCTGGGTCACGGTTTCTTCGGTCCCTTGCCTGAATTCTCCAAACTCAGATAGAAGCAAGGTTTGGATGGAGTGTTCAAGATCTTCGTCTGTTGAATACAGTTCGCGAAGTCTATCCCACACTTCCTTCGCCGTAGTGCATGAGCTGACTAGTCTGAATGTGTCGGACTGAAGGGCGAATCTGATCAACCTTAGTGCCTTAATATTGCACTGGAATTTATCTTTCTCATCCTGAGCAATATTCGTCACGTCCTTGAGCAAATCGTTGTATTCTTTTTGTGTCTTAATAACTCTGGATGTCGCGGAATGAGAAAATGGTCCATTGATAATGGCTTCCCATATGAGAAAACCATTGTCCTCCGATCCAATCACGTAATCTTCAAAATGATGTGCCCATACTTCATAGTCATGGGTGTATAAGATTGGAATCTTTGTCGTCGAACCAATGCTGTTGGAAATATTAATAGGGTTTGATTGCGTTGCGTCCATAATGATCGTAATAACCTGTTCAAAGATCAGACTTGTAATAAAGCAGATTAGGGCAAAACAATAAATACTAAGATACGTCAATTAAGATGACGGCTCAATAAATATCGATGATTGCGGAAAACCCTAATGAAAATCTTTTTCACAGAAAAGAAGTGTATCGATTACACAGCCTCCCGCTCTGATACCAATTGATGAGATTAAAACAATAACTTTTAATCTATAAAGATCGATTAGATCGTGAACAAGTATATGAATATGAAACTGCAAGAACACAATATAAATAACAAGGCAGAACGCAATAATAAGAACAACAGCTTGAATCAAACGTGTCGAATGATTAAATAAAATCCTTAGAAGAGCTCGATTAAGAACATCAACTGTAAAGGATTGGAAGATTACAAGAGAGCAATATCGTAAACTCTGGAATGCTAAAACAGAAATCTTGAATACTTAACCTAATATGCATGCAAGCGATACTTATATACAATACATAAAAGGTTCTCGGTTGGACAGGCCCAAACCGGAGAATACTAGGCTAATCTATGAGCCCAAAAGACGCAATACAAAACAGAACTTCAGCCCAACACATAGAGATCGGTTTCTCTTTTCAACCACTCCCTTCTACTTAGAAGTATAAGGAGCAGAAAAGTTATGAGCAACTCCTTTTCCAGGCAGGAATTCTTCAAACACTTGGTTTTTGAACTCCGAGCAATTATCACTGCGACTGTTCCGAACTAGCTTTCGTAGTTGAAGGTCGATCTTCTTGATGAAGTCCTTAAGCTTGGAAGTGGCTTCATATTTATGTTTAAGAAAATAAACCCAGTTGAATCTGGAAAAATCATCAATAATAACTAGAATGTATTTGTTACCACCAATACTCTCGATGGCTGATGGACCACAAAGATCTATATGCAATAGTTCAAGTGGCTCAATCACTTTGCTATTGATGATTAGTGAATGACTCTTCCTACTCTGCTTTCCCAATTCGCAAGCAACACATAGATGTTCCTTCTCAAACTTCAAAAGAGGAAGTCCTTGCACATGATCACCAAGTACGAGCTTGTTGATGTCCTTGAAGTTTAGATGTGAGATCCATCGGTGCCAAACCCAACTACCATTTGAAGACGCTTTTGAAAGAAGGCAAATGACAGGCTTCCCTTTGATAGGATTGAGATTGAGAGGGTATATTTCACCTTTTCTTTTAGACTTGAATAGCACTTCCTTTTTTTTTCTTTTCTATTATTTCAGATTCCTCGTCATCGAATGAAACTTTTAGACCTGTACTTACAACCAATTGTGATACACTGATTAGGTTATGTTGCACGCCTTCCACATAGGCTACCTTCCGAATGGAGAATTCCCCATTTGTAATCATGTTGTATCCTTTGATTTCCCCTTATTGAATTATTTTCGAACTTGACTCGTCCTTCGTCTTTCAGTGATCAGAATTCCCTTAATTCTTCTCTCCTTCTCGTCATGTGACACGAACAACCACTATCAATATACTATTCGAAGTCGACCTGTTCGTCACAAATTACCTGCAAATATCAGAGAGAATTCGGAACCCAAAGTTGTTTTGGTCCATGTGAGGCCTTCTTAGATACAGGAAAAGTTATATCTTTATCAACCAAGCAAGATCGTTTTACCAAAATGAAATTCTCTCCTTTCATTACTTTAAAATCAATTATCCTCTTATCATTGGGATTTCTTTTAAAAGGAATATTTGTTTGTTCAGTATCACTTTGATGCCTGACAACCTTTTTCTCAAACTTCTTTTACTGCCTTTTCAAGTGTGTTTCGGACTTCTTGACTGAGATTTTAAGTTCTGAAAACGTTTTTCCTTTGCCCTTAACATCTTTCGATGTACTGACAGATTTTGAAGCATTTGATTTTGGAGGAAAAATTAGGTCTTGATTTTTGCAAAGGTTTTGTTTGTTTTGAAAATGATGGTTTTGCAAAAACTTTTAGTTTTGAAACCTATGAAGATGAAGATTGTGATTTTGAAAACCTTTTAGGATTCGAATTTGAAGAGACTTTCACACTCTGATTTGCAGATCTTTCTTGATTAATAGTGTTGGAATTTTTGGAATTCCCAAAATGCTTCCTTTATTTTAAGTTTTTCTGATATCTAGCATTTCTTTGACATTTCTTAGCTTAGCTGACTTATGAATACTAGCCCTAGGTTTCGCTTTTCTAACAAGAGTGTCAGACTGTTAGGATGTCATTTAAGTCGGTACATCTTTGGTTCCACTCGGACTGCCTTTCTCATAACTTGTGTTAACTTTGTTCAATGGTTTTGCCACATATCTCCCCTTCGTTTTCCAAGCGGTCATTTCAGAAAGGCCTTTGGTTTCTTCTGCATTGTCATTTGGAGTAGACCAAACGTATTCGTCGCATCCATCTGCATTATATTTTTCGACAAGGGGCAGTAATTATAAAGTATGATTTTTGAATAGTTTGGAAGTTGCGTAAACCTGATTTGGAACAATTTGAACTTTCGGAAAAACTGTTGCCTTTTCTTTTAAAACCTTTGAATCTTTATTTAAAGAAATACGAACATACTCAATTGAACTTTTTAAAAATAAGATTTTTCTTTGGTTCATGTTCACTTCTTACAAATTCAAAATAATCAATTTCATCCTCCACTGAAATTTCACTCCTGTCACTTTCATCATCAAATTCAGATACATTCTCAGCATCAAGATTATTTTATGAACTCAATTTTGTGCACATTAATTCCAATTTCTGTACAGTATCAGATTTGATTTGCTCTTTATATTTTTTCACTCAGAATTTGTTTCACCATATCTTTATTCTCTTTGGAGTGAATGTAAGCTTGAATGTTGTCCAGTCCAATTCTGTAAGAATCAGAGACATCATCAGAGGAAACTATGGATTCACATTTGTAGCAGTCTGCATCGTTTTCGTCCACTTTTAGTTTGAGAAAGGGAAAAATCATTTTGTGTATATTCTTGCCTATTTCACAGTCAAGATGCAGTTAAGTGATATTAAAACAAAGACGTTTACCAATCAAACAAAAAATGTTTCTTTGTTTTAAAAGCCCTAAACTATCTCATTGCAAATAAATCACATCATCCATAGACCTAGACAACTCTAAACTCCAACTATTCAATCCACATATGTCTCTCTTCACTCTTGTTTGTAACCCTGCTGATTTGATCAGTTAAGTTATAATTACTTAAACACGTTCTTTTTAAGCTATCACTAAAACTAGAAACATTAAATTTAATTCATCTAATTCAGTTTCATACCGAGCAACATGAATATTAAGAGACACGAGAATAGATTGTACCTTGCTGATTACCCTTTCACATTCATTGATCTGCTCTGAGATGGGTCCTGCACCATAACAGTTGTCATTGGTCCGACCTCCATTAATGGCATATCCTCTTTACTCCGTGACATTTTTGCAGACCACCAAACATTTTCCCTCGTACTTAGGGACTTCAGACTTTGCTATGAAACACTATCCATGTGTAGGCTTGCCAAATTCTTCATCCTCCGAATCGGTTGATCAGACTTCAACTCTTCTGAACTCATCAAAATCTTTCTGCACAATTAAAGCAGGCTTAGCATTATCAACATTCTTTTTCCTTCTAAACTCCTCTATCTTTCTGAGATGGTAAGCTTCATCATCTTCTTCGTCTTTCTTCTCACTCATTCTTCTCAGCATACACTCCTTGGCCAAATGATTTTTGCCATGACAATATTTGCAATCATAGCCGGAGTCGCCGAATAGCATTTTCTTTTTCTTCACCTCGTCCATTTGAGAATTCTTAACACTCTCGTCCTTAGCCTTTTCTGAACTGTAGTTGCCTTGCCAGTTCCTGTTTTTGAGGTGTCCAAAGTTCTTTTTCGCAAACTTTTTGGGGTTTGACTCCATTAGAGCGTATTCCTCTTTTGAAAGTTCACAATTTGAGAGGCCAGATTCCGAATCCCCTTCTACTACCTTTTTGCCCTTTGTAACCAGGGCCAACGAACCCATACCAGAAACAAGCTTAGCATCTTTTTTCACTTCACCTTTGTAGGATCTCAAAATACCCACCAGCTGTGCTAAAGTATAGTTCTTAAACTGTTCATGAGCTTTTACAGTTGATACCATTGCATACTATTCCAATCTCAAAGTGTTCATGAACGTCACCTTTTGCTCAATCTTTTCACGTCTGATCTTGTGTTTTAACATCCTGCTTAGAAGATGATTAAAACGATTAAACGTTTGATCAAGTTTCTCATCGAGATTTTGAGAAAAGGCACCAAACTTTGAAAGAAGTAGTGTTTGAACAGAATGCTCAAGATCAACATCACTCAAATAGAGCTCTTTCAGCCTATCCCAAATCTCCTTTGCTGTTTCACAAGAACTCACCAGACAGAACATGTATAGGGGTAGAGCGAACCTGATTATTCTCATTGCCTTAAGGTTGCTGAGAAATTAATCCATTTCATCATGAAGGATTTCTTTAACGTCAATAAGAAGAGCATTGTATCCTGCTTGAGTTTTGATATCTCTCTTAGTTCCCAAGTGCATGAAAGTTCCCTCTATCGAGGCTTGCCATATTCTCATTCCATGGTCTTCGATACCCAAAACGTAGTCTTTGAAGTGTAAAGCACAAAATTCATAGTCTTGTGGTAAAGGGATAGGGATTCTGGTTGTAAATCCAATGTTGCTAGAAAGATTGAAAGATACATGTGTGGATCTTCGTGCTGCATGTTGTTGAATCACTGAAACCTATAAAGAATCAGATGTATAAAACTAAAATCGAGTTTAGGGCAAAATAAGGATCAATATCCAACGTCAACAATCGATGAAAATGATGAAGACGTCAAGAACAGATCCAATAAAAGCAGAAAACCCTAATATCAATTCGAGAGAAGAGTTGCGTATGGTTTATACAATCTGCTGCTCTGATACCAATTGTTGAGATAAAAATTAATAGATTGATAGATTCTGAACAACAACATGAATCAGAACAATAAACCAATGATCGAAGTTGTGTTGAATGATTATAAATCAATGCCTTAGAAGAGCTCGATGGGAACTTCTCTATGAAGGCAAAGTAGGGAAAAAATACAATCGATAACCTAATACGGTTCATGCATGCACTTTAAATATTTTAACCGTAGAATCATTAAAAACTGGGTGGACAAGCCCAAACCATTACAAAATGGACTATTCTAGCATACATTACAAGTGACACAACACAAAATATCCCAACATACGACCTCAGTTCTGTATACCATACTAAATGGTGTTTCCTTTATTGGAGTTTGTATAGTGGTTCGCTATAACCATAATATGTGTTGTAGCTCATCTACCCAACTCCCATTTGACTTGCATAGCCTGGCTTTTATCCCCTTCACTATTGTTCGGTTCGTCACTTCTACTTGCACGTTTTCTTGAGGGTGGGTCACTGACGTGAAACTTGATGGAAAACACATGTTACAACAACAATGCTCTAAGTGGAGAAACATTTAAAATTAAATGATTAGGGCACATGCAACCTAAAGGGATCTATGTCTTTCACATTAATGCAACATACTATGAATTATCAATCTACAATAACCCTAATGAAATCAAAATTCATAAAGGAAGATTACATACCTTTTGATTTGTTATAGTAAAAAAATTTTAATTTTTTTTTCAAAGCTTTTGGAAGCAAGCATCAGAAATCTCGTGCCTCTGATGGTTCACACCCAACCCTAGAAACTAGGAGACTTGAAAAGAGATGAGAGGGGAAAGTAAAATTTCGGTTGTGCCTTGAGGAATAGGGATAGCTAAAATTTAGAACCCCATGGAGGGTTTATATATGTTATCAAAGGAGCTAGGGATAAGGCAGTTTCCTAAGATGTCCTTAAGGTGTCCAAGGCATCGTTAATGCCCAAGGAAACCCTAGAAGACCTCTAGAATTAATTCCCCCTGCTAGGGATTGTTCTAGAGTTGGTCAATGTTCATTCTTTTGAACATTTTCACCTTTAGTCCTTCAACTTTTAATTATTCTAATTAATCCCAAAATGAATTCCAAATAATTTGTAACAACCCGAAGTTGTCCATTGCCAAAACCCGTTCTGCCCGTAAAACCCGTCTATAGCGATTCGTTCCTATTCCGTTTTTGGGCTAAGTTGTTTAAACTTATAAGTTTATTTTAATCTCATATGTTCAAATCCCTTAGAAACTCATAAAAATGGCCCAAAATCATTAATTTGAAATTTTCTAAATTCTATCCCGTCGGATTACGATAACTTAATCGGGTGCGACCAAAAGCCCCGTTTAACGTCGGTATCGGGTAGAATTCCACCGTGTCCCAAACTTAGGACCTATTTAAAGCTCAAAAGACTTCATTTGAAGCCTTTCCTCTCTCTCACTACTCTCTCTCTCTAACCTCTCTCCTCAAATCAACTCTAAGGGTCCAAAATCATCAAATTAAGGCTTCTAATCATCAAGGTATCTTCCCTAACTCCTAGTATATCATCCTTAGCATCCAAATTCGAGTTCAAATCATGAATTAGGACCTTGTTCATGTGTTTATGGCCCTGGAACATGCTTGGGCCGTAAACACATATAAAGGGGGTATTTATGCCTTAAAACCCCTCCAAAACACCATTAAGACTTAGATATGGATTGTAGAGTTATGGAATTGGACTTAGAACACCTTGAATATCAATTTAGAGGAGTAAACATGAGTTTACTGCCCAAGAACATGCTTGGGCCGTAAACTCATTAACATGGAGAGTAAACTCATTTTAAGGTGTTAAATTGCCACTTACACACCTCCTAGGCCTTGAACAAAAATCTAGAAGCAACCACAAACAACTTAGAAACCTAAAACATAAGGAAATCAACCCCCTAAGGAGCTCACGACCATAAGAAGGAGTCTTGGGCCGTAAACTCCTAAAACTATGTCAAATGGTGCCCAAATTTTACCCATAGACTTGTAAAATAGCTTGAAATCACATGTGATTAATTAAGGACCACCAAAACAGCAAGGATTTAGTGTGAGGAGAGTTTATGGCCGTAAACTCCATGTTTACTGTCGTAAACTCCAATAAATGGTCCATATGTGAGTTAAATCCCTTTCCAATGCATTAGACTCAAACCTAGATTTAATCCCCAAGTATTTCAAGGCCATTTAGCACCATAAACCTCCCATCCATGAGTTCACGACCGTGAACTCATGTGAATATGTTGTTTAGGGCTGAAAACTCCTCTAAGAGTTTACTCTTGAAGATTAAACTCCATATCCAAGCCTTATGTGTCCTTAAATGCCACCCGGGTCCCTCCAAACACTTGTAATGAAGTGTTTTCGCATCTAGAAGCATATGTCCCTAACAAATAAATAATTTAAGTCCTAATTAGATACAAATGTGTATCTTCTCTTAATACATTGGAATCTTGTGCGTTTGCAAACCTAGAACTGACGTTTAGGATCCAAACCGACACATTCCTCAACCGGTGAGTTCATACCCCTACCCTTTTTCAAATGTTTTTAGGGGGGAATACAAGCAAAAGTACAAGGAAATCTTGTACTTAAACTTATTATTTTCGATTCAAATGTTTATATTCTATATGTTTTTAATATCGAAAACTGTGTTAACCAAATAGTTCAAATTACAGAATTAACTTTCAAACTAATCATAGATTTCTTGATAAAGTGTTACAATCTATATTATATTTCATAATCTACGAATAATGCATACTAATCATCAATTAGAACTAGTACAAATACGAATACGAAAGTACAACTAGGAATTAGAACGAATACGAAAATACAACTAAGAATAGAACGAATACGAAAGTATAAACTAGGAACAGAACGAATAGGAATACTAAAGTAGGAAAATGAATGCGAATACGAATACAAATATGAATGCGAGTAGGATTAGGAATAGGACTAGAAATACGAATACGAATGCGAATACGAATACGAATGCGAGTAGGATTAGGAATAGGACTAGGAATACGAATACGAATACGAATACGAATACGAATACGAATAGGATTAGGATTAGGAGTAGGAATACGAATACGAATGCGAATACGAATACGAATAAGACTAAAAATATAAATACGAATACAAATATAAAAATACAAATATGAATATGATTAAGAATAAGAATACGAATATGAAGGCACACATCTAGGTACATTTAAGTGTAACACCATTAGGATATCAGAATATCTAGCCATTATAACAAGTATGATAGACAATCAAATATTACAATTGGGATTCAATACCTAAATTTACTTTTAGGAAAATATAGGATTTTCCTGGGATAACAATTGTTCATAACCAGAATTGTGTAATAAAACAGTTAATCAAACTTTACATATAAGAAAATATAGGATTTTCTTGGATAACAATCTTTTCGGAAAACCAAAGGGAACTTATACATTTTCAGAAAACAAACATCTTATGAACTCACCAGCTTTATGCTGATTTTCAAACTACTTGTATTCTCAGGTCTATTTTAGACAGGTACCCAATGATCCTTTTTGGAGAAGACGGAGCGTACAGAAGACTCGTCTCTACTTTTGTCTCTCTCTCTCTCTCTCTCTCTCTCTATATATATATATATATATATATATATATATATATATATATATATATATATATATATATATATATATATATATGTATCATCACTTGTAACACTTTACTTTAGAACAGATGTAAATTCTAATACGGAATGTAATGGTTGTTTACTTGCTTACTATGTACATTGGATTTGATACTCAACGTGGAGTCCGCCCCGGAAATGTTTCTGCCTTCGGTTTTCAGGGTGTGACATAATTTCTGATTAATTCTAATTAAATAATACAATTTCTAATTAATATATTATTATAATAATACATTAATAAGTTATTTATTTTGATCCTAATTAATTTATTATTCACATAATAAATTAATAAATTAGTCTCTCTCTCTCTCTCTCTCTAAAAGTCGTCATTTTCGATTACTAGGTTAGAGGGCAACCAAAAGGACTTTGCTAATAATTCCAGATTATACTGATTTAGTTATTGGCTTAGACACCTAATCCAACAAAACTTTGCTTAATACCCTTGTCTTGACACCACTTTTTGAACAGATTATTTGCAAACTGTTCCCCATTGTCAATAACGATTATATGAGGCAACCCAAATCAGAATATGATTTGCCTCCACACGAATTTCATGATCTTTTCCCTGATATGACAGCGACCAGCTTCCCTTCCACCCTTTTTGTGAAGTAGTCTATGGCAACTATCATAAATTTCATATTTCTCAAGGATTCAGGGAATAGACAGACGATATCAATCCCCTACTGCAGAAAGGCCATGGACTGGAGATACTCATCATAGGAGCCGAAGGTAGGGTGGGCATGTTGGAATGTATTTGGCAGCTAAGGCATTTCTGAACTGCTTTATTTGTGTTTTTAGTCATGGTAGGCCAGAAATACCCTGTGCGCAGGATCTTCTGCACCACTGCTCGAGATCCCACGTGACTCTCACATACTCCAACATAAATTTCCTTAATCACTTGTCAGGCTTCTTCCATAGTTAAGCATTTCTACCATGGGGTCGAATACCCTTTTCTGTAAAGCCTACCCTTGTACATGGTATCATTAGCTGCATTAACTCGTACTTTTTGGGCATCTTTTTCATTATCGGGCAACGCACCGGTTTGTAGGTATTATTTCATCGACATCATCCATCAGTCAGCTTCCTCGGTTAACTCCATTATTTCCTCTAAGTCTTCTTCTATGCTCTTTCTTGAGAGGACTTCTACCAACACCTTTCTCGAAAGATGGTTGAACACTACCACATTCAGCTTACTCAGGGCAAATGCTTCTTTGTTCCTTGATCGAGGGATCTAGATTATGTCAATATTTTGAAAATGTTTGATCAACTCTCTTACTTTCTCCAAGTACTTCACAATGCGGGCCTCCTTCGACTCCAAAGCCTTGCTTATTTGATTTTCTACTAGGTGAGAGTCTACAAATTCCCACACCTTTTATACTCTAACTTCCAGGTCAATTTGTAACCCAACAAGCAATGTCTCATATTCTGCTTCATTATTTGAGCAGTTGAAGTCGTGACGTAATGCATAGGATAAGCGGTCCTCAATTATACTCATGAGAATGATACTCGCAAACGAACCATCATGGCTTAAATCCCCATCTAAAGACATCGTCGCCACTACACACGTGCTAGCCTTTTCTTCATCCAATATTTCGGTAAGAAAGTATACTAAGGCTTGAGCTTTCATGCTTGCCCTGGGTCGGTACGTGGTATCATATTCCCCTAGCTCGATGGACCACTTTATCATTCGACCCGAGTGTTTAGGTTGCATCAGAATCCGTCTGAGGGATTGATTTGTTAGGATGGCGTTGGGGTGTTCTTGGAAATACCTTTTCAGCCTATTCGTTGTATACAACAATGACAACATGAGCTTCTATATAATAAAATAATATATCTCTACTCCTTGTAGAACCCGCATTACAAAGTAAACAGGTCTTCTCCTTGTCTCTCTCGGCAACAAGTATTACGCTTATAGCTTCCCTACTCGGAAATAGGTATATGACTAGAGGTTCTCCGACCTTAGGGATAGCCAATATAGGAAGCCTTCCCAGGTTTTCTTTTAACTTTACCAGGGCTTTCTTTTCCTTTTCCATCCATGTGATGACTCCATTCCCCAGGTGATTTTTAAGGGAGTCGAAGAAAGGAAGTGATTGTTTTGCTAACTTTGCCAGGAATCTCCCTAGGGCGGACATCTTTACATTCAAACTCTGCACCTCCTTGACAGTTATAGGAATTGTGGTTCTTATCAACACGTTGACTTTGTCTGGTTAGCTTTGATCCCCTGAGTGGACACGGTTTGTGCCAAGAACCTTCCTTTATTGACCTCGAAGACACATTTTTTTGGGTTTAGTTTCATGTTGGTCTCTCTTAAGTGAACCATTGTATCCTCAATATCCGTTAGGAACTCGTTATCTTCCTTGGTTTTAATCACCATGTCATCGAAATATACCTCTACATTCCGACCTATCTGTTGCTCGAACACCCTGTCAACTAGCCTTTGGTACATCTCCCCTGTGTTGCTTAACTTGAAAGGCATTTTCTTGTAGCAGAATGTTTCGTTTTCCATGTAAAAGGCCATTTTATATTCATCTTCCTTCACCATCTGCACTTGGTGATATCCTTTGTATGCATCCTGGAATGAATCAATTTATAACCTCCTAAGGATTCTATCTTCTGTTCTATTTCTAGGAGCGGGTTGCTATCCTTTAGGCAAGCTTTTTTCAAGCTAGTGAAAGCTATACATATTGGCATTGATCCATTACTCTTTGTCACCAGGACCAGATTTGAAATCCAAACTGGGAATTAGGTAGCCCGAACTACCCCTGTGTGGACTAGTTCTGCAACCTCTCGATTCACGACATCATTCTGCTCTCTTGTCATCATCCTCTTTTTATGTTTGATCTATGGGAAGCTGGGATTGATGTTCAAACGATGTTTGATGATGTCCGTGGGGATCCATGTCATGTCCTTTGGCTTCCATGTGAATATATCAACATATCCTGTTAGCAAATTTGTCAAGTCATGTTTGAGATTACTTGGTAGCTCTGCCCTGATCCTTATCATCATCTCCTTACTTCTCGAACTTAGTCTTACCTCTTCTTCCACTGATGCACTGGACTCCTTTTCCTCAGGGGGGGGGACTCGTAGCATTGCTCTATTCATCGCGCCTTATCGGTATGTTTCTTAAAGTGATGATGCCATGCTCTGAAGGGAACTTTAATAAACATGCACCGTTAAAGGGAGATTTTGTAGCTGATATAACCCCGTTCTTCCCAGGAGCATGTGATATGGAGAAGATACCTATATGATGATGAAGTCTACCAATATCATTTTTTGCAAGTCCTGATAATCTACCAATGTGAATGGTAATGGGATCTTCCCTTCAGGCCATATAGCCTGTCCATCGAACCCTACTGCGACCGAGGTGGCAGGCTCAACAAAAATTTTAACGGTTTCTAGTAATTGGGCCAAGAAGTGTGAGTATATAATATTGATCGAGCTTCGATTATCTACGTATATACGATGGGTGAGAGTCTTACCTATTGAACCTTTGATGATTAGTGGTTTGGTTCCTTGGTTCCCAAGGGGAATGGGATCATTTGGGAAAAATCCAACCCAACCCATTTTTCTCTTCTTTGATGGTAGCTTACTATCCCGAACCGTAACATCATCACCTCGGTGTCATATACCACTTTTCCTTTCGATATTCTAGGACTTCCCTGGCCAGGTTGCCTTTGCTTTTCTCCATTTCCTTCTTCAAACCTTCTCAATCGGCAGCCACATGCCCTAGATTTTTGTGGAAATCGTAGTATTGATCAGGGTCTCAAATGTATCTTCTGGGCCTTCCCTTTGTTATCCTTTTTCATCTTTTTTTGTGATCTTACGTCATATATCTCATATCTATAGGGGTTAGCCCTATTGTGGTACCTTCCCTTATCTAGACGCGCCGTACAATAGTACCTTATTGTCCCACTGGGGTTGTCTCGACCGTGCGTTCGAGCCAGGACCGGGGTTCTTTCTATGTTCTGGGGGATGCATGCTTTTTCCAAGTCTATTTTTTTGCGCTCTCATTTTCTTGCCTAAAAAACCGATTAAATTTCTTCAGTAGCTCTTCTGTGTTGTTCCAATCCCTTCCTACTAACTTACGCAAGAACTCTCCTTCTAGTAATCCATATGTGAAAGCCGCTATGATCACTGGAATGTCTCTCGTAGACATTGTTCTGCTTATCTCGTTGAATGACTTAAAAAAGGCCTTATTCGACTCCGCTTCTTTCTGTGTTCATGCAAATATTGCATGGGGTTACTGCTGGAATCTAATTTGTTGTATGAAGCTATTGCAGAACTTTTGGCATAGCTCCTCGAAGTTGCCGATGCTTCTCGGAGGAAGATTAGCTGGCCAATAGCGGCTGACCCACCAAGGGTTCCTGTGAAGTATAGACACTACAGTTTCAGGTTCATAGGAATCATCTTGATTTCCCATTGGAAATTAGACACATGATCGTCAGGGTCCCCTGTACCATCATAGGGTTTCACTCTAGGTCCTTTCAAACCCACGGGAATAGGTGTGTCATTTATGCCATTAGTAAATGGATTTCTGAAGTTTGACTTTCATAATGTTCCGTTGTATTCTTTTTGCTTAACCTTTTCGAGCGAATCTTTAGGCTTTAGTCCTTTTTGCAGGTGTGATTGCATGCCTTCTCCCCCATTTCTTTTCCAATTGTTGGACTTGAACACCATGTTTGTATTGATACTTTGTCATCATTTTCTTTTTCACGTGCTGGCTTCTCTCCCTTGTCCCTATGTGACCTTTTCATGGATTTGAATCGTTGGAACTCCCCAAAGTCCCTCATATCTTGCTCATTTTGCATTTCTTCCTCACGAGAAGGGACGTTTGTATCTCTCGCTACTGTTACAAGACGAGATGTTTCACCTTGTGCTTCTAACGATTGCATACTTGCAATTGGACTGTTATTGATTTTATTTGTAGGATTTATGGTGGTGACCATTTGTTACGAGTCCCATGGATGGTGCCACCTGATGTGTATCCAGATTCTGGCCCTCAATGATCTCTTAACGTCAGTGATGCAGAAGGTATGAATCATGAGATAACAAAACACAAGTGAGTCGTTCACTAGGAATTCTCCCAAGAGAATGCTCCGATGATGAAGTCAGATGAAGATCAATTGAATACTGTTTAGTGTAAGTTTAAGTTTGAGTGACTTTTCATACCTGTACCGACCTACCGACCCTCTCTTTATATCGATTCGTCTTAGGAATAGGTGATTCGAAATGTGTTGTGCAGATGTGCGTCTAATCCTCATAAATGCTCCCGTTGTCGAACATAGAAAAATAGTACTAGAGAGGGACCATCACTCACGTCAGTTTGTTATTGGAGAACCGTTAGTAGTCTTAAGTATTGTACGACCTGACCTTTGTTAGGATTATTAGCTATATACCCGTTGCTTATACATAACGCTTATTCACTTAACCTTACTTCCTTTTCCTGGTTTGGTAGGCTCGATAGGCATAGCTCAACAGATTATGTATCGGTCCTCCGAATTTGCTTCAAGGGTACATGCCTCGACAAATCATGACTCAGTTCACCGAATGTAATTTCGAGGTACATACCTCGGTAACTAGGTATACCTCATTATTAGGCAAGTCTTGTTATGTATGTTGTGCGTTATATATGTTGGGCATGGCTCGTTATGATAGGCGGGGACCGATATGTGGGCGGGGCCCGAGGTTATGTACGGTATGTGGTATGTTCGGAAACTCATTAAGCTTCGTGTTTAAGGTTTTGTGGTTTAACATTTTCAAATACTTCTAGTTCTAAAGCGAAAGGGCCTAGCTTAACTGCACAGTATCCCCTACGATTTCCGTATCGATGATTATTTTACTCTGATGATTTTAATATATTTGTAGTATGATTGGTTTCGAAACAAATGATGTATGGTTTTGATGTTTTAAAAATGAAAAAATTTTATTAGTATTTTTGGGATGTTATAGCTTAATAATACATTTTTTTAAAATAAAAAACTTCACAAACGTCCATATATGCACTGACACAATTGTGCATGTGTATATTTGTGATGTGAACATATGCACATTTGTGTTTGTACACAAATGCATGTATTTAGACGTAAAATATGCCCATAGGAATGTAATTGAAAAAATTATTTCACTTTTTGAATTTTTTTTGAACAAATCATCTTTTATAGTGTGTCTTAGCCTATTAAGAAATTTTGTTTAAAAAAAACTAAAAAATAAATCTCCAAAACTATGGATATATTCACAAACACTATTGTTGATATACCTGATGTGTACATATGTACATTTCTATTTAAACACACATACATATTTTTGTTTGTGCACACATACATTACTTATATATAAAATGTGTGCATATGCACATCTATAACACCCGTAAATTTAGGCTACATATAATCAATAACAATTATTAAAATTAAATTCTTTGAATAGGATAATCTATAGTCGTGTGTGCTATACACTATATAATACAAGTTTCGTAATTAAGAAAAAAAATAGGAAAACCAGCCGAATCGTCCGTAAAACATTAAAATAAGTGTGTCAAAACATATATATATATATATATATATATATATATATATATATATATATATATATATATATATATATATATATATATATATATATATATAAAGTGTATTAGGGACCAATATATACATGTCGTCCCGATCCTAAAAATATAAATTTCGTAGAAATACGACACTGTATGAATTAGATATGATTTTTATAAGATATAAAAGTCAGTCGCATATAAAGAATGTGATGGGTTTTAGCACTACATCAATCCTATGGTGTACATGCAAACCTTAAAGCTTTGGATCTAGTTTGTCTAATGAACATGCAATAATCATCCAAAGCTCATAAACCCTGGATCTAGCATATAATAATCGAAATTGACAAAAGAATAGATTTAAGTTGCTATAACACTATGAATCCTTTGTCTAATTAACTTCTGAGAGCCTAGTGCCTCAAATGTTGCACCTCTAATGGAGTCACAAACACCATATGCAACAAGATGAACAAGGAGAGTGGGAGGAGGCACGAAAAACGTCCTAGAGTTTCTATTAGAAGGTTAGGGACGTTTTTGGCTTGCCAAGGGTTCATTTTATACTTAGGCTATTAGGGTTTTCAACCAGGAAAACCTAATCTGACTGCTTAGGCCCTAAGCAGCCCACAGACTCCCTACTTAGAGGCCTTGGACGAAATCTTATGGGCTTCCCCATAAATTTCATCCACTCCAACTCTATGTAGTCCATTTGCCCATTTATGCAACTATAAATGAATTGCATAACAGTCCCCTTTATTTAATTAATCTCTTTTAGCCACAAAATTAATTCTTATTAATTCTAGACTAATATTAATTAAATAATATGATTTCCCTTTTAATATATTACTCATATAATATATTAATAAATCATAATTAATCCTTTTTTCTCATTAATTCATCCTAACAGTTGCTATGGTGAAGGTAACCCAAAAGGACCATGCTCACAATCGGGTCAAGTACATACTAAAAGGAACCTGATCAGCAATCGTAGCTTTCAAAAGCCGTTGTCGAACTCTGATCATATCAGAAATGTGTCCTTTAGATAAGGGATCATATATTCCTCCATTATAGATATCGTATGAACTGAGACATGGATTTTAATCATACTCTCTGTTCATGTGTTATTTCCTGATTTCCGGTTTATGACGACTGACAACAGACTACAATTGAACACATCAACTTAGTCCCGGCTTGGCCAAGCACTTAGGGTGTAATCACTAAATCATCGAGGGGCCCACGGATATCGCTTTTATCCCACTTTGGGTAAAAGGAACGGATAAACATCGACTCAATGCTCGCTTGTACCTACTCATCAAATCACACACAACAATATGTTTTATAACACCAAGTTACTGGTGCGTTTACATATTATCAATGTGCAACCAACTTTCAAAATACAACTCACACGTCTCGGTTTCAAGAATATAAGATATTATTGTCTCACCAATCACTCGTGATAAAATCCATGAAGCAATCCAAGTGAGTGTGGGTTTAATCCAATGCTTAAATCATATTCATAAGCACTCATGAACGTTGTAGCAAACCTTTGCTATGTCTAATTCATGACAGTCTTCTTTCATACTTACTTCCAAAGCACAAGCGGCTGTGGATGGTTTGAATAATCTTATTATTCGGGAAGTCAAAACATGCAAAGTGAAACACAAGAATAATTGAATCCAATATGGCCCCAAACTTTTGAGTATAAATAAAACTCCTTTTATTTAGTCACCATATTGATTACACATTATTCATTGTGTAATGTTTTAGATAATCAACTTATTACTTGAATTATAACAGTAGTTGTCCCATGCACCAAGCATGCACACTCTGTTTACCTATGGTCCATACTTTGTGAAATAGATCATTTGAAAACATTTCCAGTGATGCTCATTCCATAATTCCTAATTCTTATTGTTAGTGTAAGAATACAAAATTCTCGTTACTATTATAATATGTTAGATTCTAACATTTTATGCAATGATCCCTTTTGTAATCTTATAGCATAAAAGTCACCAAGACTTAGCCAATGAAATTACAAATTTCTCTGTTGGGGATTGTTACAAGACAATTCCATAGATGTGAAGTATCACATTCAAAGTACATTCCTTTGAACATCCTTCTTGCATAAAAGTTTTTTAATCACAGATTCAATATCCAATTCCCAATATGGAAACATTTCCATATTTTCCATACGACAACTCATTATTAATAGAATCATATCTGATCATTATAATGTCATTATGGTCCATTCATCGCTATACTTCCAACTTCTCACAAGCGACCAATCCTTAGCGAACCATAGATTGTCGTTTACAGTTGTTCACTTATTTTAGTCAAATCCGTTCTAGTCCCTTTTCCCTCTTAATTCCCTAGGCATTTGGAAAATTTTAGAACGGTCGAATATTACAGCATATGCAATCGATCCTATACCTGAAGTGTATGGGACACGATTCGTAGTGAAAAACGTGATAATTTACCTGTTCCTTGCTATAATATTGCCATATATAGAATCCTTTTTAGTTGAATCGTTTCAATATTACATTTATATATGTCCTTTGACTAAATTTGATTAAAATTTCTCGATCTAAGCCTTTAGATTTGAAATGAAGTATAATATTATCTCCCTTAATTATAGCAAAACAACTATTCAACCTTTGTAACTTTGCGAATTGAAACTTTGTTTTCTATAATTAATATTGCTTAATTGCAACACTTAAAAAAATAATCATGCTCCCACTAACATGATAATTATATCCATACCAGCATAACATTTATGCTCCCACTAGCTTTGACACGTATTCAGAAAATAGTTGGACTTCTAGAAATCAATACTTATTGACTTCCAAAGTTCATATTTCTAATACAATATGCTTCGATAAGCCTTTATCTAAGCTTTTCAAACTCATACACTTTTCCTTAGAAAGCTCATATGTGTGTTTAAACCATTTTAGAACTCATAGGAATAAATCTTAAATGTTCAAACTAATTGCCAAATCTCACAATTCAAACAATGAAAAGGGATGGTGTAATCATAATTGAATTTGATAATGCAATTTATACAATTGCTATTTCCTTAAATTCTCTCTTAGTGAAAGCGTTTTCTCACAATCATTTTCATGAATCGGAGAGAAACTTATGACACTTAGATTTTATGGTGTATGTGTTCCTATCCATGTGAATTTTTCATAACCATAATCATAAGACAAGGTTTAAAACAAATCCAAACTCATATGGACTGAACTTGTTCATTCCTAATTTCTTGCCATCAAGGATCCCACCATTGCTTCCAAGTTATTTAGCAGCTCACCTGTACTAGTCAATGTATTTTCACTGAACAAGGTGCTTGCCCATATGCAGTCAATTGAGAACTCGTAGAACTCATATTTATAAGTAATTTTACTGGAATGGCATAGAAATAAAATGTTTTGTCAACACGATAGGTTACAAACCTTAAGTCGTGTACTAGTGTCTAATAGGTTTACTCTTGATTAGTTCTTGAACCTTTTCAAGATCATTTAGACTCCCACTGACCTCTTGACATATAAGATTCTCTTATCAAGAAGCATTTGTTGACAAACAAATATTTAAGAGTTAGTGCGGATTCTTATCAAGACAAACACTTCACACAATTGGTATTAGTTGGTTTTTGTCTTATCCAAGACATCACAATTTACCAATTTCAAATGTGCAAGAGTAAGAAAAAAAAATTTCTGCTTCAATTTTGATGAGTGTGATAGAACTTCTTAAGATGTGTCACTCAAGTCACAATCTTGGAGTATGACTCTAAGACTTGATTTTGGAACGAAATATGATTCACCTATTGATTTAACCATTTCAACAATTTCCGATTCCTCTTCTTAGCCATATCAATGCACTAAGGTTTACATAGAGGATCAATCGTGATATGTTTTCATAATCAATAATACGATCTTAAAACATGATACAAAAGTACTCTCCTTTCTTTCCAGATTGGAGAAACTTTTATCTTTCTGCCTAATTGATTCTTCTTATTCATTCTACTATTATTGAAACTTTTCAATAGTTCAGAATTATACTTAATCTTGTAAGCATAATCATATTTACTAGACTTTTAGTAAATCATGACGAATAGTCTAATTGTTATTTGTGGTGGACTTGACCAGTGCACAACATTGTGTTCTAGTCCTTTAGTCCTTCTCTTGACTCACATACTTGTGTGATCAAGGAATTACTCTTAATTTCCCAAGTACCAAGAATTCCATAAATAACATGATTCAAATCATATGATTCCAAGCTTCTGTCCAATTGATACTTGGGTGATGGGAATCTTTCCTTACTTAGAAAGATTATGTCACTACCATAAATAACATAACTAAGTATCACATCCACTTAATATTGCTTACAATAGAAACACACAAGCATTAATTTTCATAAATAGCATTGCAAGGTTATATAAATAAGACAAAACTCAAAATTTATTTTATTTATAAAAAGGTGCGGAAAAACTAGTCCTTACAATGCAAATTCAAATGAGAACTATGCTATTACATATTCCAAAACAATCTATCATAAATCTAAAATAGCAGGTCGAAAAATCCGATCATCGAATCATGCGATCGAAATCCATTTCTTCGCGATCAGACTCAACTTACTTCTTCCTTTAAGCTTCCTTTCTTTTCTTCGATCCTATAACAAAATGCAATCTTATTACATCATGTATTAAGAAAAATAGAAAACTTAATAGAGTTGGATAGTGGATTTTGCCTGAAGCAGAGTCATACATCTTGACTCTCCCATCTCTTAGATCTCTCAGGTAGTATGGGCAGCTTCGTAACCAATGTCCCTTCTTTTGGCAGTAGAAACATATGGATTCTTCTGGAATGGTACACATGACTGTCTCAGACTCAGACTTTCTCTTACATAGAGAAAAATTTCTAGACTTCCGATGTTTCCATTGCCCATAGAAGGTTGGGATATTGATTTACCGGACAAATTTGCTCGACTAGTGCGCTAAATCATCGTTGATTCAACAACAATAAGCAAATAAGTCAAATCAATGAGGGTTACGTCGTGGTCCATCACATTGTACTCTTTAATGAGCTTACTATATGATTCGGAAAGTGACTAAAGAACCAAGACAACAACCAACTTCCTTGAGACATCGACACCCAACATTCCCAATCTATCGATATGCAACTTCATATCCAAGACATGAGCACATACAAACTTTCCATCTTTGTGTCTTTTTTCCAATAGGGCTTGAGTGACCTTGAACTTTTCAAGTCTTTGAACACGTGGGTCAGGGAGAATTATTGGAGGAGGTGGAGGAAGTGAAGTATGATTTTCATTTCCATAATCAAATCGTGCAAAACATCATCTTCAAACGGAAAACTTTTTCCAACGGATTCAGGAAGACCATAGTTGATAGATTTTGACATCTACAAAATGGGAGAAATTAAAGTTAGTTGATTGAAATCCTTGATATAAAACTCAAATGAAATATCAAGGCTAGGACCCAACACAATATTCTACAATTTGGATGAGGAATGCCGTAATCCAAATTGTAGAACATTTGAAGGTAGGTAAATAACGATTTACCAATTTCCACCATGAAAAACGAAAATTGAAAATTAAGTTTTAAATGAATTGAAACTCCTAGATCTTTTAAGATTCATTGAACTTTTCAATGGCATGTTTAAATCTTGAGTGTGCCCTTCGTTTGTGACTGGGATACCGAGGATCACAAACAAGTTGTTGATAACCATGCAAATATACATTCTACCCCCAATGTTATACTCACCTAAACGACGTGCCGTTTAACCACACACACTCCATTGATCTATGACAAACATCGAGTCACCCTTTGCCACCTTTTCTAAGAGCCCATTAGTGTGCCGGTTAACCACACATGCTCCAATAACGTCTTAGCAAAGGTACAAAGTGTAATTTCATGGAATAGCACCAACTCCACATTTTTCCTAAAGTAATTAAGATTTGGGAATTTATAAAACATTTAGTTACTTCGTATTTCAATATACTTATAATGGAAGGTTGTGTCCTATCCTACTCGTTCGGCTAACGATCCTCCACTAGTCAAGAGTGCGGTAGGTAAGAATGGATACTCAATGGCGGTCATTTTACAAGCCGCTTCCTTAAACACCCCTTATAGACCAGCTTTGTGAATGAAGTCTACTAACGGTAAGACTGACTCTTTACTCATACATATATAATATTAAACTTTTAATTTTATATATAGTATATGAGTGTATTTTACACTTTTAAAATTCTAAGTGGTTTAATTTAATAAATTATACCTTTTAATTTAATTAAATATAAACCATATCATTATGGATTTATTAACTCTCTTTTAATTATACACTTAACTAATGTAATAAAACCATAAGGGTGTAATTTGAACTTTTCAAAACTAGGGTTTTAGAATTTAACATTTTAAAATTAAAACTTTCAATCAAAAATTTAAATTCTAAAACTTAAGGGCAAGTTTTGAAACTTTTCAAAAACATATTGATCAAATTACAAATACTTTTAACTAATCAAATAATTAGTGATTATCTAAATTTGACCTAATTCAATTACTTGCAAGATAATTCATCAAATAATTAAAATAAATCAAGTTTATCGCATAAGGCAATGATTATCTAATTAATTTGACAATTATCTTCTATTTTGGTAAGGATAATCACTCTATATCAATAAAAATCGGATTTTATCAACAATAAATGTTTTTGGTAATTATCCCACAACAAAATATGGCAAAATCCTGAAAATTCCTCCTTCTGGCCATCCGACTCGTTGAGTCAGGGATGTACTCGTCGAGTTCCCAGTGGACTCGATGAGTGCACCTATGGACTCAGCGAGTCTAGGCTCCAGAAGGCAGAATTTTCGACTTTCAACAATGAATGATCATGTAAAACATCAAATACATCAAACAAATGGCCTAGACCCTGATACCATTGTTGAGTTTTGAGCACTACATCAATCCTATGGTGTACATGCAAACCCTAAAGCTTTAGATCTAGTTTGTCTAATGAAAATGCAATAATCACCCAAAGCTCATAAACCCTAGATCTAGCATATAATAATCAAAATCAACAAAATAATAAAGTTTAGATCTTACCTTGATTGTTATGTTGCAATAACAATCTGAATCCTTCTTGTAATTGACTTCTAAAAGCCTAGTGCCTTAAATGTTGCACCTCTAATGTAGTCACAAACACCATATCCAACAAGATGAACAAGGAGAGAGGGAGGAGGCACCAAAAACTTCCTAGAGTTTCTCTTAGAAGGTTAGGGACATTTTTGGCTTGCCAAGGGTTCCTTTTATACTTAGGCTATTAGGGTTTTCAACCAGGAAACCCTAATCTGACTGCTTAGGCCCTAAGCAGCCCACAAACTCCCTCCTTAGAGACCTTGGATGAAATCTTATGGGCTTCCCCATAAATTCCGTTCACTCTAACTCTATGGAGTCCATTAGCCCATTTATTCAACTATCAATGTTTTGCATAACAGTCCCCTTTATTTAATTAATCTCTTTTAGCCACAAAATTTATTCTTATTAATTCTTGACTAATATTAATTAAATAATATGATTTCTATTTTAATATATTATTCATATAATATATTAATAAATCATAATTAATATTTTATTCTCCTTATTCATCCTATCAGTTGCTATGGTGAAGGCAACCCAAAAGGACCATGCTCACAATTGGGTCAAGTACATACCTAAATAGTTATGGGCTTAGACACCTAATCCAACAAAATGTGTGACGTAGAAAGCTACGAAGAGAATGATTGACTTTTAACTAAAGTCAACAAAAGGAAAATCATAGTACTATTTAAGATAAGAATTTTGAGAAAAAGAATGTCAAAAATGGAGTCTGTACGAGAGAGTTATGATTTTAGCAAAATCATATGATCATATAAAAAGTAAGGAAAAAAGTAAATTAAAATTCTCTGACGGAGTCTAAAGGAAAGTTATAGATCTCGTCGAGGACTTTCCGTGGATATAAAGAATGTAAAAACGGAGTTCATATGACGAAGTTCTAGAATTTACAAACTATGTGTTTTGTGCGGAGCACGGTGCACACTGGGTGCGCGACACACGCTTCTAGAAGGCAAAAGCATGGACCATAAAGAAGATGACACATGGCACAAAAAGACGGGGATACGTCAACTTAAAATGCGCACCGTGCACCCCATTTGCATGTCGTCCACTCCAAACTCGCCTATAAATGGCCTCGATTGGCTCATTCATTCCTCCACACCCATCAACTTTGTCTCTCGAGTTCCTATCGATTTTGGTCCAAATTTCCCTTAGTTTTTAGGTTTCTGGCCTGCGGCGAAGCCCTGCGACACCCATGAATACTTAGCTAGTTGTAACCTTCGAATAGGAGTTCCTAATTCGGTATTCTGCCCGCTTAGATTTCCGTTTTTTTATCAAGAACCCGTGTAAGTTAAGGTACACTCTCGTTCTTTCCGTGTAACTTTTATATATAGTTATAAGCTGTTATTATGAGGCAATAAATAAGATTTATCAGTAAATCCATGTCGTTATACTGATTGATCTACATACTGGAAAAGTGTTTAGAATGGTCACATTGGCTTGGTTGTTGGATTTCAGAAAGACTATACTCTGAAATGATCCTACCTCCCAACTGTCTTGCCTGGCTGATCCTTATTTGATAGAACTCTCATTATTCATTGGGAGTAGTGACGAACCTAGAATACAATTATCGTCAGGATGCAGTTAGACTATGACTTAGTGACATCCGTATCTAGGTTAAGTTAAAAGAAAAATCAAGGAGTTTGACAGAGCGCTGCTGAATTCTCCACTCACCCACCTAAGTCTGGTGAGCGCATAGCCCCTTTCATGAACATGATTTTAATACATGTATTAATTAAAATATTAAATATTTGTTAGAAGTATATATGTGAGCTATATGCTCATTGCATGGTTTATATATAAGAATGTATTTGAGGATATACGATATCCGAACTAGATATGATCTGATATATATATATATATATATATATATATATATATATATATATATATATATATATATATATATATATATTGTGACAACTCAAAATTTTCCTTCCAGTTTTAGCCTAACACTCCTTTGAAAGTCAAACTCATTGCTGTTATCTTTTAACACAGTTAGAAGTTTATTAGAGCATTCTGAGCATTATACGCTTAAGGAATAAGTGTCGGGGTTAATCGGCTGAAGTTTTAGCACAAAGAAATGACCCTCAGCACTCATGCAAGGAGTTCACGGCCAACACATGGGAGTTTACGGCCATAAACTCCATGTGGGCCGTAAGCTCTTGCCTATATGGTGAAATGGTGGCCATTTGATCATTTCTTCCTTCCATTTAGCCCAAATCCTCTCAAGTATCATCCCGAGCTTTGTCCCCGATCTTCAAAACTCATAAGTTTCTTGCCCTAACAAGTTGATATCTTAGATGATCTAGTAATCTTACATGATTTCATCCGTGAAATCATTCCATTTTGTAGATTTTCAAGATCCACCAAGAACACCTAGAACACACACTCGTGTTCTTGGCCAATATCGACCATTTGAGCTCGAAGATTGTAAGTACACTTGATCCAACTCACTGTACTCCATGTTTACCATGTTTAGAGCTTAGAATAACTAAGAAATCAAGAGATTCATGGAGTTTATGTAACGCCTGTGTTTCCGGGCTTGCCATTTTTAGCAATGTAATAGTCTAGGTTAACCTCTGTAACCCGTTTTGAAATAATAAGATTGTATTATTTAAGTATTGTGTGTTTTGTGCTTAATTGCTTAATTATGTGGTTTGATTAATTAAGAATAAAAATAAGCGTCAAAATTTAAGTGTAAAATAAACTTAATATCTTTGAATAATGTTGTAGTAGTTGAAACGAGGTTTCCGGATATATATAGAACGCCCAAATCTGACTTCGTATGAGGAAGTTATGATTTATCGAAGTTTCGGCTTAGCGGTGTGCAGCCCAAAATACTCGATTTGAGATCGAGCGGTTTTTAGCCGAAGTAATCTAAATGAGAATCGAAGATCTCATTGTTGGTATCGAAGCGATAAAAGGTTAGGCGAGAACGGACGTCAAACGAAGAAGTTATGAATTTATAACGAAGTTTTTCTATCGCGGCCTATTAAAAATAAATAATAAAAATAAAGTCGAAATTAGCCAACGGAGTCTAAACGAAAGTTGTAGAGTGTAGTCTCACCTTCGCGTGGATATAAAGAACGTGGAAAACGGAGTTCGTATGCGAAAGTTATGAATTTCCGAAGTTTATTAAATATTTTGTAATTAAAATTAATCTTTTAATCCGGCATTATCCGAAGACGAGTCACCGGTCCGATCCGACGTACGCCCTGCGTATGCGAGTACGCCCCCGTACTCCGAAGAGTGTCGACATTTCGGATGACGCATGCAGTGACGATTTCGGAAGCAGTATGCGCTGCGTACTGCAGTACGCCCTGCGTACTCCGAGGCTCCAGCCTCCTATAAATAGGAACCGAAGGCAGCCGAGTCTTTTGCCAATTTCCTTTCTTCTCTCTCCCGTTTTGCATCGTTTTGCATGCCAGAAATATCCCGAAGCCCCGGTATCATACTCAAGCCCCGAGGCAAGTCCCGAGATCCCGAAGATCCCGAGAAGTGCGGTTCCCGAGCCGAAGCTCTGCCCGCGAGAAGTTCGATTTTTGTGAAGATCTTTCAGATCTGCTGAGGATTACTACTTTTGCAAGTCGTAGTGCTGTCTGATCATCTTCTGATCAGGTGAGTGTATACTACCTTTCATAAACATGATAATAATACAAGTTTGGTTCGAGTGTATTAAGTATATTGTTGTTTATAAGTGTGAGTGTGTAGTTACCTTCTTTTAACACATAAATATTAAGTATTTTCTATAAAGTACGTGCTATGTGTATAGTATATTGTTGTTTATATGTGTGAATGTGTATTCACTCTCTTCTATCTCATAGATATGATTTATTCTCTATGAGATAGGTGCTATGTATGTGTGTGCCTCATCTGTTATGTGGATTATGTGTTGATTAAAGCATGCTATACAAGTTTTCAAAACTATGTATAAAAATGTATATTTTATCTACTAATATGTTGGGTAGAACATGGGTAGATAGTTGGTGTGTAATAAACAGATGAGAGGCCTTGTTGTTGTTTGATTTAGTCATCTAGCGGAGTTTAGATGACGACCACTGGCTATTCTAGACAGTCTTGTGGAAACATTAGCAGGTTCGCCACCTGTAGGTGTTAATGAACTTGGGTGTTCATTCGTTGTACTCCATCCCCCTCATGGTTGCCTTATTTGACTTATATTGCTGAGGTACCCCCGAAGCATGTGTTGTCGCCCCGATGAAATATTCTTAGACTAGGTCCCTTATGTTAGTTGTTTTAGGGACATAAAGTGAGAATAACGGGAATGGGTAATTGGGTTATTATTGGTTGGTGAAAATTAAATATGATTATTTATTGTGGGTTGAAAACCCTATATGCTCACCAGGCTCCCAAGCCTGACCCACTCAGTTTTAATTGTATTACAGGAAGTGGCGCAAGGGCATGAGATGGATGAACCATCAGTTGTTTTGATTACAAGTCTGTATATGTATATATTTGTTGAATGACTTGTAATGTATTCGTTTATGCTTATTGGTCTGTATCGAAACATGACACCCCGAGTTTTGATTATAATGAAAATACATTTCTTTTATGAAATGCTTTGGTAAACATTGTTTTATCATGTTTTGTTTTTGGGAACAAATTCCGCAACCCTTTCAAATCAAAAGGATTTACTCTGAAAATATTTTTAAAGCATAAATGAAAAACGGTCTTTTCTGGCCGAGATTTTGGGGATGTCACAGTTTACGGCCAAGACATGTTCTTGGGCCGTAAACCCCTTTTAAGGGTGCAGATGTCACCCTAACACTTTAGTAAGCTTGATTTTTAGCATAGAACATTACACCATGGACCTAAGGACCAAGTTTCATGAAATGGTACTCCTTACCATGAGTTTACGACCGTAAACTCATGGGGGAGTGGTCCCAGGGCTGTGAACATTAAGCAAGGCCATTTTAGGGCCTTAAACCCACCCAAACACTTGTTTAAGCTTTGAAGCACTTAACCACTTAAGTTGTAATAGCTTTGAGCATCATTTAGTGACCCAATTGAGAGTTTACGACCAGGATTTTACTCCCCTGGGCCGTGAACTCCAACATACATGGTCTTTGGACCATAAACTCCCGTATGAGGCTTTGCACTCCTTGGTTGCAACCCGATAGCCTCCTAGCACTTGACCAAAGTGTTTTCCTCACAATAGGATGTTTATACATGTTTAATTAGTGGTAAAATCACTAATTGGTTATATACATATGTCTTCATATGTATTTAGGATTATTGTGTGTGTCTAAGTCTTCACTTGACACCAAGCACTGGTCCGACACTTCCTTCCGATCCGCTCACTGTAGGTGAATTCATACTCCTTGAATTAACCTTTTAAATGTTTTCAAATGTTTATAAATGCTTTATGGGGGGGGGGGGGAATACAAGTTGAATCATGTTTAGTTATTATATCAATCACATGTGATTAATAATTAAACATGCAAATGACTTTACTTTACGTTAACTGTTTTGCCAATCAGTTTTCATCAAATGTTTATCTTGAACGTTTTTAAGTGTTTAAAACACTTTATTAAACATAGTATGTTTCATTTCAAACCATGTTACATTTGTGGGTCAAACAAAGGTTCCTTTATACTTAAACTGTTGTTATCAATCAAATACTTTCAAACCTTTTTATAAATTGACATCAAGTCGATCTCTTCTTAGGTATTAATAATCTTTTAAGAGTTTTACAAAACTCCTTATATACTTTTATATTGTCAATTGCATGCTGGTATATGTATAGTAATATAATTAATGTTTAAAAGACTTAGGAAGGCTAACCCGCTTTATTTCCTTTTTCCCGTTGGGATGGGGTCTGGTAGGGTATCGGGTATCCGTCCAAAGGTCGTTCAACTAGCAATTATATATCATGTATACATATAGAGACATAAGAGTTGTCCTCAGTCAGTTCAGTACCTTTGGGTAGCAAAGGCATTACTTCAGGTTATACACGTACATGATTAGTAACAATTATAGGTTTAGTTAAGAGATACCACTTACCATTCCAAGTACAAGGAATCACACAAGAGTCAGTTCATTCATCAGTCTATACTAGTACATCACATGATACATGAGTACATTTACATAGATACACTTACATGAGTACATTTGCATAGATACGCTTACATGAGTACGTTTACATATACTTACATGAGTGCGTTTACATAGATACGCTAACATGAGTACATTTACATATATACGCTTACACGAGTACGTTTACATGAATACTGTTACATAGATATTATATGATGGGTTACTGTTACATATTATATGTGTAGATACTGTCATATATTTCTCCTTCTTATCTTTATCTTGTGACTCAATCACATAATCGACGAGATAGATTGGACTTTACATCCTAGTACCAAAGGATACTTTGAGGGACTAACCATTCCTATAGCCACTGTTAGCTATAGAGGATAATGAACATCTACGGATGCCTACGGTTGATACCAGTACAGGTATACTTTAAGGGACTAACTATTCCTATACCCAGTTGTTAGCAACAAAGGTAAATGTACATCTACGAATGTCTTAAGTTAGCACTGTTAGTTATCCTAGTGCAAAAGGATAGTACTTAAGTTATTATGTTATTTTCTTCGTTTACTTTGTGACATATTCACATGAACGACGAAGTAGGATATATTTGATATAGATAACTATTTTCCTTATTACCTTTATATTGTGACTCATTCACATAAACGATGAGGTATACTTTAGTTTTATACTAATAGTTAAACAGGGAAAAACCATCACATTTACAGAGATGCATACTTTCAAAAACAGTCGAGTCTTGGTAGAAGAATACTTTCAAAACAGTAGGGTCTTGGTAGAAGACTTCTTTTATAGGGATCATAGGGATTTCTAGGGTTAGTCAAACGCTTTCCATTACTTACAAACGTTTACATACTTATATGAGCTTTCTTTCAAAACAATGTCAAGACTTTCATTACAAGTTTTACACATCAAAGACACATTAATACTTATGAATTCACCAGCTTCTTGGCTGATACTCGCTTTCAAAATAACTTGTATTCTCAGGTCACACATAGACATGTACGACGACCAGGTTTGTGAAGACGGAGCAGTCCGGACTCGTCTTATTCTGATTATTCATTTTATTGTTGAATATTATGAAAGAACACACTTGTATTAAAATTATATTATTAATGCAATTGATGATGTTGTTGCTTGTTTACTACTTTTCATTGTTGTGATACTGTACATGACGTCCTCCGCCCCAGAACTTTTCCGCCGTTCTCGGTTTTGGAGTGTGACATATATATATATATATATATATATATATATACATATATATATACATATATATATATATATATATATATATATATATATATATATATATATCATAGAATAAAGATAATAGGAATATTATTATGGAAAATTATAAAAGTATAAGAATGCCTAAAATACCCTGTGCTAAATATATACACCAAGATAAGATAGTTTTGTGTAAACAGAGTTGGTATTGGGAGTTTAGTAATTATGCCCATTAATAATGATAAAACTTATTATAGATACCTAGTTCAATTAAATTTGATATCGGGTAGTCTCATTTGGGATATGTGTGTGTAGGCTAGGAACAGGGAGTAGAATTTTGTTCCTTGACACTTTCAGGTGTTGAAGGTACGAAATACATACGGACTACAAATTGTATTCCTTTTTGGTTGAGCATGAGTAGTGGTCCAGATTAGACAAATGTAATGGTATGTTTGCTTATTCCTTTGGGTGACCAGAAATGGTAGGCCCAGATTAGGCAACTGTAATGCTATGTCTACTTAATACCTTGGATGACCAGAAATGGTGGGTCTATATCAGACAACTATAAAGTATGTCTGATCATCTTCCATATGACAATCTCCTGAGTATTCTAAATGATTCGTTAGGCAGGATAATCCTTCTTGTTAATCGCATACTAGGATCTATGAGGATCGATTGGGGTGGATAACTTTAGGTATGAGGGATTATATATATCCAAGTCAGAGACACATGTATATATTGTTTGATAACGATTGGTTTTAATATATATATATATATATATATATATATATATATATATATATATATATATATATATATTATAACATTGTGGGATTGAAATGTTGGGAAAATTAGGGTTTATGGTGGAGATCTGGATACCAGCTTGGATCGTGATATCCCTTTCCGAACTGATATTTCTACCCTATGCTTGGGTTACAAGAAATTCAGCCTAGGATAATCCAAGCGGACACCTACGTTTCTAGGCACAGAAAACGTAAGCTATTATGCTAAAGGGTTCTGTGAATGTGTGATGAAAAACGAGAGCTAAAGAACGTACGTCTTCTGGAAAGGAAGAGTTGTTTATATACTAAACACGATTAGGGTTTCATTAGGGTTGGGCCGTCATTAGTTGCTTTGGAAGCAAGTAATATTAATCCGGATTAGGGTTACCAAAAACTAACGAGTTTCGTTAGTTTTACCATAATCACCCTCAAGAAATTGAATTTTCCATTATGTTCCCACATGCAAAATTCGGTGAGGTTTTGGGTCGTTGCCCCAAACCCCTAGCGGGACCCCAGCCAGGGGCTCTGCCCCTTGGACCTCGCTAGGGGCGCTGCCCCTTTGGAAACCTCGGACCCAGGGGCGGTGCCCTCGGACCCCCGACTAGTCGTCAAACCGACTTCTGAGTCGATCTTATACATGCGTTCACACTGCAAAACCCCGTACATATATTAGAGTACAAATCATGAAGCCCCTTAGCTCATATGTTAATTCCAGTTACTTAAAATGACATGGTGACACTAAAATCACTAACATGAAATTCCTATGTACTCACCAGATTTCCCAACCTTACCAACTAAGTTTCTTTGGATCACATGTAGTGATACGAAAGTACAATTCACTAAGAGATTTGAAGAGTTTTAGGCCATTAGTACAATAAGATAATGTAAGGCCTACATTGTTTATTCTTATATTTGTATCGGTTATGAACTCCCAAGATTTTTATAATTAATGAAAAACATTTTCCAAAATACTTTTATAGGACCTGTTCTGCAATTATAAACAAACTCTTATTTAAATATGCATAAATAAAATTCTTAAAATGACCGTAAATTTGAGGATGTTACAACATCATTTAAAAAAAATTAAAACCGTTTTCATAAGATCATATTAAGTTTGAATTGTTTTTGAGTTTTTATACTTTGACCTCAATTTTAACCACCAATCAAAGTTCTTGACTGGCTATTCATACACGAAACAAAACATCATACATCATTCAGCTTCAACATAATTAGATCAGTTTTCACCCTTTATACCAATTGTTTCATACTAACAACGGTTTCGTCATGTTCAATCCCCACTTTGTTCAATCCAATATCAACAAATACATGCATCATATGTTAGAATGTTAATTAATTTTCCAACAAAGTTGTGATCAATCGTATACTTACTTTATCATCTTATTTCATTAAGGACATTTTCAACAGGTGAATTACCTTGAAAATCCCTAAAAAAGGCTAACTAATCTCCAATAATACTAATCACATTGAGTAATTACTAAATTCACAATTTGGAAAGTAAATTTTAACATTTGATCATGCTCGGATTAGGTTAACAACAATATCAATTAGCAATAGTGTAATCAAACTTGATTGGATTAAGCACAAATGAAAAAGTTACATATTATCAAAGGACGCAACCAACGGAAGCAAGGACGTGTCAAAACCTAAGCCACCGAGCTTATTGACACGATTAAACAATGTCTCAACGACAAGCTTCAACTTAAAGATTGACAATGACTATCCCTGACGTCACCTCGTCGACCTTCAATGTTTAAATGTCACTATTCACCATTTTCACACTTGAGTTGAGAAAATTTTGTGGTTTCGGCGAAGACAACGGCCACAATCACCAGCAACCAAAACTCTAGCAAGCTCATATCGAAACGAGAAGAGAGAGAGAGAGAGAGAGAGAGAGAGAGGAAGGAAAAAATCGAAGATCGACTAGCATATCTATGATCAGGCACGACAAACGAGAAATGAACAAGAAACAAATCTTCCTAGAGGTAGCGAAGGAAAGAAAAATAGCACTGTCAACGAGTGATCAAATGCACCAATTTGGTGGAACGGGGGCTTGATGTGGATGTATGATAGAGAACATGGGGTGGATATGATCTTAGGGGTATTTCATGTGATGTTATGTATATATAATTTTAATGGTGCACCTTTTTAATCTAATGGCTAAAAATTTGATCATAAGATTTCAAAATAGCTATTGATCTCAATTGAACTTTATTCTCTCTCTCTTTCTCTTTCTCTCTCTCTCTCTCTCTCTCTCTCTATATATATATATATATATATATATATATATATATATATATATATATATATATATATATATATATATATATATAACAAATAACCAAATTATGTCAAATAACCACATAAAATTGATCCATGTTTATTTATGAACATGTATTTATAGATTAATATGAAAATAACCAATGTTCATAAAAAAACATAAGTTAAAGAGTCGTTTAAATAGAGTATATTAAAAATGATATGTTTTAGACTTTAAAATCTGTAATATAATTAAAGAGTCGGTTATTAAAATCATTTTTTTTGATAACTAGACATTTGTACCTATAAATTTATAAGACCTTTACGTATATCTTTCACGAAGGGTTTAGTGATTGATGTGACAACGACCACTAACCATGAACATCATCTCGGTGTTTAGTGGTCGTGATGAATTATTGTGCATACCACGGATCATCATATCCAATTAAATTATTTCTCTTTTTATATACCTCTAACTTTTTTTTACCTCTCTCTCTCTCTCTCTCTCTCTCTCTCTCTATATATATATATATATATATATATATATATATATATATATATATATATATTAAAAATTAAAAAATATGAACGATATAGTGGTGAGTATCTTATAGGTTTATTAGTTGGCTAGGATTATGAGATGACATCCACCATTATATGGTTAGTGATGGATATAAGGAATATCCGAAAAAAAAAATCTATATTTAGGATTTTATTGACTACAAAAGTTTGAACTTTTTTTTTTTTGGTAGTAAGTGCCACACGCAGCAAATCGAAACCGCTTGGAAGAGAAGGGCGTGGGCTTTCCGCGTCTCCCAGGGGCGTTCAATAAAATATGATAAAATAAAGCAAAAGTGTCACCTATACCCCTAATAATAAGATCAATTATCTTTTTCTTCCGTCAATGTCATATTCTAAATTTTACACCCATGTTAGACTTTTGGTCAAATAATCGTAGGATCGTATATCCAAAATACCGTTTATAACATATGATTGCAAAACTTCTTACTTTAGATATCACGAAATCCGATTTGAAAGATCATATATCCAAAACATTTTTTATAAAATATGATTATGAAACTTGCTACAGATATCATGAAATCTGATTTGAAATAATAAAAATAACAATTCGGAGTTATATTTGTATTACGAATCTGAAACAAACTTTGTTTGATTTTATGTTATGAACTTCTGAAGAGACAATTATGCGGAGAGAATACATAATTTTGTCTGTATTTTTTCTCTCTACAACATTATATATATATATATATATATATATATATATATATATATATATATATATATATATATATATATATATATATATATATATATACACACACACACACACACACAATGTTGTAGAGAGAACACATACGGACAAAATTGCGTATTCTTTCCGAATCATTGTGTCATATATATATATATATATATATATATATATATATATATATATATATATATATATATATATATATATATATATATATATATATATATATATATATATATATATATATATATATATATATATATATATATATATATATATATATAAGACGACAATTTTAGTAGAAACAACACCCCTTTTGTATGGACGCAAACATTGAGTTCCAGCCTTATTATTTAGGTGGAGGCGTTGCTCTGCACCCTGCAAGGCAGACCCCTTGATCCCGTCCATCAGAGGCTCTGCCACTTAGACCCCGCTAAGACGATACCCATTGGAACCACACCATGGATGTTGTCTTTGGACCCTTCGTGTTTCCGAGTCCTCGTTAGTTATTTGAGTGTGCACTATGCACATCCTATCTCATAATATAACTGTGTGAACTCAATGTGTCTCAAATAGAATCACGACTACACTAAATGTATTGATGCCATTAAAATGATCAACAACCATAAGTTCGTGCATGATGATCCTTTAAAAAGAGTTGAATAATACAAATATGATCTTACATATTAACAAATTTTTAATAAAGAATGATGTTTTTGTTGGTATGTAATGTTAGGGTTTAGGCCTAACACCCTTAGAATTTAGATATTGTCTTTATATATTCTGTTGTAATTAATTGATAGATAAGTATGTTATTATATTTAGGTCGACATTCTCTAGTCAGCGTCAGAGGTGCCTTCTCTTGCTGTCATTGTTGTTTTTCTTTTTGGTGTATAATATTTTCCTTTCTTCATTATCTTCTCATCTTTCTCCTCCAAAAGAAAACCTCTCTTGTAACATCCCAAAATCACGATAAAAATTTTCATTTTTAAATCAAGAGGAATCATTATTTTCAGACAAAACCCAAATCAAAACCAAACGTTTATAAAACATTGCTCTCAAAAGTAGAAATCATATGTTAGAGTGTCCCAAATTAGTATTATCAAAACCAAGAGGATGTGCACGATCATGCCTTTGCTTTCCCATAGTCATTTGAAGTACCTGAAACATACAACTAAAAATTTAAGCCAAAACTTAGTGAGTTCACCCAAATATAACCGTACAGGTAACAATATACATACATGAGCCTTTAGCCTGACAGGACCGCCGCATCGGGCCTGCAACCTATCTGGACCACTCTCAGAGCCTTTAGTAAGATTGGTCCACCGCACCAGGCCTACAGTCTATCTGAACCTCTCTCCAGGCCTTCGGACTGACTGGACCACCTTGCAGGCCTTTAGTTTATTCGGACTGCCCTGGGTGTCTTGGCCTTCTACACTAAGCAGGACCGCCTCAACCCAACATACCACAACATGTCGACATATACAATAACATTCAATAACCAACAACATAGATAATCATATAGATCTATTAGTCTAACACATACTCAGTGAGCACAAGTAACCGTATAAATATACCAATCTAACACACACTCAACATAACTATAATCCAATATACTAGGATATATAATCCAGTAGGCCGACATTGGTGTCTTTGACCCATAAGTATAGTGAGGAAAACTCACCTCACAGACAAACAAGATAGGTGAACAGAAAACAGCTCTAGATACCAGCTCTACAGGTCACCTAATCAACAAGAAACGACCATATATTAACCACAACTCCAAAATACCCAAAATACCCCTTGGTCAAAATCTGGTCAAAGTCGAAAGTCAAAAACTCAGCCGAGTTGACTCGGTTAAGTACGCCCAGCGTACTCAGCTTGTATGTCAATGTACTCAAATCTTGTCCAAAATCAGGATGTTGACCACGTACGCCCAACTTACTCTAGCACACGTCCAACATATGTGCCAGCCAGCTTCACCTTTGATTAAGAGCTTAATCCCTTAAGCCCTTTCATCCAAAATCAAGATCTAGTCCTCAAATGATGTCCTTAATCTTAAAGTTTCCAACTTTATGATCTTGTAGGGCGATTAGGTGCTCAAAACTAAAAACCCTAACTTCCTAACTCATTAAGACATCCTAGTCCATGCATGGGGGAAAACTAAGGGCCAAGATTACATTTCTATGGCTCTAAGCACTCCAAAATGTCTGAAATGATAGCTCAAATGAATTAGAGTAACCCATACTCAAATACATCAAGCTTATAGGACCAAAATGAACACAATCCATGGCTAATCAAGATCTAAGCAAAACTTCATCAATATCAAAGGTTTTTTTTACCTCTAGGTGGTGTCAAATGATGATAAGTTTTTGGATCCAAAGTGCTTCACTCCTCTAAGATGATCTCCTCTTCCTTCTTCCTCCTTCATGATCACCAAAATACACACTCAAGGCTCAAAGATGCTCTAAAAATGGATTAGGGTTTGTAAGGGTCAAATATCAGGCTGGAGGGTGATGAATGAGGGGAGTCTTGAGAGTTAAGGATGTATAAATAATGCACAAAACTTAAATATTAGGGTTTGGTCCAAGCCACGTACGCCCTACATATCCTTGGGTACGCCCAACGTACACAAGCAACTCCTAAAATTACAAAAATGCCATGCAGGACCAAATTTGCAAATAATACTCATACCTGTTGGATTAGTGTCTAAGCCCGTTACTATATTTGGTATGTACTTGACCGTGTTGTGGATGGTCCTCTTGGGTTGCCTTCACCAAAGCAACTTGACAGGATGATTTATCGAGAGAGAGAGAGAGAGAGGTTATTATGGTTTATTAATATATTATATGAATAATATATTAAAAGAGAAATCATATAGTTTAATTAATATTGGTAAAGAATTAGTTAAGAATTAATTTTGTGGCTGAAAGAGATTAATTAAATAAAGGGGACTGGAACTATCAATTATAAGATAATTGATTTTGGGCTGTGAATTCTTACGGTGTCAATTATAAGGGGACCGAAATTGTGCCTCTCTCCTTCTCTCTTCTAGATCATCTTCTTTCTTATGGTGTTTGTGACCCATTAGAGGTGTTACACTTGTGACACTAAGCCTCTTGAATATTGAAGATTCTTGCAACTATTGAAAGGTATCAACAAAACTTGCTTTGTTATAGATCTTTATTTCAGAGTATGTTAGATTAGGGTTTATGAGCTTTGGATAAATTTGCATGTACAATAGAGAAACCTAGATCCAAAGCTTTGGGGTTTTGCATGTGCAAATAGGTTGTTCTTTTGCTCAAAACCCATTAACACCAAGGGTCAAAATCTAAAATACATGAAACCAAGATGTTACATCTCTCTTATAACCATCCACCATAGATGCCTTCTCCCTCCACCATCGTGAGTTTCAGCTTCCATTCTCTTTTGTTGCATCAAGATCTAACTGTCATCGCTGCCTCCGTTTTTTGTCATTGTCACCGTCGCCTCAGGATCTAGCCGCCACTGCCTGTAGATACGTAGCTAGAACCAAAAACCATGTGGTTCCTTGTGTAAGTTAAACCTAAGAAAATGAGAAAGTAAAGAATAATAGTGGCAATGTAACATCCTAAAAATAAGACCCAAAAATTTCATTTTTAAATTAATAAAACCAATATCCCAAAAACATCATCATAAAAATCTAGATAAAACAAATGTATCAATCAACATATCATATCAAAGTAAATTACAGGTGGTGTGTGCTCTGCAGTCATCATGGGCTCTTCTTTTTGGAACTAGAAGTACCTGAGACATAAACTGAAAACCATAAGCACAAAGATTGTATCGGGCACATAACAGGTCCTGCCCAATGAGTGTATCGGGCACTGACCACACTCCAATAACGTGTCATAACTAATAATTTAGGGTTTAAGATGTGAAGTTTGTACACAACAGATTCCTCTATGTAACCCTATTACATGAAAATATTGAAATTCCAGCTACAATGTGGTATGAAATCATATGTGCATACATTTAGAAATCAAGTTATCATAGCCTTTTATAAGCCCAAGTTTGATTCCATAGTTAGACAAAATCTACTTTTGGGCTTTGCTTAGAGTTCACGGCCCAAAAACCCTTGTTGGGCCAAGTAAGCCCAGAAGCCCATAATCACACTCTAAGAACCGAAAACCTTCTTTCGGGCCTCTCTTTGACCAAAATCCCTTGAACTGGCCCAACAAGGATCCAAAAACCACATTAGGCCATAATTGGACCCGAAAGCCCACACCTCAAGGACCGAAAACCTCTTGGCGAGGTGTTTTCAGCCACATTAAAACCGAGAACCTCTCCTTTTAATTTAATGAAATCGGTTGAGGATGAGACAAAACAAAAAAAAAAGGAAAATGATAAGGAATTAGCCGTGCACCTCAATGCTTTACCTCCAAATATCCAACAAGTATCAACTCCATGCATGCTATTGGACATCATGCATCCATGGTAGACACTTGTTTGACCACCATGCACCCAAGCCACTACTCCCCCCTCTTATATGTTCGGCCGAACATCACAACTCACACACACAAAACACTTCCATTCTTCTCACTTGCTCTTAAGAAACTTCCCTTCTTGTTCTCTCAAAAAAATTCGAGCATCATCATCAATAAGAACCGGTCCTAGGCATTTTAGTAAGTTCTTTGTGAAGCTCAAAGTGTTATTATACATGTTAGAGTTGAAATCATTCCATTTACACCTATTTTCGTGTGTAGCTTCTTAGAGCATCATCCATTTTTGAGAATCTCCACAACTTCTTACTTCTTCTTCCTAACACACGAAACCAAGGTGAGCTTCATACCCCACTATTTTAGTGTTGTCATACTTTTTTTGGGGGGGGGGGGGGGGGGGGATACAAGTCCATTTCCGTTTAACCATTGGATATTTGCATGCACCTATGTTTTTATGTAACGATTTTTGCTTGACATGTTGATTATCTCATGCTAAATCATCATAAACTCATGATTTACAAGCTTCATGTTTTCTAAATTATGTTTAACCATTGGATAAATACATGCTTCTTAGTTGTGTGTTGAATATGGAACAAATACTTGTTCAAAAAGGTTATTATCTCCTACAAAACGTGATAAACATGCTTAATAACACATGTGTCATATAAAACTTGGTGAACATGAGTTGTTCTCTTAAAATTTTCGAAGTCGTAGTGGGTATGAATATTCATGCATGTTTACTTTTAGATACATACATACTCTCCTTGTATGAAACTACACTAATATTTGGGTAAAATATCGAGTTTATTATTTTTGGTATTTTAAAAATCATGACATACTAGAGCTAAATTCAAACAACATTTTTGTGTTTTAAACTAACAAAATTGGTAAAAAGGATAAAGTTTGATATTTTACAAAAAATAATAATCTTAGTAAAATAGTCGTAAACTTGTTGTCACCACTTTTTTTGGGATGTTTTATAACCCAAGATAATATACTATTTTTGCAAAATATGTTACAACTAGACCTATTTATTAAAGGCTATTTATATAAAAATATGGAAAATAGCTTAATCGAAATCATATACAAAACGGTTTCGTGACAGAATATATTGCGTGTCATATACGGTTTGTCATAAAACTCTTATTTCATAAATATTGTACTGCTTGTCGTGAAATCTGGAAATCGCGTGTCTTGAAACAACACCTTTTCAAAATCTGGAAAATGTGTGTCATAAAACATCTGTCACGAATTTAGACTAGTAAAGTTATTTCATTATACAATTGAGAGATTCGAAATCGGCGTAAATCCGTTAATGCTCTAGTAAGACACTTGAAGGGTTTTGAGCATTCTAACACTCCTAAGGTGTACATGCAACCCTAGAAACATTGGATCTATGTTTTACTAAAGAGACATGCTAATTTGATTTTTCCAAGGTTCTTAACCTAACTAGCATGACATGGAGAACTTAAAACATAAAAGCTAGTAGAAAAACATACCTTTCTTGTTGCTTGGATTCCTTGAGAACTTTGTGAGCCTAGCACCCCAAATGTGATGCCTCAAGTGTTTTACACAACACCACAACTCTTGGAATAACTTTGAGAGAAGTTCACACACACACACACACACACTCAAAATTGGCTAGCCCTCTTGTTCTACACTTAGTGCCGATTTTGGTAGCCCATGGGGTCCTTTTATAGTTGTGTAACAAGTAGGGTTACACCATGTAAACCCTAATTGACATGGCTTTTCATTTCCTCCATGATCCATGGGTTTTAACCTCCATGGACTATTCATGGAGCACCTTATGGGTTTTAGCCCAATTTAATAGACCATGGATCATTATCCCTCAATGTTAGAATGGATGATTTACACAATCAACCCCTTAAATTTAATTAGTCTCTTTTTGATCACCAAATTAATTCCAAATTATTTGTTGATAAATCCTAATTAAATAATATTATTAATATATTAGAGCTTATAATATATTAATAAACCATAGGTGTTCTTTTCTCATTTTGTCTATCCAAGTGTCATGATTCCATGCAACCCAAATGGACCATGCCAAGCGGGTCAAGTACATACCAGAAATAGTTATGGACTTAGACACCTTATCCAACAGTCTCCCACTTGGATAAGTCTAATAACTATAACTGCAAGTATGACTTCAGGAACCGATCAGCAATCATAGCTCTTTCAGAGTCACGCGGAACTAAGATGACGTGCCATTTAAGATAAGTGATCATATAATCCTCTGCTCTCAAGATATCAGCCAGACAAACACATGGAACAATATCGTACTTATTGTCCAACAGTTTGTTTCCCGATTTCCGATTTGTTTGACATAGAACTTAATCGAACGCATCAATTTAGTTATGACCGAGCCCGATACATAGGTTAAAACAAAATCATCGAGGGGCCCAGATATCGCTTTTAATCCTCCTAGGACTAAAAGGAACAGATAAACTTCGACTCATATGCTTGTTCTACTTACACAAAGGTATGTTTTATAACATCGAGTTACCAATGCGTTTTCGTACAATCAATGTATAACCAACTCATAGTCAAACACTAATATCTCTAGGTTCGAAGACTTATATGATATTACCGTCTCACGATCACCCGAGATAAATTCTATGAAGTGATACAAGTGAGCGTGGGTTGAATCCAATAGTTGAATCGCTATTCTAGGAGTACTCATGAACACTGTATCCCCTTTGTCACAAACGAACTGCAGACCCTTCATGACAGTCTTGCCTCATTACCTACTTCCAAAGTATGATTGACCGAGGATGGTTTGAATAATATGATATACCATAACATAATTATTTTGGAAGTCAAAACATGCAAAAATGAAATGATAGTAAACGATTGATAAAATATAGAAACACTTTACTTATAAATAAACAACAACTTTTATTTATCATCAAATGTCATTTACACTTTACAAATTTCAAAAGCTATCTAATTTCTAAAACTAATATTATCCTTTAGCCCAATGCACCTCGTATGCTGAAGATGCTTAACCCTACCCAGTCCCTTCATGAGGGGATCTACTGGTTCTCATCTGATGATACCCTCTTTGCCACGAGGAGTCCTTCTATTCGATGTCTAATGAAATGGTATTTTTTGTTGATGTGTCTGGATCTCCCTCGATCCCTTGGTTCCTTGGCTAAGGCAACTGCACTTTCACTATCACAGAAAATCTCTATAGGCTCCTTTATAGCTGGTACTACTCCAAGGTCTCCAATGAAGTTCTTCAGCCATATCGCCTCCTTTGCTGCCTTGCTTGCTGCTATATACTCTGATTCGCAAGTTGAATCAGCCACTGTCTCCTTCTTGGAAATTTTCCAAGTAATTGCTCCTTCGTTTAAGGTAAAGACCCAGCCTGACTGAGAGCGGAAATTATCCCTATCAGTCTGGAATCTAGCATCACTATACCCTACTACTCTCAAGTCATCACTCCCACTGAGGGTAAGGACCCTGTCCTTAGTCCTCCACAGGTACTTGAGAATGTTCTTTACCGCAGTCCCGTGAGCCTTGCTAGGGTTCCTATGATATTTGCTGACCAGGCTCAAAGCAAAGGCCACATCAGGACAAGTACAAGTTATAGCATACATGATCGAGCCTACAGCGGAAGTATATGGTACTCGACTCATCTTAGCTATCTCAGCCTCTGTACTCGAGCTCTGATTCTTACTCGATCTGGTGTTACTCTTGTAACACCCCGTTTCTGGTATGCTATTTAATATTATTATTTATTCAGGTTTCAAGAGGAACTCGACGAGTCAGTAGCCCGACTCGTCGAGTAGAGTCGGGATTTCGAGCACATTTAAGTTGGCGACTCGGTGAGTCCATATCCTGGACTCGGCGAGTCCATCAGTTTGAAGGAAACCCTAAATCCCCAGGTTTGTATCCTATTTAAATGACCTTTTGGGCATTCAGTAGCCTCCCTCACCCACAGAAGAGCCTCACACGAAAACCCTAGCCACCCTTATCATTTTGGTGTGTCTTTCTCACTTGGTGAAGTTGTGGTCCATTTGTGGAATAAAGGAAGAGTAGAGAAGAGGAAGAATCAAGGGAGAAGCAGTTAGATCCAAGTTTGTGGTGGTATCACAGTCTTCTTTGAGGTATCAAGCTCAAACCTTTGTCATTCCTCAATTAGATCTCTCATTTGGCTTGTTTTTATCATTTTTGGCTTGGTAGTAACATTGAAAGCATGTGTTGTCTAGTAGCCTTCAGATCTATCTATGTTTGAGCTTCAGAAGCTCAGATCTTCTATCTTTATGGAACCCTTTTCGCATGAACACCCTAGATCTATCCTTTTAGAGCATTTTGAGCCTTTAAACCCGTATTGATGCATATCTACACGTAAAGTTGGAAAATTTACGTGCTAATCAAGCTTTAGGAACCCAGATCTGTAAGTTGCATGCACCGGTTTTGAGCAGAATCATCGAAGTAGTGTTGCATGCAACCGACTCGGCGAGTTGTTCTTCAGATTCGGCGAGTCGAGTTGCGAGTTCCCGATTTCTTTCCCTTTTATGTGTCATGCTGAGTGGAACCAGTGATCTTTAGGTCGGACTCATTCATGAAGGGACTCGGCGAGTCAACGCCCTGAATCGGCGAGTCCAAGGCAATCTTCATGCCTCAAGAACAGACTCGACGAGTTGTTCATACAACTCGGCGAGTCACAGTCAGAGTGTTCATGTGTTGGAGGAGGACTCGACGAGTTGTTCATACAACTCGGCGAGTCGGATGCAAATTGACCGAGTGTTAGTATCGAAGAGGAACTCGTCGAGTCTATGCCAAACTCGACGAGTAGTAGTGAGCAGAAGTAAGAAAGTGAGAGTAAGGACTCGGTGAGTTGGTGACCCAACTCGACGAGTCAGGTCAACTGAATATTGACTTTGACTAATAGGTTGACTTTGACCAGGGGTAAAATAGTCATTTTACCCTCAGTATGATTATCAGTATTTGATTGAGGGTACTTATGGAAATTGTAGCCGGGGTGAAACCGGAGCCGCAGTAGACAAATTCCGGAGCAGTTCTTTCAGCAACTAGACTACGAGGTGAGTTTCCTTCCTGTAGGAATGGGCTACGGTCACAATGTCGGCCCAATTAGCTAGCAGTAGTTTCCGGACTTCGGTCCGACGCAGCAGATAGTGTGTTTGATGCCTACGTGGCTCAGGCAGAATTTATGCGTTATGTGTTCCGGGCTACGGCCTGATGCAGTATGCAGTATATGTGTTTATGATGATATGTGTCATGCTAGTTGATATGTGTTTATGCTATACTATGATCAGTTAGTTCCAGACTTCGGTCCGATGCAGTCAGTTCCGTACTTCGGTCCGATGCAGCTAGTTCCGGACACCGGTCCGATGCAGGGAACAAGGTCCCAGTCAGTTCCGAACTTCTGTCCGATGTAGTTTTCGGACCTCGGTCCGATACAGTGGGCAAGGCCCAATACGTGTTTATATGTTATTGTATGGTATGTGGTAGTTTGGGGGAGCTCACGAAGCTTCGTGCTTACAGTTTCAGTTTTGGTTTCAGGTACTTCTGCAAGTAAAGGGAAGAGCTCGGGATGATAGCATCGCACACACCACAACTTCAGTCTTTATCCTGGGAGTTTGTTTTGATTCATAGTTTGATTTGATACAGTTATTTCACGACATATTATTATGAGTTGAGATATTTGACGTATGGTTTTTATGATATGACGATCAGTATATGGTTATTATTACTATTAAAACAAAAAAAATTTGGGTCGTATTTTTGGATGTTACAAGTTGGTATCAGGGCCTTGGTTTGAGGGATTCGGATACACTCTTTGGTGCGTCTGAACTCAAACTAAGGAAATGGTAAAAGGTTTTAAAAGAAAAACATTTTTTTTGAAAAGAACTTAGAAAGAAAAGAGTTTTGATAAAGAGAAAAGGGTGTGGTGCATGCGATCAGCCGTGCTCAAGTAAGTACTCCCAAATTACCCGTACAAGTTTAAGATTATCATTTCCAGTTTCAGTTTCAATAGAACAACATGCTAGTATAGGACTAAGGATCTAGGAGGATGCCTTATGTGCCTGCTTTATATGTTTCAGCCTTCTGAGAATTGCATGCTAAAAATTGAGTAGACAGCAGCAGGATAGCCTGTTTAGGTTATGCATGATAGCATGAGCTTAGCATCGTATGCTAGTACAATTTCTCATTATGAGGATAGAATTGTTTGAGTAGTTTTCTGTGTCCGAATGCTGTTTGCTTCGTGCTCTGTAGGACTCTGAGTGATGGGAGTTAGCCATTAGGTGAATATGCCACATCACATCTGAATAGGGTTGAATAATCTCAGAGTGTTGGATTTGTCCTTGCTGGACAGCTCTTGTCCGAGTCTAACTGTTGTGGGGACGAGTATTTTACTCGAAGGATTATCTGAGCCTCGCCACATGTGATTGTATTCAGATAATGGTTAATTGGCATTACAAGGAGGCCTTTAGCAGCTGAGGACTGGTTGGGTTGAGTCCGAGATTTCCCTAGGGCAAGCCTAGGATGAGAGCAGTAGAGATCAGCAGTGGTATTAGTGGCTAGGTGGAGTCGAGGCAGTTCTTGAGGAAAGTACGGATAGATGTGAAAGGTAGTAGGGGCCCATACTACTGGAAGCAGAGGATCCGTACTTGAATCGAGGAAGGATGAGATGAGACCGAAAAGCCGGTAGTAGTAATGGTCCCTCGAGTCATATCAGTGTTCTGACGTTTATTGTGATATGTTTTCAGAATGGTGGTTTTACGTCCTAGACCAGCAGGCGGCAGTTTAGGTGCCAGAGAGGGATCGGGATCAGGCTCGGGAGCTGAGCAGTTAGATGAGCAGAATAGAGAGTTCTTCACTTCAGAGGTTACTCGTATCATTCTTGAGCAGACTCCAATGATCTTTGGTTCGATCAAGGAGGGTATATTAGAGTTGATGGAGGAGAAGCTAGGCACATTTCGTGCTGAGGTGGCGGCCATGATGGGGTTGCGCACGCTTACTTTTAGGGAGTTCTGGGCATGTGGAGCTCCAGATTACCATGGGGCACGGGACCCCATAGCGAGTACCAGATGGTTGGCGGATGTGGCCAATGCTTTCCGCACGAGCAGGTGTCCCGAGGGGGACAAGGTCAGGTTGGCGTCTTGTCTTCTGAAGGACAGGGCACGAGATTAGTGGGAGGAGGTTGGTCACGCCATCGGGAGTGACGCAACTTTGGATGCCATGACCTGGGGGGACTTTACCTCCAGGTTTAGAGCCGAGTTCGCACCCATCATTGAGGTGCAACAGTTAGCACGAGAGTTCCAGGATTTTACCCAGACTACCGAGACAGTGCCGGAGATTACCGCCAAGTTTAGGGAGAGGGCGCTTCTCGTTCCTCAGTACGCAACTGATGAGGAAATGAAGAAGGCGCGCTATTATGAGATGCTGCGGAGTGATATCCGCCAGTTTGTGAGCCAGTCCAGTTGTAAAACGCTGGATGACATGATTGCCAGGGCTCGAGAAAGAGAGATTGACCTAGAGATGGAGAGGAAGAGGAAGCCAGAGGCGGCTTCGAGTACAGGGGGATCGGGCAAAAAGCCCAAGGTTTCAGATCACAGATCCAGAAGTCTGCAGAGCCACAGTCGATGTGGCAAGTGTGGGAGATTGCACAACGGAGTGTGCAAGGCAGGGAGTTTCGGCTGCTACAAGTGCAGCCGGACTGGGCATATGAGCAAGGACTATACAACCACTACCACTGCCATTGCGGCGTCAGATCTGATTTGTTTTCAGTGCAATCAGAGGGGACATAAAAAGTCCTAGTGTTAGAGTTTAGCAGCTGCAGAGAAGGTGTCAGCACCCGCCCCTGCTACTTTGAGGATTAAAGATAGCCGTCAGGGCCGAGCTGAGAGGCCGGTAGCGAAGAGTAGGGCTTTCCAGCTGACAACAGAGGAGGCGCGAGCGACTCCTGACGTGGTGATGGGTATGTATTTCTCCCTTATCCCTGCATTTATTATTGATTGTTTCTGATGGTTATATGTTCTGTATAGGGTCGTTCTCAGTGAACGACATTTTAGCTACATTATTGTTTGATTCGGGGGCTACTCGATCATTCGTCTCTCTTACGCTTAGCAAGAGGTTTAGCAGAGCTCCAGGGAGCTAGATTGTCCACTTGAGGTTGAGAAAGCAGCTGATAGGATTGTTAGGGTTGCAAGGGTACACAGAGGATGTTCTCTACAATTATTCGATGATCAGTTTTCGGTGGACTTAGTCCCTATTCCCTGCGAAGGAATAAGGTTATAGTAGGCATGGATTGGCTGAGCCCCAATGGGGCGGTGATAGATTATGAGCTGCAGTTAGTGAGGGTTCGCACTCCCAGTGGGGGAGAGTTAGTGATTCAGGGCGAGAGGCCACAGCGCGGACCAATTCTGTGTTCAGCGGCGAGAGCGAGGCGCTATTTTCAGCAGGGTTGCGTCGGTTATGTTGCCTATGTTTTATATGCCTGGGAGAAGGGAAAGACGACAGTTAATGATGTTCCGGTAGTGCGATACTACACAGATGTATTTCTAGAGGATTTGCCTGGAATACCTCCCGAGAGGCAGGTCGAGTTCGGGATTGACCTAATCCCTGGTGCGGCTCCGATAGCCAAGGCACCGTATCGGTTGGCTCCTCCAGAGATGTAGGAGTTATCTACGCAGCTGCAAGAGCTGCTAGACAAGGGTTTTATCAGGCCGAGCAGTTCACCCTGGGGTGCACCGATTTTGTTTGTAAAGAAAAAGGACGGGTTGCACCGTATTTGTATAGATTACCAGGAGCTGAATAAGGTAACGGTGAAGAACCATTACCCACTTCCGAGGATAGATGATTTGTTTGATAAGCTTCAGGGAGCGTCTTGGTTTTCCAAGATCGATTTACGCTCTAGGTATCATCAGATGCGAGTCAGAGGCAAGGATGTGCAGAAGACTGCTTTCAGGACCAGGTATGGTCATTATGAGTTCGTGTTGATGCCATTTGGGCTCACCAACGCCCTAGCCGCGTTCATGGATCTCATGAACCGCGTGTGCAGGCCGATGCTGGATCGGTCTGTGATAGTATTTTTCGATGACATCTTGGTTTATTCCAAGACTCAGGAGCAGCACGAGGAGCACTTGAGGGAGGTGCTGGAGATCTTGAGGAGGGAGAAACTTTTCGCAAAGTTCTCCAAGTGCGAGTTCTGGTTGTGCAAGGTGCAGTTCCTCGGACACCTCGTCAATCAGAAGGGTATTTTGGTGGATCCGGCCAAGATAGAGACTGTAATGCAGTGGGAGGTCCCGAAGTCTCCATCCGAGATTCGGAGCTTCCTAGGTTTGGCAGGGTATTACAGGAGATTCATCCAGGACTTCTCCAAGATAGCAGTACCGCTCACCCGACTGACTTAGAAGTCGGTGGCGTTTCGTTGGGGGCCTAAGCAGCAGACGACATTTGAGACCCTCAGACAGAGACTGTGCGAAGCACCGATTCTTACCCTGCCGGAAGGAATAGAAGATTTGTAGTCTACTGTGATGCCTCAATCACAGGTATAGGAGCAGCGCTGATGCAGCGAGGCCGTGTGATAGCTTACGCCTCAAGACAGTTGAAGCCTCATGAGGCTAACTATCCTACGCATGACTTAGAGCTTGGGGCAGTGGTGTTTGCCCTAAATATTTGGAGACATTACCTCTATGGGGTCCGTTGTACCATTTACATGGATCACAAGAGCTTAAGGTACCTCATGGATCAGCCGAATCTAAACATGAGGCAGAGGCGATGGTTAGATGTGCTGAAGGATTACGACTGTGAGATCCTTTATCACCCAGGGAAGGCCAATGTAGTGGCCGACGCCCTGAGCTGCAAGGCAGCAGTGGCCCCGATCCGAGATATTTGTTTGAGGATGACAGTGATTACTCCATTGTTGGAGCAAATCAAAGAGGCGCAGATCGAGGGCCTCAAGGAGGAGAGACAGAAGTGTGAGAGGATTATGGGCTGAGTAGCTTCTTTTGACTATGACAGCCGAGGATTGTTGACTCTTCATGGGAGAGTATGGGTACCGTACTGGGGCGGAGTACGGCAGGTGTTGATGGACGAGGCCCATAAGTCTCGATTTTCCATCCATCCAGGGGCAACGAAGATGTATAGGGATCTTCGATCCGACTATTGGTGGCCCTGCATGAAGCGGGATGTCACCTGGTATGTGGAAAGATGCCTGACCTGCAGGAAGGTTAAGGCGGAGCACCAGAGGCCTCACGGCAAGATGCAGCTGTTGGACATTCCAGTGTGGAAATGGGAGGATATCACTATGGATTTTATCACTAAGCTTCCCAGAACCACATGTCGAGTGGATTCGATTTGGGTTATAGTAGATCGGTTGACGAAGAGTGCTCATTTTATACCGATACAGGAGAGCATATCGGATGAGTAGCTAGCCGATATATACGTGCGAGAGGTTGTGGCACGACATGGAGTGCTGGTATCAGTGGTGTCAGACAAAGATGTCCGTGTTACTTCTAGATTCTGGAAGCGGTTTCACGACGAGATGGGTACTCGTCTCCATTTCAGCACCGCTTTCCACCCTCAGACGGACGAGCAGAGCGAGAGGAGGATTCAAACTCTTGAGGACATGCTTCGGGTATGCGCCCTAGATTTCGGTGGCAGTTGGGATACGTATCTTCTATTAGCGGAATTTTCGTATAACAATAGTTATCATGCGAGTATTGACCGCCCTCCTTTCGAGATGCTTTATGGGAGGAAGTGCAGGACCCCGATTTGTTGTGGCGAGGTCGGTCAGCGCGTCAGTGGGAGCACCGAGGTGGTGCTCAAGACGACAGAGTTGATCCAGCAGGTTTGTAGTAGACTGCAGACTGCGCAGAGTCGGAAAAAGAGTTACGCCGACAGGAGGCGTTCAGACTTGGAGTTTTAGGTGGGCGACATGGTCCTCCGGAGGGTATCACCCTAGAAAGGTGTCATCAGGTTTCGGAAGAAGGGCAAGCTAGCCCCCAGGTTCATCGGTCCTTTTAGGGTTTTGGCTCGGGTGGGTCAGGTTGCTTACTGGTTGGATCTTTCGGCAGATCTTAGCCAGATCCACCACACTTTCCATGTTTCCCAGTTGCGGAAGTGCTTAGTGGATGAGTCAGCAGTCGTACACTTAGAGGACATTCAGGTTGATGGCAGCCTGAATTATATTGAGAGACCAATTGCGATCTTGGTTAGAAAGACGAAGAACTTGAGGAACAAGGTGGTTCAGTTGGTAAAGGTGCAGTGGCAACACCGGAAGGGATCTGAATGGACGTGGGAGGCAGAGGAAGTGATGAGGGAGCACTACCCAGAGTTGTTCCCAGGAACCGTAGCAGCAGACTTCGAGGACGAAGTCTGAGACAAGTGGGGGAGAGTTGTAACGCCCCATTTCTGGTATGTTATTTAATATTATTATTTATTCAGGTTTCAAGAGGAACTCGACGAGTCAGTAGCCTGACTCGTCGAGTAGAGTCGAGATTTCGAGCATGTTTAAGTTGGACTCGGCGAGTCCATCAGTCTGAAAGAAACCCTAAATCCCCGGGTTTGTATCCTATTTAAGCGACCTTTTGGGCATTCAGTAGCATCCCACATCCACAGAAGAGCCTCAAATGAAAACCCTAGCCACCCTTATCATTTTGGTGTGTCTTTCTCACTTGGTGAAGTTGTGGTCCATTTATGGAATAGAGGAAGAGGAGAGAAGAGGAGGAATCAAGGGAGAAATAGTTAGATCCGATTTTGTGGTGGTATCACAGTCTTCTTTGAGGTATCAAGCTCAAACCTTTGTCATTCCTCGATTAGATCTCTCATTTGGCTTGTTTTTATCATTTTTGGCTTGGTAGTAACATTGAAAGCATGTGTTGTCTAGTAGCCTTCAGATCTATCTATGTTTGAGCTTCGGAAGCTCAGATCTTCTTCCTTTATGGAACCCTTTTCGCATGAACACCCTAGATCTATCCTTTTAGTGCATTTTGAGCCTTTAAACCCGTATTGATGCATATAGACACGTAAATTTGGAAACTTTACGTGCTAATCAAGCTTTAGGAACCCAGATCTGTAAGTTGCATGCACCGGTTTTGAGCAGAATCATCGGAGTAGTGTTGCATGCAACCGACTCGGTGGGCGAGTCGAGTCGCGAGCCCCTAAATTTCTTTCCCTTTTATATGTCATGCCGAGTGGAACCGGTGATCTTTAGGTGGACTCGGTGTGTCGGAGGTCGGACTCATTCATGAAGGGACTCGGCGAGTCAATGCCCTGACTCGGTGAGTCCAAGGCAATCTTCATGCCTCAAGAACAGACTTGACGAGTTGTTCATACAACTTGGCAAGTCACAGTCAGAGTGTTCATGTGTTGGAGGAGGACTCGACGAGTTGTTCATACAACTCGGCGAGTCGGATGAAAATTGACTGAGTGTTAGTATCGAAGAGGAACTCGTCGAGTCTATGCCAAACTCGACGAGTAGTAGCGAGCAGAAGCAAGAAAGTGAGAGTAAGGACTCGACGAGTTGGTGACCCAACTCGACGAGTCAGGTCAACTGAATATTGACTTTGACCAATAGGTTGACTTTCACTAGGGGTAAAATAGTCATTTTACCCTCAGTGTGATTATCAGTATTTGATTGAGGGTACTTATGGAAATTTTAGTCAGGGTGAAACCGGAGCCGCATCAGACAGATTCCGGAGCAGTTCTTTCAGTAGCTAGACTACGAGGTGAGTTTCCTTCCAGTAGGAACGGGTCTACGACCACAATGCCGACCCGATTAGCTAGTTGTAGTTTCCGGACTTCGGTCCGACGCAGCAGATAGTGTGTTTGATGCCTACATGGCTCAGGCAGAATTTATGCGTTATGTGTTCCGGGCTACGGCCTGATGCAATATGCAATATATGTAGTATGATAGTTGATATGTGTTTATGCTATGCTATGATCAGTTAGTTCTGGACTTTGGTCCGATGCAGTCAGTTCCGGACATCAGTCCGATGTAGTTTCCGGACCTTGGTCCGATGCAGTGGGCAAGGCCCAGTACGTGTTTATATGTTATTGTATGGTATGTGGTAGTTTGGGGGAGCTCACTAAGCTTCGTGCTTACAGTTTCAGTTTTGGTTTCAGGTAATTCCGCAAGTAAAGGGAAGAGCTCGGGATGATGGCATCGCACACACCACAGATTTAGTCTTTATCCTGGGAGTTTGTTTTGATTCATAGTTTGATTTGATACAGTTGTTTCACGACATATTATTATGAGTTGAGATATTTGACGTATGGTTTTTATGATATGACGATCAGTATAAGGTTTTTATTATTCTTAAAACAAAAAATTTTTGGGTCGTATTTCTGGATGTTACAACTTTGGATCGGTAACTCTCCTTTCTTTTAATCCTGCATGTTGAACCTATTCATCACCTTATCTAAGTAGGTGCTCTGACTAAGTCCAATTAGTCTCTTACTCCTGTCTCTCAAAATCCATATCCCTAGGATATAAGCAGCTTCTCCAAGGTCTTTCATAACGAAACGCTTCCCAATCCACGACTTCACTTCCTGCGGAGTTGGGATGTCATTTCCTATGAGTAGTATGTCATCCACATACAGTACTAAAAAGCTAACTATACTCCCACTAGCCTTGACATATACATAAGACTCATCTTCGCTCCTCGAAAAACCAAACTCTTTGACTTTCTCATCGAAACAAACATTCCATCTGCCAGGTGCTTGTTTCAATCCGCATATGGATTTCTCAAGCTTAAAAACTCTATTAGGGTAGTCTGTACTGACAAAACCCTCTGGCTGACTCATGTAAACATCCTCAGACAACCTTCCATTAAGGGAAGCGGTTTTGACATCCATGGCCATATTTCATCATCATGAAATGCAGCAATGGCTAACATAACCCTAATAGACTTAATCTTTGCTACTGGTGAAAAGGTCTCATCATAGTCAACTCCCAGAGTTTGAGAAAAGCCCTTTGTAACCAGTCGCGTCTTATATGTGTGTACATTACCATCCATGTCAGTATTCTTCTTGAAGATCCATTTGCACCCGACTGTCTTATGACTTGGTACATTGTCAACCAAGTTCAAAACTTGATTTTCATACATGGACTGTATCTCGCTGTCCATAGCCTCTTTCTGTTTAGCAGACTCGGGGCCTGCCATGGCTTCCGAGTAGCTGTTAGGTTCATCCAGACTTACCAGTGTACTATCACTAATAAGTGTATCACCTTCCGCAGTAATATGGAAACCATAGTAATGCTCAGGTGCATTCCTAACTCTCGTGGAATGCCTTAGAGGTACAGACTCGTCAGTTGGATCAACAGGAGTTTCCTCCTCAAGTTGATTTCTAGGGTTTGAGGTTCCTTCACCACTTAACTCTTTAATTTATTTAAGGTCAATTTGCCTCCCACTGTTTCCTTGGCTTATGAACTCTCTCTCTCGCGAAAGACTCCTCTCCTTTCTACAAAGACCACATTATCATTGGGTCTGTAGAAGAGGTAACCAAAGGATTTATGTGGGTAGCCGATGAAAATACACCTCTCACTTCGAGGTTCAAGCTTATCGTGAGTCTTGTACCTCAAGAAAGCCTCGCAACCCCAAATCTTGATGTGGTCCAAATTGGGAACTTTCCCATTCCACATCTCGTGAGGTGTTTTGGCAACCTTTTTGGTAGGGACTAGATTAAGAATATGGGCGGCAGTCTCTAAGGCATACCCCCAAAATGAGATTGGTAGTGAAGCTCGACTCATCATGGAACGAACCATGTCAAAAAAGGTTTGATTACGCCTCTCAGCCACATCCTTAGACTGTGGTGTTCTGGGAGGTGTCAATTGTGAAACAATCCCACATTCCTTAAGATAGTCAAGGAACTCTGTACTAAGATACTCACCACCTCGATCGGATCGAAGCATCTTAATATTCCGGCCCAGCTGATTCTCCACTTCCTGTTTAAACTCCTTGAACTTTTCAAAGGTTTCTGACTTATGCTTGATTATGTAGACATATCCATATCTACTGTAGTCATTAGTAAAAGTCACACAGAAGCAGTTAGCATCCCTTGTGGCGGTTCTGAAGGGTCCACACACATCTGTGTGTACAAGATCTAACAATGCTTCACCCCTATCACATGTACCAGTGAAGGGTGACTTTGTCATTTTTCCAAGTAAACAAGATTCACAACTATAATCTGACTTTAGGTCAAATGACTCCAAATCTCCATCCTTTTGGAGTTGGCCTATGCGTTTCTTGGTTACATGTCCAAGACGACAATGCCATAATGATGCTTTATCCAAGTTAGTGGAAGAATCGATACACAACATATTATTTCCTAGGTTATCTACAACCGACAAAGTTTCATATACACCATCACAAGGTAATGCTTTAAAATAAAGAACATTATTAAAGAAAGCGTTAATACCACCACATTCATTATCAAATGAAAAAGTAAATCCTTGTTTGTACAAACCATGAAAGGAAATAATATTTCTTTCCATTTCAGATGAGTAACAACATTTATTCAAATCTAATGTTAACCCACTACTTATCCACAAAGAATAAACTCCAGTCTTGGTGACAGGTGAAGCTTTCCTATTCCCCATGATTAACTTTATCTTCCCATGCTCCACATTCTTAATTCTTCTTAGTCCCTGCAAATCAGAACATATGTGAATACCACAACCCGTATCAAGGACCCAAGAATTAGAATAGGGTGAGTTATTAGACAATATAGTGTAAATACCTGCATGGTTGGGTTTTACCTTCCCATCCTTAACATCTTGCAAATACTTTGGGCAGTTTCGCTTCCAGTGCACCTTTTCATGGCAATATAAGCATTCAGTCTCTTTAGGGTTGACAGAAGGAGTGACAGAACCACTTTTGGTTCTACTTGAAGAGGAGCCATCAAGAGACTTTCCCTTGGTACCCTTCGAAGGGCTCTTCCTCTTCTTCCCTTTACCTAGCCCGATAGCCAAAACGGGGGTGGCGGTAGAAGTAGGAGTAGTAACAACCAATTTACTTTTAAGACCACTTTCTGCGGTCTTTATAAGTCCTTGAAGTTTTCTGAGTGTGACCTCCTCCTTGCTCATGTGTAGGCCATTTGGAATTGATCAAAACAAGAAGGTAAGGAGTGCAATACGATGTCAATTGCCAACTCCTCCAGAAAGTTCAAGTTCAACTTCAACAGACGGTCCACAAACCTTTGCAATTTCTGCATGTGACCCGTGATGGGTTCACTATCCTTCATTCGGGTTGTTATCATGGAGGAGATTATTTCATATCGCTCTTGATGAGCAATTTGATGGTATCTGTCCATCAAATCCTAGTGCATCTCAAATGGATAAAAGTCCTCATAGGACTTTTGGAGCTCGGCTTTCATCATGGCCAACATGATACATGCCACTTTGGTAGCATCTCTCTCATGTGCCCTAAAGTCAACGATCTCCTTGGGAGTAACAATAAACTCATCAAGATCCTTCAGCTCCTTGTTGATGACATATTCCTTGTCCTCATGGCAAGTGACCATCCTTATGTTCCTAATCCAATCATTGAAATTTGTCCCATCAAAGATGACTCTCCCACAAAGTTTTATGAGAGAGAAGGAGTCGGTAGGGTTTGAGCCAAAAGCAACATTGTTGGAAGACATTTGAAAAGTAAGAAATACAAGGTTAGATTGGATATAAAGATAGTCCTTAATAAGACACCCAAATGTAATATTAAGGCTAGAACCCAACCCAATATTTTATAACTTAGAAGATGGATGCCGTAATCCAAGCTATAAAATATTTGAAGGTAGGTGAATGACGATTCACCAATTTCCACCATGAAAACGAAATGTATAATTAAGTTTTAATTGGTTTTGAAACTCCTAGATTCTTTTGAGATTCATTGAACTTTTCAATGGCATGTTTCAATCTCGATTGTGCCCTTCAAGTTTTGTGACTGGGATGCCGAGGATCACAAAACAAGGTGTGAATAACCATGCAAATTACTTGGTACTCTTAATGTTTATCAGCTAATCGATGTGTCGGTTAACCACACGCTCTCCACCAATCTATGATAAACCTTATGCCACCCTTTGCCTACCTTCTTAAATCCAAGTTAGTGTGCCAGTTAACCACACACGCTCCACAAATGACTTAAGCAAGGTGCAAAGTGTAATTTCATGGGTTAGGACCAAATTCACATTTTCCTAAAGTAACTAAGATTGGGAACTTATAAAACATTTAATTACTTTATAATCATTATACTTTTAATGAGGATTAAAGTCATTGTCCTACCCGTTCGGCGAACGACCCTCCACCAGTCAAGGAAGCGGTGGGTGAGAGTGGACACCCATTAAGCTATCATTTTATAGGAAACAACCTTATACCCTCCTTATAGACCGGCTTCGTGAATGAGGCCTACTAATAGTAAAACGAATTGTTCTTATACATACATATACATACATAGATATGTATATATATATATATATATATATATATATATAATTAACTTATAATATTATAAAGTATAATGGTTGAATTTTAACTTTTAAAATTCTAGGGGTTGGAACTAAAGTTTTCAAAGTGACTTTATATGTTCCAAAACTTTAGGGCAAGTTTTGTAACTATTCAAAACTTTTCAACTTCATAACTTATGAGTTAATGATTTATTAACATGAAGACTCTTCATTTTATGCAACTTATGTGTTCTTTAATGGACTTTAAAAGAAAGACTTTTGGTAATCCATAACTTGAGGACAAATTTTGGATTCCATTAAAAACATTTAGATCAAGAATTAAACTAACAGACAATTTGCAAATAATTCCTATGATCTACCAAACTCATAAGTGTATGAACATTCATATCAACAATTTCAAGACTCATAAAAACACATATAAAACTTGAAATTTTGATAATAACCATTGGAAATAGATTAGCATAATCATTACCACATCAAAAATAGGTTTTATAAGTCCATAACAGTTTAGGGTAATGATTCTAGTCCAATTCCATCAGCAAAACTCGAAAAAAGGCACTCTGGGCCTCCTACTCGTCGAGTGCATGAACCTACTTGTCAAGTGCATTCACTGAGCAGAATGCAGGAAAATTGAGTTTTTTCAACAATTTGCATCAAGTATCAAGAAAACAAGCCTAGGCTCTGATACCATTGAAGGGTTTTGAGCATTCTAACACTCCTAAGGTGTACATGCAACCCTAGAAACCTTGGATCTATGTTTTACTAAAGATACATGCAAATTTGGTTTTTACAAGGTTCTTAACCTAACTAGCATCGCATGGGGAACTTAAGACATAAAAGATAGTAGAAGAACATACCTTTCTTGTTGCTTGGATTCCTTGAGAACTTTGTGAGCCTAGCACCCCAAATGTGATGCCTCAAGTGTTTCACACAACACCACAACTCTTGGAATAACTTTGAGAGAAGTACACACACACACACTCAAAATCGGCTAGCCCTCTTGTTCTACACTTAGTGCCGATTTTGGTAGCCCATGGGGTCCTTTTATAGTTGTGTCATAAGTAGGGTTACACAATGTAAACCCTAATTGACATGGCTTTTCATTTCCTCCATGGTCCATGGGTTTTAACCTCCATGGACTATCCATGGAGCACCCTATGGGTTTAGCCCAATTTAATAAACCTTGGATCATTAGCCCACTATATAAGAAAGGATGATTTACATAATCAACCCCATATCTTTAATTAGTCTCTTTTTGATCACCAAATTAATTCCAAATTAATTCTTGATCAATAATAATTAAATAATATTATTAATATATTAGAACTTATAATATATTAATAAACCATAGGTGTTCTTTTCTCATTTTGTCTATCCAAGTGTCATGATGTCATGCTACAGCTAGACGGGGCCAATCTAGGGTGACAAATATCTTACTGCAATCGACACCTAAAGAACGTCATGACTGGCATAACAGTCACATCAAGCATGGTTATAACGAATCACACAGGGATTAACAACACTATCTTGATTTACGGAAAACTTACACTTCTCTAGTTTCATAAGTTATAAAACTACACACCATTTCAGTACTCTATTGACACTAATCTAGTCGTGGGATTTAAGACTACAATTTAATAAAATTAGGAAATATGGGATTTTCTGGGAGCTTACAGCAACATGATTCGAAGGAACGTGCATACAAATATTCATGGTTTTTGGGAAACAAACAAACATTTCATTTCTATGAAAATATTGGATTTTCAGGAAGTATTCAACATTTTGCCAAAAAATCAAATACAAGCTATATTCATACAAAAATGCTTATGAACTCACGAACACTCTATGTTGACTCTTTTCAAAATGACTTGTATTCTCAGGAACTCATTGAACAGGTACTTGAGCAATGGATGTTGGATATTTTACTGCATTATGGAATTTACAATTATTGACACTTTTGTGTAACACTTGAGCAATTACAAATGTAAACTTATGAAGTTTGTTATCTAAATGTGTGTTTTTTGGTTACTATGTTTCATTTATACTCAATTGTTATGATAGTATACAATGATGTCATCCGACCCCGGACAGTTCCGCCGTCCTGGTTTGGGGGTGTGACATAACGAGCCGCCTAACTGAGTATAACGGGCTCCGCCCAAACTCACATATAGGTCCCCACCCACTGAGTATAACGGGCCCCTCCCAAACTCGCATAACGGGCCCTACCCAACATACAAATCATATAAGCATATACACATACAAGAGTCATACAGACATCTAGTATCCTAACATAATTGATCATGGGCCGACATTAGTGCCTTAGAGCCGCTAAACATGGTGAGGAAACTCACCTCACACTGCTGAATCTCACAGGAAGATATCTGGCTACTGGCCCGCTAAAATCCCTGCACTATCACAAAATAACATCCAATTAATAATTAGATCCCAACTCACCCTAAGAGTCCAAGTTAGGGTAAATGACTTTTTTACCCTACCCCTGACATGGCCCAAGGCTCAATCCAAATGTCCAAAAAAGTCCAAATTCCAAAATAATCATCGAAGGCTAAAATATGGCCCAATTTTCCAAATTAAGCCCAAACCCCCTTTATAGGCATTCAACCAAGATCCAATAGAACATCTTTAGCCCAAAATAACATTTTGATGGCCCAACAAGGCCCTAATCATACATAGTGCAATCATGGCCCAACACTGTGAGCCCAAACCTTCCGAAGCCCAACTGCTGAGTATGTAGGGCGTACTCAGCTCGTACGCTAAACATACTCGCATGGAGGCTTGTACGCACAGTGTACCAGCTTGTACACACATCATACTCCTCACCCGTACCAACCTTCCTTATTCAACACTTGTTCAGTTAAGACTTAATCCCAAAACCTAGATCTGACTTCCCTAACATGGTTTATTACGTAAAGTTGCTAACTTTATGTGCATACATTGGTTAATGGGGCTATAGAGCTCAAAAGAGCTTAATAAATGACTTAACACATGCATGAGACCAAAACCACCACAAAGTTTTCACCTTTATGCTAAAGAATCCCTTAATATGTCTAGATCTACAAGGATAAGCTCCAAAAACGACCTTAGCTCACAAACCAACCAAAAAGGGTCCAAAAAGTCAAAAACAAGCCTAGGAAATAGATCTATGAAATGAGATGACAAGCTTTGAACTTTATACCTCAAAAGCCATGAATGAAGGTGCTAAAGTTGAATTTCTAAGATTCCCTCCAAAGAATGAGTCTTCAAGCTTCTTCTTCTACCTCTTCAAGATGCACAAAACCCTTAAATGATCAAAACAAGAGCACAAGGGCACTATACAAGGCAAATGGACGAATTAGGGTTATAAAGGGTGGATGCTAGTCCAAAATGTCCATGAGGTGACTTAATGAGGCTTAAATAGGGCACAAATCCTAAAAATTAGGGTTTGCCCCTGGCCAACTTGCACCCCTCATAACCCTTTTATGCCCAAGATACGAGGCTCGAACCCGTGATCATAATTTAGCTAGTACACTAAGCGTACACATTGTACCCCCCACGTACTAGCCACAAGGACCAAAAATGCATTGTTTTAATTACGAAGGGATAAAAGGAAACATACGAATTCAAATGTTATAGGCGGCCTGGAGCCTAGCGGAGGGGCGATGGTGACTGGTGGCAATGCTCGGATGGCGGACGACATATGGAGGAACCGGTGGCCGGTGGGAGCAATCAGCATGTCAACACCGTATGATGCTTTAGAGATTTCGATCACGCCTTTGGCCAAGCGACGTTTCAAATTTCAATACTTTTTGCTATTTTATTTCTTTTTTTGTTTAATTTTAAATAGATCAGACTATTACCTAATGATTAAAGTTTAAGTGGATTGAGACATTAAGTTATTTTAAGTGGACAAAAATATAAACTGTGGGCTTCATATAGTTTGATCTATTTTCTTTTTGGCAATTTTTCTAAGGTAGCTCGTTTAAAAACTATAAGGTAGATCCCCATTTTTTCATTCATACCTTATACTATCTTAAAAAAAAATAGTTGGGTCATAGGACCCACCTTCACTCTACTTAGCTACACCCATGCCTATAGATGTAGCGTTGTCGTAGCCACTTCCGTTATCTCTAGATCTAGTCATCGGTGTTGCCTCCTTTTCTTGTTTTCATTATCTTGGAATCTCCCATCTTTTTCTTTCTCTTCAACTCTATCAATTTATTCATCCTGTAGTCTCCTATTAAAATTGTGAGAGGATGTTAGCGTGTAGGGTTAGGGTTTAAACCCCGAACCCTTAAAAATTAGATGTTATCTTTATATATATATTCTGTTATAATTCTTAATTGAGAGACAAACAAGTTATTATATGACAAAATTTCAAAAATGGTCCCTGTCTCTGTCAAAATTATGTGGTTTTGGTCTTAAAAAGTTTGATGGTGTAACAATGGTCCAATTTTGGATATATTGTGTAGTTTTGGTCCCTATGGTTGCCATTTTTTTTTGTGGTTTTGGTCAATGCGCTACCTAAAATAACGGTTATGCCCTTAACTGATTGCTTTATTAATTTCCTTTAATTGATTTCTTATTTTTTTAATTTAAAAACTAAAAAACCCACCCCACCCCTCTTAAGTCAACACCCGACCCCCGCCCACATCTCTCTCTCTCTCTCTCTCTCTCTCTCTCATGCTGGTCAAGACCCATCATTGGCCTTCAAACCACCCTCGGTATTCAACCCACCACCTACACCATCGTCGTCCATTGCCACCTCAAACACTTCAATCAACCATCGCCACAACATCTTCCTTCCTTAACAGATTCACATCCATAAAAATCCATGTCATATCAGTTGTTTATTGTGGGACACGATTGGGGCACAACTGCTGCCTGACATCAGAGTCTTTTTTGGCCAGATAGAGTGAAGGGAATCTTTTCTCTCGGTATTTCGTTATTTTCTGGATCCCCAATTAATCCAACTCAGTTATTCACTAAATCATTTGGAGATGACTTATACATCTCTCAGTTCTAGGTTCTTCTTCTTTCTTTTTTTCATTGTGTTTACATGGAGCTGAATTTTGTAAAGTTTAGGAAATTAATACATAAATTAGGAAGAGTGGAGAGGGCTTTTGCAATATATGATTGCTTGACTGTATTCAAGAAATTTTTGCAAGGGGTAAGAATAAAACTTCCATCGAAGCTAATTGTTACAAAAGAAGATATCGAATTTGAAAGTCGGACAAATGAATTTACAGGAAGGAGCTTGTAGTGGCGAATGATGCAGTGGTGATGATTGGCTTTACTGTAATCATTGGAGTTGTAGGAAGCGAAAGGGATGGTGTTCTTGTGGTTTGCCTCTTACATAATTTCAATAATGATTTTTGAGTTTAATTTTTGGGTTTCTCTGGGCAAGATGTTTGGTTTTAATTTTTGGGTTTTATCACCCCTTGCATCATTGGGTTTAGATATGGGCAAGAAGGGGAGCAAGTGGTATTGTTTTCCGACTTGTTTTTAGTGGTTTCCGATGTGGGTGTTTCTTGAGAGGTTGAGTGTGTATTCTCGAGACTGCATGTTTGTGTGTGTTTGCATTTTGAAAAAGATAGAAAGAAGTGAAGTTGGATGGTTTTAGGTGAAGAGATATGAGACGGTGGTGGTGGCGAACCAGGTAACCATGGTGAGAATGGAAGCGGTCGACGGTGATTATAGAAACCGATGATTGAGGGTGGTGGTAATGATTTGGATTCTCTCCTCCTCAGCACTATAACATAGATGAGAGGGTGGTTTGAATTTTTATTTATTTATTGTTTTAAGTTAAACATAACTAAAATTGATTTAATTAAAGCATTTCTAACAATTAAAGAAAATGGAAAATATAAATTATAAGGAAATAAAAGTAATTTCAAGTGTATAAGGACCAAAATCACTAAAAAAATCAAAGATTGAATCATACATGCACCAACAAACATTTTTCTTTATCAAAACTATGTAATATTGTAATATTGACAAGCATATAGAAATTTTTATAATTTTGTCTTATTATATTTAAACTTTTACTATGACAATGTCACATTTCAATAATTATTAATTATGCCCAGAGTATAAAAAACAACATTTATAAGATCAAAACGAACCTTGAATGGATGCATGAAGCCATTTTTAGTTTTGGGTATAAATTATGAATATGAACTAACATGTTACTTCATAATAGAGATACACCGACTCTTTTTTTTTTTTGGATAATTTATGGATATCATAACAATGATGTGACTTCCAACAAATTTATTTATTTTGTCTTCACATAAGGATGATTTAGATATTAAATATCATGAATATCAAAGCAAATTATGGTTAATTTTTAAGGGGTATCTTTGCTATATGCATAGAATATAAGATCTGCCGATTAAACTTTTAAAAAGAAAAACATCACCAAGAATATAAGAAAACAACAATTTATATTCATTGGTCGCAGGTTATCTTATTCTTGGAATCTTGAACCTTCTGTCTTTGAATGCATGGTAATGGCCACTTGTCAAATAATCACTACTACCAATAACAAAATTCTATAATAAATTTTTTGATACACTACCTGATAAACTGACACAGATCACCAGTATAGAAAAACGTTGTGTGGCTTCCAAATATCTTCATAGTTATTTGAAGGGTCGAAAAATATTGTTTTAAATAATAAATAAATGTGAATCAAGATTCCGACTTTCAGCCAACCGATAAACAAACATGTTGTCATGATTTCTAAGTATAATTATATATATGGATTTTACTAAATTAACCTTTGAATAAGCAGATGCCATGTTTTTGAAACCAGGGAATGAGGGAAATGAAGTAAATAGTGGGTTGTTTATTTAAAGACATGACATAACACCATACAAATTGTTTTTCTTCTTTCTAACTTTGAGTTTGTATGTGCTTACTGTATTTTAGTGGTCTAACAAATAACAACCACATAATTATATATCATTGATGATCACATAATGACCATGAAGAGAACAATAAAAAGGATAGGTTACGTGGTTAGAATATCAAAATGGCTTTGTAGTGGAAGCCCTCATGATAACACACCCAGACATGCTATTTTTGGTGTATATATATATATATATATATATATATATATATATATATATATATATATATATATATATATATATATATATATATATATATATATATATATATATATATATATATATATATATATATATATATATATATATATATATATATATATATATATATATATATATATATATATATATATATATATATATATATATATATATATATATATATAATTGAGGATCTATAATATTACAATGGAGTTCCATGTACTATATAATCACACAAGTTTTATTATAAGGACATTTTACTCAATTAAGCTAGATTTTAATGAAGGAAAACCTCATATTTTATGGGACAATTAACTCTCTTGATTCAAAAAATACAATTATTAAAAATTAATTGAGTTTCAAATGTAGCACAAATTTTATATGTTTCAATTTTTTTCATTTATTATTTAACAACGGAACATTTATCTATTTTTAAGAATTTAATTAATTTATTTTTTAAGGAAATCGATAAAAAGAGGCAAAAAATATTCTTACTCTCAAACAAAAGTACACCTTCTTCAAATTACAACAAACACGGAAAATATATATACATTCTTAAAGAATAAAACTAAATTTCATTCATTCTTTAACCAATATCAATCATTCTTAAGAAAAAGATATATGCAATTCTAGACATAACAAAAATGTATTGATGTAAAATTTGAGAATGCATTCTACCAAATTTCCTTAAAGAAAGAATGTTACTGTTTTTGTAAGGTCGGCCCTTCTATTATGAAAGAATGTTGATACTTTTGTCAGGCGGACCCTTAATGTTGTTGTTTTTGTAAGTTGAACCCTAGTATTCTGAAAGAATGAGGTTGCCTTTGTAATATAAACCTTGATATTCTATTACCCAAACAACTTCATTCTGGTCAAGATAACAACAAACAATATAGTAGTAAGACTAAGGGGTGACACGGGCATAATTAACCAATTGATAACAACTCTATTTTCAATGAATTACAACAAACACGAAAAATATATATACATTCTTAAAGAAATGCAAAGAGATTAAAATATCATGAGAGGGGCAAAATCAACCAATTGATAACAACTCCATTTTCAAAAACAAACTTCATGAGCATTTTGTCAAACAATTTAAATGCATCATAATATCTTGTTCAAGACCATGATACAAAAACGTATCATCACCCAAATTATTGAAATTTAGAATATTTTTTTTTTTTATTTCAAGATCACCAGTTTGATAATGAAATCGATTCAATTCTTTACCATAAATTGATCATGGCAGGAGCATAGTCAAACAATTAATGACATATTTCCATTTTCAAAAATAAATTTTATGAGCATTTTAGGTTTTTCAAATAAAAAAAATAAGAAATAAAATCTGGGTCAAGCCTTGCATCAAGGAGTTGATGTGCATCACTAAAAACCAATATGAAATAAAAATCAATCGGTGTAGTTTAAAACAATTGTTTTGTAATGAGATTTTTGGCTAAAAACATATAGATAAGGTGTAAAAATATTCGCATGATATTGCTTGTTAAAATAGGCAGTTTTGTATAAGAATCACAAAAAATCATATAAATGCATCAACAAATGAATTTGGGATTCTTTCCATAAAGTTATACTAGAACTTTATGTATAAAGTACTTCACTAGAGAAAAAAAAACCCTCATGTGAGGCATTCTATTTAAATTTGATAATCGAATTGAGAAAATGTAAAAATATAATATAGACAAGAGACAAATCATACAAGACATGCTCTTTGTAGATGAAGATGGAGACAAAGTACGGCAAAAAATGGCATGACCGAGCATGAATATACCCAAAATAATTTCGGACACATAAAACAACATGACTAATCAAAGAACGCATGCATAAAAATTAGGGCTACAGTTTCTGACTGAAGATATTCGGTAGATGATTTAACAACAGACGGAGGTGAAACATCACTTTGATCGACATCAACACAGTTGAAACTTTCTATATTTTATTCCTTCCCATCGTGTTTCTTGAATAAATGACAAAGCACATATGGACTCTAGATGAATACAACGTACAAAGACAAGCTTCCAAGGCATCCTGAAGACCAACCCAATTGGATTTTTCGATGTCCATTTGGTGGGGTATTGTCGATGAAGTCAATTGTGGCCTAGGTTATGGATGGAGACGTTATTTAAAAGAGATTCGTTTGAGATTTAAGGGATTTATATTTGGTTATTATTCAATTTATATGTAATATTACTAATTTACTCTTATTTGATTATTTAATTATTTAATTATTTCTCAATTCTTATTGATCTCTACGACAACATAATATTTATTCATCCACATATGAACCTATCTCTTTCTGTTTCTCGCTATATATATATATATATATATATATATATATATATATATATATATATATATATATATATATATATATATATATATATATATATATATATATATATATATATATATATATAATTCTCAAGGGAAGTAACTTAGCATGACAAAATTATACGAAATTGGTTAGAATTATTCTAACGAGCCCTATGCAGTGTTTTATCATTTAGTTGGTTTCTGAAGTACATAAAGTCGTGGCACCCAACATAACATAGAGTTTTTACTTCAATCTTCAAAATTCTTTTATGATAGTTGTATTGATGAATTGTTAGAGCAATTGCAGCTTATAGAAAAGTTTTTAGTTTTATACAATTGGAGTAGAAAACATTTTTAGTGGTCACCACCCATTAAGTAAACTCTAACATTTTACTTTTATTTTAGAGTTTGTCCGTATTGGTACTATTGTACTTATATATATATATATATATATATATATATATATATATATATATATATATATATATATATATATATATATATATATATATATATATATATATATATATATATATATATTAGTGTATAATCCATGAGAACCACAGTTAGAAAATTAATTAAATTTTCTTAGTAAAAATTGATAATTATTAATGAATTATTTAAAAAAATAATTTAATTTTTTTATTAATTAAGAGATACCTTTAGTTATGTAAAATTATAATTGTTGATTAAAATAAATATGTCAAATTCAAAAAGTTATTTAATTAGTTATATGGAATTTTCTGTTATGTAATCATGTATCTGTTATGTAATTATATATGTGTATAATATAGAATAATTTGTTTTAATTATAATAGTGTTTTAATTTAATGTAATTATTTAATTAGTGTGTTTTAAATATAAAGAAAGTCAACAACTTTATGAAATTAGCTTGTTTATCTTTATTGTTAATTATTATTTATTGTTAAAATGTTTAGTGTACATGTGACAATTTTTAAAATAAAAAAGGAATAGAGTAACATGTAGCATATTATTAATTATGAGCTCTAACAACACATGCCAATCAAAACTACTTTTTTATTAGTATATATATATATATATATATATATATATATATATATATATATATATATATATATATATATATATAAACAATAAAATATTATGCGATTATAATATTTTAAAACATACGATATTTTCGATATATTTTGAAAAATTTTACAATTATTTTTTAATTATATAATTTTTAAAAAACATCTTTCTTTTAATTATATATATATATATATATATATATATATATATATATATATATATATATATATATATATACACGATCTATTTAAGTAAATTGAGTATATTTTTAAAAAATTATATTATTTAAGAATAATTGTCTAATTTTTCCAAACGAATAAAATATATCATATGTTTTAAAATATTATAGTCGTATAATATTTTATTATTTTTATATTTTTATAATTGTATATATAATTTTTTGTCATATATTTATATATTTCAAAAAAAAAAAAAAAAACCGGCATATTGATTTCAAAAAGAAGACATGACACAATTATTAAATGATGGGGTTTCGGAAAATACAAGATAAATAATAAATTAGTTAATTAAAAATACTTTAAAGGTTAACATTAGAGAATGTTTTGGCCAAAGGATTTTTATTAATTAAACTTAATGAAAAAGTGATGCGACTAAAGTAATAAAGATTTTTAGAGTTTAATTATTAAAGATACCCATATAATTCAGTCATATATAAATTAGTTCTAAGTAAACAAAAATGAAGTGAGATCGTGATACCATTAGTATGTGATAAGATAACATCTCAAGCAAGCAATGTATTATTATGTAGATCGAATGAAGAATGTTTCTAAGCAGAATAAGTGTGTAAATTATCTATCTATTGATAAATTTCCAAAAACACCAGAAATGAGAAAGCTTCCAAAAGTTGAAGTAAACAAGGTTAAGAGTGGGCTAGTGGTGGAATCCCCAAGATAATACAATAAACTTGTTTATTTCAGTGTCTTTTTGCAATAAAAAGCAACTCATTGCGGTTAATGCAATTCTATATGAATTATTTTGACATTATTTACATAACCTTTTGTAACATCCACAAAAGTTTTGTAACATCCTAATTTTTGTGGAAGTAGAAATTTAGTCAAGAATCAAGATTGGTGTAGTGATGTTTGTGGAACCCATACTTGCTTAGGAATATCACGAGACTTCATCGAACCTTTATTTATTTATTGTGTTGTTCTTGTTGGCCTAATCGTGGAAACTATTTTATTGAGCATTATTGAATTTTTATCTTTGCCTGTTGTGATCATATTAGAGCGAAATGTTTTTGAGAAATGAATTTGAATTTGTGTGAAGAGGCTTATAAACTTGATTATTCTTAGGAAAAGTATTCCCAAAGACATTTTTTATTTTTTATTTTATTTATTTATTTAGAATACCAAACTAGTCTACTTATAAATTACCATATATGTCTCCAACAAAACCTGAACACATGACTTTTCAATTGAGAGAGTCACTCCTTTAGCTGCGAGGAGTGGTCTCGCTAAACCAGGTCGCTAGGCTCGCTAAGAGAGAAAGACCACCGCCCTTAGCACTTTCTAGGGGGCTCGCTAACGATGCCTCGCTATGAATATAACAAGAGGAGAGAAATAATATTGTGTTGTGATTGGCTGATACATGTTTTCATAGTATTGAACATGCTCTTTAGTGCCGTTCTCTGCCCGCCGCTGCGACTGTATCATTGATCACCATCAATTGTTGCCGTTTTTTGCTGCGTTCTGCCCCTGTGTTTCTGTAGCCCTCTCTATCTACCGACGTCGTTGTTTACCTTCCCTTGAAGCTGAATTATGGTTTGTGTCGATGTTCCTTCAACCTCCCTTCACCTACCTTCTCATCTAAAGTATTAGGTTGTTGGTATGTTACTATGCTCCCTACCAAAGGTTAAGATTTTTTCTTCTTATTTTATGAATCTATTATTATTTGTTTCTTTAATTTTCTTGGACTATATGTCTTCCTCTGCATCATCAAGCACCCTCATGACTCCAACAAGCAACCAATTGGTTTTTGCACTTACTAGTGTATACTCCCAGTTTAGTTTCAAGCTTTCCGTTCATGGTTCAAAATACAAATTATAAAAGTGTATCTTCTTAGACATGTGTAAGGGTGCCAAAGTACATGCTCATATTACTGGAAAATCCACTGCTCAAGACGACGATGATGAGGAAATGGAAACAATGGACTCCTAGATTAAATACGGGTTCTATTCTGTTTGTGATGCTATCCTATTGCAGATTATCTCTAGTAACGATTGTATCGCCAAAGACCTTTGGGATAAACTTGGTGAAATTTTCCTCAAAAACAAAATGTCACGGATGCTTCAACTTCAAGAGAAATTTCTCAATACCAAGAAAGGTTCTTCTTCCTTTACCGAGTATTGCCACCAATTAAAGAATTTACCTGAGACATTTAAGGATTTTGATTCCAAAATTAAAGAAATTGAGCTTGTGATCCAAATACTTTTCCCACTTCTACCCTCTTATCATAAGATTGTCAATGTCATCACCAACACGAAGCCATTCCCCTAGTTTCTTGAGGCTAATAATATGCTACTTTTCCATGAGTCTCGTGAAGAATCCACCGAAGGAATCAATGATGGCATACAATCCTCCTTAGTTGTGTTATACTTCTCCCCTCACAGAAATTGAAAATCGAAAACTAAATTTAATACGGGTAAAAATAATGGGCAATTTGCTTCCAAAAGAGGGGGGGTGTAATACTAATGTATCCTTTAGCTCTAATTCCTTTTCAGGTTCATAGCCTATTTCGGGACACAATCAAGCTTTTTTTGGTGCACTCAATACCTTCATACCTGCTGTAAATAAGTCGCAACGAATCCTCAGTGCTCATTTGGTTGTCAACTTGCCTTCGCAACGTCTTTAACCTATTTTCGCTCATCAGTAGCTTCCGTCTGCTGCTCTCGATGTTCAAAGCTTCAATCCCTCATCTCTCACGCCTTAGCAGTAGCTGCCCGATAGTGCCTTCGACACCTTTCGGATGACTTAGCAACCTCAGTACCTCGAACAACGACATCAACATCCCTCGCTGCCACATGCCTAAGCAGCCTCACTTTGTCCAAATAAACAACACTATTCACCATAGCTACAAATCTCTTTCGTAGGCCTCGCCTTGCAACACTAACCACAACAGTTCACAGATCTCTCCTCCGTTTTTCAGGTCATGTCAGTCCTACCTCCACAAGACAATAATTACTACATGGACTCGAGATCAAGCTCACATATGAATTTCAACCAAGGTATAATACATTCTCTAACTCCGTGTAGATCAAAATTTATCATGGTTGGTAACTGTGTCGTTCTTCCTGTCAATTACACTGGTCATTCTCTCTTTCCTTTCTTTAATCACTCTTTTCAGTTAAATAATTTCCTTGTCTCTGACAAAATTGTTAAAAATCTTATTTCTATTCGTCGCTTTACTACTGACAATTCCGTTTTTTTTTAGTTTGATCCTTTTGGTTTCACTGTGAAGGATCTTAAAACAGATCCAACTCTTCAAAGATGCAACAGTGATCATCATGATTTGTATCCTATTACATCGTCTTCCAGTTCATCTTTGCTTGCCTCTACTCACGTTGCTATTTCCTTTGACATATGGCATCACCGGCTTCGACATCCGGGATCGTCTATGTTTCATCTTCTCAAGTCTCATAAATTTATTTTGTGTTCGAATCAAAACTCTTCTTTATGTCATGCTATTTAGTTAGGAAAACATTGTCGTTTACCTTTTTCTTCATCATGCACTAAAACCTCTCATGTGTTTGAACTTATTCACTCTGACCTTTGGACCTCCCTGGTTACGAGTTTAAGTGGCTTTAAATATTATGTCTTGTTATAGGATGATTTTTCTCATTTCTTCTAGGTGTTTCCTTTGTGTTCTAAATCTGGTGTTTTTTCTATTTTTCAAAATTCTCATGCTTATGCAATAAATCAATTTAAAGCTAACATCCAACTTGTTCAATGTGGTAATGCCCTTGAACTTAGTAATCAAACTCTATTGAAATTCTTTCAATAAAATGGAATTGAAATGTGGTTTTCTTACCCTTACACGTCTCAACAGAATAGGAAAGTTGAACGTACCATCCACATTATAAATAATATCTTACAAACAACTATTCTTCATGCCTCTCGCACTTCCTATGACCTTTTTCTCTTTCAATATGCTTTTGCTTAGGAAATTCTTTCACGTGGTGATATGGCTACATGAAATCCTTGAAGCACTCCGACTGACACCAAAGCGAAGCTTGTCGCTGGAGGTGAGTCGGTTTTTGATCCTATTGTCTATCGAAGCCTAGCTGGAGCACTGCAATACTTAACTTTTACTCGTCCAAATATTGCTTATCCTATGCAACAAGCCTACCTTTTTATACATGACCCGCATGTTCCTCATTTCAATGCTTTTAAACGCATCTTATAGTACATTCAAAGTACCATAATGTATGGTCTTCATATTTATGCATTAGTCGTTTATCGCTTGGTTTCTTACTCTGATGCAGATTAGTCGAGGTGTCCTATCACTCACCGGTCCATGTATTGTTTCTATGTCTACATTGGTGATAACCTCATCTCATGTTCCTCCAAACGACAACATGTTGTTTCTCGTTCTAGTGCGGAAGTCGAGTACCAGGGGATTGCTAATGTGGTTGCTGAAATAGCTTCGCTTCAGAATATTCTTCTTGAGTTATCTTTTCTACTATCTCATGCCACTATTGTATTTTGTGACATTGTCAGTGACATGTACTTAGCATCCAACCCATTTCAACACTAAAGGGCCAAGCATATGGAAATTGATTTTGTAACAATTGGTAATAATAAGTCAAATTCCATCAGTCAAACCACCACAAACAAATCTGTAAAAGAGACATATTATGTAATATTCCTTATTATTGAGTGCAATTGACGTCATTATAATTAAAATTTCGTAAGGAATACCATGAATTTTTTTTAAAATTGATAGTCGTTAAAAATTGTAAAACAATTCACAAAATGAGTATTAATTAATGCCCTAAAAATAAAATTTTGCATTAATTATACATGAGAGCTATTGATAAGTTATTTGAATAGATTATATTCACATAACTAGGCGAATGCCCGCGCGTTGCGCAGAATCACCTATATAACTGAAATCTTTACATGTTTTTTTAAATATAACAATAATGTTATTGTTAAATTTGATATACTAATTCGTATACTAAGGAGATATAATATATTGATTATTTTGGAAAGTAAATTACACGAATGGTCCTGATGGTTTGGGGTGATTTGAGCACTGGGTCCCTAACTCGTTTTTTTAACTCGGAAGGTCCCTACTATTTGTGTTTGTTATGCGTTTTCTACATACTGTTTGTTTTTGTTACGCTTTTGGTCTCTGTCTTACCTAAAAAGACTATTATTAAATAGGAAAAAATTGTGGGGTAGATAAAGTATGGTGAATGGGTGGGGTTGGGGGTGTTTATTTAAATAAATTAGAAAATCAAAGGAACATATAGTCTTTTTAGGTAAGACAGAGACCAAGTGCGTAACAAAAACAAATAGTCGGGACCTTCCTAGTTAAAAAAATAAGTCAGGGACCAAACACGCAAATTACTCTAAACCATAGGGACCATTCATGCAATTTACTCTATTTTGAATTATATATAATATATACATCTATTAAAACTGCATAATCTCAATCTTTTGAATGACCTCTACCCGCGGGTTTGAATAAAATAAAATATAATATATAGTTTAATGTTATTCACAGTTGTAGTTATTATTAATTAATTTTTTAAAATTTATTTGTTTAACGTTTTAATTTCTATCATTGTAATTATTTAAAACATCAAACAATTTTTTTTTATTTTAAAGATAACAATATAATCATTTATATTGTTATTTTTAACTATTGTTATTGTAAGTTATTTTAAGCTAATTATTTAAAAAAATTAACGATTATAAAAATATCTTTAGGAAATATTTTAGTTAAATTGATATTACAATTTAGTTTTTGCATTTAGCACTACAATTTATCATTTTTAACTATTCACAAAATATTCTTTGGGCTTTTTAAGTGCAACTGAAATTTATATTGAAATTGACCCTGTAATGTTATATTTAAATTAACAATTTAAGTATTTTGTCCGAACTGTTCAAAAGTTGTAGCTTTAAATTGATAATGGTTTATATACAACAACATATTAAATCTAATAAACTAAGTATAATATGTTAAAAGTTAAAGACATAACTTTATAAGTTGAAGTAAAAATGTTCTTTTAATATTGAAATTTAGTTTTTTTATGATTACACTTTAGGTTTTATACATATTTAACCTTATTAACCAACTTATAATTATTATTAGAAAGACACTACAATTTATCACTTTTAACTATTTATAAAATATTCTTTAGGTTGTTTAAGTTGAACTAAAATTTATATTTAAGTTGATCATGTAAGGTTATATTTAAATTAACAATTTAAGTATTTTATACAATTTTTTGCAAAAGTTGTAGCTTTAAAATGATAATGGTTACATACAACAACATATTAGGCCTAATAAATTAAGTGTAATATGTTAAAAGTTAAAAACATAACTTTATAAGTAGAAGAAAATATATTCTTTTAATATTCAAATTTAATTAATATATGATTACATTTTAGGTTTTATATTTATTTAAACTTATTAACCAAATTATAATCATTATTGGAAAGAAATTGAAAAGACATGGGAGTTTCAAATGAATGTGGTGAAAGGAAAAATGAATGGGAGTTTCAAATGAATGTTGTGAAAGGAAAAATGCTAGCTTTATAAGTATATAATGATTCCCTAGATATGAATAACATCCAAAATGGAGATTGTATGCGAAAGTTACACCGCTTTTAAATTATAAAATCAGTATTTATCTGATTTTCCTAAAACAAATTTCACATCGCTTCGTTTGAAATAGCTACGAACCTCGTAAATTGTTTTGAGCACGTTTTGAACTCAAAATATGGTCTATTATTTGATTTAATTTTCACGAAAATTTTAATCTCGAGCAAAATCAAATTTGTAAAATCTGTTGAATAGGATCAAATTAACCACGAGACTTTAAACACCATTTCACAAACTTTTGTATATCGAAATTGAATTCCGTCTGCAGTTTTGGAATCACCACGACTGTGACAATAAGCATGAACTTTCAAAAAAAAAAATTACATGTCATGATTTATTAACACGAGAATCGAGAAATGGGATTTACATCACAAAAGTACATTGTATATGATTGTTTCCAAAAATATATTCCGAAAGTCAACTTAAGACTTTCAATAATGGACCAATGCTGAAAATAGAAGCTACTTTACTTTATCTCACTACTCTTTTCTCCTTACGCTCACTTCTCTCTCTCTCTCTCTCTCTATCTCTATCTCCATCCGTCTCTCTCTATCTCTATCTCTCTCTTTGTCTCCTGTTTTCTACATTTCCAGCGAAGAAAAGGGGTTGTTGACGACCTCCATACTGGCTGAGGTAGCCTCCTCTCTAAAACACCTATTCCAGGTAAATGATCCATTTATGTTTTTGAGCACCCAAAGATGTAGAAAATTTTGATTTTGTGATGGTTACATTGTGGTGAATGATACATCACTACATGGCCATCGATGTATAGAATGCGTATCTATTTTGTGTGTCACAACGTGATGAGCTTATGGTCACGATGTAACGGACGCCTGGGTTTTGAAATTTAATTTTGGGATTTGTGCCCTGGTTTAAGGGATGTGAGGGATAGGGTTTTCACACCCTCAGCGTCCATCACCTCCCTTTTACTCTCCAAGAACCCTAGCCCCATTTTAATATTGTGAGCTCCTTTTTGGTGATCTTATTCCTTAAAGAAGAAGAAAAATTCATTTTGGAGCATTATCTCAGCTACCAAACCTCTCCTTCATCATCATGTGTTGTTTTAGGACTCTTGTAAGTCCTCAAGTTCCTGCCTTTTTTTAGTTTAAGCATGCTAGATCCAGATTTTGTCCATTTCCCCCATGTTTAAGGAGGTTTGAATGTTGGTAATTCATGAAGCTAACAACTTTATGAGTTCTTGATGCTCCTTGGTGACCCCTTGTTCCATATTTGGAAAGTTAGTGAGTTATGAGTTCCATGCATGAGATTTAATCTCATTTTTCTTCATTTTGACGTAACTTATGTTCAAGACATGAAGTGGACGTGCATGTCTAAAAAGTAATGATTTTTATACTGCTTTGGGATGGAGAAAGTCTTATGGAAAGTTTGAGTGCTTCGCTTGAAGGATTAAGAGCTTAAAACATTAAGTTGTCCAGAGCAGTTCCCATGAGATGATAGATTGATCATCACGAAGTGGCTAGATGTAGCTTCATAACTATTTTGTCCTAATGCTATCACGACGTAACCAATGGGTGGCCACAACATGATGATCAGCTTGGTCTGACTTTGACTATTGAATTTTGACCATTGTTGACTTTGGTCAACCTAGGAGTTTTTAAGATATGGATTGAGAAGGTACTCTTATGCTATGTTTAGGTGTCTTGTAGTATTGGTGTCCTCTATCAGGGAGCTATTGTGTTAGCCCGCTGTTTGTGAGGTGAGTCTTTTTAGTATATTACTTATGCAATAGTGTGTGCATGTTGACCACGTGGTTCTTATTTGTTGATTGATATTATGTGTTACTGAGCTACCGATAGTTTTAGGGCGTGTTGTTAGCCCATTGGGACTGTTGATTGTCCCCAAGGTTGCTGATAACCCACAGGGCGTGCTGTTGGCCCATAGGACGTGTTGTTAGCACATTGGGACTGTTGATAGTCCCCAAGGTTGCTGATAACCTATAGCTATTTATTTATGATGTGTTGTATGTGATATTTTGGGAAACTCACTAAGCTTCGTGCTTACATTTGTGGATTTAAATGTGTTTCAAGTACTTAGATGACCGTGGTAAGGCAAAGGCTTGAGTGTACACTCTCCTCGATAGCTTTCATGATTCCACATTTTCTGATACTTTGATTTTGGGATGAATGTATTTTGTTACTTACGATTTTTCTTGACTTGGTTTATTCCTAGTAACTATGTTTTGATTTAATTTAAAAATGAAAATTTGGTTGCGATTTTTGGGATGTTACACTCTCCCGTTCCACTGACTTCTCTTATTGAATACAAGCAGCCACCGAACACCCCCTCACCATCTACTGCCGATGCTGCTTTGTTTCTTCGGTTTCTTTGCTGCCGACGATGAGAAAGGAACCCACGAGGTAACACCAAATATCTTTTTCCCCCTCCACTTTTTATTGACGATCACAACAACCAAATACCCCCTTGATCTTCATTATAACTTCTCCTTCCCTTCCCTTCGTGTTTCCTCTTGGAACGAGATACAAGAAGACGAAGAAGCTGCCATTTCAGCCCTTCACTTCCATCGTCGGTGACGACAACCATCTACTGGCGATGATAGCCTTTTGTTGTCTCTCCCTTCCTCACGTTTTCTTAGCCACCACCGAACCACCAATCCATCCTATCGTTGCCTTAGTTTATTCTCCTTCTAGATTGTAAATGGACCAAAACAGCCCCTCCATTATGTTACAAGACCAAAACAACCCCTTATTTGTATTATTGAATCAAAAACATCCCCTCATTTGTATTTGTTGATCAAATCAGCCCATCCATTCATTTTAGAAGATTAAAACAACCATTTCCCTTAAATTATTACAAACTGTTCCTTCTAGTGTAATTTGTTACAAAAAAGTCCCAAAAGTGTTTCAAAGTCCAAGAATTTTTATTTTGCGGTTTCTCACGTTAAGTTTCACAAAAAGGAACAAACTTCAAACCTAGATCGAGATCACCCATCAACGGTAAGTTTTTTCAGCCCCTTTTTTACGATTTTTATGTTTGGAGGAGAATACATGCATGTTTATTGAAGCTTTGATGATTTTCAAGTTTTCATACACTAAAATGTATCAAACTCTGTTATTTGTTAATGGTTTGGGAAATAGCGTTCTAAAATACTATAAATCAACATTAAATTTTACAAGTTAAAGTAGAATGCTAAAATATGTTATACTTTTACCTCGTTGAGAAATATGAATGTAAATGTTAAGAAAAATCACAAGATTATAAGTAGATTTCTATAAGAATACAAGAATGTCTTGTGACATATAAAGTTATGATCTTTATTAAAAACAAGAATGAACCTGTCAAGAAAGTATAAAATGACATTATATATATATATATATATATATATATATATATATATATAACCCAAAATGTTATTCAACGGAATGAGGTACAAGAAGAAAGTACATTGCCTAAATTGATTGAAAAACAAAGTTTGAACAATTATGTGATTATTAGTTGAAAAATACCAAAAACCAACTATTAATTATGAAGGCATGTAAAAACTAGTTTAAAAGCAAATTTTATTATATTTTTATAATTATTATAAAAGCATAAATCATTTTTACTAAATTATAAAATTGTCATATATGATAGCATAATTGATTTCAAAATTTTTAAGAATCGTTGTGTAAGAAATTATACATCATGTCAATTATGTAACTTATTGATTATTATGGAAATTGTTGGTTTCATGTTGGATGAAACCTAGAAAGTGTTATAAAAACATCCGTTATGCTGCCTAAATTTGTTCATGACAAACAATAAAATTTGGAAATCCTTTAAGTCTTACGAATCTCAAATGCTAAAAGACTTCAATCAAAGAATATTCCTTAAAAAATACATGTATTCGACAATCTTATAACGAAAAGTTTAGGATTAGGATGCCTAGAAACATTTTTAGGATCCAACACTCACGAGTCTTCCTATATGAGCTACATTCGTTTTCTAAAGCCATATAGGCTAAGATCATTTCCTATGCCATGTGGACTATGTTTGTAACAACACTGAGACTGTATGTCTTAGTCAAATTCCTCTACGATATAATCGTTAGTCCATATGAAGCATGGAATGTCAAGTATAGATCAACAATACTAATTTATTGGGTAGACATCCCACTAACGGTTGCTATCTACAACCATCGTCTCATGAGATGAAATTAGGCGTTGATGTTTCTACACTATTTACTCCATGACGTTGATAAAACGTTGATGTGGATCTTTTAGCATGCCCCTTTTCAGTGACGGGGCAAAGGCGTCATGTCGCAATTCGATTATGAGCTCATTATAGATCCTAGATTTGTTTTGTTACTGTACAGTATAATTGAAATACGATTTATACGGGGGGTTTTGTTCACTTTTACTAGTTGAAAGAGACTGTATGTAGTGAGATATTTTGTGACTCAAAACGATAAGTGTCATTACAAAAAATTATGTTATAGAACACTTATTTAATAACATGACACGACTGGTCAATGTTTATAAACTAATAAATAAATAAGTTATTTTTCATAAACCACTCATTTTGCACGAAAGTAGTTTTGGTGAAACTGATTCTTCTAACACAAATAAAAAGTGTATAATATGATACTTAATAAAATATTATGACACGAAAACTCAACGTTTATGTAGGAGGATTTTACCTATTGAGTAATTGTCCGTTCCAAAATTAAGTAAGATAACACTTAATAAATATTATGACCCAATCATACAAAATTTATAAACTCGAAACTTATGAGTTCTACATATAAACTATAAAATTACTTGTACGAAATTTCAAGAGTAAAACTGGTTATTTTATGTTTTCATAAAGTGTGACATGTCTTATTTTTATATAACTTGGTATTCACAATCCTTATATAAAAATGTATTTTGCTCATGGGAACCATGAAATTTGATATATGTATGACTTACTTACATATTTATCAAATTTTGTACTTGATGCGAACAAACAACGTTTCTACATGAGTTCAAAAACACTTTTATAACTCATCTAATTTTTGTTTATAATTTTGATAGAAAAATACTGATTTACAAAAGCTTATTTACAAAATAAATATTATAAAACACTTTTATTTATAAAATTACATTGTGAAAAAACCTGTAGAACTCACCAACAATGTTTTTTTTGACGTATCTTAATGCATATATTCACATTTTTATTTACAGGTCGAAAGATTTTGCGTAGAAGACTTTTCGTTATTGTAACATACCTTTGTAAACGCCGAATTGTTAGACATGTGTCACGATTTAGCAATAGCCATTGACAATGTAATTTTTGTTTTGGATATAATAGAACATTATATTTGTACTGTTCAGTGTATGTTCAATACTTGTGATCACTAATTTATGTCGCGCACCTTGGTGTTTCCGCCAGCGGCCGGGGATATGATAGATTTACATTTTGTTAGAGAACATGTTGTGCTTGGTCATGTGTGTGTTTTTCGTGTTCCATCTTCTTATTAGTATGCATATATTTTCACAAATGGTCTGCCTACATAGTTGTTTTAAGATTTTAGAAATAGTTTGAACGTTCGGGCTTCCCCTGCTCAAGCTACGAGGGTGTGTTAAATGTATTTATTCTCCTTTTTATATCAGTGTATAGTATAATAACCCATCGTATAATATATATATATATATATATATATATATATATATATATATATATATATATATATTAATTGCTATATATGTAACACTAATTAATGGGTTTCCACAATATTCACCATAATTATCATGATTATCCATACACATACTCTAAATAATCATCATCTAAAGCTTTATACAACACTTTGAATGTCCCAAATGGATTATAGAATTCACAATAGTATTTTTCCTTTATCATTTAGCATAATTGGTTTTGTTGGATAAGTTTTTTGAAACAAATGATGATAAAACAACTTTTATGCTAACAATTAACACATATTTGCTTGGAAAGTGTATTGCCTTGATAGTTTCTTGAGATATTGCGTTTTGAGTATATTCAATGTTCTTAAAAACTTTTTTTTATAAACATTTTCTTGTTCACCTTAATCATTAGAAGATGAAATCAACATTTCATCATTTTTTTCCAAGATAATTTTTCTTTCAAAGTTTTTAGGTTTAGTTTTTTTCAAAAGAGTCTGAACTATTACACCTACAAAAAATTATTTAACAATATTTTGAGTTTGAATTGACACATAAGTAGTAGTATGTAGATGTGATATTAAAAGGAAAAACATGGGTTTAAAAATTAACTAATGATATGAAATGTCTACTAATGATTAAGTTGTTTAAGATTGACTTACTTGTATATAATATGTAAGATATATGTGGGGTTTTTAGTTACTCTCCAAAAAAAACCTCATAGAGAGAATGAGACTCCAACATATAAATACTTATAAGACCATATCATACAAATGTGTGATACACTTAATGGGTTTTCTAGGTTATAAAACAATTAACAACACATCAAAAATATCATAAAATCTAGTTTATAGGAAATGCAACTGAAAGGTCCAATTAGTGGTTTGGTCTAGGCTTTCCATGTAATAGGTTCTTTTGGTCATTTAATAGCTTGTAGTATTGAGCTTGGAGTTTACGGTCACTGTAATGAGTTTACGGCCATAAACCCAAGGCTGGCCCATGATAGTATATATAGAGGTATGTTAAGTGTTTTGTGGTTGTTGATGCCTCGGTATTCTAAGCTCTTGTAAACTACAAGTTGTACCAGACATGATTCTAATAGAAAAGCGTGTGCAAGCTTGTTTGATTCTTATTCTAATCGTTCTTATTTGTTTATCTGATTGTTATTGCTATTTGATCACTGGTAAGATCCTTTTAGGACCTTACAATTGGTATCAGAGCAGGACTAGCATCAAAGACACTCTACAATCGATTTTGGAGCGAGTTCTCATTTGTTTGCGACTAAAGTTGGTGATTTCTGCAAAAGGGTTCTCAGTTTCGTCGAAAGATCTGCAATTTCTCTCAAGTTTAAGAGCTTACGGCCTTAGCTTACGACCGTAATCTCAGTTTACGGCCGCAAACTCTTCAAAGTTCTTGTACCGTAAATTGTGTTCTTTAGCCGCAAATAAGGAATATTCATAAACCGGAAACTGACTGTTCTTGGACCGTGGACTTTAGACCGTGAACACTTTACAACCGTAAACTCGGAGTTTAGGGCCGCAAACCCTCATCTGACCGTGAACTTTGTTTACGACCACAAACAGTGTTTTGACTGTGTTTGACCAGAAGTTTAATTTAATCATAAATAATTTAATTTTTGTTTCATATTAATTAAATAATAATAATGGATTCTCAAAGTCAAACAAACCATCACGAGCTGGGTTCAGTTATTGGCACAACCACCCGAATTCCTAGACTCTTATCAGTTGAAGGCTTCCCAGAATGGAAATACAGAATTGAGCAATACATAAAGATGAAGGACTTCAAAATATGGAGAAACATAATAAAGGATCCTGTTAGAATAACCACTACTGTTGTAGGGCAAGTGGTTGACAAAAAGATGGAAAACTACACTGATGAAGACTTCGAGAAGGTTGAAGAGCAAGAAAAGGCTTTGGCCACCTTGACCATGGCTCTATCTCCAGACATTGCTCAAGGTTTCAAGGAGTACACTTCTGCTAAGGCTTTGTGGGAAGCCTTAATTGAGGTATATGAAGGGAACGAAGATATGAGGGGGAGTCGCCAAGATATGCTGCGAAAACGTTTCAATATGTTCAACTATGTTCCGAAGAGAGACTCTTGAAGCACAACTATAGCGGTTCACATCTCTCAACACTGAAATGACTGTGGCTAGGATTTTCTACACAAAGTCTGAGATAAACAAGAAGCTACTGAATGCTCTCCCAAAGTCTTGGGACATGAATGTAGCTGTCATAAAGAAGACTAAGGATCTTGGCTGGCCCTCTCTTGCTGAAGTGATGGCTGTCATCAAGGCTTGTGATATTGATGATAAGCAGTGAGAGATCAACCATGTGAACTCATACTCAGCTGCAAACCTTGGAATTTCTTCTAACAATGCTCTTTCATCTCTCACTTTTCCTTTTACAGGTCAATCATTTGCTACTCAGCAAGCTCAGGTTCAGTCCTTCCCCACTCCTTCAGCTTCCTCTGCATCAGCCATGCCTTTCTTACAGATCCAATCATTTGTGGTTGCTCAAGCTGCTTCCTTCTCCAACGTGGCTTCTTCTTCAAAAGGAAAGGAGGGTGATGAAAATCTTGCTCTTGCTACAGGGCTTGTCAATTGCTACAATGCACTCGTAGCTGGAGATCTTCCACGCCAACTATCATTTGTCGATCTTGATTAGATTCACCCTGAAGATGTTGAAGAGATGGATATTACATGGCAGATTGCCATGGCAGTTTTTAGGGCAAAACAGTTTGCCAAGAAGACCGGAAAGACCAACTGGGGGATGAGTGCTGACAAGAAGGTTGGGTTCAACAAGGGAAAGCTGTGGTGTTTCAACTGCCACGAGCCAGGGCATTTTGCTCGTGATTGTCCACAGCCAGGCAGAAGATTAAATAATGACCGGACAATAGTTGCAGTTGGGAACAATCGAAATGGTGGTCAGGTCAACAACGAGAAGGCTATGGTTGCACATTCTTTTGACTGTGAGGATCAGATGCAGGCCCTAAACTTATCTGGACCTGAAAATGCGCACCTAGCACAGGTTAGTGATGATGCTCCGACGGAGATAGTTGCAATTGAAGATCAAATGATGGAGCTGGAGTTTGCCTTGATGGTATCGTCTTCTCATGAGCCTAACAAAACCGAGGTAAGTCTACCCTCATGCTCTCAAGCTTGTATTGATTATGTTAAAATTCTGCATGTGAAAATTGAGACATTAGGTAGTGAAGTAGAGAACCTTAAAATATTCCGTGAACTTAACGACTCATTAAAAAGGGAAGTAGAAGATCTTAGATATGAAGGTTACCAACTCAGAAAAGGTCAAAAACCTCTTAAAGCCCAATTAGAATCTAAAATAAAGGACTTTAGGAAACTTCAGGAAGACTATAATAATAAATGCGAAAATTATGACTATATAATGAAACAGAACACTGAACTAGTGGCTGAAATTGAATCATTAAAGGGCAAGTTTGAAACTGCCGATTTTGACTTTAGAAAATTTGATGTATCGAGTGAGGTAGTTGCAAATATGATAGACCACTACATGCAATTTAAAAGAAATCAGTCAAAGGGTCTAGGGTATAATCAAGTGCCTCCTCCTTTCAATCATACATATCAGTTTCAACCGCTGTCCAAAGAAGAGATTGCCAATGAGCCATTCATGGTTTATGGCAAGCCATCTGGTTTTGTTTCGGGAGGATTTATTAATGTTGAAAGTACTAACATTTCTACTTCACCTGCAGATCAATCCTTGAATTAGTCAAAGCACGAAGTTGAAGGATCTGTTTTAGAAAATAAAACTGAATCTGAACTTGAAGTTTTAGCTTTTAATAAGGACACTAATTTTTTTGAGGTTTCAAATGACAATGTTTTTTGTGGTGTTTCTGTTTCTTTTGATACTATTTTGAATGGTTTTAAAGTGTCTGATACTAGTTTGAACAAATTGGTTGTCAATTCTGATGTTTGTGATGATAATTTTGAAAAACCACCAGTTTCACTAGCTTCTCCATTTAATGTACCCTCACTTGTCTCACAACCTAATTCTTGTTCCTATTCTTGTGAGAGAAGCAAGGGTGTTAGTATGGAAAACAAATCTGATCAATGTACCACAAGTTATAACAATAACAAACATATTTGTTTCAATTGTGGTGTTGGTGGTCATATAGCTAGAAATTGTCAAAATCGTATGTTTGTACATTTCGAATTTCCAAGAGGAGAGAACGAATTCAGAGGAAGTTCTTTAACTAGAAAGTCCTTTAGAAATCGCTCTCGGTATGATGATTGGATGAATGATCGGAGTAGAAAAAGGGTTGTTTTTCAAAAACATAAAAAGGTTTTTTTATAACAAAGTCCCAAGCAGTTTGCCAAAACCGAGCACGACCAAGCCAATGTCGGTTTCGTCAAGAAGCAGCAATGGGTCTTCAACTAATTCTAGTAGAAAACCTAAATGCTTCAAGAAAACGGATAAACATTCGATTTGTAAACCACACGGGACTGTTATAAAACCTAATTATCAATGGTTACCCAAATTAGCTTCCACTTTATCATCTGTATCCTCTGGAAAATCCAAAAATGAGAATTAATATGAGAAGGCATCGAGACCACCCAGGTAAATAATGACTTGGGTTCCCCAATCTAATTAAACCCACACATCTTGCAGGGACAGTTGCGGGGGAATGTCTTCAGACCCTGGTTCGTCGACAGCGGCTGCTCCCGGCATATGACAGGAGATATCGCCCAACTGCACAACATTTAATCCTTTAATGGGGATACATCTCCTTTGCGGGTGGAGAAGGTGGCAAGATCACTCAAAAAGGAACTGTCACAAATGGGGTTTTAAGTTTCGAAAATGTCAACTTTGCTCCGGAATTGAAGCATAGTTTGTTGAGTGTGCCTCAGATATGCGACAAAGGCTATTCTACACATTTCATTGAGAAGGAATGTATGATTCTCAAGCCAGGATTTTTCATTCCTGAAGAGTGGATTCTTGTAAAATCTAAAAGGGATGGGAATTCCTACATCATTGATATGAATAGCAATCTTCCAGAACAAGTTACGTGCCTCTTCTCAAAGATTTCCGAACAAACTGCAATGTTGTGGCATAGAAGACTTGGTCATGCTAACGCCAAGAACTTGAATCGTCTTGCAAAGAATGAGATGGTCCGTGGTTTTCCTATCAAGGACTTTATCACGTTTGAGAAGTGTGTGTCATGTGCCCAAGGTAAGCATCATTGAAAACCACACCTGCCAAAACAGGTTAACTCAATTAGTCAGGTGCTTCAATTGCTACATATGGATCTGTTTGGACCAGTAAACGTTCTCAGCATTAATAGAAATTCCTATTGTCTAGTCGTGATTGATGATTTTTCATGTTTTACATGGGTTTTCTTTCTATCCAATAAAGTTGGAGTTGATGATCTGATTAAGAAATTCATTGTGTTAATTGAGAACCAAACTAACAACACGGTGAAGGCGCTTCGTACTGACAATGGAACAGAGTTTAAGAATTCTGTTCTCGATCATTTCTGCGCAGAAAAGAGTATTATGCGTCAATACAGCTCCGCTCACACACCCCAACAAAATGGTGTTGCTGAGAGGAGAAACAGAACTTTGAAAGACGCTGCAAGGACGATGCTGTGTGACTCCAAACTGTCAGTCTTCTTTTGGGCTGAGGCGATAAACACTGCTTGCTACGTTCAGAATTGTGTGTTGATCAACAAAGCTCAAATGAAGACTCCGTACGAAATTCTATATGGTCACAAGCCTTCAGTCATTCATTTCCGTGTATTTGGTTGCCCTTGCACCCTTCTTCACTTAGACTCCAACCCAAAGCTCAATGCCAAAGCCAATGATTGTTACTTCATAGGGTATGCTGCTCGCACCGCCTATCGGGTCTATAACAAGAAGACCAAGCAAGTTGTAGAATCGTATGACGTGCACTGGTTGGAAGAAAATGAGACGGATGCTCGAGTAGGTCCGGATTGGTTGTATGATTACACATCTCTGTTCAAATCTATAAATGTGTCTTCAGGTAGCTCATCTGGATCTATCTCCGGTTCGAAGTATGTTTCTGAAGACAAAGATGAAGAAGTTGTATACAGACCTCCAACGGTATCCTCTCAACAACCTGAGGGGGAGACTCCTACTTCGCCTCAGGGGGAGTCCTTCACTTCACCTGAGGGGGAGTCATCTGTACATCCTGATAGTCCGAAATCTCCAGTTCAGAATACTTCTCCTGATGCTGAAACAACACCACTTACTCCTATAGAAAGAGAGTTCATGTCAAAAGACTCTTCCGCTGCTACTTCAACATTTATGGAGCTACTCTTTCCTGAAGACTTTTCAAATGAGTTTGTGGCAGAGTCGTCTGGCGCGACTCAATCAGCAAATGAGGAAGGTGTAAATATTCACAATCTTCCTATCTCTCTTAATGACATCGGCCAGGAAATACCCTCAAGGATTCAACGTGATAACCCGATCGAAAACATCATTGGTTAGCTGGGCGACGGTGTTAAAGCCAGAAGTCAGAGTGGAGATGTCAATACCTGTCTTTACTCTTGCTTTATCTCTCATATAGAGCCCAAGAATGTTGAAATGGCTCTGAATGAGCCCAGCTGGGTAGATGCAATGCATGAAGAGTTACATCAATTTGAAAAACTTGGGGTTTGGAAGCTAGTTGAGTTGCCAAAGGGCAAAAAGTCGCTTGACACATGATGGGTCTATCGAAACAAGCAGGATGATTCAGAGGTTATAGTGTAGAACAAAGCTAGATTGGTGGTTTGTGGGTTTCGACAGGTTGAGGGTCTTGATTACACTGAAGTTTATGCTCTAGTGGCTCGCTTGGAGGCTATTCATATCTTCCTGGCATATGCTTCCTACATGAATTTTACTGTTTACCAAATGGATGTCAAGACCGCCTTCTTGTATGGAAAGATGAAGGAAGAAATTTACGTTGATCAACCTCCTGGGTTCGTTGACTGAAAGTTTCCTAATCATGTCTACAAGTTGGACAAAGCATTGTATGGGTTACATCAAGCTCCTCGAGCATGGTATGCAACTCTGATAAAGCATTTGCTCGAGCATGGTTACTCTCGTGGCACTATCGATCAAACTTTGTTTATCAAGCATGTCGGTAATGATCAGATACTGGTTCAAATCTATGTTGATGACATTATCTTTAGGTCGACCAGTTCGCAGCTATGCAAAGAATTCAAAGGTGTTATGAAAAAGAGGTTCGAAATGAGTTCGTTGGGGGAAATGACCATGTTTTTGGGGCTTCAGGTCAAACAAAATTTAACAGGGATCCTGTTACATCAAGCCAAGTATGTGGAAGATATTCTTGAGAAGTTTGGGTTTCACGACGCCAAATCTGCATCGACACCAATGGCTGAAAGACCTCTCCTAACTCCAGATCCTGATGGCGAATCCGTAAATCAGACGCTCTATAGATCGATGATCGGATTGCTGATGTATCTTATTGCAAGTCGTCCTGACATCATGTTTGCACTTTTTCAATGCGCACGTTATCAGGCTAATCCTAAATTTTTACATCTTATTGTTGTCAAAAGAATTTTTTGGTAAATCAAAGGCAGCCCAAAGTTGAGTCTTTGGTATTCGAAGAATTCTGAATTTAACTTATATGCTTTTGCTGACAGTAATTATGGAGGCTGTGAGATTGACAGGAAATCTACTTCGGGAGGGTGTCAATACCTTGGTGACAGATTAGTGTCGTGGCAGTGCAAGAAACAACACATTGTTTTAACCTCAATAGCAGAGGCGGAATACGTTGATGTATCTGCTTGTTGCTCTCAAGTTATCTAGATCCAACATCAACTGTTGGACTACGATTTGAAGTATTTAGAAACCCACATTTACTGTGATAATGAGGCCGCAATTCAAATTGCCAAAAATCCAGTCCAACACTCTGAAACCAAGCACATCGATATTAAAATTTATTTTATCAGACACTGTTATGAACGTTCACTAATCCGACTCGAACAGATTCCCACCTTAAATAATGTGGCGGATCTATTCACTAAGCCTTTTAACAAAGCTCGCTTCGATGTGCTTGTGGGATTTCTTAAAATGATTCGTTTTGACGATTAAGTTTATTTTTTATTTTTTTGATTTTATTTATTTATTTCTCTTTTCTTAATTGTTCTAAAAATTTTAAATTTGTTTTGGTTTTTGTAGGTAGGTTAATTTAAATTTGCGCATTTCATTTTATTTTTTGTTCTCTCTCATGCAAAAATTTAGGGGGAGAAAAATCCAAAAACAATAAAAAATCCGGAAAATCAAAATATTGCTGTCAGTCTTGTTTGCAGGTATTGTGACGGGAAATGAAATTAGCAAGTGATAACAGGCAATCTGAATCTGCGTAACGTAGCTAAGTTGAATCGTCTACGCTCTGTGCTCGATGCGCTGGTAGGCACGAAAGATTTTAAATGGACTTGACTAGGGAGAATTGAACTTAATGAATTCAAGGACTTGACAAACATTAACCTATTTAGATCCGTTTAGCCTCACAATATGACGATCGGATAAGTTGAGCAGGGAGATATACATGAGAATCTACCGGTCACATTAAATGAACTCGTATCTAGAACGGTGGATTCACTTTTTCTCGATGTGCGGATTTTGTCCTTAATTCCGGTTGGATGGGGTGACTGGGGAATTCCGATAAACTAGGTTTGTAGAAGGTTATATTTTTTTTTTCTGTTAGTCATATGTTGCCTCCTCTGCGTGATCTAGAGATCAGACCTGGACTGTACCATATGCAATTCTATCTCTCTGCATCTTCTCTCTATGCAATTCTTTCTATCTGTTAGCCATGTACTGTCTCCTCTGCGTGACTCAAAATCCGACCTTGTACACAGTATATGCACCATTCTCTTCTCAATCCCTCTAAAAACCTCAGTTAGTCATATGTTTCATCCTTTGCGTGATTGGAAGAGATCCGACCTGGATGTACAACATATGCATTCTAAATCTATCTTCTCTCTTAATAATTGTCTGCTCACCCGGTGTAAGGAGTATTCTGGAAGTCCTTGATGGCTAGGGCATATCAGGAAGCGGGAAACACGTTCTAGTGCAATTAAAATTGAACACATACAGATTGTCTGTAGATCTCGTTGCTCAATTTAGGTGGACAACAATATCCTTGGTTGTCGTCAGATAAATGGTCCCTAAGAAATTTACTTAAGAATAAGGGCTTAAAAATTTCATATTATTGGTAAACTGTCCAAAATTATGTCACAAATGTTTCGTGTTTAAGTGGACCACAATACTGGTGATCGATCAGACAAAGATGTGAAAATAAGGGTACCGAAAAGTGGAATAAGGCTGTCCAACAACTTTGATTCTAGCATCACAAATTCATTCTCAATAATTAAATTTTTAAGTTGTATATTTTATTGGAGTTAATTTAATTTTAGTTTTAATTTAATTTAATTTTTATTTTTATTTTTTGTTAACTGCTAAAAACAAAAATTTAATTTTGCAAAGTTAATTTTATTTTTTTTTTTAATTTTAGTTTTAATATTAACCCTCAAAAGATTTGTTTTAAATTTTTTTTAAAAAAATATATTGGACTGTGTTGGAGATTGCCTTACACTGTGTAGTTATCAGGTAAAGGAAAAGTGGGTATATGAGGAGGTTTACAGCCGGAATCTCCTTCACTTTCTTGATTTCGGCCGCAAACTCTCTCATTCTCTCTCTCTCCAAAAAAAAATTCATCGATCTTTTGTGAAATTAATCCAATAATCTTGAAGGTACTGCATTTTCGACCAGGAATATGCATCTCGTTGTGTGATTCACCGTGTTTTTGAGGCTGAAATCGACAAAAAGGGTTTTCTGAGTTTACGGTCGAAGCTTACGGCCGTAAGGTGCTTGCGGCCGTAAACTCCCCAAATGGTCATTAGTATAAGGTCAAGGGTTTACGGCCGTAAACCCTCATTGACCGCAAACCTTGATGTTGACCGCAAACGTTGACTTTGACCTAATTTTAATTAAAAAATTATTATTAATTCATTTTGAGGTCAAAAATTAAATCATCTAAAATTTATTTGCTCATTTTTTTGTGTCTCACTTGGTATGGTTTAGTGCAGATAAAATGGCAGCCTTGAAATTTGCAGATATGCGCAACCTGGCGATGATTTTTGCTGACCCTCTGGTGGCACATCAGGATTTCAAGTCGATGATTCACAGACTTCGAGAATGCTGCTTGGCCTCTGCCATTACGATGAACACTGCGGTGTACCAGAAAATGATTCCCTGAGCAACACTGGCGCTATTGTTTCTGTCACGACAGGGATTGACTTCAACTTTTCTATATTTATTCTAGACGAGTTTGTGGTCAAGATTAATGCCACTACTCGGGATACTTTCTTAATCTACCCTCGATTTATTCAGCTGTTAATCAACAAGCAATTTCCTAAGTTGGTGAAGGATGGAGAAACATTGTATATGAAGTCTTTGGGTCCTCATACTATTAGGCTCATTAAGCAAAACTGAAAGGGAAAGGTAGTCTTTCAAGGGTTGCATCCTCTGGTCAAGTATGGACGATTTGCCAAACCGAACGAAGCAACCGAGTCTCATGGATCGTCAGACAAAATTTCTTTAGAGCATACTTCATCGGAAAGAGTTATTTCAGAAGGAGATGTAGTCACTATATCGGATCAAGAGGGAGAAGAGGTTGACGCTCATGATGTATCAGTTGAAGAGGAACATAATTTACAAAATGTTAAGATCGAAGGAGATTACAATGAGAGGTCATCTAAGAACATAGCCCAACCTAATCAATTTGAAGACCTTGATCTTACGGGATTTGATCAAGATGACATTCCTAAAACTTTTGGAAGAAATGATGACTTCCTAACGAGCCTAAATCGCAACTCTTTGCTAGATAATGTCAGTGATGTTACTATCCCAATAACGGAGACAAGGGAGAAGGAAGACGTTTTTTATTCAACCCCTGTTTCTCAAGCGCAAGTGGTTGGTTCTTCAATTCCTATAGTGAAAATGTCAGGGATTCCTCCCCTTGACAGTGCTTTGCCCATATTTGAGCCACTTCAAGATGATCAACAAGAAGACCAGACAGTGCAGCCTCCATTAAAAAGGAGAAGAAGAGATCCTAGGGTCAGGTTTTTGGACTCTGGCCTTTCCCAAGGCATGCCTACTACTCCAATTACTACTCCAGCTATCTTAACTGCAGAACCATTCAATGAAGGCCCTAGTACTGTTTTTGAAACCAGTGGTCCCTCTATGCCACCAGGGTTCTCTCCTCCAGGGGTAGATCATGAAGCAGCTTCTATTCATTTGGCTCAGTTTCTGGCTCAAGAGCAAACCGGTGCAACTGCTTCTAAAGCAAAAGGGATCGTTTTTAATGAAGGCCATTCTAGAGATGAAGATTCTGTGATCAATGAACTTCAGAAAAGAGTAAATGTGCTTGATAAGAAGAACATCGAGCTTAGCATCCAAGTTGAAGATCTTCTAAGTGAAAATATAAATTTAAAGATTCAAGTCTCTGATCTCAAAGAAGATGGGGCGACAAAGACTAAACAGATTTCTGAGCTCCAAGCTCATTTTAATCTCTTGAACTCCAACTACTTTGATCTAAAGAAGAAGCTTGAAGAAGATTTGGGTGTTAAGTACAAGACTACTGCTGATGAGTATAGAATTAATCTTCACTCTCAGGCTCATCCCATTGCTGTGCCAACTGCTGATACCTCACGATTCGTGAATCACTTCGAAGAAGAGCCCATCCATGCTCCACATATTTCTGAGATCATTCGGGATAAAAAAGAGAAGGCTGCCAAGAAGGGACAAATCTTATTCAAGAGGAGTTCTGATAAGAATGCATCGGGAAATCAGTCCAAAATCACTGTTACGGATCTCAAAACTATAAGGTTTAGAGACACATATGGTGATAGGTCAGGTATCATCTCTTGGGGTTTTCATGATCCACTGAAAATGTGGATTGTTTGCCGAAAGACCGGCAATACAGAGCTCTACAAGGATTGTCATGATTTTAATTCAATTACCAGATTGGATCTTTCGAATCTATCTCAATCTTCGTTCTCTAACCCGACTGATAACCAGCAAGCAACTAGCTTCAAGCATTTTCTGTAAGACCAAGTAAAGAAGGGGTTTCCAGCTATGAAGACTGATGAGTCTGTGATAATGGATCATCCTGATGTTATTGATCCTAAGACTGGCAATCTGCTTCAGGTAGTGATGTGGCCTGCTACAAATCAGGTCAAACAAATTCCAGTGCTTCAAGATTACTCGGATGGATCTCTAAGCACTATGCTTTACTGGGTGTTTGATGAAAACACAACATCTGCTGTCATCAAACTGAAGGAAGGGTGCATTCGTTTATATGACAGAAGGGATTTGTACCAGTTTGGAAAATGGGACATTCACCATTTGAGTCATTTCCAGATTCAAGTTGTTGAGGAGATTTTTGAGACTGCTACGAAAGAATATATCACAATGGTTGCTAAAATTATCAACAAGTCGATGTGGAATGGAGCGATGGGGATGGATGATGTAATGATCATAGACAAAGATTGACTTAAAGCTACCACCAAATCAAGGGGGAGATTGAAGGGTCCAATTAGTGGTTTGGTCTAGGCTTTCCATGTAATAGGTTCTTTTGGTCATTTGATAGCTTGTAGTATTGTGCTTGGAGTTTACGGTCAATGTAATGAGTTTACGGCCGTAAGCCTGTTTACGGCCGTAAACCCAAGGCCGACCCATGATAGTATATATAAAGGTATGTTAGGTCTTTTGTGGTTGTTGATTCCTCGGTATTCTAAGCTCTTGTAAACTGCAAGTTGTACCAAACATGATTCTAATAGAAAAGCGTGTGCAAGCTTGTTTGATTCTTATTCTACTCGTTCTTATTTGTTTATCTGATTGCTATTTGATCACTGGTAAGATCCTTTCAGGACCTTACAGCAACCTAGAGATGTCTTGACTCCTTATAGTAACCTACTTATGAAACAATCATATAAACTTGGTATAATTGAAATGAATGGAATAGAATACACACCTTTGTGTTATAATCGTTTATAACACTCTGGAATCCTTATATCTGCTTTAGAAAGCTAGCACCAATAGTATGACTGCATCTAATGGCTCACACCCAAATCCTAGAAAGCCTAGGAACGATTGGAGGAGAGAGGAGGGAGGAGAAAATCCGATCTCTTGTCTTGTAGTGGTTAGGAATGATTTTTAGTAGGGTTAGGGTCCCTATTTATAGCTAAAAAATATCATGGATAAACCCTAATTTGAATATTAAAATATTAAAATATTCAATTTCTAATTAATTCTGGTTAGTTCTAAATTAATTCTAATCAATTTCTAATTAATTTATTAATCATATAATAAGTTAATAAATAATTTCCTCTCTCTCCTAATATGATTTATAGCTATTCCTAGTTATGAGGACAACCTAAAAAGGACTTTTCTTTTATTCATATGAGTATACCAATTTAGTTAAGACCTTAGACACCTTAATCTGATAGTCTCTGACTTGGATAAGACTTTAACTACAATTGCACATATAGATTCTGAATAACAACAGAGTGTGCTTTCCAAAGCCACTATCTGTAAGACTGTGATTTTTCACCCAACATTTTTCTTTTTATTTTTAACCAATATATATCAAAAACATTAGTAGAAGTCTTACTAAGAAAATATCACCAATGATACTTAGAAAATCTTTCAAAAATAATCCATTAAAATTCAAAGTTGTAAAACCCAACCAAAACAAGTATCAAAACCAAATGTAAATGAAACATCACATCAAGTCTCAAACTAGAATCATCATTAGCGACCAAAAGACTATAACTACCCAAAAGATCCCAACCTCACCTGACCATCAATATTAAACTACCCGTACCAATGCAATAGCCACAACAACATGCAGGAAACAAGTGGCAATATCAGCGCAATGATTCAATCTCAAGTACGTAAGCATGGAAAGAAAACATAAACATACACCATGACAAGTTATGTAATCACATCAATCTATGAACCATATGTCGATAATTATTAACATATTCATGTATATATTAATCCATACATTCTTTCATTGCTGTAAGTATTAGTTTATTTTCATCGCTTTAATTACTATTAATGTCCCTCACTAACTAGGGTCTATTACATTGCTAATACACCCCCCATGTGCGCACATGCCAACAAAGACTTCATCCACTACTAACGTGACCTAGCGACCCAATGCACCAAATGGGGCGAGACTCCCACCCGTAACATTGTCCCTGGTTCTTCGCCTTCACAAATCCGACTTTGCATGTATGAGTAGGATCTACACCCAAAAATGGTGCTTGAGTCAACGTCTCCAAGTAGCCAACATCACTCCAGTTACCGTGCATCAAGTGCACCGGAACCATGACTTGAAATGGTCAACTAGAAAACCATTAGACGTTGACTTGGTTTAAGCTCATTCTCCTCCAACAATATCCTTCCATCGCGATATCTGGTAAGGGTACACACCTAGATTAGGTTACTACCTTTTTATCCTTGATATGTGTATTCCCCTTTAATTAATTAATTGGTATAATTAATTAATTCTCTCATGTGGGCAAACACACACCTTACCAATATCATCATGTAATCATTGTAGTGAATTATTATCATAGTTAATCCATGGCATACTACATCTCAAACAATACATCCAAGGTATATTTACATAAACACTACATAGCATCAATTAGTAGTTTGTAAAGTGATACATCTTTCATCAAAACAACTTCTAGCATGTATATCCTTGTTTCATTCACGACTAACAAAACATAAAAATAACATGCATATCGTCACAATTTAACCATACATATAATCTTCACTTCCAACATGGTCGTACCTAGGGCTGTGCACAGTATGGTTTGGTGCAAGTTATAGTTAAAACTACAAACCGCACCACAAATGCGGTTTGAGAATTTTAGAAATTGCACCCCGAAAACTTTAAACCGAATTATGCAGTGCGGTTTGGTGCATCTAGTTGTGCGGCTTACATGTAGTTTGATAAGTTTTTTTAACATTATGCGGTATGGGGTGTCCCATTTTATAAACCGTACAATGTAATTATTTTGTTTTTGGACAATTACAAAAGTGGTATATTGATCATTTAAATTAGTTGAAATTTATTACATAATTATTCATGTATTGTAAATTAACTAATAAAAATAGATCTAAGTGGATATATTTAACAGTGAATGAACTCTGGGTTTAATACATAATTTAATAGTAAAATGTTTAATTCATGAATAGTTTAATATATTAACTTGCAAAAGGTTGAATGTCATGAGCTGGAATCTATGATGTCAACATGGAGTCTTTATATATATATATATATATATATATATATATATATATATATATATATATATATATATATATATATATATATATATATATATATATATATATATATATATATATATATATATAATACGGTGCAATGCGGTTTGACTCATGGGTTTGTAACTATAAGCCACAAACCGCACCGTAGAGTGTGGTTTAGAAAAAGTACAAATTGTAAGCGCACCATAACCGTCTAAAACCACATTATGCGTTGCGGTGTTGGTGGTTTATGCGGTTTATTGCACTCCCTAGTCCTAACTATCTCAATTTGCACCAAATGATTAATTTAAGAATTCTAGCATACAAAGGATTCCTAAATTCAATTGCATCATCAATAACTTTACTTGTCTAGGTTATAATTAACTCTTTACATTCACTTTATAACATCACATAACATCAATTAGACAAGAATACAAGTATATGTGCATGCTATCTTTCCAGACAAGTGCTTAAACAATCACAAGAAATGACTCAACTCTAGTCTAAGTTATGTGGAGCTATGAATAGAGGAAAGTCACCCTCACACAGGTACTCTAACAACCCTACAATAATACCTAAAGAACTCATAAAAACATATCATAAAATAAAAATGATTCTGTCCATACCTGTCTCATGTCGTGACCAAGAGGGTATCACGTCGTGAGCTTAGTGTTCATTGGGATTCTGGCTTGATTAGTTTCCGTTGTCATGCCGTGCCACAAGGATGTCCACGTCGTGATCGGAATAATTATTTAGATTGACCAGCCAATTCCCCATAGTCATGGCATGGAAAATGGATGCTCACATCATTGTGAAGAATCAAACGCGACCCTAGACGTTCAAAGTCTCGTTGTCACAGCGTGACAAGTGGGTTCTCACGTTGTGAGAACTAGGAAACTATATATTTTTGATGATCGATTGATAACCCTAATCTGCTTAGTTTGGGTCTAATCAAAACCTCTATTGGGATGATTTTAACCCCTAAAGACCATTTGTAAGTGGCTAGAATGATAGGGACAAGAATGGGACTAAATCACACACCAAAACAAAAATTTTGCATCATTGAAGGTTTCTTCTTGTGTGTGATTTGTAAGACAAAAAAATGAGTCATATATAGATGTCCATACCTTATGGAAATCCAAAAATGAATCACCAAGAGGATGCTAAAGAAGAAGATTCAAGAATTCCACCAAAATTCCACCTAATTCATCAATGATTTCACCTTCATTCTTCACTTCAACTCACCACCAAAGGCAAGAACCCTAGAACACTATCCCAACAAGTTGGAGGCTTAGAATAAGGTTTGTTGGTTGCAAATGGTTGATTAATCTTGGATTAGGGTTAAGTGGTGTATAAGTATAAGACATTTTTTCTTGTTAACACTTGAAAGTGTGTCAAAATGACCATATGACCCATATGCATGATCAAGTAACCATTTCTTACACTTAAGCCCCCTAAAGTTAACTTAAATCAATATAAAAGTAACTTAACATGAAAATTTAACGAAACTATTCTTAATGGCAAAGTGGGAAAATTCGAGTCGTTACACTGCCGAACTCTAAATCAAACCAGAAGCCAGCCCTAAGATAAGTGACCAACTATTCATGATTTCTACAAGATATCACATGCACACGAGATATGGATACAAATTAGTCTCATATCCCAAGATTCTTTTTCCTAATTTATGATTAATGATGACCTTATTAGACTATGAATTGAACACATCAATTTAGTCAAGGTTGGTCCAACACTATAATGTCAACATTATATCATCGAGGGGCCTAAATATATTACTTTTCCTTTAAGGAAATATGAATGAATATACTTTGAATACATACTTACAACCTTTACTCATCATCCCATACATGGAACTAAATTTTATAACATCAAGTTACATATGCTTTTATGTAATACCAATGCACAACAAACTTGCAAACTATAACTGATATATCTCTACTTGAAGAAAAAATATATTACCATCTTAGAATTACTTTTGATTGAATCCATGAAGTAATATCTAAGCGTGATTTTAACCCATACTTAAAATCCCTATTTAAGCACTCATGAGTATAACAACAATCTCAATGTTATGTCCAATCACTATAAACAATCTACTAAAACTCCATGATAATCTTAAATCATCACTTACTCCCAAAAGTACGACTGACTGTGATGATTCAAATAAGTTAATCCTCAGGAAGTAAACATGCAAAATGAAACACAAGAATCAATAATTGAAGATGGTAGTTCACAAACTCATAAACCAATCCTCTATTATTTAATCACTAAAACAATTACAATTTAATTTGTTACACTGTTTAAAACTATCAACTAACTACTAAACTAACATCATATCTTAATCCTATACTCCTAGCATGCTTGATGTGCTTGGCCTTGGTTAACACCATTATAAAAGGATCAACATGATTATCCTCTGATAATACTCGATTCACCAAAAGGTCGCCATCTTCAACTCAATGTCAGACATAATTATATTTCTTCAGAATTTGCCTAGATCTATAATGATGCTTTGGTTCTTTAATCAAAGCAACCACACCTTCATTGTCGTAGAAATTCCTATGGGTTCTTGGATGGATTAAACAACTCTGAGATCATTGATGAAATTCTTCAGGCCTGTCGCTACCTTGCTCCCTCGCTTGTAGTGATGTACTTTGGCTCACAAGTAGAGTCTTCTTGAACTCTTCCAAGTCACCACTCCACCTTTCATTAGGAATACGCAGCTAGATTGTGAACAAAAGTTATCTCTATCCGTTTGAAAGATGGCATAATAGTAATCATTCACTCTTAGCTCATCTTTTCCACCGATAATTAAGAACATTTCTTTGATTCTCCGCAAATACTTAAGCATACTCTTTACTATTGTCCAATGGGCTCTTCCAGGATTATCCTAAAATTGATTTACCATGCTTGAAGCCTAAGACACATCAGGATGAGTACAAGTCATAGCATCTATGATCGAGCCTATTAACGAAGCATATGAGACCCGACTCATGTAGCATAGATATCAGGAACACATATAATAAGCACATAGAACATGTATTAATATTAAATACTTAATATCTATGTGTAAGATGAAAGTAACTATGCACTCACTTGTTAAAGTGATGACTCGAAATTCGAACAACGTTTCGCTTCTAATAGTTGTCTTTTCCTTTGACGAAACCTAGTTTCATTATCACTAAGTTTTAGTCTAATATTTATTGTAACTAATTATTAGTCTAGATTCATCATTAACTCAAAGTCTACTTCAAGATCTGTCAAGTAAGGAACAACCAGGTAGGATCATATCGGAGGTATGGTCCGTTTGGTATACAAAGTATATTGCTTGGAAATCTAACTTTAAACACCTCACCAAATCTAGCCTAGACATCATCCTCATAAATAGATCAATCAGTATAACGACTTCAAATCACTGTTAAATCTTTTTTATAGGTTCATAATAATAATAATTAACTTAAACGTAAGTTATACTTAAAGTACGAAAAGCATAACTCAACTTACAAGTGGTTTAGTGAGACAATGGAATCTGTGCTGGCAGAACTTATGAGCTGAAAGATCTACTTCTTGGGGTTTTCTGGTGCTCCGAGCTTCGCTACTAACACCCAGGAGGTGCTAGATAAAAGCTTAGAGGCTTTGGGGGTGTTTCGGAGAGAGTTGTTAGAAGAAGTGTGAAGAAAAGAGTGAAAAACGAGCTCTATTTATTGGTTGGAGGAACTACGTATGCATGGCATACTCCAGCCTTACGTTCGGCATACTACAATATGCAAGGCGTACACAAAGCTATGCTAGGCATACTCATGCCAGGTGTCGCGATCTTGTGGCAATCTACGGGGAAGAAGGTGTGGCCTAGATCATGTCATGTGTAATTCATTGGTTAATCCAAAAATTAATTATCTTCTAAAATCCGTAACTTCGCATATGAGCTTTGTTTTTGACGTTCTTTATATCCACGCGTAGGCATCAACATGATATACAACTTTTGTTTCGACTACGTTGGCTAATTTTGACTTTATTTTTAAAGTTATATTTTAATAGGCTTAGACAGTTAAAGTCCGTTAAAAATTCATCACTTAGTCATCCAACTTCCGCTTTTGACTGTCTTTATATCGTTGAGCTCCTATTAATGAGATATTCAATTCTAGTTTAGGTTGTGTCGTCTAATATTTGATCAATCTAAAATTCGATTTCCGGCCTGTATACTGTTACGTTGAATCTTAGAAAAATCCTAACTTCCTCTAACGAAGTCAAATTTGGATGTTCTCTATATGCACACTCTCATTTTAACGTCTACTATGAATTTTGTTTAGATTGAGAAGGATAAAAAAGTATTTCATTAAAATTTTACTATTTGCGACATGCGGAGCCATGTCGGTTTAATCGCAAAACATCAACAGGTCATAACTTCTTCGTTATAATTCGGATTTCAGCATTCTTTATATGTATGAATTCCTTATAACATATATTATAACTTTGATTAAGGTAGTTTATCATGAATAGTCATCTATCAAAATGTCAATTTTAACGCTTATTATCTCTAAATTGACTAGCCCGAATCTATGGGCGTTACAGTGTACCCATTTGTACGCCGAGCATAGGTTAGTCAGGGGAAAATCCTATATTTTAGGGTTTTAACCCTATTTAAACACCTTATAACCCCAAATCTTACCCTTTATCAGCCTCTATTGCTTCTTTTGAACTATGTGACCAAAACCTAACCCATTTCTTAAGAGATTGAAACTTGTGTGTGTGTGTGGATGTGTGTGTTGTGCAAATTGAAGAATAAAAAGCCTTGAGAGGAGCATTGATCAAGATGGAGATGATAGATCCAAAGGTTATTCAGTATTTCCAACTTATTGGATGTGTAAAGCTTCTATATTGACGACTCTATGCGTTAGATCGAGTCTAGGGCTTATTTTGAGCAAATTTTGGTCCCTTGAGTCATCCGTGTGGGTATGAGCTACTCCTGGAGCTTAGAATGTTAGATCTTAGTATTTCTGATGTTGTTGGTGCATAAAAATGTCATCTTGATGGGATTTGATGAACCATGCAAAGGTTGGTATTCACTTCATGTGGATAAAGTGTTTAAGTTGGGTTTTGGAACTTATTAAGCCATGCAAAAGCATAAAGATTGCAACTTTATGGCTTAGTACATTTTATTAGACTAAGATCTAAAGTTGGACGTTAGGTATTGAAGCATTAACACCTTAATAGAAAGTATTGGTCATTGATGCATATGTTGGGCGTAAATCTAGGTACGCTACGCATACTGCATCTTGGGTCCGTAATCTTCCCTTGTGAATCAGTGGTACGCGGGCGTAGGAAAGAGTACGTCGGATGTACACTCAGAAAGCCTATTTTGGGCTACCTTGGACTCTAATATTTTAGGTTCTTATTGGGCCACAAGCCTTGCTTAGTTGGGCCTATGTGGATTTGGGCCCATATTGGGCCTTTAGTGTCTTTTAGACTTTGTGCTAGTCTGGGTTTGGACCACGATATGTTAGGCCCAATAAGAGAAGGGTAAAACAATCATTTACCCTTAAGAGCCGGGATTAAGGATTTGGACTACTAGTTCGAGTTAATAACCTAATTACTAATTAGGTTTATATTATTTGTAATTTAGTGTGGGGATTTCGATTCAATAGCCCGAGTGTGAGTTTTTTTATCTTCAGACTGAGGTGAGTCTTTCAATATACTCGTGGGTTGAAGGTACCAATATCGGCCCACTTGATTATGTTTGTAGGATGATAGTTGTCTTCGTTACAATTTCCCGTTATGCTTGTATATGCTTGTTGTCTTTGCAACTCTTGCTAATATGATTTTATGTTGGCTATAGGGGGTGAAATAGACCCGATACCAGTTGAAAGATACCGAAAGGGGTGAAATATACCTAATACCAGTTGAAAGAGACCGAAGAGGGTGAAATAGACCTAGTAATAGTCTAAAGAGACTGAATGGGATGAAACATACCAATACTGGTTGAATGAGACCGAAGGGGGTGAAATAGACCCAATTATGTTTTGAGTATTATGTATGTATGGCATGGGGTATTTTGAGGGAGATCACTAAGCTTTGTTCTTATGATTTTCAGTTTATGTTTCTGGTACTTCCAACTCGAAAGGGAAGCTCCTGACATGGTCATAGTGCATATGCCCACATGTTTCCTCATTTTGTGATTTTGGGATTTTGTACTTTGTACTTTGCTGACTTTCCACTATCAGATACTTTTAGTTGATTTGATATGATTATCGGATACTTTTGAATGAATTAAAAATGAAATCTTTATCTGGAAATTTTGGGATGTTACAAGTTGGTATTAGAGCCCTTTTTTGAGGGTTTCGAGTATACTCTCGGGTTTGTTTAAACTTAAATAGAGGATTTGGTAGATTTTTCATAAAAAGAAACATTTTATTAATGGATTCTAGCAAAAGAAAGGGGTATGATGTGTGCAATCACCCGAGCTTAAGTATGTCTTCCCGAAATACCCATACATGTTTTATGTTTTACGCTATGATATAATAATCACATGCTAGATTAGGGCTAAGGATTTGCTCAGGATTTCATGATAGAATGATAGGAGAGATGCCTTTATGTGCCTATTGTATGAGATCGATTATCTGATAGGGTGGTCTATTTAAGTTATGTTCTGATTCGAATTGCTTAATGCTCGAATGTTGCAGGCTTTGTGATTTTAGGAATTCTTAGTAATATCAGCTAACTATCGGACGAATGTGCTTGGTTACATATTATTGAGATTAGATAATTTTAGAGGGTTAGTTTAAATATATTGTGAAGATCTTTTTTGAGTCCAACGGTTTTAGTGTGAGACCTTTCACTTGAAGAATTATCTAGTACTAATAGTATGTAATTGTAATCATATGGTAGTTAAATGGTACTAGAGGGAGTTTCTTATAAAGCTGATAGTAGAGAGTGGTGAGGAAAGAAACCCTAGGGAGTTCTTGGAATGTGTCTTGGAGCATAAGGCGCTCTATAGTATGAGAGGAGTACTAGATAGAAAGGAATTAAATTGGAGGATTCAAGACAATCCTTAGAAATGGTATATATAGGTGTGGAAGGTAGTATTGGGACCGTACTACTGGAAGCACAAGATCTATACCCAAGACAAGGAATGCTATGATGAATTCAAGAAACATCGAGACTGTGAACCTCTTCGTGCTTATACTAATTGTTTCTGTGTTATGTTTCAGCATGGTGATGACATGCGGTGGGGTACGAGGTTCAGGATCTGGATCTGGTTAGGGCTTGGGTATCAAACCAATTGATGAGAGTTTATTCAAGTTCATCGCTTCTGAGATTATGAGAGGCATCCTCGAGGTGACCCCGATGAGGTTCGGGTCATTCAAGGAGGGTATCATCGAGTTGATGGAGGATTGTCTTTGGATCTTTAGTGCTGGTCTGGCTGCTAGTTAGCATGGAGCCTTCAATCTCTCCTTCAAGGATGTTAGTGTTAGGTTTTGAGAAATCTAACACTTCCTAAGTGTGCATGCAACCCTAATAAACCTTGGATCTATGTTTTCTTCTAAAATACATGCAAATAATAATTTCCAAGGTTTCTTCCTAACTAGCATAGCATAAGGATTATGAATCATAAAAGTACTAGTAGAAATACATACCTTTTGATGATGGTTGATTGTTTGGAGTTTGAGAGCCAAGCACCAATAGTGTGAATGCCTCAAATAGAATCACAAATCACCACAAACGTTTGGAAAACTTTGAGAGAGTAGTATACTTTCTTGTGGAATCGGCCACCACTAAGTCTCACACTACTAGTGTCACATTTCTTGCATCATATGCTTCTTTATATAGTGTGCATGGTTAGGGTGAAACCCTAATAACCCATGTCTTTTCCTTTCCAAGGATCCATGGGTTAAAAGCTCCATGGATCATCCATGGACTTCCATATTAGCTTAGCCCATTAACAAATGAGTATTAGCCCACACTATATAAAATATAATAGCCCATAATTTAATCAGTCTTCTTTTTAATCTCTAAATTAATTCATAATTAATTTAAGACTAAAACTAATTAATTAACATGACTTCATATTAATATATTATAACTTATAATATATTAATAAATCGTAAGTATACAATTCTCATAAAATTATCCATAAATCGTTTGGGTGAAGTGCAACCCAAATGGACCATGCCGGGTCGGGTCAAGTATGTACCAAATAAGTTATGGACTTAGACACCTTATCCAACAAACTCCCACTTGGATAAGTCTAATAGCTATATTTGCGTATGTTACTTTAGGAACCAACCAACAATCGTAGCTCTCGAAAACTCTGTTGAACTATGAAGCGCCGTTTTTGATAAGTGATCATATAATCCTCTATTCTCATGATATCAGCCGGAAAAATACATGGAACAACGTCCTACTTATTGTCCAGCAGTTTGTTTCCCGATTTTCGATTTGTTTGACAAGGAACTTAATCGAACACATCAATTTAGTTCTGACCGGCCGGTACATAGGTCACAACAAAATCTTCGAGGGGCCCAGATATTGCTTCTATTTCTAGAAGGAACAGATAAACTTCAACTCATATGCTTGTTCTACTACTTGTTGAATTATACACAAAGGCACGTTTTATAACATCAAGTTACTGATGCGTTTACGTGTAATCAATGCACAACCAACTCATAGGTAACAACTCATATCTCTAGGTTTGAAGATTTATATGATATTACCGTCTCACGATCACTCGAGATAAATTCCATGAAGTGATACAAGTGAGCGTGGGTTTATTCCAATACTCATAACTTATGAGCACTCATGAATGTTGTAGCAACCATTGCTATGACTATACCCGTTTAGCCATCTACAAACTCGATTCATGACAGTCTTGATTCATACCTACTTCTATCATATGAACGACTGTGGAGTGTTTAAATAACTTAGTCATTTGGAAAGAATAACCTAGCTATTTAGGAAGTCAAAACATGCAAAGCGAAACACAATAATAATCGAATCCAATATGGTCTTAGAACCCTTTTGAATATAAATAGAACCACCTTTTATTTATCACCATATTGATTACACATTATTCATTGTATAATGTTTCAATCAATCAACTTAAGACTTGAATAAAAACAACAGTCGTCCCATGCTCCTGGCATGTACACTTTGTTTTTCTAAAACAATAGTTATGCCATACTCCAAATATGCACACTATGTTTGTCTATGATCCTTACATTGTGATGTAGATCAATTGAACATGATTCCAATGATACTCATTTCACAATCCTAAATCCGTATTGTAAATGTGAGAATCCCCGATTCCTATCATTTACCAAAAAGTCTGTTAGATTTTAAACTTTTATGCAATGTTCCTCTTGTAATGATTATTCACAAAGTCACCAAAACCTTGTCACCAGTCATTACAGAGTATTCCAAAGAAGGTCAACTTCTATGGAACGGAAGTCTCATATTCAAAGTACATTTCTTTGAACATCCTTCTTGCATTAAGTTTTTCTAATCTTATATAGATTGAATAACTTCCACCTATGGAGACATTTCCTGAGTCCCATTTTGACTATCACTTCCGAACAAGAGTTACTACTTTTCAGAATATGTCAATATGGTCCTTTCCGACATCATACTTCCAACTTTCCCTGAGCAACCAATCTTTGGCGAACCTCAGATTGTCCTCGACAATTGCTTAATCACTTTAGTCATATCCAATTCTAGACTTTTCCCTTCTCAATGCCTTAAGCATTTGGAAAATTTAGAAAGGATGAATATTATAGCACATGCAATCGATCCTATATCCGAAGCATATGGGACACGATTCATGATGTTTGACATAAAGACATGATACTAGACTAGTCTTTTGCTACAATATTTTTTATTTGCCATGTTTTCAAAATTTAACTATGAAGAGGGATGTCGTAATCATAATCGAATTTTGAAAGCGCAATATATATAGAATTTCTTCAAGTTGAACCATTCCAACATAAAATTCATATATATATATATATATATATATATATATATATATATATATATATATATATTCTTGACTAAAGATGATTAAAATCTCAATCTAAGCTTTAGAATTGAAAGGAAGTATAATTTCCTCTCCCTTAATTATAGCAAAACAACTTTTCAACCACTTCAACTTCACGAATTGAAACTTTGTTTTCTATAATTAACATTGCTAACTTGCAACACTAAACGTAATAATCATGCTCCCACTAACATGATGATTATCAGCATAACACTTATGCTCCCACTAGCTCTGACATATTTCCAAAAATCTGCTGGACTTCTGAAATTTAGATCACACACCCTTTCTTAGATAGCTCACATGTGTGTCTAAACAATTTTCAGAACTATGAAAAGGGATACCGTAATCATAGTCTTAATTGTTTAGACGGTTGCCATTTCTCACAAGTCCATGTTAATGTGCCGGTGAACCACACATGCTCCACTAACGACTTTTGAAAATGCAAATAACACAATTGATATCTACATAAAATCTACTTAGTGAAAGCATTTCCTCATCATCATTTTCATGAATCAGAGAGAAACCTTATGACACTTAGATTTTATAGTGTATGAGTTCCTATCCATGTGAATTTGTCAAAACCATAATCACAAGATAAGGTTAGTGACAAATTCAGCCTTACATGGATTAAACTTGTTCAATCTTAGTTTCTTGTCACCTTGGTAGCACAAGGCCCACCAATGCTTCCAAGTTGAACTCTGATAACTCACATGCAAATTCAACTTATTTGAAGTAGGTACAGAAATAAGAATTATGTAAACACGATAGGTTGCAAACCTTAAGTCGTGTGCTAGTGATAAATTACAGGTTTTACTCTTGATTAAATCTTGAAACTCTTTTAGGATCTTTATGGCTCCCACTGTCCCCTTGACATATAAGTTTCCCCAGTCAAGAACCATTCCTTGACAAAACAAATATTCAAGGGATAGTGCGGATTCTTATCAAGACTAACACTTCACACAATTGGTCTTAGTTGGTCTTTGTCTCATCCAAGACATCACAACTTACCAATCTCAAATGTACAAGAGTAGAAAACATTTTACTCTTACATTTGATTAGTGTTAATAAATCTTCCTTTATGTCACTCAAAGTTACAATCTTGGAGTATGACTCTAAGAATTGTTTTGGAACGAAGTATGACTCATCTTCTTGATTTTAACCAATCCAACAATTCATGACCTCTCTTCTTAGCCATAACAATGCACTAAGACGTCCTTAGAGTATGAATTTGTGATATGGTTTCATAATCATTAAGATGATCATGAAATACGATACTAAAGTACTCTCCCATCCTTTCAGATTTGAGAAACTTTTATCTTTCTGCCTAATTTGATTCTTCTCATTTGTTTTGTCATACATTGTAACCTTTCCAATGTTACAGAATTATACTTAACCTCATAAGTATAATCATATTTACTAATATTTAGTAAATCATGACAAATCAATCTTTGTGGTGGACCTTGACCAGCGCACACCCAGTGTACCTAATTCCTTAGTCCTTCAATTGACTCACATATACATGTGATCAAAGAATTAGTCTTAATTTTCAAAGATGAAAATTCTCATGCATCATACAATAGAACTTGTATGATTCCAAGTTTCTGTCCAATTGAAACTTAGGTGATGAAAAACTTTCTTCATTCGGTAAATTCAGACACGACCACAAATGAAGGAATCAAATCCACTTTCCAATATTGCTATTACTGGAAACATATAAGCAACAATTTTCCACAGATGCCATTGTAAGGATATTTTTAAAATAAATAAAATTAAAACCCCTTTTTTTTTTTTTTTTTAAACTTTGCGGAAAAACTTATTCTTTCAATCCACATGAAAACCTTGTTGTTATCTATTCATAAGCAATATATTTAAGCAACAGCTCAAAATTCTGATTACCGAACCATGCGATCGAAACCCACCTTCGCAATCAGAATCAACATATACTTACTTTAAGCTTCCTATTTGATTCTTAAAACATCGGCATGTGACCCATTCACATTATGTAATAAGAATCTCCAAATAGGAACTTAATAGAGTTAGACAGTGGACTTTACCCGAAGTAGAGTCAAACCTCTTGACTAGATCAACCTTATGACCTTTCAGGCGAATAGGGCAGCTTCGCAACCAATGCCCCTTCCTTTGGCAACAAAACACATGGACCTTTTGGTAATGGCACTTGAGACCATCTCAGACTTAGCCTTTCTCTTTACCATTTGGCCAATCGAGTTGACTATGGCCGATTCCTTTCCATTGGGAAGAGAAATGCTTTTCTAGATATCCAATGCTACCATTGTCAATGTCCATTTTAGACTTGGGAAGTTGTTCTTTTAATCAAATTTGCTTTACTGGTGTTCCAAATCATTGCTGATTCCACAACACCAAGCAAATAGGTAACATCATTAAGGGTCATGTCATAGTCTGTCTCATAGTAGTCCCAAAGAGACTCACTATGTTTCTAAGAAAGTGATTGAACACCCAACTTTCAAGAGACTTTGACACCCAACTCTCCCGGCTTGTCAATATGTGACTTTATCTCCAAGATGTGAGCACACATAGACTATGCTTGCCAATAGGGATTAAGTGACTTTAAACTTTTCAAGAACTTGTGGGTGAGGGAGAATAATTGGAGGAGGTGGAGGAAGTGAAGCATGATGTTGAGGGACACCATCTTCAAGAGATTTGGGAAGATCATAGTTGTCTGAACCAGACATCTATAATGGGAGAAAATCAAGTTAGTTGATTCAAAATCCTTAATATAACACCTAATATGAAATATTAAGGCTAGGACCCAACACAATATTTTATAATTTGGAAGAGGGATGCCGTAATCCAAGCTATAAAATATTTAAAGGTAGGCGAATGACGATTCACCAATTTCCACCATGAAAAACGAAATAATTTATTAGGTTTTAATTGGATTTGAAATTCCTAGATCTTTTGAGATTCATTAAACTTTTCAATGGCATGTTTCAATCGCGAGTGTGCCCTCTCAAATTTTATGACTGGGATACCGAGGATCACAAAACAAGGTGTGAATAACCATACCAATTCACTTGGTACCCTTAATATTATCACCTAATTAATGTACCGGTTAACCACACACGCTCCATTGGTCTATGACAAACATTAAGTCACCCTTCGTGATCCTTACTAGTCCAAGTTAGTGTGCCGGTTAACCACACACGCTCCACCAACGACTAGGTAAGGTACAAAGTGTGAATTCCATGGGCTAGCACCAAATTCACATTTTTCCTAAAGTAACTATGATTGGGAATTAAATAAAAAAATATTTAGTTACTTTATAATAATCATTATACTTTTAATGAGAATTTAAAGTCATTGTCCTACCCGTTCGGCTAACGACCCTCCGCCGATCAAGCAAGCGATGGGTGAGAGTGGACACCCATTAAGTTGCCATTTTATAGGCAACAACCTTATACCCACCTTATAGACTGGCTTCGTGAATGAGGCCTACTAACGGTAAAACGACTTGTTCTTATACATATATATAATAATTAACCATTAATGTTATAAATAGTATAAGTGTTGAATTTTAACTTTTAAAACTCTAGGATGTGGAATTAAAGTTTGTGTGAGACTTTACAAATTCCAAAACTTGAGGGAAAGTTTTGAACAATTCATAAACTTTTGGATATTCATAACTTATGAGTTTTAATTAAGTGTTTAAAACTTTTAATGAAGAGTCTCTTGGAAATCCATAACTTGAGGACAAGTTATGAAGTCCATAAAAGCATTTATTAGAAAAACTCTTCTAAAGTGTAACTTATGACTTCTTAAAAAAACATTTAAAAGAAAAAACTTTTGGAATTCCATAACTTGAGGACAAATTATGAATTCCATTGAAACACATTAAGATCAAGAATTAACTAACAAACAATTTGCAAATAATTCCTATGATCTAACAAAACTCATATGAACATGAACATCCACATCAACAATTTCAAGAATCATATGAACACATATAAACTTGAAATTTTGATCATAACTTTGAAGTTGGTCCACTATCATCATTACCACATCAAAAACAGGTTTTATGAGTCCAAAACAGTTTAAGGTAATGATTCTAGACCAATTCCAGCACCAAAACTCGAAGATATGCTGTCTGGGGGTCCAACTCGTCGAGTGCATGAACCAACTCGCCGAGTTTGATGAATTTTGTCTTGGACTCATCGAGTCCCTTCATGGACTCGGCGAGTCTGCTGTGCAGACAGCACAAAAACTTTGATTTTCAGCAATTTGCATCAAGTATTCAAGAAAACAAGCCTAGGCTCTGATACCACTATTGGGTTTTGAGCAATCTAACACTTCCTAATTGTGCATGCAACCCTAATAAACCTTGGATCTATGTTTTCTTCTAAAATACATGCAAATAATAATTTCCAAGGTTTCTTCCTAACTAGCATAGCATAAGGATTATGAATCATAAAAGTACTAGTAGAAATACATACCTTTTGATGATGGTTGATTGTTTGGAGTTTGAGAGCCAAGCACCAATAGTGTGAATGCCTCAAATGGAATCACAAATCACCACAAACGTTTGGAAAACTTTGAGAGAGTAGTATACTTTCTTGTGGAATCGGCCACCACTAAGTCTCACACTACTAGTGTCATATTTCTTGCATCATATGCTTCTTTATATAGTGTGCATGGTTAGGGTGAAACCCTAATAACCCATGTCTTTTCCTTTCCAAGGATCCATAGATTAAAAGCTCCATGGATCATCCATGGACTTCCATATTAGCTTAGCCCATTAACAAATGAGTATTAGCCCACACTATATAAAATATAATAGCCCATAATTTAATCAGTCTTCTTTTTAATCTCTAAATTAATTCATAATTAATTTAAGACTAAAACTAATTAATTAACATGACTTCATATTAATATATTATAACTTATAATATATTAATAAATCGTAAGTATACAATTCTCATAAAATTATCCATAAATCGTTTGGGTGAAGTGCAACCCAAATGGACCATGCCGGGTCGGGTCAAGTATGTACCAAATAAGTTATGGACTTAGACACCTTATCCAACAGTTAGGGGATGTAGGGCACCATAATTCTTAAGGGCAACGAACCCCATTGCCGACAGGAGATTGATAGCAGATATTAATTGTACCCAGATGAATAGCTTCTGCCCTGAGGGGTTGAAGGTGAGATTCGATGTAGGATTTCTAAAGAAGCGAGCCCAAGATTGGTGAGAGGAGGTTGGCTATGTTCTAGGATCCCCAGTCATTGCGGCCATGACCTGGTCAGACTTTATGACCTGGTAGCGAGTGGAGTTTGCACTAGCTGTTGAGGTGCAATACTTGGCTAGGGAGTTCCTGGATGTGCGACATACGACTGAGACCGTGGAGAAGATCACCGCTAATTTCCGAGAGAGACCTTTATTGGTAACCCAGTACGCTGCAAACGACGAGAGGGGGAAGACTTGTTACCATGACATGTTGAGGTAAGATATCATGGAGTTTTGTAGTTTTTCCACCTCCCTGACACTGGATGACATGATATCTAAGACAGGGAATGAGAAATTGATTTGGAGCATATAAGGAAGAGGAAGGCAGAGCATAGGCTTACGATTGGGGTTTCAACGAAGAAACCCAAGGGTTTTGATTCTAGATCGAGGGGCTGGCAAGGCCAGGGCTGCTATGGAAAGTGTGACAAGGCGCTTTATGGAGTCTGTAGGGTGGGTGGTTCGGGGTGCTACAAGTGCGGCAAGACAAGGCAATTCGGCGTGGATTGTACTGCCACTACCACCACCCAGGTATCTGATCTGATTTGCTTCTATTGCAATCAAATGGTCCATAAGAAGGCTAACTTCCTGATTTTAGCAGTAGGAGGACTAGTATATACACCTGCTCTGACGACTCTAAGGATTACTGATGGCCTCCAGAGCAAGGCGGATGTGCCAATTGTTCGGAGCAGGGCATTTCAACTGACAGCCGAGGAGGCTTGTGCAACACATAATGTGGTCACTAGTATGTAACTTCTCCTTACCTTTTTATTTATGCTATTTATCATGCTTATATGTTTGTGTTGCTGTTTAGGGTGGTTCCTTGTGAACGATATTCATGTATTGGTTTTATTTCATTCGGGAGCAGTATCCAATTGATTTGGTTCATGTTCCCCTACGTGAGAGCAAGGTCATTGTGGGTATGGATGGGTTGAGCCCTAAAAAGGCGATGATTGATAGTGGGCTTTAGTTGGTGAGTATTCAAACCCCAAGTAGGGGAGAGCTGGTGATCCACGATGAGGGTGCTCAGTGTGGGCCAGATCCCTATTCGGCGGTGAGGGCCAGTGGTTAGCTTCGGCAGGGATGTTTCGGGTTTGTAGCTTATGTGATGGATACCCATGAAATGGATAGGGTGACTATGGATGATGTACCAATTTTTCTAGAATACCCAGATGTTTTCCCAGAGGATCTGCATCGGGTGCCTCCAAGGAAGCAGGTGGATTTTCGGATTGACATGGTTCCAAGTGCGGCCCCAATAGCCAAAGTACCTTATCATTTAGCACCTCTAGATATGTAGGAGTTGTCTACACAACTGCAAGGGCTGTTAGACAAGGGATTTATTCAGCCGAGTTGTTCACCATGGGAAGCGTTGATCTTATTTATGAAGAAAAAAGATGGGTTGCATCAGATGTGTATCGACTACCGGGAGCTGAATAAGCTAACGGTGAAGACCCGTTATCCACTCCCGAGGATTGACAATTTATTTGACCAAATTCAAGGTGTGTCTTGGTTTTCCAAGATTGATCTGCGTTTAGGTTATCACCAGATGAGGGTCAAAGAGGAGGATTTGCAGAAGACAACCTTGAAGACTCGATATGGTCATTACAAGTTCGTGGTGATGCCCTTCGGGATCACCATTGCTCCAGCCGTGTTTATGGACCTCATGAATCGTGTGTGTCGGCCTATGCGGGACCGGTCAGTAATTGTGTTTATTGATGACATCCTGGTCTATTCTAAGACTCTGGAACAATATGAGGAGCATCTGAAAGAGGTATCAGAGACATTGAGGTAGGAGAAATTATATGCAATGTTCTCCGAGTGTGAGTTTTTTTACGCGACGTGCAATGTTTGGGACACATCGTAAACTAGAATGTCATTCTGGTCAATCCGACCGTGGTTGAGACAGTGATGAGGAGGGAGGTTCTGAGATCTCCATCTGAGATTCGGATTTTTCTAGGATTGGCAGGTTACTGTCGAAGATTTATTCAGGATTTCTCCAAGATAGCGGTTCCTTTGACCCGGTTGAAGAAGAAGACTGTCATAATTCATTTCACGCTTGAGCAATATACATTTTTTTGAGACTATGAGGCAGAGATTGTGTGATACGCCGATTCTAACCTTGCCTGAGGATATAGAGGATTTTGTGGAATACTCTAATGCGTTGATCATTGGTTGGGTGCAATTTTGATGCAACGGGGTCAGGTGATCGCATATGCTTCGATTCAGCTGAAGCCTCATGAGGTGAACTATCCTACGCATTATTTGAAATTAAGGGCCGTGGTTTTCGCTCTTAAGATTTAGCGACATTACCTCTATGGGGCCAGTTGTACTATTTAGGTTGAGGCCATGAAGGAAGAACATCGAAAGAGTGAGCACATAGTGGGTCAAGTGGCTTCCTTTAATTATGATAGTTGGGTATTAATGACCCTCCATCGAAGGGTATGGGTTCCATATTGGGGTGGAGCGCGTCAGGTTTTGATGGAGGAGGCGCACAATCAAGGTTCTATATTCATCCCAGAGCAACAAAAATGTATAAAGATCTCCGACATGACTATTGGAGGCCAATCATGAAGCAGGATGTGGCGTTGTATGTGGAGAAGTGCTTGAATTGCAAGAAGGTCAAGGTCGCGCATCAGTGACCCACACAAAAATTAAGTTGTTGGGTATTACCGTTTGGAAATGGGAAGATATTACAATGGATCTTATCACGAAATTACTTCGTACGGAACGCGAAATGGATTTGATATCAGTCGTCTTGGATCGAATGACCAAGAGCATACACTTTATCCCGATACAGGAGTTTATTTTGGTTGAGAAGTTGACCGACATCTACATTCGGGAAGTTGTGGCATGACATTGGGTGCCAATTTCAATGATTTTTGATAGGGATGTGCGGTTACATCCAGGTTTTGGATGCTCCATGAGGAGTTGGATACTCTTCTACATTTTAGCACGACTTTTCACCCGCAGAATGATGGTTAGAGTGTGTGGACCATCCAAACATTGGTTGACATGTTGCGGGCATGTGTACTGGATTGTGGCGGAAGTTGGGATATGTATCTTCCTTTGGTAGAGTTTTCATATAACAACAACTATCACGCCAGCATTGATCGATCTCCTTTTGAGATGCTCTATGGGAGGAAGTGCAGGATCCCGATATGCTGGTGTAAGGTGGGTCAATGAGTCATTGGTAGTATACAGGCGGTAGTTTAGAGGACATAACTGATTCAACAGGTTCAAGGCAGACTTCAGACAACCAAGAGCCGATAGAAGAGTTACGTAGATAGACACTGGTCAGACTTAGAGTTCTAGGTTGGGGATATGACACTCCTGAAGGTGTCACCTGGGAAAGGTGTCACCCGATTCAGGAAGCAAGGTCAGTTAGGCTCCATGTATATTGGTCCTTTCAAGGTGATAGCCCGGGTGGGCAGGGCAGCATATCATTTGGATCTGGCAGAGGAGCTTACTCAGATCCATAACACTTTTCTGTCTCTCAGTTGCAGAAATGTTTGGTTGATGATTCCGCAGTGGTTCCGTTGGAAGAAATTATGGTGGATGACTGACTGGATTACATAGACATACCAAAGGTGATCATCGACAAAAGACGGGGACTCTTAGAAACAAGGTTGTGGAATTGGTAAAGCTGCAATGGGAGCCTAAAAAGGAGATGAAAGAGCATTACCCATAGTTGTTTGCAGAGGTGGAATTCAAGGATGAAGTATGAATTTAAATGGGAGAGAGTTGTAATGCCTTTTATCTCAAGTAAAACCTTAGCTATTTATTTTCTTGTATTTCGATTTAAGGAGCCTAGTGCGCTGGGCACACATAAGGTACACCATCCATACTTCAATGAATGCATGAGACGGGGTATCCCCTGGTACGTTGGGCATACATCAGTAAGGGTAAAACCCTAATTTTGAGGGTTTACAACCTATTTAAACACCTTATAACCCAAATCATACCCTTATTAGCCTCCATTTCCTCTTTTGAGCTATATCACGAAACCCTAACCCATTTCTCAAGAGATTGACCCTTGTATGTGTGTGTATGCGGTACATACTGAAGAAGAGGAAACCTTGTAAAGGAGCATTGATCAAGTGACAGCTAGTAGATCTAGAGGTTATTCACTCTTTCCAGCTTATTGTGTTAGATCTAGTCGAGGGCTTGTTTTGAGCATATTGTGGTCCCTTGAGTCATCCTTGTGAGTATGAGCTAATCTAGGAGCATATTATGTTAGATCTTAGCATTTATGATGTTGTTAGTGCATAAACATGTCATCTTGATGGGTTTTGATGAACCATGCAAAGGTTGGTGTTGATTTCATGTGGACAAAGTGTTTAAGTTGGGTTTTGGAATTGATTAAGCCATGCAAAAGCATAAAGCTTGCAACTTTATGGCTTAATGCATTTTATTGAACAAAGATCTGAAGTTGGATGTTAGGTCTTAAAGCATTAAGACCTTAATTGAAAGTTTTGGTCATTAATGCATAAGTCGGGCGTAAATCTAGGTATGTTTCCCATGTGAATCTGTGGTACGCAGGGCGTAGGAAAGAGTACGACGGGCGTACTCTAAGAAAACCCATTTTGGGCTTTTCATTTTGGGATACCTTGGACTCTAGGGTTTTGGGCTCTTCTTGCGCCTCAAGTCTTTGCTGAGTTGGACCATTTCGGATTTGGGCCCATATTGGGCCTTGAGTGTCTTTTAGACTTTGGGCTAGTTTGGGTTTGGACAGAGATATGTTAGGCCTAATAAGAGAAGGGTAAAACAATCTTTTACCCTTAAGAGTCGGGAGTAAGGATTTGAACTCCTAGTTCGAGTTAATAACCTAATTACTAATTATGGTTATATTATTTGTAATTTAGTGTAGGGAGTTTTGATTCAACAACCTGAGTGTGATTCGTTTATCTTCAGACTGAGGTGAGTTCCTTCACTATATTCGTGGGTCGAAGACACCAATATCGGCCCACAGGATTATGTATGTAGGATGATAGTTGTCTTCATGACAATTTCTTGTTATGCCTGTATATGCTTGTTATCTTTGTGACTCTTGCTGATATGGTTGTATGCTAGATGTATGGGGTGAAATAGACTTGATACCAGTTGAAAGAGACCAAAAGGGATTAAATATACCGAATTTCGTTTGAAAGAGACTGAAGGGGGGTGAAATAGACCCAATACCGGTTGAAAGAGACCGAAGGGGATGAAATATATCCAATATCGGTTGAAAGAGACCGAAAGGGTGAAATAGAACGAGTTATGTTTTGACTGTTATATATGTATGGTATGGGGTATTTTGAGGGAGCTCACTAAGCTTTGTTCTTACGGTTTTTAGTTTATGTTTTGGGTACTTCTAGCTCGAAAGGGAAGGGCTGACATGATCACACCGCATCCGCCCATGTTTTTCCGCATTTTGTAATTTTGGGATTTTGTACTCTGATGACTTTCCACAATGGCATACTTTTGGGTGATTTGATATGATTATTGGATACTTTTGAATGAATTAAAAATGAAGTTTTTATCCCACATTTTTGGGATGTTATAATTTTATCCATGTATGTACTCTAGTTAGGTCCAATTAGACGTTTCTTTCTAACCCTGTAAATCCTTATCTCAACAATGTATGTCATCTCTCCTAGATCCTTCATAGAGAAACATTTTTCAAGCCAAGGTTTCACCTCTTGCAAAGTTGGAATACCGTTTCGTATAATGAGTATGTCATTAACATACAAAAACAGATAGGTTAGAACACTCCCACTAGCTTTGACAGACACACATGACTCATCTTCACCTTTAGAAAATCCAAACTCTTTGAACATATTGTGGTAACAAATATTCCAGTTATGAGATGCTTGTTTCCATCTATAGATGGACTTCTCAAGCTTGCACACCTTATTATGATATTTGGAATGTTTAAAGGCCTCTGGCTAAGTCATATAGTTGTCCTCAGATAGCCTCCCATTCAGGAAAGTTGTAACGTCCCAACTTTCAAAATAAAATTTCCATTTTTACAAACATATTTTCATAAGACATATTCAAGGAAAAACTCTTCATTTGTAAAATGTGGTTAAAAATCGGAGTTGTAAAGAAAAGTGTCACTCATTCGCCTTCCCACATACTGTTAAAGTACATGAAAAATATTTAATCAACAACCGTAAGCACAAAGCTGAGTGAGTTCCCCAAAATACCCCACATAACAATACACATACGATACATGGACATAAAACCTACAACATAAAGCTGGAATATTGCCATTAAATCCTACAATAAAAAGCTGAACCGCTCTCCTTGGGCCTACAACACAAGTTGAACCGCCTTCTAGGCCTTTAGCCCAAATCTAGACCACCCTCCAAAGCATACATTAATGAAATCGATTGCTCTCCTTCGGCCTACAATAATGAACTGGACTGCCCAGGCTGGCCTTCAATACATAGCTAGTCGGCCTCAACCCATCCACAACATCGTTTTTCACTAAGTAGTAGGGAAAATAAACTATTAAGGAACTATACACTATGGTGTATGACATCCTTTCTAATGAATGTCTAAGATTTAGCACAAGATACCAAATCAACTTTATCGACAATCATAGTAATTATAATTATATTTTCCATGGTAAAGCATAATTATGAAATATTTGTTGAAGCTTTCAAATATAAAGTTGAAATACAAACCGGTAAGAACTATCAAAGGCCTTAATGATAATAAAGGATAAATTAAATCTTATTTTGTATGATTTTCTTTCTAATCGGTAGAAATGCCCTCATTTTATTTCCTTGGGATAACACCTAGAACACTATCAATTGTACCTTGAATACAAACACCAACTAACTAGTAGATATAACATTTCCTTCATAAGATTTTAAATGGAAAGGCTCCATCCTCATTTTATTAAATGTTTTGTGGATTCAAAGCCTATGTTGGACTTAAACTTTTAAACCCAAGATCTACTAGATACATATTTATAATACTCTAAATGTGGCTTAGATTATTATATGCAAACCCACCAAGAATAAGTTTTTTTATTCCATTGATAATTGAGTTAGTAGAAAGAAAGATTCTAATTACAAAGCAAGTGAGAGGCACATGGAACCTGAAGAAGCTCAATAACCATAACCTGATGTAGTTACAGTTGGCACTACATTTAACTAGGATAGTTAAACATGAATAATGGTTATTCACAATCACAAACTATTCATGTTTGTGGTATGAATCATCTATGACTTGAGAAATGTGGAATCTCTCATTAATGAGATTTTATTGATGATTTCTAGCAAATCCATCAAATACCAAGATGCTATATCAGATCTTGAATCTGATTAATAACTTTGAGTCCTAAACATGAGATGTAATCCATGTATGATAATCAATTATGGTCTTGATTGAACGTCCTCCCTGTAGCTATGCTAGAAGGAGTAAGTTATTCTTATATAAAGAATACATTACATGGATAAATATACATATTTAAAGCAAGACTTGTTATAAAAGGATTTTATCATACTCATGACATTGACTTTGATCAAATCTTTTTAAGAAGTAGCTATAATTAGATCAACAAGGATATTGTTTACTATAAATTCATTTTTTTAATATGAGATATATAAATAAATTTAAAAAAAGACCGCTTTTCTTAATAGACATCTACTATAAGATATCTATATAGATTAGCGTTGAGGTTTTCTTAATCCATGTTATCCTAACAAAATGTGTAAAGCTTGAGATCCACTTGTGGATATAAAGCAAACATCTCAATGTTATAATCATAATTTTAATATGAAACCACAAGGTGTGCTTTTATATCAAAATGAATAGAACATGTGTGTTTACTAAGAACTAGTGGGATCATAGTGATATTCCTAATATTGTATGAATGAGATATACTTAATCATGAGAAATTACATTCTGACCATGCCAAGGGTTTTCATCTTGATTCAGAATGTATTTCTAAAATGAAAGACTTAGGAAGGACAAGATACATGCTTGGAATTTAAAAATCTAAAGAGATAGATAAAATAAATGTTAAATTTTTTATATATCCTTATGCATAATATGAACTAGCTAAAATGATTTATATTCGATTTTCTTGGCAAATGAATCCATCATTTATGCCATATTATGCATAAGACCTAGTATATGATCATTCTATGAGCATATTATAATACACCAATTGAATAGATGGTTTAGTCACCGGATGACTATATGAACACTCTAAGAGTACTTTGGAAACACTAAGAGAATGTACATAAGACAATTAGTTTAGAATAAAATCTTCATGTTAAGAGATACATAAGATTCTGATTTCTAAGCAAATATAGATATTTAAGAATTATTATTGGATTATGATTTAATTGTGGGATGAAGAGCAAGTTTGGTTGGAATGAGTTCCAACCAAAACAAAATGACACAATATACTACAAAATAAGAATACACTACTTTAGAAGTTGAAATCTAATATGATTTGATGAATGAGTTCATTTAAAAGCTATGTTGATCTTTGCCATTCAAGGATCACATAGAAATCTTTGTGACTTCAAGAGTATGCTTAATTGAGCTAAGAGACTCTATATCATTAAAGAACACCAATCATATACTCCAAGATATTAAACTATACCAAGAGTTAAGTCAAATATGGAGATGATAGTATTCATAGAATTCAAACAAATTACGTTTTGTTGAACCCATTAATAAAGTCCTTCTGAGCTAAGTATGAATGGTCACACTTCAACTATAAGACTTTATTATTCTAGAAATCGGATTTTGATTTGGATTTACTATTTGGATATTGGAGCATTATAACAACTATTATATGATGTTTTGATATACAGGGATATGATCATAACATCAATACTTGTTGTGTTCTATAATAACATGTTTAATCCATGAATAATCTTATTATTCTAAATGTTCATAGTCGGTTATATTTGTGGGAGCAGTTAAAAAGTATGACGAATATGAATTGGATTGGTTGACTTTCATCAGATGAAGGTCGGCAATGGATTGTAAACAAGTTTCATTGGTACTTGTCAGAGAACTAGTATTGAACTGACCCACATCAAGATCGTCTCATGGATCGCTATCATGAATGATACTTGATTAAAAGGTACTATCTTTGTATCCTAAACACATGAGATACATAGTGGTACATAAGTGCAGGGAGTGTTGTGCTTAGATATGGTCAAATGCTGGTCCTTAATCGAGCAGTTATAAAAGCCATTTTTCAGATATGATATAAACTATGCAAGAGGCTTATGTAGTCAAGATGAGATTTGTTCCTCTTATGTGTTGATAGATAGACATTTAAGGCGCCTTACCAAAAGTTGAACACCAAATGAGATTGATTGTGATCTGCATCTCATGTTTAACATGATACCTGTGACAAAGGGATAACTGATAAACTTACCTTATATACACCAATTATAGCTTGGAGATTTTTGGGAATTGGGCGTTGATAGAATGGTACAAAGTCGTATGTTGATGGGGGCAGTGAAATGTTGCTAGATGTTCGCCACTATTTATATCAGTCTAATATGAGTCTTGCGCAAGTGGGAGATTAATGGATTTTATAAGCTCAATAATCATATTAAAGTGATATTGTTAATAAACATATGATACTAATGAGTCATACTAACAACAACTTGATATCATTGATTATTTATTTGAAATTGATTTTAATACATAGTCAATAAACTCTTATAATTAAATTGAAAATTATTTATGTCTAGTAAATAATAATTTTTCATTGGCAAGTAGCATTACATAATTCATATGGTATGAACTATTAAGTCATGTACAACATTTTGGACTAGATAATTTTATTTTTTTGTTTACCAAAAAGTTAAATTTTATATTTTATAAACTTTTATTATAAAATACAAAACTCTTAATTGCTTTTTTATATCTCAAAGGACGAAAATAGATGGAGGGACAAGAAAGCTAGGAAACAACATACTTGTATTAATTTTCACAAAGCCATGCTTTTGCTTTTATAGACTTGTGTTGCTAGGAACATGGTGTCATTAAGCACAAGACTCAATAGGTAAAGACCTTGCTTTAAGTTGAATAAATTACTAGCTTTTGGTTCTTGTTTTTTACTAGTACAAAAATGTGAGATACATGGGGATATGCATTTCTCTCTCATTTTGTTCATCTTATGAAGATATTGCATGCATCTTATACTCTCTTGAAGTTCATTTTGGTCATTTACTTCAAGTTTAAGAGATTAAGAGTTTTCTTGCAAGACTAGCATCTTAAATCAAGTTGACAACTTGTTGGTGTCTCTAATGCTCATCATTCTTCATCAACTTCCAAGCCTCCCAAGAAGATGCAAAGAACTACAGAGGTTGTTATATTTTCTTCTTCTTCTTCTTTGGTTGTGTTTGTTTTCTTTCCAAACTTTGCAAGGTGATCCTTGGTTGGTTTAACTCGTTTATGTTATTAAAAAATGATCAAGTCTTCTGTTGCTAACAATTAATCACGTTTTTAAAACTAGTTTTTGAATAAAAAACCAACAAGTTTTAATATAAAAGGAATAATTTCATATCACAATCTGGTTATGTATTCTTGTCTAACGGGGTAGCAGTGACTTGACAATTTTTAAACAGGAGACTATAGCTGACTCAACTACAGAATCAGAGTATAGTGTAGCCAATGAAGCGACGAAAGAAGCAGTGTGGCTCAAGAAGTTAATCAATGATTTGGGTGTTGTTCCTGACATAGTCGAACCAGTTGAGATCTTTTGTGATAACATGGGTACAGTTGCTTTAGCTAAAGAACCTTGAAATCACAAGTGCACAAGGCATATTCTGAGAAAGTTTCACTATATCAAAAAACTAGTTGAAGATGGAGACATTATTGTGAGCAGAGTACCATCAGAAGATAATCTAGCTAATCTGCTCACTAAACCATTGTCACAGATTAAGCATGATCCTCATACTAGGTTTATTGCATTCATTTTTCTATTGAATTAGTTTTGTTACAGAATTTTTAGTTTGATCATATGGAACATATTGGATATTTTTATTTAGTGATTATTAATAATACATTTCTATGCTTACTCATATTATGTATGTTCCTTCTTTTTCATGTTTGGAAGCATTATTGGATTAGGTGTCTAAGCCCATAACTATAATAAGTATGTAATTAACCTAATAGTAGCATGGTCCTTTTGGGTTGCCTTCACCAGAACAATCTGATAGGATGGATATTTGATAAAGTGGTTAGTTATGATTTATTAATATATTATGAGTATAATATATTAATGGAGAAATCATATTATTTAAAGTAGTATTGTTCCAGAATTAATTTGGAATTGATTTACTGATCAAAAAAGACTAATTAAAATAATGGGGACTCATTGTGCAAATTAGTGATACATATGGTTTGGGCTATTAATCCATGATGGACTATGTTTATGTGAGAGTCCATGAAGAGTTAGCCTACATGAGTTATGGATCATAAGCCTAAGTGTAAGAATTAGGGTTTCATATGACTCTTGGAATTCTAACACTATATTGTAACCCCTTTGGCCCCAAAATCGGATGTATGTGTGATATAGCAAGTTTATAGCCGATTTTAGGGTGCTCCTAACCTCTCTCTCAAGTCCTCCAACTGTTGGTTGTGTTTGTGACATATTAGAGGCATCACACTTGAGGTGCTAAGCTCTTGAAAGGCCTAATTCAACAAGCTACAACAAGAGGGAATCTTCTAACTAGTTTTTTATAATTCATATATCAAATTGCTTGCTAGTTCAGCTTCGTGCTTTGGAAAATTGTTTGTTGAATGTATAACTAGAGAAAACTTAGATCCAAAGAATTAGGGTTGTATGCGCACCATAAGAGTATTATAGTGCTTAAAACCCATCAGTGGTATAAGAACCTAGGATTGTTTTATGTTATATTGATGCTTGGTTAATTTTCAAAGCTGAAAAAAATCACATTTCTGGCCTCTGGCTGATGAACTCGGTGAGTCCAATGATCTAAGTCGACGAGTTCACTCACAAACTGGTAGCTCGACGAGTCCAGGTCATGCACTCGTCGAGTAGAACCTTCTGCTAGCAAATTTTAAAGCCTTTTGGCCAAAATTGAATTAGGATCATTACCACAAACTGTTTTCTATCATAAAATTCCGTTTTATGATATGCTAATGATTATCCTCATCCAATTAAAGGACAATTGTCAAATTTTAAGAGAATAAGTTGATTATTTGTATTATTTGATATGAATTGCCTTGCTATATGAGTTAGATTAGATCAACTTGATGATTAACAAATTATATGAAAATTGAATAAGTTATAATTGATCTAAAGTGTTCTCGAAGAGAGTTTCATAACTTGTCCTCAAGTTATGAAATATGAAAAGTCTCATTCACGAACATTAAAACTCATAAGTTATGGAAACCAAAAGTTTTCAAGAGTTTCAAAACTTGCCCTCAAATTTTGGAATTCGTAAAGTCTCATTCATGAAACATTTAACTCCAAACCCTAGGATTTAAAAGTTTAAAATTCAACCCTTATACAATTATAATATTAAAAGTTTAATAATTATATATATGTATAAGACAAGTCAGGCTTACTGTTAGTAGGCCTCATTCACGAAGTCGGTCTATAAGGGGAGTATAAGGTTATTGCCTATAAAAGAGTGGTTTAATGGGCGTCCACTCTCACACACCGGTTCCTTGACTAGTAGAGGGTCGTTAGCCGAACGGGTAGGATAGGACATTAATTATTGTTAAAAGTATAATCATAATTATAAAGTAACTAAAAGTTTTATTAAATTATGAATCTTAGTTACTTTAGGAAAAATGTGAAAATGATGATATTCCATGAAATTGCACTTTGCACTTTGTCAAGTCGTTAGTGGAGCATGTGTGGTTAACTGGCACACTAACTTGAACTAACAAGGGTGGCAAAGGGTAGCTTGATGTTTGTCATAGATCAATGACACCTTGTTTGTGATCCTCGGTATCCCAGTCACAAAGTTGAAGGGCATTTTTGAGATTTAAACAAGCTATTGAAAAGTTCAATGAATCTCAAAAGAATCTAGGAATTTCAATTCATTTAAAACTTAATAATCAATTTCATTTTTCATGGTGGAAATTGGTAAATCGTCATTTACCTACCTTCAAATATTTTGTAATTGGATTATGACATCCCTCTTCCCGAATTTTAAAATATTGTGTTGGGTCCTAGCCTTAATATTTCATTTGGGTGTTATATTAAGGATTCTTATCTAATCTAAACTTTGTCTTTCTTTTTCAGATGTCTTCCAACACTGCTTCTGGCTCGAACCCTTTAGGCTCTTTCTCCATCATGAACTTATGTGGGAGGGTCATCTTTGATGGTTCGAACTTCAATGATTGGATTCGGAACATTTGGATGGTCACTCACTATGAGGACAAGGAATATGTCCTTGAAAAAGAGCTCAAGTAGATTGATGAAGTCACTACTACTCCTGAAGAGGTTGCTGAGTATAGGGCACGTGAGAAGGATGCCACAAAGGTGTCTTGTATCATGCTTGCCACTATGACAATTAAACTTCAAAAGTCCTATGAGGACTACTACCCTTTTGAGAAGCACCAAGACTTGATGGAAAGATATCATCAAAGTGCTCGTCAAGAAAGGTATGAAATCATCGCCTCCATGATAACAACAAAAATGAAGGATGGAGAGTCCATCACGGCCCACTTGAAGAAAATGCAAAGGTTTGCGGACCACTTACTGAAGTTGAATGTGAACTTCGATGAAGATTTGGCCATTGATAATTATCATACATTATTTGCCTCCTTGTTATGATCAGTTTTGTATGACTTATCATATGAATAAGGAGGAGGTCACTCTTAGCAAGCTTCAAGGCCTTTTGAGAACTGCTGAAAGTAGTCTAAAAGGAATATCTGTTGTATCTACTCCTACTACTACTGTTGTTGCGCCAGTACTAACAATTGGACATGGGAGAGGGAAGAAGAGGAAGGCTCCTTCTGAAAGCCGCAAGGGAATGTCTCATGAAGGATCCACTTCTAGTGGGACCAAAGATGGTTCTGCTAATCCCTATACCAATCCAAAAGAAGCAGAGTGCTTCTATTGTCATGATAAGGGGCACTTGAAGCGAAGCTGCCCCAAATACTTGCAGGATGTTAAAGATGGGAAGATAAAGCCCACCCATGTATGTATTTAAACTATTCTATCTAATAACTCATCACATTCCAGTTCTCCGGTCCTTGATACAGGTTGTGGTTTCCACATTTGTTCTGATTTGTAGGGTCTAAGAAGAAGTAGGGTTGTGGAGCACGGGAAGATGAACTTGATCATGGGTAGTGTTGTAGAAATCGGCCTTGGCAGTCGATTAATCACTTGGCAGCCTCGAACCAATTACGATTAGGGTGCTTGGTGGAAATTGGTCAAACTCGGGCTTGGCGGTCCTTGGCGGCCATAGGCGGAAAATATTTAAAAAATTCAAAAAAAAAAAAAAATTCAAATCTTACACCAAAATTTTAAAATTTTAATTTTTTTAAGCTTTCAAATTTTAAAATATTATACTAAAATTTTTAAAATTTCAAAATTTTAGAATTTAAAATTTCCAAATACTTAATTTTTTAGGAAATATTGATTTTTTAAATAATTTTATTAATAATTTAGGGTCCCCGATGAATCGCAGATTAATCCCCGCCGAGTCTGATTAATTGCTTATCGCCAATCAACTGCCGAGCTACCCCTAAACGATTTTTACAACCATGATCATGGGGAATAGGAAAATGCCACATGTCACCAAAAATGGAGTTTATTATTTATTGCTTAGTAGTGGGTGAGAATTAGATTTTAATAATTGTTTCTACTCATCTGATATGGCGAGAAACATTATTTCCTCTTATGGTTTGTACAAACAAGGTTTTATATTTTCATTTGATAATGAAATTGGTTCTATTAATGCTTTTTATAACGGAGTATTTTATTTTAAAGCATTGCCTTGTAATGGTGTATATGAAACTGTGATAGTTGTAGACAACTTAGAAAATAATGTATTGCATATTGATTTGTCCAATAATTTGGACAAGGCATGCTTGTGGCATTGTCGTCTTGGACATGTCAACAAGAAGCGCATAGGCCAACTCTAGAAAGTTGGTGTGTTGGAGTCATTCGACTTAAAGTCAGATGAAACTTGCGAATCTTGTTTGCTTGGAAAGATGACCAAGTCACCCTTTACTGGTACTTGTGAAAGGGGTGATGGTTTTTTGGATCTCATACACATCGATGTGTGTGGACCCTTCAGATACGCCACAAGAGATGCTAACCGCTTCTATGTGAGTTTTACTGATGACTACAGTAGATATGGCTATATCTACTTAATCAAGTATAAATCAGAAACCTTTGAAAACTTCAAAGAGTTTAAACAAGAAGTGGATAATCAATTGGGCAGGAAGATAAAGATGCCCCGATCCGATTAGGGTGGTGAGTATTTTAGTATCGAGTTCGTAGACTATCTTAAGGAATGTGGAATTGTTTCACAATTGACACCACCTAGGACACCATAGCTTAATGGTGTGGCTGAGAGGCGCAATCGAACCTTGTTGGACACAGTTCATTCCATGATGAGTCGAGCTTCATTACCTATATCATTATGGAGGCATGCCTTAGAGACTGCCGCCCATATCCTTAATTAAGTCCCTACTAAGAAGGTTGCCAAAACACCTCACAAGATGTGGACAAGGAAGGTTCCCTCATTAGCACACATCAAGGTTTGGGGTTGCGAGGCTTTCATGAGGCGTGAGACTCACGAAAAGCTCGAACCTCGTAGTAAACGTTGTATTTTCATTGGCTACCCACAGAAGTCTTTTGGATATCTCTTCTACATACTGAGTGACAATGTTTTCTTCATTGTGAGGATAGGGGTTTTCCGAGAGAGAGAGAACTCATATGACAAGAGGTAAGTGGGAGGCAAATTGACCTTGAAGAGCATCAAGAGTTAAGTGATGAAGGAAACCTGAGGAGGAAACTCCTGTTGAACTAGTTGAAGAGTCCTTACCTCTTAGGCGTTCCAGTAGAGTTTGTGTTCCACCTATGTTATATGGTTTCCATATTACTACAGACGGTGATACATTTATCAGTGATAGCATACTGGTACATTTGGATGAACCTAACAATTATAGGGAAGCCATGGAAGACCATGAGTCTGCTAAATGGAAAGAGGCAATGGACAACGAGATCCATTCCATGTATGACAATCAAGTTTGGAACTAGGTTGACAATGTACCAGGTTGTAAGACAGTTCGGTGCAGATGGATCTTCAAGAAGAAGACCGGCATGGATGGGAAAGAACACACATATAAGGCGCAACTAGTTGCAAATGGATTTACTAAAACTCGTGGAGTTGACTATGATGAGACGTTTTCATCAGTAGCGAAGATCAAATGTATAAGGGTTATGTTTGCCATAGCTGCATTTCATGATTTTGAAATATGGAAAATAGATGTCAAAATTGCTTTCCTCAATGGGAAGTTGGTTGAAGATGTTTACATGCTTCAGCCAGAGGGTATTGTCAGTGCAAAGTACCCGAATAGGGTGTGTAAGCTTGAGAAATCCATTTATATATTGAAACAAGCATCTCACAGATGGAATCTTTGTTTCGATGAGAAAGTCAAAGAGTTTGGATTTTCAAGAAGCGAGGATGAGTCTTATGTATATGTCAAAGCTAGTGAGAGTATAGTTAGCTTTCTGGTGTTGTATATGGATGACATACTTCTCATAGGAAATGACATCCCAACCTTGCAGGAGGTTAAGTCCTGGCTCGGGAAGTGTTTCGCTATGAAGGACCTTGGGAAAAATGCCTATATTTTAGGGATAAGGATATTGAGAAACAAGAGTAAAAGACTAATTGGACTTAGTCAAAGTACCTACTTGGATATGGTGTTGAAACGATTCAACATGGAGAATTCCAAGAAAGGTGACTTACCTATCAACGCAATACCAAGCTGCGTAAGACTCAGAGTCCAGGTATAGAGACCGAGATAGCAGAGATGAGTCAAGTACCATATGTTTCCACAATTGGCTCAATTATATATGATATGACTTGTAATCACCCTGATGTGGCCTTTGCTTTGAGCATGGTCAGCAGATATCAAGGGAATCTTGGTAAAGCTCACTGGACTGTGAGAAAGAACGTTCTTAAGTACCTGCGGAGGACTAAGGATTGGGTCCTTACCCTCGGTGGGAGTGATGACTTGAGAGTAACAAGGTATACTGACGCCAACTTTCAGACCGACCAAGATAATTTCTGCTCTCAGTCAGGCTGGGTATTTACCCTGAATGGAGGAGCAATAACTTAGAAAAGTTCCAAACAGGAGACTATAGCTGATGCAACGTGTGAATAAGAGTACATAGCAGCAAGCGAAGCATCGAAGGAGCCGATATGACTGAAGAACTTCATCAGAGACCTTGGAGTTGTACCAGCTGTAAAGGAGCCTATGGAGATTTTCTGTGACAACGAGGGTGCGGTTGCCTTAACCAAGGAACCAAGAGATCATGGCAGGTCCAGGGACATCGACATAGAATATCACTTCATAAGACATCAGGTAGAAGAATGACACCTCGTAGTAAAGAGGGTATCAGAGGAGAACCCGGCACATCCCCTTACGAAGGGACTGAATAGGGTTAAGCACTTACAGCATGCGAGGAGCATTGGGCTGAAGGATGATATTAGTTTTAATGATTAGATAGCTGATTAGAAACATGTAATAGATAAAATGTAATTGACATTTGATGAATAAATAAAAAGAGTTTTGTTTATAAGTAATCTTACTATCTTGTGTCAATTGTTTACTATTGTTTCATTTTGCATGTTTTGACATCCAGAATAATAAGATTATTCAGGTTATCCACAGTTGATCATACTTTGGAAGTAGGTATTGAGGTGAGACTGTTATGAATTTGGCTTGTAGATTATCTAGAGTGTTTTAGACATGGAAAAAGTTTGCTACAACATTCATGAGTGCTCATAAAGTCTGAGTATTGGATTAAACCCAAGCTCACTTGAATCACTTCATGGAATTTATCACGAGTGATTGTGAGACGATAATATTGTTGGATTAGATGTCTAAGCCCATAACTATTATTGGTATGTACTCAACCCGAGAGTAGCATGGTCCATTTGGGTTGCATATCATCATGACAATTTGTTGGGATGGACTCTTGAGAGAAGGTTATATATGATTTGTTAATATATTATAAGTTCTAATATATTAATATGAAATCATATGATTTAAATAGTATTGATCAAGAATTAATTTGGAATTAATTTAGTGAACAAAAGAGACTAATTAAATCTATGGGGGCTAATTATGGTAATTAGTTATATTTATATGTGTTGGGCTTAAGATCCATATTGGACCAAGTTTATATATGATAACATAAAGAGTTGGGCCACATGAACCATGGATCATAATACCCATGGGTATGGATTTGGGTTATACCCATGACCTTTGGAATCCTACAGATAAATAGGTCACTCCATAGCCAAAATCACAAATTCTAGTTCTTGGAGCTCATATTGATGGATTTTGGTGTGGAAGGAATTCTCTATCAAGTTCTTCCTTTGTCCATGATTTATTGTGACTTAATTTGAGGCTTCCACACTATTGGGGCTAAGCTCTAAGACCAAATACATCAAGACTTCAAGCTACATAAAAGGTATGTTACCCTAACTAGTATCTTATGTGGTTTATATCAAATGCTTGCTAGTTATAGGTTTAATGCCTTGGATACCATTCACAAGTATAAGTTGTGAAAACATAGATCCAAGTTATTTAGGGTTGTATGTGCACCATAGGATATTGTAATATACAAAACCCATCAAATATCGTATAAGTCTTCAAACCAAGATATATGAGTTGTTGACTACACGTTGGTTGTGCATTGATAGTATGAAAACGCATCAGTAACTTGATTTTATAAAACATGATGTTGTGTATGATTTAACGAGTAGTTATTACAAGCATATATGTCGAGGTTTATCTGTTCCTTTTGATCCTTCGAGGATTGAAAGCGATATCTTGGGCCTCTCAATGATTTTGTCTTGACTTATGTGTCGAGACCAGTCAGGACTCAATTGTTGTGTTCAATTAAGTTATATGTCAAACAAATCGAAAATCGGGAAACAAACTTCTGGACAATAAGTATGACTATGTTCCATGTATTTGTCCGCATGATATCTTGAAGAACAAAGGATTACATGATCCCTTATCTAAAAGACACGTCAGAGTTTGACAACGGCTTTGGAGAGCTACGATTGCTAATCGGTTTTACTTACAATTATAGTTATTAGACTTATCCTAGTGGGAGAGTGTTGGATTAGGTGTCTAAGACCATAACTATAATAGGTATGTACTTAACCTGATAGTAGCATGGTCCTTTTGGGTTGCCTTCACTAGAACAATCTGATAGGATGGATATTTGAGTAAGTGGTTAGTTATGATTTATTAATATATTATGAGTATAATATATTAATGGAGAAATGATATTATTTAAATTAGTATTGATCAAGAATTAATTTGGAATTGATTTACTGATCAAAAGAGACTAATTAAAATAATGAGGACTAATTGTGCAAATTAGTGATACATATGGTTTGGGCTATTGATCCATGATGGACTAGGTTTATGTGAGAGTCCATGAAGAGTTAGTCTACATGAGTTATGGATCATAAGCCTAAGTGTATGAATTAGGGTTTCATATGACTCTTGGAATTCTAACACTATATTGTAACCCCTTAGGCCCCAAAATCGGATGTATGTGTGATATAGCAAGGGTATTGCCGATTTTAGGGCGCTCCTAACCTCTCTATCAAATCCTCCAATTGTTGGTTGTGTTTGTGACTTATTAGAGGCATCACACTTGAGGTGCTAAGCTCATGAAAGGTCTAATTCAACAAGCTAGAACAAGAGGGAATCTTCTAACTAGTTTTTTATGATTCATATATGAAATTTCATGCTAGTTAGGCTTCATGCTTTGGAAAATTGTTTATTGCATGTATAATTAGAGAAACCTTAGATCGAAAGCATTAGGGTTTTATGTTCACCATAGGAGTGTTATAGTGTTTAAAACCCATCATGCACTTCCATAATAATTTTATTATTCAAACTTCCACAATTATCCCTACTGTTGCAAAAGATAGTAGTGAATTAGGATTATCATAGTATTGGTAGATTGTTCATAGGGATGAATATAGCATAACCCTGCAACCAATACTAATGAGTACTTGAAAATGGAGATTTTAGGTATTGGAGTAACTACACTTAAATATTACTTCATAGTTCATGTCATAGCTAAGTTAAGATGATTGAATTTCATATTTTTCAAATGGAGATACATCAGGTCTTGTTCTAAAATATGTCGTGTCATGCTTTTACCCCACCGTTGTCTGTAACTGGAAACCATATATGGTTTGACTAGATATTACATGAGGAATAGTACTAGCCTATATAGTCCAAGTTTATTGGATCCTTATGCCTGAAATGGAGATGTAGATATCTCTACACCCGTCGTTGAGTGTTGACAACAAACTGCTTGGCCAAGCTGAGACTAAGTTAATTAGATTCAATAGTCAGTCTAAATATCACCACAAGTTGCTATCAGGCATTAAAATCTTGAACCATGAGATTGATCTTAGATCCATGTCTCTAGTTCATAATAAGATATCATCAAGATCAAAGGAATTTGAAGTTATTAGTCTTAGGGCTGTTTATAGCAAAGTTGCTATAAGTATAGTAGTTTCGTTGGACTGTCACTCACTATTGTCTCAGGAAGTATTGGACCGATAAATCGTTGATGCCTAAGTGCAAGTGGGAGCTGATGGAGATTAGTACCTATAACCATAACAAAGCTTGGTGATATTACTATAAATAACAATGTCCTTTCAGGTTACATGTAAGAACAAAATAAAGTAGATTTGAAAATATGTTTATTTACGGGACTTATTTTGTTAATTAATTAATATTTTGATTAATTAATAGTAAATAAATGAATATGGAATATTCCATAATGATTTGAACTCATTAGATAATTATAAATAGATTTTGTAATTATCCCTAGGGTTTCAAATCACATTCCTATAAATAGTGGGCTAGAAATAAAAATTTAATACATGTGATATACCTTTCAGTCAAAAAATCATGAAACCGTCAAGACCCTCAAAATGCATGAAACCCATTTTCCATAACATGGGCATTGAATTTCCACGATGTGGTGAGACACAAATTCGAGTTTCTTAAATTTGTTCGTGGTTACAGTTCAAAGGTGGTTTGGAGCTGTTACTGTTTTGCTTCTTGGGTGCGATTACAAAAGGTGTACTCTATGTTGGGTTCTCTAGTCCTTTCAACAGGCTCATCAAAAGAAGAAACCTACAAAGAAATCTAAGGTATGTTTTTTCCTATTTTTCATGTCCTATCAAGGTTGCATAGATTAGCTAATTTAGATCTATCTGATTTTGAGTCTTTGATCAAAATTATTTATGTATCCCTACCCAATGGTTGATCTCTATGACTCTTGAAACCCGCTAGTAAGTAAATTATATAAAAGTGTTAACATGGTAGTGGTTGTCTCCAATAGATTAGCCAACACCTCTACGATGGAAACGATGAATGTAATACAAAACACCTGCCTAACCAGCGTGATGGTGATGGTCTTTCTCATATCTATAATTGTCAAATTATCTATTTTTAGGGTCAGTTTTGTTCTTGGGTACTGCAAGATTTTTTACTTTTTCTTTTTTCTTTAGCTTTGTAGATCAGTGTTGGCGTGAAGGGAAAATGTTTGAAACTTACCTGACCTTGTATGTATATTAACAACTATACTGATGAAATCAAGATCAAAGATCTGTTTGAGATGAGGTTTGTTTAACATAGGTTTAATTAATAAATAACAACATACTTTCACTAAATGTGAGACATCTCAAATATTTATGGTCATTTAAAAATTTTATTTATGCTTATTTAAAACAAAGTTTATTTAAAAATCTGGAATTTGGACCCGTAAAAGTATTTTTGAAGAAATGTTTTTCATTGATTTATAAAAGGCTTGGGATGTCATAATTGATACAAAATTTAAGCATAAACAGGCCTTATATTATCCTATACTAACAGTCCACATCTCCTTGAATCTCTTAATTATACAACTACTTGTAATGCAAAGAAACTGAGTGGGTCAGGTTTGGAAAGCTGGTGAGTACATAGGGTTTTCAACCCAAATAATTGATGGATTAAGTGTCTAAGCCCATAACTATTATTGGTATGTATTCGACCCGAGAGTAGCATGGTCCATTTGGGTTTTATATCATCAGGACAATTTGTTAAGATGGACTTTTGAGAGAATGTTATTTATGGTTTACTAATATATTATAAGTAATAATATATTAATATGAAATCATATGTTTTAATTAGTATTGATCAAGAATTAATTTGGAATTAATTTAGTAGTCAAAAGAGACTAATTAAATCTATGGAGACTAATTATGATAATTAGTTATATTTATATGTGTTGGGCTTAGGATCCATGTTGGACCAAGTTTTTGTATGGATACATAAAGAGTTGGGCCACATGAACCATGGATCATAAAACCCATGGGTATGGATTTGGGTTATATCCATGACCCTAGATATTCCACATATAAATAGATACTTCATTGCCCAAAATCGCCACTTGTATCTTCTTGGAGTTCATGGTGTCTTTTGTGTGCATGGAATTCTCTCTCAAGTTCATCCTTTGTCCATGGTGTGTTGTTATTCCATTTGAGGCATCCACACTATTGGGGCTAAGCTATTTAAGACCAAATACACCAAGAATTCAAGCTCCATCAAAAGGTATGTCATGCTAACTAGTATATTATATTTTTATGTTAAATGCATGTTAGTTGTAAGATTAATACCTTGGAAACCATTTGCATGTATAATTAGTGAAAACATAGATCCAAGATATTTAGGGTTGTATGTGCACCATAGGATGTTGTAGTATACCAAAACCCAACAGTGGTATCAGAACCATGGGTTGTTTTCAATTATAATTGATGCAAGTTGCTGGAAAAAAATTGAAAAAATTGATTTTTTGCTGTCGGGACAGCAGACTCGACGAGTCCAGTGATGGACTCGACGAGTCTATGAACAAATTCATCCAACTCATCGAGTTGGTTCATGCACTCGACGAGGTGGAGCCCCTGACAACTTATCTTCGAGTTTTTTGGCCTGTTTTGGATTAGAATAATTACCGCAAAGTGTTTTTGTTCATAAAATTTGTTTTTTGATACTATGGTAATCTTTATTCTCATCCAAATAAAGGATAATAATCAAAGTTTCAAGTTTTATACATGTTTATATGATGCTTGACAAATGTTGATTATGAATGTTCATGTTTATGAGTTTGTTTAGATTAATAGGAAAAATTATGAGATAGTTGTTTTCAATCCAAATTAATCTAGAAGTTGTTCATAATATGTTTTTTTGTAACTTGTCCTCAAGTTACATGAAAAGTCACATTTATGAATTTTAAAACTCATAAAATTTCCATAAGTTATGAAAAAATGAAGAGTCACATTTTTAATGCTTTTAAAGTCTTCCATAACTTGTCTACAAGTTATGGAGCTTGAAGGGTTTTTTCCATTAAACCACTTTAAAATTCATAACAAAGTTATGGAACTTGAAGGGTTTTTTCCATTAAACCACTTTAAAATTCATAAGTTATGGAAACCATAAGTTTTTGAATTGTTCAAAACTTGTCCTCAAGTTTTGGAATTTGTAAAGTCAAACCCCATATACACTTTAATTCCAAACCCAAGAATTTTAAAAGTTAAAGTTCAAACTTTATGGACTTCATTAAATTAATTAAGGTGTCTAATTAAAAGAGTTAATAATTCCGTAAAGACATGGTTTAAGTTTAATTAAGAGTATAGTTTAATTAATAGATTAAACCACCAAGTATTTTAAATGTTTAAAATACACCCTTATACTATTATAATATTAATAGTTAATACTTATATATATGTATAAGAACAAAGTCAGTCTTACCGTTAGTAGGCCTCATTCACGAAGCCGGTCTATAAGGGGGGTATAAGGTTACTGCCTATAAAATGGCAATTTAATGGGTGTCCACTCTCACCCACCGCTTCCTTGACTGGTGGAGAGTCGTTAGCCGAACGGGTTTGACGGGACTGTAATTCTCCCTTCATTAGAAGTATAAATGATAAATACTTAGTAACTAAACATTTTATAAATACCCAATCTTAGTTACTTAGGAAAATGTGAATTTGGTGCTAACCCATGAAATTCACACTTTGTACCTTACCAAGTCGTTGGTGGAGCGTGTGTGGGTAACCGACACATTAACTTGGACTAGTAAGGATAACAAAGGGTGACTTAATGTTTATCATAGATCGGTGGAGCGCGTGTGGGTAACCGGCACATCGATTAGGTGATAATATTAAGGGTACCAAGTGAATTTGCATGGTTATTCACACCTTGTTTTGTGATCCTCGGCATCCCAGTCACAAAATTTGAGAGGGTACAATCGAGATTGAAACATGCCATTGAAAAGTTTAATGAATCTCAAAAGATCTAGGAGTTTCAAATCCAATTAAAACCTAATAAAATTATTTCGTTTTCATGGTGGAAATTGGTGAATCGTCATTCACCTACCTTCAAATATCTTATAGATTGGATTACGGCATCCCTCTTCCAAGTTATAAAATATTGTGTTGGGTCCTAGCCTTAATATTTTATATTGGAAGTTATATTAAGGACTTCAAAATCAACTAACTTGAATATCTCCCATTTTAGATGTCTAGTTTAGACATCTATGATGTACCTAAATCTCTTAGAATTTCACTTCCTCCACCTCCTCCAATTATTCTCCCTAACCCACAAGTTCAAGGTCACTCAAGAAATCAAGCCCTATTGGCAAGCAAGATCTATGTGTGATCACATCTTGGAGATGAAGTCACATATTGACAAGCCGGGAGAGTTGGGTGTCAAAGTCTTGAGAAAGTTGGATGTTCAATCACTTTCTAAGTCACATAGTGAGTTCTTTTGGGACTACTATGTGACAGACCATGACATGACCCTTAATGATCTTACATATTTGCTTGGTGCTGCTGAATCAGAAATGATTTGAGGACTAGCAAAGCGAATTTGATTAGAAGATCAACTTCCCAAACCTTCTATTGCCAAAGGACAGGGCATTGGTTGCGAAGCTGCCTAATTTACCTGAACAATCATAAGGTTGGTAAAGTTAAAGAGTTTGACTCTACTTCGGGTAAAGTGCACTATCTAACTCTATTAAGTTCCTATTTGAGATTCTTATACATGGTGTGACCAGATCACATTTTGATGTTTTGTAGAATCGAAGAGAGGAAGCTTAAAGGAAGTATATGCTGATTCTGATCGCGAAGATGGATTTCGATTGCATGGTTTGGTGATCAGAATTGTGAGTTGTTGCTTAAGAGTTATGATATATTGCTTAGGAATAGATAACAACAAATTTTTCATATGCATTTGCATTGTAAGGATAAGTTTTTCCACAGGCTTTAAATAAAAGATAAGGTTTTATTTTATTTATTTTAAATATCCTTACAGTGACATTTGTGAAAAATGTTTGTTTATATGATTCCATTGATAGCAATATTGGAAAATAGATTTGATTCTTTAGGATGTGGTAGTGTCATAATTTACCAAATAAGGAAAGATTCTCATCACCCAAGTTTCAATTGGACCGAAACTTGGAATCATACAAGTTGTATGATGAATGAGAATTTTCATCATTGGAAAATTAAGTCAAGTGAAAGGACTAAGGGATTGAGCACACATTCGTGTGCACTGGTCAAGTCCACCACAAAGATCGATAAGACTATTCATCATGATTTACTAAAGTTTAGTAAATATGGTTATACTTACAAGTTTAAGTATAATTATGAAACATTGGAAAATATTCGATGTATGGCAGAACGAATTAGAAGAATCAAATTAGGCAGAAAGATAAAAGTTCCTCAAATATGAAAAGATGGGAGAGTACTTTAGTATCATGTTTTATGATCATCTTAATGATTAAGATACCATATCACAAATGATCCTCTAAGGACATCTTAGTGCTTTCTTATGGCTAAGAAGAGGAGTCATGAATTGTTGGAATGGTTAAATCAAGAAGATGAGTCATACTTCGTTCCAAAAGCAAAGTCTTAGAGTCATACTCCAAGATGGTAACTTGAGTGACACATCTTAAAAAAGGTTTATTAATACTAGGCAAATGTAAGAGTAAAATGTTTTTTACTCTTGTACATTTGAAATTGGTAAGTTGTGATGTTTTGGATAAAACAGATACTAACTTAGTCCAATTGCGTGAAGTGATAGTCTTGATAAGAATCCGCACTATCCCTTGAATATTTGTTTTTGTCAAGGAATGGTTCTTGAAAAGAGAGTCTTATATGTCAAGAGGACAGTGAGAGTCTTAAAGGTCTTGAAAGTTTCAAGAACTAATCAATGATAAAACCTATAGTTCTTCACTAGCGCACGACTTGAGATTTATAACCTATCGTGTTGACATTTCTATGCCCATAACTACTTGGAAGCAATGACAGGCCCTTAGGCTGCCAGGTGGCAAGAAGTTAAGACTGCACAAGTTCAATCCATATGAATTTGGAAGTGTCACTAACCTTGGCTTGTGATTATGGTTTTAACAAGATTCACATGGAAAGGAACACATACACCATAAAATCTAAGTGTCATAAGGTTTATCTCCGATTCATGAAAATGATGGTGAGGAAACGCTTTCACTAAGTAGATTTTTAGTAGATAGCAATTGTGATATTTTCATTCTCAAATTCGTTAGTGGAGCGTGTGTGGGTAACCGGCGCACTAGCATGGACTTGTGAGAAATGGCAAATGTCTAAACAATTGAGACTATGATTACGCCATCCCTTTTCGTAGTTCAAAAAATTGTTTAGACACTCATATGAGCTATCTAAGGAAAGGTGTATGATTTTGATAAAGTTTATCAAAGCATCTTGTACCAGAAATCTGAACTTTGGTAAGAGAGTCAATAAAGTATTGATTTCTAGAAGTCTAGTTGATTTCTGGATACATGTCAAAGCTAGTGGGAGCATAAGTGTTATGCTAATAATTATCATGTTAGTGGGAGCATGATTATTATGTTAAGTGTTAATTATAGAAAACAAAAGGGTTTCAATTGGAAAAAATTGTTTTGCTATAATTAAGGGAGAGGAAATTATACTTCATTTCAATTCTAAAAGCTTAGATTGAGATTTTGATCATCTTTAGTCAGGGATATATATATATATATATATATATATATATATATATATATATATATATATAAATTTTGTGTTGGAATGGTTCAACATAAGGAAATTCTATGTATATTGCGTTCTCAAAATTCGATTATGATTACGGTATCCCTCTTCATAGTAAAATTTTGAAAACATGGCAAATAAAAAATATTGTAGCAAAAGACTGGTCTATGATCACGTCTTTATGTGAGACATCATGAATCATGTCCCATATGCTTCGGATATATGATCGATTGCATGTGTTGTAATATTCATCCTTTCGAAATTTTCCAAATGCTCAGGGCATTGAGAAGGGAAAAGTCTTGAATTGGATATGACTAAAATGATTAAACAATTATCAAGGACAATCTAAGGTTTACCAAAGATTGGTTGCTCAGGGATAGTTGGAAGTATAGTGTTAATTATGAAAAGGACCATAATTGACATATTCTGAAAATAGGCATCTCTTGTTCAGAAGTGACAATCAAAATGGGAATCTGGAAAGGTTTCCATAGGTGGAAGTTGATCTTTCAAATATGTGTAAGATTAGAAAGCTTAATGCAAGAAGGATGTTCAAAGTAATGTACTTTGAATTTGAGACTGCATTTCCATGGAATTGATCTCCATTGGAACGCTCTATAATGTCTGTTGACTAGTCTTTGTGAATTTGTGCATAGTCATTACAAGAGGATCAATGCATATAAGTTTAGAATTTAACATATTTTGTTAAATGGTAGGAATTTTCAATTCTTACATTTACGATAAAGATTTGGGATTGTAAAATGAGCATCATTGGAATCATGTTCAATTGATCTATTTCACAAAGTAAAGATCATAGATAAACATATATAGTGTGTATACTTGTTGTATGGCATGACTAGTGTTTAGAAAACATAGTTTACATGCTTGGAGCATGGGACAACTATTGTTTTAATTCAAGTATAAATTTGATTATTTGAAACATTATACAATGAATAATGAGTAATCAATATGGTGTTTAAATAAAAGGTGTTGTATTTACTCTCTAAGGTGCTTGGGACCATAGAGGATTAGTATTATTCTTGTGTTTCACTTTTCATGTTCTGACTTCCAGAATAACTAGGTTATTCTTTCCGAATGACTTAGTTATTCAAACCATCAACAGTCAATAATACGTTGGAAGTATGTATTAAGTCAAGACTGTCATGAATCGCGTTTGTAGATGTCCAAGGTAGTGGACATAGTAAGAGTTACTATAACATTCATGAGTACTCCTGGAATAGGGATTCGAGTATTGGATTCAACCCACACTCATTTGAATCACTTCATGGATTTTATCATGAGTGATCATGAGACGATAATATCTTATACTCTTCAAACCTAGAGATATGAGTTGTTACTATGAGTTGGTTGTACATTGATTGCATGAAAACGCATTCGGTAACTCGATGTTATAAAACGTGCCTTTGTGTATGATTTAAACAAGCCATATGAGTCGAAGTTTATCCATTCCTTTTACCTTCGGGATAAAAGCGATATATGTGGGCCCCTCGATGATTTGGTGATGACAAACGTAAGTGCTCGACCAGGCCTTGACTAATTTGATTTGTTCAATTAGTCAGTCATCATAAATCAGAAATCAGGAAACAACCAATGGACAGAGAGAATGATTATAATCCATGTCTCAGTCTATATGATATCTAGAATGGAGGAATATATGATCCCTTATCTAATGGACATGTCATTTGATTTATTCAGAGTTTGACAACGGCTTTAAGCGCTACGATTTCTAGTCGGGATCTTGGAGTCATACTTGAATAAAAGTTTTAGACTTATCCAAGTGGGAGAGCGTTGGATTAGGTGTCTCAGCCCATAACTATTATTGGTATGTATTCGACCTGAGAGTAGCATGGTCCATTTGGGTTGCATATCATCAGGACAATTTGTTAGGATTGACTTTTGAGAGAAGGTTATTTATGGTTTATTAATATATTATAAGTAATAATATATTAATATGAAATCATATGTTTTAATTAGTATTGATCAAGAATTAATTTATTGGTCAAAAGAGACTAATTAAATCTATGGGGACTAATTATGATAATTAGTTATATTTATATGTGTTGGGCTTAGGATCTATGTTGGACCAAGTTTATGTATGGATACATAAAGAGTTGGGCCACATGAACCATGGATCATAAAACCTATGGGTATGGATTTGGGTTATATCCATGACCCTAGAAATTCCACATATAAATAGATACTTCATTGACCAAAATCGCCACTTGTATCTTCTTGGAGTTCATGGTGTCTTTTATGTGCATGGAATTCTCTCTCAAGGTCATCCTTTGTCCATGGTGTGTTGTGATTCCATTTGAGGCTTCCACACTATTGGGGCTAAGCTCTTTAAGGCCAAATACACCAAGAATTCAAGCTCCATCAAAAGGTATGTCATGCTAACTAGTATATTATATTTTTATGTTAAATGCATGCTAGTTGTAAGATTAATACCTTGGAAACCATTTGCATGTATAATTAGTGAAAACATAGATCCAAGGTATTTAGGGTTGTATGTGCACCATAGGATGTTGTAGTATACCAAAACCGAACAATAATGTAGTTAATCTATTTAATTATCAACAATTAACTTCATTACCCATCCTCGTTATTCTAATATATACATGTAATCTCTTTCACGGACCTCTCCTAAGGATCATCACCTACATCACATTATAATTATCGCTAAGCACCTCTCCTAGGGTTCATCACTTACATCACATATTCCTATATATTCATCGTCAGGGTCTTTTCCTAAGGATCATCGCCTACATCGCATAGATAGTACTATTTCAAGGATTTCTTCCCCCCCCCCCCCAATACGTGTCAATAAGGGGGTTTAGAGGATCATCACATGAATACGTCGTTCGTATATTGCTTAAACTCGTAATGCATTACGTATAGGTTGTGAACCTACTAGTGTTCCACTAGATTGTTTAGAATAGTTTGTCGCCACCATCTATACTATGATAGATGAAATTTCCTAATCATCTCTCATCTCGCATCACCCACATATCATTATTTATTTATCATCACCTATAACTACCCACTACATATTTATAAATGTAAAAATACTTATATGATTAAATCGATTAAATATCATCCCATATTTTTTTATCTGACATATAACATTTTCGGCAAGGATAATAAGCATATCAAACATGTAATTATCTAGATACTTCATATCTATGTGTGGGATGAAAATAACTATGCACTCACTTGATAAAGTAGACAACTAACGTTTTTTACAACGCTTTGTTTTGTACTTTGAAAAGATCTAGACACATAAAGCACTAAGCCTTAGTCTAGTTTTGTAATCCTCGTGACTAGTAATTATAGTCTAGATTCCTTACTAATCCCAATGTCTACATCAAAATCTATCAAGTAAGGATTAAATAGGCATGACAGTTTGGAGGCAGGATCATTTCGGCATAATAGCTTTTCTAAAATCCAACAACCAAGCCAACATGAACCTTATTGACACCTCTCCCGTATGTAGATCAATCCGTATTTGGAATTACTGATGAATTTTATTTATAGGTTCATAATAACAACTTATGACTATGAATATAAGTTACATTGAAAACAGAAGAGTGTAGCACAACTTATAGAGGTTCTTGATGAAAATCAGAATCTAAGCGGGAAGAATACTAACTTGGGAACTCGTATTCGAAGGTTAGAAGTAGCTAAGTATTCAACGGTGTCGTAGGGCTTCATCGCAGGCCAGAAACTCAAAAAAAATGCGTATATAGGAGTGAGATTTGAGAGAGAGAGAGAGAGAGGCATACCCGTGTTAGCTACTTATATATATATATATATATATATATATATATATATATATATATATATATATATATATATATATATATATATACTTTTGAAATGCATACCCGTGCATGGTATAGGGGTGTGCCACATACAAGGGTCATGTTGGCTCCATGGGCTTCTGCTACGTGTCGTGTCGCTGTTCGCCCACCTCGCGTCCTTTTAGAATGTGAAACGTCTCCTATTCCTATGGAGCCATGTGTTAAGTTTTTATGGAGCCACGTCGACATGACTCTCGGAGAGTTCGGCCGCCCGACATTGCAATGTGGCACTCTCTCGTGGTGCCACGTCATCGCGCGTGTTGCGCACGATTTTTTAGATTTTCAAAATGGCAGAATTTCTTCTTACAAGCTCTGTTTTTGACGTTCTTTATAACTCCTACATACGGACTTCATTCGTGATGTTTGCAATATCACCAGATTCCTATTAATGAGATCTTCAATTCTTGTTTATATTATTTTGTCTAATAACCTACCATTCGAGAATTCGATTTTTTTGGCCGCACTGCTGCGTTGAAACATCGAAATATCACAGCTTCGTTTTACAAAGTCAGATTTGGACGTTCTCTATATGCATGCTCTTAGTTTAACATCTACTACAAATTTCCTTTAGATCTCTTAGGCTAAAAAGTAATTTACAAAAAATTCACTTTTTACGATATGCAGTCATGTCGGTTTAATCGCGAAACTTCAAAGAAACATAACTTTTTTATACGAAGTCGGATTTTAGCGTTCTTTATATGTATGGAATCCTTATCACATATATTTTAACTTGGTTAAGATTATATATCCTAAATAATATTCTGTAAAAATATCATTTGTATAGGTTTTTCTATTTAATTGACTAGCCCGAATCTGCGGATGTTGGAAAATGATTATAATCAATGAAGAAATGAAAGTACAATGTTTTTTTTTCTTGTGTTTGTCCTCTAAACAAGGTTTATAAGCACATACAACTATAGCATCGTTAGAGCGTGATCCAGGTCTATGACATCCGTCTCCAACAAACCAGGGTTCAGATTTCAAAGAAGAGCATGTGATTGACACATCACAAAGATTATCACAAAAATCGTCACAAGATTCCAACAAAAAAGATACACGGTCTAGCCGAAAAAAAAGGATGACAGTCTCACCAGAAGATGAAGGTGACGGAAAAAGGCATCACCATGGTTGGTGGAAATGAGGTTGTGGGCCCTTGTTATTTGAAGACAAAATTTCATGAATTGTCCTTATAGTTTGTAAAAGACGATTTTGCCCTCAAATGCTTTGCAAATGTTCTAACTTAACAGATTAAAATATATGATGTTAACAATAAAGACTGTTTATGAAAAGTTTTAAAACCACATTGAGAGGCAAAAAATATAAGAGATTAAACGTGACATTCTAAAAAACTACGGGACCATTTATGAAGATTTGTGTGTTTTTTGTAATACAAAATTGCAAAAATGGTCCCTGTGGTTTGTCAATTTCTGTGGGTAAGGTCCAAATAAAGTTTATTAGCAAAAACGGTCCCTATTTGATGGTTTTGTTGCGGTTTTGGTCCCAACCTTGTTAAGTTTAATAGCATGGCTGTTAACTTTTGGCAAATGACGGATTTACCCTTGGGACCATTTCTACAGTTTTATTTTTTTACCAAACTACAAGGACCAATTATGCAATTTTTCTTTTTCATTTTATTGAATTATTATATATTAATTATTTTAATTACTTTTTTCTTTTTAACTTTTTTTTTTCTTGTTGTATTATTTTTTATTGGATTATTATATATTAATAAATATTATTTTAAACATATAATATTTATCTATTAGTAAGTGTTGCTTTTTTGGATTATTAAATTCATTTATTTATTTTTTTTTTAATTTTTTTATTTTGTTAATTCTTTTGATTGTATTATTATATATTAATAAATATTATTTTTAACATAATAATTATATATTAATAAATATTAATTTTTTATTTTTATTTTTTTAATTTCTTCTTTATTGTATTAATTCTTTTTTATTGGATTATTATATATTAACAAATATTATTTTTAGCATATAATATTTATCTATTAGTAAGTGTTACTGTAATACCTGATTCTTGGTATGCCTATTATTCAAGTATTTTGTGTCTTTCCCTAGGAATCGACGAGTTGGTGGCCCAACTCGTCGAGTAGAGTTGTGACACTCAGACAGTTTAAGTGACCTATTCGACGAGTCGAGAGACTGACTCGGCGAGTAGGTGCTGGTTGAGTGAAACCCTAAATCTGAGGTTTTGCATCTTATTTAAACACCTTATCTTAACATCCATCACCCTTATCACTCCTAAAAAGATGTGTATCGAAACCCTAGCCATTTTTGTGTGTTCCAAGGCCATTTTGGTGCATTTGGTGGTTTGTGAAGCTTGAAGAAGAAGAAGAAGAAGCTTGAGAGTTCGAGTTGGGGCTTAGAGATTCAGAGATCCAGTTCCATTTTCAGCACAATCAAGGTAAAATGCCCTTGTCTTGGTCTTCTATATGTGTATTCATCCTTAGACTTAGGTTTTGGGCATATTTAGGGCTTTCTAAGCCATATTCGGATTTGTGGAGTATCATATGAGGTCTTGACTTCAGATCTGAGTCATTGGAAGGGTCTCATGGCATAAAGGTGCCAACTTTATGGCCATAAGAGCCCCATGCATCTTGTAGAGCACTTTTTATGGCTTTTTGAGCCAAAACCCCCATGGATATACACCAAGTTTGGAGCTTTACGTATGAAATGGACATTAGGGGGTCAGATCTATGGTTTTGTGGTGTTAAGGCCCATTAAAATCGACTGTATAGTGTTGGTCATGGATGGACTCGACGAGTTGTTCTTGGGACTCGACGAGTCGCGGTGTAATGACCACCAAATCCTTTCTGCGGACGGACCAGCTGTTAGGGAGGAAAGTCCCTTAGATCGAAGGTTTTCAAACCACCATAGCCACTATAGGTGGTGACAAAGTTGTTGAACTCGTTATGCGGTACTCGTTCGGCCGACCGTCGAGTAGCGATTCATGTAGAAATATTTTTAGGGAAATTATATATGTCAAAATAATAAGTTTATTGAAATAAATAACAAATTTAGATATATGTGAATACATAAAAACTAAATTACACATGATGATCTCACTTCGTGAATAATTATTGAACTTATATATTTATATATATAGTAACAGGGTTGGAGACGGCCCAATAGTGGTTTGTTATGACTGATTAATGGTGGTGGTATTGTCCAAAATATGTTATCTTCCAAATATTTAAAATAAATTAGAGAATGTGGGGTGGGTATGATTTTTTGGTATTTTTATTTGAAACAATAAAGAAAGAAATTAAAAAATAATAATAAAAACAATTAAAAAATATTATTTATTATAAATAAAAATAATAATTTAAATTAATAATCCAATAAAAAGAACTAATGCAATAAAAAATTAAACAAAATTAATAATCCAATAAAGTAACACCTACCAACATATAAATATTATATGCTAAAAATAGTATTTATTTAATATATAATAATCCAATAAAAAAGAATTAATGCAATAAAGAAGAAATTAAAAAAATTAATAATAAAAAATGTAATATATATATATATATAATATTAAAAATAATATTTAATAATATATAATAATCCAATCAAAACAAATAACGAAATAAAAAAATTTATAAAATTTAATTAAATGAATTTAATAATCCAATAAAGTAACACTTACTAATAGATAAATATAATATTATATGTTAAAAATAATATTTATTAATATATAATAATCCAACAAAAAAGAATTAATGCAAAATTCAAAAAAAATTATTAAAAAAATTAATAATAAAAAAAATTAATATTTATTAATATATGAATATAATATATTAAAAATAATATTTATTAATTTATAATAATCCAATAAAAATAATGCAATAAGTAAAAAGTTAAAAAGAAAAAAAATAATTCAATTATTTAATAATTCAATAAAATGAAAAAGTAAAATTGCATAATTGGTTCTTGTACTTTGGTAAAAAGATAAAACTGCAGAAATAGTCCTAGGGGTAAATTTGTCATTTTCCAAAAGTTAACAGCAATACCGTTAAACTTAACGAAATAAGGACCAAAACCACAACAAACCATCAATTAGGGACTGTTTTTGTTAATAAATTTTTTTTGGATCTTACCCACAAAAGTTGACAAATCACAGGGACCTTTTTTGCAATTTTGTCTTTTTGTAATTATTTATTATATTTAACACACTTGTATTTAACAATAGACATTTTAATCTGTTCGGTATTATTAAATGGCAAGGGTGTGTGGAGATTCTTTCCTTCCTCTATAAAACCCAGCAGAAGCGGAAACTTGTGTATGTCTAACACATCTCAGGATCAGTGTCTTATCGGATTTCACTTTCTGATATCAAAAGTCTATCTGATTCAATTCATCTTTCTGAGTCTCCCCTCTTCACTCAATTCTCAAGTAAGTTGCCCCTTTTGCTTTTCATCTTTATGCAAAATTTGTTGGTTTTTTTTTTTCTTTTTTTTTTTTTTCTTTCGACTTTTTTTTTTTTTTTTGGGTTTTTTAGTTATATGAATCTGTTTATTACATTATATCAAACAGGTTTTGGGCTTTACATGTTGTATTGCTTAGTTTCTATGAATTGTTTTTTTTTTCTTTGGATTTTTTTTTTATTATTTTCGAAAAAAATTCTGAGTTGTGCTTGTAAATATGCAGTTATTCCCAAAGAATAATGTTTGTGAGACACGGACACATCTGGTTTTTTAAGAAAGACGATAAGAGTTCCTGGAAGTTGCTATTTTTGTTTTACATATACGTCAACCTTCTTCACTCCGATCCCTGAATCCTTTTTTGTCAGCTGTTGAACGCCGGAAACACTAAATCCTCTTTTTTATATTTTACTTGCATTTGCCACCATTTTAGTTGTTATAGATTGAAGAAGAAAGAAATCTTTTCATGGACGATCATACCACCATGTTTGGATCCATCAAAGAAAACAACCTTGATTTCGGTAGTCCAAATCTGTCTTCTTCAACCCTTTTGGATTACTCACCTTCTTACTTTAGTTCCACAGACGTATTCATGGGATGTTTTAATCCAATCGTTTCCCCAGAAGAAACAGATATGAACCCTCTTGATGATTTTCCAGAAGTCTTTGATAATCGATTGATTCAAGCCTTTGAAAATCTGTACCAAGGTCGCGCAGTGTTCACAGACCTTCTTGTTCAACTATGGCTTCCAGTAATTAGACATGGGAAACGAGTACTAACCACAGAGAACAAATCATTCATAATTAACTCAGATAACATAATGTTGAAAATACCTTTATTTACAAACTGAACATTAAATGTGAAGGGTGTGTTTTGTACAATATTGCTATTTGTGGGTAGTTTGTATAAGTTTTTTATGCAGGTGAGTTTTCGGGTTAATACTCGGGTTAAGGCGCGGATCTTCAGGTGTTATGTGAGTTGATAAAATATCTTGTTCATTGTATCGGTGTAGTAGTTCAGTTGTTCAAAGCATATACACATCTTCTTTGTTCTCTCGGTAACTGTTAGGGTTTTCTCCAGTAGAAGATCGTAGTTTTAGATCGTGTTCTTATTTTCATCCGAGAGTGAGTGTGATTGTAGTGAGATTTCTGGTGTAAGTTGATGTATAATCGAACTGGTTTATATTAAATAAACTGTTCAAGTTGGGAAGTTTGTGTGTTTGTGTTTTTAAGATGGTATCAGAGCTTTTAGGCTCCGATTTGTTGTTGTAAGACGGTCGATCGTGATTCTCATCATCGGATCGTCAATCTAAGGACGGTATGTTTCTGATTTCGTTTTGAGAAGATCATTTCTGTTCTTTACAGTTTTTTGTATGATTCTTGTTCAAGATCCTGGTACTGCGAGAATGTTTTGATTCTTGCAGGTAACAAGTAAAGTTGGAATAAACGCTTGTGGTATTAGCGCGTCGCTTCCGTTGATCTTCAAAGATATCATAATCGATTAATCTCTACTCTGAAATAACTCCCTAGGGGTCGGATTTGATCACCGATAAACCCTAGTTGAGAACGGACTTAGAGAGTCGATTCCTTTGGTCGCTTCCAACTCACTGTGAGGACTGTTTTGTTCCTTTTTTTCTATTGATTGGAATCTGTGTCAGTATTGTGCATACCTTTGTCTGGTTCTTGCATTATATGTTCTTGCTTCTTTGTTCTTTGACACTGTACTGATTGTCTTGGGCCCTAACATACCTGGTGACCATCTGGACATTAGATCAGTACTTTGTCTGTTTCTTGCATTATATGTTCTTGCTTCTTTGTTCTTTGACACTGTACTGATTGTCTTGGGGCCTAACATACCTGGTGACCATCTGGACATTAGATCAGTACTGTTGTCTTCGGTTTGTGGTATTATTTGTTGTTCTTTACCCCGTTTAAATGGCCGGAGACACTACTTCGAGTGGTGATTCTGGTTCTATACCGAGTGGAAGTGGAAAGGATGAGTCAATTAACTTTGATGATCCTCTCTACATTCATCCATCTGATAATGCTATTACTTCAATAGTTACTACAAAATTAACTGGAAATGAAAATTTTCGATTGTGGAAGAGTTCTATTTCTAGAGCTCTCAAAGCTAGGAATAAACTTGGATTTATTGATGGTACTCTTAAGAAAACTAGTGTTGATGAGTCAAAAAAATCTAAGTGGGATAGGGCTAATGCTGTTGTATGTTCCTGGCTTTTATCTTCTATCTCTGATTCTATATATCAGAGTCAAGCTTACTCTGAGGTAGCTGAGGATATTTGGAATAATTTGTTTGAAACTTATAATAAGTCAGATGGATCTGTGGTGTTTAATATACATCAACAAATTAATACACTTAAACAAAATGGAATTTCCTTGTCTGACTACTTTAATAAACTTGATTCCTTGTGGAAGGAATTTGATGGTCTTACTAGCTTGACTGAGTGTACTTGTGAAGCTGCTATCAAAATGAAAGATCATTCTAATCTCATGAAACTTATGCAATTTTTGTCTGGGCTTGATGAGTCCTATGGTCAAGTAAAAAGTCATATTTTGTTAATGGAACCCTTACCTAATGTTAAAACTGCATTCTCTATTCTTTCAAGAGAAGAATCTATTCAAAGAAATGGATCCTTGTCTTCTCTTCAGTCTTCACAGTCCTTTTCCAAGTCTCAACCTGCTGCTTTTAATAGCAGGTTTAATAACAAATCTGGGTTCAACAACACTAATAAAAATAAGACTCAATCTGTTCAGTGTAAAAATTGTGGAATTAAAGGTCATACAATTGATAAATGCTATAAGCTAATTGGTTATCCCAAAGATTTTAAGTCAAGAAATGAGTCCAGTAATCAGAATAACTTTAATAAAAATGTTTCTGCCAATTCCTCTACTACTACTTCTGGTAATTCTATTCCTTCTAGTACTCCTGATTCTAGTAGGGATTCAGAATTTCATCAGCTCACAAAGGAACAATACTTCAAATTTTTACAACTTATTGGTGATAGACAGCTTAATGAGGAAACTTCTGCCAGTGTTAATATGGCAGGTACTTGTTTGTTTCAAGCCTTTAATTCCTCTGTTAGTCCTTTAAAGTGGATTGTTGATTCTGGAGCTAATCAACATATGATTGCTTCTGAGTCTCTTCTTCATGATACTGTGGATGTATCTAAATTAGATCTTCTGGTTAGCCATCCTAATGGTACTTCAGCTAAAATTGAAAAAATTGGAAACTTAAATTTGTCTAATTCTTTGACTCTTTTTGATGTTTTTGCTGTTCCTGATTTTAATGTTAACTTGTTGTCTGTTCATAAGGTTTGTAAAGACAGTAATTGTGAGGTTGTTTTTAATGAACATAGTTGTAAAATTCAGGGTTTACAATCAAAGGAGATGGTGGGGAATGGTAGAGAATCTGAGGGTCTCTATTACATCAATAGTGAACCTTCAGGTAATTTGTGTAGTAATAGTCATTCTGTTTCTGTGTGTTGTGTGTCAAAATTGACTTGGCATAATAGACTTGGTCATCCTTCTGATCAAGCCCTAGGTTCTTTAAGAACTCAATTAAATTTTGGAAATGAACTACTGCCACCATGTGATGTATGTCATAAGGCTAAGCAAACTCGGGAGTCATTTCCTGCTAGTCAACATGTTACTACTAAACTGGGTGAGTTAATACATTTGGATGTTTGGGGACCTTATAGAGTGACAACTTCAGAAGGATTTAGGTATTTTTTAACCATAGTTGATGATTATTCTAGAGCTACATGGGTTTATTTGTTGAAATCAAAAGATGAAGTTTATGGTTGTGTTCTTGTTTTCTTTAATATTCTGTTTAATCAATTTGGAGTTAAAATTAAAACAGTTAGGTCAGACAATGGAACTGAGTTTTTGAATTTTAAAATGAGACAATTGTTTGAATCTAAAGGTGTTTTGCATCAAACTTCATGTGTTCACACTCCACAACAAAATGGAGTGGTTGAAAGAAAACATAGACATATTCTTAATGTTGCAAGGTCTTTGATGTTTCAATCTGGGTTACCTTTAAAATTTTGGGGAGAGGCAATCCTAACTGCTGTTTTCTTAATTAATAGAACTCCTACATCTGTTTTACATGGTTCTTCTCCTTATGAGTTGGTTTATAAAACTGCTCCTGTTTTTGATAAACTTAGGGTTTTTGGCTGTTTATGTTTTGCAACAAAGTTAAATAATTCTGACAAATTTTCTGAAAGAGCTGATAAGTGTATATTTCTTGGTTATGCTTTTGATAAAAAGGGTTATAAAGTATTAAGTCTTGATACAAATCTTATTTTTGTTTCCAGGGATATAAAATTCTATGAGTCTGTTTTTCCTTTCAAGCTAAAGCATTCATCTTTAACAGATAAATCTAATGTTGCTTTGAATGATCCCTTTTCCTATGATGAGTCAATATCTTCTAGTGTTTTACTAGACAATACTAATTTAGATGAACTGAGAGGTGCCCATCAGTTGAGTGGTATTGATGCAGACCATAACTTGGATGAGACTGTTTCTTTTGATGTCAGCAACCAGTCTGGTGAGGCAGATGTGCCCTCATCTGATGAGGTGGTTCCAAATTCTTCTTTATTGACTGAGGAAAATGTTTTGATTAATACTAGTCCTTCTGAAGAACAGTCCTCTAGGGTCACAAGGTCCGGACGTAGTGTTCATATGCCTCTTAGATTTAGTGATTATGTTGTGGAAGGAAAACATAAATATGGTATAGAAAGATCTGTCAATTACTCAGCTTTAAATTCTGAAAATTATTGCTTTATTGCTAATCTTAATAAAACAGTAGAACCTAAAACTTACAGTGAAGCAGTTTTAGATCCTAAATGGATAAAAGCAATGAATGAAGAAATGGAAGCCCTATATAGGAATAATACTTGGGAAATAGTAGATCTTCCTAAGGGAAGAAAAGCTATTGGTTGTCGTTGGATTTATAAAGTTAAGTATAAGTCAAATGGAGAAATTGAAAGATATAAAGCTAGGTTAGTTGCAAAAGGGTACAGTCAAAGAGAAGGTATAGATTATGAGGATACTTTCTCTCCTGTTGCTAAAATTGTTACTATCAGAATTTGTTTAACTTTAGCTATTCATCATGCATGGCCTTTATATCAATTGGATATAAATAATGCTTTTTTATATGGTGATTTGTCTGAAAATGTTTATATGCAACTTCCTGAAGGGTATCATTCAAAAAAGGATAATAGAGTTTGTAGATTAATCAAATCACTTTATGGGCTTAAACAAGCTCCTAGGAAATGGAATGAAAAATTGAGTTCTTCTCTTTCTTCATTTGGTTTTGAACAAAGTATTAATGATTATTCATTATTTGTTAAAAGAATTAAACATGTTATAGTCATTTTGTTGGTTTATGTGGATGATATTATTATCACTGGAAATTGTAAAGATGAATTAGAAAATGTTAAATGTTTTTTAAAATCTCAATTTTTGATAAAAGATTTAGGAGAGTTGAAATATTTTCTTGGAATTGAAGTAATTAGAACAGATCAGGGTATTTGTCTAAATCAAAGGAAATATTGTTTGGAATTGCTACAAGAGTTTGGTATGCTTGCTTGTAAACCTGTTAAAACACCTTTGGAACCTAATCTTGTTATTAAGAAAGAATGTGATCTAGATCCTTCTGATTATGTGGTAAATATTACAGAATTTCAAAAACTGATTGGTAAACTGATCTATTTAACTATGACAAGACCTGATATTTCATATGCTGTGCAAATTTTGAGTCAGTACATGCATAAACCTTATAAATCTCATGTGAATATAGCTTTAAGATTGTTGAGATACTTAAAAGATTGTCCAGGGAAAGGAATTCATATAACAAAAACTGATTCTCTTAGTCTCATTGGTTTTGTTGATGCTGATTGGGCAAAATGTTTGTTTAGTAGAAGATCTGTTACAGGATATCTTGTTTATTTTGCTGGTTCACTTGTGTCCTGGAAAAGCAAGAAACAGAGTACTGTTTCTCGCTCTTCCACTGAATCTGAATACAGGGCATTAGGATCTATAACTTGTGAGGTAATTTGGATTCTAAAATTACTATATGATTTGGGAATAACTGGTTTAACTCCAGTCAATATTTTTTGTGACAATGAATCAGCAATCAAACTTGTATTAAATCCTGTATTTCATGAGAGATCTAAACATTTTGAAGTAGATCTCCATTTTGTTAGAGAAAAGGTTGAAAATGATATTATAAAAGTTAATAAGATTAATTCTTTAAATCAAAATGCAGATGTTTTAACTAAAGCTCTTGGATCTTCTCAACATGAATATATTTCTAATAGACTAGGTTTAATAAATGTTTTTAAATATAATAAATCATAAGTTAATTAATGTTCAGTTTGTGGGGGGTGTTGAAAATACCTTTATTTACAAACTGAACATTAAATGTGAAGGGTGTGTTTTGTACAATATTGCTATTTGTGGGTAGTTTGTATAAGTTTTTTATGCAGGTGAGTTTTCGGGTTAATACTCGGGTTAAGGCGCGGATCTTCAGGTGTTATGTGAGTTGATAAAATATCTTGTTCATTGTATCGGTGTAGTAGTTCAGTTGTTCAAAGCATATACACATCTTCTTTGTTCTCTCGGTAACTGTTAGGGTTTTCTCCAGTAGAAGATCGTAGTTTTAGATCGTGTTCTTATTTTCATCCGAGAGTGAGTGTGATTGTAGTGAGATTTCTGGTGTAAGTTGATGTATAATCGAACTGGTTTATATTAAATAAACTGTTCAAGTTGGGAAGTTTGTGTGTTTGTGTTTTTAAGACATAAACCTCTCAAACTATCGAGAGGTTTCCAAGAACTACCGATTTTCAGTTGAGTATGATTCTAATGATATGATCGGTTTCCCTAGCCATGTTTTCATGAAGAAGTTTCCCACATGCACTCCAGATCTTCGATTTGTTGCAGAAGGGGATGACCCACGTGTGATTTATTCTAAAAAACTCAACCTTTGTGGGTGTCTCAACCTCCCTGTGTTTGAATTAGATGGTGAAACTTGCTTGGGTGTTGTTGAGGTGGTGACAACTTCCCAGAAAATCAACCTCCGGGATGAATTCGAAAACATTTGTAAAGCTCTTGAGGTCTCTTTCTATTTTCTTTTCTATAGAGGTTTCTGTGTTTGTGGCTCGATCGTGTTAGGTTTACTTGATTTACATCATGTTTTTACTCTCTATGACTCAAAACACCCTTTATATGTATCAATGGTGATTTTTATTTTTTTTATTAAAGGAGTTGACTTCTTAATTGGTTCATCTTTCTGATATTACTTTTGCTTGCAGGCTGTTGATCTAAGGAGTTCGGAATTCTTGATCCATCCAAAGCAAAAGGTATGAATGCATTAAAAAACTCATCAATGAAAATACATTTAACTCTTTTCTGATATATTTTTTTATGTTTCTGTTTATCAGGATTTCATTGAACCATACGATGCTGTACTTTCGGAGATTCAAGATGTTTTGAGAAGCACATGCAATACTCTCAATTTGCCATTGGCTCAAACATGGGGCCGATGTGAAGGCAGATCCGGACCCATTTCCGTGATCGAATCCGCTTCGTATGTGTACGATCCGGAGATTTTAGGGTTCTTTGAGGCGACTTCCAGCCAGCAGCTTGTATCAGGAGAAGGTATTGCTGGTAAAGCGTTGGGTACAAACCAACCTTGCTTTACTGACATTAATGATTTTTGTAGGACTGATTATCCGATAAGTTCTTATTACGGCCTCAATGCTGCCATGGCAATACGTCTCCGTAGCACCTACACGGGACCCACCGATTTCATCCTCGAGTTTTTTCTCCCCCGCAACTGCAAACGAGATGATGAACAAAAACAGATTGGAACCTCGATAATTACGATGATAAAACAAATTTCTTGGAGCTTGCATTTGATAAACGCTGAAGAACTAATGAAAGACATGAAAACCCGTGATGAATCTTGGATATCCAATATGGTGGAAGCGCGGGAGAAGGGCGAAACGGTCATTTTGTCGATGGGATGTCATAAGGAAGATCGAGAAGAAGAAACAAATACCCGACATGAATCTTGGATAGCGGATATGATGAAAGCCAGGGAGAGAGGTGAAAATATCATTTTATCCATGGGGTGTCACAAGGAAGAACCGGAAGAAGAGTTTCAGGTGATAAACCAATTTTATAACGGACTCGAAAATCAAAGTTTTCTAGAGTGGGGAACTAGAACCGGATCAAAAGGCCAATCAAAACGGCCAAGCATTAAGAATCGGGTGAAGACAGAGAGGAACATAAGTTTGCAAGATCTCCAACAATACTTTCCTGGGAGTCTTAAGGATGCTGCTAAGAGCATTGGGGGTTAGATACTTTCATATTTTAGTTTTTTATTACGAAAACCACTTCAACACTTATCGATTTATCAACTTAACTATTTTCTGTAGTCGTCAAACAATTCTACTTTTTTGACGGTTTAAAAAAACCATTTCCTCCGTTACCTAGTTTTCAAAAGGTGAAATTAGTTGGACGGCTACATCAATAAAATTGTGAAAATGGGTTGTGTTTTTATGTATTTCACCCAAAAATCTTTAATCATTCCCTAAATTTCCTCATTGTTTTCAGTGTGCCCGACTACATTAAAACGGATATGCAGACAGCACGGAATCATGAGATGGCCATCTCGAAAGATCAAGAAAGTAAGCCATTCTTTAAAGAAACTCCAACTCGTTATCGACTCCGTACAAGGTGCTGAGGGGATGATCAAACTCGGATCATTCTATACCAATTTCCCGGACCTAAACTCCCCGATTTCACTTACACCTAAACCAAAAGTTAACAATCGGGTCAACCTCTTAAAAAAATCCCAAACACCATCCAATTCTTCATCTTCTTGTAGCCGTGATTCAAGTAGTTCATCAGGAAACAACTTTCCCATGCATACCAAAAACGAAAACGCTCACGGGTCGCAAAAGAGAAAGTTATCCGTAAGCAGTTTTTGATGGATAATACACTTCAATAACATAATTTTAAATATTATACTAAAATTTGTTTTCATTATTTTATTATGTGAAAACAGAGCTACAACAACATGAACGACTTGCTCTCAACACCAAAAGACAAACTAGTTGACGATCATCGGTTTATGGAGGCTATCCCACCAACACTGAATGATGAAGGAATTTTTAGAGTAAAAGCTACTTACGGTGACGAGAAAATCCGGTTCCGTATGTCAAAAAATTGGAGTTTCATGGATTTGCATCAAGAGATTTCGAAGCGGTTTAATATATATGATATGGGAAATATTAGGATTGAGTATATAGATGATGACTCGGAATGGGTACTTTTGGCATGTGATGATGACATTGAGGAATGCATGGATTTGCATACATCTATCAACAATAAAACGATTAAACTTGTTGTTCACCGGTCTACCCACCCATCATTCATGTGGTAGTTTTTGCAGTTGGGTAGTAATTTATGTACTCCATTAGCTGCTGGGACCTTACGGTTGTTTTAGTATAAAGTTCAAAATTTGCTCCTTGGTAGTTAAAGGTGTTAATCCGTTTGTTTGATGCTCTATCTCTCAATAAATATTGAGATCGTAACGAGTAGAGGATTTGAATTTGTATCTAAAGAGAGTTTGAGAATTTACGATAATTAAGTATTTGACTTTTTTGAGTGTACGGTTTTCATTATACATACTTATGTTCATTGGTTTTTGCATATCTTATGGTTAAAGCCCATTGGCATGACATTGCTTATGGTAATGGGTGCATGTGAGTTCGTTTCAAATGTTTGACTTTCGAGTAAACATGTAGGGAATTTGAGGATAGTATTAATATTACTATTTTATGTTTAGATCTTGATATGAAATGATATTTATGAAAATTATGGAGTTCTTAAAGCCAATACAACGTGATCAGTGAAGAATTTTCTCCATGTTGATAATAGAGCCATATTCTTATTGAAAGAAAGAAATTACAAGTGTTCTTGATAGAAAAGCTTAAGAGTTACAAACAAGAACATGAAGAATAAATACTAGCTAAGAACCAAACCCTAATGGAGTAAAGGTTAAAGAGCCCATAAACATATGGGCTAACATCTCCCCTCAAACCCACAATGCCACAACAATAACGAAAGCGATATAGTTCCGAGCTATAAGTGATGACGGATGAATTGACGATCAATCTCAATGTGCTTCGTCCGCTCATGGAAAACATAATTCTTCGCAATTTGTATCGCACTTTTGTTATCACAATGCATGGAAGTAGTTGAAGATCAGTGAACCCCAATATCTACAAGAAATCACCGTAACCATATAATCTCGCATGTAGTCACAGTCATAACACGATACTCAGCCTCCGTGGAAGATCCAGATATAACTTCATGTTTCTTGTTCTTCCATGAAATAAGAGACTCTCCAAGAAACCCATAGAACCTGGTGGTGGATTTACGATCAGGACGATCACCATCCCAATCAACATCATTATAGACACATAACTCAAGAGAAAACGTTCAGGGAAAACAAGAAGGTCAGAAACTGAGTGTCATGAAGATATCTCAGAATACATAGTACATTTCCCCAATGAACAGAGGTAGGAGCAGTAACAAACTGACTGACAATACGCACATCATGAGCAATATCCGGACGAGTAACTGTGAGATGAACCAAACTTCCCACAACAGTCCGGTAAAGATTTAGATTGGACAAAGGAACACCACCGATAGGAGAGTATTGTGCATTGTTTTAAGAGGACTATCTACACTCCAATTGTCAGAGAGGCCTGCCCATGAAAATAAGTTTTATATAATATATATATATATATATATATATATATATATATATATATATATATATATATATGTATATATATATATATATATATATATATATAGTCTGATAAAGAAGATACCATTTATTAGTCTAAATACCTCAATACCCAAGAAATAATGCAACAAGCCCAAATCATTCATAACAAATCGATGAGCTCGATAATGCTTCAAAGACTTAACACCACCATGGTCATCACCAGTAATAATCATGTCATCCATATATAAGGACAAAAATAAATTCGTCCTACACTCGTGTATCTAATAAACAAAGCCGAATCATGATCACTTTTGATAAATCTAAGAGTGGTAATCATTATTGAGAATTTCTCAAACCAAGCATGAGGTTCTTGCTTGACACCATACAAAGCTTTGTGAAGCCGAAAAACCTCACCCGGTTGGTGCTGAATTCCTGGGGGAGGAAACTTATAAACCTCCTCTTGGAGGTCACCATTCAAAAAGGCATTTTTGACATCCAATTGAAAGATTTTCCATTGTCAAACGGATGCAACCACAATCATAGTATGTACTATCTTCATCTTTTCCATTGGGGCAAAGGTTTCCTCATAGTCGAAACCGTATTGTTGGGAATACCATTTTTCTACAAGTCTGGGCTTGTACCGCTCAATAGACCCATCAAATTTTGTTTTTATCTTGTACACCCAACGACAACCAATCATATGTTTCCCAGGAGGAAGGGAAATCAAATCCCATGTATGAGTCTAATAAAGAGTCGTGCGTTCCTCAACTATAACTTTATTCCAAAGAGGATGCAATACAACTTCTCTATACGATTCAGGTTCAGACATATGGTGGATGATGACTATAAATTAAAAAAATGATCTTAAGTATGTTGAGTAAGCAAATTCTGGAAGCTTGGTGGACTTGATAATACGAGTAGACCTCCTGAGGGGTAGTGGAGGTGGGTCTTCAATCTCAACAGTCGACAGGACAAACTTAGGAATAAGAGGAGTCAAGGAACTTTCTAAAGAAGTGGGTGTGTCATGAACTGGTGGATTAGACAGCATAGAAGAATCTCGAGCCTCTATATCCTCATTAAAAGGATCAATATACAGAAGATCTAACTTCGTTACATTATGGGTTGTAGCAGGAATCGAGTATAAATGATTAAGTTCCAAAAAGGTGACATGTAGGGAAACATATCACTTCTGACTCACAGGATCATAAGAACGATATCCTTTCTGTCCAACACCATACCCCAAGAATCCACAAAAATAACAGATTTCGACCCCAACCTGTTCCTTTCAACATAAGGACGAAGAACAAAACAAGTACATCCAAAGACTTGTAGAGCAATGTAGTTTGGTAGGTGAACATATAACTTCTCAAAAGGAGATATTCTTGAATTCATTATAGTTGGGATATCATCAATCACATAAAAAACAGTTAAGACTAGTTCTCCCCAAAGGGCACTAGAACTCTGCGCACACAAGAACAATGAGCAAGCTATCTCAATAATATGATGGTGTTTCCGTTTTGCCACACCGTTTTGCTTAGGAGTATCAATACACAATAACTAGTGTATGGTACCATCTAACCAACTAACTAAGAAAAATCATTAGATGTATATTCACCCCTAAGTCACACATGAAGCACTTTATCACAGCTGAATGTTAAGTTTTAACAAGAGCTCTAAAATTGTTGTAAGTGCCAAGGAAATTAGATCTACATTTCATAAGATAAACCCAGGTATAACACATATAATCATCAATAAAAGATGGAACATAGGTCGACCCACCCTTTATGGATACTGGTCTAGGACCCCACACATCAGAATGGATAATATCAAAAGGAGCAATAGAACAAGACATAGTTTTATTAAAAGGTAAAGCAAATAATTTTGCCAATTTACAACCACTACAATCATAAATATCACAAGTGTTTAAATGACCCAAAACACCATTAGATACTAGAAAATTCAAACATGATACAAATACATGTCCCACACGAGAATGCCAAAGATAAAACTGAGATGACAAAGGACTCAAATGGAAAAAAAAATCAATGCTCGAGGCAGCAACAACAAACACTTTGATAACCTCTAAGACTTAAACTTCTCCCACCCTACGACCGATCCCAATCACCTTATGAATGCCTTGGTCCTATATAACACATACGAGATCAGAAAAGAACACCTAATTACCAGACTTACATAATTGGCTGACTAAGGAAAGATTCAAAGTGATTTTGGGAATTTAATAAACATACTGAAGAGACATATGAGGGATATAAACAAACCCAACACCCTCAACTGTCATAGAAGTATCACTAGCAGACATAACAAAGATAGATGACATGCATGAAAAAGAAGTAAATGATGACAAATAAGGAGACATGTAATAGGTTGCACCATAATCTAAAATCGACAAAGTTTAAGGTATACATGAGGTACCAGATGAAGTAGGACCAGAATGGGACATAGATGTAAACATGGCAGTAGGATTGGATGCCAAATACTATCTAAAAATCTCAAAAACCTTGGGATCTAACGTACAAGGTTTCAGGTTGCTAACTGACTTAGTGTCAACTTTTGGAGCAACAACAACATTAGTGAACTGTGGAGGGTGAGGTTTCCATGGAGGAGATCTATAGGAACGTGACTAAAATGTTTTCTGACCAGAACTATATTGTTGTCCCGACTGAGTTTGTATATATTTACCCTTGTTAAATAACAATGGACACTGAGCTTTCTAATGAAATTTTTGTTTACAAAAGGCACACTCATCATAAGAAACCCATGGAGTTTTTCGAGACTGATTAGTGGAAACAACAAGCAAAACATAAGTGGAAGTAAGAGTAGAGATTACTTTAGACCCTTTATCAATGTGACACTTGATACGAGTTTCTTCAACAATCAGATGATGAATAATGGAACCCGTTAAGGGAAGGGGAACTAAGAAGAATCATTCCACGTAGGCCTTCAAAATCAGAACACAATACCATCAAAAACTGAGCCAAATGTTGTTCTTTCCTCCTAACAATATAAGGCTCAATGTCTTTTAACTCTTTAGATTCAACAAGAGCCAATTGATCCCACAAATTAGATATAGCAAAATAGAAATCTGGAATACTCATATCATTTTGTTGAAGGGCATGCATGTCATATTCTAATTGATATTGTCAAGAAAAGTAGGACTGAGTATATGATCTCTCCTAATGATTCCAAACTTTCTTTGTTGTCTCATATTTAGCCAATTATATACCAATAAACTATGTAGCAGAATTGTTAATCCAAGTAATGACCTTCGAGTTATCAGTCTCCCAAATATCAACTAACAAATCAAAATTCTCAGCTTGAGGCACTTAAGGTTTAGCTTTAACCCCAATGACATACCCAACATATTCTTCCCACAAAGGCAGTTATTTATAACATAGCTCCAATACATGTAATTCTTTCCATCTAATCGAGTACTGTTGACTGAAGGGAATCATACTTTTTAGTCATTTTGGCAACAAATTAATAACCACGATAAGAACAACAACAATAATAGACAAGAAATAAGAGAACAAGAACAACAATAAACTTGCGGAAGCAGTAAATCGAAAAAGGATGAGTCAAATAGCAGAAATCAAAACATCAGAAATCAAACTTGCGAAAGCAACAAACGAACAAAAATAGAAGATGAACAACAATAATAGATCGATCTGTTCCATAAATGACTGCTACAAAACCTTCTAACTTCATATCAAACCTCCACTCTGATACCATGATAATAGAACCATATTTTTTTAAAAGAGAGAAATTACAAGTGTTCTTGAAGGAAAAGTTTAAGAGCCACAAACCAGAAAATGGAGAATAAATACTAGCAAAGAACCAAACCTTAACGGGCTAGAGGCTAAAGAGCCCATAAACATGTGGTCTAACACATGTTATGTTCATCTATTGAGGGTTTAAGTCTCAATACTTATTCGATTATTTGTAGTAATTCATATGTAACTGAAGAACCCTTTAGTGATAAAAGAGAGTTCCAAGTGGTGGCGTCTTAGAGGATTACAAGATGTGGTAATTATTGGTTTCTCATTTGACATTAATATGAGTACATAGTACTTTCCGAGCATATGTTACCATGACGATGTTTATTATGTTTTGTTCTAATTCTATGAGTAGGAGACATATATGTATATATGTATCAAGTTTGAGTCTTTAAATGATTAAAATACTTTGGTGAGAAAGTATCTTTAATCGTTTTATTTAATTACAACAAAATGATTTAAAGGGTACACGTCTTACTTGTTTATTCAAGGAAAACAAAGAGATTTTAGAGTATCAACTCTTAAATGTTTAGTTTAATGACACCGAAGAGATATAAGAATTACGAGTCTCTAATTGTTTAATTCAATGACAAGTATAAACTTTTGTTCTAAAATAAAACTTGTTAATTGGAAAACAATATGCGGAAGGCCTAAATAGGCAAAACGTAAGTAAGGAAAGTCACTATTCTACAAATAAAATATGGAAATCATATTAAAGAAAATTTGCAGTTCTATACTCCCCCTCAAGATGGAACGTGTAGATTACAAACGCCTAACTTGTCAAGTAGAAGCTTCAGCTGTCCAACACCAAGGGCCTTTGTGAATAAATTTGCCATCTAGTCTTTAAAATTAAAATATAATGGCTCAAACTCATTTGACTTAACTCATTCTCTTACGAAGTAGCAATCCATCTAAGTGTGCTTTGTACGTTCATGAAAAACCAGGTTATTAGCTATGTGTTTTACAACCAAGTTGTCACAAACTAATTAAGTTGGATGATTTTAATCAAAATCCAATTCTTTCTAAAGCCAATGTAACCAAAGAACCTCACTGACCGTGGTTTCCATCATTCGATACTCGACTTCTGCTAACGATCTTGATATGATCAATTGCTTTTTCAATTTCCAAGATATTGGTGCCCCTCATAGAAGGAGTAAAAACCAGTTCTTGATCTTCTCGTTTCTAGAAAACCAAGCCAATATGAATATGTATAAGCAACAAGATTGGCACCACCCTCATTTGGGAGTAAAATTCCTTTCCCTGGAGTAGATTTTTAGTACCTTAAAACTCTTAAGGCTGCTTCCATATGATTATTTCGTTGATCATACACAAATTGACTTAGCACATTGACTGAATATGTGATGTGTGGTCTGGTGGCTTGTAGGTAAAGGAGTCTACCTACTCACCATCGATATATTCTATCATCAACACACACTTCTCTATCATCCCTTTTAAGTTTCAATTTTTTCCATTGGAAGGGCACTTGGTCTGCACCCCATCATTCTACTATCCTCTAGAATATCCATCAAATATTTTCATTGACTAAGAACAATTCATTCCCTTGTACGAGCAACTTTGATTCGTAAAAAATATCAAAGTGCACCAAGATCCTTAATGCCGAAATTTATCATCAAGAAATGTCTTTATCTCTTTAATTTTCTTAGAGTCATCACCTATAATAATAACATCTTCCACATATATGAGAGCTACCACAAAGGAATTTCTTGTTTTGTATAAGAAAATGGAATGGACAACATCTGATTATTTAAACCCTACTTCATTTAAAGTTGATGTTAACTTATCGTACCAATTCATGGAGGCCTGGTTTAACCTAAAAGGAGACTTCCTTAGCTTACAAACCTTAGTACCTTTACCTTTTTTCAAAACCTTATTGAATTTTAATATAAAACTCCTCGACTAAATCACCATGTAGAAAAGTGTTATGGGCATCTAACTGGTGTATCATCCAATTCATCTTTACTGCAACCGCCAAGATAGTTTGAAACTATGACTACCCGAAAGATTTGGATCAAGCAAGGTCTAGATTGTAGCCTTTGTGCAAGTGAATTCACAATGTAACCTTGTTACAATAAAACTTTGAAAGCCATAAGGACATTAGTGGCATGTGTATGTATATAAGTTCATATATACATATATACATATATATACCATGAAAATAATATTTATAAAAAGCTCTTGAAAGTAAACAAATTATAACAAGTTAAGATAAATCAAATAGTTGAAACATAAATCATGAACCATACCTTGCTTTATAATCTTAAGCATAAGACCCCACCCATTTAATGATTTGGATTGCCCAAGGCCGAAAACACAATGCTTAGGAAGTACTAAGACCGAAATTAACACCATACAAGCCTATTAAGGCTGAAAAACAAGCTAAACAGAGCTAGAACCGAAATCACAAGCCTAGGAGATACCTAGGCCGAAATTAAACAAGTCTAGGCTGAAATCACTTGCGATTTCGTCCATATAAAGGGAAATTCAAGGGATTTCGGCCTAAGGGAAGTAAAAGGATAAGATAGTTGACTTTTCTGATAAGATACTTCATGATTTCCCCATGCAAAGTATTAACCAACAATATCCCACATATTACACATCAAGTATGCATGTATTAACCCCAGACTACCAATTAAACATCCTATCATTCCCTTTCTTTAAGGACTAGATCACCACTTAGGACTTTCCCTATTTTCCAATTTAAACTTCCAATAAACCTCGTTATCTCTCAAGAGCAAATTCCAAGATTTCAAGCTCAAAAATCCTTCAAGTTATCCTTAGATCTTTGTAAGTATACTCTATATTCCTAGTGTTTATATATGATTTTATGTTAGTTTCAATATTTTTACACACATATTATTATGTGTTAAAACCTTAGGATACCAAGAACGCCAAGAGGTTCATCAAAACATTAAAGTGCTTAGACTTGAAGATCTTCACACTATCATCTCAATCAACCCACAAATCCTTTCAAGGTGAGTTCATACCCCCACATTTTCAATCTTTTTTAATGTTTTAGGGGGGGGGGGGATACAAGTAAAACTTTGTTTATCCCAAAAATATTTGCATGTCTTCATTTTATGTTAAACATAAAATATTATATGCATCAGGCATGGTTAATTAAAACTAGTTTTTGGTTTAACTGTTTGTGTTATGTATATGTTTGAATAGAAAAACTAATAAAAAAAACATCATATATGTTATAAAATCTTAATAGAATTTATGATTTGTAAAGCTACATGGTTTTTGGAAACTTTTACTAAAAGATAGCTTTTCTTGTAAAAATGGTTACATTATAGTCCTTTGTTAATTTAGTGAGTTTTAACCCAAAAATATTATGTTTTGATTGTATATTTTCATACTAGATGTAAATACACATTTATATTTATATAAAAGAGTATATAAATATTTTCAAACAAGCAAGATAAGCTATAATTGATATAGTTTGGAAGTCACAAACCACACCTTCATTTTCGAAGATACATATAATTATTCAAAGGTATAATTATCTCATTTTATAAGAAAATGAGTCATAGTTCACGTTAAATTTAGAAAGTCTATGCCTATGGTTAGTCTACGTACCGTAGGATATCACACACATCAATCCATTCTTGTTATTCGTCTTCTAATAAAAGAGATTCATGATTCAGCATATGAAACCACATGCTGATGAGATCTCGAAATACTATGTTAGTGAATGGTAGTTTATACCCCTGATCAGTGGCGGAGCCAAGATAAAAGTAAAGGGGTATCCCAATTTTATTTTTAGGGTAACCCAATATTTTTTCCGGGGTACTTGGGTTTCCCCGGTTCAGTTTCGATTTTAAACTCAAACCTTAATTGAATCCTTAACTAACCTCAAGTCTTGTTATATAAACATGAAGTTGAAGTATATTTTGATACTTGAATCAATGTGGAATTCAAAGTAGATATCAAATGAAGTATGAGGATAACAAGCTTATATAATAGACAAAAATGGTTTAGTTTACATATGTTTGGCAATGTGGGATAGAATAGCTATAAAACAAAAATAAACAAAGAATATGCAAGGAGGAATTGAACTTGATAGCTTTACTTTGAAAAGGCAACACCTTAACCAGTAGCTCTACTATTTGTTTGTGTTTATAATTGAAGGGATATATATATATATATATATATATATATATATATATATATATATATATATATATATATATATATATATACATTATACTGAAAAAAATTGAAGAATCCGTAAACAAAAATTACACTAACGAAAAAATTTTGAGGGGTATCTCGGGCTACCCCGGGATCTCCTTGGATCCGCCTATGACCATGAGACCAGGAGACGTCACAATATTACTAGACTACAAGTTGATATTCTATTTTACTTGAAGATTAATGGTTGATGTCAAAAAGGGGGAGATAAAGAATCATGGTAGAAATAAAAAGCAATCTCTCTACTAGGAAAATCCCACTTGGTAAAGCACATTTCAAGGGGAGTTAAGCTGACATCAACATTATCAGATCTTCATCTCTTCTCCAATGGAAAGTCACACTTATTCTTAGGGGATCATTCGTTAAAGCTGAAGAGTTAAAAGCATTCGTTAAAGCCGAAGAGTTAAAAATACATTCTTATTCTCTGGGGGAACACGAGCAAAATAATTCATTAACGATTAGTTTTGAGATCATTAGGTAGGGGAGATTGTAAGGTCACACCTTAAGATCTGATGAGTCAAACACATAACATGTTGATCCATCAGCGTCAGCGTCTACGAGTCGACAGCGCCATCGCCAACTTAACAAGTTCAACAACGTTAGCTTATAGTTCTTCTATTGTAACCTTTAGTATATTAGCCAGTTATTATAGATAAATATAGAATAGATCAGATCCCATATCTTAATGATAAGATCGGTTATTAGTATAGATTAGATACAATCCCGTCAATCAAGGGATATACATGTATATATATATATATATATATATATATATATATATATATATATATATATATATATCAGTATATATACTGCATTAGGGCTAACCCGAATGTAGTGCTAGCGTTCGTGGCTTTGTGTTAATTGTCTTTGTGACAAACCTTGTCTTCTTGGTGAAGACAAAACCTCTTTTCTTGGTTAAAGGAACATTTGGAAAAAACCTCTAAGTGTCATAAGGTTTCTCTCCTTCATGAAAATGATAATGAGGAAACGATTTCACTAAGAGAGATTCTAAGAAGATAGCAATTATGTAGATTTACTATTAGATAAACAGCCTTTTACAATGCAATGCATGTCGTAAAACGCTCAGACTACGTGCAAATGCGCATCAAGGAAGGCCCTATCATAACGAGAGACGACACGCTTTTGCGTGTCGTCTATAGACGACACACATTTATGACGTGCATTTACGACACGCAATGTGTATGATTAAAACCCATGTCAAGAAAGACCATGTCATAAATGAAGATGACACACACTTTTGCGTATCGTAAATTTGAATGTTCAAAAAAAATATTTATATAATTATTAATTTTTAAATTAAATTTGCATTTAATGTCTCATAATAAAAATAAAATACCATATACAAAAATACTATCCATGCATCAAAATTTAATGTCATACAATTCTATTTCTTACAATATATAAATTTGCATTCATCTAATCTACAACTAACAATTGAAATCAAGAATGCAACACTTGCATTTGCAGCATCTTATCTCTTTTAGCTTGAGCTTTCTTTTCCTCTTCTAACTCCAGAGCTATTCGCTTTCATCAAGTCTGTAAACACAGCACAAAATCACTTGCAGCATCTTATCTCTTTTAGCTTGATGTTAGTATCTCAGTTGATAAATTTAAATCCTTGAATTAAGAAACATAAATTAATAAGTTAGTGAAATATGAATATACACTAGAAGTAATGTAAAAAGCAAATTACAAAAATGGTCCCTATGATTTCTGATTCTTATTCTGTTTAGTCCAGAATTTGAACTTCTTTTTAATACTTTTGGTCCATATTTCAAGGTTACAGGGACAAAAATCGATAAATAAGGAGGAAACTTGAAATAGATTTCAATTTTGGACTAAAAAGGGTAAAAATCAAAAAGTAGAAGGACCAATTTTGTAATTTACATAGATTAAAAAAAGTAGAAAAAACAGATAAAGAACAAACATGGCCCACAGTTCCTATAGCAAGAGTAAAACGCAAAGCATCAGTGCCATATTCTTTTTTGAAATCCAACATTATTTATTTTGCAAAAGAGTACCTATAGCACCAATGTTTATGAAGGTCCCCATGGCTCCATCATTACCCCACTCCATGTACTCCAAAATCTTTCTTGTTCCTGCAGGCTGTAATGGCATTCCTGCGAGTTCTCCTTCTCCCTTGGATCCTTGAACAGAAACCTGAATAAATTTTAAACTTTTATTTATATTGGAATATTTTTTGTTGTATATACAATAACTGAATTTGACATTTATAGTTTAGGAGTTGGAAAAGTATACTCAGGAGCTGGTGCAAGATCAAGTACACTTCCACTTCCCATAAGCAATGGCATTATGTATAGTGAACCTTTACCAGGAGGTGGTGTCTTAAAAAAAATTCATTGTCATTCAAATTCAAAAAATAAAAAAGTAAAAAATAAATAGATATATTTAGGTGCAAATGCAATGCAAACCCATCTTTCATTTGCCAATAATGTGGCCTTAACAGCTTCAACAAACTGAGCAACAAAAGGAGAAGGCATGCACATACGCTCTGCCAGCATCATCATCCGTGTTCCATTAAGGATTGAGAACTTTGAAACATTCCAGGAATATCATGTGGAGCAATCTTTTTTCGATTCTTACTCAACTGAGTCTTTGCAAGTTCTAGCAATGAATAACTAACCTGCAACCAAAAATATGTTAGAAAATAAATATAAACACTAATTTGTTATTATACTATATTGATATTAATATTACCTCCTTTAAAATATCACGAGAACACATAAAATCTTGCCAGCAATGCAAGACATAATTCTCGGACTTTCCCCTGACCCAAAAACAGTATTTCCTTTATTAAGTCTAGGCATCTCGGACCTCTTAAGTCTTCTTATTTTTGACAACATGCTATTAGGAACTTTGCAAGCCTGCAAAATGTTATAGCATCATTATTATTAATAAATGGTAATACAAATACAAATTTTCACATTAAATTCATTAAATCAGTGAGTTTGTTAATATTGTAAAAACCTTGACTCTGTTGAGAAGAACATCAATGTCAAATCCAGATATGTTGTGGCCAACAAGAATATCACTACCTGAAAAAAAAAGTATTTAAATTTAATGTAATCAATAATGTTACAAACAAGATTTTAAGAAATAATGTGAAAGTACCTTGGCCTTATGACATTAGATGACAGATGCAGATGCAATTTCGTTTATGCTTTGTTTTTGATTTATTACATTTTTCAGATTGATTTCAGTAAAAACTACAGGAGGAATCTCTCCAGTGTTTTTTGAAGAGGTTGTAACTTTAATGTTCTTAGGGAAATCCACTCTAACCTCAAACTTGCACCAGCTTACATGATCAAGGGGTAAGAAAGTAATTTGAGCATTTTGTGAAGAGCTTAAGTGTAAATGTGAAAAGAAAAATGAAAATTTTAAAGGCTTACACGTTGAGCAGAGGCTTACATGTTGAGCAGTGGAAGAGGTGGTAAATTTTGAAAGTGATAGCCATGAAGGTCCCTTTATCTTTCTTTTGATAAGAAAAAGCTCCAAAGCACTAAATAATACATAATATTAGTTTTCAGATTCTTGTGAAATTGATTATTAAAAAATCAAACTGATAAGTAACAGATGAAGGTGATTATCATGAAATCAAGAAATACATAAAGAATCGAAGTCAATCAAGTAAGTAAAGAGATGAATTTAGAAAAAATCATACCTGGGAATGATGAAGTCGAATGCGATGATGAGAAATCGTGGAAAACTTCAAGCCAATAGAAATTACTACACACAACTAAGTCAATCAGAGTTGAGGGCTTTATGAACTGGAATCGGACCATATTTGAGTTGGTTGACCATATTTCTTCTGAAATTTTTATGCGTAATACTTGAAATTCAGAAACCGTAGATGTATAAACAAAGCTTCATGAAACCCATAGGAACAGATAAGGAACTCATAATCCATGTGTATTTGCGAAGGAAAGGGAGGGGGGGGACGAACTAGGGTTAGAATTGAAGGAAATATCTTTAGAATTAAAGAAAAGATTTAGTAAATAACCTACCTGAGCAGCTTTGTACGAGTATATGGTAGCATCTTCTAAGTCGTTTACTTTAATTTTTCTTAGATAAACTTTTTCTCCAAACCATATTAGTTGTTGGTACTGATTTTAGGGTTTCACATGGAACAAGAAACAGGTGGTGATGGGGAAGATGGTAGGGCGTCGATGGATGGTAGGAATGGTGGTGATGGTAGATTGTGTTGAGATTGCAGGTGGTGAGATGTAGGTGCGACGACCATGGTGGTGGTGCAAGATAGTGGTGGTCTGTACCATGGAGGAGAGAGAGGGGGGGGGGGGGGGGGAGATGGTGGTGAGTCTGATCGTGGTGATCGTTTCTGTGGAATGAGGTGAGGTGAGCGTTCCTGTGGAAGGAGGAGACACAACAGGCGGGGTTTTTAATTTTTTGGATTTCATTCCCCCCTGACTATTAAAAAACGAAAATGCACGCTCATATACTAAAATTATAAAGAGACAGGGTAACACGACACGGTTTTTTGGATAGGTGCCCTCTGTGTTTTTTTTGTTGGACACTAATTTTAGGGCGCCCAAAAATGTGTGTCCTCTATCCTTCAAATTTTAGAAAACTGACATTATTTTTTAGGTCACGCACAAATGCGCGTCCTCTATCAACGCGTGTCGTTATTTGCATGTCATTAAAGGGCTATTTCCTAGTAGTGATTGAATTCTCAAATTCGATTATGATTACGACATCCCTCTTCATAGTTCGAATTATGAGATTTGGCGATTAGTCTGAACATTTTGGGACTTAGTAATATAAGTTCTGAATTATTTTAGACACACATGTGAGTTATATAAGGAAAGGTGTATGAGTTTGAGATTCTCAGATAAAGGCTTATTAAAGCATATCGTATTAGGAAAATGAACTTTGGAAGTCAATAAGTATTGTTTTCTAAGAAATTTAGCTAATTTCTAAATACGTGTCAAAGTTAGTGGGAGCATAAATGTTATGCTGGAATGGGTATAATCATCATGTTAGTGGGAGCATGATTACTATTTTAAGTGTTGCAAGTTAGCAATATTAATTATAGAAAACAAAAGGTTTCACTTTGCAAAGTTGCAGGGGTTGAAAAGTTGTGTTGCTATAATTAAGGGAGAGAATGTTATACTTTGTTTCCAAATCTAAAATCTTAGATCGAGAAATTTTAATCAAATTTAGTCAAGGATATATTAATTGCGTCCTCAAATTTCGATTATGATTACGAAATCCCTCTTCATAGTTCGAATTTTGAGAATGTGGCAAATAGAAATGTTATGGCAAATGGCTGATAAAGTATCATGCTTTTATGTAAGAGATTATGAATCGTGTCCCATATGCTTCTGGTATAGGATCGATTGCATATGCTGTAATATTTAACCGTTCTAACATTTTCCAAATGCCTAGGGCATTAAGAGGGAAAAAGGACTAGAACCACATTTGACTAAAATAATTAAACAACGATCAAGGACAATCTAAGGTTCGCCAAAGATTGGACGCTTGTGAACAGTTGGAAGTATACTAATGGATGGACCATATTGACTTTATTATGAATAGATATGACTCTATTTAGAATGAGTTTTCATATGGCAAGTATGGAAATGTTTCCATATTGGGAGTTGGACGTTAAAAACTTATGTCTAGATAAGAAAATCTTATGCAAGAAGGATGTTCAAAGGAATGCACTTAGAATGTGAGACATCACATCTATGGACTTGTCTTGTAACAATCTCCAATAGATCATTTTGTAATTTCATTGGCCGAATCTTGGTGACTTTTGTGCCGTGACATTATGTAAGGACCGTTGCATAAAATATTAGAATCTAACATATTCTAGTAGTGGCGAGAATTTTTTATTCTTACACTAATGATTAGGAATTGTGAAATGAGCATAATTGGAAATGTGTTCAATTGATCTATTTCACAAAGCAAGAACCATATGTAAACATAGTGTGTATGCTTGGTGTATGGGACAACTGTTGTTATATTTCAAGTAAGAAGTTGAATACCCGAAACAACAAATAATGAGTAATCAATATGGTGATTAAATAAAAGTGTTTTATTTATACTCAAAGGTCTGAGGCTATATAGTATTAGTATTATTCTTGTGCTTCACTTTGCATGTTTTGACTTCCCGGATAATAAGATTATTCAAAACGTTCCACAGTCGCTCATACTTTGGAAGTATGTATGAAAGAAGATTGTCATGAATTGGTTTGTAGATTGTCTAAAGTACATTAGTCATAGAAAATGTTTGGTGCAATGTTCATGAGTGCTTATGAATATGATTTGAGCATTGGATTAAACCCACGCTTACTTGAATCACTTCATGGATTTTATCACGGGTGGTTAGTGAGACGATAATATCTTATATTCTTGAAACCGAGATGTGTGAGTTGTATTCTGAAAGTCGGTTGCACATTGATAATATGTAAAAGCACCAGTAACTTGGTGTTATAAAACATATTGTTGTGTGTGATTTGATGAGTGGGTACAAGCGAGCCTTGAGTCAAATTTTATCCGTTCCGTTTACCGAAAGTGGGATAAAAGTGATATTTGTGGGCCCCTCGATGATTTAGTGATGACACCCTAAGCGCTTGGCCAAGCCGGGACTAAGTTGATGTGTTTAATTGTAGTCTGTTGTCAGTCGTCATAAATCGGAAATCGGGAAACAACACATGAACGGAGAGTATGATTAAAATCCATGTCTCAGTTCATACGATATCTAGAATGGAGGAATATATGATCCCTTATCTAAAGGACACGTTTCTGATATGATCAGAGTTCGACAGCGGATTTTAAAAGCTACGATTGCCTAGTTATTAGACTTATCCAAATGGGAGACTATTGGATTATGTGTCTAAGCCCATAACTATTTTGGTATGTACTTAAACCGATTGTGAGCATGGTCCTTTTGGGTTGCCTTTACCATAGCAACTGATAGGATGAATTAAGGATAAAGAGGTTTAATTGTGATTTATTAATATATTATGTGAATAATATATTAAAAGAGAAATTATATTGTTTAATTAACATTAGTCAAGAATTAATTAAGAATTAATTTTGTGGCTAAAAGAGATTAATTAAACTTGGGTGACTAATATTGTAATTATAAGATAATTGCATTGTGGGCTATGGATTCCTATTGGAAAGAGGATTAGACGAAATCTATGGGAAGCCCATATGGATTTCGTCCAAGGGCTTTCTAAAGGGACTCCATCAGTTGTTTAAGGCCTAAGCAGAGAATTAGGGTTTTCCCTGAAAACCCTAGCACCACACGAGTATAAATGGACCCCTAGGGCACCCAAAACGTGGCTAAGCATTCCTTGGAGTTTCTTGGAAGTTTTGGTGCTTCCTCCATCTCTCCTTGTTCATCTTATTGCTCATGATGTTTGTGACTCCATTAGAGGTGCAACATTTGAGGCACTAAGCTTTCAGAAGTCAAGATCAAGAGGAATTAAGATTGTTATTGCTACATAACAATCAAGGTAAGATCTAAATCTTGTTCTTATGTTAATATCGATTATCACATGCTAGATCTAGGGTTTATTGCTTTGGTATTCAATGTTGTATGTTTAATTAGAAAAACCAAGATCAAAGCAATTAGGGTTGCATGAACACCATAGGAATGATGTTATGCTCAAAACCCAACAATCCTTAGATCTTTGTAAGTATACTCTAGATTCCTAGTGTTTATATATGATTTTATGTTAGTTACACTATTTTTACACACATATTATTATGTGTTAAAACCTTAGGATACCAACAACACCAAGAGGTTCATCAAAACATTCAAGTGCTTAGACGTGAAGATCTTCACACTATCATCTCGATCAACCCACAAATCCTTTCAAGGTGAGTTCATACCCCACATTTTCAATCTTTTTTTAAAGTTTTAGGGGGGGGATACAAGTAAAACTTTGTTTATCCCAAAAATATTTACATGTCTTCATCTTTATGTTAAAGATAAAATATTATATGAATCAGGCATGGTTAAAACTAGTTTTTGGTATAACTGTTTGTGTTATATGTATGTTTGAATAGAAAAATTAATAAAACAAACATCATCTATGTTATAAAATCATAATAGATTTTATGATTTGTAAAGCTACATGGTTTTTGGAAACTTTTACTAAAAGATAGCTTTTCTTGCAAAAATAGTTACATTATAGTCCTTTGCTAATTTAGTGTGTTTTAACCCAAAAATATTATGTTTTGATTGTATATTTTCATACTAGACGTAAATACACATTTATATTTATATAAAAGAGTATTTAAATAGTTTCAAACAAGCAAGATAAACTATAATTGATATAGTTTGGAAGTCACAAACCACACCTTCATTTTCGAAGATACATATAATTATTCAAAGGTATAATTATCTCATTTTACAAGAAAAGGAGTCATAGTTCACGTAAAAGTTAGAAAGTCTATACCTATGGTTAGTGTATGTACCATAGGCTATCACACGCATCAATCCATTCTTGCTATTTGTCTTCTAATAAAAGAGATTCATGATTCAGCATATGAAACCACATGCTGATGAGATCTCGAAATACTATGTCAGTGAATTTTAGTTTTTACCCATGATACTTGGAGACGTCACAATCTTACTGGACTACAAGTTGATATTCTATTTTGCTTGAAGATTAATGGTTGATGTCAAAAATGCGGAGATAAAGAATTATGGTAGAAATAGAATGAAATCTCTCTACTAGAAAAATCCCACTTGGTAAAGTACATTTCAAGGGGGAGTTAAGCTGACATCAACATTATCAGATCTTCATCTCTTCTCCAATGGGAAGTCACAATTATTCTCAGGGGATCATTCGTTAAAGCTGAAGAGTTAAAAGCATTCGTTAAAGCTGAAGATTTAAAAACATTCGTTAAAGCTGAAGAATTAAAAATACATTCTTATTCTCAGGGGGAACATGAGCGAAAGAATTCATTAACAATTAGTTTTTAGATCATTAGGTAAGGGAGATTGTAAGGTCACACCTTATGATCTGATTAGTCAAACACATAACATGCTGTTCCATTAGCGTCAGCGTCTACGAGTCGACAGCGTCATCGCTTGCTTAACAAGTTCAACAGGTTTAGCTTATAGTTCTTCTGTTGTAATCTTTAGTATATTAGCTAGTTATTATAGATAAATATAGAATAGATCAGATCCCATATCTTAATGATAAGATCGATTCTTAGTATAGATTAGATACAATCACGTCAATTAAGGGATATATATATATATATATATATATATATATATATATATATATATATATATATATATATATATATATATATATATACTACATTAGGGCTAACCCGAATGTAGTGCTATCGTTCGTGGCTTTGTGTCAATTGTATTTGTGACAAACCTCGTCTTCTTGGTGAAGACAAAACCTCTTTTCTTGGTGAAAGGGACATTTGGAGAAATTCTGTGTTATTTAGTTTTTGTTGATTATTTCGTTTAGATTAGTTTTACCTTTCTTGTTCATACTTGAAGTATATGCGATCATAATACAAACCTTCATGTTGCACCAAAGTGAATGATGTTGCACTAAAGTGATAGATGTTGGGCCACTAGTGATCATGATGCTCCATCATGTGTTTGGTTGATGCTCATGAGCTTGAAGGTTCCAGAAGCATCTGCATGACACTTTGTGATTGGTTGGAAATTAGGGCATCCCATAAATAGGCTAATTATAGATGGGTCTGGCCCATCAAATTTAGAGTTTCCCATGTTTGCCTATAAATATGCTCATCTTCTCATTATTGTAAATTGTTAGATTTCTGTGAGAGCTCAAAGTGGGATACAATTTTGAGTGGTTGTAATAGTTCCAAAAAGTTAATAAAATCTTCTCTCTCGTTCGCCCATGGACGTAGATAACCTTGACTGAACAACGTAAATTATTATGTTTTTTTATTTATGTTTTTCAGAAGTTTTTCACAAGCTCATCGAAGTTTGTTTTGATATTTGTCTGAAGTACTTAACTTGTTTTGTTGTCACTGAACACTGTAACACTTCCAGTTGGGATATTTTTGCAATTCAAGTAAAAAAGACTTGATTCTTTTTGCCTTGCGTTCCTTGTAGTCTTAGACTACATATAGGCACGTTTAAGTTACTGATATATTGCACTAAAATTTTAATTTACATAAGCATTTCAAGGCGATTCTTAACATGTCCTAATACTTTAACATCTTATAAAATTAAAATTTTCTTGATGTTACACAATTGCATAAACTACCACATGTGGATGTCATCGTTAGGATGGACCATTGACATGAATGAAGGGTGGGAAGACATGTGAACAACCAATTTAATCATTTGATTCTTGGTTGATGTATGTAACTCCAAGCATTCCACAACATCATCATCACAAGCCAAAAGTACCAATTCCGAGTCATCGTCTATATACTTGATTGTAAAATTTCCCATATCATATATATTAAATCGCCTCATTATCTCTCGCTGTAAATCCCCAAAACCCCAATTCTTCGACATCCGAAATCTTATTTTCTCGTCACTATAAGTGGCTTTAACCCTGAAAATATCTTCATAAATTGAGTTGGGGCTCTTTGGTGCCGGCGGGATACCTTCATTGTCAACTAGTTTTTTGTTTGGTGTTGAAAGCAAAGCATTCCTGTTGTTGTACCTCTGTTTTCATATAATAAAATAATGAAAACTAATTTTAGTGTATTTATAACTATGTTATAAAAGTGTATAAGCAGAGAAAATTGTCTTACAAGGAACATTTTCTTTTGCGACAAGTGAGCATTTTCATTATGCACAACATTTCCAGATGAACTACTTGAACCATGGTTACAAGAAGATGGAGAATCAGATGGTGTTACGGATTCTTTTAAGATATTGACTCGATTGTTGACTTTTGGTTTGGGATTTGGTGAGATAGGGGGGTTTAATTCTGGGAAATTGTTATAGAATGATCCAAGTTTAATCATCCCATCAGCACCTTGGACCGAATCGATGATGACTTGGAGTTTCTCTAAAGAATGACTTACTTTCTTGATCTTTCGTGATGGCCATCTCATGATTCCATGTTGTCTGCATATTCGTTTTAGAGTAGTGGGGCACACTGAAAACATTGAGGAAAATTAGGGAATGATGTTTAGAGATTTTTGGATGAAATACCAAGAAACACAATCTACTTTCACCATTTTATCGATTTACTCGCTTAACTAATTTCACCTTTTGAGAACTAGGTATCCGAGGAAATAGTTTTTTTAACAGTCAAAAAAATATAACTATTTTATGACTATAGAAAATTAAAGTATTGAAGTTCGAGTATCCAACCCCCAATGCTCTTGGCAGCGTCCTTAAGACTCCCAGGAAAGTATTGTTGGATAACTTGTAAACTTATGTTCCTCTCTGTCTTCGCCCGACTCTTTATGCTTGAACGTTTCGATTGTCCTCTTAATCCGTTTCCGGTTACCCACTCTAGATAAGTTTCCTTTTCGAGCTCGCAGAATCCAAATCCATTATAAACTTGGTTTATCATTTTAAATTCTTCTTCTTGTTCTTCCTTGTGACATCCAATGGACAAAATGACATTTTTGCCCCTCTCCTTAGCTTGAATCATATCCGTCATCCAAGATTCACCTAGGGGGTTCGTTTCTTCTTCTGGTTCTTCCTTATGACACTCCATGGACACAATGACCGTTTCACCCCTCTCTTGAGCTTCCACCATATCGGATATCCAAGATTCGTCATGGCTATTCATGTCATTCATTAGTTCTTCATCGTTTATCAAATGCAAGCTCCAGGAAACATGTTTTATCATCAAAATTATCGAGCTTCGGATATGTTTTTGTTCTTCATCTCGTTTGCAATCGCGGGGCAGGAAGAACTCGAGGATGAAATCGGTGGGTCCGGTGTAGCAGGTGCTACGAAGTCGTATTGATATGACACCATTCAACCCATAATAAGAACTTATCGGATAATCAGTCCTACAAAAATCATTAATGTCATTAAAGCAAAGTTGGTTTCTACCCAACGCTTTACCAGCGATACCTTCTCCTGGTACGAGTTGCTCGCCTGAGGTCCCCTCGAAGAAGGATAAAATCTCGGGATCAAAAACATATGAAGCAGATTTGATAACGGAAAAGGAATTAACATGTTGTTGGGATCTCGCTTCACATGGGCCCCATGTTTGAGCTAATGGTAATTTGAATGTGTTGCATATGGTTTTTACAACATCTCGAATCTCTGCAATTACCACATCGTGTGCTTCTTTGAATTCCTGATCAATAGCGACGTACTTTCCTTAATCATTTGGTATATTTTTTAATGTATAATGCTATAATTGGGTAGGTTTTAAAAAAATTGGAAGTAGGGTTGCTATTTCATGCATTTAGATATATCAGAAACAAGTTTTAAAGTGCGATTGACTGGTTGATGAGTTCTTAATGTATTGCTACCTTTGTGTTTGGATGAATCAAGGACTCCGAAGTCCTTAGATCAACAGCCTGCAAGTGAAAATTGATTCAGAAAAGTTTAACCATGAAACTAACTCATTTAACAGAAAAAAAATTTCACCGAGATATGATTGTGGTCTAACTAAACCAACAGAAATATGAGTTTCTGAAACATCATGAATCACCTTGTTATTTGGTTCTGGGCGAATGAGAAATGTAAAGAATAAATGTGCATCTCTGTGTGTGTGTGTGTGTGTGTGAGAGAGAGAGAGAGAGAGAGAGAGAGAGAGAGAGAGAGAGAGAGAGAGAGAGACCTCAAGCGCTTTACAGATGTTTTTCAGTTCATTCGGGAAGTTGACTTTCTGGGAAGTTGTCACCACCTCAACAACACCCAAGCAAGTTTCACCATCTAATTCAAAAACAGGGAGGTTGAGACACCCACAAAGGTTGAGTTTTTGAGCATAAATGACGCGTGGGTCATCCCCTTCTGCAACAAATCGAAGATCTGGAGTGCATGTGGGAAACTTCTTCATGAAAACATGGCTAGGTAAACCGATCATCTCAGTGGAATCATAATCAGCTGCGAACTGGTAGTTTTTTGAAAGCTCTCGATAGTTTGAGAGGTTTGCGTTATCGGAGTTAATAATGAATGATTTGCTTGCTGTGGTTAGGACTTGTTTACCATGTCTAATTACAGGCAGCCATAGTTGAACAAGAAGGTCTGTGTACACTGAGCAACCTTGGTACAGATTTTCAAAGGCTTGAATCAACTGATCATCAAAGACTTCTTGATAATCATCAAGAGGGTGAGGGTGCGTATCTGATTCCTCTGGGGAAACGATTGGATCAAAACAACTCATGAATTTGTCTGTGGGACTAAAGTAAGAAGGTGAAAAATTCAAAAGGGTTGAAGAAGACAGAATAGGACTATCAAAATCAAGACCGTTTTCTTTAATGGATCCAAACATGATGGTTTGATCATCCATAAAGAAATTTTCTTCTTCTTCTTCAAGTCAAAGTTCTATAACGATTAAAAGAAAAGGATTCAGGGACCAGAGCGGAAGAGGTTCACGTAAATGTAAAGCAAGAATAGCAACGTCCAGGAACTCTTATCGTCTTTCTTCAAAAACTAGATGTGTCTGTGTCTCACAAACATTATTCTTTAGAAGAACTGCATATTCACAAGCGCACCTCAGCAAGATTTTCAAGCATCAACAAAAAGTCGGAAAAAAAAAACACAAAGTCATCCAAACCAAACAAGAAACATTATAATGGAGAAAACTGTTCGACGTATACCACATGACAAAATGACAAATCAAAAACACAAAGTCATCGAAACTAAACAACACAACATGCGAAGTCCAACCTCTTTGATGTATTAGTCACAAATAGACATGATAAAAATAAAAACAGTGAAAAGCAAATTGAGACAAGTCCAAAATATCTTCAATCTAATGTCACAGACAGATTCATATGACTACAAATTTAAAAGCCAAGTGTACAAAACAGTGAAAAACAAATTGAGCAACTTACTTGGGAATTTAGTGGAGAAGAGCGAAGGAAGATGAATTGAATCAGGTAGATTTACAATTCCAGAAAGTGAAATCTGAGCTAGCCACTCAGCCTCTAATGTGGTCGACCTACACAAGATTCGGTTCTGCTGGTCTTTTATAGAGGAAACAATGAATCTTTAGAGAATCAACGATACCCATAGGTGACGTAAGACTATAAAATTAACACAAAATTAACCAGCCCACCTTTATCTTTTGCATTCACATGCACAAGAATCTCCAAGGAGACCATATAGAGATGGCATAAAAGCCTTATAAAATCATATCATATTATCTTATCATATCATATTATATCATCATCCACTTTACTATACATAGTAAAGGAAACATGTTTTCTTTCACCATATCTATTTAAAACTCACAACCAAAGTTGTTAAAATTGGGATCCTGCGTAGGATATTTTTTGGTTTGAAAGATCGATCGGGATTGTGATCCTAAAATCGCATAAAATATAAAATAATTTTAATTTATAATTTTAAAACATGCAAAATATTTCAAACATTCAATTTTCTATTCAAAATTTAAAAAAAAAACTTCAAAATATTAGTCATCAGACACAAAATAAAATGATAAACTGTAAATAGGAAAATGATAAAAGACATAAAATTGAAAAAAAAAAACCAAGGTAAGGTAGGATCAGATCGGATCTCAATCCTACAATCATACATGCAATCCTACACCAAATACAATCTGTTTACGAGCTGACTTGTTTTTCATACCTGGGATCGTACGATCCTACGATCAGGATCGCAATTTTGACAACCATGCTGCAAAATCTTAATATTTTAATATAATACATTTAGTTTATTAACCTAAATATGTTTTTAGTTATAAACATTATTTTAAATGGAAGATTTCTTGAACTATTAATATGATATATTTAATTTATTGACTTCAGTATATTATTAAATGCATAATTTAAATTGATATATCAAATAAACTTAAAAATATAGTGTAAATTTAAAACCTAAAGTACAATATCTAATAAACAACATAGATTTTTTAAAATAAAAAAAAGAAAATATTAAATACGATAAATATAAAAAAACCTAAATTTAAAAATCGAATTAACTAAAAGATATCCAAAAACTATTTTTTATAATAACTAAATTTAGTTATAGTTTTTTTTAAATTAATTTACAATAATAATAATTAAAAATATCATAAAGTTATAAATTAAATTATGTTATATTATAGATATCCGTTCATAATTTAAATAATTATAATGATGAAATTAAAACATCATCAGATAATTTTAAAAACTAATAAATCATAACCATAGTTAATTAAAATAATTAAGAAATATAAGTAGTTTTTTACACGTGTAAAAGGGTGATTATAGACCTATAAATTATTTCATTTTATTAAATGTTATTTTATCTATTGTTTAAATTAATTATAATTTTATATCAACAAAATGTAATAACTATTTTTCTAGTTAATATAAACAACATAAATTTTTTCAATAACATATTATCACCAAATGTTTAACTATATAATTTTATTTCGCGTAATGCACGAATATTCGCCAAGTTAACACTAATCATCGAACCTTTATCTTTTCAATTGACATCTACAATCAAATAATTTAAAAGATTTTTATTTCATTAACACACTAGCAACTCTAGGTTGTGGTTGCGAGCCGTGGCTTCATACAATAACATTATAACATCAAGCTCATTAATATACTCGTAGCCCTGTATTTGTTTGGGCACGTAGTGGCATCGTACAATAGCATTGTAACATCGTACCATAGCATTATAGCACAAGTTAATTGTTTAGTTTCCATAATTTTCCATAATATGTGCTGGACATAATAATAGACCTAATACTATAATGAATTAATGATATTGCTAGTAATTTATCAAAGAAGCCATTACCCGTTTGAGTGAGTGTGGGAAAGAAATAACCAAATCAATTCATTCAAACAAACTAAACAATATTCTCTGCCGACAAAATAAAATAACTTCCAAGTAAAGGGAATTTAATCGTATTTTATTAAGTTCGATGATGGACCAAATACGAATTTATATTAAATTTCATAAAAATCAACCAATAAAAAATTTATTGCATTAGTTTTAGGATAAAGTAATATTATTTCACTTTAGTAACTAATAATCGATACAATAGTCCAAGATACACAAGTTGGATTAAACTTTTGATATCATATTTAAATTCAACCAATGAACTTATGAAACTATAAATGGTGTTCCAAAGGGTTTGAGTTATCCATAACAAGTTAACAACACCTTATTAGTCCACTGATTAAAAATTAATATATATATATATATATATATATATATATATATATATATATATATATATATATATATATATATATATATATATATATATATATATATATATATATATATATATATATATATATCGTTAGGTTCATTTGAGACCACTTATATTTTTTGAGACCGTGAGACGCATTTGCTTATTTATTTTTATTTTTTTTTATTTTTTTTTTATTTTTTTTTAGTTAATTCATGTTCCGAAAATAATATTTAAAAAAAGAATTTTTTGATTTTTCCATTTATTTTGCATTTTAAAATTATTTTTAGAATATGTACAGTGTAATATTCTATTTAGAATATTTCACGTATTTTTCAAAAAAAATAGAATTTTTTTTTAATTTTTTTTTTATTTTTTTTAGTTAATTCAAGTTCCGAAAATAATATTTAAAAAAAGAATTTTTAGATTTTTCATTAATTTTGCATTTTAAAATTATTTTTTAGAATATGTCAGTGAAATATTCTATTTAGAATATTTCACGTATTTTTCAAAAAAAAAAACGGAATTTTTTATATTTTTTTTTATTTTTTTTATATTTTTTTTTATATTTTTTTTAGTTAATTCAAGTTCCGAAAATAACATTTAAAAAAAGAATTTTTGGATTTTTCCATTTATTTTGCATTTTAAAATTATTTTTAGATTTGATCTCACGGTCTCACAAAACTAGAATGGTCTCAAATGAACCTGAACCTATATATATATATATATATATATATACTCACGGTCTCACAAAACTAGAATGGTCTCAAATGAACCTGAACCTATATATATATATATATATATATATATATATATATATATATATATATATATATATATATATATATATAACCATTGTCATATTTAATCGAATTTAATCAAATTCGTAGATGTGAATAAAAAACAGATAATTAAAATCTATTGGAGATCTCAAACCCAAATTATAAGTTTGTGGTAGTATGAAGACTTGTTTATTATTATTACTAGGTGTAAAACATATGTACTACATAGGTTAATTAAAAAAATATATAAAGGACTAATAAAATAAGAAAAATAATGAATTATTAAAATTGATTTTTTTATCATTTAAATTTAAATAAATAAATAAAATAAAGTAATGAGCTTTAAATTTTGAAATAAAAAGATAAGTCCATTAATGAAATTGATATTTATTTATTACTACATTTATTGTAACTATTACATTAAAGTATTATGTGGAAATTATTAAAATAGAAAAACCCATAAAATGACATGTGCAAAATAAATTAATTCAAAATAACCACAAAATGACATTTGACAAATTAAATGAGAATGTGACATGTAGCAAAAAAAAAAAGCCTTTCATTTATTAGATTAGATTTGAACCGTTATATATATATATATATATATATATATATATATATATATATATATATATATATATATATATATATATATATATATATATATATATATATATGTATAAAATTATGGGAAAATGACTTGATAGGGTAATATATATTTTTCAATATATACACAATTAATCGTTAATTTTTTTTCTAAAAAATAAACCCATATACCGGATTTTTTTTGTAATAATGCAATCGTTTTGACCGGCTCTTCCCGGTATACCGATCATATACTATTTTTGTTTTATTTGGTGAAATGAAATTGCTATCTGGCATCCACAATGCAACTTACATGGATAGGGTATCATTAATTACACCCTTTATTTAGATGATAACCAGCAATTAAGGGTCATTACTTAGCCAACATTTATCTGCTACGCCATTCCATTGCCCACCATTCCTTCCAAGCTTCTTGAATCTCAATCACAAGCACAATCAACAATGGCAGAAGATGCAGATCCAATCGTTGATATACACTATAATGGGACGTTCGCGCCTTCCCCATTGACGACTTTTGAAGCTGACATAACCTCTATACCATACATAGTTATGAACAAGATGACCTTCCCTGATTTCATCCCTTTTCTTGAAAAGCTTACTAAATGCAAGTATAGAGATGTGTATTTTTTTTTCATATGAAGTTACTATGTCTGAGGGATTGCATGCCATACATAATGACTGTGATTTCAATGAGTTCTTGAAGCTGCCAATAGAAAAGACAGATTACACGTGTACGTAGATCATTATCATGAACCTTTGTTTGATTGGATTCAAGAGGAAGAAGTAGACCATGAACGTGACTTGGTTTTTATTAATGATGTTGATTTCGTTTTAGAAGATGGTATGAAAGCTGAAAATGAAGCGGATGATGAAGTTATATCTCTCAAAAGAAACTTCAGTGATCATTTCCTCAATAAAATTTGTCCAGTAGAGAATGATGACTTGTTTGAAGAAGATGAGAATGCAACACGACGTATCTACCTAATACATAATCATACTCAGGAATGGAATGAGATGAAGCCTTAATTAGGTATGAATACTCTGTTGGATAAGGTGTCTAAGTGCATAACTATATTTGGTATGTACTTGACCCGATTTGGCATGATCTATTTGGTTTGCATGGCATCAAAACATTTGGATAGACTTTTGTGAGAAGAAGATATTTATGGTTTATTAATATATTATAAGTTCTAATATATTAATATGAATTTTTTAATTAGCATTGATCAAGAATTAGTTTGGAATTAATTTTGTGATCAAAAGAGACTAATTAAATAAATAGGGATTGATTTGGTAAATCATTCATTCTTATGTAGTGGGCTTATGATCCATAGTTCTTCATGATGGGCTAAACCTATGTAGTTACCCATGGATCATGAAGAATATGGAAAGTCATGAGTTACATGGTGTAACCCTAATATGTACACTATATAAAGAAGCCTCATCCTTGTAAAATCGGCACTTAAGTGATTCTAGTGAGGGTTAGCCGATTTTTTTGCATACCAACTCATAGTAACAACTCAGACTTAGTCTTTCTCTTTACCATTGTCAATGTCCATTGAAGGTTTGGAAAGTTGATCTACTAAAATCTTCTTTACCAAAGCTCCAAATCATTGTTGATTCAGCAGTACTAAGCAAATAGATAAGACTTTTCATAATAGTCCCAAACGTAACTCACTATGTGACTTAGAAAGTGGTTGAACATCCAACTTTCTTAAGACTTTAACACCCAACTCTCCCGGCTTGTAAATATGTGACTTCATCTCCGAGATGTGAGCACACATAGACCTTGCTTTCCATTAGGGCTTGAGTGACCTTCAACTTGTGGGTAAGGGAGAATAATTGGAGAATGTGGAGGAGGTGAAGTTTCAAGAGACTTGGGAAGATCATAGATGTCTGAGCCTGACATCTTTTTGGGAGATATTCAAGATAGTTGATATAAATTCCTTAATATAACACCCAATATCAAATATTAAGGCTAGGACCCAACACAATATTTTATAACTTGGAAGAGGGATGTTGTAATCCAAGCTATAGAATATTTAAAGGTATGTGAATGACTATTCACAAATTTCCACCATGAAAAACGAAATAATTTATTAGTTTTTTTAATTGGATTTGAAACTCCTAGATCTTTTGAGATTCATTGAACTGTTCAATGGCATGTTTCAATCTCGAGTGTGCCCTTCAGGTTTTGTGACTAGGATGTTGAGGATCACAAAACAAGGTATGAAGTAACCATGCAAATTACTTGGTACCCTTAATATTTACCCCTTAATCGATGTGTCGGTTAACCACATGTGCTCCACCGATACTATGATAAATATTAAGTTACCCTTTGCTTACCTTGTTAAATCAAGCTAGTGTGCCGGTTAACCACACACGCTCCACTAACCAACTTAAGCAAAGTGTAAAGTGTAATTTCATGGATTAGCACCTTATTCACATTTTCCTAAAGTAAATAATATTAGGAATTATAAAAAACATTTAGTTACTTTATATTTATCATTAATACTTTTAATGAAGGGAGAATTATATTCCTTGTCCTATCCGTTCGGCTAACGACCCTCCACCAGTCAAGGAAGCAGTGGGTGAGAGTGGACACCCAATAAACTGCCATTTTATAAGCAGTACCCTTATACCCCCCTTATAGACCAGCTTCGTGAATGAGACCTACTAATGGTAAGACGACTTGCTCTTATACATATATATATAAATATTGTTACCTTAGTTAGTCTCATTTTTGCTCACTTAGTTAATTCCAAATTAATTATTGATCAATACTAATCAAATAATCTTATTAATATATTAGAACTTATAATATATTACCAAAACTTAAGTGTTATTTCTCTCATTTTAGTCTATCCAAATGCATGATGCCATGCAACCCAAATAAACCATGCCGAGTTGGGTCAAGTACATACCAAATATAGTTATGAACTTAGACACTAATCCAACAAGTTACGAATCTTGTTTACTTGGAAAAATGACTAACTCACCCTTCACTGGTACTTGTGCTGGGGGTGAGGGTTTGTTGGATCTCATACACACAGATGTGTCTCGGCCCTTCAGAACCGCCACAAGGGATGACTTTCACTAATGATTACAGTAGATATGGTTATTTCTACCTAATCAAGCATAAGTCAGAAACCTTTGAGAAATTCAAAGAGTTTAAACAAGCAATGGAGAATCAGTTGGGCAAGACAATAAAGATGCTCTGATCCGATCGGTGTTGGTGAGTATCTTAGTATCGAGTTCCTTGACTATGTTAAGGAATGTGGAATTGTTTCACAATTGACACCTCCTAGGACACCACAGCTGAATGGTGTGGCTGAGAGGGGCAATCGAACCTTGTTGAACATGGTTCGTTTAATGATGAGTCGAGCTTTGTTACCAATCTCATTTTGGGGGTATGCTTTAAAGACTATCGCCCATATCCTTAATCTAGTCCCTACCAAAAGGTTCCTAAAACACCTCTCGAGATGTGGCCTGGGAAAGTTCCCACTTTAGACCACATCAAGATTAGGGTTTGCGAGGCTTTCGTGAGGCATGAAACTCATGACAAGCTCGAACGTCGAAATGAGCGGTGTATTTTCATCGGCTACCCACATAAATCCTTTGGTTATCTCTTCTACAAACTGAGTGACAATGTTGTCTTCGTGGTGAGGAGAGGAGTCTTTCGTGAGAGAGATTTCATAAGCCAAGGAAACAGTGGGAGGAAAATTGACCTTGAAGAACTTCAAGAGTCAAGTGGTGAAGGAACCTCAAAAACTAGCAATGAACCTAAGGAGGAAACTCATGTTGAACCGATTGAAGAGTTAGTACCTCTGAGGCATTCCACAAGAGTTACGAGCATGCCTGATTTTTATTATGGTTTCCATATTACTACAGAAGGTGATGCATTTATCAGTGATAGTACACTGATAAATTTGGATGAACCTAAAAACTTTAAGGAAGCCATGGCAGGCCCTAAGTCTGCCAAATAGAAAGAGGCTATGGACAGCGAGATTCAGTCCATGTATGACAATTAATTTTGGAACTTGGTTGACAATGTACTAGGTCGTAAGATAGTGGGGTGCAAATGAATCTTCAAGAAGAAGACCGACATGGATGGGAAGGTACGCACTTATAAGGCGCGACTGGTTGCGAAGGGCTTTACTCAAACTCTGGGAGTTGACTATGATGAGACCTTCTCACCAATAGCAAAAATTAAGTCTATTAGGGTTATGCTAGCCATAGCTACATTTCATGATTATGAAATATGGCAAATGGATGTCAAAACTGCTTTCCTTAATAAAAATTTGGTTGAGGATATTTACATGAGTCAGCCAGAGGGTTTTGTTGATGCAAAATACCCTAATAGAGTGTGTAAGCTTGAGAAATCTATTTGTGGATTAAAACAAGCATCTCGCAGATGGAATCTTTGTTTCGATGAGAAAGTCAAAGAGTTTGGCTTTTCGAGGAGCGAGGATGAGTGTTGTGTATATGTTAAGGCTAGTGGGAGTATAGTTAGCTTTTTGGTATTGTATGTGGATGACATACTACTCATAGGAAATGACATCCCAACCATGCAGGAGGTTAAGTCTTTGCTTGGGAATTGTTTCGATATGAAGGAACTTGGATAAGCTACCTATATCCTAGGGATAAGGATATTGAGAGACATGAGTAAGAGATTAATTGGACTTAGTCAAAGCACCTACTTGGATAAAGTGCTGAAAAGATTCAGCATGCAAGATTCCAAGAAAGGTGACTTACCGATCCAAAGTAACACCAAACCACTACTAGAAAAACAGCCTTTTACGACGCTCATTGCGCGTCGTAAAACGCTCAGACGACGCGCAAATGCGCGTCAAGGAAGGCCCTGTCATAACGAGAGACGAAGCGCTTTTGCGCATCATCTAGAGACGACGCACATTTACGACGCTCATTTATGACACGCAGTGCGTATCATTAAAGCCGCTGTCAAGAAAGGTCATGTCATAAATGAAGATGACACACATTTTTGCGTATCGTAATTTTATTTTAAAAAAAATTATTTACTAATTTTCAAATTAAATTTGCATTTCATGTCTCATAATAGAAAATAAAATACCATATACAAAAAATACAAACCATTGCACAAAAGTTAATGTTATACAAAATACAAAATAAAATACAATAAATAAGAAAGATAATTCATTGCACTAACATGTCAAATACAAATACTCATCCCTAACTATATAACCTAATACTACATTGCTATTAAGGTACATCATCATAACTTACTGAAGGTCTTGAAACAATGTTCTCCTCATCAACTCTAACACCAACCTTGCTTTAGTAGATGGTCTTGGAACAATGTTATCGTCATCAACTTGTATATCTGCCAAAAACTTAAAAAAACAACAAATATTTAATGTTTATATATAGATAACAAGAACATATTGATTGCATAAAATAACAAGAGCTAATAGAACATAACCATATATGATTATTATTAATTAATATACTTGGGACATTGGACACTTGAGCAGTCTGGACACTTAGAGGGGCAACAGGAGGTGTGAGGGACTTGGTGGTTACATGTGTTACCAGGTCTCTAAGAAGAATTCACTTCACTACCAGGTTTATTTGTACTACTGTCTTTGCTGCAATGAAACCGAAGAAGAAATATATTTTTTCTGAGTAAATGACCTAAATACCCTCATAATCGTAAATCATAACCAACAGCAGGAACTCCAAGCCCACCAAGAATTATCGAGCTGATATGAGATAATTCCTCATTATCTCATATCTTCCCTGACAAAACATTCATTCAATGTCATTCTCACCACACATCATATCTCATATCTATTTCTTTTCTTTGATATTTAGAATATTATTATAGAATAACTAAATTAATTTTACTTTACGCATTATAGGTATATCTTTTCTTTCCAATTTTGGCTGGAAACCAATTCCTATAAATCCAATTCCCATCTCTTCAGCAACAGCTTTCACCTGTAAAGTAAAGTAACACATCCACATTTGACATATCACTTTCAACACATGGAATTATATAATCATATCAACTTCATGTAAGGTACCAACCATTACAATTTACAAACCTAGTAAAGGTGTGAATTCACTTCTGCACGTTTGATGGAGTGTTTCAAGAGGAGCACTACTAAGCTCAAACTGACCACCAGGTTCCAGAGATATACTTTGTTTTCCCTGACATTTTTTTTTAAGTTTAGAAATAGACCACATACAATCAAACAGCAGCTTTGGGTTCTTTAAATATGCAGTGCTGATTACCTGTTTAAGCCCAATTATATTGTCCCCTTCCAAGATTTTCTCCTAGTCAAATCTCTTAGAAATAGCATTCAGCAGATCTGCTATATGTCCATACGTCATAGGCTTCAATGTTTTCAGCTCTAACCCAAACTTTTCATGTTCAGTTCCTTTTCTACAATATCCATAACATTCATCATTAATCAACACAGACACATATGTGCAAAATAAAATACTTAGCATAAGAGACAAATAAGTAAGAACCTCCAATTTTCCTTAGTCTTGCATCCAGAAGCAAGGTACCCCACAAGATCTTCTTTTGTAAGTGGGTCTGTAGCAACCACTACATCCTCTTTGGGAGGACTTGCAGCAACAACTACTTGATTTCCTCGTTTGGATTTTACACCAATGGCATCTACATGATGCATCTTTTGGCTACTCTTAGAGGAGGAATCCCATGTCATTTCAGTGGGACCCTATGGACAGCCTTACGGACCACCTCCACCTCGTTAGCAGCAGTCGCAGCCTTACCCTATTTCTACACGAATGAGTAAAGAATAATGAAACCTTTCGTTCTCGCACAGTGGTAAGTGAATCCTACATCTGTTGCTCGAGAATGGTGAGATCATTCATGTCCAAACCATCTAAATCTTCACCAAGAACTCTTTGCCTACAAAACAATATTTGCCAACTACTTTCTTTAACCTTTAATTAATTTACTTAACCGTGATGGGTTTAAGAATAAAACTCCACATTGATTCCACATAGAAGCGCTTTGGACTGATTGAATTCAAAAAAAAAAAGCTTTTAGACGAGATATTTAACCTTTAATGTAATACACTCACCTGATCTCCCTCCTAAGTTTCGTGTTAGTGTCTTAATTTACGCTTTTTCATAGTCTGCTTCATTCCCTATACATGCATATACACACCACCGTATTACACAAGAATCAGCTTTCATATTTTTACCATTTTAGCCACTAAGCTATCATTTTTTTTATCCTAATAGTCATTGAAAGTCTATAAAGCACAATTCTTTTTGTTCAAGAATCTACTCTTGATCTTCTTATTATTTTGTCTATTTCTAATTCCATAAACAACTTAGCATATTAGAATGTTGGACAAAGATGATGACCTGATTAAATGCAACTCTAAATGCTTCTAATTGCCTTGTGATACTAGTCTTAACAGCAACTCTAAATGCTTCCAATTGCCTTCGTGGTAACTCAACTCGATCATAAACCACCTGCAACAAAAAAAACGCCCAAAAGGATCAATAACTTTTGGGTGCTGAATAATCTTTTCCAAATTTGTATGCAATACGAAAAAAGAGCCCTAGAAGTGGGAGAAGAAGAAGAAACAAGAGAAATATACGAGTTCCTTGTAAATCGAGGCAGACAGATGTGCAACACGACTTGACCTTCTGACCTCCACCATTTCTGTCCCAATAACACGAGGTTTTGTGTGCTTCATCTTTCATTGTAACACAAAACACACAAAACCAAGTTTAGATCATAATAAAAATCCAATATTGAGACATAATGCACAAATTAGGGCTCATTTAGCTTCATCTTACCATTGTTACAGACAACAAGGAAAACCAACTCACCCAATCACTGTGAGCATCGCCGTCTTGGATTTTGTATTTGCATTCCCCAAGTGTGTTCCACAGTTTGATCGACTTGTCACGTAATGCCGACACGATCTGACGGTTGTCGATCGAGAATGCGACAGAGAGGACGTCTTTGGTGTGGCCAACGAAGCGGCGTGCGGTGGTTCCGACGTTGAGATCCCAGAGACAGAGTTCGTCGTCCAATGAACCGGATAGAGCAAACTGGTCGTCGGAGGAGAGAACGACGTCTTGAACAAAGTGAGAGTGGCCGGTGAGACGGCGCTGTGCGACACCATAGGTCTTGTCTTCCCTGGTGAGGCGCCAAACGATGATTGATTTGTCACTAGAAGAGGTGACGATCATGTCGGAGTTGTCTATTGGAATGACGATTGCGGTGACCCAATCGATGTGGGCCCTCATCGTGCCCCGGAGTACCATGAGTCCGCCATTTTTTTGCAACTGTAAGCTCCTCTCGGATAATACAAAAGGCTGAGAAGAAGCGAAGGTTAGAGATACCCTAATTTTTTTAGGGTTCATTGGTAGAGGATTGTAGAAGGAGAAGGAGATAAATGGCGGGGTGTTTAATTTTTGGGATTTCATTTCCCGGCTATTAAAAAAAATTGGAGAACGCGCCTCTTCATTAAAAAAAAATATAAAGCGACACCTTTAGAGGAAAACCTTTTTTCGTTAGGTGCCCTCCGTGATTTTTTTAGACACTAATTTAAGGGCACGCAAAAATGCGTGACCACTATCCTTCAGTTTTTGGAAACCTGACATTATTTTTATGGACACACAAGAATGCGTATCTTAAATCTGTGAGTGTCATTGTTTGCGCGTCATTAAAGGGTATTTTTCTTGTAGTGAACTGAGTAAGACTTAGAGCCCGAGTATAGAGGTTGAGATAGCTAAGATGAGTCGAGTACCATATGCTTCCACTGTAGGCTCGATCATGTATGCCATGACTTGTACTTGCCCTGATGTGGCCTTTGCTTTGAGCATGGTCAGCAGATATCAAGGGAATCCGGGCAAAGCTCACTGGACTGCGGTGAAGAATATTCTCAAGTACCCGCGGAGGACTAGGGACTGGGTCCTTACCCTTGGTGGGAGTGATGACTTGAGAGTAGTGAGGTATAGTGATGCCAGTTTTCAGACTGACAGGGATAATTTCATCTCTCAGTCGGGCTGGGTCTTTACCCTAAACGGAGGAGCAATTACTTGGAAAAGTTCCAAGCAAGAGACAGTGGCTAATTCAACTTGCAATTCAGAGTACATAGCAGCAAGCGAGGCGGCGAATGAGGCAATATGGCTGAAGAACTTCATTGGAGACCTTAGAGTTGTACCAGCTATAAAGGAGCCTATGTAGATTTTCTATGATAACGAGAGCGCAGTTGCCTTAGCCAAGGAACCAAGGAATCACGGCAGATCCAGGCACATCGACAGAAAATACCACTTCATTAGACATTGAATAAAAGAAGGAATCCTCTTGGCAAAGAGGGTATCATCGGATGAGAACCCAGCAGATCCCCTCATGAAGGGACTATGTAGGGTGAAGCATTTATAGCATGCAAGGCGCATTGGGCTAAAGGATGATATTAGTTTTAGTAATTAGATAGTTTTTCGAAACTTGTAATAGTTGAAATGTAATTAACATTTGATGTTTAAATAAAAGGTGTTTTTATTTACTAGTATGGTAATATCTTGTGTCAATCATTTACTATTGTTTCATTTTGCATGTTTTGACATCCAGAATAATTATGTTATGGTATATCATATTATTCAAACTATCCATAGTCGATCATACTTTGGAAGTATGTATTGAAATAAGATTGTAATGAATTGGGTTTGTAGATTTGTCTGAACTGTATTAGACATAGCAATTGTTGCTGCAACATTCATGAGTGCTCATAAGTTCTGAGTATTGGATTCAACCCATGCTCACTTATATCACTTCATAGAATTTATCTCGAGTGATCGTGAGACGGTAATATCATATAAGTCTTCAAACCAAGAGATATGAGTTGTTGACTATGAGTTGGTTATACATTGATAGCACGAAAATGCATCAATAATTTGATGTTATAAAACGTGTTGTTATGTACAATTTGATGATTAGTTAGTAAAAGCATATGAGTCGAAGTTTATATGTTCCTTTTATTCCTTGTAGGATTAAAAGTGATATCTTGGGCCCCTCGATGATTTTTTTTTACTGAAGTGTCGGGCTCGGTCAGAACTAAATTGATGCGTTCGATTAAGTTATATGTTAAACAAATCGGAAATCGGGAAACAAACTACTGGACAATAAGTACGACGTTGTTCCATGTATTTTTCCAGTGGATATCTTAAACAAAGGATTATATGATCACTTATCTAAAATCGCACAACTTAGTTTCGCGAGACCTTGAAAGAGCTACGATTGCTAGTCATATCTTGAAGTCGTACTTGCAGCTATAGTTATTACACTTATCCAAGTGGGAGACTGCTGGATAAGGTGTTTAAGTCCATAACTATATTTGGTATGTACTTGACCCGATTTGGCATGGTCCATTTGGGTTGCATGGCATCAGAACATTTTGATAGACTTTTGTGAGAAGAAGATATTTATGGTTTATTAATATATTATAAGTTCTAATATATTAATATGAATTATTTAATTAGCATTGATCAAGAATTAGTTTGGAATTAATTTTGTGATCAAAAGATACTAATTAAATAAATGGGATTGATTTGGTAAATCATTCACTCTTATGTAGTGGGTTTATGATCCATAGTTCTTCATAATATGCTAAACCCATGTGGTTACCCATGGATACTCCAAGGAGGTTAAAACCCATGGATCATGAAGAATATGGAAAGGCATGAGTTACATCGTGTAACCCTAATATGCACACTATATAAAGAAACCTCATCGTTGTAAAATCGGCACTTAAGTGATTCTAGTGAGGGCTAGCCGATTTTGGTGCATATCAATCTTCTCTCAAGTTAATCCAAGTGTTGGTGGTGTTGTGTGAAGCATTTGAGGCATCACATTTGGGGTTCTAGGCTCACTAGGTCTTAAGGATTCCAAGCTACAAAAAGGTATGTCATTCTACTAGTTTTATATTACATATACCCAATTGTATGCTAGATAGGATGAAACCTTGGAAAAATCAAAGTTTGCATGTATAATAGAGAAAATAAAGATCCAAGGTTTCTAGGGTTGCATGTACACCATAAGAGTGTTAGAATGCTCAAAACCCACCATACTCTACTACAATTGAACTTAAATATTCTCTTAGCTGCTATGCTGTAACAAATGGTTATGATCTGTGGTATGAAAAGAATAACAAGACTAGGCTGCTTGTTAGGTGTTGTAAAGGGAAGAATCCAACATGCCCTTTTAGTTTATATGCATCCTAGAGGAAAGAGGAACATACATTTGAGATTAAGTCATGTATATCAGAGCGCAAATTCTCAAGGGCATTCAAACTTGGGTCATTTGTAACATATAAATGGATTGGGAAACATTTTGTGAATAATGTATTGGAGAGACCCTAACTAAGTTTGAGGAAAATGAAAGTCCTAGTATCCAGGAGATACAACATAAATATGAGTGTTGGGCAATTTAGGAATGCAAAAATGTTATGTAATGACCCTAATTATGATAGCATGTGTGGAATTGTAAAGATCTAGTGAATCATTAAAACATCAAGAACACAAGGAGCAAATAAAATCGTTTAAGCTCCATTAGAATAGTAAGGGTACAAGTATGTATTCATATTTCTTTCACTAAACTAAACACTCCAAAATGGGTCTTACAAGTTCTTACATAAATGAAAGTCACTCACTCCCTATTTATAGGAAAGACTCAACCCATTACATATACAAGAGTGTAAACCACATCCAAGGAGAACTTTGCATCCTAACATTCTCCCCCTCAAAGTTAGGATTGGATGTCTCGGCTTTAATTTCCAAACAAGGTTGTGTAATCAAGACCAACTCCCCCTCGAGGTAACACCGGTCTTCAAATTCGCAAATGAATACCCAAGAAGCTTCGAATACCCATTTCTACATTCTCCCCCTTTTTATAATCAAACAAATGATTATAAAACCCACAAATGACGAGAAGCGCTCGAGGAATAAACTTAATAAAACCCCCTCGATGTGTGATAGAAATGCAACCGCGGAAGTCTTACACGAAAAACAATCATGTAAAGCGTAGAAAAAATTTCAAATTTTATGAAAAATTTCAAATTTTATGAAAATTTTCGACTTTTGGGTAAGAGTTGCAAGAAATTCGAAAATTAGGTAAAAACTATCAATTTGACAAATTATGCAGGGACCCATTGCGCCAAGTCAACTTCAAATGTGGAAATTTACCCCAAATGTGAAATTAGGTATGATATGTTAATGCTATGCTATGTTCAGACAGTTTCCAGACTTCGGTCCGACGCAGGGGACAAGGTCCCAGTCAGTTCCAGACTTCGGTCTGATGCAATTTCCGGACTTCGATCCGATGCAAAGGGCAAGGCACTGGTTAGTTCCGGACTTCGGTCCGATGCAGTTTCCAGACTTTGGTCTGATGCAGAGGGCAAGGCTCTAGTTAGTTCCAGACTTCGGTCTGATGTTGTTTCTGGACTTCGGTCCGATGCAGTGGGCAAGGCCCAATAGTTGTTTATATGTTATTGTATGGTATGTGGTAGTTTGGGGGAGCTCACTAACCTTTGTGCTTACACTTTCAGTTTTGATTTTTGGTACTTCCGCTAGCAAGGGGAAGAGCTCGGGTTGATGGCATCGCATACACCACAACTTCAGTTTTATCCTGGGAGTTTTATTCAGATATTTTGATATGATTGATACAGTTTGTTTTGACACAGTTACTATGACTTTTGAGTTACTCATTCCATGGTTTTTATTATATATAAAATTCGATGATGTGATTTTTAGTAATATTAAAACAAAAATTTTTGGGTCGTATTTTGGGTCGTTACAAGTTGGTATCAGAGCCTTGGTTTGAGGGATTCAGGCACACTTGCGGGTGTGACTGGACTTAAACTAAGGAAATGGTAAAAAGATTTTCAAAAGAAAAAAAAATGTTTTCAAAAGAATTTTTGAAAAAAAAAACTTAAAAAGAAAAGATTTTTGAAAACGAGAAAAGGGTGTGGTGCATGCGATCAGCCGAGCTCAAGTAAGTACTCCCAAATTACCCATACACTTTTATGTTATGATTATCAGTTTCAGTTTCAGTAATACATCATGCTAGAATAGGACTAAGGATCTAGGAATGATGTCGTATGTTCCTGGTTTATGAGTTTCAGCTTTATGAGAATTGCATGCCAGTATTGAGTAGACAGTAGTAGGATAGCCTGTTTAGCTTATGCCTGATAGTATGAGCTTAGCGTTGTATGCTAGTACAGTTTCTAATTACTAGAATAGATTTGCTTGAGTAGTTCCTGTGTCTGAATGCTGCTTGCTTTGTGCTCTGTGGGACTCTGAGTGATGGGAGTTAGCCATTAGGTGAATACGTCACGTCACATGTGATCAGGGTTAAATAATCTCAGAGTGCTGGACTTGGCCCTACTGCGCAGCTCTTGTCTGAGTCTAACCGTTGTGGGGACGAGTCTTTTACTCAAAGGATTATCCAAGCCTCGTCACATGTGGTGGTATTCAGGTAATGGCTAATTGGCATTACAAGGAGGCCTTCAGCAGCTGAGGATTGGATTGAGTCGGAGATATCCCTAGGGTAAGCCTAGGATGAGAGTAGCAGAGATTAGTAGCAGTAGTAGTGACTTGGTGGAGTCGAGGCAGTTCTTGAGGAAAGTACAGATAGATGTGGAAGGTAGTATGGTCCCGTACTACTGAAAGCAGAGGATTTGTACTTGAATCAAGGAAGGCCGAGGCGAGACTAGGAAACCTGTAGTAGTAGCGATCCCTCAAGACATATCAGTGTTTCTGATGTTTGAATTAATGTGTTTTCAGAATGGTGGTTTTATGCCTTAGACCAGCAGGCGGCAGTTCAGGTGCCGATGAGGGATCATGATCAGGCTCGGGGGCCAAGCATTTGGATGAGCAGACGAGGGAGTTTTTCTCTTCAGAGATTACTCGTATCATACTTGAGCAGACTCTTGTGATCTTTGGTTCGATCAAGGAACCCTTGCAGTTGATGGATGAGAGGTTGAGCAAATTCCGTGCTGAGGTGGCGACCATGATGGGGTCGTGCACACTCACTTTCAGGGAGTTCGGAGCTTGTGGAGCTCCTGACTATCATGGGGCATGGGACCCCATTGGGAGTACCAGATGGTTGGCAGATGTCGCCAACGTATTTCGCACTAGCAGATGTCCCGAGGGGGACAATGTCAGACTAGCACCCTGTCTTCTGAAGGATAGAGCACGAGATTGGTGGGAGGAGATCGGACATGTCAATGGAGATGATGTAGCTCTTGATGCGATGACTTGGGCTAATTTTACTACCAGGTTCAGAGTCGTGTTTGCACCGGTTATTGAGGTGAAGCAGTTAGCTAGGGAGTTTCAGGATCTTACTCAGACTATAGAGACAGTGGCAGAGATTACCGCCAAGTTCAGGGAGAGAGATCTTCTTGTTCCTCAGTACGCAGCTGATGAGGAAATGAAGAAGGCTCGTTATCATGAGATGTTGCTGAGTGATATCCGCCAGTTTGTAAGTCGATCCAGCTGTAAAATGCTGGATGACATGATTGCTAGGGCTCGTGAGAGATTGATTGATTTATAGATGGAGAAGAAGAGGAAGCCAGAGGCGGCATCTGAAACTGGGAGTTCGGGAAAAAAGCCCAAGTTATCAAATCACAAATCTAGAGGACAGCAGGGCCACAGTCAGTGTGGCAAGTGTGGGAGATTGCACGATGGAGCGTGTAAGGCAGGGAGTCCCGGTTGCTACTAGTGTGGCATGACCGGGCATATGAGCAGAGATTGTACAGCTTCCACCACCACCACCATAGCATCTGATCTGATTTGCTTCCATTGCAATCAGAGGGGACATAAAAAGTCCCAGTGTCCGAGTTTGACAGCAGCAGGGAAGGTGGTAGCACCTGCCCCTCCAACATTGAGGATTATAGACGGCCGTCAGGGCCGAAGCGAGGCGCCAGTGGCAAAGAGTAGGGCTTTTCAGATGACCGCAGAGGAGGTGCGAGCGACTCCAGATGTGGTGACGGATATGTATCTTCCTTTCATCTTTCTATTGTTATGAATTGTTTCTTATGGTTATATGTTTTATATAGGGTCGTTCTAGTCAACGGCATTTCAGCTACAGTCTTGTTTGATTCGGGGGCTACCCGATCATTTGTTTCGCTTGCGCTTAGCAAGAGGTTTAGCAGAGCTCTGGGGGAGCTGGATTGTCCACTTGAGGTCGAGATAGCTGATGACAGGACCATCAGGGTCGTGAGAGTGCATAAGGGGTGTTCGCTTCGGTTATTTGATGACCAGTTTTCGGTAGACCTAGTTCCTATTCCTATGCGAGGGAACAAGGTTATAGTAGGCATGGATTGGCTGAGCCCTAATGGGGCAGTGATTGATTGTGAACTGCAGTTAGTGAGGGTTCGCACTCCTAGTGGGGGAGAGTTAGTGATTCAGGGCGAGAGGCCACAGCGCGGACCGATTCTCTGTTCAGCAGCAAGAGCGAGACGCTACTTTCAGCAGGGTTGCGTGGGGTTCGTCGCCTATGTTTTAGATGCCCGAGATTAGGGCAAGGCGACAGTCGAAGATGTGCCGGTAGTGCGAGACTACACGGATGTATTCCTGGAGGATTTTCTTGGGATACCTCCAAGGAGACAGGTTGAGTTCAGGATTGACTTGGTTCCTGGTGCGGTTCCGATAGCCAAGGCACCATATCGGTTGGCTCCTCCAGAGATGCAGGAGTTGTCTACGCAGATGCAGGAGCTGCTAGACAAGGGTTTGATCAGGCCAAGAAATTCACCTTGGGGAGCCCCGATCCTGGTTGTGAAGAAGAAGGACGGGTCGTACCGTATGTGCATAGATTACCAGGAGTTGAATAAGGTGACAGTGAAGAATCGTTACCCACTTCCGAGGATAGACGACTTATTTGATCAGCTTCAGGGAGCATCTTGGTTCTCAAAGATTGATTTGCTCTCCGGGTATCATCAGATGCGAGTCAGAGGTGAAGATGTGTAGAAGACTGCTTTTAGGACCCACTATGGTCATTATGAGTTTGTGGTGATGCCGTTTGGATCGGTCTGTGATAGTGTTTATCGACGACATCTTGGTCTATTCCAAGACTCAGGAGCAGCACGAGGAGCACCTGAGGGAGGTGCTAGAGACCTTGAGGAGGGAGAGACATTTCGTGAAGTTCTCCAAGTGTGAGTTCTGGTTGCACGAAGTGCAGTTCCTTGGAAACCTCGTCAACCAGAAGGTATACTAGTAGATCTGGCCAAGATAGAGGCCATGATACAGTGGGAGGTCCCGAGGTCTCTATCTGAGATTCGGAGCTTCCTAGGTTTGGCAGGGTACTACTGTAGATTCATTCAGGATTTCTCCAAGATAGCAGTTCCGCTCACCCGACTGACTAGGAAGTCAGTAGTGTTTCGATGGAGGCCTAAGCAGCAGGCAGCATTTGAGACCCTCATACAGCGATTGTGTGAGGTACCGATTCTTACCCTACCATAGGTAGTGGATGACTTTGTAGTCTACTGTGATGCTTCGATCACAGGGATGGGATCAGTGTTGATGCAACGAGGGCATGTGATAGCTTATGCATCTAGACAGTTGAGGCCTCACGAGGCTAACTATTCAACGCACGATTTGGAGTCGGGGGCAGTGGTGTTTGCCCTCAAGATTTGGAGACACTACCCTTTATGGGGTCCGTTGTACCATTTACACGGATCACAAAAGTTTGAGGTACCTCATGGATCAGCCGAATTTGAACATGAGGCAGCGCAGATGGTTAGACGTGGTAAAGGATTATGATTATGAGATCCTTTATCATCCAGGTAAGGCCAATGTAGTGGCCGACGCCCTGAGCCGCAAGGCGGTTGCAGCCCCGATTAGAGACATTTGTTTGAGGATGACTATGATTACTCCCTTGTTGGAGCAAATTAGAGAAGCACGGGTTGAGGGCCTGAAGGAAGAGAGGCAGAAGTGTGAGAGGATTATGGGCCGAGTGGCTTCCTTTGATTTTGAAAGTCGAGGATTGTTCACCCTTCATAGGAGAGTATGGGTACCGTACTGGGGTGGAGTACGACATGTATTGATGGACAAGGTTCATAAGTCTCGTTTCTCCATCCACCCAGGGGCGACGAAGATGTATAGAGATCCTCGACACGATTATTGGTGGCCCTGCATGAAGCGGGATGTATCCTGGTACGTGGAGAAATGCCTGAACTGTAGGAAGGTCAAGGCGGAGCACCAGAGGCCTCATGGCAAGATGCAGCCATTAGACATTCCCGTGTGGAAATGGGAGGATATCACTATGGACTTCATCACTAAGCTTCCCAGGACCACACATGGAGTCGATTCGATTTGGGTTGTGGTGGATCGGATGACCAAGAGTGCGCATTTCATATCGATAGAGGAGAGTATATCGGCTGAGAAGCTAGCCAATATTTATGTGCGCAAGATAGTAGCACGACATGGAGTACCTATATTAGTAGTATCAGATCGAGACGTCCGGTTCACTTCCAGTTTTTGGAAGCGGTTTCATGACGAGATGGTGACTCGTCTTCATTTTAGCACCGCTTTCCACCCTCAAATGGACGGGCAGAGCGAGAGGACAATTCAGACTCTCGAGGACATGCTTCGGGCGTGTGTCCTAGATTTCGATGGCTGTTGGGATACGTATCTTCCTTTGGCGGAGTTTTCGTATAACAACAGTTACCACGCTAGTATTGACCGCCCTCCTTTCGAGATGCTCTACGGGAGGAAGTGTAGGACCCTGATTTGTTGGGGCGAGGTCGGTTAGCGAATCATCAGGAGCAATGAGGTGGTTCTCAAGACCACGGGGTTGATCCAGCAGGTCCGTAGCAGACTGCAGACTGTGCAGAGTCGGCAAAAGAGTTACGTTGATAGGAGGCGTTTAGACTTGGAATTTCAGGTGGGCGACATGGTACTCCTTAAGGTATCGCCCTGGAAGGGTGTTAACAGGTTTCGGAAGAGGGGCAAGTTGGGCCCCAGGTTCATTGGTCCTTTTAGGGTTTTGGCCCAGGTGGTTCGGGTTGCTTATCGGTTGGATCTTTCGGCAGAGCTTAACCAGATCCACAACACTTTCCATGTTTCCCAGTTGAGGAAGTGTTTGGTGGATGAGTCAGCAGTTGTACCCTTGGAGGATATTCAGGTTGATAGCAGCCTGAATTATATCGAGAGACCAGTTGTGATCTTAGATCGGATGACAAAGACCCTGAGGAACAAGGTGGTTCAGTTAGTGAAGGTGCAGTGGCAGCACCGAAAGGGTTCAGAATGGATGTGGGAGACCGAGGGGAAGATGAGGGCGCATTATCCAGAGTTATTTTCAGATTCAGCAACAAACTTCGAGGACGAAGTCTAAGATAAGTGGGGGAGAGTTGTAACGCCCCATTTTCTAGTATGTGATTTAAATAAAGTATTTTTATTTTCTTAAGGGGTACTCGACGAGTCAGTAGCCCGACTCGTCGAGTAGAGACGGGATGTTCACGCGATTTAAGTTGGCTACTCGACGAGTCCATATGCTGGGACTCGGCGAGTCTGTCCGTCTGGATGAAACCCTAATTTCAAGGGTTTACACCCTATTTAAACAACTTTTTTCGCCCCAACCCAACCTCCATCACCCTCAGAGCGTTCCTAATCAAACCCTAGGCTCCTTGAAGTATGTGTGAGTGATTTTTGCCTTGTGAAAGAACTTTTGGTGCATTTTGGAGCATGAATAAGAAATGAGAAGGTTGAAGAGCTCAAGGAAGAATAAGTAGATCCAGGATACACTCCTTTTAGGTCATCTTTTCTGGTAATAAAGCTTCGATCCTGGTTATTGAGCTAATAAATCTAGTTTGTCCCCAAAATTGTTGGTTTTAAGCCCAAAAACCTCAAATCCTTTGTGATAAAGCCTTATGACTGAGTCATATCTCAGATCTAACCTCTCTTGAGCTCCAGAAGTCCAAGGAGATCACCTTTTGGCAGCCATGGCTTTGTTTTGGCTTATTAACACCCCATAATAGTAAAGTTTGAGTGTTATTGCTTCATTTCTTCTTGGTTACACGTGAAGTTAGCAATTTACGTGTTCAAATAGTCCCAGGAGCTTAGATCTACGGGGTTGGATGCACTGAAGTGGATTATAATCGACTGTCTGGAATCTGCATGCTTAGGACTCGGCGAGTTGTTCTTCAGACTCGATGAGTCGAGTTGCGAGTCCCCGTTTTCCCCCATTTGAGAGTTTAGGGTGAATTAGTGAGTGGGAAAGGGACTCGATGAGTTAGAGTCAAATCTAGTGATGGAGGGACTTGGCGAGTCTATGCCTTGACTCGGCGAGTCCAATCAACTGAAGTTGACTTTGACCAGGGGTAAAATAGTCATTTTACCCTAAGGGCATTTATCAATACCTGATCTAGTGTTCTTGGGATTTGTAGCCGGACAGTTCCGGAGCAGCAGTCAGCCAGTTTTACAGTTAGCATCTCAGCAGCCAGCGTTACGAGGTGAGTTTTTCCTTCTAGTAGGAACGGGTCTACGGCCACAATGTCGACCCGTTTAGTTAGCAGTAGTTCCGGACCTCGGTCTGATGCAGTAGTTAGAGTGCTTGATGTCTTTGTGATTCAAGCATGTTTTGTGGTGTGTGTTCCGGACTCTGGTCCGATGCAGTATGCAGTATATGTGTTCATGCTAGTTGATATGTTAATGTTATGCTATGTTCAGACAGTTTTCGGACTTCGGTCCGACGCAGGGGACAAGGTCCCAGTCAGTTCCGGACTTCGGTCCGATGCAGTTTCCAGACTTCGATTCGATGCAAAGGGCAAGGCCCTGGTTAGTTCCAGACTTCGGTCCGATGCAGTTTTTGGACTTCGGTTCGATGCAGAGGGCAAGGCCCTAGTTAGTTCGGGACTTCAGTCCGATGCAATTTCTGGACTTAGGTCAGATGCAGTGGGCAAGGCCCAATAGTTGTTTATATGTTATTGTATGGTATGTGGTAGTTTGGGGGAGCTCACTAAGCTTTGTGCTTACAGTTTCAGTTTGGTACTTCTGCTAGCAAGAGGAAGAGCTCGGGTTGATGGCATCGCACACACCACAGCTTCAGTTTTATCGTAGGAGTTTTATTCAGATATTTTGATACGATTGATACAGTTTGTTGTGACACAGTTACTATGACTTTTGAGTTACTCATTCCATGGTTTTTATTATATATGACATTCGATGATGTGATTTTTAGTAATATTAAAACAAAAATTTTTTGGTCGTATTTTGGGTCGTTACAAAAATATATACAAAAATGTATTTTACGAAAAAAAATGTATACAAACACGTAGTTTATCTATATATATTTTATAAAATCGTGTTTGTTTACATTTTTTTTATAAAAACGTGTTTGAATAATTTTTTATATAATACGTTTGAATACATTTTATAAAATGTATACAAACACGATTTTATAAAATATATACAAACACGTAATATATAAAAAACTATTCAAACATGTTTTTATAAAATGTATACAAATAAAAATATTATTTAAGCACGTTTTTATAATAAAATATAAACAAACACGATTTATAAAAAAAAATATAGATACACACCTATTTGTGTGCATATATATATATATATATATATATATATATATATATATATATATATATATATATATATATATATATAGGTGATAGGTGTTTGTATATATTTTTTTTGTAAAATACGTTTTTGTGTACATTTTTTATAAAAACGGATTTTTATCTATTTATATACTTAATAAATATATATTTTTATAACTAGATATTTCATAAAAAAAGTTTTTATATAGAAAATATAAGATTTTTATGTGAAAATAGGTTTTTTTTTTGTATAAATATGACTTTATAAAGCAAAAACATATTAGAAACAGTTTTTTGAGAAAAAAAGTTGTAAAAAAAACTAAATTTAGGATGAATTCATAATAAAATTCTAAAATTTGGGCAAAACGAGTAAAGTTTGGACCAAATTTGTAACAAAATTTAAAATATGGGCCAAAAGTGAAAATTTTAGACCAAATTTGTAATAAATTTTAAATTTGGGCCAAAAATGTAATTTTTGAATGTTGGATGACCTGTTGACCGGGTCAAAGGGTTAAATTGAATAGTATTACGTATTTAGGACTTAATTGAATATATATATATATATATATATATATATATATATATATATATATATATATATATATATATATATATATATATATATATATATAGACTAAATCGATTATGAGACCAATATGTAGGGTCTTTATTATAGTTTTCCCAATATATAATTAAAAGTAGTATGAATTTTTTAAATCACAAGAGCTTTTAATGGCACACAAAATATATGCCACAAAAAATTTTCTTCAGCTATAACACATAAAAAAAATGTCATTATTTTTTATTGTGATAAATAAAAAAGTATCATTAAAATCTTAAAATGTGTAACTAAAAGTAACATTAATTATTAAATTAAATTAGATTTAGTGGCACAAAATATGTGCAAGAAAAAAATATTAGTTTTACCGTGACAAATAAAAAATGTCACTAAAAGCCTAAAAACTACAGCAGCAAAAACAAAAAAGTGTCAGTAAAAAGTTTTAGTGTGATAGTTTCTAGTGATATTTATTAAGTGTGTCGTTGATTCTTTGAGAAGCATTTATTGGTATTTTTTGGACTTTTAGGGGCACTTTTTTATGCCACTAAATGACATATTGTTTTTGTAGTGCATTTTAATTTTGTGAGACGCAAAATAAAAATAATTTTAAAATGCAAAATTAAATGAAAAATCCGTAAATACATTTTTAATTATTATTTTCGTCATTTTCTTTACCTAAAAAAATTAAAAATAAAAAATTACCATTCTTTTTAAATACGTAAAATATTCTAATAGAATATTATCCTGTAAATATTCCAATATTATTTTTAGAATGCTATAGTATTCTAGTATTTTAGTAAATTTGTCTGATATGTAAAATATTCTAATATACTACTAGAATATTCTAATATTCTATTAAAATATTTCACAGATGCTTCGAAAAACAGTTATTTTTTTTATTTTTTTTATCTTTTTTTTTGGATTAAAAAAAATGACGAAAATAATAATTTAAAATTTTAAAAATTTCCATGTCTCACAAAATGTAGTGGTCATACATTAACTTTACCCTATATATATATATATATATATATATATATATATATATATATATATATATATATATATATATATATATATATATATATATATATATATATATATATAGGGCTGTTAATCGGGTCAACCCGATCGGGTTTCGGGTTAAACGGGTCGGGTTAGTCGGGTTTTTTATAAAAATAATTTCACCCGGAACCCGACCCTATTAATGTACGGGTTATCCGGGTTCGGGTTATTCGGGTTTCGGGCTTATAGGGTCGGGTTAATCGGGTTACAAAGTAAGACATAAATATTGTGCCATATTTATACTAAGGTTTATTTTCAGAAGGTTAAATTAGGATATGTTAAATCCAAATGACTTTGAGTACATATGGTTTATTTTTCTTGTTTGTACTATACAAGTAAAAAGCTTTATTCATTTGATTTGAGGTTGTGTATTTTTTATTTTAGGCCACCTAAACTACCATTGCATATTATTTTACTATTGCATATTATTTTCCTATGCTACATATTAATTTCCAATTGTACAAAGCAATATTTTGTTCTACAGTTGTGTTGCATCTTATTTTCCTCTTTTTTAGGCACATAATGTACAGAAATAGAAGATGTGAGGTGGAATAAAATACATAAATATTGTAGTATATCTTTATTCGGGTTAATCGGGTTAACCCGAAACCCGACTTTTATAAAAAAAATCAACTCTAAACCCGACCCTAATTATAGTTCGGGTTTGTCGGGTTAACCCGATTAAGAATTTTGACCCTATAAAACCCGACCCTAAATGTCTTAATCGGGTTAGGGTCGGGTCGGGTTAATCGGGTTCGGGTTTTTTTGACACCCCTATATATATATATATATATATATATATATATATATATATATATATATATATATATATATATATATATATACACACACACAAGGTTCTAAATAACGTAAGGCGTGACTTGGCGGCAATGTCAAGTCTCAAGCTTTTCCGAGCCTTGGCGAGTCACGACGTTTGTAAGGCGTGACTTAAAGCGGTAATTTTCTATATAATTAATATTTTATATGTATTTTCAACTATTATTCATTTTTATACACATATATGAGTTAAGGCGATGTTTTGGCAAAGCTTGGAGGTGCAAGCCTTGAAGTCGTGGCGCGCCATGGCGAGAATTTTAGAACCTTGTGTGTGTGTGTGTGTGTGTGTGTGTGTGTGTGTGTGTGTGTGTGTGTGTATATATATATATATATATATATATATATATATATATATATATATATATATATATATATATATATATATATATATATATATATATCTCATGTTTTATATGGTAGCATAAAGTAAATGAATTAAACAAAGCTCAAACACTCTTCAAATTAGGTGACATATGAACCACCTCACCGCACAAGGTTTATCAAGACCCAACTTTTCTTAATGAATTCTGCACCATCAACACAATCCCTTTTACTCTTTTGTTTCGATATTCATGTGTCTTTAAAGTCTCCGAACCACCCATATGCCGGTATAGATGAATGCAACTTGTACATGCTTTATGCAACTCTTTAAATGTCTTTGAATCAACATTTAAAGACTTAATTTTAATAGTAATAAACTAGGTAAAACATGTCATGATTGTTTAAAGCATATGCACCATGAGCCGTGACCCGTGACAACATAACCTCTTTTCACAAATATCTCAAACTCACATTGAATTTTTGCTTAAATTTTAGATACAATTCAAATCCTTCTGATACTCATTATAATCTCAATTTTTATTGAGAGAAAGAGCATCATACAAAAGGATCACCACTTTTAACTACCAAGGAGCAACTTTTGTAATTCATACTAAAACAACCAAAAGGCCCCAACGGCTAATAACACCAATATCGGATACCTATGGGTACATAAATTACTCCCTAACTTCAAAAACTACCACATGAATGACGGGTGGGTAGACCGGTGAACAACGAGTTTAATCGTTTGATTGTTGATAGATGTATGCAAATCCATGCATTCCTCAACATCATCATCACATGCCAAAAGTACCCACTCTGAGTCATCATCTATATACTCAATTCTAATATTTCCCATATCATATATATTAAACCGTTTCGAAATCTCTCGATGCAAATCTCCAAAACCCCAATTTTTCGACATACGGAACCGAATTTTCTCATCACCGTAAGTAGCTTTTACTCTAAAAATTCCTTCATCATTAATTGTTGGTGGGATAACTTCCACAAACCGCTGATCGTCAACTAGTTTGTCTTTTGGTGTTAACAACAAGTCGTTCATATTGTTGTATCTCTGTTTTTACATAATAAAATAAAGAAAACTAATTTTAGTATATTTAAAATTATGTTATTGAAGTGTACTATGAATGAGAAACTGGCGTACCTGGTTTACGGGTAACTTTCTCTTTTGCGACCCGGGAACGTTTTCGGTATGCACAGGAAAGGCGTTTCCGGATGAACTACTTGAATCGCGGCTGCAAGAAGATGAAGAATTGGATGGTGTTTGGGATTTTTTTAAGTGATTGACCCGATTGTTGACTTTTGTTTTAGGAGTAGGTGAAATCGGGGAGTTTAGTTCCGGGAAATTGGTATAAAATGATCCGAGTTTGATCATCCCCTCAGCACCTTGAACGGAATCGATGACGAGTTGGAGCTTCTTTAAAGAATGGCTTACTTTCTTGATCTTTCGAGATGGCCATCTCATGATTCCGTGTTGTCTGCATATTCGTTTTAATGTAGTCGGGCACACTGAAAACAATGAGGAAAATTAGGGAATGATAAAACGGTTTTCATGTAGAAGTGTTTTTCAGAATAAAAAATGAAATTATGAAAGTATCAAAGTATCTAACCTCCAATGCTTTTAGCAGCGTCCTTAAGACTCCCAGGAAAGTATTGTTGGAGATCTTGCAAACTTATGTTCCTCTCTGTCTTCACCCGATTTTTTATGCTCGACCGTTTTGATTGGCCTCTTAATCCGGTTCCAGTTCCCCACTCGAGAAAACTTTGATTTTCGAGTCCGTTATAAAATTGGTTTATCACTTGAAACTCCTCTTCGGGTTCTTCCTTGTGACACCCCATGGATAAAATGACCTTTTCGCCCCTCTCTCTGGCTTGAATCATATCCGCAATCCAAGATTCATCTCGGGTATTTGTTTCTTCTTGTGGTTCTTCCTTTTGACATCCCATGGACAAAATGACCGTTTCGCCCCTCTCCCGCGCTTCCACCATATCGGATATCCAAGATTCATCACGGGTATTCATGCCTTTCATTAGTTCTTCAGCGTTTATCAAATGCAAGCTCCAAGAAATTTGTTTTATCATCGTAATTATCGAGGTTCCGATCTGTTTTTGTTCATCATCTCGTTTGCAATCGCGGGGGAGAAAAAACTCGAGGATGAAATCGGTGGGTCCCGTGTAGGTGCTACGGAGACGTATTGCCATGGCAGCATTGAGGCCGTAATAAGAACTTATCGGATAATCAGTCCTACAAAAATCATTAATGTCAGTAAAGCAAGGTTGGTTTGTACCCAACGCTTTACCAGCAATACCTTCTCCTGATACAAGCTGCTGGCTGGAAGTCGCCTCAAAGAACCCTAAAATCTCCGGATCGTACACATACGAAGCGGATTCGATCACGGAAATGGGTCCGGATCTGCCTTCACATCGGCCCCATGTTTGAGCCAATGGCAAATTGAGAGTATTGCATGTGCTTCTCAAAACATCTTGAATCTCCGAAAGTACAGCATCGTATGGTTCACTGAAATCCTGATAAACAGAAACATACACGAGATATTATTAGAAAAGGGTTAAATTCAATGTACTTTCTTTGATGAGTTTCGTAATGTATTGCTACCTTTTGCTTTGGATGGATCAAGAACTCCGAACTCCTTAGATCAACAGCCTGCAAGCAAAATTTGATTCAGAAAAGCTTGAACCAAGAAGTCAACTCATTTAACAAAAAAAAAAAAAAAAAAAAAAAAAAAAAAGCTTTTCACTGATGCCTTGATGAAAGGGTGTTCTGAGTCATAGAAAGTAAAAAAAATATGATGTAAATGAACTAAACCTAAGACGATGGAGCCAGAAACACAGAAACCTGTACAGAAAAGAAGATAGAAAGAGACCTCAAGAGCTTTACAGATGTTTTCGAGTTCATCCCGGAGGTTGATTTTTCGGGAAGTAGTCACCACCTCAACAACACCCAAGCAAGTTCCACCATCTAATTCAAAGACAGGGAGGTTGAGACACCCACAAAGGTTGAGTTTTTGAGCATAAATCACACGTGGGTCATCCCCTTCTGCAACAAATCGAAGATCTGGAGTGCATGTGGGAAACTTCTTCATGAAAACATGGCTAGGGAAACCGATCATATCATTAGAATCATACTCAGCTGCAAATCGATAGTTCTTGGAAACCTCTCGATAGTTTGAGAGGTTTGTGTTATCTGAGTTAAATATGAATGATTTGTTCTCTGTGGTTAGGACTCGTTTGCCATGGCTAGTTACTGGCAGCCATAGTTGAACAAGAAGATCTGTGTCCATTATGCATTTTTCGTTCAGATAGTCAAAGGCTTGAATCAATCGATCATCAAAGAACTCGTGACAATCATCAAGAGGGTTCATATCTGTTTCCTCTGGGGAAACGATTGGATCAAAACATCCCATGAATACGTCTGTGGAACTAAAGTAAGAAGGTGAAAAATCCAAAAGGGTTGAACAAGACAGATCAGAGCAATCAAAATCGGATCCAAACATCGTGGTATGATCGTCCATAAAGAAATTTCTTTCTTCTTCAAGTCAAATTTCTGTAACAACTAATTTGGTTGTAAAAGCAAGGGAAAAAAAGATGATTTGGGGTTCTAGGCTTTCAGCAGCTGAAAAAAAAAAGGATTTTAGGGATCGGAGCGAAGGAGGTTGACGTATATGTAAAACAAAAATAGCAATTTCCAGGAATTCTTATCGTCTTTCTTCAAAAACCAGATGTGTCCGTGTCTCACAAACATTATGCTTTCGGAAGAACTGCATATTTACAAGCGCACCTCAGCAAGAATTCCAAGCATCAACGAAAAATCAAACAAAAAACCACAACTTCATTGAGACTACACAATATATCGGATAAAGATGAAAAGCAAAAGTGGAAACTCACCTGAGAATTGAGTGAAGGAGGATGACTCAGAAAGATGAATTGAATCAGATAGACTTTCAATATCAGAAAGTGAGATCCGAGCAGACACTGATCCTGAAATAGGTTGGACATACACAAGTTTCCGCTTCTGCTGCTCTTTTATAGAGGAAGGCAAGGATTGCAAGCGGACCCACAGATGACGTAAGATCATAAAATACACACTAATATATCCGTGCACCACTGCCATTCAACAATACCGGACAGTTTAGAAATTGCTTCTTTGATAAAATTTCACAAGTGGTCCTTATAGTTTTAAAATTATCCCCAAAACATTTTTTTTAAAACATTTTTTGTATGAATGGTATCTTTCGACCAAACATAATACACTAATGGTCCTTAGGACCAACACCGTTAGTTTTTTGGTCTTTAACATTTTTCTTGAGATACTAGTCCTTGTGTCCTTAAAATCTTGCATAGTTTGTCTTTTTTTTTGAATGGTTAATGCATACATCTTATTTTTCTTAACAGCTCAGTTAGTTTCTAAGTTATAAAAAATGACTTCTTTTAGATTTTTAAAATAAATTTCATTTAAACAAAAGAAAAAAAAAAACTACATCTAACATGCCTAATTAGTAATCACTAAAGAAATGTAGGCAATAGAGCCACAAGGGCAATAGAGCGCGACACCGAATTGGACGCACTTGTTGTCACCGCTATTTCACTTGTTTCGGTTATAAGTGTCGCTGTTATCGATACGTACTCATGATATGTGTGTGTTTTTTTTTGTATAATCCAAGCCCTTAATCTATTAAAAAATCAAATAGACTTGTTTCTTATTAGGACAATCAGTCAACGTATGTTACCGCTAATATACTCCAAAAGAAAATATGAACTACTTTCTCGATCCCCATTAATTTTCCTTATTGTCGCTATCATTTTTGGAGTGTCACCGCTATTTCCACTTAAGTTGTCGTCTCAAAACACGTGACCACTATTTTTCCTAAATCAAATTAAAGAGTGTGTTATACCTTCACGCAATATATACAAGTTAACGATTATATATATATATATATATATATATATATATATATATATATATATATATATATATATATATATATGGTGAGGTTCAATAAAGAACCATAATTAACCCGATTAAGTATATTCACGAAGTCTTAAAGATTTCTATGTGATCCTTAAATGGCAGAAATGAACATAGTTTTTCAATGAACCCATTCATCCAGTGATATTTGATCTCAACATATAAAGTAGTGTATTCTTTATCTTGTAATAGTATGTGTCATTTTGTTTTGTTTGGACCTCATTCCAACTAAACATACTCTTCATCACACAATGAAGTCATAATTCAATTATAATTCATATATATATATATATATATATATATATATATATATATATATGTGTGTGTGTGTGTGTGTGTGTGTGTGTGTGTGTTTAGAAATCAGAATCTTATGTAGCTCTTTATGTGAAGATCTTATTCTAAACTAATGATCTCATATGCATTCTCTTAGTTCTTCTAAATTACTCTTAGAATGTTCGTATAGTCATCCAGTGACTTAACAATGTATTCAATTTGTGTAACAACGTAAATTTTCAAAACAATTTTTCATTTCTTTAAAACCTAATTTCATTCAAGACAAACCATAAAATCCAATGTAACATGGTCATAATACAAAACATATCAATCCCAAGATCAATCATATCCAAATCCGCCTGTGTGTGTACGAGTCATGCCGGCGCCTTCCCATGCTCCTCACTAGTACCTGAAACACATTACACATAAACACTGTAAGCAAGAAGCTTAGTGAGTTCCCCAAAATACCCCTTACATACATACGCCTTTCCAGGCCATACTCCACACGACCTTCCGGTCCATGTGTCTTAGGGGACTTTCGTCCCAACCTAGTAAACCTTCCGGTCCTACCCATGTCGACCTTCCGGTCCATATCATATTGCCTTCCGACCCATATCAAGCATAGCATACATATCACATACATAGCGCATACGAAACAAACAACTCATAGCATACAATGCATATATCTCATAGCATACCAGACCTTCCGGTCACACATAGGTACCCGTCCAGGTACAGTATAGTGAGAAGACTCACCTTAGATGTCTCGGTAATTCTCTGACTCACAAGAAATACGATCTAGCCTCCGCCTAATCACATAAAGTAAATACTCTCATAAATATATCTCTCGGGACTAGAATCAACCCACTCTTGGCAACCTTAGAAGGGCAAAAGACCATTTTACCCCTCATTGGCTCAAGGGCCACATTGTTGACCGAAACCTAAAAGTCAACAAAAGTCAACGGTCAGGCTTTGACCCGACTCGTCGAGTGCACTTGGGCGACTCGGCAAGTCTACACTTGTCCACTAACTCTATAGTCTCGCTTGGCACGTCGAGTTCTTCCCCTTTCTCAACGAGTCACAACTGGCATGAATCGCGGGGCCACCCCGACTCAACTCGCCGAGTCTCAAGATCAACTCGACGAGTTCCGTTTTGAACTCCAGCCTCTAATCCCCCCTGTCTCACTAAGTTATTCCTCCAACTCGGCAAGTCCACTCACTGAGTGATTCACGGGAAACCTTAACCCTACTCGCCGAGTCTGCCCTTGCACTCGGCGAGTTCATGCCATGCACAAACTCAAATGGCCTCCTGAGGTCAGATATGTTCCTTGAATCCATAGATCTAACCTTCCCAATCCTGATAAACACGTAAAGTTCGAAACTTGACACTCATGGGACGTCTAGGAGACTTCACTTGATGATTTAGTCCCAAAAGTAACATCCTTAGCTCAACACCTCCATATCTCAACATAAAGCAAGCTGAGATAAGCTCTATAGACCACTATGGGTCCATATCTGAAGTATCAAGGTGAATAGGGCCATATCCTCACAATCTTCTTCCAATAAAGGTCATAAAAGTCTACATCTATGGATTCCTTCCACAAAACAGATAAAGGGGCGATAATATACCTCAAAGATGAAGTCTCTTGCTCGAAATCCACATATGCACAACCTCCTTGGTCTCCTCTAAGCTGGAAACACCTCCTTCTTGCAAGAATCAACCACAAAGATCAAGAAATGGCTCCTATCCTTTCACAAACGCTCTAGCTCCTTTAGGGGTTTCTCTCTGGGGTTTGGTAGCCGCAAATGATGGCCCTAAGGTCCTTTAAATAGGTCCCAAACCCAAAAAATTAGGGTTTCATTAAACAGCGTGGACTCGCCGAGTCCACCTCGTGAACTCGCCGAGTCCAACCATGAACCCGGATGAAAATACGCGACCCTACTCGGCGAGTCTAAGCACCAACTCGCCGAGTCCCCTCACAACCTCCAAAAATAAAAGAATAAAATAATATACCTGGGAATCTGGATGTTACAATTTGTATATTATGATATGCTCATAGCATGATCATATACTAGGTCTTATGTGTAATATGGCATAAATGATGGATTCATTTACCAAAGAAATTAAATGTTCATCATTTCAGCTAAATAAAACGTATGAGTTATGTCCTTCTGAGTCTGGCTCAAAACTTAGTGTCATGTGATAAGGTCAAGATTCCTCCAAAGGAATTGTTGGATTAAGTTTCTAAGCCCAAAACTATTTTTGGTATGTACTTGATTTGATTATGAGCATGGTCCTTTTGGGTTGCCTTCACTCATGCAAGTTGATAGGATGACAAGAGGAGAGAGAGTAGAATTTATTATATGAATAATAAATTCATACTCAAAATGGTTTTATTAACATATTACAAGATTAATATATTATTTCGAAATCATATTATTTAATTAGTATTGATCAGAAATTAATTTAGTGGTCAAAAGAGACTGATTAAATAATTGAGGGATTGTTATGCAAATCATTGATAGATGCATAAATGGGCTGATGGACTGCATAGAGTGGAGTGGACGAATTTCTACAAAGAAGCGTTATAGAATTCGTCCATGGGATCTAAGGAAAGGAGTTCATGGGTTGCTTGTTGCCTAAGTTAGGTATTAGGGTTTCCACCTGAAAACCCTAGCAGCCACAGCTATATAAGGAACTCTCTACTAAGGATTTTCGGCCACTAAGTCTTTCAAGAGAGCTCTAGCCGATTTCCTCCCCTCTCCTGATTCATCTTGTTGCAAGAGTGTTTGTGACTCCATTAAAGGTGCAACACTTGGGGAACTAAGCTTTCAAAGGTCAAGGAGTTCTTGTTATTACTACAAAACAAGTTGAGGTAATCATTCTAACTTGTTTATTATGTAAATTTCGAAATAAGCATGCTAGATTAGGGTTTATTGTTTTGGTATTCATAGTTGTATGTTAAAATTAGAAAAACCTAGATCCAAGCAATTTGGGTTGCTTGTACGCCATAGGAATGATGTTATGCTCAAAACCCAATAGGAATTTCATATCTTGATCACTTTCAAGATGTATATTGTTAATATATGCATAAAGACATAAAACTTTTAACATTCATTTTATCTATCGCTATAGATTTTAGATTCCAAGAATGCATCTTGTCTTTCTTAATTCTTCTTTTAGAAATACATTATGAGTCAATGTGAAAAGGTTTGGCAAGGTCAGAAAGTAGTTTCTTATGATTAAGTATGTCACTTTCATACAAGATTAGGAATGTCACTATGCTCCCACTAGATCTTAGTAAACACATACATTTTATTCATTTTGATATAAAAGCTTACCTTGTGGTTTTATATTAAAATGATGATTGCAACCTTAAGATGTTCGCTTTATATCCACACGTGGATGCTAAGCTTTAAACATTTTATTAGGATAACATGGATTAAGAAAACCGCTAGGCTAATCTATATAGATATCTTCTTGTGGATGTCTATTAAGAAAAACGGTCTTTCTTGAAATGTACTTGATATATGTCATATTGAGAATATGAACTTATAGTAAAATAATATACTTGTTGATCTAATCATAACTACTGTTGAAAAAAGGTTTGATCAATGTCAATGTCATAAGTATGAAAAGGACCATAGTAAATGACATGAGTATGAGAAAATCATTTTAAAACAACTCTTCCTTTAAATATATATAGTTATCCATATAATGTAATCTTTCTAGTAGAATCATTTACTCCTTCTAGCCTTGCTATAGGGAGGAAGGTTAATAAAGACAATACTTGATTATTCTACATGGATTATGTCTCATGTTCATGACCCTAAGTCATTAATCAGATTCAAGATTTGACATAACATCTTGGTATTTGATGGATTTTCCAGAAACCATCAATAAAAGCTCATCAATGAGAGATTCCACATCTCAATTCAATGATATTTTTACCACTAATTTGAACGATTTGTGTTTATGAATAGCTATTATTAAATTTTAACAATCCGGAGAATATGCAAAAATTATTAAATGCTCTTTTAATATCTCGGAACTTGGTTTTATGATTTATTTGTGTTGCTTATAAATAAAATTGAAAATCATAGAAAAAAGTAACAAAAATTGTTGAAACTTCATGAGAGATGTTTATTAACTTTAAGGGTTACCCACGAATTTATCCAGGATTTATGGATCTCAGAAAGTATTTTATATGATTTATTGCTCTACTTTTTTGCAATAATTATAATAATTCAAGAAAAATGAATTATTTTTTTAAAGATTAACAGATCATCTTATTTTATCGTTTGGGTTTTGGGAAAAATCGTATTTGAACAGAAATGAAGTTTTAAATATTTATTTGGGAATAAATCCTTTATGAACATATTTGAAAGATTTTTACAACAAACTTTAATCATCTAGCATCTAAGCTTGAAGATCATCACATGCATGTTGGTTTGAAGACCATCCATGAGTTTGAAATGTTCAAAAATCATTTTTGAAAGACAACTTAGGATGCATGTGGTTTTCTTGCCACCAAAACGTGTAGAAAAGTGCATTTCCTTGATTTTGACTTAGGTTTAGGTCATGGGACTTCACCATCTACAACATGCATGTTGTTTTTGTGTGAAATCCTACCACTATCATCATCAAAACCATGAGTAGGTGCAAGTTTTCATGATTTATCAATAGAATTGAGTAGAAGAAGGAGAAAATGCAAGAAAATAGTAAAAGTTGAAGGAAAAAGTGAAGTAGAAATTGATTTTACCTTCAAGAACACCACAAGATGGTGAAGATTTTGAGTTTTTAGGAGTGTTTTTTGGTTCATTTTCTGGAAAAATTTCATGAGTTTGAGAGAGAAGAAGATAGAAAATGGAGTAGTTGTGATGAAGAGTGTGAGAGAGAATGAGATGTACAGTGAGAGAGTGATTAATTGTTTTGGGAATCCAATTTTTGAAGTATGAGAGAGGCTGACCGAATTTTGAGGGTATAATTCCCTCCCTCTATTTTACTTTTATAAAGAAGAAGTTCAATTGTTTTATAAAAATATCAAACTATTTATAAAATATACAACCTAATTAAGTTTTTATTCATGAAACCTTGATTTTTGACTTATAAGTTAAGGGTAAATGTTAATAACTTAATTTTTATTTTCCTTGATGACATTTTCCTGTTTAATTATTTAAAGTGGTATTATAAGGTTCATAACAAATTTTATGAAATTTAAGGTGTTAAAGTTTATAAATTTGAGTTTTTAGGGCTTTTAGGGTTTTGGAGTTTAATCCATCTTTGGATATCAAAATAAATTGAATCTTTGAGACTTCAAATTAGTTTTGTGTTTCCTAACTCTTTGTAACGCCCCATTCCTGGTATGTTGCTTCCGTGGCATTTATTTAGAAGTTTTCGAGAGGGACTCGGCGAGTCTATGGCCCGACTCATCGAGTAGGGACGAGATTTCGAGCACGTGTTAGTCGGCGACTCAGCGAGTCCATATTCGGGACTCGGCGAGTCTGCCTGCCAGGTAGAAACCCTAAATCCCCAGGTTTGCACCCTATTTAAACCACCTTATGAGCCCCAAACTCGTTCCCTTCACCCTCAGAGCATCATTTAGCAAACCCTAATCATTCCCTTGAGTAATTGAACATTTCTTGTGTGAATCTTGAAGTTTTGAAGAGAAGAAGGAGGCTATATCCAAAGGAGAAGAAGAAGATCCAAGGTCTTGCACCCATTTCAGAGTTTATTGAGGTATCAGCCGATTCCCTTCTGTTTCTATGATTTATTTCTCTTTCACAAGCATATTTAGCCTCTTTTAGCCATTCCTTAGCTTGTTCTTAGTAGAGAGATAACATTAGATTGATTAGCCTTCGGATCTAGCCATGTTTCAGTTCCAAAATCGTAGATCTATTACCTTTATAGAGCCATTTTGCATGATAGCCCTAGATCTACTCTTCTAAGTACCTTTTTAGCCTTTATATCCCTTTTCATGCGTATGTGCACGTAAAGTTGGAAACTTTACGTGGTAAATCAGCCTTAGAAACTCAGATCTATAAATTGTATGCGGTGGTTTTGATCAGAATCGAGTTTTTAGGATCTGCATGCATGTGACTCGGCGAGTCAGGTCGCGAGTCCCCCCCGATCTTTACCCTTTGAGTGATTCCGAGTGGAGGCCAGTGAGCAGTAGGATGGACTCAGTGAGTCGGAGGTTAGACTCAGTAATGGAGGGACTCGACGAGTTGTTCATACAACTCGGCGAGTCCAAGACAATCTTCTTAGATCGAAGAACAACTCGTCGAGTTGTTTATATGACTTGACGAGTCAGATGCAGATTGCCTGAGCTTTTGAATCAAGAGGGTACTCGTCGAGTCGATGCCATGCTCGACGAGTAGCCACGAGTAGGGTTGAGAAGTGAGACTAGGGACTCGGCGAGTCAGGTCAACTTTAGGTTGACTTTGACCGGGAGAGTTGACTTTGACCAGGGGTAAAAGAGTCCTTTTACCCAAGGCAGTGATTAGCATCTGATTGAGTGTGTTTATGGATTTGTAGCCAGAGAGATACCGGAGCTGCAGCAGTTAGCTTCCAGATCCATACACACAGCAGCCTGTCCGCGAGGTGAGTTTCCTTCCAGTAGGAACGGGTCAAAGGCCACAATGTTGGCCCGTTCAGTTAGCAGTAGTTTCTAGACTTCGGTCCAATGCAGTAGTTATTATGTTTGACGCCTCCGTGGCTCAGACAGGATTTATGTGCTTATACTAGATGATATGTTATGCTATGCCGTGATCAGTTAGTCCGGACTTCGGTCCGATGCAGGGGACGGGGTCCCAGTCAGTATCGGACTTCGGTCCGATATAGGGGACGGGGTCCCAGTCAGTTTTGGACTTCGGTCCGATGTATGGGACGGGGTCCCGATCAGTTTTCGGACTTCGGTCCGATGCAGGGGACGGGGTCCCAGTCAGTGGGCAAGGCCCAGTATATGCTTTATATGTATTGTATGGTGTGTGGTAGTTTGGGGGAGCTCACTAAACGTCGTGCTTACAGTTTCAGTTTTGGTTTCAGGTACTTCCGCAAGCAAAGTGAAGAGCTCGGGATGATGGCATCGCACACACCACAGCTTCAGTTTTTGTCCTGGGAGTTGATTCAGTTTCTTGATATGTTTGGATACAGTTGTGTTACAGTTTCTCTCACAGTATTTTATTATGGTGTTTGAAACACGCAACATATGGTTTTAATATGTGATACTCAGTTTCATGGTTTTTGTTATAATAAAAATTGTAATTTTTGGGTCGTATTTTTGGGTTGTTACAAGTTGGTATCAGAGCCTTGGTTTGAGGGATTCGGGCGCACTCCCGAGTGTGTCTGAACTCAGACTAAGGAAGTGGTAAAAAGTTTCTAAAAAAGAAAAGGATTTTGAAAAGCACTTAGAAAGAAAAGAATTTTTAAACAAGATAAGGGTGTGGTGCATGCGATCAGCCGAGCTCAAGTAAGTACTCCCAAATTACCCATACAAGTTTTATTATGATTAATTGTTCCAGTTTTAGTAGAACAGCATGCTAGTATAGGACTAAGGATCTAGGAGGATGCCTTATGTGCCTGCTATATGTGTTTCAGCTTTATGAGAATTGCATGCTAGTATTGAGTAGACAGCAGTAGGATAGCCTATTTAGGTTATGCCTGGTAGTGCGAGCTTAGCATTATATGCTAGTACAGTTCCTCGTTATGGGAGTAGATTTGCTTGAGTAGTTTCCGGTGTCCGAATGCTGCTTGATTCGTGCTTTGTAGAACTCTTGATGATGAGAGCTAGCCGTTAGGTGAATACGTCACGTCACATGTGATCAGGGTTGAATAATCTCAGAGTGTGGGATTTGGCCCTATTGCGCAGCTCTTGTCTGAGTCCAACCGTTGTAGGGACGAGCCTTTTACTCGAAGAATTATCCGAGCCTCATCATATGTGATGGTATTCAGGTGATGGCTAATTAGCATTACAAGGAGGCCTTCAGCAGCTGAGGATTGGTTTGAGTGGAGTCAGAGATTTCCCTAGGGCAAGCGTAGGATGAGAGTAGCAAAGATCAGTAGTAGTAGAAGTGACTTGGTGGAGTCAAGGCAGTTCTTAAGGAAAGTACGGATAGATGTGGAAGGTAGTATGGGCCGGTACTACTGAAAGCAGAGGATCCGTACTCGAATCAAGGAAGGCCGAGACAAGACCAGGAAGCTAGTAGTAGTATCAAAGATCCCTTGAGATATTTCAGTTTTCTGATGTTGCTATGATGTGATTCAGAATGGTGGTTTTGCGTTCGAGGCCAACAGCCGGCAGTGGAGGTGCCGGGGAGGGATCAGGATCAGGCTCGGGGGACGAGCGCATGGATGAGCAGACCAGAGAGTTTCTTTCTTCAGAGATTACCCGTATCATTTTGGAGCAGACTCATGTGATCTTCGGTTCGATCAAGGAGGGTATCCTAGAGCTGATGGATGAGAGGTTGGGCACCTTTCATGCCGAGGTGGCGGCCATGATGGGGTCGCGCACACTTACGTTCAGGGAGTTCAGGGCATGTGGAGCTCCAGATTATCATGGGGCGCGGGACCCCATAGCGAGTACTAGATGGTTGGCAGATGTGGCAAACGCGTTCCGCACGAGCAGGTGTCCCGAGAGGGACAAGGTTAGATTGGCGTCCTGTCTTCTGAAGGACAGGGCACGAGATTGGTAGGAAGAGGTCGGACATACCATTGGAGATGACGCAGCGTTAGATGCCATGACCTGGGTTGATTTCTCTACCAGGTTCAGGGCGGAGTTTGCACCGGTTATTGAGGTGCAGCAGTTAGCCAGAGTGTTTCAGGACCTCACCCAGACTACAGAGACCGTGGCGGAGATCACCGCCAAGTTCAGGGAGAGGGCTCTTCTTGTTCCTCAGTATGCAGCCGATGAGGAGATGAAGAAGGCCCGTTATCATGAGATGTTGTGGAGCGATATCCGCCAGTTTGTGAGCCGGTCCAGCTGTAAAACGCTGGATGACATGATTGTTAGGGCTCGAGAGAGGGAGATTGATCTTGAGATGGAGAAGAAGAGGAAACCGGAGGCGGTTTCGGGTTCAGGAGGTTCGGGCAAAAAGCCTAAGGTTTCAGATCACAGATCCAGGATTTAGCCGAGCCACGGTCGATGTGGCAAGTGTGGGAGGATGCACGATGGGGTGTGCAAGGCAGGGAGTTCCGGCTGCTTCAAGTGCGGTCGGACTGGGCATTTGAGCAGGGATTGTACGACCCCTGCTACTGCCATCGCAGCATCAGATCTGAATTGCTTTCAGTGAAATCAGAGGGGACATAAAAAGCCCCAGTGCCCGAGTTTAGCCGCAGTAGGGAAGGTGGCTGCACCTGCCCCTGCTACTTTGAGGATTACAGATGGCTAGCAGGGCCGAGCCAAGGCGCCAGTGGCGAAGAGTAGGGCTTTTCAGATGACAGCAGAGGAGGCGCGAGCAACTCCTGATGTAGTGACGGGTATGTATTTTCCCTTCATCTCTTTATTATTATTGATTGATTATTGCTTATCATTATATGTTTTTATATAGGGTTGTTCTCTGTGAACGACATTTCTGCTATGGTGTTATTTGATTCGGGGGCTACCCGATCGTTTGTATCGCTTGCGCTTAGCAAGAGATTTAGTAGAGCTCCAGGGAAGCTGGATTGTCCACTAGAGATTGAGATACCAGATGACAGAACCGTGAGGGTCGCCAGAGTGCATAGAGGGTGTTCTCTTCAGTTATTTGACGAGTAGTTTTCGGTGGACCTGGTTCCTATTCCCCTGCGAGGGAATAAGGTTATAGTAGGCATGGATTGGCTGAGTCCCAATGGGGCGGTGATTGATTGTGAGCTGCAGCTAGTGAGGGTTCGCACTCCTAGTGGGGGAGAGTTAGTGATTCAGGGCGAGTGGCCACAACGCGGACCAACCTTTTGTTCTGCCGCGAGAGCGAGACGCTATTTTCAGCAGGGTTGCGCTGGTTATGTAGCTTATGTCTTGGATGCCTGGGAGAAGGGCAAGACGACAGTTGATGATGTTCCGGTTGTGAGAGACTTCCCGGGTGTATTTCTCGAGGATTTACCAAGAATACCTCCCGAGAGGCAGGTCGAGTTTAGGATCGACCTGATTCCTGGTGCGGCTCCGATAGCCAAGGCACCGTACCGTCTAGCTCCCCCTGAGATGCAGGAGTTGTCTACGCAGCTGCAGGAGCTGCTAGACAAGGGTTTCATTCGGCCTAGCAGTTCGCCTTGGGGAGCCCCGATCCTGTTTGTGAGGAAGAAGGATGGGTCGCACCGTATGTGTATAGATTACCGGGAGTTGAATAAGGTAACGGTGAAGAACCGTTACCCACTTCCGAGGATAGATGATTTGTTTGACCAGCTTCAGGGAGCGTCGTGGTTCTCCAAGATCGATCTATGCTCCGGATTTCATCAGATGCGGGTTAGGGATGAGGATGTGCAGAAGACTGCTTTCAGGACCAGGTATGGTCATTATGAGATTGTGGTGATGCCATTTGGGCTCACCAATGCTCCAGCCGCGTTCATGGATCTCATGAATCGCGTGTGTAGACCGATGCTGGATCGGTCAGTGATAGTATTCATAGATGATATCTTGGTGTATTCCAAGACGCAGGAGCAGCACGAGGAACACCTGAGGGAGGTGCTGGAAGTTTTGAGGAGGGAGAGACTTTTCGCAAAGTTCTCCAAGTGCGAGTTCTGGTTGCGCGAGGTGCAGTTCCTTGGTCACCTCGTCAACCAGAAGGGTATTTTGGTGGATCCGGCCAAGATAGAGGGCGTGATGCAGTGGGAGGTCCCGAAGTCCCCATCCGAGATTCGGAGCTTCCTAGGGTTGGCAGGGTATTACCGGAGGTTCATTCAGGATTTCTCCAAAATAGCAGTGCCGCTCACCCGACTGACCAAGAAGTCGGTGGTATTTCGTTGGGAGCCTGAGCAGCAGGCAGCGTTCGAGACCCTCAGGCAGAGATTGTGCGAGGCTCTGATCCTTACCTTGCCAGAGGGGGTAGAGGACTTTGTAGTCTACTGTGATGCCTCAATCACAGGTATGGGAGCAGTGTTGATGCAGCGAGGCCATGTGATAGCTTACGCCTCGAGGCAGTTGAAGCCTCACGAGGCTAACTATCCTACCCATGATTTAGAGCTGGGGGCGGTTGTGTTTGCCCTCAAGATTTGTAGACACTATCTTTATGGGGTCCGTTGTACTATCTACACGGATCACAAGAGTTTGAGGTACTTTATGGATCAGCCGGGTCTGAACATGAGGCAGAGGAGGTGGTTGGATGTGCTGAAGGATTATGATTGTGAGATCCTTTACCATCCAGGGAAGGCCAACGTGGTGGCCGACGCCCTAAGCCGTAAGGTGTCGGCAGCCCCTATCATAGATTTGTGTTTGAGGATGACAGTGATTACTCCGTTGTTGGAACGGATCAGGGAGGCTCAGGTTGAGGACCTCAAGGAGGAGAGGCAAAAGTGTGAGAGGATAGTGGGCCGAGTAGCTTCGTTTGATTATGACAGTCGGGGATTGCTGACGCTTCATGGGAGAGTGTGGGTACCGTATTAGGGTGGGGTACGGCAGGGGCGACGAAGATGGATAAGGCTCATAAGTCTCGATTTTCTATCCACCCAGGGGCGACGAAGATCTATAGAGATCTTCGACCCGATTATTGGTGGCCCTGCATGAAGCGGGATGTCGCCTGGTATGTTGAGAGGTGCCTGACATGCAGGAAGGTCAAGGCGGAGCACCAGAGGCCTCATGGCAAGATGCAGCCGTTAGATATTCCCGTGTGGAAATGGGAGGACATCACCATGGATTTTATCACCAAGCTTCCCAGGACCACACGAGGGGTAGATTCGATTTGGGTAGTAGTGGATCGGTTGACGAAGAGTGCTCATTTTATCCCAATCCAGGAGAGTATATCGGCAGAAAAGTTAGCCGATATCTATGTGCTTGAGATCGTGGCACGTCATGGAGTGCCGGTATCGGTGGTGTCAGACCGAGATGTCCGTTTTACATCCAGATTCTGGAAGCGGTTCCACGACGAGATGGGTACTCGTCTCCATTTCAGCACCGCTTTCCACCCTCAGACGGACGGGCAGAGCGAGAGGACGATTCAGACTCTCGAGGACATGCTCAGGGCATGTGTTCTAGACTTCGGTGGCAGTTGGGATACGTATCTTCCATTAGCGGAATTTTCGAATAACAACAGTTATCATGCGAGCATTGATCGACCTCCCTTTGAGATGCTTTATGGGAGGAAGTGTAGGACCCCGATTTGTTGGGGCGAGGTCGGTCAGCAGGTCGTTGGGAGCACAGAGGTGGTGCTCAAGATGACCGAGTTGATTCAGCAGGTCCGTAGTAGACTGCAGACTACGCAGAGTCGGCAGAAGAGCTACGCCGACAGGAGGCATTCAGACTTGGAGTTCCGGGTGGGCGATATGGTCCTTTTGAAGGTCTCACCCTGGAAGGGTGTCATCAGGTTTCGGAAGAGGGGCAAGCTGGGCCCCAGATTCATTGGTCCTTTCAGGGTTTGGGCCCGAGTGGGTCGGGTTGCTTATCAATTGGATCTTCCAGTAGAGCTTAGCCAGATACACAACACTTTCCACGTGTCTCAGTTGAGGAAGTGTTTGGTGGATGAGTCAGCAGTGGTTCCCTTAGAAGATATTCAGGTTGATAGCAGCCTGAATTATATTGAGAGGCCAGTCGCGATTCTGGACCGGAAAACAAAGACCTTGAGGAACAAGGCAATTCAGTTAGTGAAGGTGCAGTGGCAGCACCGGAAGGGGTCTGAGTGGACGTGGGAGGCTGAGGAAGAAATGAGAGAGCACTACCCGGAGTTATTTGCAGATTCAGCCGTAGCAGACTTCGAGGACGAAGTCTGAGACAAGTGGGAAAGAATTGTAACGCCCCATTCCTGGTATGTTGCTTCCGTGGCATTTATTTAGAAGTTTTCGAGAGGGACTCGGCGAGTCTATGGCCCGACTCGTCGAGTAGGGACGAGATTTCGAGCACGTGTTAGTCGGCGACTCAGCGAGTCCATATTCGGGACTCGGCGAGTCTGCCTGCCAGGTAGAAACCCTAAATCCCCAGGTTTGCACCCTATTTAAACCACCTTATGAGCCCCAAACTCGTTCCCTTCACCCTCAGAGCATCATTTAGCAAACCCTAATCATTCCCTTGAGTAATTGAACATTTCTTGTGTGAATCTTGAAGTTTTGAAGAGAAGAAGGAGGCTATATCCAAAGGAGAAGAAGAAGATCCAAGGTCTTGCACCCATTTCAGAGTTTATTGAGGTATCAGCCGATTCCCTTCTGTTTCTATGATTTATTTCTCTTTCACAAGCATATTTAGCCTCTTTTAGCCATTCCTTAGCTTGTTCTTAGTAGAGAGATAACATTAGATTGATTAGCCTTCGGATCTAGCCATGTTTCAGTTCCAAAATCGTAGATCTATTACCTTTATAGAGCCATTTTGCATGATAGCCCTAGATCTACTCTTCTAAGTACCTTTTTAGCCTTTATATCCCTTTTCATGCGTATGTGCACGTAAAGTTGGAAACTTTACGTGGTAAATCAGCCTTAGAAACTCAGATCTATAAATTGTATGCGGTGGTTTTGATCAGAATCGAGTTTTTAGGATCTGCATGCATGTGACTCGGCGAGTCAGGTCGCGAGTCCCCCTCGATCTTTACCCTTTGAGTGATTCCGAGTGGAGGCCAGTGAGCAGTAGGATGGACTCAGTGAGTCGGAGGTTAGACTCAGTAATGGAGGGACTCGACGAGTTGTTCATACAACTCGGCGAGTCCAAGAAAATCTTCTTAGATCGAAGAACAACTCGTCGAGTTGTTCATATGACTCGACGAGTCGGATGCAGATTGCCTGAGCTTTTGAATCAAGAGGGTACTCGTCGAGTCGATGCCATGCTCGACGAGTAGCCACGAGTAGGGTTGAGAAGTGAGACTAGGGACTCGGCGAATTGACGGCCCAACTCGGTGAGTCAGGTCAACTTTAGGTTGACTTTGACCAGGAGAGTTGACTTTGACCAGGGGTAAAAGAGTCATTTTACCCAAGGCAGTGATTAGCATCTGATTGAGTGTGTTTATGGATTTGTAGCCGGAGAGATACCGGAGCTGCAGCAGTTAGCTTCCAGAGCCATACACACAGCAGCCTGTTCGCGAGGTGAGTTTCCTTCCAGTAGGAACGGGTCTAAGGCCACAATGTCGACCCGTTCAGTTAGCAGTAGCTTCTGGACTTCGGTCCAATGCAGTAGTTAGTATGTTTGACGCCTCCGTGGGTCAGATAGGATTTATGTGCTTCTGCTAGATAATATGTTATGTTATGCCGTGATCAGTTAGTCCGGACTTCGGTCCGATGCAGGGGACGGGGTCCCAGTCAGTTTCGGACTTCGGTCCGATGTAGGGGACGGGGTCCCAGTCAGTTTTGGACTTCGGTCCGATGTAAGGGACGGGGTCCCGGTCAGTTTTCGGACTTTAGTCCGATGCAGGGGACGGGGTCCTAGATAGTTAGTCCGGACTTCGGTCCGATGCAGGGGACGGGGTCCCAGTCAGTGGGCAAGGCCCAGTATGTGCTTTATATGTATTGTATGGTATGTGGTAGTTTGGGGGAGCTCACTAAGCTTCGTGCTTACAGTTTCAGTTTTGGTTTCAGGTACTTCCGCAAGCAAAGGGAAGAGCTCGGGATGATGGCATCGCACACACCACAGCTTCAGTTTTTGTCCTGGGAGCTGATTCAGTTTATTGATATGTTTGGATACAGTTGTGTTACAGTTTCTCTCACAGTATTTTATTATGGTGTTTGAAACACGCAACGTATGGTTTTAATATGTGATACTCAGTTTCATGGTTTTTGTTATAATAAAAATTGAAATTTTTGGGTCGTATTTTTGGGTTGTTACACTCTTATTCAAGTTGGAAATAATGTTTGTAATTTATTTTTTTATCGGTTTATTGGCATTCTATGTAGTGGTTTCGAGATTCAAGTGAATTTGAGGAATCAAGTATATTAGTCCTAGTTTTCAACTTTTACTTAAGTTCCTACGAGTCTCGGACCTAATTTATACCAGTAGGTCAAGTGCATGATGTGTGTATATGATTCATGAAAAGGTGTTCAAGTCAAGGAATGACCCGAATTTGAATAGTTGTTACAGTGTAACTTTAGAAGTCACATACCAATGTGAGATCAAAGTACACTATCCTTCAATTCTACTTGTTTCCAAGCTTCTAGTAGGTTATAACATAGCTCCTAGTTACAAAGTCTAGTTTGTGTCGTGCCTATATGTGTAACAAAGTTTATTCAAATCTAGAACCGACTCGCATTTTGATGGTTGTCACAACCTATTTCTAGTGGGTGGCAGTGGGTGCGAATCATAGTATCAATGCAGTATATTGTTCCACATGACACATGCTTTCGTATGGATGTAAGTAGTGATATCAATGTGTCTAGGTTGAGTACGTTGGTTGCTTCAAAGTTTTTGTTACATACTAATCAAATGTATGTATTTTTCCAATGTCCTCAATCAAACACAATTATGCAGATTTTTGATGATAGTGATGTCTGATGTGTTTTATATAACCACTTGAAAGCTATAAATTTATATTCCAATTATTCAAATCAACTAAATTATATTAGGCAGTGAACCTAGTCATGTAGTAGCAAAGTAGAGTAAGTAAGAAGTTGATCACAAGGAACGGTATTCTAATTAAGAAAATCAATTGCTAAAATTAATCTAAAAGAGGTAAACTTTGATTGGGGGAGGGGTTTATCTAATTTTTCAAGTTCAGAAAAACTTAGTATAAAGTATAAACAATCTACTAAATACACTTTAAACTAAAGCAAACAACTTGAAAACGAGTTTTTATCAAAATTAAAAGATACTTTCGTTTAGCTTTGAGTCCCACCCTTTCCCCACGGTTAATTTCAAGATAATGGATTACTTACGTTGGTTACCAAATTAAAAGTTACTAATTATCAAGATCAGACTAAGTAGCATATGTCAGTTTATGAACTTTTACCCCAATGATCATGCAAGTTAAGCACAACAAACTCATTTTAATATATATTTGGACTATGAATGAATATATCTAAGAATTATTTATCTATGATCAAGATAAACAGTCAATCATATATTATGATGTAATAATGCTCTCTAACACAGTTAAGCGACTAACTTTACCATCTATACTAGTATATGTTCAATCTCTAGCTCTAGCAATTTAATGATAAAAAACAACTAGGTAAAAAAGTTCATGCAATCAATTCCCATTTAACTACACAAATATCAAGGGAAAGGAAATCAAGATTGAAACTTTAACAAGCTAGGATAGTGATCTACAAAACACAAGATAAAACCAACTTTTGGTTGAAGAAAAAGTTTAAAAAGTAAGGATAGTGATCTAGGCAAACTGAATGATTAATGATGAATCTTTACTTCAATCTCTCTAATTCTTGTTCTACAATAGAAATCAGATCTCCAAGGGTTCTTGGTTCCTTTTGGTTGAAGAAAAATAGCAGCTCTCTCTGTATGCACCATGAATTTTGACAAAAAATTGGTATTTATACTTGCCAAAAATCAACTTCCATGTCATGGCCATATAATTGCCACATCGTGGGAATCAGATCAGACGTATATTCCATAAGCTTTGTTATTGTCAATCAAGAATGCTCTCATCACCACGTTGTGGATTAGGAGATGCCATGTGTAACATCTATTTTTTCAGGTTTGCTTTTGGACCCTTGAGTTTTTATTTGTTGCAAGAAGGGTCCCCGATGTCAAAATCCATGACTTTTTGGTGTTGCTCGAGTACGCGGGGCATACGCCTTGGTACGCTGAGCGTACTATGTCTTGTTCTAGTATGTTGCGCGTACTCCAGTACATCGGGTGTATGTGTTCAGACCAAAACCATAATAATTAGGGTTTGTGCACTATTTAAACACATTTATGGACCCAAGGCCTTTCCCTTTACCAGCTTCCATCCCAAGATGGACCCTCTTTTCAAACCCTATTTCATTTTGAGCTTTTTGAGCTTTTTAGAGTGATTATATGCTTCATTGATTGTGAAGAAGGACCTTCAAGTAGTAAGCTTTGCTCTCAAGACTTTAGATCCAACATCTCCTCTTCATTATGCACCATTTGGAGGTATAAAGCTCCAAACCTGGCTTATGTTTTTGTAAATATAAATTAAGCCTTGATTTTCTTCCTTTTTATTCCAAAGTCTAGGTCTTGGTGAGTATGAGGTACTCTTAAGCCTTCAAGGTGTCCTTTCAAACGTTTTAAGGCATTTCAAGTCATAAAATGCAAGCTTGGACCTTGATTTGTCCCCATCCAAGAGTTAGCGTGTAGAAAAGGGTTAAGTAAGCTAGGTTTTTTAGTGTTGGGGTTCTTGTAACCATGCAAAGACATAAAGTTTGCAACTTTATGGCCTTAGGGGTCTTAGTGGGTTCAGATCCAAGTTTTGGTCGTAGGGTCTTAAGGCATTAAGACATTTTGCATGATTTTGCATGAGAGGTGCATATGTCGGGCGTAACTCCATGTACAGCGCACGTAGTGCATCCCAGTCATGATCCTACCACTTCGGCCGAGTATGCTACACATACAAGTTGGTACACCGAGCATACACCAGTCCAGTTAGGGTGATTTTTGGGCCTTAATCTTTAGGCTTACTTGTTGAACTGGACTATACACTTACTTGTTGTTGGGCCACATCTGATGTTGGGCCCATATTGGACCTTGGGTAATCCTTGAGGTTGGGCCTAGGATTTTATTGGGCTTAAAAGACAAACTTGCACCTTTTTACCTTGGACGTTAGGAAAGTATTGTAGGTTTTTAGTTTTGGGTTATGTCTCAATTATTAATTGGGACTCTATTGTTTAGTTAGCATGGAAATTTCTCCAGTCCGGCAGCCTGAACGTTTATCAAGGTTTTTCAGTAGTTGAGGTGAGTTTTCCTCACTAGATCCATGGGTCGAAGGCACCAAAGTTGGCTCATTGTTTGTTGTGTAGAATTTTGGATGCCTTTTGATGATTATATGGAAGACCAGGTCTAGCTCCTGACATTTGTATGAAAGACCGGGATCTGACCCCTAGCAGTTATATGAAAGACCAGGATCTAGCCCATGATATTTGTATGCAAGACCGAGATTTGGCCCTCGGCACTGAATGAAAATACTATGATTTGGCCCATAGCATTTATATTCTTTCATGTGTGGTATTTGGTACTTAGGGAACTCACTAATTGTTATGCTTAGACTTTATGTTTATGGTTTTAGGTACTTCTAGTTCCAAAGACAAGAGCCCAACGTGATAGCACAACATCCTCCCCTCATGGTTTCCGCATTTGGAATAATTTGTACTCTGATGATTTAATACTACGATTTATATGGGTTCCAAACAATTAATGACTGATTTAAATGACTTTTAAATGAAAAAATTTATTACTATTTTGGGACGTTACACCATGTTGTGGAACTCTTTAACTATGCATAATTATTCCCTTCTTTTTTATGTAAGCTCCATACTCCAAGTTTCGAAAATTGCTCTGTTTCAGTCCCTTTTCATGATAATGTCATTCTTTGACTACAAAATAGAACTTATACTTTTATGAATCTTTGTATTTAATCAAATTATAGCTAAAATGTATTGAAATAGTGCATAAGTATATGTATAAATATATCAATATCAAAGTACCCCACACTTGTCTTTTGATTTTCCCCAAGCAAAACTTTATTTAAATACATAACATTAAAACATTGTCCACCAATATCACAAAAAACAAAATCCAATTTGAACTCACTAATTACGCCATTCATAAATACATGTATTTGTCTCTAAGATTCCTAATTACTTCCCAAGTTATTACAAAAGTTTCTAAGCAACAAGACTTAAAAAGAAAACACTATATAATATAATTTCTCCTTTTTCACTTTTTTTTCACAAAAATTTCCTATTTTTTTTTTATCTTTCCTCTTAACTTAAACTTTCACATAAACAATAAAACTAATAAGTTTAACTTTATTGCTTTTATACTATAGTTTGTGAGTTTATAAGAAATTCAATAAAGTACCCAAAATTCCTTAGGCAACTAATGGAACCCATGACTTTTGATTAAACCCGTTAACTACTTTCTTCCCATCCATCCAAGTTTTTATAAATAGGTGGATAAATAAAAACATTCGCAGGGGAAATACTTGTCGAGTCTCAAAGGCCATAGATTGGTTCCAGTCTTGAACTGTTAATTATTTTTCATATATAATTGTTATTAAGTGCAAAAAAATTAAAAAGATAAACATATAATACCTGGAAACTTGACTCGCTCTATTTTAACCCAGGACCCAGGAGATAAATCATCAATGGTAGGCTTTAAATGTGGTCTATATATATATATATATATATATATATATATATATATATATATATATACACACACACACACACACACAAACATATATATATATATATGTGTGTGTGTGTGTGTACATATATATAAACCAAAACATATTATGCCTCTCCAACTGCATAACGTTACGTTTTTGTTTTGTCATTTCACTAAGATTGGGAAGCAACAAATGCATTATAACAAATTGGCTCAACTAAATCTTTGAATTCTCCTTGAATCATCACACACAACACTAGCAAACTAGTCCCAATGCAATAAAATCAAAAGATTAAAAGTGTATTAGATTTACCAAATTAGACTATTTTATTAAGTCCATATAATATTCTAAAAAAATTTAATCTAGCACTTTTCAATGAATTTTTTTAATGCTTGAAAACCTTTTTTGACCCCCTATCCCACAGTTATTTCATACAATCCCATCATTTTATGAATAAAATAAAATAAAGCACATAAAAGCAATAAAAGGGATAAAAAGGAACAGACTCCCTGGGGTATTAGTGGCGAGATTGAATATGATTATTGTGGGAAATCTTGACAACTCGAAAATTTCTAGAAACTAGACCTTGCTGCTCCTGAATATGCCTGAAAAATAAAACCAAGAACACCAACTTCTGAAATGTCATGCAAAAGATTGAAAAAAGCTGCAATAGATAGTGACCACGATGTAGGAAAGTGTCAGCCACATCGTGGCATCGAGTGTGAGAAACTCGTATATCATGATTAATGCAGTCTCCATGACATGGGAAAGTGATATCCACATCGTGGGACTAAAAAGTATGTCGTATATCGTGATGAAGTAAAGCACCACAATGTGGTAATGAGGTGTCAACGCTATGGGATTTAATCATCTCAAAATTGAAAATTCTTCAAAAAAGTGTACATGATGCTTCCATGGAAAATCTTCATAATGCTCAGAATAAGCTCTACGAATCTATCATTAAGTGAAAATCTCTCACAAACTCGACACGGACCCCACACTTATGAAAAGCTATGGCTCTCTATTATAGTCTTCAAAATTCTCTCACGGATTTTTCTCTTGAATATTATCCTACTTTCTGTACAACCAAAAATAAACCAAATTCCTAGTGTAAATCAAGAAAACAAACATCATCATTTGGTTACAAAAAACAAAACACACCAAACAAAACTAAAAATAGTCTAAAACAAACAAACCAAACATAAAACGTAAAAACTAAAAATAAAAGGATAATTGTCGTTCGTCATCCTCCTCATCGCTTGCTCCACTAATCCATGACCCAACATCACTAACTGCCTACAACTCTTCCCAAGTTGGAATGTATAGGATTTGTTGTGGTATGTTAGCTGGACTCTTGATCTTCAAATGTGAAAACAATAAATCCATAGAATTTCCCATGTAGTTCACTCCTCCACAAAGATTGTCCAAATACATCCCAAATAGATTTTGAAATGGGTCCATTGGAACTTCAGCAATTTGTACATTGTGTTATGGTAGGTCTTGTCTCACTACTTTTTCACACATTCTCTTTCTTTTGTGGTCTAACATCCTTGATTATTCGAATTGGGTCATCCAATGGAGTTTTGTATTTCCCTCCTCCAATTTCAACAACAATCATGGCATCCAAAAATGAGCGAGGTTGGAGTAAACACCCCTTTACAATTGTAAACATCATAGCAAGTAGAGGTTCCATCACACCATATGATTGAGCCAAAAGTGTAATCAAGTGCCCTCCAAAAACTGGTGCTCCTAATTTTACCTTTGCTGCTTTCTCAGAAATGAAGAACGCTATATTATAGGGAATGTTGCAAACAATGCCAGGATTAAGAATGCACCAAAATAAAAGTAGATCAAGTTCACGGACCCTGTCACCTACTTTCATTTGATTGATTGAGAACGTGAGTAGTTGATGAAGAAAACGATGTATTGGAGAATGAATTAGGCTGGTTAGTGTAGCAGATGGCTTAAAACTCCATTTGTCATGCAAAACCATGCATCTTGATCAAAAAATTCTTATGGTAACACCATATACGCTTCATTCAGAAATTGTGTGATGTTTGGAGCAATAGTATCCGAATTATCATAGAGATCAATTCTCCAAGCTAACTCTACTAGGCTACATTGGCAATCTTCGCCTCCTGTCTAAAAGTCAAAGCTTTCTTGTCATTCATGTGTCCTTGAAAAGTGAACAAGATTGTGGAAAAGAATTCCACACACAACTCTTTGTAGATTGGTTCTTGAAGTTGAAATAAACGCCTCCATCCATCACAAGTAAAACTAAAACCCTTTCCCTTGTAGACTATTGCAAAATATGGCTCAATTTGATAAGCAAGTCTATTTTCTTCAATCCGACCCCAATCCAAAATGGGAGGTGCAACAATTTCTTTTGCTTCCATTGAATCAAATCTCGCCCTGTAACGTGCAAGTCTTTTGGGATTGATATTGGAAGGCTATTTATACCATTCATGAAGTTGTGACTCAATTGAGTTTTCTTGTTTAAATCAGGGAAGAACTTCCTTCTCTAGGCATTTTCGGTGTCTCATTTCCTTCAAAACAAACACAAAAAGAAACAAAAGCAACATAACATACTGTTTAGAGCAAAAATGAAAAAAAAAAAAAAATAAGACTACCTAGTTTCCATAGCATGGGAACAGCTCTTCCACGCCGTGGCTCTGATGAACACATCGAAAATCGAACTTGTTTTCAACAATCAAAATCCATCCAAATCATAAAGGTTTTGTTCCTATCAACTATATTGAAAAATTTAAACATAAATAATAGAACAATGGGAAACTAAATTACCTCTACATCACTAATACTTAGATCTAATAATCACATCTCAAAGAATAATGTACATTTTGCAAAAATAAAATACAATTTGTAAGACAAAATCTAGATTTTGAGGATTAAGTGAAAACACGTATCTTTTATGAAGATTAAACATGAAAATTTGAGAAAAATTGAGGAAAATTTGATGAATTACACTAATTATGATGGTGCATGACGCGGAAAACAAGGAAAGGGGTAAATTAAAAACAACCTGATCTTTTAGGGCTGATAACTTTTACATTAAGTAAATTCCACGGCATGGCAATAGACTCACCACACCGTGGGGTTTGTTTCACACACACAAAAACGGGCAAAAATCAGAGTTCACAACAAGGGTACAACTCATCCATGTCGTGGCAACAAGAATTTCCAAAAATTTCAAACATTTTAAAAACCAATTCACTAATCCCCCACACATCAAGAAAATCAGAAGTGACACGAGAAAACAAAATATCCTAGAAACAATGAAAATGAAAAAAAAATAAATGTAAACTAAAGAAAATGAAATGGAAATGCAAACTAAACACGAGTTGCCTCTTGGAATCGCTTCTTTTGAAGGATTCATAAGCCAAAATCCTTCCCACTCTACGTTGCTTTGGGTGGAAATTGAATCCCTTCATCTCTAATATCTTCCTTTTGAAAGAAGCTACCTATCTTTTGTAAGCCTTCTTCGAATTCTCGTTCTTTCTTGGGTTGGCATTTTCTTCGTGATTGTACTGTACCCCAATACTTACTCCAACTTCGTTCTTTTTGTTTCTTTCTAGTTCTTTGGGTTATCAATCGGTGTACTATATGGTTGTCTCTAGTAGCAACAGAGGCTCTGAATTTTTTCCATTTTCATTTGTAACAACCAACACTTGAGCGTTCGAGTTTGTCCCGGTATAATTCAAATTTGTGCTCGGTAAACATTCATGAATGAGCTTGGCTAGTTGCCCCACTTGTGTCTCAATGTTCACAATTGACGCTTGCCGATTTCTCAGAGTAGCATCCATATTGTCATTCCTCTTCTCACTAGCCTCCATGAATCTATTCAATACCGACTTGAGATCAATTTCTTCTTGACTTGCACTTGTTCTTTTTGGTAGAAACCTCACCCTTGTTGTCGGCATCTTTCTTCTTTCTATTTCTTGTACTCTTCATAGTGCTTTTTCCCTCTCTTTGGCTTCCTCTAATCTTCATCAAAGCTATCACCACTTGAATAACAAACTTGAGATTGCTTGTTTCCATTCTCTTCCAAATCGCAATCTTTCATAAGATGTAGCCAACTACAATTGTCGCATCCAACTTGAATCGCATGATTTTATTTTCCCATCTTTATGATTGTCTTATCCATGTTGTTGAGCTTTTCAATTTTAGAAGCAGTGTTGTCTTGGCCTCCATCTCCATTCGATTTTCCTCTAGTAACATCCTCCCTTGGGTTGTGGTATTCCCATGAGTGCTTTACAAATTCTTCAATAAAAGCTTTGTTAGTGGTTGGATCTTTCTTTGGCATGGACCCTTGGGAATCGAATAGTTGCCTTGTGCTCCCGTTTATTCCATCATAGAAACTTGTAATTTCTTGTTGCACATTTAAGTCATGTTGAGGGAAATTTAGTAACATGCCCTTGTAGCACTGCCATGCTTCGTATAACGACTCCCTTATCATTTTGTTTGAAATTTGCAATGTTCCTTTTCACCTTAGAAATCTTCGAAGGTGGACTAAATTGTTGAATAAATTATTTTTAAAATTTTGCCCATATCGTGATAGCTCCAGGTGGAAGTGATTTCAGCCAATCCATTGTCGTGTCCTTTAGTGTGATTGGAAGCATTCTTATCATCATTGCGTCCTTGGTAACAATTGGAGTATTAAAATAATTCGCTATATCTAACACATCGTCAATGTGCTTGTACATATCCTTGTGGTTCTTCCCAAAGAATGGTATTTCCTTGAGCATACTAAGGATATGTCCCTTATGCTCAAAATTTGTTGCAGCTAGAATTTCGGGTGGTACTAGACTCGGTCCATTGTCATCACACAGACAACAAGTATATCAACATAACCAATCAAGGGTCAGCCTTGGTGCCTTAGACCCGCTAAACCCAATGAGGAAACTAACCTTGAAAAGCTGAATGAAACGAAAGATTCATGACTGCTGATCCTACAGATCCCCGAGCTATCAACTGCCAAATAAAAACCAATTAACATTTGGGATCTACATCATAACCAAAAATCCCTACTTGGGGTAAAAAGACCATTTTACCCCTAACCTAGCTTGGTCCAAGAATGAAGCCTATAACCACAATCTAATGGGCCCAAAAGTTAAAAAATCCATCAAGGCCCAAAAAATGGCCCAATTTCCAATTAGGCCCAATCCCTTCACATGGGCCTTATCCCAAAGCCCAATAATGTTCATGACCCAAAACTCCCAAATTCAGATGGCTCAACTAAACCCTAACCTTCTAATCCCAAATGAGGCCCAAACCAAAAGGCCCAACATCGAAATGCCATCAGACTAAGTACGTTGGGCGTACTCAGCTGGTACGCTAACGTTCAAGCTTATACGCCCGACATACTCTTCCAATTCGGCCAACTTCTTGATTTAGCTCTTTACCCATTAAGACTTTGTTCCAGAATGCACATTTGACCTCTTTAAGCTGAAATATCACATAAAGTTGCTAACTTTACGTCCATGCATGACCATAAGAAGCTCTAAAGCTCAACAAGGACTTAATAAAGGAATTAATGAATGCATGAGGCCCCTAAACTCCACAAAATTGGAACCTTTATGCCAAAGGAGCCCATTAAGAACTTAGATATGAAAGAATAAGCATTTTGCACGTCCTAATCCCATCCTCCATCCAAACCATGGCTAAAAACATAACAATTTAACCCAAAACAAGATCTAAGAATCTAGCAATCAAGATGGGAACTTGATACCTCAAAAGCTTGGAAAATAAGGAGGTGATTCTGGATCCAAGAACTCCTCTTCAGGCTAAGCAACTTTTAGCTTCTTCAACTCCTTCAAAATGTACAAAAATGAACACTAAAAGCTCTCCAAAGGCTCACACACTCAACAATGGAAGCTAAGACTTAACTGGATAGTAGAGGATGATAGGGAGGCTAACACTTGGGACTTAATGACTTTATATAGGGCTTGAACCTTAAAAATTAGGGTTTTGGGTCTGATCGCGTACGTTGCGAGTACATCCTTGTACACAACGCGTACATACATGCCTCCGCGATCCACTTAATGGACCAACTACGCCCCGCGTATACAAGGCTTACGCCCAACGTTCGGCCTGGACTAGCCCACACATAAAAGGCCCAAAACACTAAGCCCGAAGCGACATAGCTGTTTTAAACAATTAAATAAATAATACCTTGGATCCATCAGGTGTTACAATTCTCCCCCACTTGGATCAGACTTCGTCCTCGAAGTCTGCTGCCCCGAACAACTCTGGATAGTGCTCCCTCATCTCCTCCTCATGCTCCCAAGACCACTCAGAACCCTTGCAGTGTAGCCACTACACCTTCACCAACTCCGTAACCTTGTTCCTAAAGGTCTTCGTCTTCCGATCTAAAATTGCCACCAATCTCTCAATATAATTCAGGCGGTCATCCACTTGAATATCCTCTAAAGGTACAACTGGGGAATCATCCACTAAACACTTCTGCAGCTAAGAGACGTGAAACATGCTATAAATCTGATTGAGCACGGCTGGAAGATCTAGACGATACACAACTTGGCCCACCAAACCAAAACCCTGAAGGGACCAATATACCTGGGGCCCAACTTGCCCTGCTTCCTAAACTGGATGACACCTTTCCAAGGTGACACCTTCAAGAGAACCATATCTCCTACCTGGAACTCTAAGTCTGGCCGACATCTATCGACATAAATTTTCCGCCGACTCTAAACTGTCTGAAGCCTGCTCCGAACCTTCTGAATCATCTCAGTGGTCTTGAGTACCACCTCGGTTCTACCAATGACTCGCTGACCGAACTCGCCCCAAAAAATTGGGGTCCTACATTTCTTTCTGTAGAGCAACTCGAAAGGAGTTCAATCAATGCTAGCATGATAATTGTTGTTATACGAAAATTCTGCTAACGGAAGATACGTATCCCAACTCCCACCAAAATCCAACACGCACGCATGCAACATATCCTCAAGAGTCTAAATACTCCGCTCACTCTGAACATCGGTCTGTAGATGAAATATTGTATTGAAATGGAGATAAGTGCCTATATCATCATGAAACCGCTTCCAAAATCTGGAAGTAAAACGAACACCCCTGTCTGAAACCACTAATACTGGCACCCCATGATGTTCCACCACCTCCCGGACATAAATCTCGGTCAACCCCATGATGTTCCACCACCTCCCGGACATAAATCTCGGTCAACTTCTTTGCAGAAATACTCTCCTTGATCGGAATGAAATGCACGCACTTGATCAATTGATCCACGATAACCCAGATAAAATCCATTATGTGCGTAGTCCTGGGAAGCTTCATGATAAAATCCATAGTGATGTCTTCCCATTTTCATACAGGAATATCCAACGGTTGCATCTTGTCGTGGGGTCGCTGATGCTCGACCTTGACTTTCCTGCAACTCAAGCACCACTCCGCGTACCATGCCACTTCCCGCTTCATGTAGGGCCACCAATAATCAAGACGAAGATCCCTATACATCTTCGTCGCCCCGGGATGAATGGAGAATCTCGACTTGTAAGCCTCACCCATCAGAACATGACGCACACCACCCTAATACGGAACCCAGACTCTCCGATGAAGAGTTTGTTGGATTAATGTCTAAGTCCATAACTATAATTGGTAAGACTTGACCCAACCCGGCATGGTCCATTTGGGTTGCATGCCATCGGGACAATTGGATTGACAAGATGAGGAAAAAGGATACTAGTGATTTATATTAATATATTATAAGTTCTAATATATTAATATATAATCATATTATTTAATTAGTATTGATCAAGAATTAATTTGTAATTAATTAAGTGATCAAAAGGAACTAATTAAATATGGACTCTAAGATATATGTGTGTGATGGGCCAAGTTCATTTAGGTTGGGCTAAGCTTTCATGGATAGTCCATGGAGTGCTTAACCCATGGATCATATGAAATGAAAGGTCATGGGTATTAGGGTTTAACCCTAATCTCCACACTATATAAGGATGTCCTTGGTTGGTGAAATTGGCACTAGTGTATGAACACAAAAAAAAGGGCAAGGCCGATTTCACTAGAGAGAACCAAAGTATCCTTATTCTCAAGGTTATTCCAAGTGTTCATGGTGTTGTGTGAACCATTTTATGTGTCACACTTGGGGCACTAGACACTCAAGCTTCATGAAGAAAAGTTACAACAACAAGGTATGTATTCTAACTTGTTTTATTACCCAATTATCATAGATTGTATTCTAGATAGGGTAATACCTTGGAATATTCATATTTGCATGTATAATAGAGAAAACATAGATCCAAGGTATTTAGGGTTGCATGTATACCATAGGAGCGTTACAATGCTCAAAACCCAACAGTGGTATCAGAACCTAGGCTTGTTTTCTTGTTATACTTGCTTAAATTGCTAAAAAAATCAAAGATTTGTGTTGTCTGGGTAGGGGACTCGACGAGTCCATGAAGGGACTCGACGAGTCCAAGTGCAAACTCATCCAACTCCCCGAGTTGGTTCATGCACTCGACGAGTTGGACCCCCTGACAGCATATCTTCGAGTTTTAAAGCTGGAATTGGTCTAGAATCAATTTACCTTAAGCTATTTTGGACTTATAAAACCTGTTTTAAAGTGGTAATGATTATAGTAAACCAATTTCAAGGTTAAAATCAAAATTGCAAGTTTTATTTATGTTGATGTAATTCTTGAAATTGTTGATATGGATTGTTCATGCTTATGAGTTTTGGTAGATCATAGAAATTATTTACAAAAGTGTTTGTTAGTTAATTCTTGATCTAAATGTATTTTAATGGAGTCCATAATTTTTCCTCAAGTTATGGATTACCAAAAGTTTTTTTTGTGTTACCTTGTTTTATGAGTTATTTTAGATTAATGAAAAATATGTGTTAGTTGTTTTCAATCCAAATTAATCTAAAAGTTGTTCATAAAATGTGTTTTTGTAACTTGTCCTCAAGTTATATGAAAAGTCACATTTATGAATCTTAAAACTCATAAAAATGCCTTAGGTTACAAAAAAAAATGAAGAGTCTTTTCTTATAAATAGTTTTTATGGCTCCATAACATGTCCTCAAGTTATGGATGTCCAAGAGTCTCTTCATTAAAAGTTTTAAAGCTTTAATTAAACTCATAAGTTATGAAAATTCAAGAGTTATGAATAGTTTCAAAACTTGCCCTTAAGTTTTGGAATTTGTAAAGTTTTCCCATGAATACTTTAGTTCCAAGTTTAGCCCTTAGAATTTTAAAAGTTAAAATTCAACCCTTATACTTTATAATATTATAAGTTAATAATATTTATATATATATATATATATATATATATATATGTATAAGAGCAAGTCGTCTTACCATTAGTAGGCCTCATTCACGAAGCCAGTCTATAAGGGGGTATAAGGTTATTGCCTATAAAATGGCAGTTTAATGGGTGTCCACTCTCACCCACCGCTTCCTTGACTGGTGGAGGGTCGTTAGCCGAACGGGTAGGACAAGGACTATAATTCTGCCTTCATTAAAAGTATTAATGATAAATATAAAGTAACAAAATGTTTTTTTATAATTCCCAATCTTAGTTACTTTAGGAAAATGTGAATAAGGTGCTAATCCATGAAATTACACTTTGCACTTTGTTTAAGTCGATTAGTGGAGCGTGTGTGGTTAACCGACACACTAACTCGTATTTAACAAGGTAGGAAAAGGATAACTTAATGTTTATCATAGTATCGATGGAGCGTGTATGGTTAACCGGCATATCGATTGAGGGGTAAACACTTAAGAGTACCAAGTAATTTGCATGGTTACTTCACACCTTGTTTTGTGATCCTCAGCATCCCAGTCACAAAACCTAAAGGGAACACTCGAGATTGAAACATGTCATTGAACAGTTCAATGAATCTCAAAAGGTCTAGGAGTTTCAAATCCAAGTAAAACCTAATTAAATTATTTCGTTTTCATGGTGGAAATTGGTGAATCATCATTCGCCTACCTTCAAATATTTTATAGCTTGGATTATGCCATCCCTCTTCCAAGTTATAAAATATTGTCTTGGGTCATAGCCTAAATATTTCATATTGGGTGTTATATTAAGGACTTTAGATCAACTATCTTGAATATCTCCCAAAAGATGTCTAGTTCATACATATATGATCTTCCCAAATCTCTTGGAACTTCACTTCCTCCACCTCCTCCAATTATTCTCCCTAACCCACTAGTTCAAGGCCACTCAAGTCCTATTGGAAAGCAAGGTCTATATGTGGTCGCATCTTGGAGATGAAGTCACATATTGACAAGCCAGGAGAGTTGGGTGCCAAAGTCTTAAGAAAGTTGGATGTTCAATCACTTTCTAAGTCACATAGTGAGTTACCTTTGGGACTACTATGAAATAGACTATGACATGACCCTTAATGATCTTATCTATCTGCTTGGTACTGCTGAATCAACAATGATTTGGAGCTTTGGTAAAGCAAATTTGATTAGTAGATCAACTTTCCAAACCTTCAATGGACATTGACAATGGTTGCATTGGATACCAAATGGTAAAGAGAAAGGCTAAGTCTGAGACTGTCCCATGTACCACTCCCAAAGGGTCCATATGGTTCTATTGCCAAAAAGGAAAGGGCATTGGTTGCGAAGCTGCCAAATTTACCTGAAAGATCATAAGGCTGGTAAAGTCAATAAGTTTGACTCTACTTCAGGTAAAGTCCACTATCTAACTCAATTAAGTTTTTATTCTGAGATTCTTATTACATGATGTGACTGGGTCACATGTTGATGTTTTAAGAATCAAAGGAAAAGTGAAGGAAACTTAAAGAAAGAGTATGTTGAATCTGACTGCGAAGATGGATTACTATCGCTTGATTGAAGATCGGATTCTTGAGCTACTCTTAGGAGTTATGATAGATTGCTAGGAAACATGTAATAGTATAGCTTTCATTTATAGTTGCATTGTAAGGAAAAAGTTTTTACGCATTTTATGAATAAATAAAAGTTTGTTTTACTTTATTTTATATCTCCTTACAATGGCATTTATGAAAAACTTGATGTTTGTATGTTTCTAGCAATAATGGAAATGTGAATTTGATTCTTTCATTTGTGGTAGTGTCTAAATTTACCAAATAAGGAAAGCTTTTCATCACCCAAGTTTTCAGTTTGATAGAAACTTGGAATCATACAAGCTTCTCATCTCCTTAAGGTATTTTTTTCTTTTTCTTTCGTATGCTTGAAGTTGTTTACTTTTTTTTCATATTTTTATAATAATTACTCATTTAGGAATTATACAGTTTGCAGTTCAGGATTTAACATCACAATTTATCTATCTATTAATGCAGGTATGCACTTTTTTTCTTTTCTTATTTTTATAGTTAAATCAACTGATCTAATATTATGACTTTCTCATATTTTGTTAGAACCTTCATTTAATCAACATCTAGCATTTATCATCTGTTTTGCCTCCAAACTTCTGTCAAATTGTACATAAAAGGTTGGTAAGCCTGTAGCTAATTTTTTTTTCACTTTTGGACTCTAACTAGTTTTCTTTAGGATTGTAGTTAACTAAGAAGCTAACTTTGCACTTGTAGTGCATTTTTCATGTTTCTTTTGTAGTTTTGATGTATTTATAGCTAGAGAGGATATTGTTTCCGTATATACACCTATTTAAAGTTAAAACAATGTCTATGCTTGTAAGTCATATGTGACAAAGTAATCCATAAAAAATCTTAAACATAACTTTAGGTTGAGCTGAGTTTCTATTGGAGTTGTTGAAATATACATTCATGTTCGGCCAATTACAACGTCCTACTTTTTTTACCTACCAAACATCAACAAAAAAATCCAACCTGTACAACACACGAGCCTCTTCACTAGTTTTCTTAAAGCACAAAACAAAATTGATTAGATACTCAATTTCCCTATAATTATATAATTGTTTTATTACTAACAACTATATGCACTACAAAAAATGTAGCTATTAGTGGCGACAAGCCACAAATATAGGTATTAGTGGCACATGTGGTAGATGTCGCCGCTAAAGGCCCTAATAATTGACATTGCTTCCTCATCGCTAAAGCCTTTTACTGCCACTAATATATGTCACCGCTATTGCCCATTGTCGTAGCTAAAATCGTCATAACTAAAGAGTTCTTTATTTTTTTAGTTTACACAAATTGCTATTTAAATTGTAGAAATGAAAATCCATAACATCATATAAAATCTGTTATAGTGGTGTACGACAATGGTGGCCAAACACCGGGAGAAATGCAGAAATACAGAATCCAAAATATTATATAAAATGCATAAGTGGTTTTAGCTAGACTACTAAAAGTTATGGAGAGAACTTTTCGCGAGCAGTAATTTGGTGGCTTTAGCGGGCTAGCGGCGACACCTATAACCACTAGTAGTGGTGTAAGATGACTGCCAGCCACTCATCGGATTGATGTGTCTTACCAACGGCTAGGGTTCATCTCACACGGATCGTTGGGGAAACTAGATGAGACTAGTAGATGGATCTAGTTGTCGTTCAAATAAAAAAAGATATATCTATATAGTTTACTCACAATGTTGGCATCTAATTTATAAAAAATACGAATAATATAGTTTATACCAAAAAATTTAGCTTCTATACGTACAAACCTGCACAAGAACCCACCAAGTCCGTATGCCTCAAGATTCAAGAAGTGGCATTTAGACATTTCTAGCTCTTGCCCGAGCCTTTGTTGGTTGTTAAACTCTTCCTCTGCATTATCAAATCATTTGTTTTAGTATGACAAGTGATTGTGAATATTTGTGTTAATAGTTTTTTATTATCAAAATTCTATAGTTTCTACTTCCTCTAAATTGGTGGGATGTTAGTCATGTTACAAAAAGAAACATATATATGTAATGGTTGTCAAAATAATCCGTTTAGACTTGTTGCTTTTATTGCAAATAGAGATTAAAATACGTGTTTGTTGTATTATCTTCGGGGATTCCACCACTAGCCACTTTAACCTTTTTTACATAACATACACTTTTGTGCTTCTTGTCGTTGTCATTGGTTTGTCACCAATCCTACTCTTTTGGTAGTTTTTCCATTTATCGGCATTTTTAGAACTTTTTTTTAAAGTTCTCCCTTAGAAAGCCTCTTTTCATTCTATTTACATAATAATTTATATGTGATTGTACTATACGAAAGCTTTAATACAACTATCACATAAAAATGTTGAAGTACGTTGAAGTCAAAACTATATGGTGGGATACTACAGAAACCAAACAAATTATCCCATCATCGCAATCATCAGAATGCTAAAAATTTGCGTACCAAACTAGTATAATTTTGTGACGTTAAACTTTTCGTGAGAACTATAAACCAAGAATAGAATGTCTAAGTGTGTTATCTTGAAGGCTTCCACTACTAAGTCATTTTGATATATTCCATCCATGTAACGTATAGTTTTTGTTGTTCTCATAATTGTCATTATTTGGTCATCAATCATATTCAGTGGTTCTTACTTGTTAAACCACTACAATAAGCATATACAAACTCAATATGATATTGTAGTGCTATTCTAGATATGAGTTTAATGTGTCATCCTATGTTAGAAAAAAAAATTGTATGCATGGAATTACCGATTACGTCATGTCTTTAAATAACAGCTCACTATTTACTTCATTTCCCTAAATTAAAAAACAAGACATGTGTTTATTCAAAGGTTAGTTTAGTAAATCCACATATAAGTATACTTACAAATCATGAGGAAATGTTTGTATATCGTTTGGCATGAAAGTCGGAATCTTGATTCACATTAATGTATTCAAAACAATATTTTTCAACCCTTCAGATAGTTGTGAAGATATTTGGAAGACACCCAAAGTTTTTCTATATATACCGGTCTCTGTCAATTTATCAGGTACCTTTTCAAATTTTTCTCTAAATATAATATATTATAGACTTTGATTATTGATAGTAGTAAATATTTGACAAATGGCCACTACACCATTCAGAAGACAGAAGGTTCAAGATTCAAAGAATAAGATAACTAACAACCAATGAATATACTTTGTTGTTCTCTTAATATTCATGGTGACGTTTTTCAAATGTTTCAGCTGCTGACCCTACATTATATGCAAATAGCAAAAGATACCTCTTATAAATTAACCATTGTTTCATATGATACGCATGGTACTATCTGATTTACAACATCTTTCATTAAAGATTAACAAATTGGACACACATCATTGCTATAATTTCTGATATATGTCCATGAGTTTTTCCAAAAAAAAAAGGAAAAAAAAGTTATTAGTTTTCATCAAAAAGAGAAATATTTAATACATTCATCTATCAAGATTCGTTTCATATAGTAAAAGTCATTTTATATTTTCTGTCATAGTGAAACATTCTTAATCACTTAATCATGTTAGCTCATATAAAAATTGTTAAGATCATAATATGTAAAATCATATTTCGATTATTCAACTCTAAAGAATTATCATACATGGTCTTGTAAGGGTGTAAAGTTTGTGAATATTTTGTTGGGGGTATATAATGATAAATGATCATATTAAAGGGGGATGTAAGTGATGCGTTTGCTTTATTTTACTATATTTTTATTCAACGCCCCCTGGCCCGTGGGAGACGCGGAAAGCCAAAGCCCACACGCCTTTTCTTCCAAGCGGTTTCAGTTTGCTGCATCTGAGTATCTTATAATATATTACCTTTCTTTTTTTAAAAATTATAATTGTTTTAACTTTTAAAACGGATAAGCTGCATTTAAAATAAACGTTTTCTTAGTTTAAATTTTATTTAATGGGATCAAGGTCTATTTAATGATTAAGATAATATAATCAATTTTAACTTTTTTAACACGAAATATAATTTTGTAGCTTCAAACCACAAATGTAGGAATAAAACATCTTAAGTATAAGTACATCTGAAGACAATAGATCACAAAAGGACCAACATGAGTGTCACGATGTTCTGCCTAATTCGAAATGAATAAATGAAATTTTGATGTTTTATGAGACTTTTTGTGACATGTAATGCTCGATTTCAAGTTGAATAAATGAATATTGAAAGCTCGACTATATATAAAGATTAAAGAGATGAGATCACATTAAGATAAAATCTTAAGATTGTAGTCGAGATCCTAAGATCCAAGTGTAGACAATGCCTTAGATAGATCCTAGTGTGATAGATATCGCTTTTTTACTTGTAAGGTCTTAAGATCATAAAATCTTAAAATCAATATCAGGATCTTAACATAAAATATATATTTAAGACCAGTGGCGGAGCCAGAGTCAAAGTAAAGGGGTATCCCAGCACAAAAAAAAATGTAATATACAATAAGAGAAAATAAAATTCAAAATTTCAATAGACATAAAGTTCATAACAAAGTTACGTTTTAAAGTTCACATCTTCACTCTTTTATTTGACGAAAACGATTAGTTACAAAGATTGATAATAGACATCTAGAACATCCGTTTCGATTCCGGTAATTAATTCTTTTAATTGTTATAAAAGATAATAATAATAATAATAATAATAATAATAATAATAATAATAATAATAATAATAATAATAATAATAATAATAATAATAATAATAATAATAAATCATTACTCTTTGAATAAACATTATATATCTCAAGGGGGTAAATAGCAATTTCCAGAAACTGTTTTAATTAGATAAATTGGCTAAAGGGTAGATTTCGTTTATATGCTTAAACCCGAGTGGTCAATTGTATAAAAAACGTAATGTCTTGATCTGTTATCAAAGGTCGACGCAGTTGTGTATCCATGGCTTTTTTGCTTGATTTAAACATACAAATGCTCAAATCTTGGAAAGCCTCTTAGCCCTTACCCTTAGTAACTTCTCTTGGACCATTTGAATCGCTTCTCCCTCCCTTTTAGCTACCAAACCCGAGAGAAAAAGACTGAAAAAAGGGTGAGGTCGTCTAGGGTTTTAGTGGGGGAAGAAGACATTCAACATAAACGAAATATACTACTGAAAAAAAGTTTAGGGGCATCCTAGGATACCCCAGGCTCCAAGGTGGATCCGCCTATGTATAAGACTAAGTTTGGTAGACCATATGAAAACATAAATGTTACTTGATAGTTGAAAAGTTAGGTGATAAAAAATGATGTTTGATAAAACTAGTTGTGAAATGTAAAATGAAATAAAAATCATGTTGTAAAACGATCAGTATTATAAGAGAAATTCGCAATACATTTCATAAAATTAAATTAAGTACTAAAAACGGTTATTCGAATATTTATGTTTAAGTAGATTTTTCACGGTAGGGCAAGCTACTTTAAAAGCTACATCAAGCAAAGTGGCAAAACATGTAAAATCATGCATGGAAAATCAATACATGTTTATACCCTTTGTATTTGATACTTTCGGTTTCCTTGCGCGAAAAGCTGTGGAGGCACTCAATAGAGTCCAACAGGTCATGCATATAATGTTATGACTCCAAAATCTATAGATATTTTTAAAAGAATTAGTTTTGTCATCCAAAAAAAGGTTGCGGCACAACTTGTTGTTCGTTTACCCGCTATGTCTATATAAATCTTTTTTATATAATGACGTCTTTGACGAAAAGTAGATTTTCTTGCATCACATATCACATTTGTAATATCAACATGAATTTCTCAGACTCCATGACATTGACTCTCGAATGTTATCATATTACCTTCTTCTATAAATTATACTTTTTTTATATAAAAATGACAGACGATTCGCCCATAACATTCTTTTTTCTATATACAATAATTTATGTTGTGTATAATCTTATAAAACATAAATTGTTATGTATTGAGAAAAACTAGTGTGTATGTTCTCACTTCTCTATTAAAATACATTTAACTTTGTTGCAATATCATCATGAATTTGTTGCGTAACAAGTTAAATTTTAAGCTATTTTATATGTTTTTCATACATAAGAATATGAAAAATAATAATAATAAAAAACTTAGCAAAATAAGCATGGTGCGTGTGTGATGCTCAAGGGAGTAGTAATGTTATATTGAATACTGCTTGTTTAATGCTTTTATGGATGTTGTGGACAAAGGGAAATTTAGAAAAGAGTTACTCTTTATTCGACTATGTCTTTTCGTTTAATTGGTTTAAAAAAAACAACCGGAATGAGTGGATGATAAACCCATTCATAAACTTGATTTAGTGGATGATAAACCCATTCATATGATTGTTTTTTCCATTTTATTTTGCTAGTTTCTAGCTAATTTAATACATTTAGCCGTTCAAAAAAAGTATCTACATGTTTCTATTATATTTTTACATAAAAATAAATATTTAGTTATCTTAAATGAAATTTAACTTTTATTAATCGACTGTAAGTTTTAAAAGGATTGAAATTATAAAACTTCTCATATATATATATATATATATATATATATATATATATATATATATATATATATATATATATATATATATATATATATATATATATATATATATATATATATATATATATATATATATATATATATATATATATCAAATTTGATTAAAAAAGAATTCATGTGTAGTTTTCTTTATTAATTTAGACGTTTTATTTGTTAAGACGAACATAACATTATTTTATTTGTTTTAAGATGTATACATACAACATATTATTTGACATGTAATTGAATAAAATATTCGATTAATTTTTTACAGGTTTTACCAAGTCGGGTTACCAGATAACCAAATCAACAATAACAAATATATAGTGAAATGAACTGGAATGTGATGCTGTCTTTTGAATAGTTCCCAAAATAATTAGCATCTCCATCAAAATCAATTACATATGTATCTTATTAGAATTACTGATGGGACCAAAATGTGGAGTTAAATCAATATTAAGAAAGAAAAAAAAACAGTAAAAAACTTCATTCTATTTCTTTTAAGACAAAATTATATTATTATATATTAACAACTAATAATGGACACGGTAATCCAAGATACACAAGTTGGATTAAACTTTTACTATCATATTTAATTCAACCAATGAAACTATAAATCGTGTTACAAAATGTTTTTGTAAACCAACCACATTTCATCCACTAATTAAAATCAAAAGTAATAACATAAAATTAAATAAGAATCTGATTCTTAGAGGTAAATAAAATGATAAATAAATGAGATTCGTAGTAGATCGCCCAAATCACATATTTGTATGGTACGGAGAATATTTATGTATGAGGATGTTGTTAGAAAAAGAAATCAAGGTTCATTTCATTATAAATCATAATCACATCTTTATCTTTTTACTAGTTTATAATCCGTAAAAACCACGGTTATAAAATTAATTAAACTTTAATTGTGGGAACTCAAAACTGTTAATCAATTATTTTAAATAAACTATTAATTAAGAGATATTTTTTTAGTTATATAAAATTATAATCGTTAATTTAAATAAATATGTGAAATTATATCACCTTATAATTTGTATTAATATTATTTTAATTTTTATTCTAATATTATTAACTCAATGTAATTAAAATGAGAAATTTAAATTTGAAATTTGAAATTGAGAATTAATAGGTTAACAAGTGGCATGCATTAATTAAGAGATCTAATAGCATGACACATGACAAAAGAAGAATAAAATATGTATTAATTAGGATGCCTAATAGAATGACACATATCAAAAGGAGATTAAAACTATTTTTTTATTAAAATAGAGAGATATATAAACCGTAACTAAGTTGTATATAACCGATCATAATTATTCTACCAATCAAAACAAAAATTAATAATATTATTATATTTAATCAAAAAATCCAAATTTATTTCTTCATAAATCAATTGCTTTTTTTTTTACTCTTTTTATGTATCACATAAATAACCCATGCCTATCAATTCACATAAATGAATAAAATAATAGAGTGTTTATATGATTGGATAATACGATTCAATGTCTTTGGACGAATGATGATCATTGGTTGTTGATACGTGTTGCTCTTGTAAGTGCATACATGTGCATAAACCTTAATATTGATATTTAATTCATTTTACTTTTAGATAAAAAGTGGTCAAAGAAAAAGATTCAATATGTTTATTGTAAATAATAAATGTATTGATATTCAAAATATATAGAATAAATTAAGAACGTATTTTAAGTATATTTTGATAAACATGAAGTTAGCTATTGAATTTAAATTAAGTATACAATAAGAAAAAAAAAATGAATTAATAAGTTATGACCTTCACAGATAGTTGAATATAAAGGATATGGACCCACAAATACTCGGCGAACAGAGAAAGGTCGCACATATCAATAATGTAATGGTCACTTGGTCACTGGTATGAATGTGCGATTGTTTGGTATTATTACTACAAAGCACAGGTTTATAGAATTACACTTTAAGCCCCTAATTTCCATAATTATGTCGTGGACCTTCTCTAAAAATTTAGATGCGTCGACTTCACTCCCTACTCATTGTGGAAATCTATAATTTAAAAAAAAAAATTAATTTAAAACTGAGAAGACATAAAAACAATAAAATGGTTTTTTTGTGGTGTATATTTTGTAAGGCTTTTATGTTCTTTTTCGTATTGCTTTATGGTTTTTTGTATTTTGTTCTACATTCAGTCTTTTAAACTGAATTCATTTCTAAATAAAAATCAAGTTATATCTTCTTTGGTTCATTGGTTGTTAAAAAGAATGTGCCATTAACCAACTATGTTGTTACATGATGCTTTTTGAAGTTCTTGCATGTTTACTTTAGCGATAAAGATGTCAAACTCAACAAACGAGGTCTCAAAACTTGGTATCATTGTTTATGGTGTATGGTCGAGCTTAAGTTTATTTAGCCACCTTAGACCAAAAAAAAAAAAAAAAACCGAACTTGAGCCCGAACCAAGCTTGTATTATTTTTTATGAGCTCAAGTTGAGCTCAATAAAAGAAAACTTGAATCGAGCTCGAGGCTCGTATGAATTAAACGAGCCCGAGCCGAGCTTGATCAGGCTTCAGGGACGGACCCAAGATTTTGTAGTAGGTGTTGCCGGTCCGTAATAGGTGTTGCCGATCCATAGTAGGTGTTGCCGGTAGCATATTTTATAGTAGAAAAAAGAAAAAAAATCGAAAATTTTGCACTACGTCGGGAAAAACTAGGTGTTGCTGGTGTCACCGTTGGCACCATACTAGATCCGTCCCTGTCAGGCTTGGGCTCGACTCGGCTCGTTTGCATCCTTACATCCCTACATTTGGCAAATTTTAAAATCTAGTTCCCCCTAAAATTTCATTAAAAGTTTTTATAAATATAACGGCAAAAATTCTCAATTTCAAAACATTCAGTAATAAATGTTACTCATAACTCAATAGGATGTCAACTCACATATTAAATAATAAGTACTCGTGTGACCTTTATTAAAAAAAGTAACATATACATAATGAAAGTATAGGCACGTTTTAAGTGGATTGTGGATGGGGATGAAAATACATCGTTCTATCATGGTTTCGTCAGCAACTGTAACAGGAAGAATCACATTGATGGTTTAATGATCAATGGCAGGTGGAGCACTGAAGTCAAGGAGATTAAAGAAGAGGTGTTTAACTTCTTCCAAAATAAATTCAGTGAAAGATGGACCTCCAGACCAAAACTTGTGAACTTCAAATCAATTTCGATGATGGAGGCGATTCGTATCGAGGCCCCACTTACTGTAGATGAAGTAAAAAAAGGCCACGTGGGCTTGTGGTGGTGATAAGGTTCCGGGCCCAGATGGACTAACATTCAAGTTCATCAAACGATTTTGGGATGTGATAAAAGATGATTTGATGAAGGCTGTTCAAAAATTTGAGGATTTTGGAACTCTGTCCAAAGGTTGAAACTCCTCATTCATTACACTAGCTCCCAAATCTAAGGATCCGATCTCCCTGGTAGACTTCAGACCCATTAGCTTGATTGGTTGTATATACAAGATTATATCCAAAGTGTTGGCAACTAGATTAAAGTTAGTAATTAGGAGTGTTATCGATGAAGTCCAGTCTGCTTACGTGGAGGGTAGAAGTATACTCGAAGGGCCCCTGATAGTTAATGAAATATGTTCGTGGGCCAAAAAAAACAAAAAATAAGGTGTTACTCTTCAAAGTAGATTTTGACAAAGCGTTTGATTATGTCAATTAGGAGTACCTTGACTCAATCCATAATCAAATGGGATTTGGGAATAAGTGGAGAATGTGGATTCGAGGATGTTTGTCATCTACCCGTACATATGTTATCATTAATGGTAGCCCAACTAAAGAATTTAAGATTTCAACGGGGGTGAGACAAGGCAACCCTTTATCCCCATTTCTATTCATTATAGCAATGGAAGGGATAAATGTATCCATGAAGACTGTTGGTGAGAAAAACTTATTCAAAGGTATAAAAATTCTAGGAGTTGATACCAAAATATCGCATCTGTTTTACGCCGATGATGCATTATTCGTGGGAGAATGGTGCAGAGTGAATATGAAAAACTTAGCTCGTATCTTACACTGCTTCCATGTGGCCTCTGGTCTCAAGGTAAATTTCTACAAATCCAAAGTATATGGCGTTGGGGAATCTAGTTGTGAAACTGCATTTGGGGCTAGGATACTTGATTGTGAGGCTGGTGCTCTACCTTTTATCTACCTTGGAGTACCAGTTGGGGCCAACATGAACCTGGTTAGAAATTGGCAACCAATTATTAACAAGTTTCGATCAAAACTCACGAGTTAGAAAGCAAAAACATTATCCTTCGGGGGGAGATTAACTCTTATTACTTCCGTGTCGGGAAATCTTCCCACATACTACCTCTCGCTTTTTAAAGCTCCTCTAGGTGTGATTGAGAAACTTGAAAGATAAGAAGATCTTTCCTATGGGGGGAGGGGGGCAGTGAAAGAAAAAATTAAATACATTGGGTCTCGTGGAATAAAGTCACTAGTCCTAAAGAGATGGGTGGTTTAGGTGTTGGTACCATACGAGCTCTGAACATAGCACTACTGGTCAAATGGTAGTGGAGACTATGGAACGATACATCATCTCTATGGAGTAAGATCATACGTGGACTTCATAACTTATCCAGCAAACATAAAGACTATCTTTCTAAGAAATCTCTTAGTGGTGTATGGAACAACATAGCATGAGTAAAGAACGACTTGGAATCTATGGGCATGAATATCAATGATGTATTTAGACTACGTGTCAAATCTGGTGACAACACTCATTTTTGGAACGATATTTGGATTGGATCTTTAGAATTAAAAAGGTATATCCAGATCTTTATGATATTGAGGCTCAAAAGAGATGCATGGAGAAGGACAAAATCAATGGAAACAGGGACATCAGTTGGTGTTGGAAGTCCAACCCATCAAATTGTGCGTTTCAGAACTACCTATTGAGTTTAGTTCAAAAGATTGAATATATTAGGTTGCACCTTGGTTCGGATGAGACTCATTTCTTAATTGCCCCTGATGGTATCTATCGATTTGGGGCCCTCACGCATTTTATTGACCACAACCATATCAATAATCCCTCTCATAGTATGATTAGCTAGTGTAAGTTAATCCCAATAAAGGTGGTGGGTTTCATATGGAGAGTTGTGCAAGGCCGTATACCTTGCGCTATGGAACTTATTCACAGGAACATTCCAATTGATTTCATGTATTGCATTTTCTGTGTAAATCAGCGAGAGGATGCATATCACATACTCATCAAATGTCTGTTTGCGTGTTTGGTTCGAGAAAAAATTCTCAGTTGGTGCGGGGTTGATGATATGGAAGTAAACACAGTGGGGGAGTTCATTGATTTTACATACAAATGGGGGAAACTGCTCCAATCGCAGGAAACGATTCACTGCAATATGTTATGGGGTGCTATGGGTTATTTGGAAATCACGGAATAACATATTATTTCAACGATTGGCATGTTATCCTACTCAAGCGGTCGAGAACATTAAGTCATTAGTTTATCTTTGGATCAAATGTAGGGGTAAAAAGGGAATTTGTAGTTGGGAGAATTAGACTGTATCCCCTTTTTTCTATTTCTTGATATGTATTTGATGTAACTCTTTGGCCCTCTTTTAGTTTCTTGCTAGCGGGGTCTTCTTTATAACATCTCGGCCGTTTCCAAAAACATAATGACAGTATTAATCAAGAGTCGGAATTAACATACAAAGTAAAACCAATTTAAGGTTACTTGCTCACATTGTTAGTTCTTTTAACTATTGTTTACTAAGAGATATTGCATGAGAAAATAACTATAATCACATAATATTAAAATTCACCCTCAAATCATGTAATGTTCGGTTCCTGATATGTATTTTAAATAAAATTTATTCACTTTTATATGAGAAATCGACGTGTTGGAGGCCCCAAACTCATTGAGTAGGAATTGTTTTTGGGACGCAGGTTACGAAACCTACTCGACGAGTTGGGAGCCTTAACTCGACGAGTAGGGCTGGTAGAGTGAAACCCTAATTTCAGGGTTTTGCATCTTATTTAAAACATTAATCCCTAAAGTATGGCCTCATTTACAGCCTCCAAGTCCCAAAACCCTAGCCACGAAACCCTAGTGCCTTGTGTGAGCTTGTGATACCGTTTTGAGAGAAAACTTGTGCTTTTGAAGCTTGTGGAAGAAGAGGAAGCTAGAGGACTCAAGAAGAAGAGAGTAGATCCAGAAACTTCAATCCATTTGCAACATTTTCGGGTAAGCAAGTCTCAAACTTGCTCAATGATTTCTTAGATCTCTTCATTTCACTTTTACGGGGGGTTTTGGTTCAAGAATGTTAGCTTTTGGGAAAGAGACGTCCCAAGTATGTGTACTTCCAGATCTAGGGCCTTGAAGGGTTGTTATGGAATAAATGTGCAAACTTTATGGCCATTGGAGCCCCCATGCAAGCTCTAAGATGTCATTTTGGCCTTTTAAGCCCCAAAAGGCCATGCATGAGATAAAGGTAGAAACTTTACATGTTTAAATGATGTCTAGGGTCTAGATCTCAGTTTGTATGCCTTAGTTCGACATATATATGGCTTTTGGATCAAGATCTAGATCTTGAAGAATTAGGGTTTGAGCTAAACCCATTAAAGGAAGCTATTAACGGGTAAAGTTGGAAACTTTACCCTTAAAAGGACATTTTTAGTGTGTAGAAGAAGTGTGGAGTCCAGATCTAAAGGATAGGAACTTAATCTATTAAGATGGCTCAACAGACTAAAGAACTCGTTGATTCCATAGAGGAATTCGACAGGTTGGGTTGAAATGTCTCGATTCTGTAAAAGAGAAAACTTGACGAGCTCAAAGATGACTTGACAAGTAGAATAGGAAAGTTATGATACCATGGATAGGAGGAACTCGACGAGTTGTGAAAGAACTAGACGAGTTGGATCACAAGTTCAGAGTTTTCGGATTTATGGAACTCGACGAGTTGATGGGTCAACTCGGAACGTTGACTTTGACCAAATGTTGACTTTGACTAGGTGTTGACCTTGACTTTGACTTTGACCAAAGTTGACCCTTAATGGGTTATGAGCATGAAAAGGGGTAACTATAGGAAATCTTTATGTATAGGAGTTTGAGTGGGGCAGATTTCAGAGCCGAGGACAGTTCAACTATTTCATAGTATTTGAGGTGAGTTACCTTCCAGTAGAAGTGGTTTGAAGGCACCAATGTCAGCCCACTAGTTTGATTTACTGTAGAGATGATTGTCTTTGTGATAATTATCTGGTATGCCACTATCTGTTATGCTTTATGTGCTAATATGCAATGATATTGTATGGAAGTAGTAGGAGGGGTAGGATAGGCCTTAGTACCAGTCGAAAGGACTGAAGGGATAGGCCAGCACCCTGATATGCTAGGCAGTATGTGACATATGTGTTTATGTACTAGGAGATTACATGATAGAAGTAGGGGGTGAAATAGTCCCCGAAACCGGTCGAAAGGACCGAAGGGGTAGGCCAGCACCCTGATATGCTAGGCAAGGTATCGGTCGAAAGGACCGAATGGGTAGGCATCACCCTGATATGCTAAGCAAGTTACCGGTTGAAAGAGACCGAAGGGGTAGGAAAACACCCTAATATGCTAGGAAAGTTACCGGTTGAAAGAGACCGAAGGGGTAGGCCAGCACCCTGATATGCTAGGCAAGTTACCAATTGAAATAGACCGAAGGGGTAGGTCAGTACCCGGACATGTTAGACAATATGTTTATTGTATGGTATGTGGTATGATGGGGGAACTCACTAAGGTTTGTGCTTACGGTTTTCAGTTTTTGTTTCAGGTCCTTCTTCTTCGAAGGGAAAGGAGCCGACATGATAGCAACGCATCACACCACGATTTTCCGCACTATCATGTTCTTGGGATTTTGTACTCTGACATTATTATATTATGATATGTTTTGAGACATATGACTTATGGGTTTTTATGATCTGAGATAACTTCATGATGTTTTCAATAATTTGTTTTATGAATTATTAAATTAAAAATGAAATTTTTGGTCTTGAATTTTGGGATGTTACAAGTTGGTATCAGAGCCTTGGTTTGAAGGATTCGGACACACCTTTGGGGGTGTCTGGACTCAAATCGAGGGTTTAAAAGATTTTTACAAGAGAAATAATTTTTCAAAAATTAAAGTTAATTGTTTTGAGAAAGAACAAGGTGTGTGATGCGTGCAATCGGCCGAGCTCAAGTAAGTTTTCCCCAAGATACCCATACAAGTTTGCTATGATATATGATATGATATGAATATGAGAACTGCATGCTAGATTAGGGCTAAGGATCTAGGAAGGATGCCTTATATGCCTATTGTATGTGTATGAGAACTACATGCCATATTAGGGCTAAGGATCTAAGAAGATGCCTTATATGCCTATTGTATGTGTATGAGAACTGCATGCTAGATTAGGGCTAATGATCTAGGAAGATGCCTCATATGCCTAATGTATGTGCTTATTGAACTGCATGATAGTACTGACAAGTTAGAGATATGATAGCCTGATTAGGATATGCTCGATTTGGGTTACTTAATGCCTGAATGTTGTATGCTTTGTGCTTTTAGGAGTCCTAGTTATCTTTAATTAACTAGTAAACGAATACGTTAGGTTACATACTATGAGGACTAGATAATTTCAGAAGGTTAGGTTTAGACCTATTTCGCAGATCTTGTCTGAGTCCAACCGTTATAGGGTAGGACCCCTCATTCAAAGAATTATCTAGTCTTAGAAATATGTAATGGTATTCACGAGCTAGTTAGGGAGAGATAGCAGGGACTTCTTATGCAATTGATGGCGGAGGGTGGGTTGGAGGTTACCCTAGGGTAAGCCTAGGATAAGATTAGTGTAACGAGCAGTAATAGTGAATGGGACTTGTTGAAGTCAAGGAAATCCTTGAGGAAAGTACGGATAGATGTGGAAGGTAGTATGGGCTCGTACTATTGAAAGAAGAGGATTCGTACTCGAGTCAAGGAGGGCTGAGATAGAACCAGGAAACTTGTAGAGTGTGTGATACCTCTCGAGGTTATGTGTGACCCTGATGATTATGTGTTTTGTTTCAGAATGGTGGTGACACTTCACGGAGCAGGAGGTTCAGGGTCTGGGTCGGGTTCAGGTTCAAGTTCGGGTGCAGGTTCCAAGTCGATTGATGACGGATTACGCGAGTTCATTGCATATAATATTACGATAGGCATCCTTGAGGTGACCCCGGTGATTTTCGGGTCGATCAGGGAAGGGATCATTGAGCTGATGGAGGATCGCCTCGGGGCATTCCGGAGTGACATGGCGTCTAGCTTGTCAGAGACGCGCATACTCTCCTTCAAGGAATTCAGTGGATGTGGTGTGCCAGACTTTTACGGGGTGAAGGACTCTATTGTGGCCAGGAGATGGATTGCAGACATTGATTCTGCTCAATTGACGAGCTTCTGACCTGAGGGGTCAAAGGTCCGATATGCCGCGGGATGTTTGAGAGACGGAGCTAGAGAATGGTGGGAGGTAGTCAGTGATTTGTTGGGAGCCCCAACCATTGAGGCTATTACTTGGTCGGACTTTGTGACCAGGATTAGGTTCGAGTTTGCACCAGCTGTGGAGATTCAACAGCTAGCCAGGGAGTTTCTTGATATGAGACAGACGACTGAGTCAGTGGCGGAGATTACCGCCAAATTCAGGGAGAGGGCCTTATTATTGCCTCAGTATGTGGGTGATGAGGAGATGAGGAAGACCCGATACTATGATCTGTTGAGAGCTGACATCCGGAAACATTTCAGCTACTAAGCATGCCCGACTTTGGAGGATATGATAGCCAGGGCGAGAGAGAGGGAGATTGATATAGGGCACATTCAAAACGTCAACATTTTGTTTCTTGTTCCTTAGTTAAAGCTAAGTAATGTAGGGTGGCCAATGTAGTTGTTGAAGCTGCTTGGCTTCACAAGCTTCTTCTCGAGTTATGTTTTCCATTATCTAAAGTTATGGTTATGTTTTGCGATAATGTGAGTGCCATGTATTTATCTTTTAATCATGTACAACATCAACACACCAAGTATGTGGAAATATGTTTACATTCTGTTAGGGAATGCATTGCTATTGGACATATACTTGTTTTTCATGTGCCATCGGCTCATCGGTTTGCAGATATATTTATCAAGGGTCTTCATATTTAGTTATTTTTATATTTTCATGACATTTTAAACATTTTAAACCCCATTATGAAACTTTTAGGGTATGTTAGTTTGTACTCCATTTTATATGTTTTATATAGTATAAGGACTATATTGTAACTTTATTATATATAAATATATTGCAATACAACACCCCTAGTCAAGGAGGCTTTTCCATAATTAACAGTAACACTAACATGTATTAGAATGCCATAATTGAGGGCTCCTTTTAGAACATTTTCTTGCTCAGATGAGTTAAATGTTAAGTTTTTGCCGAACCTTCTTTGCCTCGCAGCGAAAGACTAGTGGGACTTAGCCATCCAACCCCTTTCTATTATGGAGCATGATAACTGGAGTTAGGAGAAGTTTACATCTTTGTTTAGAGCGTAATATGTTTTGTAGGTTGATATGGAACGTATAGATCATGAGTATTTTTCCATCATACAGATGACCAAGACGGTGATGAAGATCATCAAGAAGTTCACGGATAGGGTATTGTTTTGCCCATAGTATGCGGTATGCCGCCACAAAGGGGATGCAGATGACATGGTACTTTCACATGTTGAGGACTGATATGAGAGAGTTCATTGTGAATTGTAGGTTCCAGTCCCTTTTTGATTTGGTATCATAATCTAGGAGGAGAGAGAGCTAGGGATCGATACCCAACAGATAGAGAAAAGAAAGACTCAGGTTCAGTCACAGTCTGTGGAAAAGCCATTTAAGGTCTTCGATTTGATGTCAGTGGAGACGCACTTGTAGCAAGTGTGAGAAGTCACATGAGAGATCTTGCTGAGGAGGGATAATATACTATTGTTGGATTAGTGTCTAAGTCCATAACTATATTTGGTATATACTTGACCTGACCCGACATGGTCCATTTAGGTTGCATGGCATCATGCATTTGGATAGACTAGAATGAGAGAAATAACACTCAAGGTTTATTAATATAATATAAGTTATAATATATTAATAATATTATTTACTTAGTATTGATCAAGAATTAATCTAGAATTAATTAAGTGATCAAAAGAAGACTAATTAAATATATGGGTTGATTGTGTAAATCATCCATACTTATATAATGGGCTAATGCTCCACGGATTATCAAGTTGGGCTAAAACCCATAGGATGCTCCATGGTGTATTTGAACCCATGGATCTAAGGAAATGGAAAGCCATGACAATTAGGGTTTACCCTAATTGTGTCACACTATAGGTGCTAACCCATGAAATTACACTTTGTACCTTACCAAGTTGTTAGTGGAGCGTGTGTGGTTAACCGACACACTAATAAGGACTAGTAAGAGTGGAAAAGGGTAACTTGACTTTATTATAGATCGGTGGAGCGTGTGTGGTTAACCGGCACATCGATTAGGTGATAAAGTTAAGGGTAACAAGTAAATTTTCATGGTTATTCACACCTAGTTTGTGATCCTCGGCATCCCAGTCACAAACTTGAGAGGGCACAATCGAGATTCAAACATGCCATTGAAAGTTCAATGTATCTCAAAAGATCTAGGAGTTTCAAATCCAATTAAAACTTAATTATATTTCGTTTTTCATGGTGGAAATTAGTAAATCGTTATTTACCTACCTTTAACTATTTTATAATTTGGATTATGGCATCCCTCTTCCAGTTATAAATAGGTTATTGGGTCCTAGCTTTAATATTTCATATTGGGTGTTATATTAAGAACTTTAAATCAACTAACTTGAATTTCTCCCTTATAGATGTCTCCTTCAGACAACTATGGTCTTCCCAAGTCTTTAGGAACAAGCTTCCTAATGAAGATGATATCCCAAATGGCAACCAAGGTGAAAGATCAATCCCTTTGTTGCGCATTAGTGGGACTAGAAATCATACTTCGCCTCCTCTAATAAATCTCCCTATCCCACAAGTTTCAAGACTTGATAAGTTCTAAGTCACTCAATCCATATTGGCAATCAAAGTCTATATGTGCTTACATCTCATCTTAGAGGTTAAGTCACATATTGACAAGCCGGGAGAGTCGGGTGTCGAAGTCTCGAGGTAGCTGGCTGTTGACTTGGTTCTTCAGTCACTCCCTAATGACAGATCACGACACGACCCTTAATGATCTTACCTATTTGCTTGATGATGCTGAATCAACAATGATTTGGAGCATTGGTAAAGCTAATTAGATTGGAAGATCTACTTCCCAAAATTTTCATGGACATTAACAATGATAACACTAGAAGTCCAGAAAAACTTTCTCTTCCTATTGGAAAGGGATCAACCATAGTCAAGTCGTTTGACCCAATGGTAAAGAGAAAGGCTAAGTCTGTGATAGTCTTGTGTACCATTTCCAAAGAGTCCATATATTTCTTTTGCCAATAAAAGGGACATTGGTTGCGAAGCTGCCCAATTTACCTGAAATTTCATAAGGAAGGTAAAGTCAAAAGGTTTGACTTTGCTTCGGGTAAACTCCATTATCTAACTCTATTAAGTCTCCTTTTGTGATTCTTAATACATGATGTAATGTAATTACATTTTGATGTTTTGGAAGAATCAAAGGAAGCATAAAGAAAAGGTGTGCTGATTCTGATCGCATGGTTCGATGACCAGAATTTTGAGCCACTGCATAAGAGTTATGAGATATTGCTTAGGAATAGATAACAACAAAGTTTTCATATGAATTTGCATTGTAAGGATAAGTTTTTCCGCAAGTTTTAAAAAAAATAAAAGTTTTGATTTTATTTATTTTAAGTATCCTTACAAAGGCATTTGTGAAAAATTGTTGTTTATATGTTTCCATTGATAAACAATATTGGAAAATGAATTTGATTCTTTCGTTTGTGGTAGTGTCATAATTTATCAAATAAGGAAAGATTCTCATCACCTAAGTTTCAGTTGGATAGAAACTTGGAATCATGCAAGTTGTATTGTGTAATGAATGGGAATTTTCATCTTTGCTAAATTAAGACTAATTCCTTGTTCACATTCGCATGTGAGTTAAGCAAAGGACTAAAGGATCGGGTACATTAGGTTGTGCACTAGTCAGGTCCACCATAAAGGTTGATAAGATTACTCGTTATGATTTACTAAAGTTTAGTAAATATGATTATGCTTACAAGTTTAAGTGTAATTCTGAAACATTGGAAAAGTTTCAATGTATGGCAGAATGAATAAGAAGAATCAAATAAGGTAGAAAGATAAAAGTTTTTCCAATATGAAGAGATGGAAGAGTACTTGTGTATCTTGTTTTATGATTATCTTAGTGATTATGGAACCATATCACAACTGATCCTCTAAGGACACCTTAGTGCATTTGTTTGTGTAAGGAGAGGAATCGTGAATTGTTGAAATGGTTAAATCAAAAGATAAATCATACTTCGTTCCAAAAACAAATCCTGGAGTTATACTCAAAGATGGTAAGTTGAGTGACATAGTCTTTAAAAAGTTTTTAACACTTGTCAAATGTAGAGTAAGATGTTTCCTATTCTTGTACATTTGAGATTGGTAAGTTGTGACGTTTTGGATAAGACAAAGGCCAACTAAGACCAATTGTGAGAAGTGTTTAACTTGATAGGAATCCGCACTAACTCTTGAATATTTGTTTTGTCAAGGAATGGTTCTTGACAAAGAGAGTCTTATATGTCAAGAGGACAGTGGGAGTCTTAAAAGATCTTGAGATAGTTTGAAGAACTAATCAAGAGTATTGTTAATCACTAGCCCACGACTTGAGGTTTGTAACTTGGAAGCAATGGTAGACCCTTGTGCTGTCGGGTGGAAAGAAATTAAGATTGAACAAGTTCAGTCCATATGTGTTTGGTTTTGCCACTAACCTTGTCTTGTGATTATGGTTATGACAAATTCACATGGATAGGAACACATACACCATAACATCTAAGTGTCATAAGGTTTCTCTTCGATTCATGAAAAAGATGGTGAGGAAACGCTTTCACTAAGAAGATTTTAAGTAGGTAGCAGTTGTGATATTTTCATTCTCATATACTTAGTGGAGTGTGTGTGGTTAACCGGCACACTAACTAGTAAGAATTGCAAAAGGTCTAGACAAACATGTGAGCTATATAAGGAAAGGTGTATGATTTTGATAAAGTCTTATCAAAGTATCTTGTATCAGAAATCTGAACTTTGGTAAGAAAGTCAATAAAGTATTGATTTCAAGAAGTCCAACTGATTTCTGGATACATGTCAGAGCTAGTGGGAGCATAAGTGTTATGCTAATAATCATCATGTTAGTGGGAGCATGATTATTATGTTAAGTGTTGCAAGTTAGCAATGTTAATTATAGAAAACAAAAATTTCAATTCGGGTTTGAAAAGTTGTTTTGCTATAATTAAAGGAGAGGATTTTATACTTTATTCCAATTCTACAGGCTTAGATTGAGATTTTAATCAACTTTAGTCAAAGATATATATGAATGTTATGTTGGAATGGTTCAACATAAGGAAATTGTATATATGTTGCGTTCTCAAAATTCGATTATGATTACGGCATACCTCTTCATAGTTCAAATTGTCAGAACATGGCAAATAAAAAATTTGATAGCATGAATCATGTCCCATATGCTTTGGGTATAGGTTTGATTACATGTTCCATGATATTTATCCATTCTAAATTTCCCAAATGCCTAGGACATTAGGAGGGAAAAAGGAATAAAACTGGATATGACTAAAATGATTGAGCAATTGTCGAGGACAATTGGAAGTATTTGGTTAGGACCATATTGACATATTCTGAAAAGAGGCAACTCTTGTTCAGAAGTGATAGTCAAAATGGTAATGTGGAATTGTTTACATAGGTGGAAGTTATTCTTTGAATCTGTGTAAGATTAGAAAACTTAATGCAAAGAAGGATGTTTAAAGGAATGTACTTTGAATTTGAGATTTCATTTCCATGGAATTGCTTTCCATTGGAATACTATGTAATGTTTGTTGCCAATTCTTTGTGACTTCTGTGCATAGTCATTACAAGGGAATCATGGCATGTAAGTTTAGAATCTAACATATTATAGTAGATGGCAAGAGTTTGGTATTCTTACATTTACAATAAGGATTGGAATTGTGAAACAAACATCATTGAAATATTGTCAATTGATCTATTTCACAAAGTGAAGACCATATGTAAACATAGTGTGCATACTTGGAGTATGTCATAACTATTGTTTGGACGAACATAGTATGCATGCTTGGTGCATGGCATGACTATTGTTTTAATTCAAGTATTAAGTTGATAAATTGAAACGGTGAATAATGAGTAATCAATATGGTGCTTAGATAAAAGGTTTTTTATTTACACTCAAGAGTTTGGGGCCATATAGGATTAAGTATTATTCTTGTGTTTCACTTTGCATGTTTTGACTTCCAGAATAACTAGGTCATTCTTCCTGAATAACTAAGTTATTCAAACCATCCACAGTCGGTTATATGTTGGAAGTAGATATGAATCAAGACTGTCATGAATCTGGCTTGTAAGATTTTTCTAAGGTGCATTAGACATAGCAATGGTTACTACAACATTCATGAGTGCTCATAAGTTCTGAGCACTAGATTCAACCCACGCTCATTTGAATCACTTCATGGATTTTATCACGAGTGGATCATGAGACGATAATATCTTATATTCTTCAAACCTAGAGATATGAGTTGTTGACTATGAGCTGGTTATACATTGATTGCACGAAAACACATTGGTAACTCGATGTTATAAAACGTGCCTTTGTGTATGATTCAACAAGTAGTACAACAAGCATATGAGTCGAAGTTTATCCATTCCTTTTACCATTAAAGGGATAAAAGCGATATTTGTGGGCCCCTCGATGATTTAGTGATGACAAAATTTAAGTGCTCGGCCGGGCCTGGACTGGTTTGATTTGTTCAATTAGTCAGTCTTCATAAATTGGAAATCGGGAAACAACAAATGGACAGAGAGAATGATTATAATCCATGTCTCAGTTCATATGATATCTAGAATGGAGGAATAGATGATCACTTGATCTAATGGACGAGTCATTGATTTGTTCAGAGTTCGACAGCAGATTTTAAGAGCTACGATTGCTGGTCGGGTTGTGAAGGCGTACTTGTAATAATAGTTATTAGACTTATCCAAGTGGGAGACTGTTGGATTAGTGTCTAAGTCCATAACTATAATTGGTATATACTTGACCCGACCCGGCATGGTGCATTTGGGTTGCATGGCATCATGCATTTGGATAGACTAAAATGAGAGAAATATCACTTAAGGTTTATTAATATATTACAAGTTATAATATATTAATAAGATTATTTAATTAGTATTGATCAAGAATTAATCTAGAATTAATTAAGTGATCAAAAGAAGACTAATTAAATATATGGATTGATTGTGTAAATCATCCATACTTGTATAGTGGGCTAATGCTCCATTGATTATCAAGTTGGGATAAAACCCATAGGAAGCTCCATGGATGCTCCATGGTGTATTTGAACCCATGGATCCAAGGAAATGGAAATCCATGACATTTAGGGTTTACCCTAATTGTGTCACACTATATAAACATATGATTCTTGTCACAATCGGCCACGAAGTTTATGTGTGGAGGGCAAGCCGATTTCATGAAGTGATGATTTCTCTCTAAGTTATTCCAAGTGCATATGATGTTGTGTGAACCATTTGAGGTGTCACATTTGGGGCACTAGGCTCTTGAGCTCCATGGAATCAAGCACCAACAAAGAGGTACGTAATTTTACTAGTTTTATATCACTTGTACTTCATAATATGCTAGCTAGGATAATACCTTGGAAATTTCATATTTGCATGTATAATAGAGAAAACACAGATCCAAGGTATTTAGGGTTGCATGTACACCATAGGAGTGTTAGAATGCTCAAAACCCAACAACTACAAGTATGGAAAGGAGGGGCATTTTACCAATGATTACAACTAGGATATGTTTGTATGTTACAACTGCAATAAGTTGGGTCATCTCTAGGTAGATTGTCCATTGCTTACAGCGGGTACAGTCCAACTTTTAGTGCCTGCTACTATGAAGATTACAGATGACCTCTATGGGAAGGGAGGCTCCAAGGGCCAATGGTTGAGTTTTTCAGCTTACAGATGAAGAGGTTAAAGTGGCGTTAGATGTTGTGCCTGGTATGTATTCCTTGTTTATGTTATGATGCATTCTTCTTTTTGTACTTATTGTTATGCTTGTAATTATGAACGTTACTAGTCAATTATATGTCTGCATTAGTGTTATGTGACTCTGCATCCATATGCTCTTTCATCTCCCTTGCTTTTAGTTTAGTGAGAGTTGTAGTATTGCTCTGGGAGCATTTGACCACCTTCTTGTGGTCGTGATTATCGATGATCATTCCATTTCAGCTTCGAGGTTTCGTCGGGATTGTATGATCGAGATCTTGGGTGTGAGGTTTCTGATAGACCTCATTCCCATTCCTATGGACAAGATATGTATAGTGATTTTCATGGATTGGATGAGCCGGTTCGAGGTATTGATTGACAATGATAGGAAGTTAATGGTAGTTCGAACCCCAAGTAGGGGAAAGTTGACCATCCATGGTAAGGGTGCCAAAGGTAGTTCGCCTTTCTGCTCCGTCGCGAAAGTTATGAGATATCTGTAGGATGGTTGCTAGGTATTTTTAGCGTATCTTATGGACACTTAGGTTGAGAAGAAGAAGACCATTTCTGTTGTGCCTGTAGTTCGGGAGCTATTGGAAAAGGGGTTCATTCGCCGGAGGAGTTTTGTAACGTCCTAAATTTCAACACAAAATTTAAAGGAAAATTGTATTAATTTCATTCTCAAGAGAGTAATTAACCATTTGTTTGAAACATCATCATATCAAATTTATAAAATAAAGAGTTCATGGAATCTCAAAAACATACAAGCAGATGCAATACAATTAGTTCGCACCCTTTCATTTTGCTACAGAAGCACCTGAAACAATTTACACTTAAAAATATAGGCAAAAATAGTTCCCCAAGACCCCGCATGCCATATAATAACAAGGCCAACCCAAACAAGCATTAAATTGGCCTAGCCCAATGGGCCCAACCCAAAATATATAAGCGGGCCCAACTCAGCAAGCACACCATCATACTAGCAAGAGTTACAAAGACAACAAGCATACAATGACAACCATTGTCCTACAATATAGTGAAAAGACTCACTTGAATCCCAAAGTTAGAACTGAATACATGAAGTCCAAATGATTCAGCTACATGAACCGGCTAAACCAATCACATGCTAAACCTCATCATATAAAGCTCAAAACCTCCAAGTTTGACCTAGAAGTCAAATTGGTCAAAAATTCAAAGTCAATGGTCGAAGTCAACATTTAAATGGTCAATCATGCCATGAACCTTGACCGAGTAGTTTAAGGACAAGCATGCACAATCGTTTTTTCAACACTAAGAAAGTCCACAAGTTGTTTAATTCACTCATAGGGTTGTAAAGTTCTCCAAACTCCAAGAACACTAATAAAGGGACCTATCTGACACCACAAAACTAACAAAAACCTAGATCTAGTATTGAATAAGCATAAAGGTGGGAGCTTTGAGAATAATACCAAGTTCCAGAAGTTGTTTGGATGAAGATGAACTACATGGAAAACAACTCTAACACCAAAAAAATCTCATATTCTTTAATCTACAAAAAGAAGAAAACTTCCAAGATCATTAAAACTTGCAATAAATCGAGGAGTGACAATATGGAGGCTAGGGTTTACTCCAAGGAGGTTCTTTGAGGCGATGAGGGTTGCAAATGAACTAAAACTTATAAACAATGCCTTTAAATATGGGGTAAACCCTAAGATCATGGGTTTAGGCTACACCAACATTTGTGTCGTGACACCTCTTGTGTCGTGCAATGAATGACATAATCTAATATGGCCCAAACATTACAAAATTAAAATCTTCCATTCCAAAATAAGAAACATCCCGAAATTTGATGTTACAAGTTCTCCTTGGGGAGCACCGATTTTATTCGTCAAGAAGAAGGATGGTTCATACGGGATGTACATTAACTATATGGAGCTTAATAAAATCACAGTGAAGAACCGTTATCCGCTTCCGAGGATCAAAAATTATTTTTACCAACCTCAAGGTGCATCTTCGCTTTCTAAGACTGAACATGCATTCATGGTATCAAAATATGTGAGTTAGAGAGGATGATGTAACGCCTGTAGATCTGGGCTAGTCAATTTAGAGACAATGAGCATCAAAAATGAGTTTATGATGGAAGATTATTTAGAAGGAGTAATCTTAACCAAGTTATAGAATATGTCACAAGGGTTCCGTACATATAAAGAATGTCAAAATCCGAGTTATAACAAAGAAGTTATGGCCTGTCGAAGTTTCGCGACAAAACCGACATGACACTACGTGACGTAAATAGTGAGTTTATGATAGAGGAATTTTTGGCCTTAGTGATCTAAAGAAAAGTTGTAGTATACCTTAAACCGAGAGCGTGCATCAAAAATAACGCCCAAATCTGACTTCGTATGAGGCAATTATGATTTTTCTAAGATTTAACCAAGCAGTGCACGACCCGAAACTCGAATTCTAGATCGAGCTGTTTTTGGCCAACGCAACATAAATGAGAATTGAAGATCTCATTAATAGGAACTCAACGACAAAAAGACAGACGAAAACGGAGTTTGTATGTAGAAGTTATGAATTTTACGCGGACATTTAACATTGTAGTCATCTTTTACTGTTAAATTTAAGATCGGTCGAGAATTAGCCGACGAAGACAAAAGGGAAGTTGTAGATCTTATTTTTACCTACGCATGGATATAAAGAACGTCAAAAACGGAGCTCGTATGCGAAAGTTACGGCTTTTAGAAGTCGGAAGTTTGTTGTGCGAAAATGGGTGACGTGACACAATCTTGGCCATTGCTTTCTCCCCAAGTCTTGCCATCAGATGGTGACATGTGGCACCAAGTTTAGCCGTATTTCACCCTATAAATAGAACCTCTCCCACCCTCATTTTCTTCACACCTTTCCCATTCTTTCTTCTCTCTACACTCTCTCTAAACCTCCCAAAAACTCCCTAGCGCTAGAAGAAAGCCCCAAAGCGCTCGACGGCTCCGAGAAGAAGAGCTTTCGGCTCGAAAGTTCTGCCCCTGTAGAGCACGGCTTCTAGCCAAACCCCCTCGTAGGTAAGATACGTCTACTTAATTTTTAATATAGCTTTTATTTATATATAGTAACATTATTATGACCTTATAATAATTATTTCAGCTATTATTATGGGTTATATAAGTGTCGTTATAATATCATTTTAACCACTTGCGGTACGGAGAATCCAGTTTGAAGGGCCGTCTGGGTTGTTGGATTTTAGAAGTGTTATATGCCAAAATGGTCCTACCCTGCGGTGTTTCATGTTTGTCCCCTGTCTGTAAATAGTGGGTGAAGAGTATTGTTTAACGCTTATATAATAGTAATAATAGCTAGACTATTAATTAGTCTCGTTGAACATTAGACTAAACTCTAGTGGAAATGATACTAGGTTTTGTCAACGGAAATTTGTTTTTAAAGTAAACGATGTGCTGTCCAAGTACCGAGTCATCGCCTTTGCAAGTGAGTGCATAGTTACTTTCATCTTACACATAGATATGAAATATTTTATATAAATTACGTGCTATGTGTGTATGTTGTGTGAATACTTGTTGTCTATGCTGGATGACACATTTTATACATGTTTTAAATGATCTAAACTGTATATGTATTTTATATCTATGAATATGTTGGGTAAAACATGGGTAGATTAAAGATGAGAAATGAAGGATGATATGAGTGAATATATGCAGCTACAGACTTAGTGCCTAATAAATAACATCGGTAGCTATGGACTTAGTGCCAAATGAATAAACGTCAGTAGCTATGGACTTAGTATCTGTTAGATAAACGTTGGTAGCTATGGACTTAGTACCTGTTAGATAAACATTGGTAGCTATGGATTTAGTACCTATTAGATGAACACTGGTAGCTATGGATTTAGTACCTGATGAATGAACTTTAGCAGCTATGGAATTAGTGCTTTACGAACAAGCATTGGTAGCTATGGACTTAGTGCCTATCATATAAACCCTGGAAGCAATGGGCTTCAAAATGAACGAATACAGGATAGATGATTCTTAGGGTAGATCCTTAAGAGTAAGGAAGATAATGGGGATGGGTAGTTGGGTTGATTGTTGATGTTTAAACATAATAATTATATTATTGTTGGTTGAAAAACCTATGTACTCACCAGGTTTCCCAACCTGACCCACTCAAGCTTATTTCTATCACAGGTGTCGATACGAAGCTATTTTACACTGAGAGGTTAAAAAGAGATGTAGATCACTAGTGTAAAGGAATGTAAGTTCTGTTTATGCTTATGTTTCTGTATTGAGGATGACATCCCATGGTTATAAAAGGAATAAAAATACATTTCTTCGGAAATGCTTTGATAACACATTTATCATGTTTTTCTGGGAACAAATTCCGCAACATTTTTATTAAAAGAAGTACTCTGATCTTCATAAAGCATAAACAAAATCGGTCTTTTCTGGCCATGAAAATGGGGATGTCACTGTTGGTATCAGGGCATTAGTTTAACTGTTTAAGAGAACTAGGAATATGGATTTATTTCTAGACTTAAACTTAGAATGCTAAGTGATGATCGTGAGGAGTGCGTCTAATAAATTTAGGTAATACACCTGAATAGACACAAGCACTAGCTTATTTAGGAAAATGTCTAACATGCTTTTATGTGCTAAATGATTTATGATATGCATTATATGATCAGATCTATGGTTTGTTGCTGACAGGATCTGGAAACTTTATGTGTTCAGACTTCTAAACGTTTACTTACGATATTAGAACCGGCATGTAAATTTTCGGAGTAATAGGGAGATTTACACGTCGATCGTAAATAAAATCTTTCTTATCTTAATTATGGTCGTTTCGCACTAAACGTCTGATTTGGTGTATAGAATGAAATGGAAAGAACCCGAAGTGGAAACACGAATGGAAATAGAAATCAACCGCCTCAACCACCAGTGATTGTGCAAATACCTGTTATAGTAGCCACTCCTGAGCTAATCACAATGGTTGGAGTACAAGCCATGATTTGGGATATGCTTGTTGAATCATAAAAGTGACCCTCTTGAACTCAACTACCGCAACCGTCTCTTTACTACCATAACGGTTCAGCTCCCACAACCAATCCAGCATCCGAAGTCATTTCTACCATTCTCCATCAGCAATCATCTCAGCATCCGGAGCCATCAAGTCGTCATCATCCACAGTCTTAGTTATTTCCTTTACTTATCTTATGTAATGTACTCTATTGTCCAGCATGCCTTGCACATCTGCTTATAGAGTAGTTTGTTTCAGAGTCTTTATAAATAGACTCATTCTCTTGTATCAAAATCACTTCTTACTACGCTTCTTAACTTCTTAATACACAAGATTTCTCCTTCAATCATCTCTCTTATCTTCTTCATTTCTCTATCTTATTACTCTTCACACTCAAACTGCTACTGGAACATAACCTCTCTTCGGAGCAAGTCTTCTAGACTTAATCACTAAACTTGATCTCACTTACTAACTCGGAGTGAATGCATTCCTTGTTATGAATCAGTTTAAGTGTATTCTTGATATAACACATGTTGTCATTTACATTTCTTTACTTTCCGCAACTAACTATCTAACTATATTATTGTTGAGCTTTTGATCCTTTGAGATTAACTCTTCCACAATATACCTGTACTAACGTTTGTTCAATGTGTCTCCAAGTTTTTCTCTTAACAATTGGTATCAGAGCCAAAGTGGTTGCTTTTTGAATATCGGAACTTTGATTTTCTCATTAAGCATTCTATACCACTAAAGCTCATTTCTCAAAAAAAAAACAAAAATAAAACAAAATGGCACAATCGTTATCTTTGAACGTCTCGAATAGTGTTGGTGGTTCCAACCGAGCTCCAATACTGGTAGCAAATGAATATCATCATTGGTCACAAAGAATGGAGAGGTACTTAAGAAGACTGGGTAGAGATGTATGGCGATCCGTGGAAGAAGGACCACACATTCCAGTCCTCACACCAGTTCAAATTGACGGCGCGACAACCAGACTAAGAGGAGGTCAACCAACTATGAGCCGTCCCACCAAGGATGATCTCGATAAAATGGAAAATGATGCTGTTGCTTTTTATGAAATTTCTTGTGGTGTCGCTGATGACAACTTTGATATTATCATAAACTGCAAGTCAGCAAAAGAGATCTGGGATGTACTCAAAAACCTGTACGAAGGCTCAGAACAAGCACAAGATAAGAAGCTCACTATCGCACTCAACGACTTCAACAACTTCAAAGCTCATGTTGGTGAAAGTTTGGAAGACTCCTTCAAGATATTCAACCTGATAGTGACAAAGTTATCAAATGTTGGTACCATCCTCAGCAACCATGAAACCAATCTCTAGTTCCTTAATGGATTAGGACGACATTGGACTACGGCCAAAATGATAGTCCAAGGTGACAGGAAGATTCACTCTTTATCACTCTACAAACTCTATGGAGAACTTTAAGCACAAGAATCCACTGTGCTCAAAGATTGTGCTGACTTCGGAGGACCACTTGCCCTCATAGCACAAGCTCCACCGCAGTCACCTTACTCTTCATCGTATTATACCCCACCGCAGTCATACGAAGCAGATTCTGAGTATGATGATGAAGAAGAATTTCAGAAGGCTATTGCTCTAGTTAGACAAAAGTTCAACCGCATACCACCTTCCTCTTTCCACAAGAATCAACATATCAACAAACCTCCATTCAACCGTAACTTCGGTCCCTAGAACAACCACTCTCGGTATCCTAAAGGCTCTCATAACAATCAACCCAAAGAGGTACCGCAGTCTCCTCAGAACAATGACTCCAGTACTGAATCAGAAGACAAGACTGATGTTGTGATTTGTCACAAATGCAACAAAGAAAATCACTTCGCAAAAGACTGTAAGGCCAACGTAGTCAAGGACAGAGCATTCTATCTTAGAATGGCTCAAGAGTTAGAAGAAAAAGAAAAGTCAAGGGCATATGTGGCTCAAGTTAAAAGAGACCACCAAGTTTGGTCATCAGGAGATGAAGAAGAGACCATCAACAGTGTTAAGGGAAAATGGAAAATCTGCATGCTGGCCACTGCGGATGATGATGGGTCAGCAATGTTGAACAAAAACTACTGCTACATGGCGAAAGATGAGACTCTAAGCATCGTTGAACAGGTAAAACTCATGATCCAAACTTTAAATTATAACATACATGACTGTCAACCCTACATAGATGATCTTAATAACACTTGTGCTGCCGTCCTTACAGACTATAACAAATTAAGCCTTAGATGCGAAGAACATTGCGTCCCAAGAGATGTTCCATGTGAGAGGAAGACTAGATAATAAGAGACTTAAGATGGCAATGTTAGAAAGGGATCTAGAGTTAGAGAAAGATGCTAGAATGTTAAGTGAAACACAGTTAGAGATAGCCTTGAATCAAAGAGATTTAGCTCATAGAGAAATTATACGATTGAATCTCTTAATTGAAAAATTGTTTAATGAAAGTGAGGCTATTGAAAATTTGGTAAATAATGTAACCATGGACAATACATATAATTGGGGTTGGTCAAATGGGTATCCTACCACAATGGATTCCTCACCCCGGTTCAATAAAGACAGAGTGTATGTCCCTCCTAATAGAGAATTTCATTTCCCTGTCAATGACAAGACTTTTCCCGAAGATATCAAAACTCACTTCGGTAGATTACACAATTTGAGCAATAATTGTGTCATTGAGGAAATTGTACCCGAGGATTCTAGTCACACATGTGATCAAACTCCCATCAGTGGCACCACTCACTCAAATTCTCAAACTTCATCCGAAGTTGATGAAGAAATTATTGTTGAAAACCCCGAAGCCTCAAAGGACTTTCCATCTTTGTCCTCAGACCGTAGTGTTCCACACTATAGGCAATTGTCCCAGAAGTGTCCCACCGTAGTCTCAACTAAAGCCTACTCTGCTGTAGTCAAATCATCTTCACCGCAGTTGAATAACAATGACTGCAACTCTTCAGTTCAAGGAACTACAACTCTTCAACCAATTTTTCACGAATTACCTATAGAAAATTTTAAAGTAGGCCAATGCTCTCAAATTCCAGAATCCTCAAGTTCTGATGATTCTAGTCCGCGTTTTCTAAACTGTTCAAAAATCTCAGAAGACTATAGTTGAATAACAATGACTACGGTTCACCAAAATTTTTGGCAAAAAGAGCTTTCAAAGAAGAAATTAGATCTCGAAACAAAAGCAGACAAAGTTTTTCAAAAAATAGGAAACATGTGAGAATTCCAAAATCCAGGAGTCCAGGAAAATTTGTTTTCACAAATTACATTTCAAAAAATTCTTCTTTCATGAAAACAAACAAAAAGGAAAGTTCAGTTTCAAAAGCCATCCCTGCTACTTCTGACACAACCCAAAAAGGTGTAAAATTTGTTAGAAACTACGTTTTTCAGGTCTATTCCCAAAATGATCCTAAATGGCAAGGAATTTTACCCACTCCAACAATTTTAAAATCACATCAAAGCAAGTGGAAAGGAATTTTGCCAAATCCTCCTGAAAAGACTCAAAGATTTCCACGTACGAAACCTCGTTCAAAACAAACTTGTCAGAAATCAAATATCAAATCTTTCAGAAGTTACCCACCTCGGACCAATTTCAAGTCCAATTCACTCCATAAACCGCTGACCAAGCACAATGTTAGATTCAATGACAAACCCTCTTTTTGTAAATGTCAGTGCAGCTGTCAAAAGTTTTTATCTCATGACAAGTCAAATAAAAGTCAGAAAATCTCGTACTTTTCAGAAACCTCGTAATAACCCCAATCTGAACAAACACCCAGAATTAGGTCTAAAAGTTGACAAAAGACATGTCCATGAAACCTCGGACCATGCATCATTTAAGAATACATCAATCATGCCTAGCTCCAAACTTTTTTGGATGCCTAAACTAACCGTGTAATTCTCAGGCTTTGTGCAAGGAGGAATAAGAAGAAGAATGGTTAATTGACAGTGCCTGCTCCTTGCACATGACCGGAAGGTTAGAGTACCTTCGGGATTTCAGGCCTATATGCAATGGTGGAAATGTCACATTTGGCAACAATGCAAACGGTGTCAACCGAGGTTACGGTGTTCTCACTACGGGGAACTTTTCCATTCAAAAGGTTGCTTATGTAGAAGGTCTTAAACACAATCTCATCAGTGTTGGCCAACTATGTAAAGAAGGACATCATGTTGAATTTGACAATCAATTCTGTTACATTATGACGAGTGACCGCAACACTTGCTTAATCAAATCACGCTGTGAAGGCACGATGTACCCTCTTGATGTTTCTCTCATCATTGGCAAACCGCAGCTGTGTTTTCTGTCTAAAGCTGTATCCGAAGTCTGCTGGCTATGGCACCGCAAGCTAGCTCATCTCAACTTTCACTACATCAACAATCTCGTCACAGGAGAACTTATCCGTGGTCTCCCCATTCTGAAATTCAGCAACGATACTCTTTGTCCAGCGTGTGAATGCGGAAAACAAGCAAAAGCAAGCCATCCTCTGATAATGGATTCTTCTATCTCTGAACCACTGGAGCTGTTACACATTGATCTCTACGGTCCCTCAACCGTAGCCAGTCTTCACCACAAAAAATATATACTGGTTATTGTTGATGACTACACACGCTTCACATGGGTCTTCTTTCTCAGACTCAAATCAGAGACACCGCAGATCTTCATTAACTTCATCAAAGAAATCGAACTTCAAATCAAGCTTCCAGTCAGATGTATCCGTAGTGACAATGGAACTGAGTTCACTAATCATCTTCTGAACAGTTTCCTAGTCCTATACACCGCAACAAAATGGTGTAGTAGAAAGAAGGAACCGCACTCTCGTTGAAGCAACCAGATCCATGCTTAACTTCGCCCAACTTCCTCTCTACTTCTGGGCCAAAGTCGTAGCAACCACATGCTTTGTTCAAAACCGAAGTATTATTTGCAAGCGTCTCAATAAAACACCGTAGGAAGGTCTCAACAATCGCAAACCCAATGTTTGTTTCTTTCATATCTTTGGATGTAGATGCTTCGTGATCAACAACAGAAACCAACTCAACAAGTTTGCACCAAAGTCAGACGAAGATATCTTCCTTGGTTACTCTACTAACAAGGTTGCATATCGAGTGCTCATCAGAAGAACAAAGTTGATCATCGAAAACTTCGATGTGAAATTTGATGACGCTCACATCCGTAGTACACCTCCATCTACCGAAACAACTGCAATCATGGAAAGTGACATTCCAGCCACTTCTGGACCTCTAAACTAGTTGAACTCAACTATGATGATCTGTTTGATCCTATTGAAATGGCGAAACTATCCGAAGTTCTAGTGTCATCCGCAGCTCAACAACAACATACCGACGTATCTGGACCATCTCTATCTGAAGTAGTGTCGCTCAATACTTCCACCTCTCCGGTTGAGGGGGAAAGCTCTACTCCGGATCTTATAGCAACCGTTGAGGCTCTAGTACCTGATGCTGCTTACATTCCTGCCCGAAGTGAAGACTCACCATCAAACGAACCTTCGGACGACTCAGATGACGAACTCATAGAGAATATTGACACTAGATCTGATCCTCGAATTGTCACTCTCCCATCTGTAATCCTGGGGGAACCTCAATCTCTGTCGATTCCTCAAGTAAATTCTGCTTCAATAGATCAAGATGATTCAGCAGGATGTTTTCAAGTCCTGGGGGAACTGCCTTCCCCAACCGCAGATTCCTCTGACATCGAAGATATTCCTTCTACCGCAGTTGCTGATCATCTGATGCCACGTCTTCGTGTATGGACAAGAGATCACCCACCATGTCAAATTATTGGCAACCCATCCGCAGGTATCCAGACTCGGTCTTCCAAGGACTTATCTAACCACTGCCATTATGCAGCATTTATGTCTTCGGTTGAACCTAAAACGATCAAAGAAGCGTTGCTTGAACCAGACTGGATAGCCGCAATGCAAGAAGAATTAGAAGAATATGAAAGAAACAAAGTATGGCAACTTGTTCCTCTTCCACAAGGTCATACTTTTGTTGGTACAAGATGGGTTTTCAAGAACAAGCTAGACGAATCAGGCTCAGTTATCCGAAACAAGGCAAGACGTGTTGCCAAGGGCTACAGTCAACTAGAAGGCATTGACTACCATGAAACGTATGCTCCAGTAGCACGCATGGAAGCCATCCAGATCTTTCTAGCATACGCAGCGCACAAAAATGTCAAGGTACACCAAATGGACGTTAAGAGTGCCTTCCTCAATGGTGAACTAAAAGAAGAGGTTTATCTTCAACAACCTCTAGGCTTTGAAAATGTTGAATTCCCTGACCACTGCTATAAGCTTGAAAAAGCAGTCTACGGTCTGAAACAAGCCCCAAGAGCTTGGTATGAGACACTCTCTGAATTTCTTGTCTCATCCGGGTACAAAAGAGGAGTGATTGATCCCACATTATTCAGAAAAGCAAATGGTAACCATCTTATGTTGGTACAAATTTATGTGGATGATATCATCTTCGGATCGACTGATCAAGGCATGGTAGATGAATTTGCAAAGCTCATGACCAACAAATTCAAAATAAGTATGAATAGAGAGATTAATTTCTTTCTAGGTCTTCAAGTCAAACAAATTCAGCAAGGAATTTTCATTCACCAAGAGAAATACATCACCGAACTTCTGAAGAAATATTCAATGGACAACTGCTCTTCTGCTAAGGTCCCTATGGCCTTCGGTTATAAGATCTCTACTGATCCCTCTGGTGAATCTGTGGATCACAAGACCTATAGAGGTATCATTGGTTCGCTGATGTACCTCACCGCAAGCAGACCTGACATTGTCTTTGCAACTGGTGTATGTGCAAGATACCAGGCTGATCCAAAAGTGTCTCACATGACCGTATCCAAACAAATTCTTCAATATCTTAAAGGAAGCAAATCGATGGGCTTATGGTATCCCACAGGCAACGACTTCAGTCTTTAAGCCTTCACCGATGCGGATCATGCAGGTTGTAAGCTCGATAGAAAAAGTACATCAGGTGGATGCCAATTCCTAGGCGGAAGACTTGTGAGCTGGTCCTCAAGAAAACAAACGTGTGTATCTCTATCTACCGCTGAAGCAGAATATGTGGCCGCAGCCAGCTGCTGTTCCCAAGTTCTTTAGATGAAGACACAATTGCTAGACTACGGGTACAAAATGCTGCGGATACCAATTTACTGTGACTCTAAAAGTGCTATAGCAATCCCTCATAATCCTATTCAGCACTCCAAGACAAAACATATTGAGTTACAGTATCATTTCATCAAAGATCATATTCTGAAAGGTAATATTGAACTCATCTTTGTTCCTACGCATGAAGAGGTTGCTGATGTTTTCACAAAAGCTCTTGACTCTACAAAACTCAATGCATTCTTACAAATGTTGGGAATGATGAATCTGGGCCCACAATTCTTTATGAAGTGTTAGCTACTGCAGACCATCATTGGTCTCCATTGCGGTTCTAACTGAGAATTACATATGATAGATGGTTTTGGTACCGCAATCTAGGTACCACAACCATATGTCATACGTATCTCTCATGGGTTTTAATGATCTTTTATTTCTAACTCCTTGTACAAGTGTTTTCTCACAGATTCTCTCTGAAATCTTTCTTTGCTCATCCGTGATAGAGTTTCTCAACCGCAATGATGAATTCATCCGCAACCGTCTTAAATAAATTCCAACAGATCATTAACTCTCGAATCCTTGTGTGCTATTTAATGATCCTTCATTAAATAAAATACAAACATTCCCTTTAGAAACTGTCACATTCTCTTTCTAAATAAACCCAGGATCAGACCTATTTTAGGGATGATAACAAAAAGAGCGATTCCCAAATCAATCCATCCTCAACTTGTCTTTTCCTCTCCCAACCATGTCCCGTCAATTACAACATTCTCTCTCATCAACCCATGTTTACCTGACGTCTTACCATGCGTCTAATCCGCCATTAAATGCAAACTCCTTTTAAGATTTCTCAAAATCTCTCCAAAAACCATTTCATATTTGTGTGGTTGAGATTCAATCCCAGAATCATTGATTCCCCCTAAAAAACCCCATTCAACTTCTTACCCCCCTTCTATCTTTTACCTAGGGTTAAAATCCTTTTACCCCCTTTATAAACCCATCTTCCTCAGTAGAATCATTTACGTTCTCTATTAATCGATTATTCTCTATTCTCTTAAAACTCTCAAAAGCTCTCAAGAACTCCAATCTCACATCTCTCAATGGTGAAATCAGGTACATCAAAGAAGCAATCCAAGGGTTCAGGCTCCATGACTCAAACTGGTTCCACATCACCAACAATTGCCTCAAGCAACTTCCGAGCAGTGTTTGAAGATCATCAATTGTATAATGCTCCAACAAAACTGATGATCAAGCATCTCAAGAACCACATCCTATTTGGCCCATTCGACGCATTCATTGATGTTTTTCCCATTTCTACACTCTTCAAGTGTGCTTTTTCTGCATACAGACCACTGGAAAACCCTCAAGAAGTGCATCTCAACCTCATCAATGATTCCTTGGTCATCTTGACCAAAGAGAAGTTCTTGAATGCCATAAACCTTTTGATTCATCCTTCCATCAAGCTCTTCACCCCATCATTATCTAACATCACCACCTCACTCTACCAAATGGGTTACCAGAAACCGATCCGAGGGATTGGTGAATTCAAGAAGAACCAACTGCCCGTGGTTTGGCAGTTCGTATGCCACTTTGTCATCCGATGTTTGTCTGGCAGGACCGGAGGCATCGACAACATGGGCTTAAAACTGATAGAATTGGTATGGAGCATCTTCACAAGCCACAATGTCAACTACGGCCAAATTATTTGGGATGATTTCCTGCAGTACATTCCGAAAGAGCACCCCAGAGAGAACCCAACCGAGCTTACCTTTGCTCGATTCTGGTCTCTATGCATTTCTGATCTACATACGGATGCTGGTCTCAACATGGGCAGTGACATCAACTTTGTTTGTCACCAAGGATCTCAAAAGGTACAATCCATCTTCTGATCAAACTCTTTTTGGACCTATCCATAGGCTCCCCATTCATATCCTTACCTTGCTTGGTCTCGAGACTGCTGATGTCTCAGATCACATAGAGGCTACGGAGGGTATTATCTCATACCCTTCTACTAGGGATGTCAAAAAGTCCCGTGGGACCCCGTTCCCATGGGGTCCCCGTCCCGTTTGGGGGATTTTTTTAAAAAAAAATCGGGAGCGGGGGCGGGGGCGGAGGCAAGGTTAACCCCCGTTTTATTTTCGGGGGCGGGGCGGGGGTAGGCAATCCCGTCCCGAAACCCCCATGGGGACCCCGTTAATAAATTACACATATATTTACATATATTAATTATATAAATATAATAAACTATAACATGATTTTGAGCTTCCAAAATTCATCAAAAATATGTTTTCAAGTTGTTAGTATAATATTTTTAAATGCTATAACTTTTGTATTTTTAGCATGTAAAATTCTGCTTTAAATAATTATTTGTTGCCTAAAAAAATAGCTTCATTTAGCCTAAATAACAACTTCTTTCATCCTAAAAAAATGTAGCCCAAAATCAATCGGGGGCGGGGGTAATAAAGGGGATTCGGGGGCGGGGCGGGGGTAGAAAGGCTGAACATTCCGGGGGCAAGGGCGGGGGCGGGGGAACGGGGAAATTTCGGGGGGCAGGGGTGGGGGATGCACTCCCCGTCCCGTTTGCCCCCGTTGACATCCCTACCTTCTACCCCACCTCTTCCTTCTACTACCATTCTTCCTGAGGGTACTGCAACACCCTCTGCCACTACACTTTCTAACATTTCTCAACGGAGAAAATCTGTGGCTTCCAAAAAGTAAGCTACCACACCCAAGAAGAAAGCCCCAAAACCAACCGCACCTTATAAGAAACGAAAAGCCAAAAACCCCACTGTATCGACCAGTGATTGATGAAGATAGACAACCTATATCTAACCTCAAGAAAAGAAAGACAACCGAAACCACTTGCCAAATGCATGACCGGATTGATATTGCAGCCTCTCAACAGGCTCTAGTAGTCCTTGGGGTGGCCGCACACCCATTCAATACCACTATCGAATACCAGCCAACCTCATCATGTGAGATTGTTTCATCATCATCTTCATCCGAACGTAGAGACAGCCCCCCCAATTTTATCTTAAGTAGATAAATCTGGAAAACGCCCTAAGGTCTCCAGGGCTTCCCGGCTGCATATCTTTTCTTCTGAGGAGTTAGACTCCATCCTCTTGCAAGTATCCCAAACACTTCAAACACCACTCCATCCGCAGAGCATCTCTTTCGCCCATGCCAGAACTGGGCCGAGGCCAGACTTGACCACGGGTCAAGGAGACCGAGGAAGCCCAGGAAATCTTACTCTGCTTACATCTTTATCAGGTGGCTTAGGCACGGTGAGCACTAATGTGCAAGGATCCGTGAACCCAAGGGACACCTTGGTGCGAACACAAGGAATTGACGGCGAAGATTCTAGTGACTCTTGGAGTCGGTATCAGCCAACTACTAATGCTGAAATCAAGAAATATGATGCTTTCAAAAGAGCATTCCAAGCACGCAAGGAGCAACAGTCAAACAACAACAGCAGAAGGAACAAGAAATCCTGTCTGTGGCCAAGTACTGGGCAAATGCCATCAGCAATGCCCATACTGCTGCCGCAATCCAAAAGGTTCAAACTTGGATGGATCAAATGGCGGAAACTGTATTGAAAGCTCAAGCCTCAATCGCAGCCACAGGTACATCTACTGTTCCTCCTACTTCAACTCCTGTTCCACTTACCGCAGTCAACCCATCTCAAGACGAAGAGCTAGTTATTGAACTTAGCTCGGCCCCAACCTTCAGTTTTGATGATGAAGACATCCAAGAGGTCAACAAACCAAATCCTTCCGATGATGACCAAATGATGTTCGAAGAAGAAGAAGAGTCCAGCGGTTCACATCACTCAACTTCTAAGCCCAAGGAAAAGAAAAAGAAAAAGAAGAAAGCTGCTGTCACAAGAAAAGAGTTCCTCAATCTCCAAGCTAAAGTCGATCAGATTTTAGCTGCGGTCAAGCCTACTCAACCTCCACCTGAAGATACTCCGGGACCGCAATCCCTCATTGAACGCATTGAACGACTTGAGACAAGAGAGCGTATGGCTGCTGAGCGCATCTCTCTCAAAGTAGAAATGGGGATTCGATCGCTTGACAACAACCACAGGGCAGATCATCAAGACTTTATGGCCACAGCGGAACGCCTCATTGCTGAGGTGATCGCAATCAAACAAGGCTTACAAACAGCCATTGCAGACCAAGCTGCTTTATCTCAAAGGGTGATAGATGACACTCACACTGCCTATGAGTCCACTATCTCTGTTCTTCATGCTACGATCAACCAGATGCAGAAATCTCTTACCACTAATTTCCATGGCCTTGAGATCCTTCAACTTACAAAGGATATTCACAAACTACTCTTCAACTCTTCCATTCCAGACAACTCCCAACTGGCCAAAACTATGAAAACTCACTTTGCAGAAGTCTGTGCCAAAGTGGATGGCCTCAAACAATGGCTTGAGGAAGCACCGGGGTTGCGTTCCTCAAGAGGGGGAAGTGATGAAGAAGGCCATCACTCAGATACATCCATTCGTCAGAGCCCTCCAATCACCACAAAGAAAATTCCCACACCGCAGCCTTCACCGCAACCATCTCAACATACTCCAACTCCCCCCTCTTCACCTCCTAAAGACACATCCAAAAGGCCTGAGACTCCTCCTCATTTCAAAAACCTTGAGGAACATATGTCATCAGAAAGCTCCACAGACTCTCCTGCCACCGCTCAAAGAAAACAAGACTGGAAAGCAACCAAGTTAGCTGAACTTATCTGGAGAGAGTGCGGATTCGATACTATGATATAAGAGTCACTGATCAACTCATGGGTCAATTCGTACCGCAGGCTGCTAGATGAAGACTACACTCCCCATCTCACTTATGCTGAACCACCATCTGATGGTTATTGGGATATTCCAATCTCTCCCAATGACAAGTTTTTTGCCGTTTTTGAATCCTTCGACCGCTGTCTTCCTAATCACAAGCGTCTGCCGATGGAATTTGAAAGACTCACTCGCTTCTATGCGAAGCATAGCTCTTCATTGGAAAACATATGGTCTAACGATAGATTATCTGCAGTGAAAAATTACAAGATGCGGAAGTTTATGAAAGCTGACTTTGCTCAATTCACTCTTACCAGAAGAGAGTATGACTACATCCGCACCCAGGCAGACTTCCCCTGCATGAACCCTGAAGAAATATTTCTCATTGCCTGAGTCTTTCAGAACAAGACAGAGAAGCATCCTAAGATGCAGATTGCTCTTGACAAAGCCAAATCCTTTCTTAAGGACACTGTTTGTGACTTTGCCAAAACAAATGCGGACATCTATCCCACCATCATCAAGAAATTTGACCTTCCACCACTTGAACCCGTGCCAATGCTTACAGAAGGCTATGAAGAAAGATCTCTAGGCACAACCAACTTTCCAGAACTTGGCATCATATTCAAACGGAAGACAGACAATGTCAAATACTTCATTCCAATGAATGCCATGCACTGCCTGCCCAAGAAGCAACTTGACATCTGCAAGACCGCAGTAGAAAAATCGAAGCACACTACTGCTGAAGTCAAGTTTGAGATCACAAGAAGAATCACTTGGCTGGAAAATGTTAGAAAATTTTGGTGGATTTTGATCAAGTTCCTCAAACTTGATAACTGAACCGGAGTTAAAGAGGTCACTTAGGGGGAAATTGTTGAATCATAAAAGTGACCCTCTTGAACTCAACTACCACAACCGTCTCTTTACTACCGCAACGGTTCAGCTCCCACAACCAATCCAGCATCCGAAGTCATTTCTACAAACCGCAACCATTCTCCATCAGCAATCATCTCAGCATCCGGAGCCATCAAGTCGTCAGCATCCGTAGTCTTAGTTATTTCCTTTACTTATCTTATGTAATGTACTCTATTGTCCAACATGCCTTGCACGACTACTTATAGAGTAGTTTGTTTCAGAGTCTTTATAAATAGACTCATGCTCTTGTATCAAAATCACTTCTCACTATGCTTCTTAACTTCTTAATACATAAGATTTCTCCTTCAGTCATCTCTCTTATCTTCTTCAATTCTCTATCTTATTACTCTTCACACTCAAACTGCTACTGGAACATAACCTCTCTTCGGAGCAAGTCTTCTAGACTTAATCACTAAACTTGATCTCACTTACTAACTCGGAGTGAATGCATTCCTTGTTATGAATCAGTTTAAGTGTATTCTTGATATAACACCTGTTGTCATTTACATTTCTTTACTTTCCGCAACTAACTATCTAACTATATTATTGTTGAGCTTTTGATCCTTTGAGATTAACTCTTCCACAATATACTTGTACTAACGTTTGTTCAAGTATGTCTCCAAGTTTTTCTCTCAACAATGCTGGCTGAGCAAAGAGAAGAGATGAGGCAGATGTTGCATGAAAATAAAGATGAACCTACGATGCGATTGTGCAACCTGAGTTGATCGCTGAACAATTGGAGGAAGGAAATCATAGCCACACTGTGAGTCAAGTTGGATCCCAAGGGCCAAGTAGGAATGGCCCGGAGAAGGGAAATGACAAGCATGGGCGGATGTATAAGAATTTCTTGGGTGTAAAACCATCGAGACTCTCTAGAAGCCCAAAACTAGTGGAGATTATGGACTGGATCTCCGAGATAGATATGGAATTTTAGAGTTGCGACTGCAGCGATAAGCAAAAGACAGTCTTTGCAGTTAGACAAATAAAGACCATAGTGTTAAGTTGGTGGAATTTGCTGTCAGATACAGTGCCACGAGGAGAAGCCATATGAATGTCTTGGGAAGCATTCACGGAGTAGTTAAAAATGTAGTTTTGCTTAGAGATAGATTTGATAGACCTAAACAACGAGTTTCAGAACCTGAAGAAAAGGAAGATGAGTGTGGATGAGTATGCCACCACATTCACTGAGAGGATGAAGCTATTTACCTACTTGGTGCCTACTAAACTCTCAAAGATAGATAGGTTCACTAACGGACTGCCCTCAAACTTTGGCCCAACTGTAAAAATGGCAACTACTTTGAAAACAGTCGTTAGAGCAGCTAAGAATATAGAGACCCAGATAAGAGAAAGGGGTCTAGAAAAAGATAAGGAATGAGAAAAGAGGAAGTTTGAAGGATCTTCAAGGCCCAACAAGGAGAGTAAATTCTTGAAGTTTGGAGGAGGAGGAAGAGGCGAAGCAAGATGGTGTGATAAGTGCAAGAAGAAACACTTAGGAAAATGTAGCGAGGAGGTGATATGTTTCAAGTGTGGAAAGTCTAGCCATTACGCCAATGAGTGAACATTCAACAAGAAGGTATGTTTCGGATGTAACAAAGAAGGTCATATTTCTAGAGACTGCCCAAAGAAAAATGAAGCAACAAGGCTAAATGCACCGCCAAAGCCAAGGGCATTTCACATGATCCTCGACGAAGCAGATAACAACGCGAGGAATCAAGGATGAGGACTTCATATCCGAAGATTGAGTTATGAAGTAGCCATAGTATCGTATGATGTAGCCTGCTAGAGGCACAGTCTAGGGTGAACTTGAACACCTATGTAATCGTTTCAAGGAATAATATAAAACCTTTGTTTTGCTATCTGATGTGTTAAGTTGTTATGTGATTTTCTTGTATGGTGACATGGAAAACTGTTAGACAATACTTGGGACGAGTATCAGTAGGTGTGAATGGTAGTAGAGGCCTATACTACCGGAAGCACAGGACTCACACTTGGATCAGGGAAAGTCACAAGGTTACCAAGAAGCTAGTAGTTGATTTCGTTTTGTTCATGTATGTCATTACCCTTGTTTCGGTTATGACTAAGAAGATAATTGTTATTCTGGCCCTAGTGGTCATATCAAATTGAGTCCGACTACGATGATTATGTTACGTGGTTCAGAGAACCAAGTTCGATGTAGCATTTGACTTAAGCTGGAAGATTGAAATAAAAGATAATCAAAGCGATCAGTAGAAGTATCGCGATAGTTGCTTGTAGCTAGAAAAGCTACTTTTTAAGATGCGATTAGAACATGAAGGAAGGTATAGTCTGTTCTGGAATTTAACTCTAAGAGACCTTAGTCTAAGCGTTGCAACATACGATGATAGGTCATTAGAATATGACACATCGGTCCATTGTAGTAATAAAAAAACTTATCTTAAGTTTGTTAAGAAGAAGAAGTAGTCTCCAGTAAGGATCGATATTGTGACTTGAAGGTCATAGTTTGGACTCTAACGTGACATAGGGACCAGGTGTAAGATCGAGCACCGCCTGCAGTCAAGGAGTCCAAGAATTAAATACTCGTTCGAAGCAACATAGAAGTTACAGTTATTACCTAGGATGAAGAGTTAACATAGGGAGTCATTATACAAGCCATGTTTCGTTGATGATTCTGGGACGTAATCATCCTAAGGGGGAGATAACTGCAACGCCCGTAGATCCGGGCTAGTCAATTTAGAGACAATGAGCATCAAAAATGAGTTTTTGATGGAAGATCATTTTGAAGGAGTAATCTAAACCAGGTTGTAGAATATGTCACGAGGGTTTCGTACATATAAAGAATGTCGAAATCCGAGTTATAACGAAGAAGTTATGGCTCGCAGAAGTTTCGCGACAAAACCGACACGACACTACGCGACGTAAATAGTGAATTTACGATAAAGGACTTTTTGGCCTTAGTGATCTAAACAAAAGTTGTAGTATACCTTAAACCGAGAGCGTGCATAAAAATAACGCCCAAATCTGACTTCGTATGAGGCAGTTATGATTTTTCTAAGATTTAGCGTAGCAGTGCACGACCCAAAACTCGAATTCTAGATCGAGCTGTTTTTGGCCACGCGACATAAACGAGAATTGAAGATCTCATTAATAGGAACTCAACGACAAAAAGACAGATGAAAACGGAGTCTGTATGTAAAAGTTATGAATTTTACGTGGACATTTAACATTGTAGCCATCTTCTACTGTTAAATTTAAGATCGGTACAGAATTAGCCGACGAAGACAAAAGGGAAGTTGTAGAACTTATTTTTACCTACGAGTGGATATAAAGAACGTCAATAACGGAGCTCGTATGCAAAAGTTACGGCTTTTAGAAGTCGAAAGTGTGTTGTGCGAAAATGGGTGACGTGACACAATCTTGGCCATTGCTTTCTCCCAAAGTCTTGCCACCAGATGGTGGCATGTGGTACCAAGTTCAGCCATATTTCAACCTATAAATAGAACCTCTCCCATCCTCATTTTCTTCACACCTTTCCCATTCTTTCTTCTCTCTACACTCTCTCTAAACCTCCCAAAAACTCCCTAACGCTAGAAGAAAGCCCCGAAGCGGTCGATGGCTCCGAGAAGAAGAGCTTTCGGCTCGGAAGTTATGCCCCTGTAGAGCACGACTTCTATCCAAACCCCCTCGTAGGTAAGATACGCCTACCTAATTTTTAATATGGCTTTTATTTAAATATAGTAACATTATTAAGACCTTATAATAATTATTCGAGCTATTATTATGGGTTATATAAGTGTCGTTATAATATATTTTTAACCACTTGCGGTACGGGGAATCCGGTTTGAAGGGCCGCTTGGTTTGTTGGATTTTAGAAGTGCTATATGCCAAAATGATCATGCCCTCCATTGTTTCATGTCTGCCCCCTGTCTGTAGATAGTGGGTGAAGAGTATTGTTTAACGCTTATATAATAGTAATAATAGCTAGACTATTAATTAGTCTCGTTGAACACTAGACTAAACTCTAGTGGAAATGACACTAGGTTTTGTCAACGGAAATTTGTTTTCAAAGTAAACGAAGTGTTGTCCGAGAACCGAGTCACCACCTTTGCAGGTGAGTGCATAGTTACTTTCATCTTACACATAGATATGAAGTATTTTTTTTTTAAATTACGTGTTACGTGTGTATACTATCTGAATACTTGTTGTCTATGTTGGATGAAACGTTTTATACATGTCTTAAATGATCTAAACTATATATGTATTTTATATCTATGAATATGTTGGGTAAAACATCGGTATATGAAAGATGAGAGATGAAGGATCATAAGAGTGAATATAGGTAGCTACAGACTTAGTGCCTAATAAATTACATCGACAACTATGGACTTAGTGCCAATTGAATAAAGGTCGGTAGCTATAGACTTAGTACCTGTTAGATAAATGTTGGTAACTATGGACTTAGTACCTGTTAGATAAACATTGGTAGCTATGAATTTAGTACCTAGTAGATGAACACTGGTAGCTATGGATTTAGTACCCGATGAATTAACTTTAGCAGCTATGGAATTAGTGCTTTACAAACAAGCATTGGTAGCTATGGACTTAGTGCCTATCATATAAACCTTGAAAGCAATGGGCTTCGAAATGAACGAATACAAGATAGATGATTCTTAGGGTAGATCCTTAAGAGTAAGGAAGATAATGGGGATAGGTAGTTGAGTTCATTGTTGATGTTTAAACATAATAATTATATTATTATGGGTTGAAAAACCTATGTACTCACCAGGTTTCCCAACCTGACCCACTCAAGCTTATTTGTATCACAGGTGTCGATATGAAGATACTTTACATTGAGAGATTAAAAAGAGATGTAGACCACTAGTGTAAAGGAATGTAAGTTCTGTTTATGCTTATATTTCTGTATTGACGATGACATCCCAAGGTTTTAAAAGGAATAAAAATACATTTCTTCGGAAATGCTTTGATAACACATTTATCATGTTTTTCTGGGAACAAATTCTGTAACATTTTTATTAAAAGAAGTACTTTGGTCATTATAAAGCATAAACAAAATTGGTCTCTTCTGGCCGTGAAAATGGGGATGTTACAGATGATATATGAAAGACGACCTTCAAGAATCGGTATGGACATTATGAGTTTGTAGTGAGGCTGTTTGGGCACTCTAATGCAACCTCTGTTTTCATGTACCTGACAAATTGTGTGTGCAAGTCTATGTTTAACGGTTTGTTGATAGTGTTCATTGATAATATTTTGGCCTTTTTGAAGACCTATGACGGAAATAGGAAGGGTCGGAGAGAGATTTTCTAGAGGTTTTGAGGAAGGAGGGGCTTTATGCCAAATTCTTCAACGACGAGTTTTGATTACGAGAAGTTCGGTTCTTAGGGCACCTCTTCAACTAGAAGGGTATCTTGGCTAATGCGATAAAGATTGAGGCTGTGATGCAGTTGGAGGTCCCTGTGACTCCCTCTAATATTTGGAGTTTTCTTGGTGTCATTGACTCGTTTGACTAAGAAGAGTGTTTCTTTTCATTGGGGATCTAAACAACAGTCATTATTAGAGATATTGAGGTAGAGATTATATGAGGATCTAGTGTTGAAATTTGCCTAGTGTGTTGATGATATGGTGATATTTTGATATGCATCGATCATGGGATTCAGAGTTGTTCTTATCCAGTGAGGTCGGGTGATCACTTATGCCTCAAAGAAGTTGAAGCCTCATGATTTTATTTATCCAACGCATGATTTAAAGTTGCGAGCAGTCATTTTTGCTCACAAGATTTGAAGGCGTTATTTGGGAATTAGTATACCATCTACACAAACAAATACAATTTAAGATATTTGATGGAGCATCCAAATCTAAACATGAGACAACATAGATGGCTCAGTGTAGTGAACGATTATGACTACAAGATTTTGCATTAGTCGGGTAAGGCCAACATGGTGGCCAATGCATTGAGTCAAAAGACGACAAGTGCACCAATTTATGTTTGTGTTTAAGGATGATGGTGGTTACTCAAATGTTGGGTTTAATTAGGAGGGCACATACCAAGACAGTCAAGGAGGAGAACCAAAAGAGTGAGAGGATTGTGGGGAAAATTGTAATGCCCACGCATTCGGGCTAGATATTTTAAGGACTATAAATTAAAAACAACTGTTTTAATGAAAAATTAAATCCTCGAATAGGATAATCGTAAATAAATAAAAATCTTTCGTACACCATATGGGTGATATAAATGGTATTTAGATATATTACATACATGTTTATGAACAAATATTATGGGCAAATAATATTTGTATAAAATATTAATATAAAGTTGACGAATTACATTAAATAAAGTTTTAAAAATAAAGATTATTTAGGATAAATAATATTTACCAAAGTTGTAGTTGTCATGATGACGATTACATAGGTATAAAGAACGCCTAAATCTGACGTATACGAGGAAGTTATGATTTTTCTATGTTTTGTGTTCAACCCGATACGGTAATGTGCACCATAAAAAGTGAACTAGAGATAGGTTGATTTTTCATCAAATTAATGTAAATTAAAGTCGAAATCCTCATGAATACGAGATCATTCATAACAAGAATGCCTAAATTTGAATTCATATGAGGAAGTCATAATTTTTCGTAACGATACAATATATGAGTATGTGTCACAGAGTACAAAATGAAGACCCGTCGTTCGTTAGACAAAGCTATCTAAACTAAAGTTGAAGTCCATGAAATAATGATTCCATTGATATAGAGAACGTCAAGGATGGAGCGTGTATGCAAAATTTATGTACAAAACTCGGTCCCTACTCTTCAAATGCTGCAAATTCGATACAAATTTGTCAATTTAAGATAGAATGAGAATTAGCTGATGGAGTCTAAATGAAAGTTGTAGTACTGTTCGATACAAAGTCATGGATATAAAGAACGTCAGAAACGGTGCATGTACGCGGAAGATATGGATGAAACTTGGGTCCTATCCTTGAGACGCGTCGCACCCTCTAAAAGGTGCGATGCTCCCCCTGATCAAACCCCTATAAATACTAAACGATTTTTCTTCGATTCTTGTTCAGAATTCTTTAAACTCTCTCTAGAGATCTTCTTTCCTTATTGTCCAATTCGTCCTAGTTTTAGGATACGATATTGAATCTCTACAGCATCAGAGTGCAGACGAAAAGAAGTTTTCAGAGTCGAAGTTTTGCTTGTGAATTTTCTGAACTTCTATCAAACGGCGATTAGGGTTAAGTGTTCCTACTTAATCCATTAAGGAATTAATCCCTTAAGTCCATCATTCTACTAGGTAACTCATACGGTGTGGTCGGGCGTAATTCATTATTCAATTCCAATGGCCAAATACGCGGGTCTTGATAATTCAAACTAACATATTCACAATTAGGGTTTTCTAAACCCTAATCAGGGGTTCCGACCGAATTACGTGCCAAAAAAGTCCCAAATTAGGTTTTTAGGTTAATTAGGTTTTTCATTAGGTCAATTAGGGTTTCATTAGGTCAAACACCACCCATTGCTACCTCGGGCAGTGGTGGTCGACGGCGGCTCAAGGCGGCAGCCACCACCTCACAGCGGTGGTGGTGGCGATTTTTGCCAAAAATCAATGTACTAACCCTACATGAACAATCCCATACCAAAACACACACATATAAGTGCACATAACCACCTAACGTGGTAGTTGGCGGTGGAAGGAGGCGGCAGCCACTGCCTCACGATGGTGGTGATGGATTTTCTTGATTTTCTGGCCGAGGTACACCCACCCAACAAACCACAACACCAGAATACACACATACTTGCGACATGGAAGATGGAATGCACGCTACAACCTCCCTCGGGTTAGTGGATGTTGACCGGAGCAGCAAGACTGAGTCATACAGGCGGCGGCAGACATTCCAGTTGAGGCGTAGCATGGAAGAATGGAGAGAAGGGTTGTGACCAAGAATCTTAGCAACAGCGGAAGGACGCCCATTCTCTATCCTCATCGTCGCCAGTAGCGTGATAACTGGCGACACTGAATGGCATCTCACGTCGGCGAAAAAGGTATCGCCCTAGAACGGTAGTGTCTGGCGGTCTTGCTTGATCGGAAGTGAGAAGGAAGGGTGGTGTGGCTGGAGATTCACGAACAGCGACAGTTGAAGAGATGGAGGCATAAGGTGACGGCCATGAATAGTTAGGGTTAGGCTTAGGCAACGGGGGAAGGAACACTGGGTATATCTCGTGTTCTTTCAAAACTTGTGTGCTATTTGCCAACTTCAGTCCTTCCTCACGAGTTTTGCTTTCAATTTAAGCTGAAATTTTACCTTTTAGCCCTTGCTTCCATAATTCCTTTCATAATAAGTCCTAATAATTACGAAGTAGCCCCTGTCTTCAAAAATCCTTTAAATTAAACCCATAATTTACTAAACAACCCTCAACCCTCAAAATTCTTTACCAATTAATTCAGAATTTACATTCTAACCCCCAAAACCAATGCCTTGCTAAATTATTCTGCATTTATGGCTACTATTCATTTATTAATTTTATATATTTATTTATTTAATAACAGAATGTTACACATCAAGAGCTCATTGGGAGCAAACACTAGCCTCCTTTTTCATAGATTGAGCTCCTTTTCTCTCCTCTCATGAGCTCTTTTTCTCCCCTTTTTCATAGATTGAGCTCCTTTTCTCTCCTCTCATCCATGCTGTTGTGATTTTATGGCTTAAGAGTGTTGTGTTCTTGGAAGACTTGGTTTTGAAGCTTTACAACTGAAGCGATCAACCCCCATTCCACTTCTAGACTTTTGTAAGTCATAAAGTTCCTAGCTTTAATGTGTCTCTTCATTTGATCTTTGAGTATTTGGTGTAATGATACATTTTCTTGAGTTTTGGTCCCTTTGAGGCTTGTTCCATAGATTTTAGAGAACTATTTAGATTTTATTGATGATTGGGTTTAGATCTAGTCATTTTGTTGAGTAGAGATTGCATGCAATAGCTCAATCTACTCCATGCATAAATAAAAGTGAGTTTTGGACATCTTATAATATAGGGGGTTAGATCTTGCTTGTTTGGGGGTTTTAGTGGATAAAGTTTGAAACTTTATCCATTTATACATTATAAGGAATTAGATATGAAAATTGAAAGCTTGGACTTAATGTATTAAGTCATCTTGGAATTGTTGGCATAGGGCAACCGTAGGGTGGTTTTTTTAAGGGGTGCGATGCAGTTTCTAGGTGTTCAGATGAACGTATGTTAATGAGAATACCTAACTGTTTTATCCTTTTGTAACTAATGTGTGGTCAAGGAGTTTGGTCGCGGCGCGGTGGTCAATGATTGTTGACTACTAACCGTTGACTTTTTGACCAGTTTGACTTTTGGTCAAACTTGGGTATAATTGGGTAATTGACTAAGGATTAGCCTTGGTTTTGCATTAAGTAGCTTATGTTAGTTGTTCTAATGCTGAAATTGTTGTTAAGCTTCTGCTATTTGGTTAAGGTGTGTCTTCTCACTATGCTATAGGACACTACGTGTTGTTATGTGCTTGTTGTCTTTGTCACTCTTGTTGGTATGCTTGTATGGTATATGAATGGTGGGTTTTGAGTTGTATATGGTATTTTGGAAAACTAACTAAGTTTTGTGCTTACAATTATGTATTAAGTGTTTTTTGGCTAGTTAATTAGATCGCGGGAAGACGAAGGCGTGACTTTACAAACACATCTGTAGTTTTATGATTGGAGATTCCCCAATGATTTCTTTTATGACTCTTATATCATAGATTGTGGTTTATGAGAAAATGATGTTGACTTGATTATAAATTTATGAAGAAGGATGTTTATTCTAAATTAAAATTGTAAATTTTATTTCGAAAATCAGGACGTTACAACATATGAGGTGACATATTGACGCTAATGGTGGCAATTGGTTTGGGTTCGGGTTTATGGGTTGGCGGGTCAGAATACGTCGAACCAACCCAACCCATCTAACTTATTCAGGTTGGCGGGTCATGGATTCACAACTTGGAAATATCAACAAGTACACAACCTACATAACCTATTTAATTAAGCGGGTTTGTGGGTTAATATCAGGTTAGTGGGTCGGTTTCAGGTTAGAGATCTAGCGGTTTATCTCCGGGTTAACTTTTCACATATTAAATTTATACGGATTATACATGTCTCTAAAATTAGTTTTGGATTAGAGGGTAGGTTGGTCAGTTTCAAGTTAACTTTCACATACTAAATTTATATGGACTATACATGTCTCTAAATTAATTACTAATTAGAATTTAAGTATATACATTAAATAAGTAGATATGAAGCAATGATGGTGACAAAGTGCAAATTACTAAAACATGTAGACATACAAAATTTATGATTATAACTAAGAACTCTCTAACTCTATTTTTTTAAAGTGGTTAAAATAAAATGGAAAACTAAACACTAATTAATTAAAATATATTAAATATTTTTTTTTAATTCAACATATTTTCCTATTGTGGAAGTTGCATCAGAGCTGCTGATGGCTTGGCAGGCTTTCGGTGAGTCGTTGGTGTCATGGGATCTGTCGGTGGTGATGTTGGTTTCAGTGCTATTGTTGGATGACCGACCTCGGGTATATGACCTCTTCTCAAACACATCCATAGTCTTCATAGTTTGATGAATACCAAACGGATATGTGGACTTAGTTGTCTTCCTCTAATGAGTGAACATGCCTTTTCCTTATCAAAATGTAAAGAACCATACACTTTACTTCCATCCGCCTCATACTTGGAGTCAATAGCGCCATAAGAAAAAGAAGGAACCTAACTAGGAGCTTCATATACCTGAATCTAGAAAGGTTTCCAGTCAACCCAAACAATCACCACCTTTGTAATAATATATTTGCATGTTATCAATCAACAAATACAGTTTTTATACACATCTTCACTAGTTCATTCTCCATATGCACCACTGATCCCCATTTAGCAAAAAAATTTCCGGAAAGCATTTTTAGGTCATGTACATAGTGGAAACCGCTCAATACCAACCCACACCAATCTTTCCATGATAAAAAAATCTATATTTTATGATTGTTTTTTTTTTTTTCAAAAGCCAATGTCTATTACCTTGTTGGCAAGAAATTTTTGACATGCTATAGCTGATTCAAATTCAAAGATAACCCATAACCCTCGCACATATCGATCCATGACATCATCAAAACCCTTATCAAAACATAATATTGAGCCATGACATCATTAAAACCCTCATCCAAACATAACATATGTAGGTTTATGAAATGTCAAACAATCTCTAACTTTTCTGAAACAAGCAAGGTTATAATCGTTTTTCTCCACCATAAAATCTCGAGATTGAAGGCCATCTACCACGGCTGTTCACTCCTTTGTATTCTTATTCCTCGATCTCATTCCATCCTTGACTACGTTAGCATAAGAAGAAACCAACTCGCTATTCTTCTCTACCTTAGACATGAAACTCTTTTTTGTAGTCTCCCTTCATTACTTCTTTAGTGAATCTCATAATAGTAGCATAAAGTTTATAAAAACCAAACCACATGTCACATTGTTGGTTGACAAGAGCATTCACATCTTTCACCTTAGTAACCCTTACAAACCCAAATATGTTGCCCAAACACAACCTCTAGGCAATAAAAACATTAGCAATGTTCATTATTCTAGCAGACGTCTTCCAAATGTCTCTAGGTTCCATAGAATTGGAAAATTTCATTATATAGATCAAGTGTAGAACAAAACTTGACGAGATTGATTCCTAACACTTCATGATCGAGTCAAGCTGAATTCCTTTTGAGTGGAGTTCCGTTTGTGCCTAGCATCTTTCCATGATTCTTCTGTCATCCAACGATTCTCCATTTGTCTTCTTGCCTCATCAAAAGCCCATCAATGTACGTATTCCCCTTAAAAAGATTGTCTAAGTAGTGCGTCACCGATCGTCGATCATTAGGTAGGGTTTTTATTTACTATTTGAATTAACGTTAATAGCAATCGATTAATTTATAGTGAAAGAAAATATTGTTGAATAAAATTAAACTCAATAGGTTTTTGATAGAGTATACAAGGGTTTAGATCGTAGACTATTGATCATGTTTGGACGATTTAAGGTGTGTGACTCTGTTTTCTTAATTCAAAAATATTCTTCGAATTTATCATTATTAAAATACAATTTTAAATATTTTATTATTAATTAAACACTTTCATTAATATATGAATAAAAATTAAAATGTTGTAACTTGTGAACATATGCAATAAAAAATGTAAGATTAAACCAACCAAATATTATTGAATTAAAAGAGTTTTTATTTTAAAATGGGTGGATGCCATTTTGCTTACGTGCAATCAACAATTAATTGTGAACCAATTTCCCTTCCACGAAACATTAAAAAATGTCTTTGACGGGACTTTCCAAATATTTGAATAATTAATCAAATATTAAGGATACATTTATTCAAGAATATAACACTATAAGAATCTAAATCTTATTCTTTTGTTTCAAATAAATGTAATAGAATATGAATTTTGATAAACAACATTAAACTTCTGAACAAATATCTTAAAAGTTTAGATTTTTCTTAACATTGATGTTATTACATACTATTGAAATAGAAATGAAAATAAATCTATTAATATACCATTTCACAAAACATCCCTTCCTCATATAATTGATATCAATCAACGAAAGAAAAGTAGTTTCTATTTGTAATGCCTAATTGCATTCTTACATCATAATAAAATAATTATTATTTCATTTAGCCTTAATTATTACCTACTAAAATAATAAAATAAGTATCTGTTTATGGAAACAAGTTGACATAGAATATTAATTACGTCATTTTAATTGGGATTCAAGTGGTCCTGTCCTTGTTGACATGTTCTTTAAATGAAGTATTATTGTGCAAGATTCCACATCTTCCAACTACTAATTAACGACATATAAACTTCTATTACGAACATTGCATTTTTACATAGAGCATATCAATGGCATTGGATCGGCTAAGACTTTTAGAGTTATTTGTTATAATAAAAACGAGAAGGGCATGATATATTAAGCATATATAAATTGAGAGAAAAAATATTTTACTCATATTATTCAACACTAACACTAGTTGTGAGATTCATGTAATACATGAGTTAATAAAAAAAAGTTAAATATAAATGACAAAATATTTACGAACTTTGAATTTATAAGAAAATAAGAAAAATAATGAATTATTATAATTAAAATATTTTTTTTATCTTTTAAATTTAAATAAATAAACAAAAAAACTAACGAGCTTTAATTTGTAAGATTTTGAAATTAAAAGATAAGTTCATTAATAAAATTGATATCTATTTATTACTATATTTATTACAGTTATTACATTAAAATATTATTTTGAATTTAATAAAATAAAAAAACTCATAAAATAATATGTTGAAAAAAAATTAATTCAAAATAACTACAAAATAATATTTGACAAATTGAATGAGATGGTGACATGTGACAAAAAAAACTTCATTTATTTGATGTAATGAAAACATACAATTTAAGGTTGTGCGTGATTTTATAGGACCCATCTCATAAGAGGGCTCAAATTTTTATATATACTCGTATATGTATATATTTAATTGACCGAAAATAGTTAGATGACTAATTTATTTCAAAAAAATCAAAAAATTGTTCCCTATTTTATTAGTATTTCATAAGATAACTAATAAAAAGAAAACCAAATTGATAGATGGTGGTTAATATATATATATATATATATATATATATATATATATATATATATATATATATATATATATATATATATATATATATATATATATATATATATATATTATAATATTCATAGTTATTAGTTATTATTATATATATTAAATATGTGAAAAATTTTAACAGTTCTTTCTTGTCATTGGCTGATTTTTTTTTATTTTCTATGCCGATAAGGATCAGGTTGCTGTCCACCGCTTCTTCTTACTCTCTTCCGATTAAAAATCCCTAAAACCACCGCACTTCCCCATTAAAATTAAAGTTTTGTTAAAATTCTATTTAACGTCTACAATATCATAAGAAAGACTTAATAGATTAACAATGATTGCTATTGAGAATGGTATATTGAAGAGTATTGATTATAAAAAATTTGTGACCAACTCTACTTCCAAAATTGTTAGGAGAGACTTGTGATTCATATAACTATGTAAAGTTATATATTCTATTATATATATATTTTTTTTGATTGTTTTTATAGTATTATTCAACTTAAGCATTAGTAAATTTTGCTTAAATATATTAAAAAATATTACGGGCTCGTTTTAATACATTGATACGATTGTACCAAAAAGCTATATATAAGCGTAATTTTACGTCTCCCGTAATAAATCAATCATACTTTTAACATAGTTTTAGTATGAAAAAAAAAAATCAAATGCGTTCATTGTATCATGTATTTTTGTGAAAGGGTTACTTAGACTATTTAAAGATAAAGTTGATTCTGTTTATTGTGTTATAAATTGATAAAGTAATACTACTAATTAAGATGGTAAGAAATACGAATTGTTGATAACCCGTCGCCGCAGTACCCCGAAATAAGATATAAATAAATAAATAAATAATTCCAAATAGAAATTAAAAATAATTGAAGAAAAGCATGTCCGACACATGAATCCAATGTAAGTGACGCACCATGTGACGTAAAATGGCAAATTCAAATTATTTTTTCTACACATAAATATAATAATATATAGTTGAACAGATATTTAAACCAAATATATTATTATTTATTTCTCTTGTTTAATGGTTGCTTTAATTGTTTATGATACAGGATGTCTTCCTTAGTAAAGACCAACAACTCGATAGATAAAATAATGGCATTTTATTTTAATGTTAGATCTCAAATTGCTATAAAGAAAATATTTTAATGATGCGAAACAAATTGCTATAAAGAAAATATCATTTTTATGTGAAACAAAATACTATTTTAGATAATGCAGTTATTTCTTATGTTTTTCATCAGTTAGTAGTGTATATTGTATCACGATTTGCTTTGTACAATTGTAAAAATAAACAAAAATTAAGATGCGATATTATTTTTCATAATAGAAGAATATTATATATTAAATTAATTTATAAATATGCTTTATCATTTTTCTTTCCTCAGGAATGCTGGGGCCTGGGGTGGCCCAATTTCCCTATTTCGTTATCTGATCGCTGATGGGCCTTCTACGTATACGGCCACGTGGGCCGTTCGATTGAAACAACCGCCTATAACACGATTCAAAGTAATTTCAATCAACCTTGACTCAACTTGTTGATCAATAACATTACATGCCTAAACTAAAAAATACTATATGTAAAATGATTTAATTGAAAAAAATATTATCCTTTCTACAAAAATCGTTAACAGATCTTACCCCCTTTTTTTTTTTTAATATTGAACACCAAAAGACCTATAAATTAAAAGCATGTAGAAATATAGATTATTACATTGAAACAACACATTTAGAGTCAACAGCTGACCTTTGAAATGAGGAAAAAACAGAAATCTTTGTCACCAACACGACCTCAACATTCGTTCATCATCAGGTACAGAGGTGAAGTGTACATCCTCAGCATTCGTCTTGTGGTTAAATCAGGAAAATGGATTGAAAAAGAGAATGATAAATAATCATTTACTTGCATGAATAATAAAGATGGGCGTCCACAGCCTCACTAACAGATTCAACAATCTGAAAAAAAAAAATTCAAAGCTTGAAAAAGAAGAAACCTGAAGTTACATTGCATATGACATTATTACGTGATCACATTCGCTTAAGAGATACAAGAAATGTATATGGAGTAGATATAGAGGAACTAGCACTAAGTACCAGATTAAAGCGACCTTGCTCAAATGTTATTCATGCACTATAAAGTTCATGGAATAGGTCTCTACCAAATTACAACTCCAAATGACGATATTACATGATGTTCTTTTGTGAAAATGCTCACACATGACACATGGCTCAAATCTCATTTCCTAGAGACCACATAACTATAAATTCACAACTACTACTGTATACTGCAATTTTAATTACAATATGATATTACGAAAACATACCTCATACAGTTCAATCTCTTTATTTGGACCGAATCCAACCCTCTCATTTAATTTTGATATTATTTCCCTGGGTTTACCACAACTCTTCCCAATAAACCTACCAACGTATCTCAAAAAAAAAAAAAAAAAAACAATATCATATGATACTTATAGTTACTCAAAGAATATACCAAATTCGAGTGTCTGAAACCCAAAAAGAAAACCGCTAAAACCGCACCCCAAGCTTAAATTTGACCCGAAAGGTTGAATCTTTTGAATCTCCGATGAGAAACAAAAATTTTGAAATTTTTCGTCAAACAGAGTGGTGGTGGCAGCAGAAGGCGGCCGGCGGCGGAGCAAGGTTTTCCGATGAGCAAATTTTCCCAAATTGGCTGTAGATCGGCGTGCACGGAAGTATTTGGTGAGGAATGCTCCAAGAAATTTCAAATTTGAATGGAAATTGGCGGAGATATGGAGATTTCCTGATTTTTTCGGCGAGCCAAGGGAAGATGGCGGCGCTGGAGATTGAAGGTTGTGGTGGTGCTGGTCGTGGTTGGAATTGGTGGTGGTGAGGATGGGGTGGCCCGGCGGTGCTCGAGTGGACAGGGAGGCATCGGGAGTGGGTTGCGACTTTCCAGCGACGAGGGGTTAAAAGGAGGGGTTGTTGCGTCGTTTTACCGGCGAGGAGGGAGGACTGTCGGCTGATGGAGACCGGTGGAGATAGGATGGGGGTTGGCGCAGGTTTCAGCGGTGGAGGAGTCTGGTGCACCGTCCGGTGATGGTGCAGCAGTGTTCGACGGTAGCAAGTGGCATGATTGTGATGGGGTTTGCTGTCGACGGGAGTCACAGGGGAAGGGTTTAGGGGTGAATCTGATGGATTAAGAGGGTATAAGGGTGGGTCGGTTATGGTCAGGCTATCGGGTGTTTTTTTACGGGTTTGAAGCGGCTGGGTTTGAATTTGGATATGGTCTTGGTTGGGTAGCTGGGTTGCACAATGGGAATGGAGCAGTTGGTCTTGGCCGCGCAAAAATCTACGAGGGTAGGAGACAGCCACGCATGGAGCTGCGAAGGTGGGAGTTTTGGCCTCGCAAAACTTGCGCGAGTGAGGAATCGGCCGCACGCAAACCTCATAGTGCACCTCGTGTTGGAATAATTTTTAGCTCAGATTTACGCGGGTAAGGCCTGGGTCGCGCAACTTTTGCACGGGTAATTTTTGAAAATTTTCGCAGATTGCAGATTTTTGACACTTTGAAAATTTTCGCTCCACGAGCTCTAGTTTTCTTCCAAACTTCACCTAAATCATTGCTAAACCTCAAGATGCTTTATTTTGATCGACTTCAAGCCTAGAATCATCCAAACTTCAAGCGTAGATTATTTAATCACAATGCATTTATTTAACGTCTTTGCCAAAACATAGTCCTGCTTCTTTTAATTTTCATAAATCGGAGTTTCCAGTGTTGCGTTGTCGAATTCTCCAGTGTCAAAGCTTTTAAAAAATGGTTTCAACCGGTGCCCATTCACTTTGAAGATTTGATTCGTTTCCAAACTCTTGATTTCAACCGCACCATGATCAAGCACTTTTATAACAATAAAAGGCCTGTGCCATCGAGATCATAATTTTTCTCAGAATAACTTTAACCACGAATGATAAAGAACTTTTTGACCCGGAATAAAATGCTTTTGGGTGATGTGTTTGTAATGAAACGTCTTTGTCTTTTTTTTGTAGATGCTTGCATTTTCATAAGACTCGTTTCTCAACTCTTCTATTTCTTAAATTTGCATCTTTAAGTGCTTCCCGGTTTCTTCAATATTGAAATTACACTTTTTAACCACCCAATATGCTTTGTGTTCCAATTTTACTGGTAAACGACAAGACTTTCCATAGACGAGGCGAAATGGAGACATTCCAATTGGAGTTTTGTAGGTAGTTCGGTACGCCCACAATGCATCTTTTAGCTTCAAGCTCCAATCTTTTCGTGTGGTGTTGACTGTCTTTTCAAGAATTTACTTGACTTCTTTATTTGACACTTCGGGCTTGGCCATTTGTTTTTGGATGGCAGGTTGTGGATATCTAGTGTGTGACACCATATCTATTCATCATGGCTTCCATCAATTTGTTGCAAAAATGAGTGCCCCTATCGCTAACCAAGGCTCTTAGTACACCATAACTTGTAAAAATGTTTGATTTCAAGAAGTCAATAACGGTTTTAGCATCTTAATGTCTTGTTGCCTTTGCTTCCACCCACTTTGAGATGTAGTCAAACACCATCTGTATGTAAGTATAACCGAAGGAGATGGGGAATGGGACCATGAAATCGATTCCTCATACATCAAAGATCTCACAAATAAGGATAGGGCTTTGAATCAATTCATTCTTCATGGACACAGTTCTCATTCTATGACATCTATCAAAACTCTTGCAAAATATATAGGTGTCTCTTGACATTGTTGACAAATAGAGTCCACATTCGAGCACCTTCCGCATGGTTTTGTTTTGAACAAAATGGCCTCCACACGCATATTCATGGCAAAACTTCAAGATTGAGTTGACCTCAATTTGGTGAACACACCTTCGTATTAGTTGATCCGGGAAATGTTTCCAAAGATAAGGGTCGTCCCACACATAGTATTTGGAGTCACTTTTCAACTTGGCCTTTTGGTACTTAGTGAATATGTGAGGGATTTCTTTAGTAACCAAGTAATTGACAATATCTACATAACAAGGAATGGTGTTTGAAATGTAGAAGAGGCGTTTATCCGGAAATTCATCAAGAATGGGAGAAGAAGAGCCACCAACATTCAAACGACTTAAGTGATCCGCAACTAGGTTTTCGGCACCACTTTTTTCTTTATCTCAAGATCGAATTCTCGTAAAAGAAGAATCCACCGAATAAACCGTGGCTTGGCATCTTTCTTGGTCATTAGATACTTCAAGGCCGTATGGTCGGAGTATACAATCACTTTTGCCCTTAGAAGGTATTGTCGAAATTTCTACAAGGCGAAGGCAACGGCTAGAAGTTCCTTCTCTGTGGTAAAATAGTTGGCTTGAGCATTATCCAAGGTTTTGGAGGCATAGTAGATAATGTAACATCCCAAAAATACAGGCCAAAAATTTCATTTTTAATTACATCATTTTAAAACCAACAGTGTAATAAAACATCTGTAATATTATGTCATGTCAAACCAAAGTAGAAATAATCAAACATGTTATCATAAAACAATATCAGAGTGTAATCCCAAAGATCTCATGTGCGGAAAAACCATAGTGTGATGCGTTGCGATCAAGCCGGCTCCTTTCCTTTAAACACGAAGTACTCGAAACCAAAACTGAAAACCGTAAGCACGAAGCTTAGTGAGTTCCCCCATCATACCACATACCATACAATCACATATCATACATACTGCTGGGAAATTCTGGGGTACCCAACCTACCCGGTACGGCCATTCTGGGCTGCCGACCTACCCGTGTCAAGCCGTTCTGGGGTGCTGACTACCCATGTCAAGCCATTATGGGGTGCTGACTACCCATCGGTCCTAACAACCGCTCCTCGGGGACTATTTCACCCCTACTGCTACTATCACATATATCATAACATAACATATTATCATACATATCTGGGGCGTCCGATCTACCCTTCGGTCCTAACGACCGAACTTGGGGACTATTCCCCTCCTACTACCACTATCACATATAACATATCATGCCAGCATATAAACATATCATCACATACTGTCAGACATATCGGGGGTGTCTGACCTACCCTTCGGTCCTAACAACCGAACTCTACTACTATCACATATACATATCATGCCAGCATATAACATATCAGGTAGTAGCAAACCTAGATGATATCACAAAGAGAATCATCTAACATACAACTCCTACTGGTGGGCCGACATTGTGGCCGTCGACCCACCGCTACCGGAAGGTAACTCACCTCACACTGCTGAAGTCCCGAAGACACAATCCCACAGTTGCTGAAGTCCCGCAGACTCGACCCCAGCTGCTGGCTGACAGATTCCCGAACTGTCAACACCAAAATAACACCCAATTAATAATTGGTTCCCAATACATAACCATACGTAAATTCTTTGGGTAATTACTACATTACCCCCCGCTTGGCTTATTCAAGCCCAAGGCCCAATCCGTAGGCCCAAAGTCAACTAGGAATCAAAGCCCAACACATGGCCCAATTTTCCAAATTGGGCCTAGGCCTATACATGGTCTCATTCTAAGGCCCAACATCATAAACTCATTAAGGCCCAAACCTTGGCCCATCTATGGCCCAATTTTCCAAACTGGGCCCAAGCCCCTTACATGGTCCTTACCCTAGGCCCATTAAATTACTCTAGACCATTTGCTTGATCTTGGATAGTCCATTTAATAACCCAAATCATCAAGGCCCAATACAAGGCCCAACAATAAACCCAAGTGAAATTAGGGTTTCACATAAAATGATGATTAGGGTTAAGTTTCCTACTTAACCCATTAAGGACTTAATCCATTAAGTCCAATATTACTTAGATTAATTTCCGCCAATGATTATTAATTAATATTCCAAGTTATTAAATAATTCTCGTGTGACACGCTTAATTCCCCAAATTAAGATTTATTGGCATTAGGGTTTTTCCAACACAAATAGTAGCCCATTATTAATTTGTTGGACTTTTAGGTTATTTAGGGCTTTATTGGGCCTACCAAGCCCACTAGAATATCATTGAGCCGATTAGGGTTTTATTGGGTCTATTAGAGTCCATTAAGCTTCATTGGGCCCATTAGAGCTCCTTGGAGCCCATTAGGATTTTAGTCCCTTGTCCAAACATCCAAACCAAAACACAACATCAACGATGCACACCGCCACCCGACGCGGTGGCCGGTGGCGGCAGGAGGCGGCAGCCACCACACTAAGGTGGTGGTTTTCAAGTTCCTTCCATTATTCCATTTACACCCACTAACTAAGCTAAACATACACACACACAACCACCTTGGTTGCCGACGGCAGTGAGTGGAGGCAGCAGACGACGGTCGACGGCGGCAGCTGCAATATCGGTGACAACCACCGTTCCACAGTGGCATGCGGCGGCCGAGAGCATCAGCCTCCAAACGGAAATGGTGAGGCAGCCAACGGGAGGAAAAAGAAGAGGGAGAAGGTGGTTCGAACCCACCGAGTACAACAGCAGTGGCGGCGGCGAAGAAACGCCCACTTGAGTCCCTGGCGGCGGTCGTAAACCGTTGTGTAGCTGCGGGGGAACACGGAGGAAGCGATAACATCAACCACAACAAACGCGACCTCCGAGCATCACGACTGGAAGCCGACTCCCCCTTTTCCTCGTTAGCGGTGAGATGACAATGGCGCTCCTGGTGGTCTTCAGCTTTGACTGTGGCGGTGGCGACCTCAACGGAGGTGGTGGAGTGCGGCATCGGAGGTTGAAGAGGTGAGAGGTGGTGGCTGGGAGGAGGTATAAGGGTGGATGACGGCTGCCTCATGTGTTAGGGTTAGGGTTTTTCTTTGTGGAACTGGCACATGCTACGCTTTATACCCGTGCCTTCAAATTATTGCCATAATGTCAAGATCAGTCCCTCTCCATAAAATTCTTTTCATATCAAGTCTATAATTTACCCTTTTAACCCATCCATGCAAATCCTTTACAATTGAAGTCTAGATTTTACTAAAACAGCCCCTCCTCTACAAGTTCTTTTTCAATCTAAGTCCTTTAATTACCAAACGCACCCTAACTTCTCAATTCCTTCTCAAATTAAATCCAGAAGTTACACTTTTAACCCCCAACTTCTAAAATTATGACAATTAGCCCTTTGAGACCATCATTTTCTATATAATTATTTATTTTAGGGCTACTATTCGTTCATTAATTTATTTATTTATCTAATAAATAAACAGGGTATTACAACTCTCCCCCACTTAAATTAGATTTCGTCCTCGAAATCATTCCTTACCATTCCTTACACACCTAATCATTCTAGTAATATGGTCACTATCCTGGGCACTCCCTAGCCTTCCTAGGGTAGCCATGACCAATCCTCGTAAAGCCCTACAATCAGTAGATGAACGAATTTCTCGCAACAAGATAACATTTACTCGATTTGAATCTGCTGTCTCGAGATGGTCTGAATCCCCGACAGACCACTCATACTGAATCAATATCGTTGGACCCAATCCACTTTATCCTTCAACCGGCTACTCAATTTCCGATAACTCGAGGTTCTCATTATAAAACAGGATCATAGACCTAATTATCTCTACAGATCACTTGTACCTGGCCAAGGCCCGGATACTCCTGTTGTGAGTGACTTGTCACTCCCTAATAGACCAGTTATTTTGTCAGTACTTGCAACCCCAAACACCAATACAAACACTGCCTAGACGCTGAAACTGCCCGAACACTGAACTGTCTGAAGCAGTATGATGACACATGGCTGCTTCCCACAAGCTACCGAGACCTCCTGGGTTTCAATTCACTCGCCAATCATCTGAAATATTGGGTTCCCATCCGGCTGCGGAGCCAAGGGACTCCCTACTTAGTCGCCTCACACGATTTCTGAACGAAATACTTCTCTGGAACTAGTTGCCACTAGTTATCATGTCACTGAGGCTCTAACAACTTTCTGATCTAATCAATCGAATCCATACGTCGAATCCTGTCATCATCAAATCCAAGGCTGGAAGTGGTTGCTACCTGACCAATGGTAGCCTTATCTCACACGCAATATTATACAGTCCATCGCTTTCTTGATCCCATAACTGTAGTGGCACTCCTACAGTCCTATCACTGGCTCAACCAGATCTAATCCTTCTGGGTAATTCCGAAATCCAACCCGTGGATTTCCTTATCCTTACTGCTACACCCGAACTAGTGGGTACTACTATTCCTTTCGTGTTCCAACAACACGCTCATGACATCTACCAACCTAGTGAATGCTACGGCTACACCCGCAGACTTACAACACTCTAGTACTATCTGCCAACCTGGTGAATGCTACGGCTACACCCTCAGACTCACAACACCCTAACACTATCTGCCAACCTGGTGAATGCTACGGCTACACCCGCAGACTTACAACACCCCCATGATAACTGACTGCTAGTGAATGCTACAGCTACCCCCATAGTCTTATAACACTTTCCATACTAACTGACCACTAGTGAATGCTACGGCTACCCCCGTAGTCTTATAACACTTTCCAAACTATCTGACTGCTAGTGAATGCTACGGCTACCGCCGTAGTCTTACAACACTTCCCAAACTATCTGACTGCTAGTGAATGCTACGGCTACCCCCGTAGTCTTATAACACTTTCCAAACTATCTGACTGCTAGTGAATGCTACGGCTACCCCCGTAGTCTTACAACACTTTCCATACTGGGTCGAACACGCACTCTACCTAACACACAACTGAACTTGAGTCCTAACCGGAACTCAAATCTCGTTCCCGAAACCTGTTATCACGTGACCCCATTGTATCAGTACCGTACCCATGCCCGCGATCGAAGCGTCACGGTAAACCATGAAATCATCTACACCCTATGGCAGGGTGAGAATCGGTGCCTCGCACAACCGCTGTCTGAGAGTTTCGAAGGCTGCCTGCTGCTCAGGCCCCCAACGAAAGGTCACCGACTTCTTAGTCAGTCGGGTCAAAGGAACCGTAATCTCATAGAAATCCCATATAAATCTCCAATAATAACTCACTAGACCCAGCGAACTCCGAATCTCAAATGGAAACCTCGGAATCTCCCACTACATCACGGCCTCTATCGTGGCCGGATCAACTAGAATACCCTTCTGGTTGACAAGGTGGCCAATAGATTGCATCCCACGCAACCAGAACTCACATTTGGAGAACTTTATAAAAAGTCTCTCCCCCAATTAGATTCGACTAAGTCTTCGCGGCATGCGAGAATTGAAGGATTCCCAATCCGTCTCGCTTTCTAATATCCCACTGATGACAAAATGTGCTTACCAATGCTAGCGTTTAATCACCGATTAAACCTTAAGATCGCCCATCCTCTGAAATCTTGAAGAGTACTCTTGAAATCTGTTCCATCCTGACACCTCAATTCATCTCCCAGGCTGACCACTGAAGACCTTAATCTTCACTCTGGTTGATGAATCCTCGTTCTCATTTCCAATCTTGTAGTACCACTTAACTCTGACCGAACACAACCCATGCGAAAATACAATTCTCTTGAACATGCTATGACCAACCACTTTTGCATCTTACACCCGCGACTAACATTATCCTTTTCATGTCACCAGCTCTGTCCTAACAACGGTAGTGCCTTGAACTTCAAAGTTCATCCATAGACAATTACCGACCATACATGGACAATGATAGAACCTGTGAACGCTGACTTCACTGGAGAACTATCACTCTAACCCTGACCAAGGATCTTCCAAACAATACTCCTGTACAGATCTCGAAAAAGATCCGAAATGATAAAGGTACGCGTGGAACCCACTCCGCAAGATACGTCCCTCTGTAGGTTCATCAAGGACCTTTCGGCATGCAAAATGGCATATACGGTCCTTGATAACCAAACACTAGCAGAAAACCGACTCGAGATCCGACTTATCCAAACTCGCTCACAATTCCATAGCGATACGTATTCCCAACATGAATCGGGCAGCAGTAAAAGATGACATACTCGCAACATCTGGAGGAACCCTAGTCACCTCCAACTGACATGATCAACCCTGCCACACCTGTAGCAGCCTAAACCCTTGGAGTGACAAACTCCCTAGTGTACTCTCTCATACGTATTGAGCTGACTCTGGCCCTGCTGGCCCTCCACCCGATAATCAGAAGTCATGGGTCTCTTCCCGGGATCCTCTACTATACCCGCCTAGCACAACCCTCTCTTTCTAGGGTGCTCCAAATCGATCTCGCATTTATAACCTCATGGAAATCATATCCTTCAGAGTCTAACACCCTATCACGCTCACTATCTCGCTTGCCAATGGCTAAGCTGCAACCACTGGAACATCCTATGTCCCCAAACTGGGTTACAAACTCTTCCCTGAAGCTACTTAGATTCTCCAAGACTCTCACCGAGTCGAGTATGGATCCTATGCTTTCAGTAGTACGGGCCCAATACTACCTTCCACACCTAACCATACTTTCCTCAGCAATCCTCCCGGATCCTCCAAGTCACTTCCTCTAACTAGTACCCAAGACTCACTGAGCCTCACTACTAACCCACTGAAACATATCCTAGGCTTCCCTAGGTTCCCAAACTCACCCGGTCCTCAGCTGTTGAAAGATTCACAATAATGTCAACTAGCTACCTCATGAATATAGCCACATGCAACAGAGATCAGATAATCCTTCGAGTAAAAGACCCGTCCCTAGAACGGTTAGACACAAACGAGAGCTGCGCAATAGAGTCAAATATATCACTCTGAGATTATCCAACCTGTGCCACGTGTGACTTAGCATATTCACTTAATAGCTAACTCACATTTCTAAGAGTCCCACAAAGCACAAAGCACGCAGCATTCAGACAATGGAAAATCTACCCATCATATTCCAATCAAATCATTTTATCCTCTAATCGGGAATCTGTACATGCAATTAAAAGGCTCATACAATCAGGCATAACCTAAACAGGCTATCCTATCACTGACTGATCAGTACTAGCATGCAAGTCTACAAGCACATACAATAGGCATATAAGGCATCCTCCTAACTCCTTAGCCCTAATCTAGCATGCAATTCTCATAATCATATCATATCATATCTTGTATTGGTATCTTGGGAAAACTTACTTGAGCTCGGCTGATTGCACGCATCACACACTTTGTTCTTCTCAAAGTTCTTTTCTCTTTTCAGATTCTTTTCAAACTCCTTTTTATAAAATGGTTTTACTTTTGAAAATTTTCATACCAAGCCCTTAGTTTGAGTTTAGACACACCTGAGAGTATGTCCGAATCCCTCAAATCAAGGCTCTGATACCAACTTGTAACATCCCAAAAATACAGGCCAAAAATTTCATTTTTAATTACGTCATTTTAAAACCAACAGTGTAATAAAACATCTGTAATATTATGTCATGTCAAACCAAAGTAGAAATAATCAAACATGTTATCATAAAACAATATCAGAGTGTAATCCCAAAGATCTCATGTGCGGAAAAACCATAGTGTGATGCGTTGCGATCAAGCCGGCTCCTTTCCTTTAAACACGAAGTACTCGAAACCAAAACTGAAAACCGTAAGCACGAAGCTTAGTGAGTTCCCCCATCATACCACATACCATACAATCACATATCATACATACTGCTGGGAAATTCTGGGGTGCCCGACCTACCCGGTACGGCCATTCTGGGCTGCCGACCTACCCGTGTCAAGCCGTTCTGGGGTGCTGACTACCCATGTCAAGCCATTCTGGGGTGCTGACTACCCATCGGTCCTAACAACCGCTCCTCGGGGACTATTTCACCCCTACTGCTACTATCACATATATCATAACATAACATATTATCATACATATATGGGGCGTCCGATCTACCCTTCGGTCCTAACGACCGAACTTGGGGACTATTCCCCTCCTACTACCACTATCACATATAACATATCATGCCAGCATATAAACATATCATCACATACCGTCAGACATATCGGGGGTGTCTGACCTACCCTTCGGTCCTAACAACCGAACTCTACTACTATCACATATACATATCATGCCAGCATATAACATATCAGGTAGTAGCAAACCTAGATGATATCACAAAGAGAATCATCTAACATACAACTCCTACTGGTGGGCCGGCATTGTGGCCGTCGACCCACCGCTACCGGAAGGTAACTCACCTCACACTGCTGAAGTCCCGAAGACACAATCCCACAGTTGCTGAAGTCCCCGCAGACTCGACCCCAGCTGCTGGCTGACAGATTCCCGAACTGTCAACACCAAAATAACACCCAATTAATAATTGGTTCCCAATACATAACCATACGTAAATTCTTTGGGTAATTACTACATTACCCCCCGCTTGGCTTATTCAAGCCCAAGGCCCAATCCGTAGGCCCAAAGTCAACTAGGAATCAAAGCCCAACACATGGCCCAATTTTCCAAATTGGGCCTAGGCCTATACATGGTCTCATTCTAAGGCCCAACATCATAAACTCATTAAGGCCCAAACCTTGGCCCATCTATGGCCCAATTTTCCAAACTGGGCCCAAGCCCCTTACATGGTCCTTACCCTAGGCCCATTAAATTACTCTAGACCATTTGCTTGATCTTGGATAGTCCATTTAATAACCCAAATCATCAAGGCCCAATACAAGGCCCAACAATAAACCCAAGTGAAATTAGGGTTTCACATAAAATGATGATTAGGGTTAAGTTTCCTACTTAACCCATTAAGGACTTAATCCATTAAGTCCAATATTACTTAGATTAACTTCCGCCAATGATTATTAATTAATATTCCAAGTTATTAAATAATTCTCGTGTGACACGCTTAATTCCCCAAATTAAGATTTATTGGCATTAGGGTTTTTCCAACACAAATAGTAGCCCATTATTAATTTGTTGGACTTTTAGGTTATTTAGGGCTTTATTGGGCCTACCAAGCCCACTAGAATATCATTGAGCCGATTAGGGTTTTATTGGGTCTATTAGAGTCCATTAAGCTTCATTGGGCCCATTAGAGCTCCTTGGAGCCCATTAGGGTTTTAGTCCCTTGTCCAAACATCCAAACCAAAACACAACATCAACGATGCACACCGTCACCTGACACGGCGGCCGGTGGCGGCAGGAGGCGGTAGCCACCACCCTAAGGTGGTGGTTTTCAAGTTCCTTTCATTATTCCATTTTTTTGTTACAATTACAATGAAAATACCAAAGTAACACACCCACTAACTAAGCTAAACATACACATACACAACCACCTTGGTTGCCGGCGGTGGTGAGTGGCGGCAGCAGACGACAGTCGACAGCAGCAGCTCCAATATCGGTGACAACCACCGTTCCACAGTGGCATGCAGCGGCCGAGAGCATCAGCTTCCAAACGACAATGGTGAGTCAGCCAACGGGAGGAAAAAGAAGAGGGAGAAGGTGGTTCGAACCCACCGAGTACAACATCAACAGCGGCGGCGAAGAAACACCCACTTGAGTCCATGCCGGTGGTCGTAAACCGTTGTGTAGTTGCGGAAGAACACGGAGGAAGCGATAACATCAACCACAGCAAACGCGACCTCCGAGCATCACGACTGGAAGCCGACTCCCCCCTTCCTCGTCGGCGGTAAGATGACGATGGCGCTCCTGGTGGTCTTCAGCTTTGACTGCGGCGGTGGCTACCTCAACGGAGGTGGTGGAGTGCAGCACCGGAGGTTGAAGAGGTGAGGGGTGGCGGCTGGGAGGAGGTATAAGGGTGGATGACGGTTGCCTCATGTGTTAGGGTTAGGGTTTTTCTTGGTGGAACCGGAACATGATACGCTTTATACCCGTCCCTTCAAATTATTGCCATAATGTCAAGATCAGTCCCTCTCCATAAAATTATTTTCATATCAAGTCTATAATTTACCCTTTTAACCCATCCATGCAAATCCTTTACAATTGAAGTCCAGATTTTACTAAAACAGCCCCTCCTCTACAAGTTCTTTTCAATCTAAGTCCATTAATTACCAAACGCATCCTAACTTCTCAATTCCTTCTCAAATTAAATCCAGAACTTACACTTTTAACCCCCAACTTCTAAAATTATGACAATTAGCCCTTTGAGACCATCCTTTTCTATATAATTATTTATTTTAGGGCTGCTATTCGTTCATTAATTTATTTATTTATCTAATAAATAAATAGGGTATTACAAATAACATGTGATGTCTTTACCTCATTTGACCTAAAATCGCTCTAATAGAAAAATTGCTTGCATCACACATGATTTCAAAAGGAAGCTGCAAATTTGGAGGTTAGATTACGGGAGCGAAGGTAAGAAAGTCTTAAGTTTGTCAAAGTCTTCTTGACCTGTGACATTGAAGTCAAATTCAACATATTTTTTGGAGAAGGAGGCACATTGGTATTGTAATCCTCGAAAAATATTTTATAAATCTCCTATAGAATTTTGCATGGCCCAAGAAAGATCTCACTTCTCTAACACATTTTGGGTAAGGAAGGGTTTGTATGACATCAATTTTGTCTTTATCAACTTCAATTCCCTCTTGGAGACGATGTGTCCCAAGATGATGCCTTGATAGACCAGGAAGTGACACTTCTCAAAATTCAACACCAATTTCTGCTAAATACACCCTTTCAAAATTTTCGTAAGGTTATCCAAGCATTCATCAAACGAATTGCCATAGATGGTGAAGTCATCCATGAACACTTCAATTATATTCTCAACATACTCAGAGAAGATGCTCACCATGCGCCTTTGGAATATGGCGGGGGCATTGCATAATCCGAAAGGTATCGGCTTATAGGAAAACATGTCAAAGGGGCATGTAAAAGTGTTCTTGTCTTGATCTTTTGGGGCTGTTGGGCTGAAGTTTTGTTGAAGATTGCGTCATTTGGGCTCGACTGTTTATTTATTTAGTTTGTATTCCGGTTTGGGCCTGTCCAACCGAGAGCCCTTTTTGTTTATTATATAAGTATATGCTTGCATGCATATTAGGTTAATGATTGAAACGATAGATCAGAGCATAACGATAGAATTTATAGATTTCTTTAATCATTCTTGTAACCTACCAATCCTCTATAGTTGATGTTCTTAATCGAGCTCTTCTGAGGATTTTGTTTTAATCATTCGACACGATTGATTCACTCTTGCCTTGTTCTTATTTTCGTGTTCTTGCTGTTTTTATAATTAATTACCTGTTTAAGATCTAATTGATCTTCATAGATTAAAGTTTTAATCTCATCAATTTGTATCAGAGCAGGAGGCTGTGTAATCGATACACATCTTTTCTATGAAAAGGTTACAATTAGGGTTTTTCCGCAATTAATAATATTTATTGAGCTGTCATCTCATTATTGACGTATCTTGATATTTATTGTTTTGCCCTAATTTGAGTTATTACAAGTCTGATCTTTTAACAGGTTTTTTCGATCATAATGGACGAATCGCAATCAAATCCTATCAATATTTCCAAGAACATCGGTTCGACGACGAAGATTCCAATCCTATATACCCATGATTATGAAGTCTGGGCGCATCACTTTGAAGACTACGTCATAGGATCTGAGGATAATGGATACCTCATATGGGAAGCAATCATTAATGGACCTTTTTCTCATTCTGCAACGTCAAGAATTGTTAAAACTCAAAAGGAGTACAATGATCTGCTGAAGGATGTTAAAGATATTGCACAAGATGAAAAGGATAAATTCCAGTGCAATATCAAGGCGTTAAGATTGATCAGATTCGCCCTTCAGTCCGATACTTTCAGGTTGGTCAGCTCATGCACGACGGCAAAGGAAGTTTGGGATAGACTTCATGAACTGTACTCTACAGACGAGGATCTGGAACATTCTATCCAAACCTTGCTCTTATCTGAGTTTGGTGAATTCAGGCAAGGAGCCGAAGAAACTGTGACCCAGACGTTCGATCGCTTCAATCATCTTCTCAGCAGGATGATCAAACATGACATTGAAAGGAAGCTTATTGAGCAGAAGGTTACGTTCTTAAATGGTGTAAGGACTGAATGGAGAGCAGTGGTGTCTACAGTCAAAGCCCATGAGCAGTTTAAATCATATTCTTTGGCGAAACTGGTGGGTATTCTCAAGTCCCAGGAGAAGATTGTACTGCAGGATAAGAACATTGTTTCAAGCCTTGGTTCGCTAGCCCTCCTATCAAAAAGTAAAGCTGTGATGGAGGATGAAGACCTTAACTTGGAGGAGTATGACCTCACGTCTGAGGATTATGCTATGATGGTGTCTAACCCCAAGAGGTTCATAAAGAAGAGATTCCCCAACAATAAAAACCGAAACTAGCAGGGGAGTTATAGTTCATAAAAAGTTAACAATGAACCGAAGGTTGAAGAGCCCAAGAAGGAACCGAAGGCTGATGGTGATTCTGGAGTAAGCTGTTACTACTGTGGTGGGAAAAACCACTATGCTAAAGATTGTGTCCTTAAGAAGATGGCTGAAAAGGATGAGGAAGCTGCGCTGCAGAAAAGGCTCGATGAGATGAGAAAGAAGAAGTCTACCGCTAACCCTTCTATGAATGCTCTTATTGTGCAGGGTTCGGTTGCTGATGACGAGTTCGGTAGAGTGGAAGTTTGGTCTACTGACTCAGAAGACGATGAAGTAAGGAAGCCTACTCATGTAAAGGCTGATGTGGCAAAGGAGGAGAGCAGTGGAGGAAGATGCTTCATGGTGTCTGATGTATCTCAGATGAGGGGATACAACACCGATAGTGGAAGCAATGAACCGAAGGTGCAGGAGGACATGTGCTTTACGGCCAAGTCACTCAGCCAGCAGTTCAATGAGCTTGATGAACTGATAAAGAAGGTACAATCGGTTTTTGTTTCATTTAAAGTATCACAATCCTCATATGAGAAAGAACTAAAAAATGTTAATACAAGAATTTCTCATCTAGACAGTAGCTTAACTCAAACTCGAGTCACCAATTCTAACCTAACTGATCAATTAAGCATGGTGTCATCGAAGAGTGAGGAGCGGCGCATGTGGATCGAGTTGAAGGAGTCTGAATTAGTTAAAATTAAAGACGAAAACATTTATTTACAAAGAGACAATTTAAAGTTGTTAAAACAGCGGAATGTTTTTTGTTTAATTGCAAAACGTCTTTATTCTAATATTACTCAACTTCACTTAGACTGTGAAATAGGCCAAAAGATCCATCGCATGATTTTGCCCTTCCTGGAGTTTAAGGAGGATGAAATTGATGCCGAAGCTTATAACTGTGAGAGTGTGATATCATCTGATGACGTCAATCCGACCTACATGTATGGACTGGACAAAATAGAATCTTTCATTAAATCCAAGGACCACAAGAACATGCTTAAAAACCTTTTGGATGAAAATGATAGACTTAAACTGAGAACCGAAACCATACAAAAATTTGACTCTTTAAATGCCAACGTAAGCTCAGAAAACAAAATTGATGTTGAAAATGCATCTGAGCTTAACGAGGACGACAACATGAGTGAAATTTCTGTAGAGGACACGGTTGACTGCTCAGAATTTGTAAAAAGCGAACCTGAAAACCACAAGAATCTAATTTCTAAAAATTCAGTGGAGTTCGCTCGATTGTCCCAACAAAAGTCCCCGATCTTAGTAGAGAAAGTAGTTGTGTATCAAAAGGTCCAGACCACTCCAAATCAAGTATACAAGGTCACTGGAGTAACCGAACATCAGACGGCTGAACTCACGGCTATTGTGAACGAAGACAATGCTGATGGATGTGATGAGTTCTTCTGGACGGATCCAATCGATAATGCTGATGAAACAGTAGGCCTGTCAAAAAGAACCTCTTGGATGAGCAAAGGTAGATACATACCTGAACCTTTGAATAAGCCAGATAATTTCGATGAGCCAAGCACCAGTGGTACGAAAGACATTCCTCAGGAGAATGAAAGTTCGGCAACAGAAGACGTTCCCTCTACTTACTCAGTGCAAAATGAATCTCCTAAAGTTCAAAATGAACCAGCCAAGGAGAAACCGAAAATGAAAGCTAATTTTCATCATCAACCAAAGCAGATGAGGAATAAGAAACGAGAAAGGAACCAAAGATACAGGAAGAATCTCTCTGAAAGGAGACAATTCTGGCAATCCCAGAATGCATACTTCTCACATCAAGACAAGAATCTGAAGTATGAAAACAATCCTGTCGGAAAACCTGAGAGTCACTACAACCGAAAGCCAAGGTTCGGTTCACAAGAAAATACCAACCGAAAGCAAAGGTTCGGTTCAAAGAACGATTCCAACCGAAAGCAAACGTTCGGTTCTGAAGTTAAAAGAGATCAATACTCTAAGGTCAGTCCCTCCAATGATCAAAAGCAAAAGGGTCACCTAGAGTCTCCAGCCAAGAAGTCCTCTCAATCTAAACCCACTCCTTCTAGTTCATCTAATTCTTCTAATTCTTCCAAATCATCTCAATCACGCTCTAAAGCTGAGTCTATTCATTCTCAAAAATCTCATTCATCGACTGAACAAAAAGACAAACAGAAGGTGTCTGCATCCACACCAGAGTCTAAACCGAACGCATTCAATCCTAACAAAATAAAAGTTTTTACCATTAAAAAGAAAGATGAAACAACACTTATAAAACGAACATATCTTGTTGATATCTCTCTTACTGTTCCTGTTCCCATGAAAAGCTCACGTGGACCCAAGAAACTTTGGGTTCCTAAATCTGCTTAATTTTTGCAGGTTATAAGTGACGAGCAGTACGACGAAGAATGGTACATCGATAGTGGCTGCTCACGTCACATGACAGGGAGGAAAGAGGAGCTCAGGGAATATAGGTCTCTTGCAAATGGTGGCAATGTCAAGTTTGGAAATAATTCTTTCGGCACCATAAAGGGATACAGGATGATAACAAATGGTGACTTTACTATAAGGAAGGTGGCTTATGTGGAAGGACTCCAACACAACCTCATCAGTGTATCTCAGCTTGTTGGAGGTACAGGTCTCAAAGTCTCATTCGATGATGAAGGTTCTGAAATTATTGAGAAAAAGACAAAGAATGTAATTCTCAAGTCGGAGCGAAAGGGTGAAATGTTTCCTCTAAACCTTAAACCCATCAAAGGAAACCCAACTATATGCCTGTTATCAAAAGCTCAATCTGACGAAAGCTGGTTGTGGCATCGAAGGCTCTCTCATCTCAACTTTAAAGATATCAACAGACTTGTCACTGGAGGTCATGTTAGGGGTCTTCCATTGCTCAAGTTCGATAGAGATCATTTGTGTGCTGCATGCGAAATGGGGAAGCAGAGTCGTCAAAGCCACCCATCTGTAATTAACACAAAAGTTGTTGAACCACTCGAATTACTTCATATCGATCTGTGTGGTCCTTCATCTATCGAAAGCATCAGTGGTAGCAAGTATATTCTTGTTATTGTTGATGACTTTTCACGATTTACATGGGTGTTCTCTCTAAAGCTCAAATCTGAAGTGACTCATAAGCTGAAAGTGTTCATCAAGCAGATTGAAGTACAACTCAAGAAGGTTGTTCGCAACATCAGAAGCGACAATGGTCTTGAATTCAAGAACAAGGAGTTTGAAGAATTTCTTGCAGAAAAGGGAATAAGTCACAACTTCTCAGCTCCCTACACACCACAACAGAACGGAATTGTCGAAAGACGAAACCGATCTTTGTGTGAAGCAGCCTGAACTATGCTAAGTTTTGCTTCCTTACCTCTTTATTTTTGGGCTGACGCTATTTCTGCTGCTTGTTTTACACAAAACAGGTCTTATCTCAACAAACGATTCACGCTCACACCATACGAGATTCTCAATAACAGAAAGCCTAATGTGAAATTTTTCCACGTGTTCGGCTCACGGTGTTTCATCTTTAATTCTAAAGAACACCGCAATAAGTTCGACGTCAAAGCCGACGAGGGAATCTTTCTGGGATACTCTCTCACATCCAAGGCATACAGGGTCCTAAACAAGCGTTCGAGAAAAATTGAAGAGACATATTACGTGACCTTTGATGATGGTTATGTCAAAAAGCTACAAGCCAAAGAAGACACCGCTGGGGAAATCTTTCCTCAAACTGGGCAAGTCACAGTCTCGATCGCTAATTTATACGATAAATTTCTGGAGCTCTTTGACGAACCAGAGAAAGCTTCTCTCTCAGAAGCAGGTGCAGCAGACAACAAGGTCGACCACATGAAGCAAATTGTCGAAGAAGCTGCCAGGAGAATGAATGAAGGAGGATCGATTACTGATGACCCTCCATCCAACGATGCTTCAGTCGAGGGGGAGCCAAGCTCAAATGTCGAGGGGGAGCCAAGCTCAAAAGTCGAGGGGGAGCCAAGCTCAAATGTAGAAGGGGAGCCAAGCTCTACAACTGCAACCGAAAGTGCTTCTCCAACCGAAAGTGCTTCTTCAATCGAAGGTGCATCAACGCCTGCAAGTCCAGCATCACAAGAAACCTCTGAACCTCAAGTTTCTCAAAGTTCATCAATCAAGGGGGAGCATGATGATATGACGCTTGACTACGATAGCCAATCTGAGCCAGAAGAAATGATCAACGCTGAACTAGACCCAACCTTTGATCCAAATTACCCTCCTCTTACCAAATGGACCAGAGATCATCCTATCTCTCAAGTAGTTGGTGATATCTCTGAAAAGGTTCTGACCCGATCACAACTGAAGGCAAAACAGACATCCTTATTTTCAAAGGTTGAGTTTTGTATGTTTAACTCATTCGTATCAAAAGTTGAACTGAAGACAGTTAACACTGCCCTCGATCACTCTGACTGGGTTCAAGCAATGCAAGACGAACTGAACGAATTCGAAAGGAACAAAGTCTGGCGCCTCATTCCAACTCCTCCAGATGCTTCGGTTGTTGGTCTCAAATGGGTTTTTAGGAACAAAATGGACAAGGAAGGGAATGTTATAAGGAACAAAGCTCGTCTGGTAGTAAAGGGATACTGTTAGGAGGAAGGGATTGATTATGAAGAGACCTTCGCTCCTGTAGCTAGGCTGGAATCTGTAAGAATATTTATTGCTTATGCTGCCTACAAAAACTTTGAAGTTTTCCAAATGGACGTCAAGTGTGCATTTCTTAATGGAGAACTCGAAGAAACCGTGTATGTGGAGCACCCTCCTGGGTTCGTGAACGAAAAATATCCAAATCATTGCTACATTCTGGATAAAGCTGTGTATGGCCTTAAACAAGCTCCGAGAGCCTGGTATGAAACGCTAACAAAATTTTTAAAGATGTCTAAATTCAAACAAGGTTCGGTTGACCCAACCTTCTTTCGCAAAAAGGAAGGTAACCACCTTATGATTGTTCAAATTTATGTCGATGACATCATCTTTGGCTCTACGAATCCCATCTTAATAGCTGAATTCAGAAAGTTGATGGAGACTAAATTTGAAATGAGCTCAATGGGTCCTATTAACTTTTTCCTTGGTTTAAATATTAGACAGGGACCCGAAGGCATCTTTATCAATCAGGAAGCTTACACGAAGACTCTCCTAGCAAAGTTCGGTATGATGGGAGACTCGAAAGTCAAAGTCCCAATGGCATTCGGCACCAAGCTAACTCCATCCCTAGACAAACCGGCTGTCGATATCACGCTCTATCGTCAAATGATAGGCTCACTAATGTATCTTACTGCTAGCAGGCCTGACATCATGTTTTCTGTGTGTTATTGTGCTCAATTTCAGGCGAACCCACGCGAACCTCACATGCTTGCAGTGAAGAACATCTTACGCTATCTCAAGCGAACCACCTCCTTAGGTCTATGGTATCCTTCCAACTCAGGCTTCTTTGTTCAAGCCTATTCTGATGCTGACCTTGGAGGATGTGGACTCGACAGAAAAAGCACAACTGGTGGCTGTCAATTCCTTGACGGGAAGTTGGTCAGCTGGCAATCCAAGAAACAAATGTGTGTGTCGTTGTCTACTGCCGAAGCGGAATGCATTGCCGCTGCATCCTGCACATCCCAAGTGATTTGGATCCAGAGTCAACTTCGAGACTATGGACTCAATATGAAGAAGATCCCTCTATATTGTGACTCTGAAAGTGCAATTAGGATCTGTCATAACCCAGTGCAACACTCTAAAACCAAACACATAGCACTGAGGTATCACTTTATCAAAGATCACGTGGAAGATGGAAACGTTTTCGTAAGAACCACTGATCAACTGGCTGACGTCTTTACCAAAGCTCTTCCTGAAGCATCATTCAACAAAATACTGCAAGGGCTAGGTATGATGGAATCAGAGTCAGTACCTCACACTATCTCTCAACCTCAAACGTAAGAAGCGAATCTAACCGAACGTTCAGGTTCGGTTAAACCATCTGACTCGCTCATTACTACAAAGGTAGTTTTTCTTTGTTGTATATTTCTTGTACAAAATTTGTTTTTCTTAATATTGAAAGTATTTTCCAATTGCATGTCTAAATCCCTTGGTTTCTCAAAATTTTCCAAAACCGAAACCTACCGAAGGTTCGGGTTTGGTTTTTCAAAATTTTGTTGAACCGAAACCAACCGAAGGTTCGGGTTCGGTTTTTCAAAATTTTCTTCAACCGAAACCAACCGAAGGTTCGGGTTCGGTTTTTCAAAATTTTGTTGAACCGAAACCAACCGAACGCTCGGGTTCGGTTTTTCAAAATTTTCTTCAACCGAAACCAACCGAACGCTCGGGTTCGGTTTTTCAAAGTTTTCAAAAGTTTTTTTAGTTTATTTTTTTTACTTATTTTTTTTATAAATCTCAAAAACTCCAAAAATATTTTTTATTATTGTGTGTTCGTTCGTTTATGGGGATATAAATGTTGGATAAATTAAGTGTCCCTAGAAGCATGCTGCTGTATGTGTCCCAAGCCTCATAAGATTTTGAATAATAGCCTTCATGACCTGGTATAAACAAACCTTGTCTTCCCAATAAGGCTAACACATTTATTCTAATTGTGAGCTACCTCACTCTCTTCTCACATGAGTTAAGAGTTTTTCTGCTTGGTCCTTATTTTCGCAGCAGAGGTACTTTATATTCTTACACCATCTCTATTACACTTCTCCATTACATTCGTTTCATCAACGTAACCCTTGAGACTCTCAGAAATTACCACTGAGGTTTATGGTTACACAACATCTGTGTTTATGATCTTAGTTTCGTGCCACTACGAGCTGAGTGAAACCCAAAATTCAACACCAAATATGAATTGACGGTGAACAATTAATTTGCTCAAGTTTTCACCAATGAATTGATGAATGTACCTTCATGAAATCTCAAATTTTATTTTGTGTGATTCCTATGAAATTGTTAAACACCATAACATTTCTTCCCTTGGGATCCAGGTTTTAATTTTTTGAGATTTTATATTTTCCAAGCCAATTTCAAATAAATTCCTACCTACTTGTTCAATAGACTACACTAGTCTCACAAGTACTTTGATCCCTTTCTTTCTTATTTCAAGATTAGAAGTGTTGCATCAAAGTGAAAGCCAACCTGAATTAGCCTAATTAAAAGAAGCCTTTCAACATTTCTTAAAATGTGATTGATCGTAATTCAACGGGATTCCACATTAACACTTTAAGGTCTCTCTTGACCTTGAAGGGAGAGATTCGTGCCCGGGATCATCAGTTTCGTGTCATTATTGACATCACATAATATCCTTAAAAGAGTTGCTTTATTTCTTTTCCTTTTACACTCTTTGCACGAAAATCTTTGATTTTCCAAAATTCCGTTACTAATTATTCCAGGCTGTACTATTCCTTTGGTGGTTAATTATGAAGCTGTGGTCAAAAATAATCCACGTGGGTATTTAATTCAAAAGATGCCATTTAAAAAGATAAGACGAAAGGTTGCTGACTCGGCGGGAGTTAAACGAATTGAAATTCAAACGACGGTAAAAAGAGGGCGCGTGTGAATTTGAAACGCCCATACTTTTACTGACATCAGGGACGCGTGTGCAAATTTCAAGCGCCATCTTTATGGCACTTAAAGGCGCATGAGGATTTGAAACGGTTTTCTTCTGAAACGGCGCTTGTTGGGTGGCGTGATCCTAGGAATCTGACACTCTCTCTCCTACGTGATCATCGCATAGAAGATTTGAAACGATTTTTCTCTCTCCAATACCTCACTATAAAAGGCAGTCTACACTCTCATTTACCTTTTTACTGCTTCCGGATTTTCTAGAGAGCAAAAACTCCCAAAAGCTTCACTGTTCATCTTTTTCTTCTACTACATTCAACAATGGTGGAATCATCCTCAGTCCATGCTACCTCACAAATCCTTCATATTCGTCCGCAACAATGCCTGGTTATCGATCTCAACCCTCTGGCGTACGACTCCTACATGTCGCCGATCATCGAGTGCCTGAAGTACTCCCAAATCGCTACGGCTCTCTCCAGGATCGAGTCCGTGACCATGGCGTCTCTCTCGCAGGTTTATGCGACTGCCTATTATGACAAAGCAGTCAAGCGGGTGTTCTTCGAGATTGCTGAACACAAGACATCTATTTCTCGACAACGTTTCTGCCCAATGCTAGGGTTGGCTGTTGACCCATCGAGAATTAATCCGGAGACGATTCCGGTTGGGCATCTTTACAGCATGTTCTACAATATGGGGTACACGGAGGTCCTCACCTCCGTCGCAAAGTTTAAGAAATCTTGTTTGCCGCCACAGTGGAACGGCATGTTCACAGTCCTCTTCAAGGGCTTGTCGGAACGGAGCTCAGGGTCCGACGGTGCTAGTCGACTTTTCTTGTCGATCATGTATGCAGTCTACAACGGGGTCAACTTGGACTTTGGGTTGGTCCTCTGGCAACAGCTCATCCAGAGCCTTTCTTCATCATCACGACACTCTGAGGTGTCGCTGGCCCGGTTCTGGATTTTAATCACAAAGTGGGCGATGGACAAGTTCGACATTCCCACTCCTGCCGGTGCATCGATGTCTTTAATTGGTACGTTTCATACCAAGAAGATCATCGTCTCTGATGCATCCAAATTCTCATTTATTGGCTCTATTCCGGAGACAATGTATGGCGACGTTCCCTCTGACAGCAGGCTGATCCGGACGATCAAGGAATTCAGGGCAACTGGTCCTAGGGAACTTACACCGGAGATGCTAAAGTCAATCCACGATGCTGACAAACCGGTAAACAGGGGCAAAAAGGCGGACAAAGGGAAGCAAGCGACCAAAGCTACTAAGGGTCCTTCTCCCAGGAAGAGGAAACAAACAAAACCTGCTCAGTCCCCACAACCGAAGAGGAGGAAGACTCAACCGAAGCGAAAGATTTTTATTCCCTCTTCTTCGAGCGAATCAGAAGATGAGCATTCGGGTTCGGATGGCTCTCAAGGAGGCGAAACCCCTCAAAGAGGCAACACACCACCTCGCTCACCTACCCCAGAGATGGAACTTCATAATTCACCAGTTCCTTCACCTCCTCAAACCATTCCTACTTCCATTCCGACCATAATCCCCACTACCACTATTCCACCAACCTCTTTCCCTATACCACCACCCATTTTCACAACTGCAACCGAAACACCACCAATAACCGAAACCCCACCCGTAACTCAACCACCTCAAACCGAAACCCAGCATACAACCGAACCTACCTCCACTCAACCACCCCCCGAAGCTAACCCCACACCCACTCAACCTGAACCAACCAAAACAACCACACCCCCCAACTTCACCACCTCCACAATCTCCAGATAATACCTCTGATGGAGATAACCCGTTTCTTGGCGGTGATAACATGAACTTCGATTCGGTCTACTATAGTCCGTTTCAGGTTCAAAGTGATGAAGAGGATGATGCTCCAGTGACAAAGAAGCATCTTAAGGAGCTCAACGAGAAGGTTGACTTACTTCTCGCCTCATCTTCCAACCAACAGTCCTCTCTCTCTGAAGCTGCACTTTAGAAGATTGTTGATGCCTTCTCCAGGGCTCAGCATGATTCGGTAGCCTCAGCCATTGCCGCCATCGAAGCCTCTACCAAAGCCTGTGAGGCAGCGACCGAAAAAGTCGATAAACTATTCTCCGACGCTTCTATCCTGTTGAAGTCCTTACAGGAAAGCGCCGACGCCACAAAGACAACTTTGGAACCGATTGTTCAGCAATTGGCAAAGTTTGTTTCTACGGAGTGACTTCATTCGCTACACTTCGCCAATCAATAAGCGACGACAACTCGGCCCTTCGTGCCTCCATCGATGAGCGCCTCGCTAAGCTTCAGGAGGATCTCGCAGCTGAAAATTCATTGATGGACGTTCTGGCGAGCAAAACAACCGCCCTCAAGATCAAGAGCATGCAGCTTTCAAACTCACAACAACAACTTGAAGCTCTTCGATCCGAAAGGGAGGTCATCAAGACATGTGTTTCGGATGTACACGCTGCCTTATCAAACATCCTAGAAGCACACGATCCCATTCTCAACCATTCAGTGAGGCGCACCCTTGCTGAAAAGCTTTCTCCTGCCATGGACCTTCTCAGCAAAATAGAAGGCTTACCGAGTTTCGTGTCCATTCCGAAACAAGGGGGAGAAGAGAAGAAGACCGGATCGAAACCACGTCCTTCCTCCAAAGCTACTCACACAACCGAACCACCTTCGACTGGTCAAGCTTCGGGTTCGGGTGTGAAGGACAAAGGGAAAAACATAGCTGAGGAAGAAGATGAAGATGAAGATGATGAAACCATTGCTGACATGTTGAAATGAAAGAACAGTCGCAATTTGGATGATGATGTTAATCGTGTGGCGCGAGAGGCTGAAGAAGCCGAACGCAAGCAGAAGGAAGCCCACGGTCTCCTCGAGAGCAGGAAGACTCTCTTCCCTGCCTGGACTCGGGAGCGCTTGATTAAAGAGGCCATAGATACTCCCAACATCTTATGGCTCGAGCCGGTGATCTCGTTCGACTGCTACAACTCTGTCGACTCGCAGTTCGACATGCCGCTGACTCGAAAGGCGTTCATTTTCCACGCCTTCTCAAATATCTTTGAAGTCCCTCATCCAGATGCTGAACTTGATAGGGAACTCATCGATTTCTATCTGAAGGCTGCTCGTCCTCAGTATTTGACTTGGAGCACCCAGAAGATAGTGAACGTTCGGGTCTTAAAGCCTTACACCGAAGGAAGATTCATAAACGTTCGGTTCAAGGTGATTCGAGGGTCTGCGAAAACTGAACACCTTATATCTCTGGCAGACTTACCGAATTTGAATCTTCATGATTGGATTGTCTTGCATAATATCCTTTTGACTAATGAAGCCGAATATGGTCCCATTATAGACCATATCAAAAGGATGTTAGTGTGTTACATCATGGAGGTTGCTCTTATGGATCAGGAGGTTGCCACAGTCTTCAAGAAGAAACCGAAGATAGCTCCTGTGGGATCGGCCAGTGATCTCAACCAAATGAAGATGGGCAAGATCGACCCGAGACGCAACTCGGTTATGTTCACTAGAGCGGAAGGACAGAAATGTCTCTTTGCTTTAGCTGACAAACACCTTTACACCACTGCTTGTCTGGAGCATGTGTTATCGATCATCAAAAGGTGTAAAGAGAATGCAGCGGATGATGTTAAGTACTTCAACGACATGATCCAATGGTACATCAGGTTTAGACAGACAATACTCTCGCTCACCAAATGTCTGTTTAACACCGTGAAGAAGAAGGTACCTGCCTCCGCTGCTGGCCCAAGTAACAAGTGAATATCTCGCTCCAATTAACGCAAAGGGGGAGATTGTTGGGCTGCAGTTTTGTTGAAGATTGCGTCATTTGGGCTCGACTGTTTATTTATTTAGTTTGTATTCCGGTTTGGGCCTGTCCAACCGAGAGCCCTTTTTGTTTATTATATAAGTATATGCTTGCATGCATATTAGGTTAATGATTGAAACGATAGATCAGAGCATAACGATAGAATTTACAGATTTCTTTAATCGTTCTTGTAACCTACCAATCCTCTACAGTTGATGTTCTTAATCGAGCTCTTCTGAGGATTTTGTTTTAATCATTCGACATGATTGATTCACTCTTGCCTTGTTCTTATTTTCGTGTTCTTGCTGTTTTTATAATTAATTACCTGTTTAAGATCTAATCGATCTTCATAGATTAAAGTTTTAATCTCATCAGGGGCAACGGGTATTTGATGCAAACCTGAGTACCTATCAAGGTAGCAATAATGCGATTTGCCCACAAACCTCTCGAGCATTTGGTCAATGAAAGGAAGAGGAAAATGATATTTTCGTGTGCTTGAATTCAACTTCCTATAATCAATACACACTCTCCATCAATTTTGAACTCAAGTGGGGTACCATTACTCCTTTGTTATTTTCAACAACCGTGATTCCTATTTTCTTAGCAACCACTTGAATCAGACTAACCCATTTGGAGTCTGAAATGGGGTAAATCATATTTGCTTCCAGGAGCTTGGTTATCTCTTTCTTAACAGCTTCCATCATTGGAGAATTTAATATTCTTTGAGCTTCCCTCCTAGGCTTACAATAATATTCAGTGAGGATCTTGTGAGAGAATACATTTGGACTTATCCCCTTGATATCCGCTATTGTCCACCCCATGACCTCTTTGTGATCTTTTAAAACATCAACCAATTGTTCTTCTTTAAAATCTTTCAATTGAGAGGAGATTATCACCAGAAGAGTTTCGTCCTTACCTAGATAAGCATACTTCAAGTGGATAGGTAAGACTTTCAATTCAAGTGTGGATGGGTGGATTATCGAAGGGGGCATCTTGTTTGGAGAACAAGATAAGGAAACTTGAGAGACATCCTTCTTTGTTAACTTGTTAACTTCCAAAGTCTTCACAATCTCTTCAACTTTGGAGTCCAATGTATACATTTCCAATGTTTTCTTCAAATTCTCACAATCAAGGCTCAAGTTGAGTACCATCTTCAAAATATCCCCATTTGGTAAATCAAATATTTCTTGGGTTATTGGCTCAATCATATCAACCTGATTGTAACACCGTAAAAATTGAACAATTTTTCACTTTTGAAAAACCATAAATATCATTCACAATCATTTTAAAAACATTGTATCAACATTGTATCAGTACAAAAATCCCAAGATCATAATATATATAAACTCCAATGTGTGTGTGTACGAATCATGCTGGCGCCTTCCCGTACTCATCACTGGTACCTGAAACACATTACACAACAACTGTAAGCACAAATGCATAGTGAGTTCCCCAAAATACCGCATACAACACATACGCCACTCGAGGCTATAATACGACCTTCCGGTCGATGTGTCTCAGCGGGACCCACTAGTCCCGTAGCTCGTTGGACCCTCTGGTCCGGTCATAGCTCGTTGGGCCCTTCGGCCCATTTTGTATCGTTGGACCCTTCGGTCCGGTCTATAACATCATACAACATACATATAACACATAGCACATAATCTTATACATAACACATAAGACCCTTTGTTCCACACAATATACCACTCTAGGTAACGTATAGTGAGAAGACTCACCTCGGTGTCTCGGTAAATATCTGACTCGGTAGAAATGTGATCTAGCCTCCGCCTAATCACATAAAGTAAATACTCTCATAAATACAACTGTACTCAACCCTAAAAGTCAACAAGGTCAACGGTCAAACTTTGACTCGACTCGTCGAGTGCACTAGGGCGACTCATCGAGTCTACACGTGTCCACTGACTCTCTTAGTCCCTCTCTTGGCACGTCGAGTACTTCCCCTGACTCGACGAGTTCCACCTGGCATGAATCGCAGGGCCACCCCGACTCAACTCGTCGAGTCTCAAGAACAACTCGGCGAGTTCTGCCTTGAACTCCAGTCCCCCTGACTCTCCCTGACTCACCGAGTTAATCCCCAACTCGGCAAGTCCACTCATTGAGTGATTTACGGGAAACCCTCATCTTACTCGCAGAGTCTGTTCTTCGGACTCGGCGAGTTCATGCCATGCACAAACTCCACATGACTCCTGAGGTCAGATCTGTTCCATACATTCATAGATCTAGCCTTCCCAAGCATGATAATCACGTAAATTTCAGACCTTGACACTCATACAACATCAAAATGGTCTAACTTGGTGATTTAGCCCCAAAAATGACATCCCAAGCTCATGGCTCCCAAAATGACTAATAAACCTCCAAGGATTAAGGCCTTTGGACCTCTTTGGGTCCAGATCCAAGACATAATCTCGAGAAGGGACCAAATGCTCCACTTAATCAACCTCTAAATGGGTTAGAAAACCCTAACACTAAGAATCAACACCAAAACTGAAGAGCGTTAGAGAAAAATACCTCAATACAATCTCTATGAACTCAAAAGTTACCAAAATCGCACCTCCTTCAGCCTCCTCTTGCCTTGGTCACTTCCTTCTTGCAAAAACACCCAAAAAAGGATCAAGAATGGCCTCTCCTTCCTCACAAACGCTCTAGATCTCTTAGGGTTTCTCTCTGGGGGTTGGTGGCCGCAAATGACGGCCCTAAGGGCCTTTAAATAGGTCTCAAACCCTGGAAATTAGGGTTTCATTAAACAGCGTGGACTCGCCGAGTCCACTCTTGAACTCGCCGAGTCCAGCTGTCGCATCCGAATCTGTGACCATACTCGGCGAGTTTAGACACCAACTCGCCGAGTCTCCTCACAACTTTCAAAAATAAGAGAATAAAATATAATACTTGGGAATCCGGATGTTACAATTTTCCCCCACTAGAATCAGACTTCGCCCTCAAAGTCTCACTCTGCAAACAACTCTGGATGTTGCTCTCGCATCTCACGCTCCAGTTCCCAAGTTAACTCTGACCCTTTCCGATGTTGCCACTGGACCTGGACCAGAGGCACCTCCTTGTTTCTCAAAACCTTGATCTTCCGATCGCTAATCGCCACCGGTCTCTCAACATAATTCAGGCTCGCATCCACCTGAATATCTTCTAGTGGCACCACTGCCGACTCGTCGGCTATACACTTTCGTAGCTGCGACACGTGGAAAGTGTCATGAATCTGACCCAACTCTGCTGGCAACTCCAAATGATAGACTACCCTGCCTACCCTCGCGATCACCCTGAAAGGGCCAATATATCGGGGCCCCAAATTGCCCCTCTTCCTGAATCGGATCACTCCTTTCCAAGGAGAGACCTTCAGGAGCACAAAATTGCCGACCTGAAACTCGAGCTCGGACCGACGTCCGTCCACATAACTCTTCTGACGAATCTGAGCGGTCAACAACCTCTGTCTGACCTGCTGGATCCGCTCTGTCATCTGAAGCACAATCTCGGTACTACCCATCACACGCTGCCCTACTTCTCCCCAGCAAATAAGGGTTCGACACCTCCTCCCATACAACAGCTCAAAGGGCGGCATGCCAATGCTCGAATGATGGATGTTGTTATAAGAAAACTCTGCCAAGGTCAAATACGTGTCCCAACTCCCGCCGAAATCCAACACACATGCGCGGAGCATGTCCTCGAGTGTCTGTATCGTCCGTTCACTCTGCCCGTCAGTCTGTGGGTGGTATGCGGTACTAAAATGCAGTTTCATACCCAGTTCCTCATGAAACTTCTTCCAAAATCTGGAAGTGAAACGTACATCTCGATCTGAGACAATCGAGATCGGCACTCCAAGCTGCGATACCACCTATCTCACGTACATCTCTGCCAACCTCTCCGCGGAAGAGCTCTCACTGATGGCCAGGAAGTGAGCACTCTTCGTCAACCCGTCAACAATCACCCAAATTTCATCGACACCCCTCGCAGTCCTTGGCAATTTGGTGATGAAATCCATGGTAATCTGTTCTCATTTCCACTCGGGAATCTCTAATGGCTGCAGCTTACCATGTGGACGCTGGTGCTCGGCCTTCACCCTGCGACAGGTCAAGCATCTCTCTACAAACCATGCGACATCCCTCTTTATACAGGGCCACCAATATTCCTTTTTCAGGTCCAAATACATCTTAGTGGCCCCGGGATGGATCGAGAATTTCGATCGATGAGCCTCTTCCATCAAAATGGTACGCGTTCCGCCCACGGACGGTACCCAAATCCGACCTTGAAATGTCATAAGCCCCCGGCTATCGGTAACGAATTCCGATACCAGCCCGACAACTCGCTCTCTCTTCTGGCTTTCTGGCCTTACAGCCTCAGCCTGGGCCCCACGAATAGCATCCAACACCGGGGTCATCACTGTCAATCTCAAACAAACATCTCGCATTAGGGCGCCCTCCGTCCTACGGCTCAGTGCATCGGCTACACCATTAGCCTTGCCCGGGTGGTACAGGATCTCACAATCATAATCCTTGACCACGTCCAACCACCTCCTCTGGCGCATATTCAGGTTGGGCTGATCCATCAAATACTTCAAGCTCTTGTGGTCCGTGTATATCATACACTGAACCCCATACAGATAATGTCGCCAGATCTTGAGGGCAAACACTACCGCTCCCAGCTCCAAATCATGAGTGGGATATCTCGACTCACGAGGCTTAAGCTGCCTCGATGCATATGCTATCACATGACCCCTCTGCATAAGCACCGCTCCCAATCCGGATATCGATGCATCGCAATATGCCATAAAATCCTCCATCCCTTCCGGAAGGGCTAACACTGGGGCTTCACATAATTTCTGGCGAAGTGTCTCGAACGAGGTCTGCTGCTCCGGACCCCAAGAAAATGCAACACCCTTCCGGGTCAACTTGGTAAGGGGCACGACGATCTTGGAGAAATCCTTAATAAATCTCCGATAATAGCCGGCTAAACCCAGAAAACTCCTGATCTCGGTGGGTGATCTCGACACCTCCCACCTCATGACCACCTTAATCTTGGCCGGATCGACCAATATCCCATTCTGGTTAACGAGATGCCCCAAAAACTGAACCTCTCGTAGCCAGAACTCACATTTGGAGAACTTGGCATAAAGCCTCTCCGATCTCAGAACTCCGAGGATCTCCCTCAAATGCTCCTCATGCTGCTCTCTGGATCTCAAATACACCAATATGTCGTCGATGAGCATGATCACTGAGCGATCCAATATTCGTCTACACACCCTATTCATGAGATCCATGAACACCGTCAGTGCGTTGGTGAGTCCGAAAGGCATCACCACGAACTCGTAATGCCCATAACGAGTCTGGAATGCTGTCTTCTGGACGTCCTCCTCCCGCACCCTCACCTGATGATACCCAGACCTCAAATTGATCTTGGAGAACCAAGATGCTCCCTGCAACTGATCGAACAAATCATCGATCCTCGGCAATGGGTAACGGTTCTTGACCGTTAGCTTATTCAACTCACGATAATCAATGCACATCCGGTGAGAACCATCCTTCTTCTTGACGAAGAGAAAAGGCGCCTCCCATGGCGAACTGCTCGGCCTAATAAACCCCTTCCTCAGCAGCTCCTGGAGCTGCGAGGATAACTCATGCATCTCCGGAGGCGCAAGGCGATAAGGCGCCTTGGCGATAGGCGCAGCTCCCGGAACCAATTCAATACCGAACTCTACCTGCCTTTCCGGAGGCACACCCGGAAACTCCTCTAGAAACACATTCGGAAACTCACGCACTATCGGGACCTCATCAACTGACTTCGGTCTCTCTGAATTAACCCTCGCATCCATCACAAATGCCACAAATCCCTTACAGCCCTACTGTAGACTCTGTCTTGCTCGGGCGGCCGAGCAAAATGCTGACCCCGTACGTGTACCCTCGTCGTACACCGTAAGAACTCCCCCACTAGGGTCTCGAATCGTCACCAATTGGCGCTCGCAGTCTATCGCAGATCCATATCGGTTCAACCAATCCATACCCACTATAACACACACGTCCCCCATCGCGATCAGAACCATATCTATCGGGAACTCCACACCGAAGATCTCAAGGACACATCCTCGAATCACATCTGAAGCATACACTGCTCGCTCATCAGCTATAGAAACTCACAGAGGTCGATCCAACGCCTCTCGACGGATACTAATGTGCTGACTAAAAGCTACGGAAACGAACGACCGACTCACACCCGAGTCAAATAAAACCAGAGCAGGCACAGAACTCACAAGAAAAGTACCTACACATATCATCATATAAACATAAAAACTCAACTAAAAAAAAGATGAAAAGAGAATACATACCAGCCACAACATCGGGCGCCGTGCGGACCTCCTCTACAGTCAACTAAAATTCTCTCCCACGAGCCTTCGGGGCCTCGGCCTTCACCGGATTAACCTCGGTAGCCCTAGCAGCAGGCGCAGATCCCTGCGCTGACCCCTGAAGAAGCTGAGGGCACTCAGCCTTCCGATGGCCGGTCTGGTTTCAATGAAAGCAAACCGAAAATCCCTTGGGGCAATCCCTCGCGACATGCCCTCCTTCCCGTACTTGTAGCACACTCCAGCCCTGCACGACCGCTCGTGAGTCTTACCGCACTTCCCACAAGTGTGGCCCTTTACGCCCCCAGATCTCGAATCAGCGGGTCTAGCCCGCTTGGCTGCCGGCTGAGACTGAGCCAGTCACCGATCCGCCCTCTGTGACTCGGCCTCCTCGCTGGCTTGAGTCTCGAACTCAATCTCCCTCTTCCGGGCATTTGCCTGGAGCTCAGCAAATTTCCAGTAAGTCGAGTTCGCCACGAACTCCCGAATATCTCTCCTCATAATACTAAGATAACGGCTCATATGAGCCTGCTCAGAAGACACCTTCTTAGGGCAAAACATCGCCCTCTCATGAAACTTTCTGGTGATCACTGCCATAGAATCAGTACCCTGTTTAAGGGACAAGAACTTCTGAATCAACTGTTCCCTCTCCACCGGGGGAACACACTCCTCTCTGAACATAGCGGTGAACCTCTCCCAGGTCACCTCGGAAATCTCAGCCAAAGTGAAGTTCGCCGTCACGAACTTCCACCAATCCTTCGCTCCCAGGCGGAGCTGGTTCAAGGCGAACCGAACCCTCAAGTGCTCTGGACAAGAACATGTATAGAAACATCCCTCGATGTAAGAGATCCATCTCATAGCGGCAATCGGGTCCTGCGTCCCGTTGAACTCTGGTGGCTTCTTGTTGCTGAACTCCCGGAACAACAACGAGTTACCCCCTGAGGTCTGGCAGCAGCAACAACAGCAGTAGCTGCAGCTGTAGTAGCCTCAGTCAGCGCTGCATACCGCTCATCAAAAGTCTCAATCAAAGTGGTATTGATGTCCCCAAACATCTCAGGAATCTCAGCCCGGATGGCAGCATCCACCTCCTCGTGAATCAATCGACGGATCTCCTCGTCGCTGACACCACTGCTCTCAGGTGTGTGTCGAGTCCCAACCATGATGCCTCTAAAATACAACAAAAATTATCAGAGACTCGATCGAGCATACTCATACTCGATGACGCAACCCTACTTGTGCTCCGCTATCCAAAAGATTCTTACTTGGAATGCCCACTGATCCGGTGTCTTCAGTAGTACGGGCCCAATACTACTGACCACACCGCATCAGCATTCACTCCAAGTCCTCCTCCTTGGACCTTGGATTACAAGCACTCTATTCTCATGAGCTCCTAACTACTATCTACTCGCTCTCAAAGCATCTCAGCAACAGAAGTCTCCTAGGCTAAGGGATCACAAATCAGGCCACTCTAGTCCTAATATGTATACCTAGCCTACTCTAGCATGCATAATGTAACATAACATATCTCATAACACATAATGTAAGGGTACATTTGGGGATTCACCGTTCGGGCGCTGGCTGATCGTACACACGACTCTGCTCTTTTTGTCTCAAAACTCTTTTTACTCTTTACAAAAAATTTACTTCATTATCAAAATTTTCCTCAAATCCTCAGTTTGAGTTCAGATACGCCCGAAGATGCATCCGAATCCCTCAAACCAAGGCTCTGATACAAAATTGTAACACCGTAAAAATTGAACAATTTTTCACTTTTGAAAAACCATAAATAACATTCACAATCATTTTAAAAACATTGTATCAGTACAAAAATCCCAAGATCATAATATATATAAACTCCAATGTGTGTGTGTGTGTACGAATCATGTCGGCGCCTTCTCGTACTCATCACTGGTACCTGAAACACATAACACAACAACTGTAAGCACAAATGCTTAGTGAGTTCCCCAAAATACCACATACAACACATACACCACTCGAGGCTATAATAAGGCCTTCCGGTCAATGTGTCTCAGCGGGACCCTCCAGTCCCGTAGCTCGTTGGACTCTCTGGTCCAGTCATAGCTCGTTGGGCCCTCCGGCCCGGTCTGTATCGTTGGACCCTTCAGTCCGGTCTATAACATCATACAACATACATATAACACATAGCACATAATCTCATACATAACACATAAGACCCTATGGTCCACATAATATATCACTCTAGGTAACGTATAGTGAGAAGACTCACCTCGGTGTCTCGGTAAATATCTGACTCGGTAGAAATGTGATCTAGCCTCCGCCTAATCACATAAAGTAAATACTCTCATAAATACAACTGTACTCAACCCTAAAAGTCAACAAGGTCAACGGTCAAACTTTGACTCGACTCGTCGAGTGCACTAGGGCGACTCATCGAGTCTACACGTGTCCACTGACTCTCTTAGTCCCTCTCTTGGCACGTCGAGTACTTCCCCTGACTCGACGAGTTCCACCTGGCATGAATCGCAGGGCCACCCCGACTCAACTCGTCGAGTCTCAAGAACAACTCGGCGAGTTCTGCCTTGAACTCCAGTCCCCCTGACTCTCCCTGACTCACCGAGTTAATCCCCAACTCGGCAAGTCCACTCATTGAGTGATTTACGGGAAACCCTCATCTTACTCGCAGAGTCTGTTCTTCGGACTCGGCGAGTTCATGCCATGCACAAACTCCACATGACTCCTGAGGTCAGATTTGTTCCATACATTCATAGATCTGGCCTTCCTAAGCATGATAATCACGTAAAGTTCAGACCTTGACATTCATACAACATCAAAATGGTCTAACTTGGTGATTTAGCCCCAGAAATGACATCCTAAGCTCATGGCTCCCGAAATGACTCATAAAGCTCCAAGGATTAAGGCCTCTAAACCTCTTTGGGTCTAGATCCAAGACATAAACTCGAGAAGAGACCAAATGGTCCACTTAATCAACCTCTAAAAGGGTTAGAAAACCCTAACACTAAGAATAACCACCAAAACTGAAGAGGGTCCGAGAAAAATACCTCAATACAATCTCTATGAACTCAAAAATTACCAAAATCGCACCTCCTTCAGCCTCCTCTTTCCTTGGTCACTTCCTTCTTGCAAAAACACCCACGAAAGGATCAAGAATGGTCTCTCCTTCCTCACAAACGCTCTAGCTCTCTTAGGGTTTCTCTGTGAGGGTTGGTGGCCGCAAATGACGGCCCTAAGGGCCTTTAAATAGGTCTCAAACCCTGTAAATTAGGGTTTCATTAAACAGCATGGACTCGCCGAGTCCACTCATGAACTCGCCGAGTCCAGCTGTGAACTCGCATCCGAATCCGTGACCATACTCGGCGAGTTTAGACACCAACTCGCCGAGTCTCCTCACAACTTTCAAAAATAAGAGAATAAAATATAATACCTGGGAATCCGGATGTTACACTGATACAATGGAGAAATGTTGCTAAGGTACCTCATTGCTTCAAAGATGTTGAAGTGAATGGTCTCTTTGTCAAACTCCAATGTGATCTTCCTATTATGGACATCAATGATCGTGTGAGCGATATTCATGAAAGGTCTTCCAAGGAGGATCATAGATGACTTGGAATGAGTTTTCTCTTCAAGATCAATGACATAAAAGTCTATAGAATGTACTAGTGGATTAACTTGCACTAGTACATCTTCCAACACTCCTCTTGGAAAAACACTTGACTTGTCCGCTTATTGAATGATTACTGCGGTTTCTTCCAAAGGTCCAACATTTAGAGATTGAAAAACCAAATATGGCATGACATTGATGGAGGCCCTAAGATCTAACATGACACTTTCAACATGCAAATCACCAATAGTGAAAGGGATAGAAAACATTCTCGGGTCCTTGCATTTGGGAGGTAACTTATTTTGGATAACCGCGCAAATATTTGCATTGACTTGAATCTTTTCATTCGCCTTGAAATTCCTCTTGTTGGTACACAAATATTTGAGAAATTTGGCATAGCTTGGAATTTCCTTTATGGAATCTAATAGTGGAATGTTGATTTAGACCTTGCGGAAAGTCTCAAGAAACTCCTTCTCTTCCTCCTTTTTATTTTAAGGGGGCTAACCAGGAAGGGAAAGGTGGTGGTATGACCAACGAATTGATGGTCTTGTTGGAAGATTCGCATTGCTCAATGTTTGGAACAAACTGTTCCTTTGGAGGAACTACCACATTCAAAGGTTCAACAAAAACAAGCTCATATTCTTCTTCTTTTGAAACTCTTTTGGGATTGCGTTCTCCGAGGGTTTTACCAATTTTCAAGGTTATTGCACTTATATTGGGATTCTTCTCGTTTTAAGATGAAAGTTTACCAATTTGTTCCATCTTTTTGAGAGCGGTGACCAAGTCTCCATTTTGTGCTTAAATGTTGGAAAAGGTGTTCCTTGTCTCTTGTTGACATTGGGTTTGGCTTTGAGCAAGAGAAGTAACAAGTTATTTAAGACTCATTTGATGGTTACCACTTGATTTCCCTTGTTTTTGAGTTTGTTATTAATTTGTAGGGGTATAAGATGTTTGTGGACACAAAGGTTTTTAGGAAGGATATTGTCGATATCGGGGTCTCATAATAACATTTGGTGGGTTTTGCTTTGGTGTATATGGGTTGTTTGGGTTATTCCTCCAATTTGGGTTGTATATATTTTGAAATCCCATGGGTCTTGGTTGACCTCGATATTCTCCCATTGCATTAACATCCTCCAGTTCACTTCTAAGTGTGGGACACTTATCAGTATAATGCCCTGTCATTGCACAAATACCACAAACCTTCAATTGTTGACCACTTCCTACCATCATTTGACTAAACACATTAGTCAAATCTAAGAGCTTTGATTCCAAGTGTTAGGTGTTGCTAACTTCTTCAACTACTTATGGAGAACTTCTCTTCATTTCATTTCGAGGCTTGAAGTTTCGTTGATTTTGAGAAATGATACCAAAAAGTATTATTTTCGCTTGAGGTGTCTTGTTGAAGATGTCACCACCACTAGAAGCATCAATCATCCTCCTATTTTTTTCATTCATAGCCTCATAAAGTTTTTGAAGAAGTAGTTGTTCAGGTATGTTGTGTTGAGGACCACTTGTACACAAGTTGTTGAATCACTCCCAAAAATCATGAAAAGTCTCATTCTCCCCTTGACGAATCCCTAAAATATCACTCCTTTGACTTGATATTCGGGAAGTGGGATAGAACTTGGTATTGAAGGATTTGAGTAACTCTTCCCATGTGTGAATAGATCCTGGTGGTAAGTGGAATACCCACTCTCCATCTTTATCTTCCAAGGTGACAGGGAAGTTGGTTAGCTTGAAATCATCCAATGTCACATGTTCGGGCAACATGCTAACACATATCATATGAAAGGACTTCAAATGCCTTTGAGGATCTTCTTTATCTAAACCATGGAACTTTGTGAGTTGACGTATGAAACTTGACTTCAATTCAGCTCCTTCGTAGTTTGCGGGATAAACAATACAAAGAGGTGTGTGGGTAACATCTGTCTCCATCATTTGTCTAAGTGTCAACTCTTGAGGAGGATTGGGGTTTTGTTGCATGTAATTGGGAGGTTTTTGGTAAGGTGGGTATGGTAATTGTTGGTGATTGTACATTTGTGGTGTATAAGGTTGGTAGTTAGGATATTTGTTGTAGAGAGGTTGTTGTTGTTGGTACATTGGAGGTTGTTGATAAATAGGTTGTTGTGGTTGATGTTCTTGTTGTTATTGAACTTGAAGAGCATTGTTTTGATGTTGGTTGTTTTGGTGGAAGTTTTGCTTTTGTGGTTGTGGTTGTTGATAATTGGGTTGATTGGGTGAGGAGGGGGTTGATTCCAAGGTGGCATATCTATGAGAGATTCTTGGTGTTGTTGTTGTTGTCTTGGTTCTTGGGGTGGGGTATTGGCATCTTGATTGTTTAGGTTTGGGTTGGGATTGTGAGGTGGAGTGTAATTCATGGCTATGTAGTTTTCAAACAGAATGTCTTCGAGGAATGACCAACAACTGGAGAACTCGTCTCAGTGTCGGTATTTTTGGATTTGGTGTCTAAAGCCATAACTATATCTGGTATGTACTTGACCCGGTTATAGTATGGTCCTTTTGGGCTGCCTTCATCAATGAAATTTGATAGGATGGACTTTTTGAGAATAAGGTTTTTTTGATGATTTATTAATATATTATAAGTATAATATATTAATTGGGAAATCGTATTAATTAATTAGTATTGATCAAGAATTAATTTGAAATTAATTTTGTGATCAAAAGAGACTAATTAAATCAAAGGGGTTGATTATGTAAATCAATCATTCTTATAGTGTGGGCCAAAGATCCATTAGGGTGGGCTAAATGGTTCATGGATAGTCCATGGAGCTTTAACCCATGGAGCCTTAGGGATATGGAAGGTCATGGTGCATTAGGGTTACATGGATGAAACCCTAGAGTTTGTAACACTATATATTGACCCCCCCTTGTGTGAAAATTGGCACCCCCTCTCTACATGTGTGTGAACCGATTTTATACTATCTAAACCTATTCTCTAAATGCCTCCTTTGCATTTGGTGTTTGTGACACATTAGAGGCATTACATTTGAGGTGCACAAGCTTCCAAAGGCCAAGAACTACATAAGAGGTAAGATATCTAACTAGTTGTTATATTCAATTGTATGCTAGTTAAGTTATATGCTTTGGAAATTTAAAAATTTCATGTATAATTAGAGAAAACATAGTTACAAAGCATCTAGGGTTGCATGTGCACCATAGGAGTGTTATAGTGCTGAAAACCCAATAGTGGTATCAGAGCCTAGGATTACTTTATGTTATACTTGATGCACAATAGTTTTCAAAGCTGAAAAATCAACTTTTCTGCATTCTGACAGATGAACTCGCCGAGTCCATGAACAGACTCGACGAGTCCACTCTGTAACACCGTAAATTGCAAAACAATTTTTCGCATTTTATAAAAACATAATTTATTTATTACTCATAAAAAACATCATTGTTTAAAACTCAATTCATAGCATATAACAATCCCAAGATCTCATAGCATAAAAAAAAATCCCGTGTGTGTACTGATCAAGCTTAGTGAAACACAAAACATATTAGCCACTCGAGGCTATAACTCTGTGGGTCCGTGCACCCAAACTCTGTGAACCCTCAGGTTCTATCTCTGTGAACCTTCCGGTTCTAACTCAGTAACATGCACAACATAAATCACATAGAATAATACAATGACCAACATAACACATATATAGCATACAACACTGTATCACATAACTCTGATTACCTACTCAAGGTAAAGTATAGTGAGAAGACTCACCTCAGACTCTCGTAAATCCCTGACTCGGTAGAAGTATTGCCTAGCCTCCGCCTATTCACACAAAGTAAATATCCTCATAATTATAACACTCGAGGCTAGACCCGACCCTCTATTGTCACCCTCAGAAGGGTAAAAGACTATTTTACCCCCCTCTTGACTCAAGGACTCCATTGCTGACCAAACCCTAAAAGTCAACAAAAGTCAACGGTCAAACTTTGACCCAACTTGCCGACTGCACTCCGGTGACTCGGCGAATACACACATGACTCCTAACTCTTTGTCCCGCTTGACACGTCGAGTCCCTCCCTAAACTCGACGAGTCACATCAGGTATGAATCGCGGGGCCACCCCGACTCAACTCACCGAGTTTCAAGAACAACTCGGCGAGTACAGCCTTGAACTTCAGTCCTCTAATCCCCTTCTGACTCACTGAGTCATCCCCAACTTGGCAGTCCACTCACTGAATGATTAATGGGCAACCTTCATACTACTCGCCGAGTCTGTTCTTGGGACTCGGCAAGTTCATGCCATGCACACTCTCAAAACAACTTCTGAGGTCAGATCCGTCCCATACAATCATAGATCTGGCCTCCCCAAGCATGATAATCACGTAAAGCTAACATCTTGGTGCTCATGCAAACGCTTAAAGGCCTTATTTGAAGATATGACCACTAAAATGACATCCAAAGCTCATAACCCCCATTAACACTCATAATGCTCAATGGAAAAGGGTCTCTGGACCTCTTTGGGTCCAGATCTACAGTACCAACACGAAAAGGGACCAATTACTCAATAACCTTCCTCTAAAAGGGGCTAAAAAGCCCTAACTCTAGGAATTACACCATAAAATGAAGAAGGGTCGAATGAATACCGCAAAATGAAGTCTTTGAGCCCTGGAATCACTGGATTAGCACCCTCTTCAGCATCCTCTTGTCTTGGTCCTCTTCTATTTGCAAAAACACTAACAAATGATCAAGAAATGGCTCCTTTCCTCTCACAATCGCTCTAGCTCACTTAGGGTTTCTCTTTGGGGTCTGGTAGCCGCAAATGATGGCCATAAGGCCCCTTAAATAGTCCCCAAACCTGAGGAATTAGGGTTTCATTAAACAACATGGACTCGCCGAGTCCAGCCATCCACACGGATAATGATTCGCGTCTCTACTCGGCGAGTCTATGCACCAACTTGCCGAGTTCTTCCACTAAACTTGAATACAATGAATAAATATAATACCTGAAATTCCGGATGTTACAACTCAGTAAGGTATCAATTTGGCGAGTCCAGTTCATGTAATTGACAAGTTGGTGCTCCTGTGTGCAGAAACTTCGAGTTCTTCGCCAGAAATGGATAGAATCATTACTACAAACAGTTTTGTAATCATAAAAATTGTATTTTCTGAATTGGTAATGATAGTCTTCATCCATTTAAAAGGCAATTGTCAAATGTTTAGATAATAAAGTAATTAGATGTAGTATTTTATATGAATTGTCTTGTTATGAGTTTGTTTAGATCAATAGAAAAAAAATTATATGATAATTGTGTTTGATCGCAAAATTTGATCTAATTGTTAATGTAATGTGTTATTGTAACTTGTCCTCAAGTTATATGAAAAGTCACATTCATAGATATTAAAACTCATAATGGTTCATAGGTTATGAATATGAAAGGTCTTGAAAAGTTTCAAAACTTGCCCTCAATTTTTGTAATTTGTAAAGTCACATTAATAAGATATTTAATTCCAAAACCCTAGAGTTTTAAAAAGATTAAAATTCTACCCTTATACTATTATAATATTAAATTATAATACTAATATATATATATATATATATATATATATATATATATATATATATATATATATATATATATATAAGAAAAAGTTAGTCTTACCATTAGTAGGTCTCATTCATAAAGTCGGTCTATAAGGGGGTATAAAGTTACTGCCTATAAAATGGCAGTTTAATGGTTGTCCATTCTCACCCACCGCTTCCTTGACTGGTGGAGGGTCGTTGGCCGAACGGGTAGGATAAGACACTAATTCTCATTAAAAGTATAATGAAATTATAAAGAAACTAAAATTTTATTAAATTCCCAATCTTAGTTACTTTAGGAAAAATGTGAAATGGTGCTAGTCCATGAAATTACACTTTGCATTATATTAAGTCGTTAGTGGAGCGTATGTGGTTAACCGACACACTAATTTGGGACTTATAAGGAGTGGCAAAGGGTAGCTTAATGTTAATCATAGATCAATGGAGCGTGTGTGGTTAACCGGCATACTGATTAGGTGATTTTGTAACATTAAGAGTACCAAATATATTTGCATGGTTATTCACACCTTGTTTGTAATCCTCGGCATCCCAGTCACAAACTTGAAAGGGCACAATCGAGATTTAAACATGCTATTGAAAGTTCAATGAATCTCAAAGATCTAGGAATTTTAAATCCAATTAAAACTTAATAATTTATTTCGTTTTTCATGGTGGAAATTGGTAAATCATCATTTACCTACCTTCAAATAATTTACAATTGGATTACGGCATCCCTCTTCGCAATTGTAGAATATTGTGTTGGATCCTAGCCTTAATATCTCATTTGGGTGTTATATTAAGGATTCTTATCTAATCTAAACTTTGTTCCTTTTCTTTTACGGATATCTATTCCAAACAATGCTTCAGGCTCAAATCCTTCAGGCTCTTTCTCCCTAATGAACTTAGTAGGGAGAACCATTTTTAATGGATCCAACTTCAATGATTGGATCAGAAACATTCGCATGACCCTTCGATACGAGGACAAAAAATATGTCCTTGACAAGGAGCTGAAGGAAATTGATGAGCAAATTGCTACTCCAGAGCAAATTGAGGAGTACCGGGTTCATGAGAGGGACGCAAAAAAAGTGTCGTGTATAATGATAGCTACCATGTCTGCTGAGCTACAAAAGTCCTATGAGGACTTCTGGCCCAATGAAATGCACCAAGATTTGATTGAAACATACCATCAATCAGCTCAGAAGGAGAGGTATGAGATCATAGCCTCCATGATCACCATTAAAATAAAGGATGGAAAGTCCATCACGGGCCACTTGCAGAATGCAAAGCACCCTGACAAAGCTACACTGCCTGAGGAATCATCCCATTTTCTCATATGAAGTCTATCAGCGGTGCTATTTACTATTCCCCGATTGCTAAAATTAAATGTCAACTTTGATGAAGAATTAGCTATTGATATTATTCTTCATTCTCTGCCTCCTTGTTATGATCAGTTTCATATGACCTATCATATGAACAACGAGGAGGTCGCTCTTAGCAAGCTTCATGGACTCCTAAGAACTACTGAAAGCAACATGAAAGGCAAATCTATTGCTACTACTCCTACTCCTACTACTACTGCCCCTATCTTGGCAATTGGACATGGTAAGGGTAAAAGGAGGAAGGCTCCTTCCAAGGGGAAGTCCCGGGATGGATATTCTTCTAGTGGAACCAAAGTTGGTTATGTTGTGTCCTCTACCAATCCAAAAGGAAGTAGAGTGTTTCCATTGCCATGAAAAGGGTCACTGGAAGTGAACCTGCCCAAAGTACTTGTAGGATATTAAGGATGGGAAAATCAAGCACTCCTTTGCAGGTATTTACACTATTCATTCTAATGAACATCACATGCTAATTCTTGGGTCCTTGATAAATGTTGTGGTATTCACATTTGTTCTTATGTGCAGGGACTAAAAAGAAGTAAGGATGTGGAGCACGGGAAGATAAACTTAATCATGGGAAATAGGAAAGTGTTGCATGTGACCAAGATTGGAGTTTATTCTTTATTGCTTAGTAATGGTTTAAATTTGGATTTGAATAATTGTTGTTTCTCTGCCGATATGGCGAGAAATATTTTTTCCTTTCACAGTTTGTATAAAAAAGGTTTTACCTTTGCTTTTAATAATAATAATGGTGGTATTTATGCTTATTATAATGGTGTCTTTTATTTTGAAGCTTTACCTTGCAATGGTATGATTTTGTGAATGTTTTAGATAACCTAGGAAATAATATGTTACATATTGATTCATCCAATGATTTGGATAAAGCATGCTTATGGCATTGTCGTCTTAGACATGTCAACAAGGAGCGCATAGGCCAACTCCAAAAGGCTAGAGTCTTGGAATCATTCGACTTGAAATTGGATGACACTTGCGAATCTTGTTTACATGGAAAGATGACTAAGTCACCCTTTACTGGTACTTGTGAAAGAGGTGAGGGTTTGTTGGATCTCATACACACTGATGTGTGTGGGCCCTTAAGATTTGTCATAAGAGATGCTAGCCGCTTCCATGTGACTTTTACTTATGATTATAGTAGGTATGACTATATCTACTTAATCAAGCATAAGTCAGAAACCTTTAAAAAGTTCAAAGAGTTTAAGGAAGAAGTGGAGAATCAATTGGGCTGGAAGATAAAGGTACTCTGATCCGATCGAGGAGGAGAATATCTTAGTATCGAGTTCCACGACTATCTTAAGGAATGTGGGATTGTTTCACAACTGACACTTCCTAGGACACCACGACTGAATGATGTGGATGAGAGGCGCAATCTAGCCTTGTTGGACATGGTTTTTTCTATGATGAGTCGGGCTTTTTTACCAATCTCATTTTGGGGGAATGCCTTAGAGACTGCCGCCCATATCCTTAATCTAGTCCCTACAAAGAAGGATACCAAAACACGTCACGAGATGTGGACTGGGAAAGTTCCCACTTTGGATCACATCAAAGTTTAGGGTTGTGAGGCTTTCGTGAGGCGCGAGACTCACGACAAGCTCAAACTTCGGAGTGAGCGATGTATTTTCATCGACTACCTACAAAAATCCTTTGGATATCTCTTCTATCGACCAAGTGACAATGTTGTTTTCGTCGCGAGAAGAGGGTTCTTTCGTGAGAGAGAGCTTATATGACAAGGGGACAGTGGGAGGCAAATTGACCTTGAAGAGCTTCAAGTATTAAGTGATGAAGGAACCTCAAACACTAGCGATCAACCCGAGGAAGAAACTCATGTTGAACCTATTGACGAATCAATACCTCTAAGGCGTTCCACTAGAATTAGGACTGCACCAGGTCGAAAGACCGGAAGGTGCAAACGAATCTTCAAGAAGAAGACTGACATGGATGGAAAAGTACACACATATAAGGCGCGACTGGTTGCAAAGGGCTTTACTCAAACTCAGGGAGTTGACTATGATGAGACCTTCTCACCAATTGCAAAGATTAAATCTATAAGGGTTATGTTGGCCATAGTTGCATTTCATAACTATGAAATATGGCAGATGGATGTCAAAACCGCTTTCCTTAATGGAAAGTTGGCTGAAGATGTTTACATTAGTCAGCTAGAGGGTTTTGCTATGAGGGACCTTGGAGAAGCTACCTATATCCTAGGGATAAGGATTTTGAGAGATAGGAGTAAGAGACTAATAGGACTTAGTCAAAGTACCTACTTGGACAAGGTGCTAAAGCGTTTCATCATGGAGAACTCCAAGAAAGGTGACTTGCCTATCCAAAGCAATACCAAACTAAGTAAGACTCAGAGTCCGAGTACAGAGGCTGAGATAGCATAAATGAGCCGAGTACCATATGCTTCCGCAGTCTGCTCAATCATGTATGCTATGACTTGTACTCGCCCTAATGTGGCCTTTTCCTTAAGCATGGCCAGCAGATATCAAGGAAATCCTGGTAGAGCTCACTAGACTATAGTTAAGAACATTCTCAAGTACTTACGAAGGACTAAGGATTGGATCCTTACTCTTGGAAGGAGTGATTACTTGAGAGTATTAGGGTATTGTGACGCCGGATTTCAGACCGACAGAGATAATATGCGTTCTCAGTCGGGTTGGGTGTTTACCCTAAATGGAGGAACAATAACTTGGAAAAGTTCCAAACAGGAGACTGTGGCTGATTCAACGTGTGAATTAGAGTACATAGCAGCGAGCGAAGCATCGAAAGAGGCGATATGGTTAAGGAACTTCATCGGGGATCTTGGAGTTATGCCATCCATAAAGGAGCCCATAGAAGTTTTCTGCGGTAATGAAGGGGCGCTTGCCTTAGCCAAGGAACCGAGAGATCACGATAGATCCAAACATATCGACATAAATTACTGATGGGTTTTGAGCATCCTAACACTCTTTTGGTGTACATGCAACCCTAGAAACCTTGGATCTATGTTTGACTAAGATACATGCAAATAATTATTTTTCCAAGGTTCTTATCCTAACTAGCATGGCATGGGGTACTTGAATCAAATAAAGCAAGTAGAATTACTTACCTTGTAGTTGTAGTTGATTGCTTGGAGTTTGAGAGCCTAGGACCAATAATTTGGATGCCTCAAATGGAAGTCACAAATCACCACAAACTTTGGAAACTTGAGATAATAGTCACAACCTTCTTGAAATCGGCCCTCTTAGTATACTCAGCACAACTAGTGTGATTTCAAGAACTAAAACATCCTTTATATAGTGTGGTGGATTAGGGTTACATCCATGTAAACCCTAATACCCGTGTCTTTTCATTTCCATGAGATCCATGGGTTAAAGCTCCATGGAGTATCCATGGACTTTCCATGCAAGCCTAGCCCATTCCAAATAAACATTAGCCCACACTATATAAATACAAGAGCCCATATTTAATTAGTCATAATTTTGATCTCTAAATTAATTCTAGATTAATTATAGATCAACACTAATTAAATAATATGATTTCATATTAATATATTAGAACGTATAATATATTAATAAATCATAACTTATACTATTCTCAAAAGATAAATTGTTCGGGTGAAGTGCAACCCAAATGGACCATGCCAGGTCAGGTCAAGTACATACCAAATATAGTTATGGACTTAGACACTATATCCAACAGCCTCCCACTTAGATAAGTCTAATAACTATAGTTGCAAGTATGGCTTCAGGAACCGATCTGCAATCATAGCTCTTAAACTCTGTTGAACTATGAAGCGCCATTTTAGATAAGTGATCATATAATCCTCTGTTCTAGATATCAGCCGGACAAATACATGGAACATGGTCTTGCTTATTGTCTAGCATTTGTTTCCCGATTTCCGATTTGTTTGACATAGAACTTAACTGAACACATCAATTTAGTTCTGACCAGGCCCGGTACATAGGTCAAAACAAAATCATCGAGGGGCCCATATATCGCTTCTAATCCTAGAAGGAATAGATAAACTTCAACTCATATGTTTTCTCTACTACTTGTTGAATTACACACAAAGGCACGGTTTATAACATCGAGTTACCAATGCGTTTTCGTGCAATCAATGCATAACCAACGCATAGGCAACAAATCATATCTCTAGGTTTGAAGACTTATATGATATTACCGTCTCATGATCACTCGAGATAAATTCCATGAAGTGATACCAGTGGACGTGGGTTGAATCCAATACTCAAAACTTATGAGCACTCATTAGTGTTATAGCCCCGCTTTGTCTAACATCTTAGACCTCTACAAGCCAACCCATGACAGTCTTGATTCATATCTACTTCCAACATATGACCGACTGTGGAGAGCTTGAATAATATGATATAAACCATAACATAATTATTTTGGAAGTCAAAACATGCAAAAAGAAATAATAGTAAACGATTGACAAGAGATAGCAACACTTTACTTATAAATAACAACTTTTATTCATCATCAAATGGAAATTACATTTTACAAATTTCAAGATTATCTAACTACTAAAACTAATATCATCCTTCAGCCCTATGCTCCGAGCATGCTGGAGATGCTTAACCCGAGTCAGTCCCTTTGTGAGGGGATCTGCGGTACCCTCTTTGCCACGAGGATTCCTTCTTCTATTCGATGTCTGATGAAGTAATATTTTCTGTTAATGTGTCTGGATCTCCCATGATCTCTTGGTTCCTTGGCTAAGGCAACCGCACTATTGTTGTCACAGAAAATCTCCATTGGCTCTTTTATAGCTGGTACGACTCCAAGGTCTCCAATGAAGTTCTTTAGCCATATAGCCTCTTTTTCTACCTCGCTTGTTGCTATATACTCTGATTCACAAGTGGAATCTGCCAGTGTATCTTGCTTGGAACTTTTCCAAGTAATTCCCCCTCCGTTTAAGGTAAAGACCCAGCCCGACTGAGAGCGGAAATTATCCCTGTCAGTCTGAAACCTAGCATCACTATACCCTGCAACTCTCAAGTCATCACTCCCACCAAGGGTAAGGACCCATTCCTTAGTCCTTCACAGGTACTTGAGAATATTCTTTACCGTTGTCCAGTGAGCCTTGCCAGGATTCCCCTAATATCTGCTGACCATGCTCAAAGAAAAGGCAACATTAGGACGAGTACAAGTCATAACATACATGATCGAGCCTAAAGCGGAAGCATATGGTACTCGACTCATCTCATCTATCTCAGCCTTGGTACTCGAACTCTGAGTTTTACTCAGTCTGGCATTACACTGGATAGGTAACTCACCTTTCTTGGAATTGCGCATGTTGAACCTTTTCAACACTTTTTCCACATAGGTGCATTGACTAAGTCCAATTAGTCTTTTACTCCTGTTTCTCAAAATCCTTATCCCTAGGATATAGGCGGCTTCTCCAAGGTCCTTCATAGCGAAACACTTCCCAATCCAAGACTTTACATCCTGCAAGGTTGGGATGTCATTTCCTATGAGTAGTATGTCATCCACATACAATACCAAAAAGCTAACTATACTCCCACTAGCCTTGACATATACACACAATTCATCTTCACTCCTCGAAAAGCCAATCTCTTTGACTTTCTCATCAAAGCAAAGATTCCATCTGCGTGGTGCTTCTTTCAATCCATAGATGGATTTCTCAAGCCTACACACTCTATTAGGGTACTCTGTGATGACAAAACCCTCTGGCTGAACCATGTAAACATCTTCAGCCAACTTACCATTAAGGAAAGCGGTTTTGACATCCATTTGCCATATTTCATAGTCATGAAATGCATCAATGGCTAACAGATCCCTAATAGACTTAATCCTGACCTCTGGTGAAAAGGTCTCATCATAATAAACTCTCGGAGTTTGAGAATAACCCTTTGCAACCAGTGGTGCCTTTTAAGTGTGTACATTACCATCCATGTCGGTCTTCTTCTTGAAGATCCACTTGCAACCAACTATCTTACGATCAGGTACATTGTCAACCAAGTTCCAAACTTGATTGTCATCATGGACTGTATCTCACTATCCATAGCCTCTTTCCATTTAGCAGCCTCAGGGCCTGCCATGGCTTCTGTGTAGCTGTTAGGCACATCCAGATTTACCAGTGTGTTATCATTAATAAGTGTCTCACCTTCTGCAGTAATATGAAAACCATAATAATGCTAAGGTGCATACTTAACTCTGGTGGAACGCCTCATAGGTATAGATTCTTCAGCCGGCTTAATAGGAGTTTCCTCCTCAGGTTGAGGTCTAGAGGTTGAGGTTCCTTCACCACTTGACTCTTGAATTTCCTCAAGGTTAATTTGCCTCCCACTGTCTCATTGGCTTATGAATTCTCTCTCTCTCTCTCTCTCTCTCTCTCTCTCTCTCTCTCGAAAGAATCCTCTTCTTGCTACAAAGACCACATTATCAATGGGTCTGTAGAAGATGTAACCAAAGGATTTATGTGGGTAGCCGATGAAAATACACCTCTCGCTTCGGGGTTCGATCTTATCATGAGTCTCACATCTCACGAAAGCCTTGCAACCCCAAATCTTGATCTGGTCTAGATTGGGAACTTTTCCAGTCCACATCTGTGACAACCCTATATTTTTCCAAAACAGCGTAACGCTCAGATGTCAAATATAACAAAAACTAATTGGAACCAACTAAATTAACCTCAAAAATAAAGTGTTCAAATATCTAAGTTGGGATGCATCAAATATTAGATAACGTGCCAAGGTTTCCAAAAACATAAAGAACGTTCAAAACCGGGTTATATTGAAGAAATTATAACCACTCGTATATTTACGACACACCGTTAAAACGCTATTTAACGTAAAAAGTGAAATTTCAATAGAATGCATTTTAGCCTTAAGTGTCTAAACAAAAGATGTAGAGTCCGTTAAACTGTAAACATACATAAAAAGATCGCCCAATTTGGACCTTGTATGAAGAAGTTATGAATTTTCAAAGTTTCGTAACAGTAGTAGAGGGCTAAAAACTCGAATTGAAGATCAAATGTTAATTAGCTAACGCAACCTAAATGAGAGTTGAAGATCTCCACAATAGGAGCAAATTGATAAAAAGACAAACGAACACCGACGTCGAATAAAGAAACTACGAATTTTTAACGGACTTTAGGAGTCCCGGCCTATTAAAAATATATCATTGAAAATAAAGTCAAAACTAGCCGACAGAGTCTAAATGAAAGTTATAGAGCATAATCTTACCTACGTGTGGATATAAAGAACGCGAAAAACGGAGCCCGTACGCGAAAGTTACGGAATTTAGAAGATGGAAGACTGGATTACGCCTCGCGTAATCCAAGAGTACGCCCCGCGTAATAGGCCCAGTGTCAAGTCCCATCGGCTTGAGTGCTCTACGCTAGCTAGACCGGAGTCATAAGCCGTGACGCATTGTTACGCCTCGCGTACCGAGTACGCCCAGCGTACTCCGGTAGTACGCCCCGCGTACAAGGAGTTTCCAGCCTATAAATAGAGAGGTTGAGCTTCGGGTTTTTTTGCACACCTTCTCAAACTCTCAGTCACTCTCCCATACTTCTAAGCTCCAGAGATCATCCCGACGCCCTCGGTTTCCGCACTCGAGCCCCGGAAGAAAGATCTACGCTACCGAGATCCCCGAAGAGCCCGAAGACGCAACTTTCCGCGGTCGAAGTTCTGCTCAACTCTAGCCTCTCTCTCTTCAAAACAAATGAGTGAGTTCATTCCCCTACTTTTCAATTCTTTTCATGTTTTAGGGGGAGGGGGGGGGAAATACAAGTACATTACAAGTCAAAGTATCGTTTTAGAAACATAATTATAATATCTATCTTATAGGGTATTGATACAAACATCTTTATGTTTAAAGGGCTATTATATTACCAAGTTATTCTTACTAAATGGAAACATACTTTTTGAGAAACTATAATGAGTATAGTTAACAAGTTATTCATACATTTTACATATACATCTTGACAAATGAAATACTTTCAAATGAAGTAAAGTCTTTCTTATCGTAAATTTGTTTATACTAAGTAATGTGAGGTATTCAAACTTCAACGTACTCGTATGTATGCATTTCAAGTCCTGTATTATATACCATAATCTCTTGGAGGGAGAGCGTGATACTTGTGTATAGATCTATACGGGATTGACAACCCCACACCTAAACTATTAGCTATAGTTAGACCGGCAGGTCTGGGGTGACAAATGTCATAACACTACAACACCTGAAGAATGTTGTTACAGGCAGTCAGTGTCAATAGTATGCTTATAAAACTCACATAAAAGTATAAAAACAAGTTTGATTTACGAGATTCTTATATGCATTCAGTTTTCCCACATCATTTTTAGCACAAAGTTTATCATTATTATTCAAGTATGGAACATACTAACGCACACCAACTATGGAAACTTTTCAAACTATTTATAGAAAATTCTGAATTTTCTGAAAACCTCGTTCATCGATTTACTACTAAAAGGACATACTTTTCAATGCAAAATACTTATGAACTCACCAACTTAATTGTTGACACTTTTTCGAAACCACTTGTATTTCTCAGGGAATCAGTAATACAGGTAACCACCAACTTTTGAAGAAGGAACGCTAAAGACGTTTATCATTAAACATTTATATCATCATATTGTAATATTCTTTTGCAAAAATGTATAACGCAACAATATACGTTTTTATTATATATATGATGGTTGTGTTACTTTCTTTACAATATTCAATTGTTGTGATACTACGTGAAATCATCCACCCCCAAATTTTTCCGCCATTCTGGTTTGGGGGTGTGACAACATCTCGTGAGGTGTTTTGGCAACCTTCTTTGTAGGGTCTAGATTAAGGATATGGGCGGCAGTCTCTAAGGCATACCCCCAAAATGAGATTGGTAGCGAAGCTCGCTCATCATGGAACGCACCATGTCCAACAAGGTCCGATTGCGCCTCTTAGCTACACCATTCAACTGTGGTGTCCTAGGAGGTGTCAATTGTGAGACAATCCCACATTCCTTAAGATAGTCAAGGAACTCAGTACTAAGATACGCACCACCTCGATAGGATCGAAGCATCTTAATGTTCCTTCCCAACTGATTCTCCACTTCTTGCTTAAACTCTTTAAAATTTTCAAAGGTTTCTGACTTATGCTTGATTAAGTAGACATATCCATATCTACTAAAATCATCAGTAAAAGTCACATAGAAGTGATTAGCATCTCTTGTGGCGGTTCTGAAGGGTCCACACACATCTGTATGTATGAGGTCCAACAAAACTTCACCCCTAGCACAAGTGCCAGTAAAAGGTGACTTTTTCATTTTACCAAGCAAACAATATTCACAACTATCATCCGAATTTAGGTCAAATGACTCCAAAACTCCATCCTTTTGGAGTTGGCCTATGCATTTCTTGCTTACATATCCAAGACGACAATGCCATAAAGATGATTTATCTAAGCTAGTGGAAGAGTCAATACACAATACATTATTTCCTAGGTTATCTACAACAGATACAGTTTCATACACACCATCACAAGGTAATGCTTTAAAATAAAGAACATTATTAAAGAAAGCATCAATACCACCATTATTATTATCAAAATAAAAGGTAAAACCTTGTTTATACAATGCATGAAATGAAATAACATATCTTGTCATTTCTGGTGAATAATAACATTTATTCAAATCTAATGTAAACCCACTATTTCGCAATAAGAAATATACTCCTATCTTGGTGACAGGTGAAGCTTTCCTGTTTCCCATGATCAAGTTTATCTTTCCCTGCTCCACATTCTCACTTCTTCTTAATCCCTGCAAATCAGAACATATGTGAATTCCACAACCTGTATCAAGGACCCCAAGACTTAGAATGAGGTGAGTTATTAGACAATATAGTGTATATACCTGCATGGTTGGGTTTTACTTTCCCATCCTTCACATCTTGCTGGTACTTTGGGCAGTTTCGCTTCCAGTGTGACTTTTCATGGAAATAGAAGCATTCAATCTCATTAGGGTTAGCAGAAGGAGTGATAAAACCTTTCTTGGTTTTGCTTGAAGAGGAGCCGACCCTTGGTACCCTTAGAAGGATTCTTTCTCTTCTTCCTTTTGCCATGCCCGATTGCCAAGACATTGGCCGTAGTTGGAGTAAGAGTAGGAGTAGTAACAACCGAATTACCCTTTAGACCACTTTCGGCGGTCTTCAAGAGTCCTTGAAGTTTGTTGAGGGTGACTTCTTCCTTGTTCATGTGATATGTCATGCGGAATTGATCATAACACGGTGGTAAGGAGTGCAAAATGATGTCTATTGCTAACTCCTCGGGGAATTTCACATTCAGCTTAATTAGACAGTCCACATACCTTTGCATTTTCTACATGTGGCCCGTGATGGGTTCACCATCCTTCATTCGGGTTGTTATCATGGAGGAGATTATTTCATATCGCCCTTGACGAGCAGTTTGATGGTAGCAGTTCATCAAGTCCTGGTACATCTCAAAAGGATAGTAGTCTTCATAGGAGTTTTGGAGCTCGGCTGTCATGGTGGCCATCATGATGCATGCCACTTTTGTAGCATCTCTTTCATGTACCTCATATTCAGCAATCTCTTCAGGAGTAGTAGTTTGCTCGGGTACCTTCAGCTCCTTTTCGAGAACATATTCTTTGTTCTCATACCGAGTGACCATCCTGACGTTTCTGATCCAATCTGTAAAGTTGGATCCATCAAAGATGACAATCCCACAAAGATTCATGAGACAGAAGGAGGCAGTAGGGTTCGAGCCAGAAGCATTGTTATTGGAAGACATCTGAAAAGAAGAAAGGATAGATTAGATTAGATATAGAGATCGTCCTTAATAAAACACCTAAATGTAATATTAAAGCTATGACCCAACACAATATTTTATAACTTAGAAGAGGGATGTCGTAATCTAAGCTATAAGATATTTGATGGTAGGTGAATGACGATTCACCAATTTTCACCATGAAAAATGAAATATTAAATTAGGGTTTAATTGGTTTAGAAACTCCTAGATTCTTTTAGATTCATTGAACTTTTTCAATGGCATGTTTCAATCTCGAGTGTGCCCTTCAAGTTTTGTGAATAGTATGCCGAGGATCACAAAACAAGGTGTGAAGTAACCATGCAAATTACCTGGTACCCTTAATGTATTACCCCTTAATCGATGTGTCGGTTAATCACACACGCTCCATCGATACTATGATAAACATTAAGTCACCCTTCGCCTACCTTGATAAGTCCAGGTTAGTGTGTCGGTTAACCATACACGCTCCACTAACGACTTAATCAAAGTGTAAAGTGTAATTTCATGGATTAGCACCTTATTCACATTTTCCTAAAGTAACTAAGATTGGGAATTTAATAAGGTTTAGTTACTTTAGTATATTCATCATACTTAAATGAGAATTATAGTCATTGTCCTACCTTTTCAGCTAACGACCCTCCACTGATCAAGGAAGCGGTGGGTGAGAATGGACACCCATTAAGTTTCCATTTTATAGGAAACAACCTTATACCCTCCTTATAGAGTGGCTTCGTGAATGAGGCCTACTAATGGTAAGACGACTTTGTTCTTATATATATATATATATATATATATATATATATATATATATATATATATATATATATATATATATATATATTATTAACTTATAATATTATAAAGTATAAGGGTTGAATTTTCATAATTAAAATTCTAAGGGTTGGAACTAAAGTTTAATATGACTTTACTTGTTCCAAAACATGAGGGAAAGTTTTGTAAACTTTCAAAACTTTACATTTCTCATAACTTATGAATTAATTGAGCATTAAAATGAAGACTCTTCATTTTTATAACTCATGTGTTCTTATAATGGTTGTTAATTAAAGTGTGACCTTTGGTTTTCCATAACTTGAGGACAAGTTATGGACTCCATTAAAACACATAATGATCAAGAATTAAACTAACAAGGTGGTTACAAACAATTCCTATGGTCATCTAGTTCATAAGTTCAAGAACATGATTATCAATAATTTCAAGAATGATAAATAACTTATATAAAACTTGAATTTTTTTATAATAGTCGTTGTAAATGGATTAGAATAAACATTACATCTAAAACAAGTTTTATAACACCAAAAAAGTTTAGGGTAATGTTTCTAGTCCACTTCCAGCAGCAAAACTCGAAAAACTAGACACTGCAGCCTCTACTCGTCAAGTGCATGACCAGACTCGACAAGTAGCATGCATTTCTTCATGGACTCGTCGAGTCCCCCCATGGACTCGGCAAGTTCATACGTGCATTGAACAAAAAATTCGATTTCCAAGCTATTTGCATCAAGTATCAAGTAAACAAGCCTAGGCTCTGATACCACTAATGGGTTTTGAGCATTCTAACACTCCTATGGTGTACATGCAACCCTAGAAACCGTGGATCTATGTTTGACTAAGATACATGCAAATAATTATTTTTCCAAGGTTCTTATCCTAACTAGCATGGCATGGGGTACTTGAATCAAATAAAGCTAGTAGAATTACTTACCTTGTAGTTGTAGTTGATTGCTTGGAGTTTGAGAGCCTAGCACCAATAATGTGGATGCCTCAAATGGAAGTCACAAATCACCACAAACTTTGGAAACTTGAGAGAATAGTCACAACCTTCTTGAAATCGGTCCTCTTAGTATACTCAGCACAACTTGTGTGATTTCAAGAACTAAAGCCTCCTTTATATAGTGTGGTGGATTAGGGTTACATCCATGTAAACCCTAATACCCATGTCTTTTCATTTCCATGAGATCCATGGGTTAAAGCTCCATGGAGTATCCATGGACTTTCAATGCAAGCCTAACCCATTCCAAATAAGCATTAGCCCACACTATATAAATACAAGATCCCTTATTTAATTAGTCATACTTTTGATCTCTAAATTAATTCTAGATTAATTATAGATCAACAATAATTAAATAATATGATTTCATATTAATATATTAGAACGTATAATATATTAATAAATCATAACTTATACTATTCTCAAAAGATAAATTGTTCGGGTGAAGTGCAACCCAAATGGACCATGCCAGGTCGGGTCAAGTACATACCAAATATAGTTATGGACTTAGACACTATATCCAACAAGTACCACTTCATAAGACATCAGGTAGAAGAAGGACACCTTGTGGTGAAGAGGATATCGTCATAGGATAACCCAACAGATCGCTTTACAAAGGGACTTAGTAGGGTTAAGCACTTATAGCATGCAAGAGGCATCGGGCTAAAGGACGATATTAGTTTTAGTGATTAGATAAATTAGAAACTTATAATAGGTAAATTGTAATTGAAATTTTGATGATTGAATAAAAGGAGTTTTATTTATAAGTAAAGTTACTGTCTTGTGTCAATTATTTACTATTGTTTCATTTTGCATGTTTTGACTTCTTGAATAATATAATTATTCAAATTATCCACAGTCGATCATACATTGGAAGTAGGTATGAGGCTAAACTGTCATGAGTTGGTTGTAGATGTCTAAGGAGTTAGACATGGCAAGAGTTTGTTGCACAATTCATGAAAGCTTGTGAAATAAGAATTTGAGCATTGGATCAACCCGCACTCATCAGAATCACTTCATGGAATTTATCACAAGTGATTATGAGATGATAATATCATACAATCTTCAAACCAAGATATATGAGTTGTTGACTACAAATTGGTTGTGCATTGATGATACGAAAACACATCAATAACTTGATGTTATAAAACATATCGTTATGCATGATTCGATGAGTAGTCAGTACAGGCATATAATGTCAAATTTTATCTATTCCTTTTATTCTAAAAATATTAAAAGCGATATCTAGGCCCTCTCGATGATTTGTTTTGACCTATGTACCGGGCCTGGTCAGAACTAAATTGATGTGTTCAATTATGTTGTATGTCAAAGTAATCAGAAATCGGGAAACTAATTGCAGGACAATAAGTATGACTATGTTCCATGAATTTTTCCGTTGATATCTTGAAGAACAGAGGATTCTATGATCACTTATCTAAGGACAGTCACTAACTGGATCAGAGTTTGACACACCCTTTTGGAAGCTATGATTGCTAATCGGATCTTGAAGTTACATTGGCAGTTATAGTTATTAGACTTATCCAAGTGGGAGACTGTTGGATTTGGTGTTTAAGCCCATAACTATATCTGGTATGTACTTGACCCGATTGTAGCATGGTCCTTTTGGGTTGCCTTCATCAGTGCAATTTGATAGGATGGACTTTTTGAGAATAAGGTTTTTTGATGATTTATTAATATAGTATAAGTATAATATATTAATAGGGAAATCATATTAATTAATTAGTATTGATTAAGAATTAATTTGGAATTAATTTTGTGATCAAAAGAGACTAATTAAATCAAAGGGATTGATTATGTAAATCAATCATTCTTATAGTATGGGCTAAAGATCCATTAGGGGGGGCTAAGTGGTTCATGGATAGTCCATGGAGCTTTAACCCATGGAGCCTTAGGGATATGGAAGGTCATGGTGCATTAGGGTTATATGGATGAAACCCTAGAGTTTGTAACACTATATATTGAACCCCCTTGTGTCAAAATCGGCACCCCTCTCTACATATGTTGTGAACCGATTTTGTACTAGCTAAACCTATTTTCTAAAAGACTCCTTTGCATTTGGTGTTTGTGACACATTATAGGCATTACATTTGAGCAAGGTTGTAAAAATCGTTTGACGGTAGCTCGACGGTCGACTGGTGTTAAGGGATTAATTCGTCTTGGCGGGGATTAATCGAGGATTAATCCGGGACCATAGATTATTAATAAAATATTAAAATTAATTAAATATTAATATATCTTAATAAAAACAAGTACTTCAAAATTAGAAAATAAGAAAAATTGTAATTTGGAAATACGAAAATATTTTGGTATAATATTTGAAAATTTGAAAATTTTGGAGTAAAAAAAGAAAGTTGGTTTTTTGAATTAATTTTTTTTTACCTTTTTTTTTTACTGTTTTTGACTTTTTTTTGACTTTTTTCGATTTTTTTGACTTTTGTTGACCGATCGCCAAGGCCGATTAATCCCGCCGAACCCGATTAATCTTAAATTACGGATTAATGCCCTAATCCTCGATGGTTGGAGAACGCCAAACGATTAATCCCGATTTCTGCAACCATGCATTTGAGGTGCTTAAGCTTCCAAAGGCCAAGAACTACACAAGAGGTAAGCTATCTAACTACTTGTTATATTCAATTATATGCTAGTTAAGGTATATGCTTTGGAAATTTGAAAATTGCATGTATAATTAGACAAAACATAGTTCCAAAGAATCTAGGGTTGCATGTGCACCATAGGAGTGTTATAGTGCTGAAAACCAAACAAGTATCACTTGAAGTATGAACATGGTCTCTATGTTGATTAGTAGAGAAGAGGAAGAAGCTTGAACAGGTTGTTGTTGCTTTGCTTGTTTGGCTAACTTTTTCAACCTTTTCGCTTCTTTTTCAATCTCTGGATTATAGAGTAGTTCAACGGTTCTTATAGACCTAGACATAAAAAATCAAAAAACAATAACCAATTTCCATGGCAACGAAGCCAAAACTAGGTGGGATGTCAAGTCCACCTAGCAAATTACACCCTTTGTTTGCAAATAAAACTTAATATAATGTTAAAAATGGTTATCGATCCCTGGGGAAATAGTTGTATTCAATCACCAATGCAATCCACTGGAACTAGTGTAATAAAAGTAATTAAATATAATTAAACGAAAAGGAGGTGTTTTGTGATTGCTTGAAAACTAAAAGACTTGAATAACTAAAAATTTGCAATTAATCAAGATGGTGAGATGCTCAGATATTGAAGAGAATTGGTCAACCAAGGCAATTCAACATAATAAACATTTGTGTTTTTATAATTAGGATTTAATATCAAGTTTATCATTCATCCCAAATTTGTTATAGAAATCATGAAGCATGATATGCCAAGATTCCTCATAGGTAGTATGGAGGTTGGGGAAGCCCACAACACACCTTCTTAATCGAAATTAAGGATTCAATTGAAGCAATTGAACCCAAGAAATTTCATTAGCCTTAAGAATGAAGGAATCTCCAATTCTTAGAGGATGTCAATGCTTACACATCAATAAATGAGTTCTGATCCATAAGCTAGAGATGATTTCTACCATTATAAAGTTCTTTTTCTAACTAAATTCAATGATTCAACGCTAAACCAAAGATATAAACCAATAATTTCTCATTTAAGTACCAAGCTCATGATCAAAGTATTAAACAAGTATAAGAAATATGAAGTAGAATCATAAACATAAGATAAATGACATTCAAGCATGAATCCTTCAAACCCACAAATATCCAAAGGTTTTAGCCAAAGTTAACCAAAATAAATAAACTAGCCACTCATGGCAATAAGATAGCAATCACAAATGTGTTTTTGCATAAAGAAACTAACAATTACTTAGAAATATGAGTAGAATGTGTATCAAGCTCTCAAAAATCGCCTCTGATGTGCTCTAATGGTGGAAAATCAATGTATGAGCTGCTATACCTAACTCCTAAAGTAAATCATGAGCAAAATGACAAAACTGCCCAAAATTGTGAAGTTGTGCGGGTACCCTTGCAAGTGTTGCATGACTGAGACTCTACTCTCGCAAGTGTTGTTGGAATGATAGTGGCTCTTTTTTCTCCACTACACCACCCCATTACTCAAGGTTCCCTTGGTCCCCTCTACACCTCACATGATTGAAATTTGGCCAATCATCTTCATGCTTCAAATGTGGATAGTCCAAGCCCAAAATAAGAATCCAATACCCATCTTCATAAGCCTACTTCATCTAAGTCTTTAACTTTTTAAGTCCAAATCTCCTTTAATGGATCCGTAAATCCCAATGACGCCTCTAAACCCCACAAAGCCCGTTACCAAGCAAATCCATAAACCACAACGAGCTCGAAAACCCTGCAAAATACCTCATGCAAAATAGAAAGTACACGACACGATCCACGATAAAGAAAATAAAGAATATACAATGCAATACTAATAAAAAGAGCTAAAATTCTAAAATAAACTATAAAAAAGAAGGAAATAAAATAAACTATCAGCGCTTGAGGTCCAATAAATGGTATCAGAGTTAGGATTGTGGCTTCAATTCTCTTTAGGAGTAATTTCTGATGGGAGGGGGATTATTGGGGTTAGAAATGGCTCAATCTCCATGAGATGTAAGGAAGGGTTCCTAGTCACAGTCGAATGTCATAGGCGCTAGAGGGTTGAATGTGCTATATGTACAAAGGTTGTGCCTTTCCTAACACCAATTGGTTTTGGGAATTGGTAGCGCCTGAGGTCCAATAAATGTATTTATTGAGTTATTTATTTCAATATGAAAATAAATTATCTCCAAAGGTTACAACCACTTTTCTTCTGGTGGAATTGGAATCAGAATTTACGATTCCATTCCTTACATGAACTATATCCAAATTTTTAATAGGAGATACAACAATTTCTTGGTGGAGTGAAAAACCTAAAATCAAAGAAATTTGGGTTGAAATAAACCTTTGGGTATCAATCATCAGATGAAGAATAAGGAGAGGAGAAGCTGTGCAACCAAGGTCAAAGGGATCCTCGGATGTACAACAATGCCAATATTAGAGCACTTTACCAGATTCAGACGTATTCATGGTGCCTCCACTATACACACTCTCGAAATTCCTGTTGGTTTCTCCTGAAGACTTAAGAAAATAGTCACCATCACAACTCTAAGATTAACAAAATCTATAACATGAACAAATTTCACCCATTTCGAGTTTTTGTTTATTAAGGGAGAAGGTGAGGAAGGGTGTTAATGGAAATAAAACAAACTGAAGTTTTTTGTAAAAAAAAAAAAAAAAAAAAAAAAAAAAAAAATCTGCCTGGAAGACATATACTGATAGTCTTTTTATCATGAGTTTCTCTAAAACAAGCAACCAAACAAGATTAAGTGATCTCAAAGAGGTCCTGTAAGTTTCATCTTCATACAACATCCAATTGGTTCCACATCATGTCCATCCTCTTTTCTGTGATAGCAATGATGACCCATAATGCACAGAGGAAGAAACTCAAGTTCAACGAGTAAATTACGGTGGTTGTTTCATCAATCATTACCACTCCTAGCTAACTTCTAGCTCCTATTTGAAGTTTAATTTCAAAATTCTGTAAAATTTAGTAAAATCAAGAAAGTCTACTAATGGTGTAGCTGTTGTTTTAACAGCTCCATTAGGAACACTTACCATTGAAGTTGAAGGAATAGAACAAATTTTCTTCCTACTTAAAAAAAGATTTTTTAGTTTCTCAGCATCTTAATGTTCATGAAAAGGTTGGACATTAATCAAACACCTTACTGGCAAAATCTTTTGGAACATATTTTTCAGGTAATTATTGATTTGGAAGCAACAGGTTAGTACCACAACATAAATAAACAAACCCATATCCTTATCAAACACATGTAGAGACCAAATTAAGAAGATATCAGATTTCCTTTGTTTATGAGGCAAAGGATAAACCTAGACTATTAAGGATAAACCTAGACATTAATCAAACACCTTACTGGCAAAATCTGTATAGACATTAACATGTACATATATAAAATAAAAGATGAAAATCGAGTAAATTGTAAAGGGATTGAAGAATTACCAACATATGGTGCTCTTGGTTCACGATGGAATCAATATGGTCGAAGGAAGGGCCAACAGTAACTTGTAGGATTGTGGTGACAAGTAAAGAGGTTCTGGTGGTGGTAATTTATGTAGTAATTCTCTGAAATCAAGGAGATTGTTTTAGTGATGGAGATTTTAAACAAAGAAAAATAGGGTTTGTTTATCTTAAAAGAAAGGGAAAGTGGAGGATGTTAGATTACCAGACGAAAGTTCTTGGTGCTGAAGTTGGAGAAAGGGTGGGCAACCACGACTAGAATAATGGTTCCGTTGAAGACGAGGCACATGGCTTAAGGTTCGAGTGAAGGAAAACTTGAACGGTAAGGTTTTGTTGGTTGACAAAGATGGTTTGATGATTTGCCAGTTGGATTGACGACTTGTTGTAGAAGATAGTTTGCCATGGTGCGTTGTCTTTATCTTTCTTATGTTTGCTTGATTTTGTAGAAGATTAAATCGAGAATGAGAGAAAGAGATGCATACTGGTGGAGGGGGAGAAGTGAGTCTGAGGTTGCTGGCAAGGCAAGGTCGCCAAACAGATTGATTGTAGAGAGCACATAGTGAGTGAGTGTTCCTAAAAAATAAAGCCCTGGAATTAATAGTCCGTGCGATTTTGGGATAATAAATGCTCTTTTCACTTAATATTTTAAAATGAAATTTGTAGAGGACACACTTTTAAGATAAGCGTCCTCTGTGTTTATAATTCTTTTTGTTGGACACTAATTTTAGGGAACGCAAAATGTGTGTCCTTTATCCTTCAAATTTTAAAAAGCGAATATTATATTTAGGACACACAAAAAATGCATATCGTAAACTAGCACATGTCATTATTCACGTGTCATTAAAGAGTTGTTTTCTAGTAGTATGATTTGGTAAATTTCATATAAATATTTTTTTGTGTTACATTTCCTATAACCAAATATTAATAAATTATAAAGTTAATCACTAAAATTACTAAATTTATAAAAACTAACCGAAAAAATAACCATCATCTTCGAAAATTTAACAAAAATGAACATGTTTTTCGCTAAATTAACAATTTTATTTATTGTTATTTAGCAAATATTTTGTTTAATTATTTTATATAAACGTCCTTAAAAATCATATCATTACAGTGATCTTTATATTTGATTTACATACAGTTAAAATAAATAAAATTTTGATTTAGAAATATTTTTAACTGTTATATAGTTAATTTCAGTTTACTGCAGTACCCTGCAAATGTTAAAAAGCAAGCAAACTTTTTATTACAGACTGCAACAATTTGGTTTATCTCTTCTTCTGTAGATGGTTGCAGATATGGTCCACAATCTTCAAAGATTTTCGCTTTGAAAAAACAAACAACACCTAACTCTTTGGAGCCGATATGGACTCGTAATCATCATTTTGCGTCATACAGTCGTGATGGTCGTCGGTGAAAAGGAAGATAATCTTGGTGGTCTTCACCTTTAGATGGTGACGTAGGGTGTTGGTAAGGTCCACCGGGGAGAATGAACGTGAATGTGTAACCCTTTTCTATTTTAACAGCGATAAATATTAAAAAAAATTAAAGGAAATATAAAAAAAAACGAAGGCTAAAATATACAATACTGGACACGACACCAACCCGACACGAAAATAAATGAATTTAGGCTGAGTTTTTCTGCCAACCCATTTATTAAATTGGTCAAATTCGGGTTTGTAAAAAAATCCCGCATCAACCCGTGATCCGTTTAGGTTTTAAACTTATTATATATATGCATTTCGGATAACTATAAATTACTATATGTGGTCTAAGCTTACTATTGCATAGGAAAACATTTTTTTTCTTATTGATTTGCCCATGCTGTCCTGAATTGTATATTTTTTTGTGCTATTCATTTCAGATAACTATAAATTACTATATGTCGTCTAAGCTTACTATTGCGTAGGAAAACATTTTTTTCTTATTGATTTGCCCATGTTGTCCTTAATTGTGTCTTTTTTTCTTCTATATTTGCAAAAATATATGATGAATTATATTGCTGTTGTTTGTCCTTGTATATTTTGAATATGGTTTTGAGTGTATATATTTTTTGAGTCTTAGAATACAAAATATTATGAGAATTTTGTCACACGTTTCGACGGTGGTTGTAAATCTTGATAAAAGAAAGGCTTCTTCCTTATGTAAGAGAATGGAAACAACCTATTTGATTAATAAAAAATCTATTGGTTATATATTTGGGTGGGATAATGACTTAAAAGGATATTATATTTGTCGATTTGTACACATTTAGTCACTAAGCTTTTTTCGTCCACATTTACCCCTTCAACTTGTTAAATTATACACATTCAGTCCTTATTACTCCAGATTAGCCGGTAAAAATAACTTAATAGAGTAATATATTTCTCATTTTGTACACATTTTGTCCATAATATTTTTGTACACATTTACTCCTTAATATTTTTTTTTGTTGTAAAAATAAGTCATTTTTGTTTTTGTACTCATTCAGTATTTATGAATGATTTCTTTCGGTTTTTCTCATGACATCTTACGTGGGACAATCATTAATGAGATGTTGTAAGCTTTTGATGCTTATGCCCATCGCGATCTCGACTACTTTGTTGCTTAGGTCATGTGTTCTAAACATCGTAACTTCTTCATACAATCTTGGATTTTAATGATCTTTATATCCATGTGTTCGTATTTTAGACTACTACAGCTTCCGTTTAGATTACTTCCGTTAAAAAGTAATATATTTTTACTTATGATCTTTATATCCATAAGTTTTTTTATGAATACATGTATGAATGTTTTTTTTATAAAATCGTAAGTAAAAATATTACATTTTAACAGGAGTAATCTTAAGCAAAGTTATAGTAGACTCAAAAAACGAATAAATGGATATAAAGATCGTTAAAATATGATATTGTATGAAAAAGTTACGTCGTTCAGAACATAAGACCTAAGCCAAACCATAAGACCTACACAACCAAGCAGTCGAGATCGCGATGGACATAAGCATCAACAACCCCAAACACATCATCAATGATTGTTACATGTAAGATGACGTGAGAAAAACCTAATGAAATCATTCAGAAGTACTGAATGAGTAAAAAAATGACTTATTTTGAAATAAAAAAAAAATATTAATGACTAAATGTGTACAAAAATATTAAGGACTAAATATGTACAAAATGAAAAATATATTACCATATTAAGTCATTTTTTCCGGCTAACATAGAGTAACTGGTTATAAGGACTGAATGTGTGAAGTTTAACAAATTGAAAGGGTAAATTTGGACGAAAAAAAAACTCGGTGACCAAATGTGTATAAATCGAAAAATATATTACCTTTTTTTAGTTATTATCCCTATTCAGATAAAACATTACATTTACTTAGGCCCCGTTTGATAGTTGCTGACTGAGAAAGTTCTGACTAAAAAATGTCTGTCTAGATAAAAAATCCTGACTGAGTAAGAAATCATGTTGTTTGATTGTACATCTGACTGAATGTTTTGAGTGATGAAAAATGACCATTTTACTCTGTTGTTATATATAGTGATGGATTAAATTGGTGAATAATTATAAAAACATACATATTGTCATACAAAATGTAAATTGCACACATTATTTGATCCAAATTCTTCTCACTACATAAATTTTTTTTCTACTAATCAAACATGTAGTAACAAAACCATAAGCATTATTTGATCCAAATTCTACTCACTACATAAAACAATTTGATCCAAATTCTTCTCTTTATCAAACATGTAGTAATAAAACGATAAGCATTATTTGATCCAAATTCTTCTCACTATCTAAAACAATTTTCTACTAATCAAACATGTAGTAACAAAACCATAAGCATTATTTGATCCAATTTCTTCTCTTTATCAATCAATTTATGAACAAAACGAAGTGTAATCTCCACTTTCTTCTCACTACATCACTTTCTCACCAAAGTGATTGCATAGCTTATAAACAAACTGATTGCATAGCTATAAACTTTCTCGCCAAATTCTTCTCTTTATCAATCAATTTGATCCTAACTTCACATGGAACAACTCCTATTTCAATTTTCAAAATCTAACCTCTAACTGTGGTGAAATTGAATGAGTATATCATTTTGAAGCATCTAAATTCATCAATTACAATAATCTATTACATGAATTGTATGCAAAAAAAATGTTTTGTGGTAGTGTGGCAGCGAGAGAAACTGAAAAAGATAACCGATTTTGATTTCATAGCACAAACAATCTATTTCATAACATCAAAGCATACCCGATTTTGATTTCAAAAATTATTAACATACAAGGAGAAGAATAGCATCTGTTTTGATGAATTATAGTAGCCGATCGGAGATGGGGACCTCTCTTCAGCGGGTGAGATGGTGGCGATATGGGGGCTTGATTGCGGCTAAATGGTGGCGAGAAAGCAGCGACCGGCGCCGGCGATACGACGGGGAACCTTTGATGGAGGAGGCGTCGATTTGTGTCTGTGTGCTTTTTTTAGGTTATGATAATGGGTAATGGGGGAACAAACAATACAAAGGAGGGTAGAGGAGGGTAGGAACGTCTTTATTCCTGGTCAGTAAATGATACAAAGCTGACCCGGTAAGAAAAAATACCCATACGTCTGACCGAGAAAGCCAACTATCAAACAGCGACTGTCTGACAGAGTCAGCGCAAATTGCTGACTCAAACCGGGTCAGACAGGTATCAAACACACCCTTACTTGGTATACTACTCAACATTTAGTTCATGTGTAATCTATTTTTGTTTATGATCCACGAACTCGAACGTGACCCACAAACCCAAATCTGACCAACAACCCACGAACCCATATAAATAAATGGGTTGATGGGTGGTGTCTGGGTTGATATTTCAAACCCGCCAATCCATGATGTGTATAGTTAAGTAGGTCGTGTTTGGGGGTTACTGTAGTGTGATCCGTCAATCCGAACATGACACGATTGACAACCTAAGCTACATACATCGCTCTTTTTAAATTTGACAAGAACCTAATTCATAACTAAAATAACTCAAAAAGACTGAACCTTGGGGTTTGGAAATTTATTGTAAGATAAGATTTTCATGAGTTATGAATTCAAAAAGATAAAGAAAAAAAATAAAAAAGCACAAAAATTAATATAACAAATGGATTTCCCTCCCTTATAATCGTATTTTATTACAATGTTGTATTAAAAGGGAATCTCCTCATTCCACTAACAATTATCCATGTCCCGACAAATCTTGACCTCGTAGTAATCACCCACCGCCAAACAAAAAGTTTTGGTTTTCGTCCTAGTACTTGTTACCCAATCCTAACCACTCCAGACTTCAAGTCTTCAACCCAATTGATTTGTACACCAATACAGAAATTCAACGTCTTTATCGCATGGAGAAGAAACAAGTGGTAATCATTGGAGCTGGAATTAGTGGTCTTGTAGCATGTAAATACTGTCTTTCCAAAGGCTTTGATCCGATTGTTTTCGAGTCTGATGGAGATATTGGTGGGGTATGGACTAAAACCATACGAACCACTAAGCTACAAACATTCAAAGGGATGTACCAGTTTTCAGACTTCCCATGGCCTTCTTCAGTGATTGATGACTACCCTACACAAGACCAAGTCCTAAGTTATCTTCGCTCCTATGCCACTCATTTTGACTTGATGAAGCATATTCGATTCCATTCCGGAGTGAAAGAAATTGACTTCCATGGAGAATCCTCGCATATGTGGTCGCATTGGAATGGAATCAACCAAACTTTTCCGCAAGGTAAATGGAAAGTCACTGTTGAGACAAGTCAAAGTCAAACACCATCCACGAAGGTAAGTGGAATTCACAAAATTCTTTGAGTGATTGATTCCAACATTCGATCTTAAACTCACGGGATTTAATTTCAAGTATTTACTTTTTGTTGTAGATACCACAATTAGTTTTTCTTTTTCCTAAAACTTCATAACAAATTTGGCTATAATTAATATCATAGTGCGTATGTTTCTTTTTTAATTTTTAAATTTTGTAAGTTGTTTAAAGTTTGTTTCATAATGTGTTGTCATGTGCGCGCGGATAACAAATTTCAAGCATTTCCTCCTTGTTGAAGATACAACAATTAGTTGCTTGAAAGATGATTTTAAGAAATGATCAATAAATGTCATTCATCATTATTTACATTCGAAATCCTTTGACGGATTTACAAACCAAACAGAAGCATACAAACCAATGAAATTGAATTTCATTATCCTGCCAACTAAACATGTGACACATTTTTACTTTCTTTAGATTCCAATTCCTTTGAGAGATTAAAGTTACTTCCAAAACAGGTGTACGAAGCAGATTTTGTGATTTTGTGTGTGGGAAGATTCAAAGATGTTCCAAACATACCATCATTCACTCACGACACAAGCCCGGAAGTTTTCCATGGCAAAGTAATTCACTCCATGGACTATTCTGCTATGGATCATGAAAGAGCTAAGCAATTCGTTAAAGGGAAGAGAGTTGTTGTTGTAGGGTTCCAAAAACAAGGGCTTGATATCGCGATGGAATGTTCATCAGAAAATGGTTCGATGCACATGATCATAATCTATCTACAATTGCATACAACATATTTAGATGAAGTATATATATTACGTACTATGTTTCACTTACGACCAAATATGCAACATGCAACATTATGCCCATAAATTTTCATCATTCGTGCTAGTTGCATAAATTGATAAAAACTTAAGCATAATGTTTAATACATTTGTAAAAGTGTTTAGATGTTTTCAAATTAAATGGTAAAAAAAGCGAGACATGGTTGCATAATTGGTTAAAGAATGAAACGTTGCATTTATATAACCGTATCTGGTTTTCCTTAGCTTCGTTTCTGATGATATCAGGACCAGAAAATCCGTGTACCATTGTATACAGGAAAGACCGATGGAAGATGTCTGATTTCAGTCCATGGGGAATTCCGTTGCAATATTTATATTTAAACCGCTTTTCAGAGCTTATGGTACATAAACCCGGAGAAGGTTTTCTACTCGGTATGTTGGCAACCCTTCTATCACCTCTTGTAAGCACCCCTTATCTGAGCTTGAGCTTAAGGCTCAATTACTTCTCTATTATAACATTCTACTTTCCTTGGTTTTATTACAACATTGTATTTTTTTTATTATTTTTCCTTATATTATGAACTAGTTGTTTTGCCATGTATTAAATAGGTTTATTCAAAAAAATAAACTAACATGAAGATGTAACAATTTTGAAAATTTAATTAATAAAATAAGTAAAATATTTAATTATTAAAATTCGGGTATTTGTTTATCTTTTAAATTTAAACAAATAACTTAAATAAATAAACAAGTAAAATAATTAGATTCAATTTAGAAATTTAGAAATTATAAGAAAAGTTAGCATTAATAAATATTATATTTTCATTTTTTTTTTTCTTATTAGAATATTATGTTTTAAAACATCTCTCAGTTAAGTTATAGCAATAAAAATTGTTTTGTATATAGACAACAGGGTGAATTTTCAATGTATAATCATGTAATAGGAAGAAATAAAAGCAAGATGGTAGAATAAACAAATCAATAAAAGTATGTTTTTATATCTTGTACCAGAGGTGGGGTATTTCAAAGCTGGTCGAAACCCATATAAAAAAGAATCTTCCTCTAGCGAAATTCAACATGGTACCTGAGCGTAGCTTCTCCAATGATATGCGTTCGTGTTTACTTGCGGCAATGCCCAAAGACTTCTTCAACCGAGTCGAAACCGGAAGAATTCACTTACAGAAATCTCCCGGTTTTGGATTTTACAAGGATGGCATCGTGGTCGATGGAGGAAATAAACAGATTCAAACGGATATAGTCATATTAGCTACCGGATTCAAAGGGATTCACAAGCTCAAAAACATTTTCACATCACAAGATTTTCGCCACTTCATTGCGGTTTCACCAGATTCCCGTGTTTCTCTCTACAGGTGAGCAAGGCACATGAACCATACAATCTGTCACTAAAAATAGGCCATTAGCTCCGGATTCACTGTCACTAAAATGGGTCATTATTGATGTATTGATGAATTAGCGACACATTCGAGGCCAAAATCTGTGAGGAACTTTTTAGCAATGAGCAAATCCGTTGCAAAGAGTTAAGTGACATTAATGCTGAGAAATCTAGCATGCTTTTTAGCCTGAAATGCATGCTAGAAAATTTAGGGATATTTTTCATGATGAGGTTTAGAATGGCCTTTATGTCTTTTGCACGGTGAGACAAAATATTGCACTTTTTGCCCCACCAACAACAAATTGAATCTAATTGACGTTTTGTTATATCCAAAACTGCATAAAAAAAAAAACATGCTTGCAAACACAAACAACATGCTAATCTTTTGTATTGCATTAGGGAATGCATTCAGCCAAGAATACCACAATTAGCTGTAATTGGATTCTCGGAGAGTTTTTCAAACCTGTTCACATCGGAAATAAGGTGCAGATGGGTTGTAGAGCTTCTCGATGGGGGATTCAAGCTACCAAGCATTGAAGAAATGGAGAAAGATATCTCAAATTGGGATGATTATATGAAGAAATCCTCTGGTGAATACTATCAGAGGTCATGCATAACAGCTTTGGATATATGGTATAATGATCAACTCTGCAAAGACATGGGTTGGAACCCTCGACGTAAAAAGGGGTTTTGGGCCGACTTATTTCAACCTTATGGTCCCATGGACTATGCTAATCCATAAATTCATAAAAACCATGACTTGCGCATGAATAATAAGGACTTTGTTATGGAGCTAATTGTGAAATGTAGCAATGCATTTTGTCTTGTTGCTCATGTGAACGATTTACTATACTTTTACCAATAATAGCCACGTTCTTGTAATTCTCTACCATTTAAATCACGATAGACTCCATTTGAGAAAATTGTAAAGGGTAAGTGTTATATATGCTGTCATTTTTGTAATTTATTGGCCTTATTTGAAAAGTTTAAGGTTTAAGGTTCATAAACTATTATGAAGTTGTGTGCAAATTGTAGCGTTGTAGGACCAACAACTATTATTCCGTGTACTCGGGCGATTGAAAGGGTTTCTTTTCTAATGACTAAATTCCTCTAACAAAAGAAAACTGCAAAAACACGAGACATTTTGTGACTTCACAAAAAGTAACATCGCCCTAAGACTTCATATGAAAAGTTGAGACAATACTTTTTAGAGTAAATTACACGAATCGTCCCTCGTGTAAGTGTCAAAATACACATTTAGTCCTTATTTTCAAAAATTAACTCGGATCATCTCCGATATGTTTAAAAGTTGCATGCTTCGTCCCTGCCGTTAATGGTGTTAAGCTCTACTGTTAAACCAAGGTAAAATGACATATTTACCCTTATTTTTAGAATTATAATTATTTAAAAAATACAAACTAAAAACTTCTTCCACTTGTCAACTTCACACAACTCGTTCTGGGATCAAAGTTTTGGCTTTCAGCAGCTTTCCAGATTATACATTTCGATTTCGTAATAGAGGGTTCGATCTCGTTTCATCAGAAGACCATGAAATGTTCGAGTTCATTCCCAAAAAAGTCAACCCAAAATTCTCCATTAACGGAGCTGGTGTTGAGTTGTTTGAACAATTTTTTTTTGAGCTTTTGGAGTTCCTGAATCAGGTACCACTTCTTTTGTAGCAGATTTGGAAATCAATAGAAGCCATTTTCTTAAACCTTAACAATTAACATCTTAAATCCCACATTCCTACCCTCACAACCAAGGCAAGAGATCTTGTTACAGACCCAACTCGTTCAATTTCCATTTCTTCATATTTTTGTTCTTGAAGAAAATCAAATTTTATGTTCTTGTTTTTGAAGAACCGCCCCTTCCACCATCGACCTATTAGTGTATATGTATTATTATATGTAGCCCATTTGTATTAGTTTAGCCCACGTAGTTGCTGTAGCCCATTACTTGTATTTGTATTTATTCTTTTGAGTAATGAAAATCACGCAGGGGAAATACCAATTTGTCATGGTATCAGAGACTAGTTCCCAGAAAACCTACTTTCCTTCTTCTCCATCTTCCTCTCGATCTTACTGTTGTCGGGCCTAAACCTAGTCGCCGACTAACCCACCCTCCATCTTCTTCTCAATCTTAACAATGGTTGGTGAAACCTCCAATCCCAAAAATCAGAAACCCTATGGTGCTCTCAATATCAAGACTTATGTTCCTATAATTCTTGATCTCAATGAACTCAACTATGATGCATGGCGGGAATTATTTGAAACCCATTGTCGTGGCTTTGGTGTTCGTGATTTTCTCACAAGTGATTCCAAACCCACTTCTGACAAAGATGAAGAATGGTTCACTCTTGATTCTGTGGTTAAAACGTGGCTCTATGGCACCCTCACACAATCCCTTCTCAACATGATTCTCACAAAGAACTCCACATCCCATACGGTTTGGCTAAGTCTTGAAAATCTCTTCCGGGATAACAAGGACGCCAGAGCAATTGAACTTGACAGTGAACTAAGAAGCATGACACTAGGCGATCTTTCCATTGCTCAATATTGCCAACGAATGAAGTCCATATCAGATCTCTTGGCGAATATTGACAACCCTATACCCGAGAAAACACTCGTTGCTCATCTTCTCAATGGCCTCTCTCCTCAATATGAACACATTGCCACCCTCCTACGCCACCGAGATCCTCTACCCACTTTTCTTCAAGCTCGCTCAAAACTTTTGGTTGAAGAACAAAGGTTCAAGAATTCTCGCCCTCCTCAAGCATCCCACTCGGACCACCCATCATCCCCATCTGTTCTTCTTGTTGGTAACAACAACCGCAACAGCTCCACCTCATCCCGTGGAAATCGCCACCCCAACCAGCAGCGACGCCATGGCAGCCACAACACCGAGCAGCAGCAACGCCGCCAGCCTTCTGCTGCGTCTTCTGCAAGTCATCAGTCACAGCAGCTGCCTTGGCAGCAATACCAGCTGCCTTGGCATCCCTTCCCATGGAGGTACCCCCCGTTCTGGCCCGGATACCCACCTAGCAACCTCAGTCCTCAACAGCCCCGTCGCTTCTCTGCCACAACTCCACCAACTACTCAACCACCAAGCATCCTTGGCCCTCCACCATCACCCTCTTCTACTGCTACTACACCTGGACATGTCGCTGCCCACGCTCTCCATACCTCGATCTCTCCTACCCTTCAACCTCCGTGGCAATGGTTCCCTCCAATGGCACAAGATCAACCGACTGATTTAACTCAAGCTTTCAACTCCATGTCGCTGAATGATGGAACCGACGCAAACTGGTACATGGATATGGGAGCAACTTCACACCTCGCCTCCGATACAGGTAGTCTCTCGTCTATTACAAATAATTGCAATATAAATTCCGTTTTTGTTGGCAATGGACAATCTATTCCCGTTACTCACTCTGGACAGTCTAAATTACACACTCCTCATAGACCCTTACATCTTCATAACATCCTTGTCACACCCAATATTATCAAAAACTTAATCTCTGTGCGTCGTTTTACGTCTGATAATAAAGTTTCTATTGAATTTGACCCATTTGGATTTTCTGTGAAGGATTTGGCAACCCATCAGGTCCTGCTTAGGTGTGACAGTTCTGGCGATTTATATCCTGTTCCTTCGTCTCTTCAGTCTTCCGTTGCCCTCGTCGCTGACAGCTCATCTTTATGGCATCAACGACTTGGCCACCCGGGCGCTAGTGTTTTCAATAAATTGGTTTCCAGTCATTTTATTTCATGTAATAAGACTTCGTCTCATATCAATTGTCCTGCGTGTCAGCTTGGAAAACACATTAGATTACCTTTTGTTAAATCAAACTCGAATGTTTATGCTTGTTTTGACATTATACATTCTGATTTGTGGGAATCTCCGATTCCAAGCACCAGCGGCATAAAGTACTATATTATTTTTCTTGATCATTTCTCCCATTTTTTATGGGTTTACCCGTTACGATATAAATCTGATGTTTTTGGTAAATTTTTACACTTTCGTGCCTGCATTCAAAATCAATTTCAAACTGAAATCAAACAATTTCAATGTGATCACGGGGGTGAATTTGATAACAAACACTTTCATAATTTTTTTGATCAGCATGGAATCTCCTTTCGTTTCTCATGCCCTCGCACTTCCCAACAAAATGGAAAGTCGGAACGTATGATTCGGACTATAAACAACATAATTCGTACCTTATTATTCCAAGCTCATCTTCCATCCACGTTTTGGGTTGAAGGGCTCCACATGGCCACCCACCTTCTCAACATCATACCCTCATCCTCCATAAATAATGACGTTCCTTTCACCAAATTATACCAAAAACCTCCGCAATTCTCTCATCTTCGTGTCTTTGGTTGTCTTTGTTATCCACATATTCCAACTCCTCACAAACTTGCTCCAAGATCCACTCCTTGCATCTTCCTTGGTTACCCTTCAAATCACTGTGGGTTTAGATGTTTTGACCTTACTACTCGAAATATTATTATATCTCGCCATGTGGTCTTCAAGGAAACAGTCTTTCCTTTTAAATCCTTTTCTCCAAATCATCCTCCCTCATACTCTTTCCTTGATACATCTCCTTCTGACATTTCTCCTTCGTATCGTGACATTTTTTTTCCAACACTTCTCAACCCGACTCCCCCACTCCTCCTTTTGGTTCCCCTACAACCGAAAACCCTAGCCCAATGCCCTCGGATACCACTCCTGACACCACTCCTCTTAATCACGGGTCTCCCACAACTGAGGACCCCATACCTACTCCCTCCACTCATCCCATGGTCACTCGCTCTCATGTTGGCATTTCTAAACCCATCCAACGCCTAAATCTACACACCACTACCAAATCTCCCATGCCTAAATCTCACCTCCAATCCCTTCAAGACCCTAATTGGTCCATTGCCATGCAAGATGAATTTCGTGCTCTTATTGATAATCAGACGTGGACTCTTGTTCCAAGGCCCCAAGGAGCCAATATTGTTCGCTCTATGTGGTTATACAGGAAGAAACATAAGGCGGATGGCTCCCTTGAACACTATAAAGCGAGATTGGTAGCGAATGGAAAAAGTAAACAACCCGGGATTGATTGTGAGGAGACCTTTAGCCCGGTAGTTAAACCGGCTTCCATTCGAACTGTTTTGAGCATTTCTGTCTTTCGACAATGGCCTATACACCAGCTCGATGTCAAAAATGCATTTTTACACGGCCATCTCCATGAGACTGTCTACATGCACCAGCCACCAGGATTTCGAGACTCTACTCATCCTGACTATGTGTGCCACCTTTAGAAGTCTCTTTATGGTTTGAAACAAGCACCTCGTGCATGGTTTCAACGCTTTGCTTCTTACATCACCAACATCGGCTTCACACACAGCCGTTGCGACTCTTCTTTGTTTATTTTTTGCAGGGGAACTGAAGTAGCATATTTGCTACTATATGTGGATGACATTCTCCTCACAGCTTCCACCACGGATCTCATGCAGCGCATCATTTCTATTCTAGCATCTGAGTTTGCCATGAAGGATCTAGGAGACTTATCATATTTTTGGGTATTGCAGTCACGCGTGACAACAAGGGTATATTCCTCTCTCAACGCACATATGCGATGGAACTTCTTGAGAGAGCCAACATGTCTAACTGCAACCCTTCTCGCACACCCGTCGATACTCAATCCAAACTGGATCATTCAGGCCCTCTAGTTTCGGACCCTTCTTTATATCGCAGCTTGGCGGGTGGTCTTTAGTACCTCACATTCACCCGTACGGACCTCTCCTATGTCGTGCAACAGATTTGCCTCTTCATGCACGACCCTAGGGAACCACACCTTCATGTATTAAAGCGTATTCTACGTTATGTACGTGGTACCCTTGATTATGGACTCCAGCTACACCCATCCTCAACTACGGGCCTCATTGCGTACTCTGATGCAGACTAGGGAGGGTGCCCGTCCACTAGACGCTCCACTAGTGGCTACTGTGTGTTTCTTGGTGACAATCTTCTGTCATGGTCCTCAAAACGCCAACCAACCATCTCTCGTTCGAGTGCAGAAGCTGAATATAGAGGTGTCGCCAATGCTGTAGCTAAAACCTGCTGGCTACGCAATCTACTACGAAAACTTCAATCTCCGCTTGCCAAAGCAACCATTGTCTACTGTGACAATGTCAGTTCTGTGTACTTATCATCAAATCCTGTTCAGCACCAACGCACCAAACATATAGAGATGGATATCCATTTTGTTCGAGACAAGGTTGCTACAGGTCAAATCCGTGTTCTTCATGTCCCTTCATCTCTACAGTACGCCGACATCTTCACCAAGGGACTGCCATCATCTCTCTTCACGGATTTCAGATCCAGTTTGAGCATTTTCCCTCGACCTCCTGCTCAAACTGCGGGGGTGTATTAGTGTATATGTATTATTATATGTAGCCCATTTGTATTAGTTTAGCCCACGTAGTAGCCCATTACTTGTATTTGTATTTATTCTTTTGAGTAATGAAAATCACGTAAGGGAAATACCAATCTGTCACGACCTACTGCCAACCACCATTCATCTCCCAGCTTCTCCAATACCAAAGCCAAAAACCAGATTCATGAATACCACAGTCCATAACCGAGAAAAATCAAACAAAATCCCAAATCAAATTAAACCTAGAAAATTGATGACTTAATAATCAAAAGGAAATACTTCAAGCTTCTTGAAGGACATATAAAAGAAAAATTGGAGAAATCGAAGTCGAAATAACCTTTCAAGAATCGGAAACAAAGGCCTAACATCAAATTCTCTTACTGGTTCTCTATACTCCTCACCCTCTTCTTCAACATTCTTATTGGTGTTCTTCAACGTGCCACCACCCCTTCCTCCCCTCTCCATCTTAGCGAGATTACCAAATGGTGGAACCGATTGAGGATTCTTAAAAGATATGTAGACGGTGCATAGTAGAGAGAAGAAAGCCATACATGTGAGCAGGGATAAAATAGGGAAGTTACGGGTAAGGAAGAGAGAAAGGTGGAGCTTGGAAGGGAAGAGAGAGTGATGTGGCACGTCGGAGTCCATTGCAGAGGTGAGAGGCTGGAAGAGGGATGAAGCGAGCATGATGTTCTTGGAGGAGAATTCATCGGAGAGAATTTCGATTTCGATTGGATCATCTTCGTCAAGTGTGTAATCTAAGAGGATTTGAAGGGCTAATGGGGTTGATTGGATCTTCTCTGCATCGGAGAGATGAGAATGGGGGAGTCAATAGAGTTAGAGTTTAATGTTTTTATTTATTTATTTTCTTTCTTTTTATGTTAGAAGACTAAATTACCCCTGTCATGCTGGTCACTTAACGGAAAAACAAATGGCTAACGATATTAGGAACAAAACGTGCAATTTTTAAACATATTAGGGACGGTCCGAGTTAATTTTGGAAAATAGGGACTGAACGTGCATTTTGGCACCTGCACGAGGGATGATTCGTGTAATTTACTCTACTTTTTATTTGACAAAATTGCAAAAATGGTCCTGTGGTTTGTCAATTTCTTTAGATAAGGTCTAAAAAAAATTATTAGCAAAAAAATCATTATTTGGTGGTTTAGCTGTGATTTTGGTCCTTATTTCGTTAACTTTAACATTTGACTGTTAACTTTTTTAAAATGACAAGTTTACTCTCAGTGACTATTTTTGCAGTTATCTCTTTTTAACAAATTACAAGGACCATTTCTACAATTTTTCTTTTTAAATTTATTGAATTATTATATATTAATTCTTCTTTCTTTTTAATTTTATTGAGCTATTATACATTAATTTTTTTTTATTTTATTGAACTATTATACATTAATTTTTTTTGAATTTTATTTTTATTGGATTAATTTTTTATCTGATTATTATATATCATTTAATTTTATATTTTAATATATAATATTTATATATTAATAAATATTATATTATTATATTATTAATTTCTATTAGCTATTTTTAAAAAAAATTCTATTGGATTATTTTTTTTATAAAGTGTTAGAATTTTTATTGGCATATTACATTTAATTTATTATATTCTATATATAATAAATAATATTTTAGCGGATCATTAATTTTTCTGAATGTATAATATTAATTCTTTTTGATTTATTAGTTCTACCATAAAGTCTTTGGAATACGCAAAAGCACTGTATCCATTGTCGAAAATAGTCGGGACCACTGTTAATCACCTTCATCGGAGGTCCAACGAAAACACTACCAACCTCTTTCACCCAACGCCGCTATCTAGTAGCCACTTGCGACAACCCCTTCACAATTCGTCAGAATCCTTTATATTTGCCACTAAGCTGATCGTCGATTCTAATCCATTCTAATGTCACAAACTCACAGATCTGGACATGTTAGGCCAACATAACACGTAAAGTTGCTAAATTTACGTGCATGCATGGTGTTATGGAACTTAAACACCCAAAACTAAGCTAAAATGGAGACCTAGTGCATGAAGTAGGGTCATGTCTTAATAAAGGTGGCAACTTAGAGCTTCTAAAGCTCAAGAGAGCCCATATCTTAAGTCCTAACTCCACTAAGAGCCTAAAACTCGGAAATGACCTTGGAAATGGCCCAAAAGTGACAACAAGCAAGCTTAAATGAAGATCTAAGTGAAAAGGAGCTAGAGTATAAGCTTTATACCTCTAACAAGTTTGAAATGCAACCCAAGCTCTAGATCTTCTGCCTTCTCCTTGGATCTTCTAGCCTTTCCTTTCTCCTTCTAACTTTAAATCACAAAATGGCAAGAAAAATAGCTCAAGAACACGCAAGGTTGATTAGGGTTTCGAAAGTAGGGTGTGGAGGTGATGGAGGCTGGGGTGAAGGCTAAATAAGGTGCTTAAATAGGGTGCAAACCCCAAATCTAGGATTTCACCGTGGCTAAGCTACTCGCCGAGTCGATAACTAAAACCTCGCGCATAGTCTGCCCTCTACTCGACGAGTTAGGGCCAGCAACTCGTCGAGTCCTTCTTTCAAAATACATAAATAATTAAATTAAATACGTACCAGGGAAATGGGTGTTACAAGACTCCTCAATAGACTAAAAAAAAGAGAAGTGTTAGGTAATCCAAGAGATACAAAATAATTTACAAAAAAGGTTTTGTTCTAACTACTTTGGTTCACAGACTCGTTTCTGTTTTGAAATTTTTAGGATAACCAATTATAAAATGACCTTTTAGACCACAGTGCTTACAATGAACCCCTTGATTAGAATTATTATAATTGAACATCTTGTTAAATTTACTATTAAATACAGCAGGTTAAGACTTAGCTAAAGATTGTGAACTGGACAAAGATCCATTTCTTTGATGATATTTCACACAGGAAATTATAGAAAACGCATATTTCACATTGGGTAAAGGATCCATATGAAGAATACGACTTTTAACTTGACTATAAGGGTCATCAAGCCTACTTAATAACTTTATGAGTTTCACTGGTTTAGAATCATCATTTAGTTTAGTAGTAGCCTCACAAGTTCACTTAGTAATACTAGTAAGCCAATAAAATTCTTTCCATAATGAATAAATCTTATTGAAGTAGTCAGATAAAGACATTTCATTCTGTTTAAAGAATTGATTTGTTGATGTATATTAAAAAGCATAGAACCATCTTATTTATTGTAAGTTTCAAACAAATCCTTCCAAATGGCTTCAACTACTTCAAATAAAGCATGACTAGCATAAATGGAATCATATATAGTGTAACGACCCAAAATACGACCCAAAATTTTTTGTTTTAATATTACTAAAAACCACAACATCATCTGTTATATAATAAAACCGTGAATCATATGTCTCAAAATATCATAGTAAATGTATTAATTCAAACTGAAGTTAATATCACATTAAAATATCTAAATAAAATTTCCAGGAATAAACTGCAACTATGGTGTGTGCCATGCCATCATCACGAGCTCTTCCCCTTGGTAGCGGAAGTACCTAAAACCAACACTGAAACTGTAAGCACAACGCTTAGTGAGCTCCCCCAAACTACCACATACCATACAATAACATATAAACAACTATTGGGCCTTGCCCACTGCATTGGACTGAAGTCCGGAAACTGCATCAGACCGAAGTCTGGAACTAACCAGGGTCTTGCCCTCTGCATCGGACTGAAGTCCGGAACTAACTGGGACCCTGTCCCCTGCATCAGACCGAAGTCCGGAACTAACTGCATCGGATTCAAGTCCTGAACTGACTGAGACCCCGTCCCCTGCATCAGACCGAAGTCCGGAAACTGATTGAACGTAGCATAGCATAAACATATCAACTAGCATGAACACATACATTGAATACTACATCGGACCAAATTCCAGAACACATAACACAAAACATGCTTGAATCACAAAGACATCAACCACTCTAACTACTGCATTGGACCGAGGTCCGGAACTACTGCTAACAAAACGGGTCAGCATTGTGGTCGTAGACCCGTTCCTAATGGAAGGAAACTCACCTCGTAATGCTGGCTGCTGAGATACTGGCTCTAAAACTGGCTGACTGGTGCTCCGCAACTCCCCGGCTACAAATCCCATAAACACTAAATCAAATACTGATAACAAATTTCAGGGTAAAATGACTATTTACCCCTAAACAAGTCACCCTCTAGGTCAAAGTCCACTTTCAGTAGACCGGACTCGCTGAGTTGGACCGCCAACTCGCCAAGTCCCCATCATCTATTCTAATCCTCTAATCGCTTCTACTCGTCGAGTTTGGCAAAGACTCGACGAGTTCTTCTTCGATACTAACATCGAATCTAATCTCCATACGACTCACCGAGTTGTATGAACAACTCGTCGAGTTCCCTTTCAACAGAAGAACACACCCAGTCTTTGACTCGTCGAGTCCGACTGCTTCCAAATCCAAGTGTTAACTCACTGAGTCCTTACTCTACTCACTGATTCACCCTAAACTCTCAAATCGGTGAAAAACCGAGGACTCGCAACTCAACTCGCCGAGTTTGAAGAACAACTCGCCGAGTCCCAAGCATGTCGTTACTAAACAGTCGATTTTTCTCAATTCCAATGCATCCAATTCATAGATCTGGGTTCCTAGGAATGATTTCACACGTAACGTTTCTAACTTTACGTTCATGCATGCTCATGATAAGCTAAAATGCCCAATAAGAAGCTAAAAGAGGTGATCTAGGTTTGGAATCGGTGTTTAGCTCAATAAAGGTGGCAACCTTGAGCTCAAAGAGTCCATAAATGCTTAGATCTGAACCCATTCATCTTAACTTCCCATAAATCGACCTTAATGTCTAGAAAATGGCTCAAAAGAAACACTAGAAAGCTTTTAAGAATATCTACATGATGACAAGTCGAAATTCAAGCTTTATACCTTAATGGAGGCTGAAATGACACAAGAAACTCAGATCTCCTTTGCTCCTCTTGAAAACCTCTTTTCTCTCTTCTTCTTCTAATTTCAAAAATGCACCAAAAATCCTTCACAATATGAGAAATACTCCAAAAAGCTTAAAGGGAGGCTAGGGTTTAGTAAGGGACGCTCTAAGGGTGATGGAGGTTGGTTTAGGGTACATAAATGTGTTTAAATAGGGTGCAAACCCTTGAAAGTAGGGCTTCATCCAGATAGGCAGACTCGCTAAGTCCCAGCATATCGACTCGCCGAGTAGCCAACGTAAATCGTGTGGTCATCCCGCTTCTACTCGACGAGTCGGGCTACAGACTCGTCAAGTACCCCTTAAGAAATGTAGATACTTTAATTAAATTACATATTAGAAATGGGGTGTTACAACTCTCCCCCACTTATCTAAGACTTCGTCCTCGAAGTCTGCTGCTGCTGAATCCGAAAATAACTTAGGATAATGCTCCCTCATCTCCCCCTCGGTCTCCCACGTCCGCTCTGAACCCTTTCGGTGCTGCCACTGCACCTTCACTAACTGAACCACCTTATTCCTCAACGTCTTCGTCTTCCGATCTAAGATCGCAACTGGTCTCTCAATATAATTCAGGCTGCTATCAACCTGAATATCCTCTAAGGGTACAACTGCTGACTCATCCACCAAACACTTCCTCAACTGAGAAACATGGAAAGCGTTGCGGATTTGGCTAAGCTCTGCTGGAAGGTCCAACCGATAAGCACCCTGACCCACCCGGGCCAAAACCCTAAATGGACCAATGAACGTGGGGCCCAGCTTAACCCCTCTTCCAGAACCTGATAACACCCTTCCAGGGTGATACCTTCAGGAGGACCGTATCGCCCACCTGAAACTCCAAGTCCGAACGCCTCCTATCCGCGTGACTCTTCTATCGACTCTGCGCAGTCTGCAATCTTCTATGGACCTGCTGGATCAATTATGTGCTCTTTAGCACAACCTCGGTACTCCCGATGACTCGCTGACCGACTTCGCCCCTAACAAATCAGGGTCCTACACTTTCTCCCTTAGAGCATCTTGAAAGGAGGGCGGTCAATACTAGCGTGATAACTTTTGTTATAGCAAAATTCTGCTAAAGGAAGATACGTATCCCAACTGCCAATAAAATCTAGGACACATGCCCGAAGCATGTCCTCAAGAGTCTGAATCGTCCTATCGCTCTGCCCATCCGTATAGGGGTGGAAAGCGGTGCTAAAATGAAGACGAGTTCCCATCTCGTCATGAAACCGCTTCCGAAACCTGGAAGTAAAACGAACGTCTTGGTTTGATACTACTGATACAGGTACCCCATGCCGTGCCACTACCTCGCGTACATAAATATCGGCTAGCTTCTCGGCCGATATGCTCTCCTGAATTCGTATGAAATGCGTGCTCTTTGTCAGCCGATCCACTATGACCCAAATCGAGTCAACTCCACGTGCGGTTCTGGGAAGCTTAGTGATGAAATCCATAGTGATATCCTCTCATTTCCACACAGGAATGTCTAACGGTTGCATCTTGTTGTGGGGTCTCTGGTGTTCTGCCTTGACCTTCCTGCAGGTCAGGCCTCTCTCTACGTACCAGGCTATGTCCCGCTTCATGTAGGGCCACCAATAATTGGGTCGAAGATCTCTATACATCTTCGTCGCCCCTGGATGGATGGAGAACCGGGAATTATGGGCCTCATCCATCAACACCTGCCGTACTCCTCCCCAATACGGCACCCAGACTCTCCCATGAAGGGTCAACAATCCTCGACTGTCATAATCGAAAGAAGCTACTCGACCCACAATCCTCTTACACTTCTGCCTCTCCTCCTTCAGGCCCTCGACCTGTGCCTCTTTAATCTGCTCCAAAAATGGAGTAATCACCATCATTCTCAGACATATATCTATGATCGATGTCGCCATCGCCTTGTGGCTCAGGGCGTCGACCATAATGTTGGCCTTGCCGGGATGATAAAGGATCTCACAATCGTAGTCCTTTACCACATCTAACCATAGACGCTGCCTCATGTTCAAATTCGGCTGGTCCATGAGGTACCTCATGCTCTTGTGATCCGTGTAAATGTTACAGCGAACCCATAGAGGTAATGTCTCCAAATCTTGAGGGAAAACACCACTGCCCCCAGCTCTAAATCGTGCGTTGGATAGTTAGCCTCTTGAGGCTTCAACTGTCTTGAGGCATAAGGTATCACATGCCCTCGCTGCATCAACATTGCTCCCATCCCTGTAATCGAAGCATCACAATAGACTACAAAGTCATCCACTCCTTCTAGCAGGGTAAGAATCGGTGCCTCGCATAATCGCTGTCTGAGGGTCTCAAATGTTGCCTGCTGCTCAGGCCCCTAGTGAAACACCACCGACTTCCTAGTCAGTCGAGTGAGTGGAACTGTTATCTTGGAGAAGTCTTGGATGAATCTCCTGTAGTACCCTGCCGACCCTAAGAAGCTCCGAATCTCAAATGGAGACCTCGGGACCTCCCACTGCATCACAGCCTCTATCTTGGCAGGATCCACTAGTATCCCCTTCTGGTTGACGAGGTGTCCAAGGAACTGCACCTCGCGCAACCAGAACACGCACTTGGTGAACTTCGCGAAAAGTCTCTCCCTCCTCAAAGTCTCTAGCGCCTCCCTCAGGTGCTCCTCATGCTGCTCCTGAGTCTTGGAATAAACCAAGATATCGTCAATGAACACTATCAAAGACTGATCGAACATTAGCCTGCATACGCGGTTTATGAGATCTATGAAAGCGGTTGAAGCATTGGTGGGCCCAAACGGCATCACCATAAACTCATAATGACCATAACAGGTCCTAAAATCTATCTTTTGAACATCCTCACCTCTGACCCGCATCTGATGGTAACCGGAGCGCAGATCTATCTTGGAACACCAAGATGCTTCCTGAAGCTGATCAAACAAGTCATCTATCCTCGGGAGTGGGTAACGGTTCTTCACCGTTACCTTGTTCAACTCCTGGTAATCTATACACATACGATGCGTCCCTTCCTTTTTCTTCACAAATAAGATCGGGGCTCCACATGGTGAACTACTTGTTCTGATGAAACCCTTGTCTAGCAGCTCCTGCAGCTGCGTAGACAACTCCTGCATCTCTGGAGGAGCCAACCGATACGACACCTTGGCTATCGGAGCTGCACCTGGAACCGGGTCAATCTGAAACTCAACCTGTCTCTCCAGAGGTATCCCATGTAGATCCTCTAGAAATACATCTGGGTACTCACGTACTACCTGTAAATCGTCAACAGTCGTCTTTCCCTTTTTCCTAGGCATCTAAAACATAGGTGACGTACTCTGTGCAACCTTGCTGGAAGTAGCGTCGAGCTCTCACTGCCAAACAAAGAATCGGTCCGCGCTGTGGCCTCTCGCCCTGAATCACTAACTCTCCCCCACCAGGGGTGCGGACCCTCACTAACTGTAGGTCACAATCAATAACTACCCCATTGGGGCTCATCCACTCCATACCCCACTATAACCTTATTCCCTCGCAGGGGAATGGGAACCAAGTCCACTGAGAACTGCTCATCAAATAACTGCAACGAACAAGCCCTATGTACTCTTGCGACCCTGACGATCCTGTCATCAGCTATCTCAACCTCAAGTGGACAATCCAGCTCCCTCGGAGCTCTGCTAAACCTCTTGCTAAGCGCAAGTAAAACAAATGATCGTGTAGCCCCCGAATCAAACAATATTGTAGCTGATATGTCGTTCACTAAGAATGACCCTATATAAAAACATATAACCATAAGAAACAATCAAAATTAATAAGGAGATGAAGGGAAGATACATACCCATCACCACATCAGGAGTCGCTCGCTCCTCCTCGGCTGTCATCTGAAAAGCTTTACTCTTCGCCACTAGAGCCTCACTTTGGGCCTGACGTTCGTCTGCAATCCTCAACATTGCAGGGGCAGGTGTTACCACTTTCCCTGCTGCTGTTGTCAAACTCGGACACTAGGACTTTTTATGTCCCCTCTAATTGCAATGGAAGTAAATCATATCAGATGTCGCGGTAACGGTAAGAGTAGTTGTATAATCTCTGCTCATATGCCTGGTCCGGCCGCACTTGTAGCAACCGGGACTCCCTGCCTTGCACGCCCCATTGTGCAATCTCCCACACTTGCAACACCGACTGTGGCTCTGCTAAACTCTAGATCTGTGATCTGATACCTTGGGCTTTTTGCCCAAACTCCCTATGCCAGATACCGCCTCTGGCTTCCTCTTCTTCTCCATCTCTAGATCAATCTCTCTCTCACGAGCCCTAGCAATCATGTCATCCAACGTTTTACAGCTGGACCGGCTCACAAAGTGGCAGATATCACTCCGCAACATCTCATGATAACGAGCTTTATTCATTTCCTCGTCAGCTGCATACTGAGGAACAAGAAGAGCTCTCTCCCTGAACTTGGCGGTAATCTCCGCCGCTGTCTCTGTAGTCTGAGTAAGATCTTGAAACTCCCTGGCTAACCGTTGCACCTCAATAACCAGTGCAAACTCGACTCTGAACCTGGTAGTAAAATTAGTCCAAGTCATCGCATCAAGAGTTGCGTCATCCCCAATGACATGTCCAATCTCCTCCCACCAATCTCGTGCCCTGTCCTTCAGAAGACAGGATGCTAGTCTGACCTTGTCCCCCTTGGGACATCTGCTGGTGCGGAAAGCATTGGCCATATCCGCCAACCACCTGATACTCACTATGGGGTCCCACGCCCCATGGTAGTCTGGAGCTCCACAAGCCCGGAAATCCCTGAAGGTGAGTGTGCGTGACCCCATCATGGTTCCCACCTCAGCACCGAAGGTGCTCAACCTCTCATCCATCAGCTCTAAAATACCCTCCTTGATCGAACCAAAGATCACAGAAGTCTGCTCAAGTATGATGCGAGTAACCTCTGAAAAGAGAAACTCCCTAGTCTGCTCATCCAAATGCTAGGCCTCCGGGCCTGATCCTGATCCCTCACCGGCACCTGAACTGCCGGCTGTTGGTCTAGGACTTAAAACCACCATTCTGAAACACATCGCGACAAACGTCAGAAATACTGATATATCTCAAGGGATCATTACTACTACAAGTTTCGTGGTCTCATCTCAGCTTTCCTTGATTCAAGTATATATCCTATGCTTTCAGTAGTATGGGCCCCTACTACCTTCCACATCTATTCGTACTTTCCTCAAGAACTGCCTCGACTCCACCAAGTCACTACTATTGCTACTGATCTCTACTATTCTCATCCTAGTCTTGCCCTAGGGAAATCCCTGACTCAATCAAATCCAATCCTCATCTGCTGAAGGCCTCTTAATAATGTCAATTAATCATCATCTGAATACCATCACATGTGACGAGGCTCAGATAATCCTTCGAGTAAAAGACTCGTCCCTACAACGGCTGGACTCAAACAAGAGTTGCGCAATAGGGCCAAATCCAGCACTCTGAGATTATTCAACCCTGATCACATGTGATGTGTCGTATTCACCTAATGGCTAACTCCTATCACTCAGAGTCCCACAAAGCAAGTAGCATTCGGATTCAAGAAACTACTCAAAAAAATTATATCCTCATAACAAGAAACTGTACTAGCATACAATGTTAAGCTCATACTATCAGGCATAACCTAAACAGGCTATCCTACTGATGTCTACTCAATACTAGCATGCAATTCTCATAAAGCTAAAACACATATAGCAGGCACATAAGGCATCCTCCTAGATCCTTAGTCCTACTCTAGCATGTTGTTCTAATGAAACTGAAACTGATAATCATAACTTAAGCTTGTATGGGTAATTTGGGAGTACTTACTTAAGCTCGGATGATCGCATACACCACACCCTTTTTTAAGAAAACATCTATTCTTTCGAAGTTCTTTTTCAAATAAAAAAATTCTTTTCGAAAACGTTTTTTCTTGAATTCTTTTTACCATTTCCTTAGTTTGAGTTCAGACAGACTCGAAAGCGTGCCCGAATCCCTCAAACCAAGACTCTGATACCAACTTGTAACGACCCAAAATTTTTTGTTTTAATATTACTAAATACCACAACATCAATTGTTATATAATAAAACCGTGAATCGTATGTCTCAAAATGTCATAATATATGTATTAATTCAAACTAAAGCTAATATCACATTAACATATCTAAATAAAACTCCCAGGAATAAACTGCAACTGTGGTGTGTACCATGCCATCATCCCGAGCTCTTCCCCCATGGTAGCGGAAGTACCTGAAACCAACACTGAAGCTGTAAGCACAACGCTTGGTGAGCTCCCCCAAACTACCACATACCATATAATAACATATAAACAACTATTGGGCCTTGCCCACTGCATCAGACCGAAGTCCAGAAACTGCATCGGACCGAAGTCCGGAACTAACCATGGCATTGCCCTCTGCATCGGACCGAAGTCTGGAAACTGCATCGGACCAAAGTCTGGAACTGACTGGGACCCCGTCCCATGCATCAGACCAAAGTCCAGAACTTGCATCAGACCGAAGTCTGGAACTAACTGGGACCCCGTCCCTTGCATCGGACCGAAGTCCAGAACTAACTGCATCAAACCGAAGTCCATAACTGACTTGGACCCCATCCCCTGCATCGGACCAAAGTCCGGAAACTGACTAAACATAGCATAGCATAAACATCTCAACTAGCATGAACACATACACTCCATACTACATTGGACCAAAGTCCGGAACACATAACACAAAACATGCTTGAATCACAAAGACATCAAGCACTCTAACTACTGCATCGGACCGAGGTCCAGAACTACTGCTAACTAAACGGGTCGGCATTGTGGCCGTAGACTCATTCCTACTGGAAGGAAACTCACCACGTAACGTTGGCTGCTGAGATATTGGCTCTAAAACTGGCTTACTGGTGCTCCAGAACTCCCCGGCTACAAATCCCATAAGCACTAAATCAAATACTAATAACAAATCTCAGGGTAAAATGACTATTTACCCCTGAACAAGTCACCCTCCTTGTCAAAGTCAACTTTCAGTTGACCAGACTCACCGAGTTGGACCGCCAAATCGTCGAGTCCCCATCATCCATTCTAATCCTCTACTCGCTTCTACTCGTTGAGTTTGGCAAAGACTTGATGGGTTCTTCTTCGATACTAACATCTAATCTAATCTTCATCCGACTCGCCGAGTTGTATGAACAACTCGTCAAGTTCCCTTTCAACAGAAGAACACACCCAGTCTTTGACTCGTCGAGTCGTATGAACAACACGGCGAGCCCCACTGCTTCCAAATCCAAGTCTTAACTCACTAAGTCCTTACTCTACTCATTGATTCACCCTAAACTCTCAAATCGGTGAAAAACCGAGGACTCGCGACTCGACTCGGTGAGTCCCACGCATGCCATTACTATACAGTCGATTTTTCTCAATTCCAATGCGTCCAATTCATAGATCTGGGTTCCTAGGACTGATTTCACACACAAAGTTTCTAATTTTATGTTCATGCATGCTCATGATAAGCTAAAATGCCCGATAAGAAGCTAAAAAAGGAGATCTAGGTTTGGAATGGGTGTTTAGCTCAATTAAGGTGGGAACCTTGAGCTCAAGGAGTCCAGAAATGCTTAGATCTGAACCCATTCATCTTAACTTCCCATAAATTGATCTCAATGTCTATAAAATGGCTCAAAAGCAACACAAGCAAGCTTTTAAGAAGATCTACATGATAACAAGTCAAAATTCCAGCTTTATACCTTAATGGAGGCTGAAATGAAACATGAAACTCATATATTTGCTCCTCTTGAAAACCTCTCTTCTCTCTTCTTATTCTAATTTCAAAAATGCACCAAAAATCCTTCACAAGATGAGAAATACTCCAAAAAGCTTAAAGGGAGGCTAGGGTTTAGTAAGGGACGCTCTAAGGGTGATGGAGGCTGGTTTGGGACGCATAAATGTGTTTAAATAGGGTGCAAACCCTTGAAATTAGGGCTTCATCCAGAAAGGCAGACTCGCCGAGTCCTAGCATATGGACTCGCCGAGTAGCCAATTTAAATCGCGTGGTCATCCCGCTTCTACTCGACGAGTCGGGCTACAGATTCGTCGAGTACCCCTTAAGAAATGAAGATACTTTAATTAAATTACATACCAGAAATGGGGCGTTACATATAGAAGATATAATCTAAGATCATACAAAAACATTGGCCCTTTCACACTTTAAGGTCTTAGTTTGTTCAATAATTTCCTTTGTAAGAGTTCTATCAACAAACCCTAGTTTATTCCTAGCTTTAAGATCTCTAGACATGGAACTTCTCCACAAAAGAAAGTTTTCATTTCCCATTAGTTTATAGTTATAATTTTCGTGACATAATTCTCTGATTGATGAATATACAAAGGATCATCAAATTCAATAGGAATATCATGTTTACCACTGCCACTAGGAATATCACCAGTACCGGTCATAATGAAACAACAACCAAGAAACAAGTAATCACTACACATAGAAGATCAAACAAAAAATAGATAATTGTATTGGTTAAACGTCTAGATAGTCACCACGGTATGTTGGGGCCTAAGACAACCAATAAAGAGTCGAGAAAACAAAAAAATAACAAGACAAGAAACACATAAAATGAACAAACAATTAACTTGTGTACTCAAGACAACAAGGATCTCCCATAACTATAACTAGGAAACAGTGTAGAAGGGAACAATAAAGGCTCACAACAGTCCAAAGCAACAAACGATAAGATTGAAGATGTGTGTCATTTCTCTTAGGTTTCGTTCTCAGATAGAGTTTTTTCAGATTGAAGGTATGTTCTCATAAACGAGTTATTCTAGATCAAAATTTATTTTCTAATTAGTTATTTTTAAAACTTAATCAAAGATTGAACGACCAATATGATGAAGATAGAGTTGCTCAATCACGTATTGTTCACCAAACGTTCACAGATCCCAAAAGATCCAGACAGTTCTCCAGAGGATCTACAGATCAGCCAAACAGATTGTAGTAACCGAGAACTTAAAAAGAACAAAGACACAGTCAATAAGAATCAGTAATGAAACCCTAGATTTGACACGATGAGTGTCATATCTAAGCATATTTCAAAAACATACCACTAAAACCCCAGATATTTAGGAAAAAACGAAGATAAAAGTGGAAACAAGAAGATCACAAGAATAGCTAACCTTTGTATCACGACATCGCAAGAAACGCTCAAAGAACGATGATCGGAATGATGATCGAAGCAACCTCAGGCTCTAATACCATGTCAAAAACACAAGGTGAATTTCCTAACTTATACAACTCATATCATTAATGAACCAAAATTTTGTACACATACTTTATAGAGGAAAAACTCACTACAATATCACTCAACTCTTAGGTGATCAGAAAATCATATATAAAACCTAGTGGGATGTCAAGTCCACCAAGCAAATTACTCCCTTTGTATGCAAATAAAACGTAATATAATAGTAAAAAGGGGTATCGATCCTCAGAGAAATGGTTGTATTCAACTACTATTGCAATCTAATAGAACTAGTGTAAATAAACTAACTATCTACCATTAAACTAAACAGGGGGGTTGTGACTGCTTGAAAACTAAAAGACTTGAATAACTAAAAAGCTTGCAATTAAGCAAGATGATGAGATGCTAAAATATTGATGTCAATTGGTTAACCAAGGCAATTCAACACAATGAACATTTGTGTGTTTATCATTAGGATTCAACAGGAAGCTTATCATTCATCCCAAATTGGTTATAGCAATCATGAAGCATGATATTCCAAGATTCCTCATAAGTTGTATGGAGGTTGGGGAAGCCCACAACATACCTTCTTAATCAAAATCAAGGGTCAGTTGAAGCAATTGAACCCATGAAGTCAGTTAGCCTTAAGAATGAAGGAATCCCCAATTCATAGAGGATGTCAATGCTTACACATCCATAAAGGAGTTATGATTCATAAGCTAGAGATGATTTCTACCATCATAAAGCTCTTGTTCTAAGTAAATTCAATGATTCAATGCTAAACCAAAGAAATAAACCAACAATTGCTCATTCAAGTACCAAGCTCATGATCAAAGTATTAAACAAGCATAAGAAATATGAACTAGAACCATACACATAAGATAAATGATAAATAAACAAGAATCCTTCAAAAACCCACAAACATTCAAAGGTTTTAGCCAAAGTTAACCAAAATAGAGAGTTTAGCCACTCATGGAAATAGAATAACAATCACAAAAGTCAAATTGCATAAAGAAACTACCAATAACTTGGAAAGATGAAGAGAAATGAGTCTCAAGCTCCAAAATCGCCTTCTTCGGTTCTCTAATGGTGTAAAATCAAAGTTATGATGAAAGATCCACCCCCCCCCAAGGGAAATGGTAAACACAATGACCAAAATGCCCAATTCTGGGCAGTTGCACGTGAGAATCCACCCGCACAAATATTGCTGGAATGTTATTGGCTCATTTTTCCTCCACTAACCATTCCACTACCAAATATTCCCTTGGTCCCCTCCATATCCCACATGATTCAAATTAACTAATCATCTTTTAGCTTCAAATATGGATGCTCCATGCCCAAAATAATAATCCATGACCCATCTTCACAAGCCCACTTCATCTAAGCCTTTAGCTTTTTATGCCTAAATCTCCTTTGGTGGATCCGCCAAGCCCAATAATGCATCGAAAAGCCCAACTTCAGTCAAACCGCAACCGCAATGAGCTCCAAAACCCTACAAAATATCTCATGCAAAATAGAAAGTACCCGACACAATCCATGATAAGGAAAATAAAGAATATACAATGCAATATTAATAAAAAGATTTAAAAATCTAAAATAAACTAATAAAAATAAGGAAATAAAATAAGCTATCAAATCACCCCAAGCTTAAACCTAACTTGTCCTCAAGTTAGAACAAGACTAAAATGAGCTCGCGATGAGCTAAACTAAAAATGGAAAAAGAAAGATACCATAGAACTTGGTCAACATCAGTCAACATGGTCAGAATCAGTCTTTCATGGATCCTACGCATCTTCAAAATGTTCCCCGCTTTAGAGCCATAAACCACATTCTCGAACCACTTGAAGGGCGAATAGATCATGAATGGATGTAGTCATGGTGTACAAGACAAAGGAAACAGATATGTGCCCAGTGGGGGCACTTTAAATCATCAATGCAGATCATAATGCGTGAAGGAAAGACGCCTCTTCACACACGATGATTCCTACATTTGTCAGGCTAAAGTGTTTAATACGAAATAGGGTTTTGCAGCACGGCCTCTAGGCAAACATCCGGTTTCAGAGGCTTCTCCCTTGTACTGTCCTTTACACTCTACCGTCTCATCTTCATTGCCTTTTCTCACCAAAATCAAAATAAAATAAAATAATAAAAATTCTACTTAACCTAAATCTAAACCTAACAACTTAAATCTTCAATCTTGAACTTCTGTTATTTGGTCTTCAGTCTCCTTGTTGTTCGATCTTCTGTCTTCTTATTTCTCTCCCTTTTTTTGTGTGTTTTTTTTTGTGTTTTTTTTTTGAATAGAAGCTTTGGATTCTTGTACTTCTTTTTGTGTTGCTCTTTTTTTCTTCATTTTTCTTCTTTGTTTTTGTTGCTTTTTCATTAATCTTCTTCATTGTTTCTTTTTGTCTTCACTTTTCCAATTTCTTCATTTTTTGGTGTTTTCTTCTTGTCTTTCTTCTTGTAAGGTCTAAGGAATTTCACCATGTAACATTGGACTCCAATAGTGAAAATGGAGTAATAGATAGAGGCTAAGATGAATACAATGATCATTGACAATGTGTCAAGATGTACTAAAAGGGTGGGGTATGACTCAAAAATAGGTGTTACTGAAAGAAAAAAAGTTGGTCCCAAAAGATTGGGAATTGGGGGACCCACTTCAAAGTTCATCAAGCACTTCAATGCAAGGTGTGATAAACAAAATCTATCTAACTATCTACTCTAGACCCCTAGATCAATGATGACATATCTTAAAAAAGGTGGTAAGAATCTAACTAAGTAAGGCTCGGACGAGACTCAGGAGTACAAAGGAGTACTCCCTTCAAGACCAAGATGCGAGTCTTCAATGTCTTCAAAATACCTTACCGGGATAATCTTTGCTCGCACACATCAATTTGACAAACCACATCCCTCTGCACCAAGACCCAATCAAGCTACCTGCATCTGACTCCCACACAATCAGTCTCAAAGTGGTCTATGAGGCTCAAAGCGTGTCCCATTTATCCAAAACAAGGAATTCCATATCAAGGCCCGGGACTAATCTATGATTCAATACTTATGAATCGGTGCTATGGTACCTGTAGGGGTGAGAAGACAAGAGAGAACAAAAATGCATGAACTTAAACTAGAATGCATCTAAAAAGTATGAAAATTAGAAAAGAAAGAAACAAAATATGTAATATTTTTGAAATTTTTATGCAATTTTTATGAATAACCTAAATGACTTACTCTAAATGCAACTATATACAACCTAAACGAAATAAAAAATAAGAGATAAGAATACCACACCCCAAGCTTAAATTGAAGCATTGTCCTCAATGCTTAGCATGAGAGTAAGGAAGGATAATACAGGGATCAAGGTGGTGAAGTCCCGCGAGGACGGTATGGAAGCAACACATGGGTCATACAATGATGTGTGGGTGGAGTTCTTGGCCGCCTAAATACACATGGATGAAAGCTTGGTCGCGCAAAGGAAGCATATGAAATGGCTCGAAATTTTCTTATGAAGTGGCAGATTTGTGCGGGTGGGGGATCAGCCGTGCACACACATCAGATTGTAACTCGTGGTGGAGGAATTTTGGAGCTCGGATTTGCGCGACTAAGGCTGGGTCGCGTAAGTTGCAGATTTTGACATTTTTTGTAATTTTTCACTCCACAAGCACCGGTTTTCTTCCATACTTTATCAAGATCATTGATAAACCTCAATATCCTTATTTTTGACCAACTTCAAGCCTAAAAACATCCAAACTTCAAGTGGAGATTATTTATTCACAATGCATATATTTAATGTCTTTGCCAAGACATAGTCTCGCTTCCTTCAATCCTAATAAATCGAAGTTTCCAATGTTACATTGTTGAATTCTCCTATGTCAAAGCCTTCATAAAATGGTTTCAAACGGTGCTCATTCACTTTGAATATTTGATTCGTTTCCAAATTCCTAATATCAACCGCACCATGATCAAACACTTTTATAGCAATAAAATGTTCGTGCCATCGAGATCGCAGTTTTCCTTGGAATAGCTTTAAATGTGAATGATAAAGAAGAACTTTTTGACACGGAGTAAAGTGTTTTTGGGTTATGTGCTTGTCATGAAATGTCTTTTTCTTCTCTTTGCACCTTTTGAACCTTTTAATTATCTTCTTCTTGATCACTTCCATCATTGGATGATTCAATCTTATTTGAGCTTCCATCTTATGCGTATAATTATCTTCCATGAGTATCTTGTCTGTGCATACATTAGGGCTTATCCCATTTATTGGCTCAATCACATCAACCCGATACAATGGAGAAATGTTGCTAGGGTACCTCATTGTTTCAAAGATGTTGAAGTGAATGGTTTCTCCATCAAACTCCATAGTTATCTTTCCTTCATGGAAATCAATGATTGTGTGAGTGGTATGCATGAAAGGTCTTACAAGGAGCATCATAGATGATTTGGAAGGAGTCTTCTCTTCAAGATCAGTGACATAAAAATCCGTGGGAAAAACAAGTTGATTAACTTGTACTAACACATCCTCCAACACTCCTCTTGGAGACACACTTGACTTGTATGCTAATTGAATGATTACTCTGATTTCTTCCAAAGGTCCAACATTAAGAGATTGAAAAAATAAATATGGCATCACATTGATCGAGGATCCAAGATCTAACATGACACTTTCGACATGAAAATCACCAATGGTACAAGGGATAGCAAATATTCCCGAATCCTTGCATTTGGTAGATAACTTCTTTTAGATAACCGCAGACACATTTGCATTGACTTGAATCTTTTCATTTGCCTTGAATTTTCTCTTCTTGGTGCATAAATCCTTGAGGAATTTTGCATAACTTGGAATTTTCTTAATAACATTCAATCGTGGAATGTTGATTTGGAGCTTGCGGAAAGTTTCAAATAATTCATTTTCTTCCTCTATCTTCTTGAAAAAGGCTAACCGGGAAAGGAAGGATGATGGTATGACCATTGGCTTGACAGGCTTGTTGGAATATTCGGGTTGCTCAATGTTTGGAACAACCAGTTCCTTTGGAGGAACTACCACTTGCGAAGGTTCAACAACAATAACCTCATCTTTTTTCTTATCTTGAAACTCTTATGAGGTTGCTTTCTCCAAGTGTTTTCCCACTTTTCAAGGTGATTTCACTCAGATTGGGATTCTTCTTGGTTTGAGATGGAAGTCTACCCATTTGTTCTATCTTGTTGAGAGCAGTGGCCAAGTCTCCAATTTGTGCTTGAATATTGGAGAAAGTGTTCTTAGTCTCTTGTTGAAATTGGGTTTGGCTTTAAGCAAGAGAAGTGACGAGTTCTTGAAGGCTCATTTGATGGTTGCCAATTGATTGACCTTGTTGTAGAGGTTGTTAGTAATTTGGAGTGGGATGAGATGTTTGGGTATATGGGGGGTTTTGTGATGGGTATTGAGAAAATTGGGTCTCATCAAAATGTTTGGTAGGTTTTGATTTGGTGGGTATGGGTTGTTTAAGTTATTCCTCCAATTTAGGTTGTATGTGTTTTGAAATCCCATGGACTTTGGTTGACCTTGATATCCTCCCTGTAACATCCCAAAATTATGGACCAAAAATTTCATTTTTAATTAAGTAATTTGCAAAACGTTAGTAACAAAATATCATTCGACCATATCATTTAATAAAACATACCTCGCGTATGTAAACCAGAACGTAATTCATAATAATATCATAGTACAAATCCTAGAATGTCTCATAGTGCAGAAAAACAAGAGTGTGTGTGTGTGTGATATGCCGCTACCACGCCAGCTCCTTCCCTTGGCTGAAGAGGTACCTGAAACAACAACTAAAAACCATAAGCACGAAGCTTAGTGAGTTCCCCCAACATACCGCATACCAAATAACCATATAACGTACAAATATTGTCAGGCATATCTGGGTGCCCGACCTACCCCTTCGGTCCTCTCGACCGGATAATGACTAGAATATCTGGGTGCTGGTCTCCCCTTCGGTCCTTTCGACCGGATACTGACTAGCATATCCGGGTGCTGGTCTCCCCTTCGGTCCTTTCGACCGGATACTGGGGACTACTTCACCCCTACCACTACCACATAACACGTATCACATAATCTATTTAGCATGGTTGGGCACGAATGCCCCTTCGGCCCTATCGACCGGTAACCTGGGGACTATCTCCCTACTATCGCTAGCACATAGCATCATATCGTACAAACACCTAAACATAACATGGGGAGTGGCAACCCTAGATGAATATCATAGAGACAATCATCTAATCATACAATTCCTACTAGTGGGTCGGCATTGTGGCCTTAGACCCACCGCTACTAGAAGGTAACTCACCTCGAAGTAGCTGCTGAAAGTCTGCTTGCTGAGTGCCTGACTGCTGAACCGGAACTCCCCAACTACAATTTCCATAAACACTAAGTCAGATACTGATAACTAATCTTAGGGTAAAATGACTATTTTACCCCTGGTCAAAGTCAACTTCCTGGTTGACCGGACTCGCAGAGTTGGCTTGCCAACTCGCCGAGTTCCTTCCATCTGTTCTAGTTCTACACCCGTTTCTACTCGTCGAGTTTAGCGAAGACTCGACGCGTTCTTCCTCGATACATAGATACTAAGTCCAAGTTCATCTGACTCGCTGAGTTGAAAAACAACTCGTCGAGTCTAAGGCAATCTTCATCGGACTCGCCGAGTTGCTCATCCAACTCGCCGAGTCCACGGCTAACTTCATAGGACTCGTCGAGTCCATCGTTCTACTCCCCGAGTTCATTCAGTCTTTTTTCTATACAGACCTGATTTGAGTCATGCAGTGGCTCCAAACCACAGATCTAGGCTTCTAGGGCATGCTTATCACGTAAAGTTGCAAACTTTACGTGCATGCATAGCTTTAGAGGCTATAAATGTCCAAACTAAGCTCTTAATGGGGTTCTAAGCTCAAAAGGGACCTTAATCACTAATATGACTGAAACTTTACACTTCAAGAAGGTAATGAGAGTCCAGATCTGAAGTATAACCCAACCATAAGGTTTCTCTTCAAGGATTTGGGGTTTTAGGGCGTAAAAGCAACAATTTAGGGACAAACAAGATCTAATAGATCAATAACCAAGATGGAAACTTTATTACCAGAATGGATGACCACAAATGAATGTGTTCTGGATCTAAGTCCCCCTCCTTGACCTCTTCAACCTCTCCCTTCTTCCAATTGCTCCAAGGTGCACCAAAATTCCTTTCACAAGGCAACACTCACTCAAACTTATCAATGGAGGCTAGGGTTTTCGATAAGGAATGCTCTGAGGGTGATGGAGGATGAGATGGGGTTGTAAGGACGTTTAAATAGTGTGCAAACCCTAAGGATTAGGGTCTCTTCCTGATTGGCCTACTCGCCGAGTCCTGGCATGGACTCGCCGAGTAGATCACTTAAAGCCCGCATCCACTCGACATCTACTCGGCAAGTTAGGGCTACAACTCGCCGAGTAGCTCTTCCCAAAAGAACATTTAATCAAAATAAATACGTACCAGGAACGGGGCGTTACAATTCTCTCCTACTTATCTTAGACTTCGTCCTCGAAGTCTGCTGTCTCCAAAAACAACTCGGGGTAGTGCTCCCTCATCTCCTCCTCCACCTCCTATGTCCACTCCGAACCCTTCCGGTGCTGCCACTACACCTTCACCAACTGAACCACCTTGTTCCTCAAGGTCTTCGCCTTTCGATCTAATATCGCAACTGGTCTCTCGATATAATTCAGGTTGCTATCAACCTGAATATCCTCCAAGGATACAATTGCTGACTCGTCCACCAAACACTTTCTCAACTGAGAAACATGAAAAATGGTTTGGATCTGGCTAAGCTCTGCTGGAAGATCTAATCGATAGGCAGCCCGACCCACCCGGGCCAAAACCCTAAAAGGACCAATGAACCTGGGGCCCAACTTGCCCCTCTTCCGGAACCTAATGACACCCTTACAGGGTGATACCTTCAGGAGGACCATGTCACCCACCTGAAACTCCAAGTATGAACGCCTCCTGTCGGCGTAGCTCTTCTGCCGACTCTGCGCAGTCTGCAGTCTACTACGAACCTGTTGGATCAATTTTGTCGTCTTGAGCACCACTTCGGTGCTCCCAATGACACGCTGACCAACCTCTCCCCAACAAATCGGGGTCCTATACTTTCTCCCGTAGAGCATCTCAAAAGGAGGGCGGTCAATACTCACATGGTAACTGTTGTTATATGAAAATTCTGCTAACGGAAGATACGTATCCCAACTGCCGCCGAAATCTAGCACACATGCCCACAACATATCCTCAAGAGTCTGGATGGTCCGCTCACTCTAACCATCCGTCTGCGGGTGGAAGGCAGTGCTAAGATGCAGACGAGTGCCCAACTCATCATGAAACTTCTTCCAAAACCTGGAAGTAAAATGCACATCTCTGTCTGAAATCACTGACACTGGCACCCCGTTCCACGCCACTATCTCCCTGATATAGATGTCGGCCAACTTCTCGGACGAGATGCTCTCCTAAATTGGAATAAAATGGGCGCTCTTGGTCAATTGATCCACGATGACCCATATAGAATTCATTCCTCGCGCGGTCCTGGGAAGCTTCGTGATAAAATCCATCGTAATATCCTCCCACTTCCACAACGGGATTTCCAACGGCTGCATCTTGTCGTGCGGTCTCTGATGCTCGGCCTTGACCTTCCTGCAGGTCAAGCACCGCTCGATGTACCAAGCCACATCCCACTTCATGCAGGGCCACCAATAGTCCAGACGAAGATCCCTATACATCTTTGTCGCCCCGGGATGAATGAAGAATCGGGATTTATGTGCCTCCTCCATCAAAATCTGACGCACGCCTCCGAGGTATGGCACCCATACCTTGCAGTGTAATGTCAATAATCCCCTGCTGTCATAGTTGAAGGAGGAAACCTGACTCACTATGCACTCACTCTTCCGATGTTCCTGCTTTAGGGCCTTCTGCTGGGCCTCTCGAATCCGTTCCAAAAGTGGAGTCACCACTGTCATCCGCATGCAAATATCCCTGATCGGCACCGCCTTACGGCTAAGTGCATCGGCCACCACATTGGCCTTCCCCGGGTGGTAAAGGATCTCACAATCATAATCCTTCACCACATCAAGCCACCGACGCTGCCTCATGTTCAAATTCGGCTGATCCATGAGGTACCTCAAACTCTTGTGGTCCGTGTAAATGGTACACCGAACCCCGTAGAGGTAATGTCACCAAATCTTGAGGGCGAAGACCACCGCCCCCAACTCTAAATCATGTGTCGGGTAATTCGCCTCGTGAGGCTTCAGCTGCCTCGAAGCGTAGGCTATGACGTGCCCTTTCTGCATCAGCACCGCGCCCAACCCCGAAAAGGACGCGTCACAATATACCAAAAAATCCTCTACGCCCTCTGGCAGGGCTAAGATTAGCACCTCGCACAATCTCTGTCTTAGAGCCTCGAATGCTGCCTGCTGCTCAGGCCCCCATCAAAAGACTACGGCTTTCTTAGTGAGCCGTGTCAGGGGTACGGCTATCTTGGAGAAGTCCTAAATGAATCTTCGATAGATCCCGCTAAACCCAGGAAACTCCGAATCTCGGATAGAGACTTCGGAACCTCCCATCTCATTACGGCCTCTATCTTGGCCGGGTCGACCAGTATACCATTCTGGTTGACAAGGTGCCCAAGGAATTGCACCTCGCGCTACCAGAACTCGCACTTGGAGACCTTAGCGTACAAGCTCTCCCTCCTCAGAGTCTCTAAAACCTCTCTCAGATGCTCCTTGTGGTCCTCCTGCGTCTTGGAATAAACCAAGATATCATCAATGAAAACTATCACAGATCGATCCAGCATCGGTCTGCATACGCGGTTCAAGAGGTCCATGAACGCGGTAGGAGCATTGGTGAGCTCGAACGACATCACCACGAACTCATAATGGCCATAACGCGTCTGAAACTCGGTCTTCTGCACATCCTCCTCTCTGACCCTCATCTGATGATAACCTGAACGTAAATCGATCTTGGAGAACCAAGATGTTCCCTGCAACTGATCAAAGAGGTCATCAATCCTCGGGAGCGGGTAACGGTTCTTCACCGTTACCTTGTTCAGCTCCCGGTAATCTATACACATCCGATGCGACCCGTCCTTCTTCTTCACAAACAGGATCGGGGCTCCCCAGGGTGAACTGCTCAGTCTAATGAATCCCTTGTCTAACAGATCCTGTAGCTGTGTAGAAAACTGCTGCATCTCAGGAGGAGCCAACCGATACGGTGCCTTGGCTATCGGAGCCGCACCAGGAACTAGGTCGATCTTGAACTCTACCTATCGCTCCGGAGGTATTCCAGGAAGTTCCTCCGGGAACACATCAGTGTAGTCTTGCACCACTGGAACCTCGTTCACCGTCGCCTTACCCGCCTCCCGGGTATCCACAACATACGCGACATACCCCGCACAACCCTGCTGAAGGTAGCGCCTAGCTCTCGCTGCTGAACATACTGTGGGTTCACGTTATGGCCTCTCACCGTGGATCACCAACTCTCCCCCACTTGGGTTCTTGATTCGCACTAGCTGTTGTGCACAATCTATCACCACCCCCTATTAGGGCTCAACCAATCCATGCTGATAATCACCTTGTTCCCACGCAATGGAATGGGAACCAAATCCACCAACTAGCGCTCCTTGAATAACCTCATAACGCAATCTCTGAACACCGTTGATGCCCGCACCGATCGATCATCGGCGATCTCTACCTCTAAAGGGCAATCCAACATGCCTGAAGACTCAGGAAACTTCTTGCTAAGCGCAAGAGAAACAAACGATCGGGTGGCACCCGAGTCAAACAACACCTGAACAAGGATACCGTTCACATGGAACGATCCTAAGGAATATACACAAAGCACATATCAATAACATTACAACATGAAAATGAAATAGAGGGAAAGAATCATACCCGTCACCACATCAGGTGTGGCACGTGCCTCCTCGGTAGTCAACTGAAACGCTCGGCTCCTCACCACTGGAGCCTCTGCCTTGCCCTATCGGCCATCCGTGATCCGTAGGGTCGCTGGAGCTGGCGCCTTTACTGGCGCCGATGCTGCTGTCAACTGGGGGCAACTGGCCCTCTTGTGGCCCCTCTGGTTGCAATGGAAACATAGCAACTTGGAAGTCTGTATCACAGGCGCAGGGGGGTACAATCCCTGCTAAAGTGCCCTGACTTGCCGCACTTATAGCAGCCTGACGATCCCGACTTGCACGCTCCCTCGTGCGCCTTGCCGTATTTCCTGCAGCGGCCCCGCCCCTGTTGACCTTTCGACCCCGCATCTGGTCCCTTGGGCTTCTTCCCCGAAGCCCCCATAACATGACCCTCTTCTGCCTTCCTCTTTTGGATGTGCTCCAGATCCATCTCCCTCTCCCTTGCCCTGGCAATCATAGAGTCCAGGGTAGGGCAAGCTGAAAAACTGACATGTTCCCGAATATCAGCTCGTAACATGTCATGATAGCGGGTCCTCCTCATATCCTCATCTCCCGCGTACTGGGGCACCAACAACGCCCTCTCCCGGAACTTGGCGGTGATCTCCGCCACAGTCTCCGTCGTCTGCCTCATATCTAAAATCTCCCTGGCCAGCTGCTGAAGCTCGACAGCTGGTGCAAACTCTACCCTGAACTTGGTCACGAAGTCTGACCAGGTCATAGCCTCGACAGCCGAGGCTCCCAACGAGTCACCAACGAACTCCTACCAATCCCTGGCTCGATCCCTCAGACATCCTACTGCAAATCTCACCTTCGACCCCTCAGGGCAGAAGCTAGTCAACTGTGCAGACTCAATGTCTGCAATCCATCGCCTAGCAGCTATGGGGTCCTTTGCCCCATGAAAATCCGACGCACCACTGCCCCTGAAGTCCTTGAAGGACAGCGTGCGAGATCCCGACTGACCAGATGCCATGTCACTCCTGAATGCCCGAAGGCAATCCTCCATCAGCTCAACTATCCCTTCCTTGATCGCCCCGAAGATAATCGGGGTCGACTCAAGGATGCCCCTGGTGATCTCTGACGTGATGAAATCGCGTAGCCTCTCATCCATCGGCTCGGAACCTAATCCCGAACCCGATCCCTCCCATGAACTGCCAACTGCTGGTCTAGGGCGTAATACCACCATTCTGAAACACAACATAATAAACGTCAGGAACACTGATATATCTCGAGGAATCACTACTACCACAAGTTTCCTGATCTCATCTCAGCTTTCCTTGATTCGAGTACGGATCCTCTGCTTCTAGTAGTACGGGCCCATACTACCTTCCACATCTATCCGTACTTTCCTCAAGTACTGCCTTGACTCCACCAAGTCACTATTACTGCTAATAATCTCTGCTACTCCCATCCTAGGATTGCCCTAGGGAGTTCTCTGACTATACCCGATCCAGTCCTCAACTGCTAAAAGCCTCCTTATGATGCCAATTAGCCATCACCTGAATACCATCACATGCGGCGAGGCTCAGATAATCCTTCAAGTAGAAGACTCGTCCCTACAACGGTTAGACTCAGACAAGAGCTACGCAATAGGGCCAAGTCTAGCACTCTGAGATTATTCAACCCTATTCGCATGTGACGTGACGCATTCACCTAATGGCTAACTCCCATCACTTAGAGTCCCACAAAGCACAAAGCAAGCAGCATTCAGACGTAGGATACTACTCAAGCAATTCTATCCTCACAATGGGAAACTGTACAAGCATACAATGCTAAGCTCATGCATGATATCAGGCATAACCTAAACAGGCTATCCGACTGCTGTCTACTCAATCCTAGCATGCAATTTTCATATACTGAAGCATAATAAGCAGGCACATAAGGCATCACTCCTAGATCCCTAGTCCTATTCTAGCATGTTGTTCTACTGAAACAGATAAACATACATAAACTTGTATGGGTACATTGGGGATACTTACTTGAGCTCGGCCGGTCGCGCACATCACACACTTTGTTCCTTCTTAAGATTCTTTACTTAACCTTTTAGAAAGCATTTTTCTTTTTCAAAATCTTGTAATCCCTTGATTTGAGTTCAGACACCCCAGAAGGTGTGTCCGAATCCCTCAAAACAGGGCTCTGATACCAACTTGTAACATCCCAAAATTATGGACCAAAAATTTTATTTTTAATTAAGTAATTTGAAAATCGTTAGTAACAAAATATCATTCGACCATATCATTTAATAAAACATGTCTCGCGTTTGTAAACCAGAACGTAATTCATAATAATATCAGAGTACAAATCCCAGAATGTCTCATAGTGTGGAAAAACAAGAGCGTGTGTGTGTGATATGCCGCTACCGCGCCAGCTCCTTCCCCTTGGCTGAAGAGGTACCTGAAACAACAACTAAAAACCGTAAGCACGAAGCTTAGTGAGTTCCCCCAACATACCGCATACCAAATAACCATATAACGTATAAATATTGTCAGGCATATATGGGTGCCCAACCTACCCCTTCGATTCTCTCGACCGGATAATGACTAGCATATCTGGGTGTTGGTCTCCCCTTCGGTCCTTTCGACCAGATACTGACTAGCATATCTGCGTGCTGGTCTCCCCTTCGGTCCTTTCGACCAGATACTGACTAGCATATCTGGGTGCTGGTCTCCCCTTCGGTCCTTTCGACCGGATACTGACTAGCATATCTGGGTGCTGGTCTCCCCTTCGGTCCTTTCGACCGGATACTGACTAGCATATCTGGTTGCGGGTCTCCCCTTTGGTCCTTTCGACTGGATACTGACTAGCATATCTGGGTGTTGGTCTCCCCTTCGGTCCTTTCGACCGGATACTAACTAGCATATCTGGGTGCTGGTCTCCCCTTCGGTCCTTTCGATCGGATACTGGGGACTATTTCACCCCTACCACTACCACATAACACGTATCACATAATCTATTTAGCATGGCTGGGCACGACTGCCCCTTCGACCCTATCAACCGGTAACCTGGGGACTATCTCCCCTACTATCGCTAGCACATAGCATCATATCGTACAAACACCTAAACATAACACAAGTAGTGGCAACCCTATATGAATATCACAGAGACAATCATCTAATCATACAATTCCTACTAGTGCTACTGGAAAGTAACTCACCTCGAAGTAGCTGCTGAAAGTCTGCTTGCTGAGCGCCTGACTGCTGAACCGGAACTCCCCGGCTACAATTTCCATAAACACTAAGTCAAATACTGATAACTAATCTTAGGGTAAAATGACTACTTTACCCCCTGGTCAAAGTCAACATCCTGGTCAAAGTCAACTTCCTGGTTGACCGGACTCGCCGAGTTGGCTCGCCAACTCGCCGAGTTCCTTCCATATGTTCTAGTTCTACACCCGTTTCTACTCGTTGAGCTTAGCGAAGACTCGACGCGTTCTTCCTCGATGCATACATACTAAGTCCAAGTTCATCTGACTCGTCGAGCTGAAGAACAACTCGTCGAGTCTAAGGCAATCTTCATCGGACTCGCCGAGTTGCTCATCCAACTCGCCGAGTCCACGGCTAACTTCATAGGACTCGCTGAGTCCATCGTTCTACTCGCCGAGTTCATTCAGTCCTTTTTCTATACAGACCTGATTTGAGTCATGCAGTGGCTCCAAACCACAGATCTAGGCTTCTAGGGCATGCTTATCACGTAAAGTTGCAAACTTTACGTGCATGCATAGCTTTAGAGGCTTCAAATGTCCAAACTAAGCTCTTAATGGGGTTCTAAGCTCAAGAGGGACCTTAATCACCAATATGACTGAAACTTTACACTTCAAGAAGGTAATGAGAGTCCAGATTTGAAGTATAACCCAACCATAAGGGTTCTCTTCAAGGATTTGGGGTTTTAGGGCTTAAAAGCAACAATTTAGGGACAAACAAGATCTAATAGATCAATAACCAAGATGGAAACTTTATTACCAGAATGGATGACCATAAATGAATGTGTTCTGGATCTAAGTCCCCCTCCTTGACCTCTTCAACCTCTCCCTTCTTCCACTTGCTCCAAGGTGCACCAAAAGTCCCTTCATAAGGCAATAATCACTCAAACTTATCAATGGAGGCTAGGGTTTTCGATAAGGAATGCTCTGAGGGTGATGGAGGCTGAGATGGGGCTGTAAGGACGTTTAAATAAGGTGCAAACCCTAAGGATTAGGGTCTCCTCCTGATTGGCCTACTCGCCGAGTCTAGGCATGGACTCGCCGAGTAGATCACTTAAAGCCCGCATCCATTCGACATCTACTCGGTGAGCTAGGGCTACAACTCGCCGAGTAGCTCTTCCCAAAAGAACATTTAATCAAAATAAATATGTACCAGGAACGGGGCGTTACACTCCCATTGCATTAAAATCCTCATGTTCACTTCCAAGTGTGGGACAATTATCTGTATAATGCCCCGTCATTGCACAAATACCATACACCATCAATTGTTGACCACTTCCCATAACCAGTTGACTCAACACATTAGTCAAATCCAATAGTTTTGATTCCAAGTGTTGAGTGTTGCTAACTTCACCAACCACTTGTGGGGAATTTCTCTTTATTTCATTTTGAGTCCCAAAGTTTCGTTGATTTTGAGAAATGGTACCAAAAAGTGAGTGTATCTCGTGAGGTGTATTGTTGAAGATGTCACCACCACTTGAAGCATCAATCATCCTTTAATCTTTTTTATTCATACCCTCATAAAATTGTTGAAGGAGTAGTTGTTTGGGTATGTGGTGTTGAGGACAACTTGTACAAATATTGTTGAATCGCTCCCAAAAATCATGAAAAGTCTCATTCTCTCCTTAATGAATCCCCAAAATGTCACTTCTTTGACTTGATATCCGGGAGGTGGGATAGAACTTGCTATTGAAGGCTTTGAGTAACTTTTCCCATGTGTGAATAGATCACGATGGTAAGTTGAATAACCACTATCTAGCTTTATCTTCCAAGGTGAGCGGGAAGGCGGTTAGCTTAAAATCATCCAATGTCACGTGTTCAGGCAACATGCTAACACATATCATATGAAAGGGATTCAAATGCTTTTGAGGATCTTCTCTATCCAAACCATGTAACTTGGTAAGTTGATGTATGAAACTTGACTTCAATTTAATTCCTCGGTGGTTTGAAGGATAAACAATAGCAAGAGGTATGTGAGTAACATCTGTTTCCATCATTTGTCTAAGTGTCAACTCTTGAGGGGATTGGGTGTATTGTTGAAGATGTCACCACCACTTGAAGCATCAATCATCCTTTAATCTTTTTTATTCATACCCTCATAAAATTGTTAAAGAAGTAGTTGTTTGGGTATGTGGTGTTGAGGACTTGTACAAAAATTGTTGAATCGCTCCCAAAAATCATGAAAAGTCTCATTCTCCCCTTGATGAATCCCCAAAATGTCACTTCTTTGACTTGATATCCGGGAGGTGGGATAGAACTTGCTATTGAAGGCTTTGAGTAACTCTTCCCATGTGTGAATAGATCACGATGGTAAGTTGAATAACCACTCTCTAGCTTTATCTTCCAAGGTGAGCGGGAAGGCGGTTAGCTTAAAATCATCCAATGTCACGTGTTCAGGCAACATGCTAACACATATCATATGAAAGGGATTCAAATGCTTTTGAGGATCTTCTCTATCCAAACCACTTGGTAAGTTGATGTATGAAACTTGACTTCAGTTCAATTCCTCGGCGGTTTGCAGGATAAACAATAGCAAGAGGTATGTGAGTAACATCCGTTTCCATCATTTGTCTAAGTGTCAACTGTTGAGGGGATTGGGTGGTTTGGGGTTATTGGGATATTGTTGGATATAATTGGGAGGTTGTTGGTAAGGTAGGTATGAGTATTGTTGGTGATTTCACATTGGTGGTGGATAAGGTTGGTAGTTAGGATAGTAGTTGTAGGGGTTGTGGTTGTGGCTACATTGGGTTTTGGTACATTGGAGGGTGTTGGTAATTGGGTTGATTTGGGTAATGTACTTGTTGTTGAAGTTGAAAAGCATTGGTTTGAGGTTGGTTGTTTTGGTAGAAGTTTTGGTTTTGTGGTTGTGGTGGTTGATAACTGGGTTGGTTTTGAGGAGGGGTTTGATTCCAAGGTGGCATATCAATGAGAGGTTCTTGTGGTTGTTGTCTTGGTTGTTGGGGTGGGGTATTGGTATCTTGATTGTTTGGGTTTGGGTTAGGATTGTGAGGTGGTGTGTGATTCATAGCGATGTAGTTTTCAAATGGAATCTCTTCAAAGGAATTACCAACAATTGGGGAACTCAGTTCGGTGTCGGTATCACTTTAAGTGTGAACTTGATCTTCTATGTTGATTATGCGTTCTCTCTCTACCTGATTGGAAGTGGGAACCCCTAAGAACACCATATCCTAGGTGTGGTTTACGCCATGTGGTTTATGGGTGAGTGATATCCATTCTGTGTTCTCTCTCCCTACCTGATTGGACAACAATTTAAAGACTTTTTTTTTAGTTTTTTTTTAATATTTTTTAAACTATATATACTAAAATATTATAAAAGTATATTAAAACTCATGTTTTTTAATTCCTATTAAATGAATATAATATATATATATATATATATATATATATATATATATATATATATATATATATATATATATATATATTAAAATAAAAAAAATGAAAAAAAGTGAAAAGTAACAATTTATTGGTTTTTGGTGACTGAAATATAAGTTAGTGAAAAACTAATATGACAAAAAAAAAAAAAAAAGTAAGCGATGAAATATGAACACTCTGATCTAAAAAAATAACACTAGAAAAGTTAGTTTTAAGTCAAAATGATCATTCATGTAAGATTTTGAAACTATAATGACCATTAACATGACATTTTTCATGATTTTCTTTAAAGTGCGATATTTTACAACCAAAGGACCAATTATGAAAGTCTATTTAATAAAATTCATTGGCAAATCCATTATTTTAGCCAAACGGTAAAAGCATTATACTTTTGAAAGGTGCTTACCATCCACCTACTTTTTTCCACTCACCATTTGACCCTTGTTATCGCCTTTATCCCTCTTCCTCACTCACACACACTAAAAAAATGCAAAAGCTTCTATGATCGTCAACAATGGCGGGTTCATCATCACACTCTTCGAACAAAACCCATCTTCAAGATCCAAATTCACCACCATTGTCTTCTTCAATGCCCACCAAACCCCCAAAAAGTAAGTCCGTTTTCACACACTATTTCTTCTGTAAATCTCTGATAATCATACTTGTTCTTCTCGTTTTCTCGTTTTTCCCTTCACAAGTTCCTGAAATTTTCAAGAAAACCACCATAATCAACAAGCTTTGGGAGCTCATTTACCTTTTAGTTATCGGCATTGCTATTTGTTATGGATTGTTTAGCAGAAAAATGAATAGTGTTCATAGTTCCGATGAATCGGATGGTGCAAAAGAAACATATTTGTCTGAGATTTCACATATTTCATCGATTTTCGAAGATGGGGTTAAGAGTCCATACGTGTTTGAAGAGAGAGATTCTGAATTTGGAAATGGGTTTCGTAAATCTGATAGGAAGAAGCTAAATCAGAGTTTTATAGGGGAATCCATGGTTGTTATTGATGACAAAAACTTTGTTCTTGAGCAATTAAGTAAACGCAGAACAATCAAACAAAATCTTGGTTCTAAAATTTTGGATTCTGCTGCTGCGAAATCAGTACTTCAAGATTCTTCTTCAACTTTTGGGGATGGAATAAAAATGGGAAAGTTTAGGGGTTTGGTTCCAATCAAGTTAGAGAAGAAGTTCAGACAAACTGTTTCTAATCCCGATTCTGATTCTGATTCTGATTCCAACTCTCAAATTCCATTGAATTGGCGTTCAAAATCAATGAGATCGGAGAAAATACCAGATGAAACTTCGCATTTTACAAAACCTTCTGTTGGGATTCTTGACTTAAGATCACAATCAATGAGAGTTTCCACGCCAACCCAGATGAAGAATTCTGCAGATAACAAAGAATCGAAAGGAGAAACATCATTCAAGGAATCTAAACCTCGAGAATTTAGCTTTGATTCTTCTTCTGAGATGAAAAATCTTTCAGATTCTAAAGAAATCCAGAAAGATACGATAAAAGATTCTTCAAATTCGATTCAAAAATCTCCCCCTGTTGCCAATACTTACAAAAGGGGTAAATCCGTTAGAACTAAGAGACCTAACGAACAAGTTTTCAAAGCAAAAACCGAAATTATTCCAAATCAAACTGTTACTGAAGCTGAAACGGGATCAAATTTGGGAAACAATGCAACGAATATGAATCTTGATGATTACTTGAGTGACCCTGAACCGCATTCTGGTGAGGTTGATAGGAAAGCCGATGAATTTATTGCCAAGTTTAGAGAACAGATTAGGCTTCAGCAAGTGGCCTCCGCTAGAAGATTAAATCTTATTTGAGATTATTTCAGCTCTTCGACATCCATATGGATCGCAGTGTCAAAAATGCTTTGTTTTATTTTTCATAAAAGCAGATTTTGTGTTGTAACTTACAAATTTTGGTTTATATGGTATTCAACAAAGAGCTTTGTCCAATTTATCATTTAATCCCCATTTAGTGAAGAGACTATTAATACAAACCTACTATAATCGAAAAGACTAGGGGTGATAATTGATGACACGACACGATAAAAATACACGAAACGAAACGAAACTGAGACGAAATTGAAATTTGAATCCGTGTTCATGTCGTGTTCGTGTCAGGTGTAAAAAACACGACGTCGTGTCGTGTTCGTGTTCGTGTTCAAAATTTGACACGAAATTGACACGATTAAACATTTTTTTGTCGTGTTTGTCGTGTTTTTCGTGTTATGTATGAATAAATATTAATTAAATACATTAACTTTTATTTTATGTTATCTTTGTCGTGTCGTGTTGTGTTTGTCGTTTTTTAATCGGTTCGTTTTCGTGTTAGTTAAAAAAACACGAGATCGTGTCGTGTTCGTGTTATATAAAACCTTGTCGTGTCGTGTCAGACAAAAACACGACACGATGGCCCAATTTGCCACCCCTAGAAAAGATTAATAAGTTGAACGGTTTAATATACAAACGAGTTTGTCCCTAAACTTAGAGATTCATTTATTTGGCCTTTGTAACCTTAGTTGGTAACTTGGTATGCTTTACCGGATTGTTGTTTTTTATAACTTAACAAGGTTAATAAGTTGAACACCTAGGGAGTGTTAATGAAAGCTTTTTAACTTTTAAAAAAGCTCAAAATGAAAAACAAAAAAAATGTACTATGCAAAAAAATAAAATAAAATAAACTTTTAGTGTTTATTTTAAATAAAGAAACTCTAATTGAAAAGTTACTTCAAGTAATACTATTTTGAGAGTTTTTAGATTTTGGTTTTACCGTAAGTTTATACATTTAAAAACTAATAATTATGTTTGCCGAACATAGCACGTACACACATTTTTTTAGAGCCAATATTTGCGCAAGAATTCAAGAACTCTGTGGCCAACATTTTTTGGAAAAAATATCATCATTGGAGTGAAAATAGAGTCTGTTGCCGACATTTTTTGGAAAAAATATCACCATTGGACTGGGAATGATGTGTCTAAACCAAATCTAAGCCTAAAAGTGATTTTTTTTATTGAAATGTGCATAGATACATATGTGAATGTGTGTATATATACACACACTAGGTGTTAGATTCATATATTAAATGAGTTTATTTAAAAGAAAAGCTAAATACAAAATTCTAAACATTTGAGAAGTTATGAAAAAAATTGTAACACCCGGAATCTAGAATGTTAATTGTGGAATTATGCCAAATTCAAGTTGAACTCGGCGAGTTGAAGATGAGGAATCATGGGATTTAGTGGGTCTACTCGATGAGTTGAGGAGCCTCAGCTTGGCGAGTAGAAGATAGCTTATCCGCGAAGTTTAATAAGGCAACTCGACGAGTTGGCATCTCAGAAGGAAACCCTAATTTCAAGGTTTGCGCCCTATTTAAAGGCTTTAACCTTCCTTGACCAGCCTCCTTATCAGCCTCCTTGTCCTCCTGAAACTCTAAATTAATTTTGTGAGCCTCTTGTTGGGAATCTTGCGGTTTTGAGTGGATTTTTGTGTGCTTTTGGTGCTTGGTGAAGGTTTGGATGAGTTTGAAGTTGTTTAGCTTGGAAGGAAGCTTTGGGATCCAGAATCTATCACAGTTTTGGAAACCATTTGAGGAAAATAGTCTGAAACTTGGTGATTAATAGCTTAAATCTTCTCATTTGGGTTTTATTGTGATTTTGGCCTCCTTTTTTAGTTTTTGGATAAGATAGGTGGTGTAAAGGTTCATCCTTTTAGATCTGAGTTTCTTTTGCTACCCTTGAGCTTGAAGGTGCAAACTTTAGGAGGATCTTGATGTCATGCATGCATTTAAGTCGAGTGTTAAGTTCATTTGAAGCTTAAGAGCTTCATCTAGACATGCATGGTCGTAAAGTTAGTAACTTTATGTGGTTTTCCAGCTCAAGGAAGTCGGATCTATGCTTTGTGGCCATGCCTTTATGGATAAGGTGCTTAATGAATTAAGTTGATGGACTTTGAGCGAACTCAGCGAGTTTATGGATAAACTTGACGAGTTGGCTCGGTTTTCCCCAATATTTTCAGATGAATAGAGGAACTCGACAATTTGGTGGGTAAACTCGATGAGTTGACTTGGGTTTTCTCGATCTGTGCAGATTGATGGAGAAACTCGACGAGTTGGGTCAACCTGGACCTTTGACTTTTGAGTTATGTCTTTAACCATGTTTGTCCCAAGGGGTGTTCGTGGTAACCTGTTTTGGATTTAAGGAAATATGGGCTTAGGATAAGACCCATATGGGGTTGGGCCCAATTTGAAAAATTGGGCCGTTAGTGGGCCATTGTGGATCTTTTGGTTTGGGTCTCAGTTTTGGTGCATGTTGGGTCAGGGGTAAAATGGTCATTTTACCCTAATCATGGATTATGGATTATGGCATGCAGCCTAATTGCTAATTTGGTGTGCTGATGGTAGTGATAGCTCGGAAGCCGTCAGGGTAGTAGCCAGGGATTTCTTCAGTGTGCTTCTGCATTCGAGGTGAGTCTTCCTCATTGTGCTTATGGGTCGAAGGCATAAATGCCGGCCCTTTTGGATTTTTATCCTGGTTTATCGTATGCTTGTATGTTGTAGTGATATGTTAGATCGATATCCTGGTAGATAGGATGTTGCCATGTTGTGGTGATCTATTAGATCTGTATCCTGGTAGATAGGATGATGCTATGCTTAGTGATCTGTAAGATCCGGCCGTTTGTGTGTTGACCGGTTATATGTTTATTGTTATGTTTATGTCAACATGTGTGTGTGGTTAGGTTGAGGCGATCCTGCTTTGTGCTGAAGGCCAACAAACCCAATGTGGTTTGGATAGACTAAAGGCCCTGAGGGGCGGTCCAGTCATGCCGAAGGCCCGACGAGCGTTCCGGATAGACTGAAGGCATGCGAGACAGTCCAGTCATATTGAAGGCTCGGGAGCGGTCTAGACATGCTGAAGGCTCTGTATGCATGTTGTTATTTGTATATGTTATCTGTTTAGGTGTTGGTACTTTGGGGAAACTCACTAATCTTCGGGATTACAATTTTGGTTTATGGTTCCAGATGCTTCATTGAATCATGGCAAGGTGATGGTGTGATCGTACACATCCTCGCGTTTTGGACTTATGATTTCTGGGAAACTATGATAATGTGAACGTTTTGAAAGCTATGTTGAAAGAGATTTTGGTTTTTAAATAATATTTTGGGATTAACGGTTTTTGTAAACACTTCTATAGAAAAAGAGTTGTTTTATAAAGTTTAAATTTTTTGAAATTTTCAGGATGTTACAAAAGTACACATATCTTATCGGCAAACACATAAAAAACAAACAAATTATTAGAAAAACACTTTTTGTCACTGTTCTTGGACAATGTTACCACTAGACCTAACCATACCACCACCTCTAGTTTTATGCACCATCCTCCACCGTTCCGTTTTTTTGTCAAATCCATATATGTCCTCACCCCATCCAGCTGGAAAACCACCACATGTGCCATAGGAGTAAAACATCACCATCTTCGCCACCAGAAAACACACTCCATTAAAAATATTAAACTCATAAACACATTCAAACCATAAATAAAATCGAAAAATTCAAACTAGAAATCTAGGAAAAGAGAGAGTATGTGGATGTGGATGCGGTGACAAAACTCTGGTAGGGACCAATGACGACATATACGAAGGCAATGATGGTACAAATCGACGATGGTTCAAATCGATGGAGCGAACGTTCGGTAGCAAGGATTGATAAATTTAAAACACAAATCCATGGAGCATATGTTCAACTGTGAAGATTGATGACGTTAAAGCATATATAGACATCGTTTGAAGGTTTCCAACGATGCCCGGAAAGGATCAATGGTGCATATCAATGGTACAGATGGTTGATAGTGTATATGAGCGACTTTAGACTGTACATTGACAACCTATGAAGGTTTCTAGTGGAGTTTGGTGTTTGTTTTTGTAAAAGTATGTTGTTTTCGGACGATGGTGGTCAGGTATGTGACAACCATCAAGAATTGGTTAACGATCGTTAATCGCAAACACAACGATCATCAATGAAACGACCTAATTGTTGGATTAGGGTGTCTAATACCATAACAAAATTGGTATGACTTGTAATTAGAAGCAAAATAATTTTTGGGTTTCCCTCAGAACTAGTAACTGAAAAGGTGTAACGTCCCAAAAATCAGAGTAAATTTTTTCATTTTTCAAACACAATCCACAAGCCCAAAAGTTACCAGAACATTCTTTACAATTCATAATAAGTCAAAACATCGAATCATAGTATCAATCAACATAAATTGCAGGATGATGTTTACAATCACACATCCGCCTTTCCCTGCTCATCAGAAGTACCTGAACATTGAAATCCAAAATGTAAGCCAAAGCTTAGTAAGTTTCGCAAAATACCCCACACCACACATAATACGAATACAATACAAGCATGCATACAGGGTTTGTTGGTCTTTCACCTCAACCCAACCATCCAGGTTTGTTAGCACGTAGCCTCAACCTTACCATACCGGGTTTGTTGACCTCTAGTCCCAACCCAAACATACAAGGTTTTTTGGCACATGGCCTCAACCCAACCTTCCAGGTTTGTTGAAACGTGAACTCAACCTCACCATACCAGGTTTGTTGACCTCCAGTCTCAACCCAACCATACCGGGATCGTTGGTGCATGGTCTCAACCCAACCAATCATATGTCGATATATATATATATATATATATATATATATATATATATATATATATATATATATATATATATATATATATATATAGACACACACACACATTCATATATATGGGGCTAGGTTATAATGTGGATGGACAACTATTATGCGGGCATGTGGACAGTACTATTCTATGATAATTACTAAGAAAATAAGTTGTTTATTAATGTGAATACGTTCAAACTCGCGCAACTATTGTCATTTTCATGCATTCTCACTAATTCTTATTCATTTTTGTTCTCACACATCGTTTTTCACTCATTTTGATTCTTACAGAATATGACTCAATAAACATTCTGACAACATTCTAACAAAATGAGAATAATAATAATAAGTCTATAATAACCTTATAGACGATTTAATTAGTAAGAATGTGTGATAATGACAATAGTTATGTAAGATTAAACGTATTCATATTATCAAACAACATATTTTCTTTGCCATTATCACAGAATAGCACTGTCCACACGTTCACACAACAAATGTCAATCCACAATTGAACTACCTCTCTCTCTCTCTCTCTCTCTCTCTCTCTCTATATATATATATATATATATATATATATATATATATATATATATATATATATATATATATATATAATCACACATAAAAGTATCATGGAAATCCTACATCCTAGGATACAATAACTCAATAAATGGGTCGGCCTTGGTGCCTTTAACCCAATGGCACAGTAAGTGAACTCACCTCACAATTAAAAGGATGACTGAACAAATCTCTGCTACTCACATCGGCTCTACCGCTCGCCTAAACAATAAATCGGGACCCAATCACATACTGATAAACCAAAATACTCCAAAAGTCCCTAAGTTCAAACTTGGTCAAAAAGTCAACAGTCAACTGTTAAAAAGTCAACACAGACAGACCGAGTATGCCCAGCATACTTGGCTACGCCCCGTGTACCCTTGATCCTGATCGGGCTCCTAACAGCATACGCTCAACGTACGTCCAGGTACGCCCAACATACATAATGGCTTAAAAATATAACTTTTAAGGACTTAATCCCTTAAGTCATTTCGCTTAAGTATCAGATCTAGTCTTAAAACATATCCCAAACCATAAAGTTTCCAACTTTATGGTTTTTCATGCCTAGAACAAACCCTACATCAACACCCTAACTCTTCTTAACCACTAAAGCTCTTAATGACTTGCATGGAAGAATCTCAGGGGCCAAGATCATATTTTTAAGAAATAAGACATGGAAAAACGTCCAAAAGGACAGCCCAAATGTTCTATAGCATTCCATGCACAAGAAAGTCATAATTTGGGGACAAAAGCTCATATTATCACCATGCAAGCTATATCTAACAACTTAATCATCAACGTGGGAACTTTATACATTCTGGATATGTAGGATGATGAAGGACTTCCAGATCTAAGCTTTTTTCTAGCTTCCAAGCTTCACCACCACCTTCTTCTTCCTTTGGAAAACACAAAAACACACTCAAAGGTTTCAAAATGCAATAATGGGGACTAGGTTTTGAAAGAAAACGTCTCAAGTGATGGAGGCTGGAAATGGGGTGGGGAGATGGGACTTAAGGATCAATATATATGGTCCAAACCCCCAAGGCTAAGGTTTTCATCTATACCGAGTACGCCCAGCGTAGACTAGTGTATGACCAGCATACACCAACACGATGTCGTATCCTTTAATGATGCTTACGCCCAACATACCATCCAAGTAGGCACAACGTAAGGACCGAAATTGCAAAAGTCATTAAATGGAGGGTAGGAAAGGAAACTAATCGGGACTTGGGTGTAAGAAAAGGATGATATTTGGAGATAGAGAGAGAGGTTGATTTATTAATTTATTATTTAATTAATAAATTATACTAAATAAATTGTTGATATATTATATGGTTAATATATTAATTTCAAATAGTTATAATTTATTAAGAATTAATCAGAATTAATTCGGATTTAATTTTGGGTTAATTAGAATTAACCAAAATGTGCAAGGCTTGGACTTGAATTGTTCAATAGTTGAACAAGAAGGAATTTCATAACCTTCAACTAGGGTGGATGGTTTTGGTGATGCCTGATGGGCATCTGGAATATTCCTTCTAAGATAAGGAAACTGGATAACCACCTGGAAATAAAATAGTATTATTTTATTTGAATTAGGATTATCCTATCATGTATAAATAGGAGCCCTTGGGTGCCTTAATTTTGTCCACTACTTTTCATTTATAAGAGCCAAAATTTTGCATCACCTCCTCTCTCCTTTTGTGTGTTCTTGTTGCTAGGGTTTTGAAACAAACCGTCAGAGGCACTAAACTTTTGGTGCTATATTCTTAAGTCTACAAGTGTAACAACCCAAAAATTCAGGTAAATTTTTTCATTTAATAATTAGAAATCTCATTCATAATTGTTTTCCAAAATTCCATTACATAAACACGTTGTTTAAAATATCAGAGTATCCAAAACAACTAGTGCGGAAATATTGTAGAGTGCACGTTGCGCCGTTAAGCTGAGCCCTTGCCCTTAGAACCAGAAGTAGCTTAAACACCCAACAAAACTGTAATCACACACTTAGTGAGTTTCCTAAAATACACAAAACACATAACCATATAATGTCTTGCACATATACACATAAATATGCCATAGACTCCCTCCATGGTCTTCAACTGGGATGCCATGGGCTACCCCCATGGTCTTATACCTAAGGGCCATGGGCTGCTCCTCATGGTCTTACCATGTGCCATGGGCTCCCCCATGGTGATCTTCACACAAATCAATACATACCAAATAATAAACCATTTCATATTCAACTATAGAAATATCATATCAATTAATGGGCCTACGTTGATGCCTTCGACCCATTTGTATAGTGAGGAGACTCACCTGAGTCTGTTGAACACAAAAATTGCTCGACTACTAGCCCAAAATCTCACACTAAACCATTATACAAACAACCCTAATTAGAATTAAGTCACAACTTAGACAAAGGCCCAACATCTCAGTCTAAGGCCCTCCATTAAGGCCTAAATGTCTATCCTACATTAATGGGCCTAAGATCAAAGTCCAAACTACAATGGGCCACATGGCCCAATAAGGCCCAATCATGACATCAATGCCCCAAACCAGAATAAAAGTTCAATAACTCTGAATGGGACTAGGCCCAAGGCTGAATACGGCCTAATAAGCTTACAAGTATAGCGAAGCCCAACACATGTGTGGTGCGTATGCCTAGCGTACCACATCAGTACGCTTAGCATACTCAACCCTTTGGCCGTACGCGTGGCATACATAACTGTGACATCCCCAAAAATCACGGCCAGAAAAGACCGATTTTGTTTATGCTTTATAAAAATCAGAGTACTTTATATCATAAAAAGGTTGCGGAATTTGTTCCCAGAAAAACATAGTAAATACGTTATTAAAACATTTTCGAAGAAACATATTTATTTCATTTTAAAACATTTGGGATGTCATCGTTAATACCGAAACATAAGCATAAACAGAACTTACAATGATTTACACTAGTGATCTACATCTCTTTAAATCTCTCAGTGTAATGTCACTTCACTTCGTCACCTGTGATATACATAAACTGAGTGGGTCAGGTTGGGAAACCTGGTGAGTACATAGGGTTTTCAACCCACAATAATATAATTGTTATGTTCAATCATCAAACAATTAACCCAATTACTCATCCCCGTTATCTTCTTTACTCTTAAGGATTTAACCTAAGGGTCATCTATCCTGCATTCGTTTATTCCGAAGTCCCTTACTTTCAGGGTTATAGGACTGGCACTAAATCCATAGCTGCCGATGTTCGTTCGTAAAGCACTAATTCCATAGCTGCTATATCCTACTCATCAGGTACTAAATCCATAGCTACCAGTGTTCAACAGGTACTAAGTCCATAGCTATCAATTCCTACAGGTACTAAATCCATAGCTACCAGCGTCTAACTAATAGGTACTAAGTCCATAGCTACCAATTTCTAACAGGTACTAAATCCATAGCTACCAACGTCTAACAGGTACTAAGTCCATAGCTACCAGTGTTTGTCCCATAGGCACTAAGTCTATAGTTGTCAATGTATACTCACATCATCTTCTATCTCTCATCATTCATCTACCCATCTCATACCCAACATATTCGTATATATAAAATACGTATACAGTTTAAATTCTTTAAAACATGTATAAAACGTTCATCTAGCATAGACAGCAAGTATTCAGATAATATGCACACATAGCACGTAGTTTATATAAAATACTTCATATCTATGTGTAAGATGAAAGGGACTATGCACTCACATGAGTAAGTGGTGACTCAACACTCGAACAACGCTTCGATACTCTCAAAACGATTTTCCTTCGATAAAACCTAGTACCAATACCACTAGGGTTTAGTCTAACGTTAACCGCGGCAAATCAATTAGTCTGACTATTATTATTATTATATAAGCGTTAATAACACTCAATATAACTCATAATAATAGCCCAAATAATTATTTTAAAGACTTAATAACATTACTATATCGAAACATAAGCTACACTAAAGATAGGGTAGGCGTAGCTCACTTACAGCGGGTTTTCTCGAAAACCGGGCTTCGCTAGAGCAACGTTCCCGAGCCGAAAGGCTCTTTTCTCGGAGCCGTCGGGCGCTCCGGGGCTTCCGCCTCGTGCTAGGGAGTTACCCTAGGCTTTGGGAGGTTAGGGAGGCTTAGAGAGAGAGTTTAGAGAGAGAAAGAAGGGTTTGAAGGTGTGAGAATGAATGGAACCCGACACCTCTATTTATAGGGGTGCTGACTGGTCTACTCGCCGAGTAGGGGGGACCTACTCGCCGAGTTGGTCCATGTGGTGGCCTTCTGGTGGTGCCACGTGTCCAATTCTGGTGGTGCCATGTCACCCCCTATCACGTATCAGCTTTCGAACTTAGAAAAATCATAACTTTCGCATACGAGCTCCGTTTTTGACGTTCTTTATATCCACACGTAGGTAAAATCAAGATCTACAACTTTCATTTAGACTCCGTCGGCTAATTCTCGACCAATCACAAATTTAACAGTAGGAGGCGTTTAGACTGTTAAATGACCGCGAAGAATTCGTAACTCCTTCATACGAACTCCGTTTTCGTCCATCTTTTTACCGTTGAGTTCCTATTAATGAGATCTTCAACTCTCATTTAGGTCACGTAAGCCAAAAACCGCTCGAACTAAAATTCGAGTTTCGGGCCGTGCACTGCTAAGCCGAATCTTAGAAAAATCATAACTTCCTCATACGAAGTCAGATTTGGGCGTTCTTTTTATCGACGCTCTTAGTTTAACATATTCTACAACTTTTGTTTAGATTTCTAAGGCTAAATCTCGCTCTATCATAAATTCATTATTTACGCTTCCCAGTGCCGTGCCGATTTTGCCGTAAAACTTCGACGGGCCATAACTTCTTCGTTATAACTCGGATTTCGGCGTTCTTTATATGTATGGAAACCTTGTGACATACTCTACAACTTGGTTAAGATTATTTATTCTAAATAATATTTTGTCGAAAAGTCGTTTTCGACCCCTATTGCCTCTAAATTGCCTAGCCCGGATCTACGGGCGTTACAACAACCTTACGCCCATCGTACAAACAGTCCATGCACAAAAGTCCATTAAGTGCTTAAACCTTGAGATCTCAATGTCTAACTTCATATCTGAGTCTATTAAGATTTCCTAGGCCATATGGGTCCCTAATACTCTTCATTTTTCCTATTAAGACCACTTTTGAGACCTTAAGCTCATGCATGGTCTCAATACAACCTTTAAGATGGAATTTTTATGCATCAAGCATGCTCAAGGAGCTTAGATCTAACATTCCTAGTCTGCGGAGCTGCTCAACTCACAAGAGAGAGTCCATGAACCAAAAATGGACTTCATAACAAAACTCTAACTCAAACTAGCAAAAGAAATAGCAAGGTTAAGAATTTTACCTCCAAAAGTTCTTCAAGATGAACTAGATGCAGGATCTAGAAGCCCAATAATATCAAAGGCTTGATCACCACCTTCTTTTTCTTGAAACCCACTAAAAATGGCCACCAAAACACCTTTAAGCTTAAGGACTACCCTTTCAAGAGAATCTGGGGATTTTGGGACGATAATAGACTATGGAGGCTAACTAGCGTAGGGTCCAAGCAACATAAAAGTTTTTAAATAGGGGTCTTGCCCTAAAATTAAGGTTTTAGTCTTGAGCCACGTATGCCCTGCGTACTGCTTGATACGCCCCACATAAGTGGTTCATGCCAACGAACAGCCTTCCCCCAGTTTGTTAAGCGTACGCCTATGTACACCCAACATACGTAGGGCCTTTTAGCAAAGAAAAAAATCATTCAAGGGGGGAAAAGTAATTACCTCAACTTCGATCGTTACAACAAGGAAGGAATCAACTAACTTGTTTGCCATAACAAATTTAAAGTATGCAACTCTAGTTTATGATTTTTTGAAATTACTAGGATTCATTATAGTTTTGTTATTCAAAGTATCTTGCCTTATGTCATTACATAGATCCTATTAGGTTGCATGTGCCCTTCTTAATTGTAAAGTGATTTTTTTTCTTTGAGCACTTTGTTGTAATCTAAGAAAACAATCAATGGTATTAGATGTAATCGGTATGTATTACATTGAATGAACATTTGTGAATCGAACAAATCTTTTTTTCGCAAAAACTGAACTCACGACATGACAATGTATTTGTCACGACATGAGTGAGACTCAGATCCAGAATTTCATGATTTATTGCCTAATTTGATTTTTGTGATTGTTATTTGGTAATTATGTGCTTAGAAATCTAATAGAACCTAATTTTTCATGCTTTGGATGATTAAATAAAATCCCTAAATATTATGAGATAACTTTAGACAAGATACTGATTAATTATGAATCTAATTGATATTATCCCTATGGATCTAATACCTAATTTAATTATAAGACTAGGAGAGAGCCGTATCATTCACTAATGGTCAGTTAGGGTGAAAGTGTTGTAAGACTATGGGGGAGCCGTAACATTCAGTAGTAGTCAGATAGCGTGGAAAGTGTTGTAAGACTGCGCGGGAGTCGTAGCATTCACAAGCGGCCAAATAGTGCGGGAAGTGCAGAAAGACTACAGGGTAGTCGTAGCATTCACAAATTCGTTCAGATGACTTAGGCCAGGGTAGGCCAGTTCGCAAGGTTGTGAGTAGGTCACAACACAATTGAAGTCAGGAAACGATTGGTCTAAGGAGACCGGGTATGATGTAAGACTACAGATATTCTGGTAGCATTCACATTTTTGCATCGGATTCAGTGTAGACAGGTTGTCAGCCTATCATGATCGGATGGATCAAAATGATTGAAGAAGCCATGAGTGGTGGTATAGATAGGGTAGTTATTGTTAGATGATGTATCCTTAGGAAGTCGCGTTGGACAGTTGTGTGTGTTTTTGGCCCAACAATCGGTTAGGTGTTCAGTGTGTCGAGTAGTTAACAAATAAGGTGGGATTAGAGAGGTCTCGGCTGCCTCTGAAAAGTAGCAAGTGGTAGCAAGAAGAGTCAAAGTGGGTTCAGTAACTTGTGATTCATGTGTGGAGTTGCTTGCATTTAGTTATATGCTAAGTTGTTTGCAGTTGGATTAAATAATCTCAGAGTGGTTGATTTGACCCTGTTGTGCAGCTCTTATCTGAGTCTTAATCGTTGTAGGGATCAGTCTCGTACTCAAAGGATTATTGGAGTTTCATGTCAAGTATAAGTGTACTGCAGGGAAATTTGGTATGTGACTCTGTTTTCTAGTGGGAACCCCAAGTTATTAGAAGTTGAGTAGCCAGTTGGGAGATAAGTGTAGTGAACTCGACAATGATTCGGTGTGGGTGGTCTGTCAGGGAGATAGACCATCTCGAGACTTTAGGTTTTAGATTGAGTAAATGTGATCATCTTGCCAGGAATTCGTTTCATTTTCGGGTTTTAGAACCCTACGACGTTGGTTTTGGTTTCCTTGGAAAGGCTATGGTATGCCCGAGACTGTGGCCATGTTGCTCAGGCTGTTTAGCGTGTCGGGGTTGGTAAGGAATGATTTCGAGGACGAAATCTGAGTTAAGTGGGGGACAGTTGTAACATTCTGTTTGAAATTAAATAAATAATAAAATCTAAAACCAAGAGATGTAATTTTGTTATTATTAAATTATTGTAGCAAAAATCAATAATATTTAGCGGGGTGTTGGTTGTGGGGAGCCAAATGATATGATTTGGATTTTCGGGGGTTAAAGTGTAATACTAGGATTTATTTTGAAAAGATTTTCAGATGTCCGGGGGTGTTTTGTAAATTATTGGATTTAAATTGAAAGGATTTTGGAATGTTGAGGGCTGAATGGTAGTATTTGGATTTAATTTGAAAGAAAGAGATAAGGAGGGGCTGAAAGTGTATTTGTGATCAAAGATCTCATGTGATCGGGTATAAACCCGTCACCTTCTCCAAACCCTAACCCTAGGTTAGTCAGCCGCCATGTGTAACACTCCAGCCACCACCATTAGCCTCTCTCGTTCTTCCGATCAACTTATGGACGCCAGCCGACTACCGATAGCAACCGAGTCTTTGCCACTGATGCGAGCTGTCAACTGGCTCTTCGTCACTGTCGTTGCTGACGACGGATAGGACCAAGGGCGGAGGTGCCTTCTTCTTCTGTTGCTGTTGTGATCGTTCATGGTGGCACTTCTTCTCAAATCCTTGGTGCTACACCACATCCACATCCGCCGCAACCCACACAGTTTTTCTCCGCTGCTCCGGTCAGCATTCACTTCGGGGGGGGGGGGGGGGGGTTGATGTTGCACGCACCTTAGCTTGGGGTTGCAAGTATGTGCGTGTATTTTGGTGTTCTTGTACGTTGAGGGTGTGCTCTTTGGCCAGAACACCGAGAACGACCACCATGGTAGCCAACCATGGTGGCTATCGCCATTTCTACGCTTCTGCCACCACTAACCACCATGTTGGGTGGTTGTGCACATGAGTTACTGCGTGTGTGTTTATTTTGGGATATTATGTTGTATAATTGGATTTTTGGCCGGAATAATCAAGGAAATCACCACCACCACCGTGAGGTGGTGGCTGCCGCCTTTTGCCGCCGTCTTGGGTGGCGGTGTGCATATGTGTGTGATTGGATTTCTTTTGGGATACTTGGTCATGATTTGACTAGAACCATAACCACCACCATGAGGTGGTGGCTATCGCCGTGTGCCGCCGTCGACCACCACCGCCCAAGGTGGCAGTGGGTGGTGCTCAACCTAATGAAACCCTAATTGACCAATAAAGCCCTAATTGACCCCAAAACCTAACCATTTGACTAATTGGTATGCAATTGGGTTAGAAACCCTAATTAGGGTTTAGAAAACCCTAATACTGGATTTGTCGAGACCCGCATTTTGGACCATTGGATTGATGTTATGACTTATGCCCGATCACATTGTGTGTTTACCCTAGTGGGGTGATGTACTTAATGGATTAAGTCTTTAATGGGTTAAGTAAGAACACTTAATCCTAATCGTCATTTTATGTGAAAAACCCTAATTGGGTTTAGGTTATTGTTGGGCCATTTCCTGGACTAACTTGTTGTGGGCCAAATGGGCCAAATGGTGAACATGTTTATGGACTAAGGAAATTATTGGGCTTTAGGATAAAGCCCATTGGAAAGGCTTGGGCCCAATTTTGAAAATTAGGCCATAGGTGGGCCATAATTGGGCCTTGATGATTATGAGATATTGGACCATTGGAATGCCAAGTGTTTGGACTAGAATAAATGGTTGAGCCTTAAGGTAAAACCATGTAAAGGTTTGGGCCCAATTTGGAAAATAGGGTCATATGTTGGGCATTGGTTGATTATTGGGCTTCTGGGCCTTCAGAGTGTGAGTTTGGGCCTTGGTTTTGAACCAAGCTAGGTTAGGGGTAAAATGGTCCATTTACCCCAAGTGTATATTTATGTTTATGTATTGAAACTCAAATGGTTAATTGGGTTATGTTTTTGATGATTGGCAGTACGAGAATTGGTCAGCTAGCAGTCAGTGATTTATCCACGGGACTTCAGCAGTGCGAGGTGAGTCTCCTCACCATACCAATGGATCGAAGGCACCAAGGCTGGCCCATTCAGTTAGTTGAGATGATTATTGTAGAATCATTATTGATATGCCTAGTATGTATGTGAATGTGCTAGTACTTTGTTGGTTAGGCATGGAAGACCCTGGGGGGAGCCTGTGGCAGTTGGATATTAGACCATGGGGGAGCCCATGACATTCCAGGTAAAGACCATGAGTGGGAGCCTATGACACATAGGTATAAGACCTTGGAGGGAGTCCACAACATCCTTATATGTTTGTATGCATGACTTATGTGGTTTATGTAGCTGATATAGCTAATATGATTTATGTGATTATGCGGATTATGTGGGGGGTACGCTTTGGGGAGCCTACTAAGCTTCGTGCTCACAGTTTTGTTTATGGTTTTAGGTATCATTGGTTTGGAAAGGATGGGCCCAACATGATTGCAGTGCACACACCCCTGTTTCCACAATATGTGATTTTAGGATGAACTCTGATAAATGTTTTTAATTAGCAATGTTTTGGAATGCTTGGATTCAAATGATATCTGTGTTTTAAGTATAAATAAAATGAAATTTTTACCTCTGATTTTTGGGTCGTTACATCTTTCTAAGTGCCTTGGACGAAATTTTGGTCCCTTCCCCCCCCCCCCCTCTCTTTATAGTTTTCCTTGGTTGCTAGGGTTTGTTTGTGAATCATTAGAGGCACGACACTTGTGGCGCTTAATATTAAAGGTCTTTCAAGCAAGGATTCAAGATTGTTTACAATAACAATCTTAAAGGTATGTATCATTACCCTTATCATGTGAATTTCGATTATATCATAGAGGTCTAGGGTTTACAATTGGTTGTTCATATTGTATGTTCAATTAGAGAAAAAATAGATCTTATTTAGGGTTGCATGCACATATAGAATTGTTTGTTATGCTCAAAGCCCATCAAAAAGGACTTTACTTTTATTCATCAATATTATACCAGTTTAGTTAGCACCTTAGACACTTAATCCAACAGAGTATAAAATTCTTGCACTGACACAATGGAGTTCACCCTACGTGCTGTTCTGTACAAACTAGCTAAGATCGATAGGTATGCCAATGAACTTACATGTGAGTACGTTATTCCGGTTAAACAAGCACATGCTTTTGAAGTATCCATTTGGACTACAAGGTCTGTGGAAGACATAATCAAGATGAGAACTACCAATAAGACTGAAGTTGGCGAGAAGAGAAAGAATGAAAGACTACCAAACTCCAAAAAGTAGAGAAAATTCTCAAAATCTGACCCCAAAAATAGAAAGTCTAGGGGTAAAAGTGAAACAAGGTGGTGTGTGAAAAGTGAAAAGTGAAGCATGTTTGACAATGCAAATAAATTGTGACCTGCTACAGGTGTGGCAAGACTGGTCATTATGTAACATCCAACTCTCGAGGTATTAATTAATCAATTATGCAAATTAAAAAATATTGGAATATCGTTGGACTTAGCATTTTGGATTGGACTTTAGGAATCTTGGGCCGAAATGTAGGCTGCCCATAAGCCGTACGCGGGGCGTAACCCGGTGTACGTGGGGCGTAGTGTCATTGGATTCGCGGGACATGAGAAGTGTACGCGCAGCGTACGCGGACAAATACTAAACCCTAATTTCAGGGTTTAAGAGGTATATAAACCCCATTATGGCCCCTAGTTTCCTATCAGCCTCCTCGCCCACAAGAAAACCCTAATACATTCTTACCCTCTTTATTGTGTGAAATTGCTTTTTGTGAGTGCATTTAGTGAAAGAAAGTTGTGAAGAGGGAAAGGAAAGGTTGGAGAAAAAGCTTGAGCTCAAGGATCTGGACTAAACTCACCCGTTTTCATAAAAAGAAGGTATAAAGAACTTAACTTTCTTCCTCAAATTCTAGATCTAGGGTTATGGGAGTTTTGGACCTCTTTAGGTCCAAAGGTTGGACCTTGATCATGTGAATTTGTTTTTGAGCTTGGGGTTGCCATCCTTGAGGCTCAAAACACTTTCTTAGCAATGAAGTTTCAATCTTTGAGGCTTTCATGAAGCCATGCATGAGATCTAGCCATTTCCATGGAAATAGATTATTGTTTTTAGAGTTTGAGCTTATGTGGGTCATGAAAGCCATCAAGTAAGCAACTTTATGGTTTAAGGCATGGAATAAGACTTGGATCTAAGTTTGTAGCTTCTGACTCAGAATATTAAGCACTTAATAGAGAAAGGACTTAACAGGGTATTACGCTGAGTGTACGTGTAGGTACGCCCAACGTACTCGCCATCAAGCACTTACGCTAAGCGTACTTTGGAGTACGCCCCACGTAACGCAGTCAATTTGGACCTTGAGTATTTGGGCCTCGGTGTGGGCTGTATTTTGGACTTCGGGCCTTAGTGGGCTAGTAGGAGTTAGTGAATATGGGCTAAGTATAGGTGTTGGGCTTAGGGTAAGGCCCAATAAAGGAATTTCGGCCCAATGTAGCAAATTGGGCCATTAATGAGCCAATAATAGGCTTGGGAAGCCTATCTAGTGATTGGGCCTTCAAAAGTCAGATTATGGGCCAAGGGCATATTTGGGCTTAAGTAGGGCCCATATGAGGAGTTATGCCCAATTTAGAAAATTGGTCCATTAGTGGGCCTCTAGTGGGCCATTGGTGGACTTAGAAAGAATTAAAGGGTTTGGGCCTTGGTTATGACCCACACCATAGAAGGGGTAAAATAGTCATTTTACCCATAGAAGGATTCTTATTCTGATTAAGTGTTTTAATTGGTCATGATAGCCGGGGAGCAGCCGAAACAGCAGTCAGGGATTCTTTACTCAGACTTTCAGCAGTCAGTTCTTCGAGGTGAGTTTCCTTCCAGTAGGAACGGGTCCACGGCCACAATGCTGACCCGTTTAGATAGCAGTAGTTCCGGACTGCGGTCTGATGTCGGGGTGGTCCCGAGAAGTAGTTCAGTATGCTTGATATCTTTGTGATTCAGGCATGTCTATGTGTTATGTGTTCCGGATTACGGTCTGATGCAGTATGCAGTATGTGTGTTATTGTTATATGTTATGATTATGTTATGCTCTATTCAGTCAGTTTCAGACTTCGGTCCGATGCAGTGGGCAAGGCCCTAGTTAGTTTCGGACCTCGGTCCGATGCAGAGGGCAAGGCCCTAGTTAGTTCCGGACTTCGGTCCGATGCAATGGGTAAGGCCCTAGTTAGTTCTAGACTTCGGTCCGATGCAGTGGGTAAGGCCCTAGTTAGTTCAAGACAGGAAGTAGTCATCCTATATTGATAGTAACAGGATGTATAGCCTAATATAAGAGGCGTGAAGTATGAATAAATGTTGTGATCATTTTTAGAAGTTATAAAATTTCTAGTTATGTTACATTGTTCGATGTGTGATATTAAGACATTATGATTTCAACATAATGGGTTTGTTAAGAATAAATTCTACTATAGTGTGCCTTTTAGGTAGGACGCTACATGAGAAAGAATTTATACCAAGGATTAAGGAGTGGAATTGCGGTTGAAGATATTCATGGAAGAATCCTAATGGAGTCTAGGAATTTTGTTGTATATGATTGCATGGACACATTCATATATGCTAAGTTATTATGTGATTTTATGTGATGAGACTTAGGAACTACGAGATAATTCTCAGGATAAGTATGAATACGTAAAATCAGAATTTTCAAACCATTTTTCTCATTTTTAAATCCATATAAAAACCATGTTCATAAAAACCAACACAAGAAAAGTCATAATGTCAAATACAATTCCATATCGAAATATCAAAGTGTCCAAAAAATATCCAGTAGCATAATAACCTAGCGAATGTGTACAATCAAACCTTCACTTTCCCGCGGTTCTCAGAAGTACCTGAAACAAATTTAATCAACAACCGTAATCACAAAGCTTAGTGAGTCCCCCAAAATATCACATACAACATAACACATAAATTAGCTATGGGCTATCAACAACGTTGGAGACTACCCGAAGTCTCAGTGGGCAAAGAACACGCCCTGTGGATTATCAGCAACCCTGGAGACTACTCAAAGGCTCAACATATATAACAACACAATAACATTAATAATACATTAGACCCAGATAATCGTCACATACATATACAACTATTCTACCACACAGGTAAGAACAAAGGAGGAGACTCACCTAGCACTGATGACTGATAGAACTCACACACGAACTGCTAGAACTAGACTCCGCCCAATTAAATACACCAATTAACCTTAATTAATAATTAAGGTATTTCTCAAACACTAATAAACCCAATTCAAGACTAGTCCACACTCATAGAAAAGACCGATTTGCCCTTACAAAACCCCTCACAATCCATCTAAGGCACAAGTGGTCAAAATCAATGAAGGTCAATGGATGTCAACCCTCAGTCAGTACACTCGGTGTACTTAACCCTATATTGGGCGTAGAGAACAAGTTGGGTCTGCCAGGTTCGCATTTGGTTACATGGGCATAGCTAGGCGTACTCTCATCATATATAAGATGGTCTCAGCAACTACCATAATAACATTTTAATCATTAAGACTTTCATCCCAACCTCAGATCTAGCCCCTAAAGAACGTCCTAACCCATAAAGTCTCTAACTTTAAGCCTTTGCATGGCTATAAGAAGATAAAGCCCCAAAACCCTAACTTTCTACTTTAGTAAAGCCCCATATCTCATGCATGGAAGAAAGGAAATGGCCAAGCTAACATTTTTATGACTTTATACATCTTAGAATGTCTGAAAGGACGACTAAATAGCTTTGGAGTACTCCATACTCACAAAGATCAAAGCTTTGGGACAAAAAGAACCAAAATGCAAAGCTAAACAAGATCTAACTAAATAAGCTCCAAGATTTGAACTTTATACCTTGAAAAGGTGCACAAAGAGATGAAGTTTCTGGATCTACAAGCTAGAATGCCCCATCTCAACTTGAAAGATCTTCCTTCTAACACAAAAAACACAAGAATCACTTTCCAAGCTTCAAAACTCCCATAAAAAAGCTAGGGTTCGATTTTAGGGTTTGGGGAATATGGAGGTTGGTCATGAGAAGGTCCAAGAGGGTTTATGTTGATTAAGTAGTGGTCACACCCAAAGGATTTGGGTTTGGAAACAATACAAGTACGCCCTATGTACGCCCATCGTACTCACATTTTGACCCATCCCAAAAGTTGGCTGACTTACGCCTGACATACCTATAGTAAGCCCAGTGTAAGGACTTGACATGCAAACATAAAAGAAACACAAAGGCTGAAATGAAAAATACCTAGCAACGGGTGTTACATAATAGGTGTGGAAGGTGGTATGGACGTGTACTACTCGAAGCAAAAGATTTGTACTTGAATCAGGATGATTCACAAGGTTACTAAGGTACTAGTAGTTGAATTTGTTTCGCTCAAGTCCATCATTACCATCGTTTCGGTAATGGATAAGAAGATGAATGTTATTCCGACCCTAGTGGTCATTGTAAAACGATTCCGACTAAGATAAAAGCTACGAAGTGAGTTACTCAGCTTAGAGAACCAAATTCGATATAGCATCCGACTTTAGTCAAGAGATTAAAGGGAAGGACAATTAAAGCGATCGACAGAAGTATCACAATCGTTGTTAAGACTAAGCAGCCAGTAAGCTAGAATTGCTACCTACAACAATATGGTTGTACCATATTAGAACATGAAGGAAGGTATCCTCCATGCTAGATTCTGACTCAAAAGAGACCTGAGTCTAGTCATTACATCATGAAATGTAAGGTTATTAGAGCATGACGATTCGATCTATTATAATAATCAAAGAAAAGACCTAATCATGGATGCAGTCTGTTCGAAAAATAGTAGGAGTCTCCAATGAAGATCAAGTTGTAATTCGAAGGTTAGGACCAAAGGTCCAACGAAGAAGGAAGGACAGGTGCAAGTTTGAGCACTGCCAGCAACTAAGAAGTCCAAGGGATATTCATTGGGAAGTATATAAGAGTTAGGGTTATTGCCTAGTATGGAAAGATAACATGTATAATCATTATTCATAGTCCTATTTTACTGATGATTCCGGTATGTAAGCATCCTAAGGGGGAGATAATTGTAAATCCGCTGATTCGGGCTAGAAAATTAAGGTATACTGGGCAATAAAATGACATTTTTATAGAAGATTATTTAGGGTAAATAATCTTAACCAAATTTATAGTATATGTCACAAGGATTCCATACATATAAAGAACTCTAAAATCCGACTTGGTATGAAAAAGATATGGTTCTTCGAAGTTTTAGGATTAAATCGACACGACTCTACGTATCATAAAAAGTGAATTTTAGATAGGTTGTTATTAGCATAAGAAATCTAAACAAAATTCGTAGTGATTGAAAAATCAAACTCTTGTATATAAAGAACACTAAACCTGATTTCGTGAGAGGAAGTTATGATTTTTCGAAGTTTTAGTGTAGCAATATATGGCTCAGAAATTGAAATTGAAATTGGTCGATTGCTAGGAAAAACAATCTAAAAGAGAGTTGAAGATCTTGTAATATCTATTCGTTGACATAAAGACAGTCGAGAACGAATATCGTATGAGAAAGTTATGATTTTTATACGGACTTTAGCAGTCTATGCCTGTTAAAAATATATAGCTTTAAAAATAAAGGGAGAATTAGCTGAAAGAGTCTAAAAAAAGTTGTAGTACTCGTTGACAATTACGCGTGAATATAAAGAATGTCTAAAACGAAACTCGTATGAAAAGATAAAGATTTTTGAAAATATGATATTTCACGTGCGTATGGGCGCGCGCCGACAAGAGACACGACGCGCCTCTGACATACCACCCGGATTACGCCACATGTCACACTCTACATGGAGCCACGTCACCCACCCAACAAAGTGCGCAGTACACACAGACAAGATGCACGACGCGCACCCCTTTCCAACCATATATATATACCCCTCGAAAATCACTCATTTTCCTCACTAGTTCACTCCAATCTCTCTCAAAACCTCTACATCTTTCGCATTTGGTTTTTCCCAAATTTTAGAGTATTTAGTAAAAACTATAGAGCTCTTGGAGCCCGACGAAAAAAGGTGTTCAGATCGGAATTCTGTCCGTGCATTTTCCCGGCTTTCGCTAAAATCTCTGTAAGTTAAGCTACATTTATGTTATTTCATGTGTAACTTATATTTATGTTCATAGTTGTTATTATGAACCTATAAATAAGATTTATCACTAATTCCAAGTTATTACACCGATTGATCTACTTACGGGGATGATGTATATGCTAAATTTAATGAGGTGTTCAAAGTTGGATTTCCAAACAATATACTCTATATACCAAACAAACCCTACCTCCAATATGATCCTACCTGGTTATTCCTTACTTAATATATATTGATGTAGACATTAGGATTAGTGAGGAATCTAGACTATCATTAGTCTCCAAGAATATAAGACTAAGACTTAGTGATATTTTTACCTAGGTCACGTCAAGGGAAATGTCAAGGTGCTAAGGCGAAATGTTGCCCAAATTTTGAAGCATCCACTTTAACTGTGAATGCATAGTTACTTTCAGTTTAAACATAGATATGAAGTATCTATTAAATGCTATATGTGCTTGCTATCGGTGTACTTGATATTTGTGCTACAATATGATATAATTTTACTTATATAAATTAATTTATCATATTCGCATTGGATAGTGAAGCATTTTGGGAAAAATAAAATAATGGGTTGGATAGTAAAGGGTTTTTGGGAAAATAAATAATGGTGAGAGGTCACGCATTGTATTATCGGGACGAGTTATCTAACAGAGTATATGTGACAATCACTGACTATTCTAGGTAGTCTGGTGGAACACTAGCAGGTTTGCCACCTATAGGTGTTAGCAATCATACTTTTCACGGAAAAGGAGGGTAGTTCGTTTAGGTACTCTATCCGCCTCATGGTTGCCGTATTGAAACATATTGCTAAGGATTCCCCGAAGCGATATTGTCTACTCACAGAGATCCTTTAGGGTATGTCTCTTGATATTATCATTAGGGATTAGAGAGTGAGAATAACGGGAATGGGTAATTAGTATTGTTAAAACCATAAAATTACAATATTATGGGTTGAAAACCATATGTGCTCATCAGACTCCCAAGTTTGACCCACTCAGTTTATTTGTATCACATGTAGTGGTAGAAGATACAATCCACTGAGAGATTCAAGGAGTTTATGCCATTAGTAGAATAAGTTAATGTAGGGCCCGTAATGATTATATTTATACTTATGTTTTGTATCGTTATGACATCTCAAGTTTTAATAATCAATGAAAAAACATTTTCCTCGAAAATACTTTTTATGGGACAAATTCCACATTTATAAAGATCACTTTGATTTAAAATAAGCATGAATAAAAAGGTCTTTTCTAACCGTGAAAAATGAAGATGTCACAGCTGATAGAGCATAGAGCGGATGATGCTCGGTGGACGATTGTGCCGTCAACTTTCACCCATGATGCATTTGACTTGAGTGATATGGCTGACGGATCCGTTTACCCAGCTCGGACGGAATGTGATACAGTAAGATTGTGTTTGGATTACATTACCTAAGTAACAATAATTTATAAATAATGTTATTTGATGATCATTATTTCTAACCTTTTGTGTAACTTTATATCCCAATCAATATACCAACTTCTCACTGGTTTTCAGGTGCTTTGGACTTGAAGACATTCAAAATGACTATATACGATAGTTATTAGAAGAGCGACTACTTTCAGAAAATAAGGATTGGTTTATAGGTTTGGGAGCTCGCATCTATAGACTGCTAGTGTAGTGGGTATCAACTATTGGGATACCGAACCAACCGATGCAATCTCACTTGAGAGTTTCAACATGACTCTTGAAAAGGAACTAGACGTACCACAACACATTGATAGTAGAAGGGATTGTAGGGTGTTTTTGTGCTGGTTCCTTATAAAAGCGCCAAATACCTTTCAAGATGGAAGTTATCCTATAGAGATGTTGATCGCCAAACAATTATATTTTATAGAGGATAACAGTGGTCCCTGGGCTATGTTATATCGTAAACCACTGGCTGAATTTTTTTTGGGTATAAAGATAAAGACCATTTGAACATTGTAATATTACTTTAAACAAATCTCTTTAGTTTATGTATTTATTAGTGTTTTTTGTTGATGTTTAAGATTACATTTGCATTTTAAATTAAAATAAAACTTATACAAAAAGAGAAAACACATTTTACACATATAAAAAAAATTATTCGGAACGATTGTCCAAAATCTTACTCTGATGTTCCGAAGACTTCTCTAAAATGTTAAATTCGAGATAAAGTGGTTATTATACGAAAAAAAAACTTATCATTTTTTTTTTCCAAATAGTTATTTATAAGGGTTAGTTTAATAAGTTCCTTATTATTTTTTCTATTTATAATAATATACTCAAAATATAAATTTTAATAAATTCATTAGAAAAAATTCATTATTTCTACGGGATACCGATACCCTACCAATTTCTACGGGGGAATTGACTATTGAGGGAATCAACGAACAGCCGACAATAAAAAGCGGGGGAATAACAACCCATACCTTTACCAAGGGTATACATGTAAATTCGTAAATCAAACTATTATATCTGTTTTTATTGTTTACAGGAGGGAGAGGGTTTATGTATTGCTCTCCGGCCGCTCTCCTCTACCTCTGTATCTCGCTCTCCGTTCAACCACCACCGTTTGGTATGTACTAACTGCTCTTGACTCTCTTTCCCATTCGCGTTCGCTTTGAATTCATGCTCTTTTTCAAATTTGGAAGTTTTCTGTGCCGACGTTACAAATATTTTGCTTCAAGTTTGGGGTTTATGCCTTTTGCAGAATTCATGTTAGGGTTTTAGTTTTTTGAGTTTGAAATCTAGTGGCTTATACTGTTTCAACTATGTCGATTTAGCGACTTCAGGTGACTTATTCTTGATTACTGTTGCATTGCTGCTTCAAGTTTGGGGTTTATGCCTTTTGGATAGAGGACTTGACCTGAGTGATCCGATTCCTGAAAAAAACTATTGCGAAAATAATTGTTGATAGATCCCTAAATCCACAACTTGTATTATTAAAGAGGTATACCTTTGACCTTTGATAGAAAAATCATAGAAATCCCCATATATTATAGTTAACTAGAAAAATCAGTATTATAACTGTATAAAGCTTTTAAATTTTCATCACATACTGATTTTTGTGTTCTTTAGGTAACTTAACCTGCTTCTCTCTTGTGTATGCTGTATGCATGGACTCTTTTGTCTTGAATCTTTGAAAAATATGCTATTATATTCTCACTTGTTAGTAGGCATTCGTTTCTTGTCTTGATTATAAAGGAATAATATCATATGTAATAGTTATTTGAGTAGAAAACATACTTAAGGTTTGCTTCACTTTAAATATAAAGCTTGAGTTGGATTTTGTAGATTGATTTTGTTAAAGGAATGGGGAAATCTTCAAAGAAAATGAAAAAAGTTCAGAAAAGGGACATTAGTTCAGATGATGATGATGATAACATCACATATCAACTTCAGAATGTAAGTAATTCTTTATGTTTTTCTCCTCTCAAAATAAACTCTATTAGAGTGTATAAATAGAGAGTTATTTTTTTTTTTTCTCATTGTTATTTTCCTCTATATTCTACAGGTGGATAATGAGAAATATGGAATTGAGGATCATCGTACTAATGGAGATGAAGATAGTGATGATGAAGAAGAGTATCACTCAGAAATAGAAATTATGAATGTAAACAGAGCTTCATTGCATCTTTATCTTTGTCACTATATATTATTTATTTCATTGCAAATTAATTGATGGATGTCAAAACATTTTGTTGGCATAGTTGGAGAATGAGGAAAATGTTTCTGGAAATGAGCACAGTGATTCTATGGGAGATGATGATGATGATTATGATGATGATGTAGACATGAAAACAGAAGACAACAATCATTCTGATAGGGAAGAACTCGAAAAGGAGATAAATGATCTACGACACCAAGAACAGTAAGTCCCTTATTTATTTATTTTATTATTATGGCATAAATTCAGATACCAAAGCATTTGCTCTTACATAATGTTTTTTTTTCTTGTGAACTTTTGCAGAGACCTTTTCAGAAACATAAGAAGAGACCCAAACGAGGATCTTCAGAAAGGCAAATCAGTAAAAAATCAAGGGGTATATGAGTCTTTTATATGTTGTTATATTGTGTTTCTACTTTCTAGTTATTCATACTTGATAATTTTCCTGTTGTTTCTTGTGGATTAATCCAATATCATTGATCTTTTTCAAGGCTCTCTGGGACAAAACTCTTGAATTCAGACTTTTACTACAGAATTCATTTGTAAATTCAAATCGACTTCCACAGGTTTACTTCAAATCACAATTTTTTTTTACTCTTTTTAACATCTATCTGTATTAATCTAAAACATCAAACTTTTTCACTTTGAAAACTCTCTACAGGAGCCAATCAGATCTTCTTTCTGCAATTCTTGTGAAGAAGTTAAAGAAGCATATTCAGATCTAATTGATTCAACAAAGAAAACCCTAGATTCTATTCTTAAATTACAGGAGGTAAGATATATATCTATTTTTATCTATTTATTAACATAATGAGTAGTTTATCATTTGTTCTTCTAAATGTTTATTAATGAGAACTTCTGTTAATAGGCACTTGTTGAAAAGAATCCCTCAATTGTAGAAGCATCTAAAGGTATATTGCAGAATAAAGTCATAAACTATTGGGCTAAATGCAAGAAATAACAAAATACATATTTGTATTTTTCATTTATTGTAATAAATATTGTCTTTTTACATATTTGTCTTAATTGAAGGTGATGCAATTTTAGATGCTTCCAGAAAAGGAGATGAAGAATGGTTCAAGATTTCTCAAATGCAGTCTAAGTATTTTTCTTTTAAAATTATTTTCCAAGTGTTGACTCTAATTTGACTACATTTTATTAATAATATCACTATGATGCAGAATTGCTCCATTTAGAAACATGTCAGTGGATAAATGGCAGAGGAAGACACAAGTGACAAGTGGCATCAAAAACAAATTTCAAGCTTTCAATCAGGTTAAATTTACAAGTTTGCCCTCTTAATAAAATATGCTACTAGTATTTTACTCTCACTTGTTATTCGACTCTTACAGAATATCAGTCAACAAGTTGCATTTTACATGCGGGACCCAAGTAGAATGATCAAAGGGATGCAACAAAGGAGATCTGTTGTCTCACTTTTTGGAAATGTAACAACAAAAAGTTACTTTTAATTGTTATTTGATTTTTATTTTTATTTTTATTTAATTTAACACTTGTGTTACTAACAGGTTCCCAACTCAACTCTCGAAGATGAGGTAGGAAGTTTTACTCTTTCAAACAACATTTATTTGTATGAAAGATGAGGTATGTAATGACTAATGACATATTTACCCCTGATTAGATAACTAATGGTGATGGTGATCCTGAACTACTGGATGACTCGGAATTCTATCAACAATTATTAAGAGAATTTTTTGAGACCATTAATCCGGAATCTTCAGAGGAAGCACATGTTGCACTCAAGAGATTACAAGCTCAACAACCCGCGTTTTATGCCCTCAAAAGTCTGCAAACAAAAAAACGTAAAATTGTCGATCGATGCGCTTCTAAAAGCCGGAAGATCAGGTATGAAATGACGTATTTACCCCTACGGAAGGAAGCTATATAACTTTCTGAAATCTGAAATGAATTTTTATTTCACAGGTATCATATCCATGAGAAGATTGTGAATTTCGTGGCCCCTGAAAATAGGCAGATGCCTCCAATGGCCCCTAAGTTATTTGAAAACTTATTTGGTCTTAAAACCCAGAAGCTTGCTTCAGTATATTAAAGACATATTTCAATTTAATTAATTATTTAATTTATTTATTTTAATGTTACATGTATATATATCTTTGGAACTTTGAAGTTATAGTGGAACTTGGCTTTTCTTCGTTGGATTTTGTGTGTGGGTGATTTGAATTAGGGGAAATTACAGTTTTGGGAAAATCATGAATTGCATATATGTGCTTTCAATTTGTGACAGTGAATTTAGAGCTGTTGAGAAAGTGTAAATGAACAATTTTTAATTTCAATTTTGTATTATGAAATCAATTTAAATGTTAATTGTTTTTGGCTTTTAGTGTAGTCTGCACAATTGAAAATTTTCGTAGGTATATGTGCAAAACATGCACAGCTGTTTTACCAGAAAAATAATAACCAAAAGATAGATTAGTAGTAAACAGAGATTTTAGAGAAAATATTCGAATGATGCTTCAAACGTGTCATGGTAATTCGTACACCGTTAGAGTGATTGAAAACTATAATTATGATGTTTCTTTGATATATTGGTTCTACTTTGGCTAATGATGAAACGAACTATTTTCTATAAATAGTTTGGTTGTGCAGGTCTGAATTTATGTAAAACTTGATATGGCGTTGTTATCTTTTTAAACTAGAAAAAAGTTTTCAATTTCTCATAACACTTAAAATAATATCAGCGTTGGGAAAATGACTCAGGAGGGTAACCCACCTGTTGGTTTTGTTCACATTCATTTTATTTTACTAAAGAAAACATTTGTGTATAGTGAATCAGGCCCCGGTTTTTACATTATACTCATTGTCATGTTCTTCTCATGGTAACGCTATCATTAGAAAGGATCCATTAATACTCATTACATATATCAAGTACATCCATCTCTTGACCTACTAGGATATTCAGAAAAGATAAAATATGGTTTTGTTCATTGATAATGGTTTGTATTCACCATCCTTGTCATTCTAAAGAAACCTTGTAAATGTCTTTCCCAAAACCATTAGAAAAAGTTTGACAAGAGTTGTCATCACCAGGAAATGAGATACGGGTTTGCCTTGCCATAGTAGCTTGTATTGCTCTCTTAAAACGAATTCTATTACCAGGTTGTCTTCAAACATTCTGTCTTTTGGCAACTAAGAGGAGATTAAGATGGCCAACATCAACTTTAGCATTTGATGTTAATGTTTTTCTTACAGTTGTTTGTAGTTCGATTTGCACATGTTGAAGGATTAGTTGAATAACCCTTTTATTCCCCCAAACATATAATAGGCCTTTATATACTATCTCATTGATTTCCAATTCATATTTTTCAACACATTTGAAATAAAAGGGAAAATGATTCAGGAGGGTAACCAACTGTTGACTTTGTTTACATTTGATATTTTTCTTTTTTTGTACGTAATATACCATCAAACTTGTTTTTTGTGTTTACTGTAACCTTTTGACCGACTATCACCTGTGATAGTGTGACATCCCCATTTTCATGGCCAGAAAAGATGAATTTAATTATGCTTATTTCATTTTAGAGTATCATTTTTAAAGAATTATAATGCGAAATTTGTCCCCAATAACGTGATAATATTATTACCAGGCATTTCCAAATAAATGCATTTCATTAATGATTTCGGAATGTCATCATCAATGCAGAAACATAAGCATAACGAAAATATTAAAACCCTTACAATATTTAATGACATATATTTCCTTTAATCTCTCATCATATCCAAACAACAAGTATCTTTCTGGTTAAAGAATCTCTTTCTAGTTGCTCTGAAACAATTAGGAGATTCTCTAGGTGGCAACATGCTATTGGATGGTGGTCCCGCTTATAGGGTCAAATCAATACGCTCTAAGAAGAAATATTTGAATATAAATCTCATCGATATCATCGATCTCATAAGTATCATACTGAATCCCATCAATCGAATCACTTTTTCGAGAAATACGAGACATCTAAGTCATACAAGTAAAGAGATCTATTCATTGATAAGAAAAAGAAAAAACGTGAACAGGGACCGGATTGATGATAAAATAGAATCCTGGGTTGCAAACAGCGATTCGATTGATGATGAAAAAAGAGAATTCTTGGTTTAGTTCTCCACCTTAATGACAGAAAAAAGGATTGATCATCGATACCTATGATACAAAGAAACTGAATGTCGATCCTCACATTTCAGTCCTATACAATGACATAATCCATACTCTTAGATTTGGAAATGAATGACTTTACCTAATATATACTCTCGAATCAGGAATAAATGATTATATCTAATCTATACTCTCGGATTTGGAATGAATAACTGAGTCTAATCCATACTCTCGGACCAGTGATGAATAACTATGCCTAATCTATACTCCTGGACCGTAGACGAATGCTTATGCCTAATCCTAACTCTCAGATCAATGCCAGAAGACTATAACTAATCCGTACTCTCGGACCAGGAATATTAGAATTCTACTCTTCGTTGAGGTCTCGCATGCAATCTTGAGGATATGCTATCCATTGTCCCACTTAAACTTAAGTCTCTTTCACAAGTTTTATATTATCTCTAGGTAAGACTATAACGCTCAACTCCTAAAACTTTTATTATTATTATGATCATGATATTTTATATATATATATATATATATATATATATATATATATATATATATATATATATATATATATATATATATATATATATATATATATACTCCCGCCATCCCAAAATTATTGTCCTCATTTGACTTTTTAATTCTCTTTTGTTCAACTTTGACCTTAAATAATTTGCTTTTTGTTATATAATTTTTTATGCAAGATATATGAATAGATTGTTTTTAAATGTATTTTTATTATTATAAGTTTCATCAAAAATTATATAACACAAATAAAATTATTTATGGTTAAAGTTGACATGGAAAGACTTTAAAAGTCCAGTGCGGACAATAATTTTGTGACGGAGGGAGTATATATATATATATATATATATATATATATATATATATATATATATATATATATATATATAGTTAGGATCATGTATGACCAACAAATATTGTGTGGATGTGTGACCAATTGTGGTCCAATCAATATAGAGGAGTAATTTTGGCATTTTTACATGACATTTATTTTCCATTATTAAATATGTTATCTATTTGGAATGAATAAGATTTTCGTTTGAATACGTCAACCGTTTCATTTTTTCAGCATATACACGATCAGTTATAGTAATAACCACAAAGTCATTGTAAATGCTTTTCATTAATCGTAGAAGGCAAACCTCTTATATTCTTAAAAAATGCCGTTCATATTAGGTCGTATGTATATTTTCAATTGATTGTCTGGGTACGCAAAGATATTCTTAAAGAATTTGTAAACCTAATTTTTAAACCATTCTAAAAGAATAAAACTCTTAATTAATATAACATAATCATTGAAATCCAGAAAGTTGAGTTTATAGCTTTTTTTATGTATAATTTTTGTACACCTGCATAACAAATCAACTAATTCCTTGAGAATCACAGACGTATTATGGTTATACATTCACATAACTTTTCACATACGTACATTTATTTAACAATCACTTTATTCTTTAAGAATTATTTTACTTCTACTAAGAATAAAAAACAACGCTGTTTCTACAAAAATCACTTGGTTCTTTAAGAATCACTTAATTCTTCTTCTCAACTTAATGGTGCACCAGATTTATTAAATTGTAAATTTTGATTTAAAATACTTCTAAATAATTGAACTTGATCGTCGGCAATGCATTCTTACTTTTCATAATTTTAAAGTTTTATATATCATTTATCCTATAATTTTTTTGGCTAAATTTGATATTTCGTTTGTTATATTAACTTGTTCTTAAATAATTTTATATGTAAAGAATTTCCAATATGAAGAATTTTATATCATATTCTTAAAGAATTTTGTAAAATCAATAAAAGCCGTATTTTCAAAAAATCCGATTTAAACTAAATGTAATTAATAAAATATGATATTTGACATGATTTCTATCAACTAATTTTACGTCATTGCCTAAATATTAGATACTTATCATATCTTTCTCTTTATAAAATGCAATAAATGCCATTATAATTAACAATTGAAATTATATAGTACATGATAGTCTATGTTAATAATATGTACTCTAAATCACACCCATTCATTCTTTTTAATTTGATGGTCAGAATTTGGTCATACATTCACACAATATTTATGATTCATATTTGATTCTAACCCTCTATATATATATATATATATATATATATATATATATATATATATATATATATATATATATATATATATATATATATATATATATATATATAATGATACTCGATTCACATTTCATATATTAACAAATATGTTCTTAACATATATTCCAGGCAATATGCATGTATTTCACATATAAACTCTTTAACAAATATTTAATACTTTAATTAATATATGTATTAAAATCATGTTCATGAAAGGGACTATGCACTTACATGTTAAAGTGGATGACTGAAAAGTTGGGCAGCGCTTCGCTTTAGCACTCTACTTTTCCCTTGATGTGACCTAGGTTTAATTATCACTAATCTTAGTTCATTATTCTTTATGACTAATTAATAGTCTAGATTTGTCAATAAACCCAATGTCTACTGATTCATAGCTGATAAGAGATAACCAAGTGAGATCATATCGAAGGTAGGGTGCATTTGGTATACAAAGTATATTGTTTGTAAATCACACTTTAAACACCTCACTAAATCCAACCTAGACATCATCCCCGTAAGTAGATCAATCAATAATATGACGTTGGAATCACTGACAAATCTTATTTATAAAGTCATAATAACAAATATGAACATAAATATAAATTATACTTAAAATAATATAGAGCATAATCTAACTTACAAAGATTTCCTAGACAAAAGTCTAGAAATTGCACTGGCAGAGCTTCTATTCGATGGCTACTACTTGTCGGGCACTCAGGGTCACAGGGTTTGCCGGAATACTAAGAACTAAGGTAAAATGGCTATAAGTTGGCGAATATCAGCAGAGAGGGTGTGTAGGGGAGTGAGGACGAAAGCTTATACGAAGGCGAGTATTTATAGCCGAAAAAAGAGATGTACGCTGCGCACCGTATCGGGGAGTGTCGCGCATCCTATCGGGACGCGTCACGCATCCTGTGGGGGATGCCGCGCACTATGTCGCGGGGTGGTAATGTGGCATTCATCTAGTGGTGACATGTGTTGTAGTCTCGTGGGTTGTCAGGGCGCACCACACATCTTGTCTATGCGCACGGCTGCACACAAATTTTTATAAAATCTTAGAAAACTCATAACTTCTTCATACAACCTTCGTTTTCAATAAGTTTTATATCCACGCATAGTGATCGACGAGATTTATAACTTTCATTCGGCTAATTTTGATTTTATTTTAAAAGTTATATTTTTAATAGGTTTAGACTATTAAAGTATGTTAAAAATTCATAACTGTCTCGTCCGACGTTCGTTCTCGACTGTCTTTATATCGACAAACTCCTATTAAGGAGATATTCGACTCTTGTTTAGATTGTTTCTCCTAATAATCGACCAATCTTAATTTATGTTTCTGAGCCGTATACTACTACGCTGAAACTTTGAAAAATCATAACTTCTTCTCATAAAGTCAGATTTTGGACGTTCTTTATATGTACATTCTTGGTTTAATGACTACTACGACTTTTGTTTAGATCTCTTAGGATAAAATGTAATTGATCAAATTTCATTTTTTACGATACACAGAGTCGTATCAGTTTAATCGCGAAACTTCGAAGAAGCATAACTTCTTCATACGAAGTTGGATTTTTACTGTTCTTTATATGTACGAAATCCTTGTCACATATACTATAACTTTGTTTAAGACTATTTATCCTAAATAACCTCCTATCAAAAAGTCATTTTTAACGCTTAATAAATCTTAATTGACTAGGCCGAATCTGCAAGTGTTACAGATAGTCGGTCAAAAAGGCTATGATGGACACAAACAATAAGTTCCATGATATATTGCGTACACACAAAAAAAGGAAAGAGACAAAATGTAAACAAAATCAACAGTTGATTATTCTCCTGAGTCATTTTCTCTATCGGCGCCAACTATCCGAGTTAAGCTACGAGTAAAAACGTTTTTTTTTTTTTTATTTTTATTTTTATTTTTTAAATTTAAAAAAAAAACTTATTTGTTGTATATATCTCTATACTAATAAAAGAGTAGCTCTTTTGCCATGTGTCACCATAGTCACCATATTAAACATTTTAATTAATGTGTTGCCAACTTGTCAATCTATTAGTTTTCCATTTTAAAATTATTAGACCTCCTCATTAATATGATTCTATTTTAAATTTTAAATTTTAAATTATTGTTTTAATTAATTCACAAATAAAAAATATCTAATATATATTAAAAATTAATTTTATATATTTATTTGAATCAATGATTATAATTTCACATAACTAATAAAAAATATCTCTTAAATTAATAATTTATTTAAAATAACTTATTAATAATTTTGAGTTTTTAATATAAAAATTTGATTAATTTTATAACCGTGGTTCCTACGAGTTATAAAGTAGTTATTAATATATGCATGCAAACCAAATTAATAATTTTGGAAGCAATAAGGTCTTATTTAAAGGTTTGTTAAATATAAGTTATTAGAGTAATGAAAAACAAACAAATTATCATTTTTTTTGTCATCAAACCTATGAGATACCATCATAAGCTAACTACGATATGCCTACTATTATGTGTATTTATAGTTGTTTTATGTTTGAAAGTAAAAATAATATTTAAAAGCTTTTTATTATTTGCTAAAAAGAAGAAGTCGTTCCGATCCCAAGGAGGATTGAGATGAACTCCAAAATTATGCATTTTTTTTAGGAGTTTTTAAAGAGGTAAAAGCGTTTTTATCGAGTGATTATTACCATGCAAGCCTCTTAGTTTTCAATCAAAACTTTCTTAATGACAAAAAATTATTCCAATATGAGTTGTCATTTAATAACATGTTTTTTTTTACATGGCTATCCTAATGAACCCCTCCTTTAAGAAAACAAAATTCGAGAATTACATTTGGATTTTCTCGTGTCTAAAATCTGACCAAAGTTTGTTGAAAATCAAATATTTATTTTTAGAAGTTATTTCACCATTAAGCAAACACATATGGAGTAATCCAATAATTGATTATGCGAGGAGGAGGTCAACAGGGAAGTGCCTACACGTACACATGACCGATATACAACTTATCAACTATTTAATACTTTGCCAAAAGAAGCTAGTAAACATGTAACACCAGAAATTTAGAGGGGTAATTATGGAAATAAAACATCAATTCTAAAAGTCAACTTGCCGAGTTTAAGGCAAAAACTCGACGAGTAAGAAATATGGGACATGCGCGTTTTGGAAGATTAACTCGACGAGTTGGGGAGGTCCAACTCGACGAGTTGGCGCTAAAAGATGAAACCCTAATTTTAAAGGTTTTGCACCCTATTTAAACACTTTAACCTCCATAGACCGGTCTCATTTACAGCCTCAGAGTCTCAAACCCTGGCCACAAAACCCTAATCCACTTGTGAGAGTTTTTGAGCCATTCTGTGCATTCTTGGTGATTCTCGAAGAAGAAGACACTTGAAGAAGGAGCAAGGAAGAGTAGATCAAGAAGTTTAGCTTCATTTCTGGTTCATTGGAGGTATAAAGCTCCTATCTTGTCTATAATATGCTTAGATCTCTTTATCTTCATTTTTATGGGATTTTTGGTTCAAGAAGCATGACCTTTGGGAAATGGACGTCCCAAGTGAGTATATCATCAGATCTGGAACCATGGAGGGCTTTCATGGCATAAAGGTGCAAACTTTATGACCATTAAAGCCCCATGCAAGCTATAGGATGTCATTTTGGCCTTTTAAGCTCCAAAAGGGCCATGCATGGAGACAAAGGTGGAAGCTTTACGTGTTCATGAAGTGTCTAGAGTCCAAATCTCAGTTTGTATGCTTTAGTTTAGAGTATTGACGGCTTGTGGACCAAGATCTAGGTCCTAAAGAGTTAGGGTTTGAGCTAAACCCATTAAGTAGGGGTATTAACGAGTAAAGTTGGAAACTTTACCCTTAAAAGGACATTTTCAGTGTATATGTGAAGTATAAAGCTCAGATCTGAAGAGTAGGAGCTTAATACATTAAGATTGGCTTAACAGACTAAAGAACTCGGTGAGTTCATGAGAGAACTCGACGAGTTGTTCTTGAAATGTCCCGATTTTGAAAAGGAAAAACTCGACAAGTTGAGAGGGAGAACTCGACGAGTTGATACGAAAAGTCATGATTTTGAGATTTATGAGAATTCGACGGGTTGAAGAGAAAACTCGACGATTTGAGTCAACTCGGAGTGTTAACTTCAACTTTGACTTGGATCTTTTGGACTAGAAAAGCATTATTAGGCTCTAGGTTGAGGCCCATGCGGAGGAATGGGGCCCAATTGGAAATAAGGCCATACATTGGGCTTTTATGGATATTATGGTTTTGGAGCTTAATGGTTTTGGGCTTGGGCCTTAGTTATGGGTCTTGTTGGGCCAGCGGTAAAATGGTCATTTTAACCCAAGATTGGATTATGGCTCATGGTTTAGAACTTATTTGCTAATTGGATATTGTGTTGGAAATTGTTAGTTTGGGATGCCGTCAAGGCAGCAACTAGGGAGTTCGGGCAACAACTTCAACATTCAAGGTGAGTTACCTTCCAGTAGAAGTGGGCCGAAGGCACCAATGTCGGCCCACTAGTAGTTGATTATAGTTGAGATGATTGTCTTTGTGATAACTGTCTGGTATGCCACTATTTGTTATACTTTATGTGCTAGTATGCTATGATATTATGTGATAGTGTTAGGAGGGGTAGGTTAGACCCCGTAGCCGGTTGAGATAAATCGGAGGGTAGGTCGGGCACCCAGGTATGCCTGACAGTATGTTATGCTATGTTATTATTTAGTAGAGGTAGGGGTGAAATAGTCCCCGGTTACCAGTCGAAAGGACCGAAGGGGTAGGCCAGCACCCAAATATGTTAGGTAGTATGTGATTTATGTGTATATAGGGTATTACGTGGTAGTGGTAGGGGTGAAATAGTCCCCGGTTACCGGTTGAAAGAGACCGAATGAGTAGGCCAACACCCAGATATGCTAGGCAGTTATTGATTGAAAGAGACCGAAGGGGTAGGCCAGCACCCATATATGCTAGGTGGTTACCTGTTGAAAGAGACCGAAAGGGTAGGAAAACACCTAGATATGCTAGGCGGTTACTGGTTGAAAGAGACCACAGGGGTAGGCCATCACCCATATATGCTATGCGGTTACCGGTTGAAAGAAACCGAAGGGGTAGGTCGGGAACCCAAATATGCTTGACAGTATGATATTCCTACGGTATGTGGTATGATGGGGGAACTCACTAAGCTTCGTGCTTATGGTTTACAGTTTTGGTTTCAGGTGCTTCTTTTTCAAAAGGAACGGAGCCGACATGATCGTAGCGCATCACACTATGATTTCCATATTATGAGAACTTTGGGAGTAGTACTCTGATAATACTTTCTATGCCATGTTTTAGTTATTTGAAAGACAGGTATTTGATTATGAAATGAGCTAACACTATGGATGTTTCAGACTACTGGTTTTATACTTACTTAATTAAAAATGAAATTTTTGGCCTTGAATTTTGGGATGTTACAAGTTGGTATCAGAGCCTCGATTTGAGGGATTCGGACACACCTTCGGGGGTGTATGAACTTAAATCGAGGGTTTGAAAGATTTTTACAAGAAAATAATTTTTCTAAAATTAAAATAAAGAGTTTTGATAACGAACAAGGAGTGTGACGCGTGTAATCAACCGAGCTCAAGTAAGTTTTCCCCAAGATACCCATACATGTTATGTTATGTTATGTTATGTTATGTTATGCTATGTTATGTTATGTTATGTTATGTTATGATATGAATTGAGAATATGTGAATTGCATGCTAGATTAAGGCCAACGATCTAGAAAGGATGCCTTACGTGCCTACTGTATGTGCTTGTAAATCTGCATGCTAGTACTGACCAGTCAGTGATAGGAGAACCTGTTTAGGTTATGCCTGATTGTTTGAGCCCTTGGAATTGTCTATTAGTATGGTTCAGATAGTTGAATAGAATGGCTTGATTTGAGTATGTTGGTTAGTTTTTTTTGTTATCCGAATGCTGCTTGCTTTGTGCTTTGTGAGACTCTTAGCAATGTGAGCTAGCTATTAAATGAATATGTTAAGTCACATGTGACACATGCTGGATAATCTCATAGTAATGTGAGCCTTGTGGGACTCTTAGCAATGTGAGCTTTTGCCTTATATGCCTACTATATTTGAATTTTATTATATTGGGTAGATGTCTATACATACATCTACATTTGAATTTTCGTTGTATCGGGTAATAGTTAAGGTTTAAAAGTTTTATTAATGGGTAAATTTCACATATTTTAATGGAGTGTGAAAATTGGGAAAGATTGAAAATTTAATGTCTAAATCGAAAAAAATGAAAACATAGTGTCTTTTGCAGTGACAATCGACTGATCTGAAGCAAACAGTCAGAATTGCAACAAACTGAAAACATAATGACCTAATTCTAATAGAAAAAAACAGGGTGTCAAAATCATAAAAAAATAAAAAGTTAGTGAGTTTTGTGTCATTTACTTGAAAATATACTCAAAATCTTGTAAACATTTGGTAATTATTTTATATATTTTAGAGATTTCTATGTAAATTTAAGTGTGTAAAGGTTAGAAAGGCCATAAATGGTAACTGAACTTTTTTCCTATTCATATATATATATATATATATATATATATATATATATATATATATATATATATATATATATATATATATATATATATATATATATATATATATATATATATATATGGCTTTGGTTATTTGATGGATGATATATATTGTATAAATATATGAATGAATGTGAGCCAATGATTTTATTAATTTAAAAAAAAACGATTTGTATATATTATTAAATTAAAGAAAAGTTAAAAATCACACCTAATTAAAAGAAACGGATTAAATGTAATGATGTACATTTACAATATTACCTACAAAGTAAGCCACACCAAATTATTTGGTAAGAATGTACATTTGCCATAATTGTTGAAAATGAATCACTATATATATTCCTTCAGAATCAATGAAAATGTATGTACTACTCGAATCATTGATATATATATATATATATATATATATATATATATATATATATATATATATATATATATATATATATATATATATATATATATATATATATATATATATATATATATATATATATATATATATATATATATATCATCCAAATGCAACCAAAAGTTCCATTATAATTACTGTATAATTAAGCATATTAAATTTCGATTCTTTAAGGATATAGGTTGATATCATCAAATAAAACAAGATTATGAAATTCTAAAAGAATATTGTTGTTTTAGTAAGTCAAATATTGTAATTATGAAAGAATCTCTTAGTTTCTGGTGTGAATGGCAGTAGTATTGTTTTTTTGGGATCACGCTGAAGATGACGATGGTGGTGAAGGGAGGAATGAAAGAATGAAGAATGGGGAATGGAAGAATTTTATCTTTGAATTTTTCTGGGATCTTATCGAAGAAGACGATGGTGATGGAGATGCATGTAGTGGTTTGCGACAGAAGGCTGCTGGTGTGGTCATGGTATCTTCGGATGAAGAAGGTGGATACAGTGGTGGCTATGATGATTGTGTCATCCGATGCAAAAGTTAATGGGTAGGTTACATGTAATAGCGATAAAACAGGGGGAAATTAAGTAATCTAACAACTTTTTTGGTTGTCTTTTAAAAAATAACATTTTTTTTTGGCAAAATGACCACTTGGTCCAGAATGGGTTGTTCCAGACCCGATTGACAATTCGGTTAAACGGGTAGATAATTCCGACCAGGTAATCTGGTTCTCCTTTAAATACCATTTAACTTGTTTCAGGCTACACTTCAACATCCCTTCTTTCAGACTACACTTCGACATCCCATTCCGGACACCTCTACAACTGAAAATGTCTTCCAATACTGAAGAAATGCAGTTTTTATTTGTAGGTTCTTAATTAAATGCATTTATTTTTTATTATACGTTTAAAAATTATAGTTTACGCAATTATTTTGGTATTATAGGGTTTTCCGTGAATTTTTAATCCTGTTAATGCAATCATAGGATTACATAGACTTATACATTTATAATACATGATATATCGTAATAAAAAAACCTGCTATTCCGGAACGTCTCTGGAATCCAAAAATCAAGTCTGAAATACAATGACCTGGTTCCGAAATACCGTACCCTATTTTTTGATTATGGAACATACATCCAAGAATCCTAATTTCGGAATACAATCAAAAACCCTAATTCCGGAATACAATCAAAAACACTAATTACGCTCTGGAACATACATAGAAAAATCCCTAATTTATAATTCTTTTGATTGCAGCACGATAGAACATACACAATGGTTGTTACTACAACCTACAGACCTTAACTTGGGCGCGAAATCATGGCGCGCTTACAAAACCAACCAGTTTGTGCGACGATGTTTAGTAAATCATGTTTTGGTGACTACGTGAACATGCCAATGGGTGTCGAATGTTACCCTTTACTATGTCACTATCTTCTGTGCAAGGAAGCTACTACTTTTAATCAAGTTGACCTAGAAGAGCTTCTATTTTTGGTTAGCGACTATCGGGTTTGCTTTGATAGGAAAGCATTTTGCTTGGTCACCGCTTGCTGTTCAGGGATTATTTCCATCCCAGATCTGGTTTTGCATCATTTGGAGAATGTGTGTTTCCATTTGTGCCGATTTCACATTCAGTGAGTATGGACGACCTTACGAATGTGTTCAATAACTCACTTCATCAATTAAGCAATGAAAATGTGGTGAGAGTCTCCTTGCTGTATATGCTAGACCAATGATTTTTGGGTAAATACCCGTGACATTCAGTTACTAATGAACGTATGATACTGGTCTCTAATTCACATGAGTTTAACAGTTATAACAGTGTTTTACCCACATTATATCAAAATGATATATATACTTATTAAGTGTAATTTTTTGAATAGGTACCCATGGGGTATATTGATATGGGTTTTCACTTGCAAACAACTGCGTACTGGTTTGATAAGATTGAGGACCATTTGAGCCCAAATGCGCTAAGAATCGGCAATAGACACAAATATACTATGCATGGATTTGTCTATGCATTTAAGGTATGTACACTATGTTTAATAAGTGTTTTTAAAAAACAAGTATAGTAACTTTGTTAACTTGGTAAGTTTTTTTACCATCTTAATTTTGTAGATTTGGATCTTCGAGACATTTTCCAATAGTAGTGTTGCTGGTTCCCCTGTACCGAGTGATATCCCTCAGGCAGTTGCATTCCCTAGGACGAGGCGTTCGCATGCACCTGATTGTGAACGTATTCTCGATGTTAATAATTTATGTAGTTTAGTCCACCGTATAATTTATAAGTTGATATGCCATAAATAACTTACGGTTAGCTTTTATATATTGTTTTTTATGCAACGTCCCCTAACGAGTTGTTGCAGCTTACTGCACAGGAGCGTGCTCCTGGATGGTGGATTGAGAGTGTCCGGTGGATAGATGTTGCATATTACACTAATGTTTGACTTATGGTTTTCTTTGTTAATATTTTAAACAATTGTCTTTTTAAGATGTAGCAAAAACCAATTTATCCTTCCGAACAACATTTTGTAGAATATTATGATATCGTACAAACATCACTACATTTTTTTTAAATCAACATTATCATACTGTTGACTACGTTTTTGATTAGTATGTCTACTTTTAGACTAAACATTATTTTTTCCACTTGACTTGGTCCTACTTGAAGATTCACTTTTTGTTGACTCTGCAAGAAAAGGAGCATCACAGTTTCTGCTTGGGTGACCGATCCTTTGGTAACGACTAAATTTTTTCTAAATCACACTTGCACCTTGAGATGGGATACGGTTATGGTTTTTTAGGTCATCTGGCTTGTCGTTTGTCCATAAATGGTGGAAAAACATCCATGACTTCATCCAGTTCTTCGTATTTAGCTGGAACTGGCACAGGAAACACAACCTCTGCATTTGTTGAACGATATGTTTCCATTGTGAAGTACGATAACACACATGCACTACAGTGTTGATATGTCAGCTCCTTGAATACCGTCATTGCATCAGTACAAGGTATACCCAACAATTTCCATTTCCTACATGTGCATTAACGACTTTCCAAGTTTACCATACCATTTTTCATTTGGTCAGTCATCTCATATCTGCTTTGATCAATCTGGTGTATCCAAAAAGCAGAGGATTTGTTGATAGGTAGTCTAAGAAAGCTTTCTGCAGGGGTCTCTATCAATAGATTAGAGCATACATTTTAGCATTCCATGCTCGTTAGTACGAAATATGTATACAAAGACGGTCATTTAAAGTTCGTTGTATCTATTTCTCCCGCAACATATTATTAGTACTATCAACTAATATGCCCTTTAAGAAGTGACCTAATACCTTTTTGTTGGCTTGTCGGTGATGGGGACGCAACTGTGTGTTTGAACAAGTGTGTTTCTCCGATAGCTTAACCACTTCAATAGTATTATGTTTTGTCGCCCTAATTCGCCAGTCACAATTATCTATATAGCAAACAACTTCAAACCTGTCTTTTGTAGATTTTTAAACTTTATATTGGAAACCTTCACTAACACTTTTCAATCCTAAATTAAGCTTAAGTTCTTCTTTATTTTTGAAAAGTTGGAATAACTTAAGATGAGAATTATAGTTGTGTGCTGTGACCCCTTTATGATTTTTTGACCTAATTCGGGCAGTGGTAAAGGATCAGACATACCCCAATGGGTGGATTGTGTTTCTTCAGAATCGAAAAAATAATAAGTAAAATTTTCCTGTTATGCTTTTCGAGGTTGTGGTAAGGGATCAGTTTCCTTTTCTCCATCTTTATGATCATCCCCATCAAATTCAATGTAACTCTGAAAAAATATTCCACTGACTCTCAATGTGGAATTATATTACCATCATTAACCAACATCATTAGATTTGCCTCATCATTTACAGATTCATCAACATCAACAGTAAGGTCAACCTGAGCAACAACTTTACCTTTAGATGTATAGTCAACCCCACGTATAGGTTCTTTGTAAGAAGGAACATGGTTGGTTGTCATAGGTAATAAATTACAAATTTGGTTACTTCTAGCACCGGAATAACCATTTCCAGAATGAGTTTTCATGAGAAATCGATTAGTACCAATATCCATAACATTATTAACAACAAACAATCGTATAATGTTGGGAGGTATAATAGATAAAAAACTAAGAAAATATCTAACATCAGTATCGTCAAAAATCTGCATAACTATATTTGATCCGTAAAGATTGACGAATTTGATTTGTATGTAACCTGGACTTGGAAGCAACCAACGTAACTAACCCAACGAAGTTGATATCACTGGTTATATCTACACCAAAGCATGTATAATCCGGAGCAAGATACTACATACATCCATCGATACGCTGCCATGCCCTCCACTAGAAACTGGAACTCTGAAAAACTCGTATACGTATTCATTCCAGAACGTTTTTGGAAATTATCGAACACACAAATATATTAAAAACACAAATGTATTGCATATTTGGAAGAAAACATAGAAAAACCCTAAATCTCTCTCCGATACACCACTCCAAAATGTACGTCCGTTTCGGATGTCAATCCAGAATATGTTTTTTTAGCCCGGAAGGTATGGAGTGTAAGATTCGGTACCATCCCCACCAACCGGCAACCACTTCGGAATAATATCATAAATACTCCGGAATATCGTATTCCGGAGCATACTTCCGGAACAAAACATTGTGCTCCGGAATATGCTATTCCGGATCAAGTGCTCATTTTTACAAAACATCTTCGCCGCTAATGTCCATCTTCCTTGTAGTGTTGGTTATTTTTATTAAAATGATTGTTTATAAATGTTAGACTACCCAATTTCCATAAAATAGGAAAATATTATTAACTGATTTGCCTAATTTAATTGATATTAATTGGTTTAAATATTTACAATATCTAAAAACTTGATCACGACCATTAATGGATCAAATTCGATGATACTGATGAGTAGGTAGTTGCAAAGTGAATTGGCCTGACTAGAAAATGGTAGGCGTAATGCCCTACAATTACATCGAGAAAGAAATTGAAATATCGACTATGACATTTATTTATGGAATAGTGCGTCAGATAGAAAGGTCTCAACTGAGCTAAATCCCAGTTTTTAAGGCTTTGAATTCAACTTTGTCCAAGTTTAATGATTTTTCAGTTTTACTTTATTTAGTTTTCAATGCCACTCATGCGAAATTAGAAATATTCGTCAATCTTACTATATCTTTTGTAGAGAATTAACTTTTTTATACTATATCTTTTGTAGAGAATTAACTTTTTTAATTTTATTTTAGTCTAATTTTTATTTTAGTAATAATATAATCTGATTCAAAAACCTAGATTTCCCTATTTTTAACATCTTTGATTTTTTTAGTTTACTAAATTCTATTCACAACGTACAACTATTTAAAACATTCCCTAAATATACCCTTTCATTTCTATTTAGATAATAAATATTTGCACTTTATTACGATAGGCTCAAGGTTCATGGTAATTGCCACGTGACAATATCTTGCCCTTTGTTCAAATTCTCTCTAGGGATTCTTTTTGTTGTTATATAAAAAATAATAAAATAATGGTGTTTCGGATCATGAACAAAAAGGTGTCTAACAAAAAAATGTATCTTTCTCTCGCAGTCGCCGTCGGCGCTACCACCACCAGGTATCGTCCGTCAACGTTGCCGTTTACAACATTGTAAAATACATTCATCATGAAGAAGACAACCCAGCAGCACCAGCCCCAACACCATCGCCGGAACCTTAACCGCATCAGCAACTACTCGGTGCTTGGTATATTACAAGGCCTAATATTCTGCCGCCGCCGCAACCTCGGCAGCCACCTCCTCCCTTTCTTCTCTGCCCTCGTCGGTTGTTTTCTTTTTCTTTTTGCTTTCATATCATTTCTATCTCCACCAATCAACCACCACCATGTCCATCATTTCCATTATAACCATAGCTTGGTATTTAATTCTTGAATCCGCTCCTTTTTCTTCATTTGACATCATCAAGCTCATTCAATTTAATATATATTTGAATCAACAGCTTGATGACGAAATCGATTTCCAATCACATATTGGAAATACGTCAACTTTTCTTGTTCCCGTAAGCATTTGATTAATATACTTTTTTTTTTAATCCCATTGATTAATCAATTAATTACGTTTCTTTTCTCCTAAATAAACTTGTTCATCAAAATTGATGTCGCAGAGAGCAGGAGGGAGTTTAGGAGATGAAATATGGACGTTGAGTCAATCAGAATTACATCACGGTTGCTCCCAAAAAAGTGAAACTTTTCAAGGTTTTCCCGTTAGTATTATTTTGGGTGTCGATTAACTCTCTCAAATTTCTATTATCATGTCATGTTTTTCGATTTGTACAAACCAAGAAAATTCTTGATGTTTACGCCTTGCATGCATGCGAAATGATTCAGAAGATTCGTGGATGAATTCGTTCCTTTAATTTATTTTGTAGATGGGGATGCGAAAACAAATCCCCAAAGGTTCTTGCTGATCGTCACAAGTGGCGGTTTGAATCAACAACGAACTGGGGTACCTTTTTTATGTTCCCATATATAGAAAGAAAATGAAACCCTAGCACTGATCTTTCATTAGCATGCATGCAGATAACGGATGCTGTTGTTGCAGCTTATATGCTTAACTCGACATTAGTTATTCCAGAATTAGATAATAGATCGTACTGGAAAGATCAAAGGTCGGCATAAAAATTGCCAATTAATTTTATCTTCGGGATTTTAGGTTTGATCAGCTATTTATTAGTAGTTCTTGTACTAATATTCCTCATTGTGTAGCAACTTTTCCGACATTTTTGATGTTGACTGGTTCATAACGTATCTCTCAAAAGACGTTAACGTTGTAAAACAACTCCCAACCATCGATGGAAAATCCCTTCACCCTTATCGAACTCGGATACCCCGTAGGTGTGATGCGGAATGCTATGAATCTCGTGTCGTACCACTTCTCGAGAAGAAAAAGGTCAGATCTTGATTGGTTTCCATGGGTTTCTTTTGTGTTGGGGAAATCTATTACGAGGTAATGTGATGTGTTGCAGGTTGTTATGCTTACAAAATTCGATTACAGGCTCGCAAATAAGTTGGATACCGATTTACAGAAGCTCAGATGCCGAGCTAATTATCATGCTTTAAGGTATACGAATCCTATACAGGAAATGGGCAAAAAGTTAGTCGAACGAATGAGGATGAAAAGCAATCGTTACATCGCACTGCATTTGAGGTAAAACTATGCACTAATGCCCGTTTTCTCTTTTGAAGTTACAATTTACATACTTATTTTAATAAACAACAGATTTGAGTCTGATATGCTTGCGTTTTCCGGATGCTACTTTGGTGGTGGAGACAAGGAACGACGAGAGTTGGAACAAATACGAAAGAGATGGGAAACGTTACATGTAATATATACTCCTTTTTCTTAAAGATTGCGTTTTTCATTGGATAATGTAAGGCTATTGAACATGAACATGCTGACAGTGGTGGACACATTGAATTTAATTTGTTTGCTTATATTCAGAAACAAAGCCCCGATAGGGAACGAAGGCAAGGGAAATGCCCGTTGACGCCAGAAGAAGTCGGGCTTATGCTAAGAGCATTAGGATATGGGGAAGATGTTCACATCTACGTGGCATCTGGTGAAGTTTATGGAGGCGAAGATACATTATGGCCATTGAAACAACTCTTTCCTAATGTCCATTCAAAGGAATCTATTGCGACTAAAGAAGAGTTAGCACCATTTGCACCATACTCTTCCCGAATGGCCGCTCTCGATTTCATTGTTTGTAATGAGAGCGATGTTTTTGTGACCAACAACAATGGTAACATGGCTAAAATGTTAGCGGGGAGAAGGTACGATACTTTTAAAACTAGTCCATATATACCATTTTCTCTTTTGAAATCATTATGTTATTTTTTCATTATTTTCTCAATCCAGGAGATACTTTGGGTACAAGCCAACGATCAGACCAAACGCCAAGAAACTTTATCGATTGTTCTTGGATCGTGGTAACATGACATGGGAAGAATTTGCTTCACGAGTCCGAACTCATCAGATTGGATTCATGGGACGACCAAATGAGTCTAAGCCGGGAAAGGACGAGTTCCATGAAAATCCAATCGCATGTATATGTGAACATTTTAATAATAGTCGAAGTCTAAACGAAAGTAAAAATCAAAGTGAAATCAAACATAATAACCAGGATATTCAAGCAAAACAAAGCCATAGAAATGAGTCCGAAGTCATAGTCAAGGAGCAATCAACGAATCAACAACACAACCATTCTTTCACGCAACACATCAAGAGTGAAAATGGCATTCGAGTGGAAGAATTGCCGAGAAGAAATGAAAATTGTTCGGACCATAGCGATGTGAAACTGTGTCATCAGACTAACCCATAAGCATTTCATATTTTTGTCGTTTCTGCGAGTCGTGTTTAAATTAGTTCACTTTGTTACCGGATCATGTCATAATCGTGAGTTCGTTACAAACCGTGTATACAAAAAGAGAATAGTATTCACATGATTAATAGGACAGTTGCATGTATATATTTTATGTAATCAATGTAAAAAGTAATGCACTTTTGATGGATTATTATTACAGTTAGTTTAAATTATCCATCCCCTCTTAATTATGATATTTTGAGAGGTTAATTGTGCAAAATCGTACTTCTTGATATTGTGTTTGTAGTCTATTTTCATTCCAGTAACTTAACATTGAAAATAAGCAATATTTATATCCGGGTTGGAGCCATGATTTTGAAAAGAGGGCTTAAAGAGATTGATATTAGAATGAGGGAGTCTTAAAATTGATGATAGGCTTTAGGTATAGTGATCTTTATGTTGCAAACCCAAATTCGACGCAACTTGCTTGTGTGGTGTCTTGAGGTTCCACATAAAACCACAAGACTATCCCTCCCACACACATGCCAACTGGTTTCGGTTCTACGATGAGTTCATTAGGGAGGCGACACTAGCTCTGACCAATTGTGTCTGACCAATTACGGTCCCCTTGGTAGTTAAGCTCTTTAGCAATTACGAATCGGCCATACAAAAATGACTATACTAAACAACTCACCATGGATTAATACCGCCCCTTAAATATAAATAGAAATTAAACCGACGCCATGATCTTTCTCTTCTTTGGCCTTCATGATCATGCCAAGTCTGGGTCGTGTTAGTCTCACACCACCAAAATGCAGCACACCCATATATATATATATATATATATATATATATATATATATATATATATATATATATATATATATATATATATATATATATATATATATATATATATATATATATATATATATATATATATATATATATATATATATATATATATATATATATATATATATATATATATATATATATATATATATAACTTAAATGCTAGTCTTACCGTTAGTAGATCTCATTCATGAAGCCGATCTATAAGGGGGTATAAGGTTATGGCCTATAAAATGGCCGTTTAATGAGTGTCCACTCTCACCAACCGCTTCCTTGATTTGTTGAGGGTCTTTAGCCGAACGGGTAGGATACGGTAACCCTTTCATCATTAAAAGTATAATTAATGAATCTATAAAAGTAACTAAATGTTTTTTTTACAAAATTCCCGTTATTAGTTACTTTAGGCAAAAGTGAATTGAAGCAATTCCATGAAATTACACTTTGTACCCTTGCTAAGACGTTAGTGGAGCGTATGTGGTTAACCGACACACTAATTGAGTTCTAAGCAAAGGTGGCAAAGGGTGACTCATTGTTTGTCATAGTTCGATGGATCGTGTGTGGTTAACCGGCACATCGAATAACTGACTGTAACAATGAGGGCACCATGCACATTTGCATGGTTATTCATACCCGCTTTGTGATCCTCGGCATCTCAGTCGCAAACTTTAGGGGCATATAGAGATTTAAACATGCCATTGAAAAGTTCAATGAATCTCAAAAGATCTAGGAGTTTCCAATACATTTAAAACTTAATCACTTTTTCGTTTTTCATGGTGGAGAATTAGTGAATCGTGTGTTAGATTACGACATCCCTCTTCTAATTTGTAAATAATGTTGTTGGATCCTAGCCCTAATTTCTCAGTTGGGTGTTTAATTGGGGATTCATTTATAATCAAACTTTGTTGTTTTTCCTTTTTAGATGTCGAATGTCAACAACAACGCTTCCGGCTCAAATTCCTATGGCTCGTTCTCACTCATGAACTTGTGTGGGAGAGTGATCTTTGACGGGTCCAATTTCAATGATTGGATCCGTAACATCCGAATGGTCACTCATTACGAGGACAAGGAGTATGTCCTCGATGAGAAGCTGAAGGAAATCAACCTCAACAATGTCACTGTTGAAGAGATCGCTGCCTTTGAGGCCCATGAGCGTGATACTACAAAAGTCCATTGCATCATGCTGGCGACTATGAATGCAGAACTCCAGAAGTCCTATGAGGACATGTATCCCTATGAAATACATCAAGACTTGCTGGACCGGTACCACCAAAGCGCTAGGCAAGAAAGGTACGAGATTATCACTTCGATGATCACTGCCAAAATGGGTAATGGAGAGTCCCTTACTGCTCATCTACAAAAGATACAAAGATATTTCGATTGCCTGCTAAAGTTGAATGTGAACTTTGATGAAGAGTTGGCAATTGACATCATCCTTCACTCCTTGCCTCCCTGCTACAACCAGTTCCGCATGACCTACCACATAAATAAGGAAGAGGTCACTTTGAGCAAGCTTCAAGGCTTGCTAAGGACTGCTGAGAGCAATCTCAAAGATAAGTTTGTTGCATCAACTCCTACTCCTGTTGCTTCCCTAGTCTTGGCAATTGAGCAAGGGAAAGGTAAGAAAAGGAAGGCTCCCTCAAAGATCAACCACAAGGGAAAGTATGAAGATGGTACATCTTCTAGTGGAACCAAAGTTGGTTCTGCTAAGCCCAACTCTAACCCCAAGGAGGCAGAGTGCCACCACTGCCACAAGATAGGGCATTGGAGATGAAGATACCCAGAGTATCTGCAAGCAATCAAGGATGGGAAGATCAAGCCATCCTACGCAGGTATTTACACTATTAAATATAATGATTCATCACATGCCATTTCTTGGGTACTTGATACAGGATGTGGTTTTCACATTTTTTCTGATTTGCAGGGCCTAAGAAGAGTTAGGGATGTGGAGCATGGGAAGATAAATTTGATCATGGGGAACAGAAGATCGTCGCCTGTCACCGAGATTGGATTTTACTCTTTAATGCTCAATAGTGGATTAGGATTAGATTTAAATAATTGTTGCTATTCGCTAGATATATCAAGAAACATCATTTCATTTCATGGCTTGTATAGACAAGGTTTTAGATATTCATTTGATAATGAAAAGGGTTCTATTAATGCTTATCTTAATGTTGTTTTTTATTTTTATTTTGAAGCATTGCATTGTAATGGAATATATGAAACTGTGATGGTTGTAGATAACTTAAGAAATGATTTTTTGTGTATTGATTCATCCAATGGTTTGGATAAATCATGCTTGTGGCATCGTTGTCTTGGACATGTCAACAAGAAACGCATAACCCAACTCCAAAAGGATGGAGTGTTGGAGTCATTCGACCTTAGGGACGATGACGTGTGCGAGTCTTGTTTTCTTGGAAAGATGACCAAGTCACCCTTCACTGGCACTTGTGCGAGGGGTGAGGGTTTATTGGATCTCATACACACCGATGTGTGTGGGCCCTTTAGATCCACCACAAGGGATGCGAGCCGCTTCTATATGACTTTTACCGATGATTATAGCAGATATGGGATATCTACTTAATCAAGAACAAGTCGGAAACTTTTGAAAAGTTCAAAGAGTTTAAACAAGAAGTGGAGAATCAGTTGGGCAAAAAAATCAAGATGCTTCGATCTGATCGAGGATGAGAGTACCTAAGTCTTGAATTCCACGACTACCTCAAGGAATGCGGAATCGTTTCACAATTGACGCCAGCTAGGACACCGCAGTTGAATGGTGTGTCTGAGAGGCGTAATCGAACCTTTATAGACATGGTTCGTTCCATGATGAGTCGTGTTTTGCTACCTATCTCATTCTGGGGGTATTCCTTAGAGACTGCCGCCTATATCCTTAACTTAGTCCCTACGAAGAAGGTTGCCAAAACACCTCACGAGATGTGGACTGGGAAAGCTTCCTCGTTGGCACACATCAAGGTTTGGGGTTGCAAGGCTTTCGTAAGAAGAGAGACACACGACAAGCTCGAGCCTCGAAGTGAGCAGTGTATTTTCATCGGCTACCCGCATAAGTCCTTTGGATATCTCTTCTATAGACCGAGTGACAATGTTGTTTTCGTTGTGAGGGGAGGGGTTTTGTGAGAGCAGGAACTCATAAGTTAAGGGGACAGTGGGAGGAAAATCAATCTTGAAGAGATTCAAGAGTCGAGCGATGAAGGAACCTCTAAAGATGGCGCTCAAGTCGAGGAGGAAACTCCGGTTGAACCGATTGACGAGTCCTTACCTCTTAGACGTTCCGAAAGGGTTAGGGTTCAACCCCATTTGTATGGTTTTCATATTACTACAGAAGGGGATGCGTTCGTTAGTGATTGTACACTAGTGAATTTGGACGAACCTAACAGCTATAAGGAAGCCATGGCAGGTCCGGAGTCTGCAAAATGGAAGGAGGATATGGACAGCGAGATTCAGTTCATGTATGACAACCAAGTTTGGAATTTGGTTGACAATGTACCAGGTCGTAAGACGGTCGGGTTCAAGTGGATCTTCAAGAAGAAGACCGACATAGATGGGAATGTACACATCTATAAGGTGCGATTGGTCGTGAAGGGTTTCACTCAAACTCTCGGAGTCGACCATGATGAGACCTTATCACCGATAGCGAAGATAAAGTCTATTAGGGTGATGCTAGCCATTGCTGCATTTCATGACTATGAGATATGGCAAATGGATGTCAAAACCGCTTTCCTTTACGGGAAGTTTGCTGAGGATGTTTACATGACTCAGCCAGAGGGTTTTGTTGATGCGAAGCATCCTAAGAGAGTGTGTAAGCTTGAGAAGTCCATTTATGGTATGAAACAAGCGTCTTGCAGATGGAATCTTTGTTTTGATGAGAAAGTCAAAGAGTTTGGTTTTCTGCGAAGTGAGGATGAATCATGTGTATATGTTAAAGCCAGTGGGAGTATAGTAAGTTTCCTCGTATTGTATGTAGATGACATACTACTCACTGGAAACGACGTCCCGACGCTGCAGGAAGTCAAGTCCTGGCTTAGGAAGTGCTTCGCTATGAAGTACCTCGGAGAGGCTTCCTATATTCTGGGAATAAGGATAGTGAGAAACAGAAGTAAAAGACTAATAGGAATTAGTCAGAATAGTTACTTGGACAAGGTACTAAACGTTTAGTATGGAGAATTTAAAGAAAGGAGAGTTAATTACCAATCCAAAGTAATGCCAAGTTGAGTAAGACTCAAAGCCCGAGTACCGAATTCGAGATAGCAGAGATGAGTCGAGTACCATACGCTTCCGCAGTTGGCTCGATTATGTATGCTATGACTTGTACTCGACTTGATGTGGCCTTCGCTTTGAGCATGGTTAGCTGATATCAAGGGAACCTTGGCAAAGCACATTGGACCGCAGTCAAGAATATTCTTAAGTACCTTCGGAGGACCAAGGAATGATTTCTAGTCCTCGGTGGGAGCGATGACTTAAGGGTGCGAGGGTATAGTGACGCTATTTTTCAGACCGACAGGGACAACTACCGTTCGCAGTCGGGCTGGGTCTTTACCCTTAATGGAGGAGTAGTGACTTTGAAGAGTTCCAAGAAGGAGACCGTAGCTGATTTAGCATGTGAATCAGAGTATATAGTGGCGAGCGAAGCATCAAAGGAGGCGATATGGTTGTAGAACTTCATTGGAGACCATGGAGTTGTGCCAGCCATACAAGAGCCCATGGAAATTTTCTATGATAATAAAGGAGCGGTTACCTTGACCAAAGAACCGAGGGATCATGGCAGATCTCGACATATCGATAGAAAATATCACTTTATTTGACATCGGGTAGAATAAGGACTCCTCGTAGTGAAGAGGGTATCGTCGGAGGATAACCCAGCATATCCGCTTACGAAGGGACTGAGTAGGGTTAAGCACTTGCAGCACGCTAGGAGCATTGGGCTGAGGGACGATATTAGTTTAGATTAGATAGTTTAAAAACATGTAATAGATAAATTGTAATTAACATTCGATGATTAAATAAATGGGTACTATTTATGAGTAAAGTGTAACGTCCCAAAATTCAAGACTAAAAATTTCTTTTAATAAAACATCACTTTAAGCAAATTCATCTTTTTAAAACATAAACAGAGTAATAGTTTCCAAAATACATGATCGTTATCAGAGTAAACATTCCCAGGCTGACTAATTTATGGTGTGTGCCATGCGATCACACCGAGCTCCATCATCCGCTACCGGAAGTACCTGAAACCAAAACTGAAACTGTAAGCACAAAGCTTAGTGAGTTCCCCACCCTACCACATACCATGAATAACCACATACTGCACATATTGGGCCACGCCCGCTATCCTGGGCCTTGCCCATGCACCCCTACCTCGGGCCTCGCCCGCTACAAAGGCCCCGCCGCTCCAGGCCCCGCCTGGCTTCGAGCCCCACTCGGATACAAATCTGTTTCATTTAGGCCTCGCTGTCACAGGGCCTCGCCCACTAACATACAATAGCACATAAACATATCACATCACATCACATAAGCTTAAACACATTCTAACGGATCTTGTCCTAAGGTCTCGCCTATCTCTGGGCCCCGCCCTTGCCCCGCTACTAATGATTCATGGAACCCCGTCCATACTCCTGCTGATAGTGAGGTACAGGCCCAGCCCACCCTTACTCCTTCCCTAACTTGGGCCTCGCCCCTGATCTGCTGATACTGAGATGTGGAACACCATCCACACTCTGCTATTGGTGAGATACGGGACCTCGCCCACACTCACCTCCCTACCAGGCACATACAAGTATCACACAGACGACAAGTATAAACTATCACATAAACCATTCCTTGGGCACCCGCCATCTATCATTGGACCTCGTCCCGAATATCATACTATCATACTGTGCTTAGGGCTAACCCCCGGTTCTTCTACTCATAACTACATGGGTCGGCATTGTGGCCGTAGACCCATTCATACAAAGGGAAACTCACCTGCACTGGCTGAACTCGCTGATGATCCCACTGGCTGCTGACCGGCAACTCTCTGAACTCCTGCTCCGCTAGCTTCCCGAGCTACCAAAATCAATGCAACACTTAGTCTAGCTGATCCCCGACAGTCAACCAAGTTAACTCCGGTCAAAGTCAAAGTCCTGGTCAAAGTCAACCTTCCAGGTCAACCCTACTCACCGAGTCACCCTATTGACTCGCCGAGTTCATATGCTTAGAGTTCTTCCATTTGCGTCTCGACTCGCCGAGTCGGTCCATGACTCACCGAGTGTACCGATTTCCGAGTCCTGACCTGTCCAACTCACCGAGTCTCCACTCGACTCACTGATTCGAGTCTCAACTTGAAGGGTTTGGGGTTCCACGACCTGAATTGCCGAGTCCAAGAACAGACTCGCCGAGTCCAAGACAACCTTCAACAGACTCGCCGAGTTGTTCATCCAACTCGCCGAGTTCCTACACAACTTCGTCTTACTCGACGAACTGTTCATCCCACTCGTCGAGTTCCTCCTCATCTTCATGCTACTCGCCGAGTCCACTCAAAGGACTCGTCGAGTCCATTCAGATCTCTATACATGTAGAGGACTTTTGAGTTATGCATGGACTCCAAACCGTAGATCTACCATACCCAAGCCTATTCCTCACGTAAAGTTGAAAACTTTACGTGTAGAGAAGGAGATCTAGGCAAAATACACCATAAACTAAGGTTTAAGGAAAGGAGGCTCCATAATAAACTCAAGGGCTGAAACTTTATGCTTCTCAAGACCATAATATGCTTGGATCTGAAGTAGCAACTCCAGATCCGACTTCTAACTCAAATGGATGACTATCCATGGCTTAAAAATCCCCAAATCTCACAACCAAAGAAGATCTAAAGGAAAGAAACGACTTATTACCTTCAACAACTCAGAAAGGTTCCACAAACTCTAGATCTAAGGCCAATCCTTGAGACTTCAATGATTTCCCTCTTTCTTCTTCCTTCAATTCACCCAAAAATGACCCAAAAATGACTTAGAAGCTTGAATGCACAACAATGGGGGTTAGGGTTCGTTTTCTGTATGAGGGAGGCTCTAAGGAACCCTAATGGAGAGAATACGGAGTTTAAATAGCGACAAAGTCCCGGATTTAGGGTTTTCCTCGAACAGACCTGACTCGCCGAGTCTCCTTGGCCGACTTGCCGAGTCGGTCACTTACTCCTCGACCCGGATCCCGCTTGGACTCGCCGAGTTCTTCCTTGGAGTCGCCGAGTCCCCTCCTTAAAGTTAGGGTTTTCTTTCCTTTCTTGGCCTTCAAAAATTTGGGTGTTACAACTCTCCCCCACTTAAACTAAACTTCGTCCTCAAAGTTTGCCATGGTCCACCACCTGCGATCTGCTTCCAAAACCCACCAATTATCCCAACATCAGCTGCCTACCTTCGCTGGTCTTCCACCTGGTCATTCTGACTAACATAAACCTCACGGATAAAACCTCGGGTTAAACCTGACCATGAACAACTTAGAAACACAACTTACTCAACCGACAATCCTTCTGGTATTCTCCGAGTACTGCACTTGAACTCATAGGGGTTGACCCCTTATTTCCTTACGCGATTCCCTTGCCTTCCTAAGGCGATGCTCCATATCCAACTATTTCCTCTGTTACTGTGAAGGTCCTATCCTTCACCAACTCCATCACCCCCGGTATTTCCAGTACGGGTAATCTCCGTCAGTAACCACTGACACTCTTCTCTGTCAAAACTTGGTGCCGAGCACCCCTCGATTCAACTAACTGAATTCCACCATACACTGCTTACCTGTAGTACTACTGACTGAAAATTCTGCTATTCCTTGTCTGCCTTCCGTATGAACTGACACTACCTTGGTCCCTACCAACCTATCAATGTCTGGATTACCGGCTCCCACCGGTAGCTAGTCCCAACACCACCACTAGTCGCTCCCAGCGACATCTGAAGAAACTTCGACCACCTATAACTGCTCAATCTATTCTGCCATTCAGGAACTACAATCCTGGGATCCCCGATCCCCTAACTTGACACTAAGGTCCCTACCAGGTCCCACCTGTGCTGCTAAAACTCACGGGCCTCGCCCACGGGTCCCACCCGCCTCTGTCCTGGAGCGTCCTCCCAAGGTCTCACCTATCTAGGGCTATATAGGCAAACTCCCTATCATTCTCATCCACTACCCATTCCTGATCCCTGACCGATCACTAGGAGGTAAGGGCCTCGCCCCAACTCCGCTATCGAAGCTACTAAGTAATGCTACGGCTTACTCGTAGTCTTACATCACCATCCATTGCTGACTGCTAGTGAATGCTACGGCTGCCCCGTAGTCTTACAACACTTCCACCACTAACTGCTAATGCGAAGGCACCCATGTGCCATTAGCTCTCAAGATCTCATTCCGACCCTCTCGAGTCCTACGGGCGATCCACAACCTGAATTCCCAACCACGTACTAACCATTACCATCTCCCGCACTAGCTGATGGGGAGTTTCTCAAACTCCCAACCCTGAAATCCTCAATCCATCAAATGCTGAACCACTTCTTTTCCTTCTCGGAGGTCGGACACTCTTTCTGGATTTGCGTGCTCCTACCTTTGCACACTCGGAGGATTCTTCCCCACTTCGATCCTGCTTACCCCTTGTTGCTCAATACTCAAAAGAAATCCTTGCTACCATTCCATAATCGATCTGCTGAGGAACCCAAGCTTACCATAGCTAGGGATCTAACCAATCCATTTCTAACAATATACAACTCCGATCTAGTGAGACATACCAAGTCCCTCCCAAGTATGCTACAGTTACTGCATCCTATGTAACCTTCTCTAATAGGGCACATCCCCTCACTACCATTCGAATATCCAAGGTATGCAGATGGCATATAACTTGATCACAATCAACCGCTCAAAAATAAAATACTCATGCCGATAATGATGCAGAACCATAACAATACAATCATGCAAAAATAAAAGAACTGAAAACAGAAATCGCATACCTGCAACGTCCGGTGCTGATCGCGCCTCTAAGGTAGTCATCTGAAGAGCTTTGCCTCCCACCGTAGGCGCCTCTGCACGGCCCTGACGGCCGTCTGTGATCCTCAAAGTTGCAGGGGCAGGTGCCATCACCCACCCTGCTGAAAACAAACTGGGGCACTGGGCCTTCTTGTAGCCCCGTTGATGGCAATGAAAACATAACAAGTCTGATCCCTACGCGGTGGTAACAGTACAATCCCTGCTAAAATGACCAGTCCGACCGCACTTGAAACAACCAGACTCACCACCGCTACCACTCCTGCACGCGCCCCCGTGCGCCCTGCCACACTTCCCGCACCGACTGCGGTCCTGATAATCCCTCGATCTCGAATCGGATCCCTCGGGCCTTTTGCCCGAAACCTCATTTGGCTTCCTCTTCCAGATCTGCTCCAAATCAATTTCCCTCTCTCTAGCCCGAGAAATCATATCTTCCAGCGTCTTACAGCTGGATCTGCTCACGAACTCCCTGATGTCATCCCTCAACATCTCATGGTATTGGGCCTTCTTCATCTCCTCATCCGCGACATACTGCGGTACAAGAAGAGCCCTCTCCCTGAACTTGGCGGTGATCTCCGCCACAGTCTCAGTGGTCTGCGTCAAATCCTGAAACTCCCGTGCCAACTGCTGCACCTCAATAATCGGCGAAAACTCCACCCTGAACCTGGCCGAGAAATCGCTCCAAGTCACCGCGTCCAATGCGACATCATCCCCCAAAGCATGACCAATCTCCTCCCACCAATCCCTCGCTCTGTCCTTCAGAAGGTAGGAAGCGAGTATGAATTTGTCCCCCTCAGGGCACCGGCTCGTACGGAATGCGTTGGCAACATCAGCCAACCATCTGCTGCTAGCGATGGGGTCCCTAGCCCCATGATAATCTGGTTCCCTGCAATCCCTGAACTCCCGAAATATCAAGGTACGCGCTCCCATCAAAGCCATCATCTCAGTACGGAGGGCTCCTAGCCTCTCATCCAAAATCTCCAATATACCCTCCTTGACCGTGCCAAAGATCACAGGAGTCTGATTCAAAATACTGCACGTAACCTCAGCGGATATCAACTCCCTCATTCGCTCCTCGAGCTGCTCAGCCCCTGAATCCGAGCTTGATCCCTCTCCGGCGCCTGATCCGCCTGCTGGTCTCTCTCGCAATGTCACCATGCTGAAAATATACCGCAACCACTATCAGAATACTCATCACTGATGCGAGACCAAACACACCCTACCAGGTTCCCGGTCTTGTCTCGGCCTTTCCCGAATCGAGTACGGATCCTCTGCTTTCAGTAGTATGGGCCCATACTACCTTCCACATCTATCCGTATTTTCGTCCGGAATTGCTTTGACTCCACCAGGTCCCTTAACCACTACTACTGCTCCCAACACTATCTCATCCTAGGCTTACCCTAGGAAAACCTCTGACTCAACTCAAACCAGTCCTCAACTGCTGAGGGTCTCCTTGTGATGCCAATTAGCCATCACCTGAATACCATCACATGTGACGAGGCTCAGATAATCCTTCAAGTAAAAGACTCGTCCCTACAACGGTTGGACTCAAACAAGAGCTGCGCAATAGGACCAAATCCAGCACTCTGAGATTATTCAACCCTAATCACATGTGACGTGCCGTATCCACCTAATGGCTAACTCCCATCACTCAGTATCCCACAATGCACAAAGCAAGCAACATTCAGACAAGGGAAAATCTAACCATAATATACTCAAGCAATCACATCCACGCAGCAAGAATCTAAACTAGCATGCAACACAACTCATAGACTCAGGCATAACCTAAACAAGCTATCCTACTACTGTCTAATCAGCACTATCATGCAGCTCGAAAGCACATATAACAGGCACATAAGGCATCATCCCTAGATCCTTAGCCCTATTCTAGCATGCTGTTCTACTAACTGATAATCAAATCATAAACTTGTATGGGTATTTTGGGGGTAGTTACTTGAGCTCGGTTGATTGCATGCACCACACCCTTTTTCTCTTTTCAAAGTTCTTTTCTTTCTGAATTATTTTTGTCTTTCTAAAACTGTTTTCTTTCCCAAAACTCTCTATTTACAAATCTGTCTTTTCATTTTGAAAACTTCTATACCAATTCCTCAGTTTGAGTTCAAACACACCCGAGAGCATGTCCGAATCCCTCAAACCAAGGCTCTGATACCAACTTGTAACGTCCCAAAATTCAAGACTAAAAATTTCTTTTAATAAAACATCACTTTAAGCAAATTCATCTTTTCAAAACATAAAAAGAGTAATAGTTTCCAAAATGCATGATCGTTATCAGAGTAAACATTCCCAGGCTGACTAATTTATGGTGTGTGCCATGCGATCACCCCGAGCTCCATCATCCGCTACCGGAAGTACCTGAAACCAAAACTGAAACTGTAAGCACAAAACTTAGTGAGTTCCCCACTCTACCACATACCATGCATAACCACATACTGCACATACTGGGCCACGCCCACTATCCTTGGCCTCGCCCATGCACCCCTACCTCGGGCCTCGCCCGCTACAACGACCCCGCCGCTCCAGGCCCCGCCTGGCTTCGAGCCCCGCTCGGATACAAATCTGTTTCATTTAGGCCTCACCTGTCACAGGGCCTCGCCCACTAACATACAATAGCACATAAACATATCACATCACATCACATAAGCTTAAACACATTCTAACGGATCTTGTCCTAAGGTCTCGCCTATCTCTGGGCCCCGCCCTTGCCCCGCTACTAATGAGTCATGGAACCCCGTCCATACTCTTGCTGATAGTGAGGTACGGGCCTAGCCCACCCTTACTCCTTCCCTAACTTGGGCCTCGCCCCTGATCTGTTGCTACTGAGATGTGGAACACCATCCACACTCTGCTATTGGTGAGATACGGGACCTCGCCCACGCTCACCTCCCTACCAGGCACATACAAGTATCACACAGATGACAAGTATAAACTAGCACATAAACCATTCCTTGGGCACCTGCCCTCTATCATTGGACCTCGTCCCGAATATCATACTATCATACTGTGCCTAGGGCTAACCCTCGGGTCTTCTACTCTTAACTACATGGGCCGTCATTGTGGCCGTAGACCCATTCATACAAAGGGAAACTCACCTGCACTGGATGAACTCGCTGATGATCCCACTGGTTGCTGACCGACAAGTCTCTGAACTCCTACTCCACTAGCTTCCTGAGCTACCAAAATCAATGCAACAGTTAGTCTAGCTGACCCCCGACAGTCAACCAAGTTAACTCCAGTCAAAGTCAAAGTCCTGGTCAAAGTCAACCTTCCAGGTCAACCCTACTCACCGAGTCACCCTATTGACTCGCCGAGTTCATATGCTCAGAGTTCTTCCATTCGCGTCTCGACTCGCCGAGTCGGTCCATGACTCACCGAGTCTACCGATTTCCGAGTCCTGACTTGTCCAACTCACCGAGTCTCCACTCGACTCACTGATTCGAGTCTCAAATCGAAGGGTTTGGGGTTCCGCGACCTGACTCGCTGAGTCCAAGAACAGACTTGTCGAGTCCAAGACAACCTTCAACAGACTCGCCGAGTTGTTCATCCAACTCGCCGAGTTCCTACCCAACTTCATCTTACTTGACGAACTGTTCATCCCACTCGTCGAGTTCCTCCTCATCTTCATGCTACTCGCCGAGTCCACTCAAAGGACTCGCCGAGTCCATTCAGATCTCTATACATGCAGAGGACTTTTGAGTCATGCATGGACTCCAAACCGTAGATCAACCATTCCCAAGCCTATTCCTCATGTAAAGTTGCAAAATTTACTTGTAGAGAAGGAGATCTAGGCAAAATACACCATAAACTAAGGTTTAAGGAAAGGAGGCTTCATAATAAACTCAAGGGCTGAAACTTTATGCTTCTCAAGACCATAATATGCTTGGATCTGAAGTAGCAACTCTAGATCCGGCTTCTAACTCAAATGGATGACTATCCATGGCTTAAAAAGCCCCAAATCTCACAACCAAAGAAGATCTAAAGGAAAGAAATGACTTATTACCTTCAATAACTCAGAAAGGTTCCACAAACTCTAGATCTAAGGCCAATCCTTGAGACTTCAATGATTTCCCTCTTTCTTCTTCCTTCAATTCACCCAAAAATGACCCAAAAATGACTTGGAAGCTTGAATGCACAACAATGGGGGCTTAGGGTTCGTTTTCTATATGAGGGAGGCTATAAGGTACCCTAATGGAGAGAATAAGGAGTTTAAATAGCGCCCAAAGTCCCGGATTTAGGGTTTTCCTCGAACAGACCTGACTTACCGAGTCTCCTTGGCCGACTCGCCGAGTCGGTCACTTACTCCTCGACCCGGATCCCGCTTGGACTCGCCGAGTTCTTCCTTGGACTCGCCGAGTCCCCCCCCTTAAAGTTCGGGTTTTCTTTCCTTTCTTGGCCTTCAAAACTTTGGGTGTTACATAAAGTTACTATCTTATGTTAATTGTTTACCTATTGTTTCATTTTGCATGTTTTGACTTCCTGAATAATAAAATTATTCAAACGGTCCACATTCGTTCATATGTTGGAAGTAGGTATGAATGAAGAATGTCATGAATTGGTGTGTAGATTTTCTAAAGTGTATTAGACATAGCAAAAGTTTGCTATAACGTTCATGAATGCTTATGAATTTTATTTGAGCATTGGAATAAACCTACCATTGCTGGAATCACTTCATTGAATTTATCACGAGTGATCGCAAGATGATAATATCATATGGACTTAAAACCTAGATATATGGTTTATTGTTTGCTAATTGGTTGTGCATTGAAGATGCATAAATGTATCAGTAAATTGATGTTATAAAATGCATTGTTGTATATGATTTGATTAGTGATTAGTAAATGCATATAAGTCGAAGTTTATCTGTTCCTTTTATCCTAAGATGGTAAAAGTGATATTAGGGCCCCTTGATGATTTGGTTTGACTTATGTGCCGTGTAACACCCAAAACTTCAAGCTGAATTTAAACTTTTCCAAAACACTTAAACCATTTAATATTACATAGTTTGTTTTCAAATTACTAATTATCAGAGTATCCCAGTATCAAGTCATAAAAATCATAACAGCAGGAGGAGCGGTACGATCATGCCTTCGCCTTCTCGCGATCACCAGAGGTACCTGAAAAAACAACTGAAACTGTAAGCCCGAAAGCTTAGTGAGCTACCACAAATACGAACCTCATAACCATATCATATAATCATATAAACAAACAACATGCATAATGAGCCTTCAGTCTGAATGGATCGCCTCGCAGGCCTTTAGTCTATCTGGACCACTCTCTGAGCTTTCGGCATGTCTGGACCGTCTCGCAGGGCCTACAGCCTATTCGGACCGCTCGCCGGGCCTTCGGTTTGACTAGCATACCCTCCTGGGTTTGTAGTATATTCGGACCACCCTGGGTATGTTGGCCTTCAGCACAATGCAGGACCGCCTCAACCCAACCCCCAATCAAACAAACATTTGCACATACATATCATATGCTATCATAATGACAGTCAACCAATATAGTAGATCAAAAAGCATAGCAACATCCTATAACCTAACACATCGAACTATCCAGGTCACTAACATAACATAATCCTATAACCAGAATACCGACCAAACCAGGTCACTAAGCATAAGCATGTCATCATCCTAACTACCAGGATGCAAAAAAATAAACATATCATGTAATAATCTGGATACAAATCCATAAAGGGCCGACCTTGGTGCCTTAGACCCTACTGATATAGTGAGGATAACTCACCTCACAATGTCGTACTGAAAATGATAGGCTCAAACTCTCGAATCACCAACACGAACTCCACCACCTATAGTTATCATAAAACCCTTTTTCCATAAATCTCCAAATTACCAAAATACCCCCAGAGGTCAACTGGTCAACACCGAGTCAAGGTCAAAGTCAACAGTCAAGGTCAACTGTCCATGTTGACTCAACTCATCGAGTGCAGTTCACCGACGCGTCGAGTTCTTCCTGAACTTGAGAAGTCGTGAAATCCTAGGTTGACTCTTCGAGTTCCCTTATAACTCGTTAACTTCAAACTTGTCCAAAGGTAGAGAGAACCCTAACCGACTCGCCGAGTCCAAGGCAGTCTTCAACGGACTCGCCGAGTTGTTCATCAACTCGTCGAGTTCATGCCCATGTTCATATGACTGGCCGATTCGACCATGCGACTCACTGAGTCGCTTTCAATCCTCCATCCAAATAGATGATTTTTAAGCCATGTAAAGGCTCCATAATGTAGATCCAACTTCCCAAGGCATGTTATCACGTAAAGTTGCAAACTTTACGTGCATGCAAGGCTCTAAGGGCTCTAAATGACAAATCTAAGATTATAATGGGGTTTTACACCTTAGGAGAGTCTCATCCATGCAAGAGCTGGAAGCGTTTTGGACTTAGAAACCGAAGAGAGTTCAGTTCTGAAGTTACAACTTCAAATCTTAGCTAATTCCCAAGAGAAGCTTCCAAACATACTAGGAAAGCCCTAAAGTTTGCCCAAAAGGGATCTAGGAATGAGGTGAGGTTAGGATAGCGATTTGATACCTTCCAGAAGATGCCAAATAAGATGGATTTCGGATCCCACAAGCTCCTTGCTTCTGGATACTTGACCTCCAAGCTCTTTTCTCCAAGAAAATCCTATTCCAAGCTCAAAATACACAAATGGAATACACACTCTCGATTAGGGTTTGAGAGGGACAAGAAGCAGTAAAGGGGAGGCTGGGGGAGGCCAATGATCCTTTAAATAGGGTGCAAAACCCCGGGATTTAGGGTTTCATTTTCCAGCTCCTACTCGTCGAGTCCCTTCTTGGACTCGGTGAGTAGGTCACTAAAACACATGGACCAGCCCGCTACTACTGGACGAGTAGGGCAACCAAATCATCGAGTAGCCCTTGAAATCAAGAAACTTTTATATTAAATCAATACCTGAGAATCAGGGCGTTACAATTCTCCCCTACTTGAACTAGACTTCGTCTTCGAAGTCTGCCGTGGTGAACAGTTCTGGATAATACTCCCGCATCTCGGCCTCTGGCTCCCACGTCCACTCGGACCCCCTCCGACGCTCCCACTACACCTTCACCAAAGGTATCTCCTTGTTCCTAAGAATCTTTGTTTTTCTCTCTAGAATGGACACGGGCTTCTCTACGAAATTCAGGCGCTCATCGACCTGAATATCATCCAGCGACACCACCGCCTCCTGATCCATAATGCACTTTCGCAGATGCGAAACGTGGAAAGTGCTGTGGATCCGGTTAAGCTCCTCCGACAGCTCTAGCCTGTAAGCCACCTTGCCAACCCTGGCAATGATCCTAAATGGACCAATATATCGGGGACCCACTTTTCTGCTCTTCTTGAAGTGGATCACACCCTTCCAGGGCGAGACCTTCAGGAGTACCATATCACCGACCTGAAACTCTAACTTGGATAGGCGCCGGTCGGCGTAAATCTTCTGCCGACTCTAAGCGGTCTTCAGCCGCTGCCTAATATGTTGAATCTTCTCGGTAGTCTGCAATACCACCTTCGTCCGACCCATCACCCTGTGTCCAACCTCACCCCAACAAACCAGGATGCGACATCTCCGCCCGTACAACAGCTCGAAACGCGAACTCTGCAAGCGGTAGGTGGGAATCTCAACTCCTACCGAAGTCAATGACATATTCCCTCAACATATCCTCGAGGGTCTGAATGGTCCTCTCGCTCTGGCTGTCTGTCTGGGGGAGAAATGCCGTGCTGAAGTGCAACCGCGTGCCCAGTTCCTCGTGGAACTTATACCAGAAACGGGACGTAAACCTAACATCCCGGTCGGAGACAATGGAGACCGTAACCCCATGGCGAGCAACGATCTCGCGGACAAATATGTCGGCAAATTTCTCGGCCGATGAACTCTCCCATATGGCCAAGAAGTGGGCACTCTTGGTCAATCGATCCACGACGACCCATATAGCATCAAACCCCTTCGCCGTTCTCGGAAACTTGGTAAAAAAATCCATCGTGATCCATTCCTATTTCCACATGGGAATCTCCAGGGGCTACAGCTTGCCATACGGCCTCTGATGCTCGAACTTGACCATCCTACAGGTCAAGAACCTCTCGACGTACCAAGCGATTTCTCGCTTCATGCACGACCACCAGTAGCTCAAACTCAAATCCATGCACATCTTGGTGGCCCCCGGGGTAATAGAGAAGTGAGACTTATGAGCCTCCTCCATGATTGTCTGTCTGACTCCATGAGACATCGGAACCCATACCCGACCGCACCGGGTCAATAATCCTCGGCTATCCTGCATAAACCAGGTGTTCTCACCCTTGATCCTCTCCAACCTCTAGTTCTCCGGTTGCATGCCCTCAACTTGGGCATCTCTAATCAAACTCACAAGTGGAGAATCCACCGCTATCCTCATACATACTGCTGGAATGGAAGACCCAGCTGACTTGCGGCTCAAAGCGTCTGCAACCACATTTGCTTTACCGGGGTGGTAAAGGATCTCGCAGTCATAGTCTTTGACTACGTCTAGCTACCTGCGCTGCCTCATGTTCAGGTTTGGCTGATCCATAATGTGTCTCAGGCTCTTGTGATCTGTGTAAATGGTACAACAAACCCCATATAGGTAGTGTCTCCATATCTTGAGAGCGAACACCACCGCTCCCAGTTCTAAATCATGCGTAGGGTATCTCGCCTCATGCGGCTTCAATTGCCGCGATGCATAAGCTATCACTCTTCCCCTCTGCATGAGGACCGCTCCTAGTCCCGAGATGGACGCGTCAAAGAACACCACAAAACCCTCAAATCCCTCCGGAAGAGTCAAGACTGGAGCCTCGCATAGACGCTGTTTGAGGGTCACAAACGCCCTTTGCTACTCAGGGCCCCACCGGAAATCCACCCCCTTCCTCATCAGAAGAGTGAGGGGTACTGCAATCTTGGAGAAATCTTGTATAAATATCCGGTAGTACCCTGCGAATCCCAGAAAGCTCCGAATGTCTAAGGGAGATTTTGGAACCTCCCACTGCATGACTGCCTCAATCTTGGCCGGGTCAACCAAAATCCTATCTTGGTTAACGAGGTGCCCGAGGAACTGGACCTCTCGTAACCAAAACTCGCACTTCGAGAACTTGGCGTATAGCCGTTCTCGTCTCAGAATTCCCAACAACTCCCTGAGATGCTCCTCGTGCTGCTCTCGAGTCTTGGAATACACCAAGATATCATCTATAAATACGATAACCGAGCAATCCAGCATCGGTCTGTAGACTCGATTCATCAGGTCCATAAATACTGCCGGCACGTTGGTGAGCCCAAATGGCATCACCACGAACTCGTAATGACCATAACGAGTCCGAAATGTGGTCTTCTCCACGTCCTGCTCTCTAACCCAGACCTGATGATACCCCGACCTCAAATCTATCTTGGAGAACCAAGATGCCCCCTGCAACTGATCAAAGAGATCATCTATCCTCGGGAGTGGATAATGGTTCTTCACCGTCAACTTGTTTAACTCCTTATAATCAATGCACATCTGGTGCGATCCGTCCTTCTTCTTGACGAAGAGGATCGGTGATCCCCATGGGGAACTGCTAGGCCGAATGAACTACTTGCCCAACAGTTCCTGCAGCTGTGACGACAACTCCTGCATCTCTGGTGGTGCCAACCGGTACGACGCCTTAGCAACAGGAGCCGCACCTGGTACCAGGTCGATCATGAACTCGACCTGCCTCTCCGGAGGTACTCCGGGTAATTCCTCTGGGAATACCTCAGCAAACTCTCTAATTACCAGGACCTCTGAAACTGATGTCTGATCTCTCACCCGCTTATCTACCACATAAGCTAGATAACCCGCACACCCGTATTGAATGTACTGCCGAGCCCTGGCAGCTGAACAAAACCCTGATCTCAGTCTAGTGCCCTCGCCATATACAATCAGTTCTCCCCTACTTGGGGTTCGAACTACTACTCGCTGGCCCTCGCAATCAATCATAGCACCGAACCGACTGAGCCAATCCATGCCTACAATCACGCACACCTCCCCCATGGGGACCATAATCAAATCTATCGGAAAGGACACCTCGAAGATCTCCAAATCACACCCTCCATAAACCGAAGAAGAAGAAACCCCGTGTTCATTGGCGATAGAGACTCGCAACGGACACTCTAACTCCCCCACTGGCACTCTGAACTCCCTACTAAATGTCTGAGACACAAAAGACCGACTCGCCCTCGAATCAAATAAAACCAATGCATGGAAGGAGTTCACTAGAAATGTACCTAATCACAGGTACAATAGATATGCATAAGACGGGTATAATAAATGAGATAAAGGATAGAATCATACCAGTAACCACATCTATTGCTGCCCTGGCCTCCTTGGCTGTAAGTTGGAAAGCAAGACCCTGGGCCTTCGGAGGCTCTACCCTAACTGGCCTCCCATCGGTAATCCTCAACGTCGCCGACGATGGAACCTACGCCGGCCTGACTGCGAGCTACGGACAGTTAGTCTTCACATGACCAACCTGATGACAATGATAGCATATCCTCATATCCGACGTAGGGGCGGACTGGTGGCAATCCCTTGCATAGTGCCCCTCTCTACCACACTTGTGGCACCCACTACTCGCTCGACAGGCTCCCGAATGACCCTTGCCGCACTTCCCACAAGTGCGGCCCTGCTGGCCTCCAACCCTAGAATCAGCGGTCTTAGACCGCTTTGGCACCGGCTGTGCCTGTGTCGGGGCCTGACCCTGCTCCCTCAGCTGTAACTCAATCTCAAGCTCCCGCCACTTGGCGATCTTCTGCAACTCCAGAAGTGTATCACAACGCTGAGTTGCCAGAAACTGTCGAATATCCGTCTTGAGCATGCTCAGATAATGAGTCATCTGAGCTTGCTTAGAAGCAAACTCCGGGCAGAACATCTGTGACATCCCCAATTTCACGGCTAGAAAAGACCGATTTGTTTATGCTTTGTTTTATAAATCAGAGTGATCGTTTAAAGAAAACGGTTGCGGAATTTGTTCCCAAAACAAAATATGATAAGAGTTTATCAAATCATTTCTTTAAAGAAATGTATTTTCATTATATAACAAAATCTCGGAATGTCATGTTCAATACAGACCAAAAGCATAAACAGAACAAAATAGACCTTACAACAGTTATTTATAACTACTGATCTATAATCCAAAACCTCTCGTCAAGTCCACCAACTTATACTCTTGTGCCTTTACCTGTAATGCAAAGAAAACTGAGTGGGTCAGGCTTGGGAGCCTGGTGAGCATATAGGGTTTTCAACCCACAATAAATAATTAATTTAATTTCAGCAACCAATAATAACCCAATTACCCATTCCCGTTATTCTCACTTTACGTCTCTAAGACAACTAACACAAGGGACCTAGTCTAAGAATATTTCATCGGGGCGACAACACATGCTTCGGGGGTTCCTCAGTAATATAAGTCAAATAAGGCAACCATGAGGGGGATGGAATACAGCGAATGAACACCCAAGTTCATTAACACCTATAGGTTATGAGCCTGCTGGTGTTCCACGGGACTGTCTAGAAAGAGTCCGTGGTCGTCATCTAAATTCCGCTAGATGACTGGATCACAATGACATCGAGGCCTCTCAACATTTTTATTTCATCACAGATCACTATCTACCCATGTTCTACCCATATATTTGTAGATAAAATATATTTGTTTATATACAACATAAAACCTATATAACAACTTCTTTCGACACTCATATCACATGAGAAATAGTATATATTTACATAACACGTATTTTATAGAGTATAATCTATATATGTGTATTAACAGAAAGCAACCACACACACTTACCCATTCCAAATAACGAGATAATATACATATAACACATAGCACGTATTTTATAGAGATACTTCATATCTATGTGTTAGAAGAAATTAACCACACATGCACATCAAACATATACTTAATACATTCAAACATTACTTGTATTAAAATCGTGTTTATGAAAGGGACTATACACTCACTTGATCAGAAGATAAGGCAGAACTTCGACTCGGAAACTCTTTTCTTTTCGGGATCTTCGCGCTTCGGGACTCGCTTCGGGTCTCAGGATGATACCGGGGCTTTGGGATATTTCTTACATGTAAATCGAGGTAAAAAGGGAGAGAGAGGAAATAAAATAGCAACCCTAAACGGCTGGCCCTTCAAATCTATTTATAGGGTAAAATCTGCCCTTGCCACGTCGTGGGCTTGATCGTCATTGCATGCGTCATCCTAAGTTGCATCTGGGGGGCTCCCGTAGGTGTCAGAAGAACTGCCATGTCGTGGCACTGCTTGCCACGTCGTGGTCTCTGACACAACTTTGGGGTTCGCGCCCCGAACTTCAGAAATTCATAACTTTCGCATACGAACTCCGTTTTCGACGTTCTTTATATCGACGCGAAGGTAAGATTATGCTCTACAACTTAGTTTAGACTTTGTTGGATAATTTTGACTTCATTTTTAAAATATTATAAATATATTACTTATATATTATTTTTAGTAGGCCGGGACAGGAAAACTCCGTTCAAAATTCATAACTCCTTCATCTGAACTCCATTTTCGCCTGTCTTTTTGTCGTTGGAGTAATATTGATGAGATCTTCAATTCTCATTTAGAAAGTTTTGGCTAAATATCACTCGATCTCAATCTCGAGTTTCGGGCTGCATACTGCTAATGCTGAAACTTCGAAAAATCATAACTTCCTCATCCGAAGTCAGATTTAGACGTTCTTTTTATGCACGCTCTCGGTTTAATGTATTCTACGACTTTTATTTAGATCTCTAAGGCCAAATATCGCTCTAACTTAAATTCACTATTTACATCGCGCTGTGTCGTGCCGGTTCTTTCGCGAAACTTCGACAGGTCATAACTTCTTCGTTATAAATCAGATTTCGGCGTTCTTTATATGTACGAAATCCTTGTAACATATATAAAACTTAGTTAAGATTAATACTTCTAAATAATCTTCCATCAAAAAGTCATTTTTTGATGCTTATCGTCTCTAAATTGACTAGCCCAGATCTACGGGCGTTACAATTATCTCCCCCTTAGGATGATTACATAGAATCATCAACGAAACATGATTTGTATACTGACTCCATACGTTATCTCTCCATCCTAAGTAATAATTGTAAGTTCTATATTTCCTCGAAAGAGTATCTAACTCTTGGACTTCTTGATAGCAGGTAGTGCTCAATCCTGCATCTGCTCTTCGTACTATGTTGTACTTTCAATTGTAACCTTCGAGTTACAAAATAAATCCTTATTGTGACCCCTTCTTCTTCTTAGGATAAGTTCTTTCCTTTATCTATTGTAACAGACCGATGGGTCATGTTTTAATGACCTCTCATCGTATGATGCAACGCTTAGACTCAAGTCTCTTAGAGTCAAATTCCAGAATGGATTATACCTTCCTTCATATTCTAATGTGATATAATCACATTTTAGCATGTAGCATTTCTAGCTACTAACTTCTTTAACAACGAGTGCGATGCTATCGATCGCATTGATTTCAATCTTCTGACTTAAGTCAGATGCTACATCAAACTCGGTTCTCGGAACCACGTAACAAACTCATCGCAGTCGTACTCAATTTGTCATGACCGCTACGGTCAGAATAACAACCCTCTTACTAGTCATTACCGAAACAATGGTAATGACATACATGAATAAAATAGAATCAATTACTAGTTTCTTGGTAACCTTGCGACTTTCCCTGATCCAAGCGTGAGTCCTGTGCTTCCGGTGGTATAGATCTCTACTACTATTCACACCTACTCATACTCGTCCCAAGTATTGATTCGCATTCCCTAAGTCCTAAAATCACAAAACAATTTAACACATACTAATTTGTCCAATTAATCATAAAAATTCTCCTAGACTCTACTAGGACTTCTTCCATGCATATCTTCAATCATTAATTCTACTTCAACTCGTTTGGTGATGGAAATTCCAGACGATGGGATAACTTCAAGAATTACACCAATCGTTCCATCATCTTGCCAATCGCAGGTGTACTTTAGACGTATCGCACTCCTCTTAACGTTCCGTTATTTTATCAGAAGTATTCTGAAGGCAAGATACCACTCTTACGATATCCTTCGATAGGTGTCATTCAACACATCAGATAACAAAACCAGGGTTTATATTAATTCTTGAAACTATTACACAAAAGTTCAAGTTCACCCTATACTATGCCCCTAATAGGCTACACTTCCTGATACTAGCTATACCTTGATACGAAGTCTTCATCCTTGATTCCTCACTTTATCATCTGCTTTGTCAAGGATCATTTAAAATGCTTCTGCCTTTGGCTGTGGCAGTGTATTTGGTTTTGCTCCCTCATTCTTCTTTGGGCAGTCCTAAGATAAATTCCCTTCTCCTCGGCATTCATAACACACCCTCTTTTTGGATACACACTTGTTAGCATAATGGCCTGTCTTTCCACACTTGTAACAAGTCACCTCTTCGTCGCATCTCTCAAAATGTTTCAGTGGAATATTTGGCTTTGTAGCTTCTTCCCTCTTTGGGAAGTCCTGTTTGAAGTGCCCTTCCTCATTACATCCATAACATACCTTTTCGTTGAATGTACATTCATTGGCATAATGCCCATGCTTTCTACACTTAAAACATGTCACCTCCTCGCCACTTTTTCTCGAGTTTTTCTTTTTGCATTTCCTGCACCATTTTTCTTTATCTCCTCTTTTTCTAGACTTCGAGAACATGTTGCTCTTGTCATACTTTGAAGACCCCTCAAATTTCCTCTTCTTTCCAACTTCAACCTTGTTGGCGATACAACCATTGATCACTTCTTCGACTGACTTAGCAACCCTGATAGTTGTCTCAAGAGTAGGTTCCTGGCATACTGGCACAGTATGTTCATCCTTACTTTGTTGAAGTAAACGCCTTGTTTCCTCCATCTGATGATCCAACATCATTCACACCATTGCGTATACTCCCACCATCGTGATTGGCTCAGGTGCAGCTGATAGCTCTAGTGCACTCCCAATCACGTGTGGCTCAGGCTGCAGGTTATCGTTTCCCAATCCATTTTGTGTGTTTTCCATTTCAATCTATACACCAAATTAGGTGAATTTAGATCTGTATTTCGATAGACGTTCAAATCATCCTTTTCACTCCGAAACGTTTACATGCTAGTTCTAATACCGTATTCGTACGGAATCCTAAACACATAAGGTTTCCAGATCCGGTCGGCAACAGACCATAGATCCGAACAAACAATATCATATATGGAAAACATATAGCATTTAGCATATAAAAACATTTTAGGCATCTTTTCTAAAGCATACTAGTGCTCGTGTCGATTTAGGTGTATTACCTAAAATATAAAAGACACACTCAATTCACAATCATTGCTTAGCATCCTAAGTTTAAGTCTAGAAATTTCCTACAAATTCCTAGTTCGCTTAAACTAATGCTCTGATACCAACTGTGACATCCCCAATTTCACGGCCAGAAAAGACCGATTTGTTTATGCTTTGTTTTATAAATCAGAGTGATCGTTTAAAGAAAACGGTTGCGGAATTTGTTCCAAAAACAAAATACGATAAAAGTTTATCAAAGCATTTCTTTAAAGAAATGTATTTTCATTATATAAAAAAATCTTGGGATGTCATGTTCAATACAGACCAAAAGCATAAACAGAACAAAATAGACCTTACAACAGTTATTTATAACTACTGATCTATAATCCAAAACCTCTCGTCAAGTCCACCAACTTATACTCTTGTGCCATTACCTGTAATGCAAAGAAAACTGAGTGGGTCAGGCTTAGGAGCCTGGTGAGCATATAGGGTTTTCAACCCACAATAAATAATTAATTTAATTTTAGCAACCAATAATAACCCAATTACCCATTCCCGTTATTCTCACTTTACGTCTCTAAGACAACTAACACAAGGGACCTAGTCTAAGAATATTTCATCGGGGCGACAACACATGCTTCGGGGGTTCCTCAGTAATATAAGTCAAATAAGGCAACCATGAGGGGGATGGAATACAGCGAATGAACACCCAAGTTCATTAACACCTATAGGTTATGAGCCTGCTGGTGTTCCACGGGACTGTCTAGAGAGAGTCCGTGGTCGTCATCTAAATTCCGCTAGATGACTGGATCATAATGACATCGAGGCCTCTCAACATTTTTATTTCATCACACATCACTATCTACCCATGTTCTACCCACATATTTGTAGATAAAATATATTTGTTTGTATACAACATAAAACCTATATAACAAATTCTTTCGACACTCATATCACATGAGAAATAGTATATATTCATATAGGACGTATTTTATAGAGTATAATCTATATATGTGTGTTAACAGAAAGCAACCACACACACTTACCCATTCCAAATAACGAGATAATATACATATAACACATACAACGTATTTTATAGAGATACTTGATATCTATGTGTTAGAAGAAATTAACTACACACTTACACCAAACATATACTTAATACATTCAAACAATACTTGTATTAAAATCGTGTTTACGAAAGGGAATATACACTCACTTGATCAGAAGATGATCAGATAGCACTACGACTTCTAGAAGTAGTATTCTTCGGTAGATCTGGAAGATCTTCACAAAAACCGGACTCCTCGCGAGCAGAGCTTCGGCTCGGAAACTCTTTTCTTCTCGGGATCTTCGGGCATCGGGACTCGCTTTGGGTCTCGGGATGATACCGGGGCTTCGAGATATTTCTTGCACGTAAATCGAGGTAAAACGGGAGAGAGAGGAGAGAAAATAGCAACCCTAAACGGATGGCCCTTCAAATCTATTTATAGGGCAAAATCTACCCTTGCCACGTCGTGGCACCTTTTTCCACGTCGTGGGCTTGATCGTCACTGCATGCGTCACCGCAAGTTGCGTCTGGGGGACTCCCGGAGGTGTCAGAAGACCTGCCAGGTCGTGGCACTGCTTGCCACGTCGTGGTCTCTGACACAACTTTGGGGTTCGCGCCCCGAACTTCAGAAATTCATAACTTTCGCATACGAACTCAGTTTTTGACGTTCTTTATATCGACGCGAAGGTGAGATTATGCTCTACAACTTAGTTTAGACTCTGTTGGCTAATTTTGACTTCATTTTTAAAATATTATAAATATATTACTTATATATTATTTTTAGTAGGCCGGGACAGGAAAACTCCGTTCAAAATTCATAACTCCTTCATCTGAACTCCGTTTTCACCTGTCTTTTTGTCGTTGGAATACTATTGATGAGATCTTCGATTCTCATTTAGAAAGTTTTGGCTAAATATCACTCGATCTCAATCTCGAGTTTCGGGCTGCATACTGCTAACGCTGAAACTTCGAAAAATCATAACTTCCTCATCCGAAGTCAGATTTAGACGTTCTTTTTATACACGCTCTCGGTTTAATGTATTCTACGACTTTTATTTAGATCGCTAAGGCCAAATATCGCTCTAACGGAAATTCACTATTTACATCGCGCTGTGTCGTGCCGGTTTTTTCGCAAAACTTCGTCAGGTCATAACTTCTTCGTTATAACTTGGATTTCGGCGTTCTTTATATGTACGAAATCCTTGTAACATATAATAAAACTTAGTTAAGATTAATCTTTCTAAATAATCTTCCATCAAAAAGTCATTTTTTGATGCTTATCGTCTCTAAATTGACTAGCCCGGATCTACGGGTGTTACAACATCGCCCACTCAGTGAACATACGAGTGATCTCCGTCACTGATTCCCGATCCTGTCTGTAATCCAAAAACTCCTGAGCTAAATGTTCTCGCTCGACTCGAGGAATGTAGTGAGTGCGAAACATGTCCCTGAACTACTCCCAAGTAACAACAGCCCTTTGTTTGTCCGAATATGACCCAGTCATCAACTTCCACCAATCCTTTGCCCCAGACCTCAACAAGTTCAGGGCACATCGTACCTTCTGGTCAACAAGACTTAAGCATGTAAAGAAACACCCCTCCATGTCAGACAGCCACCTCATGGCTTTGATGGGGTCCTGAGTCCCATCAAAAGTAGGGGGCTTCGTGTTGTCGAAGTCCTGATACTGAAAAGCCCGACCGGATCCCAACCCTGCTGCTGATACAGCTGCTGAAGCTACTGCAGAAGCCGCCTCAATGAGGGTTGCGTAACGATCATTGAAATACTCCACCATGGCGGTCATAATAGACCCGTACATCTCCGGCAACTCGGCCCGAAACAAAGCAGCAACCTCATCATGCAGCATCTCCCGGATCCTATCATCCATCTCGCCTGGCCCCATCTGGTCGATGGTCTCGGGTGCTGTCGGCGCCCCCTGTCCGCCCGCTCCCTGTCCTGATCCTGATCCCGAACCAGATCCAGTCAACAAACGCCTGATCATCACCATTCTGAAACATAACACGAGGTATCAGATAATCCATATGAAGGACTTGGAGCCAACTCCCAATTAGCCCAAAGGGTTGTGACTTCCTTGCTATGTATATGGGTCTTATGCTTTCAGTATTACGGGCCCATACTACCTTCGACACCTACCCATATTTGTCTCAATTGTCACCACAACACCCTAAAAATATACATAATATATCGAGCGCTCAATCCTCACTCCTAGAGGAATGCTAAATATCTCATAACTGGCCTCCTGGCCTCACACAATCCATGAAACTTCCACCAACCCTGCAGCACTAGTGTATGCTAGCCATACATAACGCTGTACCCTATAGACTTTCAAATACCTGATCCCACCCTAAGCCTTTCATCATACAAGAACAGGAAATAAGGCCAAACCAAACATTCTCAGGCTATAAGATCTTAATTATGTACAACTGTGATGCATACACTAAGCAACGACTATAGTAATGATGTCAATTTCATATAGAGGATCCCTAGGCTAGCAGGCATCATATAATCAGACAATGCTATCATGCAATTCCTAGAGATCCCTAGCCTAGCATTAGCATGCTGTTCTAACGTATCACATAATCAAGTAACTGTATGGTATTTTGGGGTCAACTTACTGGCTCCGACTGATCGTACATCCTGCATCCTCCTTTACTTATTTTGAAAACCTTTTGAAAAATCATTTATAAAATCCTTTCCTTGATTTGAGACTGGAGTTACACGCATGTTCCTCCAATTCACTCAAACCAAGGCTCTAATACCAACTTGTAACACCCAAAAATTCAAGCCAAATTTAAAATTTTCCGAAACACTTAAACCATTTAATATTACATAGTTTGTTTTCAAATTACTAATTATCAGAGTATCCCAATATCAAGTCATAAAAATCATAACAGTAGGAGGAGCGGTACGATCATGCCTTCCCATTCCCGTGATCACTAGAGGTACCTAAAACAACAACTGAAACTGTAAGCCCGAAAGCTTAGTGAGCTACCCCAAAATACCAACCTAATAACCATATCATATAATCATATAAAAAAACAACATATATAATGAGCCTTTAGTTTGACTGGACCGCCTCGCAGGCCTTTAATCTATCTGAACCGCTCTCTGAGCCTTCGGCACGTCTGGACCGCCTCGTAGGGCCTACAACCTATCAGGACCGCTCGCCGAGCCTTCGGTCCGACTAGCATACCCTCCTGGGTCTGTAGTATATCCGGACCGCCCTGGGTATGTTGGCCTTCAACACAAAGCATGACCGCCTCAACCCAACCCCCAATCAAACAAACATGTGCACATACATATAATATGCTATCATATTAACAATCAACCACTCTAGTAGATCAAAAAGCATAGCAACATCCTATAACCTAACACACCGAACTATCCAGGTCATTAACATAGCATAATTCTATAACCAGGATACCGACCAAACCAAGTCACTAAGCATAAGAATGTCATCATCCTAACTACCAAGATGCAAATCAATAAACATATCATGTAATAATCTGGATACAAATCCATAAAGGGCCGACCTTGGTGCTTTAGACCCTATTGATATAGTGAGGATATCTCACCTCACAATGTCGCATTGAAAATGATAGGCTCAAACTCTCGAGTCACCAACACGAACTCCACCACCTATAGTTATCATAAAACCCTTTTCCATAAATCTCCAAATTACCAAAATACCCCCAGAGGTCAACTGGTCAACACTGGGTCAAGGTTAAAGTCAACAGTCAAGGTCAACTGTCCATGTTGACCCAACTCGTCGAGTGCAGCTCACCGACTCATCGAGTTCTTACTGAAGTCGAGAAGTCGTGAAATCCTAGGTTGACTCGTCGAGTTCCCTTATAACTCGTCGAGTTCATACGTGTCCAAAGGTTAAGAGAACCCTAACCGAATCGTCGAGTCTTCGACTGACTCACCGAGTCCATGGCAGTCTTTAACGGAGTCGCCGAGTTGTTCATCAACTCGTTGTGTTCATGCCCATCTTCATATGACTCGCCGAGTTGACCATGCGACTCGCCAAGTCCCTTCAATCGTTTATCCAAATAGATTCTTTTTAAGCCATGCGAAGGCTCCATATTGTAGATCCAGCTTCCCAAGGCATGTTTATCATGTAAAGTTGCAAACTTTACGTGTATGCAAGGCTCTAAGGGCTCTAAATGACAAATCTAAGGTTATAATGGGGTTTTACACCTTAGGAGAGTCTCATCCATGCAAGAGCTGGAAGCTTTATGGACTTAGAAACTGAAGAGAGTTCAGTTCTGAAGTTACAACTTCAGATCTTAGCTCATTCACAAGAGAAGCTTCCAAACATACTAGGGAAGCCCTAAATTTTTTCACAAAAGGGATCTAGGAGTGAGGTGAGGTCAGGATAGCGATTTGATACCTTCCGGAAGATGCCAAATAAGATGGATTTCGGATCCCACAAGCTCCTTGCTTCTGGATACTTGACCTCCAAGATCTTTTCTCCAAGAAAATCCTCTTCCAAGCTCAAAATACACAAATAGAATACACACACTCGATTAGGGTTTGAGAGGGACAAGAAGCAGTAAAGGGGAGGCTAAGGGAGGCCAATGATCCTTTAAATAGGGTGCAAAACCCCGAGATTTAGGGTTTTATCTGCAGCTCCTACTCGTCGAGTCCCTTCTTGGACTCGGCGAGTAGGTCACTAAAACACGTGGACCAGCCCGCTGCTACTCGACGATTAGGGAAACCAACTCGTTGAGTAGCCCTTGAAATCAAGAAACTTTTATATTAAATCAATACCTGATAATTGGGGCGTTACATGCCGGGCCAAGTCAGGACTGAATTGATGTGTTCAATTAAGTTCTATGTCAAACGAATATGAGATCGAGAAACAAACTGCTAGACGATAAGTATGAGTTTGTTCCATGTAATTATCCGCACAATATCTAGAACAGAGGACTATACGATCCCTTATCTAAAGGACAGGTTACTGATAAGATAAAAGTTAGACAACGTCTTTGAGAGCAACGATTGCTAATCGGATTGTACTTACATTTGTAGTTACTAGACTTATCCAAGTGGGAGACTATTGGATTAGTGTGTAAGCCCGTAACTATATTTGGTATGTATTTGACCCGGTTGTGCATGGTCCTTTTGGGTTGCCTTCACCAAAGCAACTTGATAGGGTGATTTATGAATAGAGAGGTTAATATGGTTTATTAATCTATGAATAATATATTAAATGAGAAATGATATAATTAAATTAATATTAGACAAGAATTAATTTAGAAATTAATTCTGTGGCTAAAAGACATTAATTTAATATCAAGGACTTAAACTGTCAAATGTGTGATAGTTGAGTATTGGGCTGAGGAGCCTCTTGGACTAGGCATGGACAAAATTAGGATGTGTCTATCCATAATTTCGGCCATAAGGGCCTTATTCCAGAAGCTTCCTTGGATTGCTTAAGGCCTAAGCTGTCCATTAGGGTTTAGACTGAAACCCTAGCAACACCAATATAAATAGGACCCTAAGGCTTGCAATTTTCGGTCACTTGATACCCTAGAAAGATCATAGCCAAAATTGTGCCTCTCCCCTCTCTCCATTATCATCCTCCTTCTTGTGTGGTGTTTGTAAGCCATTAGAGGAGTGACACTTGTAACTCTAAGCTCCAAGGACAAGAAGATTGAAGCCTTTAAAGAAGAGGTAATCATCTAGATCTGATTTCTTATGTCAATTTCGAATCATGTATGCTAGATCTAGGGTTTGTAAAGTCTTGGATGAATTGCATGTGTTGGATTAATATCTAAGTCCATAACTATAATTGGTAAGACTTGACTCGACCCGACATGGTCCATTTGGGTTTCATGGCATCATGCACTTGGATAGACTAAATGAGAGAAATAAGACACTTATGGTTATTAATATATTATAAGTTCTAGTATATTAATAATAAGAATAATAAGATTATTTAATTAGTATTGATCAAGAATTAATCTAGGATTAATTAAGTAATCAAAAGAAGACTAATTAAATATATGGGTTGATTGTGTAAATCATCCATACTTATATAGTGGGTTATTGCTCCATGGATTATCTATTTGGGCTAAAACCCATATGATGCTTCATGGATGCTCCATGGTGTATTTGTACCCATGGATCATGGAAATGAAAGGCCATGTCAATTAGGGTTTACATGGTGTAACCCTAACTATATAAGCATCTTATTCTTGACAAAAATCGACCACTAGTGTGTGTAAAAATAAGGGCTACCCGATTTCATGAGTTGTGGATTTCTCTCAAGTTATTCCAAGTGTATTTGGTGTTGTGTGAACCATTTGAGGTGTCACACTTGGAGCACTAGGCACTCAAGCATCATGAAGACTTTCTACATCAAAGAGGTATGTATTCTATCTTGTTACACTCATTGTTTTGTATGCTAGATTAGGATAATACCTTGGAAGTTCTTATTTGCATGTATAATAGAGAAAACATAAATCCAAGGTATTTAGGGTTGCATGTACACTTAGGAGTGTTAGAATGCTCAAAATCCAACAACATGTATAATAAAGAAATCTAGATCCAAGCATTAGGGTTTGCATGAGCACAAATGATGTTTTTTTTGGCTTGAACCCATCAACTTATTCAACATCTAATCATTATCATACATTAGAAGCTACACACAATACATTAAAAATTATCACGAAGTGCAAGTTTAAAGAGGATTTAGTCTTTTAGAGAAACTTGACATCAAAAATCAAATTGTCTAGTATGAATCATCATGGAATAAAATCTTAAAATCATATTAAAGTGTATGAAGTTAAGAAATCATACAAGTTCTAAATTCTTTGCTAACTTGATTTTAGTTCCAAATATACCAAGGCATTTCAAATTTGGAAAGTGTAGTTCAATACCACTATAGAATGTTTTTTTTTCTTTTTTCATTTGAGCATTTTATGAAACACATTCTCTTCATATTTGTTTCAATGATCTCAACTGATGGGTTTTTGGCCATATGAACATTCCTATGTGCACATGCAAACCCTAATGCTTGGATCTAGGTTTCTCTAATTGAACATACATTGAATCCAAGACTTCTAATGGCTAATAGACTATAATAACAATATGAAATCAGAGATTAGAAGTGTACCTTGAATTACTTGGTTGATCTTCTTGTCATTGGAGCTTTAGAGTCACAATTGTCACTCCTCTAATGGCTTACAAACACCAACTGGCAAGAGGATGATTTGAGAGAGAGAGAGAGGAAAGGGAATAGAAATCGGCCAGGGTTTCTTTCTAAAGCACAAGTGCCGATTTCCTTAACCCTTGGGGTCCTCTTATACTTGTAAGGCTCCTAGGGTTTCACCCTTAAACCCTAATTGGATAACTTAATCCCTAAGCAATCCTAATCCCTTCCATGATAAGCCTTGGACGATTTTAAGGCCTATCCAATGTCCTTAAAACCGGCCACCCTTTATCCATAAGGGATTTATAGCCCAAAGTATAACTATCGCACAATTGACAGTTTATGCCCCTTTATTCAATTAATCTCTTTAAGTCGCCAAATTAATTCCTAATTAATTTATGACATATATTAATCAAATAATAATATTATTATTCCTTATATTATTCTCATAATATATTAATAATATTTCTTCTCTCATAATAAATCATCATGTCAAGTTGCTATGGTGAAGGCAACCCAAAAGGACCATGCAGAACCGGGTCAAATACTTGCCTAATATAGTTGCAGCCTTAGACACTATTCCAACAGTTTCCCACTTGGATAATTCTAGTAACTATAAGTATAATCCAATTAGCAATCGTAGCTCTCAAAGACGCTGTCAAACTTTGATCTTATCAGTCCTGTCCTTTAGATAAGGGATCGTACAGTCCTCTGTTTAGATATCATGCTGACAATTCTATGAAACAATTTGTCTAGCATTTGGTTTCTCGATCTCCGATTCATTTGACATAGAACTTAATCGAACACATCAATTCAGTTCTGACCGGGCCCGACACATAAGTCAAATCAAATCATCGAGCGGACGGGATATCACTTTTACTCTCTTAGGATAAAAGTAATAGATAAACTTCGACTTATATGCATTTACTTATTCATTAATCAATCATACACAACAATGCGTTTTATAACATCAAGTTACTGATGCGGTTTCGCATTATCAATGTGCAACCAATTAACAAATAACAAACCATATATCTAGGTTTTAAGACTATATGATATTATCGTCTTGCGATCACCCTTTTTATCACATTCCATAAGGTGATTCCAGCAAGCGCGGGTTTATTCCAATGCTCAAAACCAGCTCATAAGCACTCATGAACGTTGCATCAACCTTTTGCTATGTCTAATACCATTTAGACAGTCTACACACCAATTCATGACAATCTTCATTGATACCTACTTCCAACATATGAATGGTTATGGACAATTTGAATAATTCGATTATTCTTAATAAAATCAATTATTCTGGAAGTCAAAACATGCAAAAATGAAACAATAGTTAAACAATTAACACAAGACAATAACATTACTCATAAATAATACTCTTTTATTTAATCATCAAATGTTAATTACATTTATCTATTACACGTTTCCAATACTATCTAATCTATACTAATATCATCCTTCAGCCCAATACTCCTAGCATGCTGCAAGTGCTTAACCCTACTCAGTCCCTTCGTAAACGGATCTGCTGGGTTATCTTCTGATGATATCATCTTCACTATGAGTTGTCCTTCTTGTACACGATGTCTAATAAAGTGATATTTTCTGTCGATATGTCGAGATCTACCATGATCCCTCGGTTCCTTGGTCAAGGCAACCGCTCCTTCATTATCACAGAAAATCACCATGGGCTCCTTTATGGCAGGTACAACTCCAAGATCACCGATGAAGTTCTTCAACCATATTGCCTCCTTCGATGCTTCGCTCGCTGCAATGTACCCTGATTCGCACGTTGAATCAGCTACGGTTTCTTGCTTGGAACTTTTCCAAGTTAGTGCTCCTCCATTCAGGGTAAAGACCCAGCCCGGCTGCGAATGGTAGTTGTCCCTGTCGGTCTGAAAACTGGCGTCACTATACCCTCGCACCTTCAAGTCATCACTCCCTCCGAGGACTAAAAACCATTCCTTTGTCCTCCGAAGGTACTTAAGGATATTCTTGACTGCAATCCAATGGGCTCTGCCAGGGTTCCCTTGATATCTACTAACCATGCTCAAAGCAAAGGCTACATCAGGGGGAGTACAAGTCATAGCATACATGATTGAGCCAACTGCGGAAGTGTATGGTACTCGGCTCATTTATGCTATTTCGTCTTTGGTACTCGGACTTTGAGTCTTACTCAATTTGGCATTACTTTGTATCGGTAATTCTCCCTTCTTCGAGTTTTCCATACTAAAACATTTTAGTACCTTATCCAAATAAGTATTCTGACTAAGTCCTATTAGTCTCTTACTTCGCTCTCTCACTATCCTTATCCCCAAAATATAGGAAGCCTCTTCGAGGTCCTTCATAGCGAAGCACTTCCCGAGCTAGGACTTAACCTCCTGCAGAGTCTGGACGTCGTTGCTTATGAGTAGTATGTCATCGACATACAGAACGAGGAAGCGTACTATACTCCCACTGGCTTTGACATATACACATGATTCATCTTCGCTTCGTACAAATCCAAACTCTTTGACTTTCTCATCGAAGCAAAGATTCCATCTGCGAGATGCTTGCTTAAGTCCATAAATGGACTTCTCAAGCTTACACACTCTATTAGGATGCTTTAGATCGACAAAACCCTCTGGCTGAGCCATGTAAACATCCTCAGCCAACTTCCCATTAAGGAAAGCGGTTTTGACATCCATTTGCCAAATCTCATAATCATGAAATGAGGCAATAGCTAGCATCACTCTAATAGACTTTATCTTCGCAACTGGTGAGAAGGTCTCATTATAGTCAACTCTAGGAGTTTGAGTAAAGCCCTTCGCAACCAATCGCGCTATATATGTGTGTACGTTTCCATCCACGTCAGTCTTCTTATTGAAGATCCATTTGCACCCAACGGTCTTACGTCCGGGCACATTATCAACCAAATTCCAAACTTGGTTGTCATACATGGACTGGATCTCGCTGTCCATTGCCTCTTTCCATTTCGCAGACTCCGGGCCTGCCATGGCTTCCTTATAGCTATTAGGTTCATCAAGGTTTATTAGTGTACCATCACTAATATACGTGTCCCCTTCGGTAGTAATATGAAAACCATAAAACTGGGGTTGAACTCTAAATCTTTCGGAACGTCTAAGAGGTAATGACTCGTCAATTGGTTCAACCGGAGTTTCCTCCTCGGGTTGAGTGCCAGCGGTAGAGGTTCCTTCATCTATCGACTCTTGAATCTCTTCAAGCTCGATTTGCCTCCCACTGTCTCCTTGGCTTATGAGTTCTCGCTCCCGAAAAACTCCTCTCCTCGCAACGAAGACAACATTGTCCTTCGGTCTATAGAAGAGATATCCAAAGGATTTCTGAGGGTAGCCGATGAAAATACATCGCTTACTACGAGGTTTGAGCTTGTCGTGAGCATCTCGTCTTACGAAAGCCTCGCAACCCCAAACCTTGATATTTGCTAACGAGGGAGCTTTCCCTGTCCACATCTCGTGAGGTGTTTTGGCAACCTTCTTAGTAGGGACTCGGTTAAGGATATGGGCGGCAGTCTCTAAGGCATACCCCCAAAAAGAGATAGGTAGTGAAGCACGACTCATCATAGAGCGAACTATGTCCAACAAGGTTCGATTACGCCTTTCTGCCACACCATTCAACTGCGGTGTCCTAGGTGGCATCAATTGTGAAACTATTCCACACTCCTTGAGATAGTCGTGGAATTCAAGACTTAGGTACTCTCCTCCTCGATCGGATCGAAGCATCTTGATTTTCCTACCCATTTGATTCTCCACTTCATTTTTGAACTCTTTGAACTTTTCAAACGTTTCTGACTTTACCTTGATTAAGTAGATATACCTATATCTACTATAGTCATCGGTAAAAGTCACATAGAAGCGGTTCCCATCCTTCGTGGTTGATCTAAACGGTCCACATACATCGGTATGTATTAGGTCCAATAGACCCTCACCCCTTTCACATGTACTAGTGAAGGGTGACTTAGTCATATTTCCAAGCAAACAAGATTCGCATGTGTCATCTTCCCTAAGGTCGAATGACTCCAACACTCCATCCTTTTGTAGTTGGGCTATGCGCTTCTTGTTGACATGTCCAAGATGACAATGCCACAAGGATGCTCTATCCATACCATTGGAAGAATCCATGCATAAAACATCATTTCCTAAGTTATCTACAATCATAACAGTTTCATAAATTCCATTACACGGCATTGCTTTAAAATATAAGACACCATTTAGATAAGCAAGAATAGAACCATTCTCATTATTAAAAGAAAATCTAAAACCTTGTCTAAACAAACCGTGAAATGAAATGATGTTTCTTTCCATTTCTGGCGAATAGCAACACTTGTTCAAATCTAAACATAAACCATTCCTAAGCACTAAAGAATACACTCCAATCTTGGTCACATGCGACGATCTTCTGTTCCCCATGATTAGATTTATTCTTCCATGCTCCACATCCCTATTTCTTCTTAGTCCCTTCAATTCAGAACAAATGTGGTAACCACAACCGGTATCAAGGACCCAAGAAATAGCATGAGATGAATCATTAGATTTAATTGTGCATATACCTGCGAAAGACGGCTTGATCTTTCCTTCTCTGATGGCTTGCAGGTAGTCTGGACAACTTCTCTTCCAATGCCCTATTTTATGGCAATGATGGCAATCTGCCTCTTTTGGGTTAGGGTTAGGCTTAGCGGGATCAACTTTGGTCCCACTAGAAGAGGAACCATCTCGGGACTTTCCCTTGCAGTGGCTCTTAGACGGAGCCTTCCTCTTCTTGCCTCTTCCTTGCCCAATGGCCAAAACAGGAGCAACGGGTGGATTGGGATTGGGTGCAACAGACTTGTCCTTGAGGTTGCTTTCAGCAACCCTAAGGAGACCTTGGAGCTTACTTAGGGTGACCTCTTCATTATTCATGTGGTAGGTCATCCTAAATTGATTGTAACACGGAGGCAAAGAGTGAAGCACCATGTCGATCGTGAAGTCTTCCCCAAAGTCAACATTCAACTTGCGAAGACGATTGACATACCTTTGCATCTTTTGCAGGTGCACGGTAAGAGATTCTCCATGACCCATTTTGGCGGAAATCATGTTAGTGAAAATCTCATAACGCTCTTGCCTTGCTTTTTGGTGGTATCTCTCCAACAAGTCTTGGTGCATTTCGTACGCATACATGTCCTCATAGGACTTTTGGAATTCAGCATTCATGGTGGCTATCATGATGCAATGTACCTTCGTTGCATCACGCTCGTGAGTTTCAAAAGCAGTCATTTCAGCCGGAGTAGCGATTTCTGGGTTGATCTTCTCGAGCTTCTCATCGAGGACATACTCCTTGTCCTCGTAGCGAGCAATTGTGCGAATGTATCTTATCCATTCGCTAAAGTTTGTTCCATCAAAAGTCACCTTTTGACAAAGGCTCATCAATGTGAACGAGCTAGCAGCAGCGTTGTTTGCGTTCAACATCTACAAATAGAAAGGACAAAGATAGATTAGAATTTGAATCTCTAATTATCACCCAATAAGAAAAATTAAGGATAGGATCCAACAATAATATTTACCTATTAGAAAAGGGATACCGTAATCTAACATGCAAACAATTTGAAGGTAAGTGAATGACGATTCACTAATTCTCCATCACGAAAGCATAACTTTAAGTTCTAAATGTATTGAGAATTCCTAGGTTTGGATGAGATTCATTGAAACTTTTCAATGGCATGTTTAAATCTCGATATGCCCCTCTCGTTTGTAAATGGGATACCGAGGATCACAAAGAGGGTGTGAATTACCATGCAAATTCACATGGTGCCTTCATTGTAACAATCACCTATTCGATGTGCCGGTAAACCACACACGCTCCATCGAACTATGATAAACAATGAATCACCCTTTTCCACCTTTGCTTAGAACCGATTAGTGTGCCGGTAAACTACACACGCTCCACTAACTTCTTAGCAAGGGTGCAAAGTGTAATTTCATGGGATTGCATCAATTCACTTTTCCTAAAGTAACTAAGATTGGGAATTTTTTTTTTAAAAAATGTAGTTACTTTGTATTTCATATTATACTTTTAATGAAGAGATGAGGTTGCCCTATCCTACCCGTTCGGCTAACGACCCTCCACCGATCAAGCAAACGGTGGGTGTGAGTGTACACCCATTAAGCGCCATTTTATAGGCAGCAACCTTATACCCACCTTATAGACCGGCTTCGTGAATGAGACCTACTAATGGTAAGACTAGCATTTTAATCATATATATATATATATATATATATATATATATATATATATATATATATATATATATATATTAATCTTGTAATATTATATTAGTATAGGGTTGAATTTTAAACTTGTAAAATTCTAGGGTTTGAAATTTAAATTGTCTAAATTAAAACTTTTAATCACAAAACATAAATTTCAAAACTTGAGGGCAAGTTTTAAACTTTTTAAAACATAGGGGATCAAATAAAAAATAATCTAAACTAACAATTAATCACATAATTATCCATATTTGATTTATTTAATGATTTCTTGCAAAACAATTTACCAATTAAATTAAAATAATTAATCAATTATCACATAAGGAAATAAATATTTTATGAATTGATAAATATCTTCAATTAGGTCAAGAATATACTCATATATATCATAAAATCAGATTTATATTTATCTAATATGATTAAGGCAAGTATCTCAAAGATAAACATCAAGAAATCCCGAAGTTTCCTCTTTCTGACGCTCGAACTCGCCGAGTACCACCATGGGACTCGCCAAGTTCATCAGGCAGAGGATAGAAAAACGATTTTTCAAGCAACAAACAAGCAATCAATGAATCAATTCAATAGAAACCAATCTAGGCTCTGATACCACTGATGGGTTTTTGGCCATATGAACATTCCTATGTGCACATGCAAACCCTAATGCTTGGATCTAGGTTTCTCTAATTGAACATACATTGAATCCAAGACTTCTAATGGATAATATACTATAATAAAAATATGAAATCAGAGATTAGAAGTGTACCTTGAATTACTTGCTTGATCTTCTTGTCCTTGGAGCTTTAGAGTCACAATTGTCACTCCTCTAATGGCTTACAAACACCAACTGGCAAGAGGATGATTTGAGAGAGAGGAGAGGGAATAGAAATCGGCCAGGGTTTCTTTCTAAAGCACAAGTGCCGATTTCCTTAACCCTTGGGGTCCTTTTATACTTGTAAGGCTCCTAGGGTTTCACCCTTAAACCCTAATTGGATAACTTAAACCCTAAGCAATCCTAATCCCTTCCATGATAAGCCTTGGACGATTTTAAGGCCTATCCAATGTCCTTAAAACTGGCCACCCTTTATCCATAAGGGATTTATAGCCCAAAGTATAACTATCACACAATTGATAGTTTATGCCCCTTTATTCAATTAATCTCTTTAAGTCACCAAATTAATTCCTAATTAATTTATGACATATATTAATCAAATAATAATATTATTATTCCTTATATTATTCTCATAATATATTAATAATATTTCTTCTCTCATAATAAATCATCCTGTCAAGTTGCTATTGTGAAGGCAACCTAAAAGGACCATGCACAACCGGGTCAAATACTTGCCTAATATAGTTGCAGCCTTAGACACTATTCCAACATCAACAACAAAAAACAACATTGTGAGAATCTATAATGATAATTCTTCTACATTAACATAACTATATAGATAAACCTAACATAAACTTGAAGACAAATCTGTTTTGTTCCCATAGTTCCTTCAGCTCCAGGCCTAAGTATTTCTTTGTACAATTGAATGAAAATCCTAAACAAGTAAATAACACACTAGCTATCAATTTGAAAGAGGAATTAAGCCATTAACAAACATAAAAACCCACTTTGAGGGCCTTGAATAGATTAAAAACATAGTAAAATCACATAAGAAAAACATAGTAACAAAGCATAAAAAATACGATAGAAAAGAAGAAATCAAAGCAAGAAGAAGGAAAAATCAGTATTGCTGAAATCGTAGGAGAAGAATGAGAAATCGGATGCAGATCCAGATAATGAAGACTTAAGTGGCATATCTGTTGAAGAAGCCCTAATACCCTAATTCACTGACATCGTTAACTATCCTTGACATAGCTACTTCCCACGAATTCTTAAGAAAATAATAACATGAATCAAATTGAACCTTAAAACCAGGGATATATAATTTCTTTTTTAAAAGGTTACAAATCTATATAGAAAAATGTGATTTTTTTTACATCGATCAGGAGAAGTTGAGGGATAGCCCAGGCAACCCCTGGCTACCAGGTAGTTCCATCCCTGGCTTAATGCCTCACACTGTTGGAGTTTGATGTAATTAAAACAATTAAAGAAAAAAAGCTTTTCATGGACAAGAATAGTTTAAGACTTTAATAGACCCAAAAGCCATAAATCCAATTATACAAACATTAGCATCTATTATTCGAGGGTTTTCTTATGTCTTAAAAATTCCTTTCTAGGCTACATGTGAACTTAATGGTTTAAGAGTTTTTTCGAGGGTCACTTTATGTCTTAAAAATTCACCCAAAGTAACCTTTCAACTTTCACCATCTACTTGTTAGTTTTAAAGAGCTTGTTTAGGATCCACCAAAAAACTCTAACTTGAAATATCCAGTTGATTCTTCGTTGAATTTCATGCTTGACCTCCTCAGTTGTATATTTGGATTTTTTCGGTTAGCAGAAGGATGTCTTCTAGCTATTTCTTGCTAAAATGATGGAACAATTGAACAGGGAGAAAGTTCTTTGGAGTTTCCTTGGTTGTGCGAAAAATAATGCCGAGGTATGGATTGTTGGTGACTCCTAAACTCAGTTCTTGTATGCCTTCGGCGATGAAGTGTGGGGGTTCGAGAGGTGGAAGTTCCAGTTTTTCCTGTAACACCGAATGAATCTCGGCATCGTAGTGGTAAAGTCACAAAGCAGGGATTGAAGATAGGTGCAAACCTTTAGGTAATGAATCTTCATTTTATGATGTTTTCAACTTTTTGACTGAATACTTTTGCAATTAAGAACAACTCTTTAGGATTCATCTTCGGAAAGTCAGACTATGTTCTGTAATACTCTTTGCCAAAGCGCAAGAGAATATATTAGAATAATTGAGATTTGAGAAATGATCTTGGCTTGTAGTTGGTGACAGCCTACGATGTGACATTAGACCAGTTCTAGTTCACAGGTGCTTTCCCGTGCTTGTTGTGGAAAAGTGTTAATCTCTCGAACTCCATGGGTAATATGTTGTATTCGGGAATCCACATATGAAAATCTTTAAACATGTTTTTGCTTGGGGGAGAGTAGGTGAGATGAGGAACATAGTCTTCATCCAGAAGTCTGCGACATGGATTTATCCATGAGTTGATTAGAGTTTCATCAAGGCTGTATCGACTCCATGAGCATGAAAAATTTCTTTAGCTATTTTGGCTAATATCCAATTTCGTTTCTTTTGGCTTGTGGCTGGAGAGTCATTGGAGTGATCTGAGGACATAATCTCCTGTTCAGTTGGCTTTTCAGGGGATTTTGGAGGAGATTGAGCTGGAGATTATGAAGTATATTGAATTAGGGATTTGTGTCTTCGGGGTTAGGGGAATTTAGAGATTTCTTCGGTAGAGGTGATTTCCACTATCTTTAATTTTCCCCCATTTGAGGAAGAAGGCTTCGCCTTTACCTCAAACAACTTTTTCAGTTTATCTATTTGGGAGAGGACCCTTGGAAATTGGAACATTTGTTTCCCGTTAACTTCATTTGTTGTCATCAGGGATGGATTCTTGATGTACTCAGAGAGATCTTTGCAAACGGTGAGAGTTTCACTCATTGTTTCCTTTGATGTGACTGGACGCTGAGGAGCTCTGATTGTTTCTTGAAGCTCTGCGTATCATGCTTCATAGGCATCATACGTTGCGTTAATCAACTGAGTGGTCTTATAATGTTGCTCCGTGGTCACCTTTTGGATATGTTCTTTGAAAGCTTTGACTTCGGTGATGAACTCTTATTCCTTTTGCAAAAATTGTTCATGATCCCTTATCCTTTGTTCATCAAGAGCTTGAAGCCATTGTTCAATCTTCAGAATTAGTTGTTGGGCGCTAAGATTTTCATGAACCTCAATTTGAAGAATTCGTTCTTCAAGAGATTAAAGCAGTGAAGGAGGTGGAGTTTGCGGTGGTGGAGTTGTTTATTTGGGATGTTGTTGTTAGGATGATTAAACTATAGAAATTATTTGATCTAATTTGCTTTGGAGATCATTAAATTCTTTCCTTGTTATGGTGTGCTTCTTTTTATTCTTCTTCTCTTTGAGTATGGAGGTAGAGAGTTGGGATCCACTAGATTCTTCGAGGTTAATGAAGATAGGGAATCTTGGGCCACTGGTTCCTTGTTAACCCGCTAAAATTGTCTTCGTCTTGATCGAGAAGTGGATCGGTGCCGAGTCGTACTGCGATACTCCCTTGGAATGATTTCTTTGGTTTTGATGAAGATGATGGAGGAGGAGAAGAAGGTTGGGCACCTCTTATTTGAGCACCTTCTCTGGTGTGAGATTTACATACAATTTCTTCCATCATCGTCATCCAAGCTCTTGTTTGGGCCAGATCATGAGCTTTCTTCATGTTGACGATAATAGAAGCTAAGTATGAGGCCACTTGTGTAACAGCCCGAATTTCCAGGTATTTTATTATTTTGTTTTTTTTGTGATTTGAGAAGGGACTCGGCGAGTTGGAGCTCAGACTCGCCGAGTAGGGTCGCGATTCCGGACGCGGGATTCGTCTGGACTCGGCGAGTCCACGCTGTTTAATGAAACCCTAATTTCTCGGGTTTGGGACCTATTTAAAGGGGCCTTATGGCCGTCATTTGCACCCAACAGTCCATAGAGAGAAACCCTAGAGTGTTTAGCGATTTGAGAGAGAAAGGAAGCATTTCTTGACATTTGTGTGTTGTTTAGCAAAGAGGAGGGAGGTTCTAGCCAAGAGGAGGCAAAGGAGACTGCTATTCGGTGGATTTGAAGCTTAGCCCTTCAATCTAAAGGTATGATTTCGGCTCATCTCCTGTCTTGTGAAGTATAATTGATTTTAGGGTTTCTTGTGACCTTGTTGAGTTGATTGGATGGCCAAATAGTCCCTTGCTAGTGATGAGACTTCGGATTTGGATCCATAGAGGTCCAGAGAGCCTCATTCATCAAGCTTTATAGAGAACAATGGAGGTTATGACCTTGAGTAGTGACATTTGTTGATAATTCTTCATATATGGTCATATAGAGGTTGTCTATGCACCAAGTCTGGGGCATTACGTGGTGAATCAGTCTAGGAGGGCCAGATCTATGAATTGTTGGAGTAGATCTGACCTTAGAAGCAAGTTTGAGTGATTGCATGGCATGGACTCGCCGAGTCCGATGAGCAGACTCGGCGAGTAGCTTGAAAATTGCCTTGGACCGGCCAGTGAGTGGTCCAGTCGAGTCAGGGGTTGACTCAGTGAGTCAGGGCGAGTTAGAGAGGGTTGTCAAGTGGACTGAGTCGAGCTGGGACTCGCCGAGTCGTTCTTGAGACTCGGCGAGTTGAGTCGGGGTGGCCCCGCGATTTCTGCCAGGTGAAACTCGTCGAGTCAGGGGGAGTACTCGACATGTAGAAAGGTAATCCTAGAGAGTTGGTGAGAACGTCTAGACTCGCCGAGTTGCCGTGTGCACTCGCCGAGTCCGGTCAAAGTTGACCGTTGACCGTTGACCTGTGTTGACTTCTTAGGGATAGTCAACCTTAGAGATAAAAAGTGTTAATTAGAGTCATGTGATGTTATAGGAGGATTAGAGCTCGGAGGATCGAGCACGAGGGATTTCCAGGGTTCGTGAGATACCGAGACACGCGAGGTGAGTCTTCTCACTATACTTTACCTTGAGTAGGTAATCAGAGCTATGTGTTAGTGTATGTATGTTATGTGTATGCCATGTGTTGTACTACATTATTTCTATGTGATTTATGATGTGCATGTTTACAGAGTTGGAATCGGAAGGTTCCTAGAGTTAGAACCTGAGGGTTCACAGAGTTGGGTGCACGGACCCATAGGGTTATAGCCTCGAGTGGCTAATATGTGTTTTATGTGGTATTTTGGGGAACTCACTAAGCTTCGTGCTTACAGTGTTAGTGTTGTTGTTTCAGGTACTAGCGATGACCATGGGAGGGCGCCGGCTTGATCTGTACACACGCAGAGGACTTTGATATATTTATGTGATCTTGGGATTTGTATGATATAGATTGGAATTTGAAACTTAATGTTTTTATGAAATTAAATGAAGAATGTTTTTTTTATATTGCGAAAAATTATTTTGAAATTCTCGGTGTTACAACTTGACGATTGGATTCTTCTCTCTTGTGTTGGATCAAAATCTATTGCACCTTTTTTTGCTCTAATTGCTTGTTTATGAGCTTTAAACATTTAGAGGTTGGTCTGTAATTCGTGCAACTGTCATCTAAAACATGAGAATCCGTACAAGTTACCACTAAGGTGTCCCTCGGGTTTACGGTTCCTTGTCTAATGAGATGCTTGAGAGTGAGTAGGTAGCAGCGAGGGGCTTATGAGAGATCTATTAGAGAGTGGTCTATGCATGATAGAGTACTTGAGACCTGGGATCCAAAGAGGAGGACTTGGAGTGTATTCTGGTGCGGTGTGGACAGTAGTATTGGGCCCGTACTACTGGAAGCACCGGAGCGGTGTGCAGGCCAAGTCAGAATCTTTGGAATGCCAAGAATCAAGGAGGAAAGGGTTGACGAGTGTGAGCATACTCGTGTGGATTCTAATCTATCGTATGTTGTATTTCAGAGGTAGATCATGGTGAGGACACGTTTGATGCCCGAGAGCAATGGTACCAGTGAGGAGGAGATCCGCCGGATCATTCAGGAGGAGGTGGCTGCGGCCATCAGGGCAGAGATACCGGAGATGTTTGGGTCTATAAAGACCACATTGATTGAGACGTTTGATGAGCGTTATGCCGCTCTTTCTGAGGCTACTGCTGCAGCGGCTACCGCAACGATTGCTGCTGCGAGGCCGCAAGGTGGGGATGCGTTGCTGTTCCGTGAGTTCAGCAACACAAAACCACCAGAGTTTGATGGTACTCAGGATCCGGTGGCAGCTATGAGGTGGATATCTGATATTGAGGGGTGTTTCTTCACTTGCTCGTCTCCTGAGCATTTGAAGGTTCGGTTCGCGCTGAACCAGCTTCGCTTGGGAGCGAAGGACTGGTGGAAGTTTATGATGGCGCATTATACGCCTGCTGAGCTTTCTGCGGTGACCTGGGAGAGGTTCACCACCATGTTTCGGGATGAGTACGTTCCCCAGGTGGAGAGGGAGCGTTTAGCATAGGAGTTTCTGACCCTCAAGCAGGGTACTGAGTCTCTCACAACGATCACGAGGATGTTCCACGAGAGGGCGATGTTCTGCCCTGAGCACGTGTCCACTGAGCAGGCACGTATGAGCCGCTACTTGAGCATCTTGAGGCGGGATATTCGGGAGTTCGCTGCGAACTCCTCGTACCGGACATTTGCCGAGCTCCAGGCAAATGCCCGGAAGAGGGAGATTGAGCTTGAGACTCAGGCCAGGGAGGAGGCAGAGTCTCAGGGGAGGGATCGGCGACCGGCACAGTCGCAGCCGGCCGCCAAGCGGGCCAAGCCTGCTGATCCCAGGCCAGGGATCCAGAAGGGCCGCACTTGCGGAAAGTGCGGAAAGGGTCATGACGGGGTTTGCCGAGCGGGGTCTTGCTACAAATGTGGCAAGGAGGGGCACATGGCCAAGGACTGCCCCAAGGGGTTTGCAGTGTGTTTTCACTGCAACCAGACCGGACACCGGAAGGCCGAGTGTCCGCAGTTGCGCGGAGCATCTCAGGGGTCTGCTCCTGCCGCCATCAGAGCTACAGAGAGTCGGCCTGTGAAGGCCGAGACGCCGAGAGCTCGAGGGAGAGCCTTCCAGCTGACTGCGGAGGAGGTCTGCGCTGCGCCCGATGTTGTGGCTGGTATGTTTCTTTTCGTGTATTTATTTTGATATTGAGATGTTATGCTTATATTATGTTATGCGTAGGTACCTTTCTTGTGAATTCCGTACCTGTTTTAGTGTTATTTGACTCGGGTGCGAGTCGGTCTTTTGTATCTTTGGCCATTAGTCAGCATATCGGTGTTAGTCGTGAGGCATTGAGTCGGCCTCTAAGAGTTTCTATAGCTGATGATAGAGTGATTAGTGCCACGGAGGTTTTCCGGGGATGTGTGTTAGAGATTTTCGGGGTTGAGTTTCCGATTGATCTGATTCCTATTGCGATGGGTGATGTTTGTGTCATTGTGGGCATGGACTGGTTGAGCCGATTCGGCGTGGTTATCGACTGTGAGCGTCAGCTGGTGACTGTACGAGACCCTAGTGGGGGAGTTCTTTCGGTGTACGGCGAGGGTACCCGTTCGGGATCAGCCTTTTGTTCGGCCGCTAGGGCGAGGCAGTGTCTACAGCAGGGCTGTAAGGGTTTTGTGGCGTATGTGTTGGATACGCGGGCGACTTCCGAGAGACCGAGTTCAGTTGAGGAGGTACCGGTGGTGCGTGAGTTTCCAGATGTCTTTCCCGAGGAGCTGCCGGGAGTACCTCCTGTGAGGCAAGTGGAGTTTGGTATTGATTTGGTTCTGGGGGCCGCGCCTATAGCTAAGGTGCCTTACCGCCTTGCACCTCCAGAGATGCAAGAGATATCCTCGCAGCTTCAGGAGTTGCTGGGGAAGGGATTCATTCGGCCGAGCAGCTCGCCGTGGGGAGCACCTATTCTGTTCGTTAAGAAGAAGGATGGTTCACACCGGATGTGTATTGATTACTGGGAGTTGAACAAGCTGACGGTCAAGAACCGTTACCCGTTGCCGAGGATCGACGATTTATTTGATCAGTTGCAGGGAGCATCTTGGTTTTCCAAGATCGACTTGAGGTCGGGATATCATCAGGTGAGGGTGCGGGATGAGGACGTCCAGAAGACAGCATTCAGGACGCAATATGGGCATTATGAGTTTGTGGTGATGCCTTTTGGGCTCACCAATGCCCCGGTGGTGTTCATGGATCTCATGAACAGGGTATGCAGGCCGATGTTGGATCGGTCGGTGATTGTATTTATCGATGATATTCTGGTGTATTCGAGATCTAGAGAGCAGCATGAGGAGCATTTGAGGGAGGTCCTTGGGGTACTGAGATCGGAGAAACTTTATGCAAAGTTCTCCAAGTGTGATTTCTGGTTACGGGAGGTCCAGTTCCTAGGACATCTCGTTAACCAGGAAGGGATTTTGGTCGATCCGGCCAAGGTTGAGGCGGTGATGAGTTGGGAGGTGCCAAAGTCACCCTCTGAGATTAGGAGTTTCCTTGGATTAGCAGGGTATTATTGGAGATTTATCAAGGATTTCTCCAAGATCGCAGTGCCGCTCACCAGATTGACCCGGAAGGGTGTCGCATTCTCATGGGGTCCCGAGTAGCAGACCTCCTTTGAGACACTTCGCCAGAGGTTATGCGAAGCCCCTGTATTAGCTCTCCCGGAAGGGATGGAGGATTTTGTAGTATATTGTGATGCATCGATTTTGGGGTTGGGTGCGGTATTGATGCAGAGGGGTCATGTGATAGCATATGCATCGAGGCAGCTGAAGCCTCATGAGACGAGATATCCCACGCATGATCTAGAGTTGGGGGCAGTAGTGTTCGCCCACAGGATTTGGCGTCACTACTTATATGGGGTTCGGTGTACGATATACACGGACCATAAGAGCTTGAAGTACTTGATGGATCAGCCTAATCTAAATATGCGTCAGAGGAGGTGGTTAGATGTGGTCAAGGATTATGATTGTGAGATCCTGTACCACCCGGGCAAGGCCAACGTGGTGGCCGATGCATTGAGCCGCAGGGCGGAGAGCACTCCATTGCGAAATGTATGTTTGAGATTGACCATGATAGCTCCGGTATTGGATGCCATTCGTGGGGCACAGGCCGAGGCTGTACAGCCGGAGATGCAGAAGAGGGAACGGGTCGTTGGTTTGGTTTCAGAGTTCGTTACGGATGGTCGAGGGCTTATGACTTTTCAGGGTCGGATTTGGGTACCGTTTGTGGGTGGTACGCGCACTTCCTTGATGGAGGAGGCTCATCGGTCGAAATTTTTGATCCATCCGGGGGCTACGAAGATGTATTTGGATTTGAGGAAAGAGTATTGGTGGCCCTGTATGAAGAGGGACGTCGCATGGTTCGTTGAGAGGTGCTTGACCTGCCGTAGGGTTAAGGCCGAGCACCAGAGACCGCATGGCAAGTTGCAGCCATTGGAGGTTCCCGAATGGAAGTGGGAACAAATCACTATGGATTTCATCACCAAATTGCCGAGAACTGCCAGAGGAGTTGATGCAATTTGGGTGATTGTGGATAGGTTGACGAAGAGCGCTCACTTCCTTGCCATCAGTGAGAGTTCTTCAGCAGAGAAGTTGGCAGAGTTATATGTGAGAGAAGTGGTATCTCGGCATGGGGTGCCGATCTCGATTGTTTCAGACCGTGATGTGCGCTTTACTTCCAGATTCTGGAAGAAATTTCATGAGGAGTTGGGTACTAGGTTGCATTTTAGTACCGCATATCATCCCCAGACAGACGGTCAGAGTGAGCAGACGATTCAGACGCTTGAGGACATGCTTCGAGCATGTGTGTTGGATTTCAGGGGTAGCTGGGATGCGTATTTACCCTTGGCAGAGTTTTCCTACAACAACAGCCATCATTCGAGCATTGGTATGCCACCCTTTGAGCTGTTGTATGGTAGGAGGTGTCGGACCCCCATTTGCTGGGGAGAGGTTGGGCAGAGAGTGATGGGCAGTACAGAGATCGTGCTTCAGACGACAGAGCAGATTCAGCAGGTCAGACAGAGGTTATTGACCGCCTAGAGCCGACAGAAGAGTTATGCAGACAGACGCCGGTCCGAGCTTGAGTTTCAGGTCGGCGACTTCGTTCTCCTGAAGGTCTCTCCTTGGAAAGGAGTGATTCGATTCAGGAAGAGGGGCAAGTTGGGGCCCCGGTATATTGGGCCATTTCGCGTGATTGCGAGGGTAGGCCGGGTAGCCTATCGTTTGGAATTGCTAGCAGAGTTGGGGCAAATCCACGACACTTTTCATGTGTCGCAATTGAGGAAATGTATTGCCGATGAGTCGGCAGTAGTTCCACTAGAGGATATTCAGGTGGATGCGAGCCTGAATTATGCCGAGAGACCTGTAGCCATCAGAGATCAGAAGATCAAGGTTCTGAGGAACAAGGAGGTACCTCTGGTGTTGGTTCAGTGGCAACACCGGAAGGGATCAGAGATGACCTAGGAGCCGGAGTGCGAGATGCGGGAGCAGCATCCGGAGCTATTTTCAGAGCGAGACTTCGAGGGCGAAGTCTAGTTCTAGTGGGGGAGAGTTGTAACAGCCCGGATTTCTAGGTATTTTATTATTTTGTTTTTTTTGTGATTTGAGAGGGGACTCGGCGAGTTGGAGCTCAGACTCGCCGAGTAGGGTCGCGATTCCGGACGCGGGATTCGTCTGGACTCGGCGAGTCCAGGATATGGACTCGGCGAGTCCACGCTGTTTAATGAAACCCTAATTTCTCGGGTTTGGGACCTATTTAAAGGGGCCTTATGGCCGTCATTTGCACCCAACAGTCCATAGAGAGAAACCCTAGAGTGCTTTAGCGATTTGAGAGAGAAAGGAAGCATTTCTTGACATTTGTGTGTTGTTTAGCAAAGAGGAGGGAGGTTCTAGCCAAGAGGAGGCAAAGGAGACTGCTATTCGGTGGATTTGAAGCTTAGCCCTTCAATCTAAAGGTATGATTTCGGCTCATCTCTTGTCTTGTGAAGTATAATTGATTTTAGGGTTTCTTGTGACCTTGTTGAATTGATTGGATGGCCAAATAGTCCCTTGCTAGTGATGAGACTTCGGATTTGGATCCATAGAGGTCCAGAGAGCCTCATTCATCAAGCTTTATAGAGAACAATGGAGGTTATGACCTTGAGTAGTGAGATTTGTTGATAATTCTTCATATATGGTCATATAGAGGTTGTTTATGCACCAAGTCTGGGGCTTTACGTGGTGAATCAGTCTAGGAGGGCCAGATTTATGAATTGTTGGAGTAGATCTGACCTTAGAAGCAAGTTTGAGTAATTGCATGGCATGGACTCGCCGAGTCCGATGAGCAGACTCGGCGAGTAGCTTGAAGATTGCCTTGGACCGGCCAGTGAGTGGTCCAGTCGAGTCAGGGGTTGACTTAGTGAGTCAGGGCGAGTTAGAGAGGGTTGTCAAGTGGACTGAGTCGAGCTGGGACTCGCCGAGTCGTTCTTGAGACTCGGCGAGTTGAGTCGGGGTGGCCCCGCGATTTCTGCCAGGTGAAACTCGTCGAGTCAGGGGGAGTACTCGACGTGTAGAAAGGGAATCCTAGAGAGTTGGTGAGAACGTCTAGACTCGCCGAGTTGCCGTGTGCACTCGCCGAGTCCGGTCAAAGTTGACCGTTAACCGTTGACCTGTGTTGACTTCTTAGGGATAGTCAACCTTAGAGATAAAAAGTGTTAATTAGAGTCATATGATGTTATAAGAGGATTAGAGCTCGGAGGATCGAGCACGAGGGATTTCCAGGGTTCGTGAGATACCGAGACACGCGAGGTGAGTCTTCTCACTATACTTTACCTTGAGTAGGTAATCAGAGCTATGTGTTAGTGTATGTATGTTATGTGTATGCCATGTGTTGTACTGCATTATTTCTATGTGATTTATGCTGTGTGTGTTTACAGAGTTGGAACCGGAAGGTTCCTAGAGTTAGAACCTGAGGGTTCACAGAGTTGGGTGCACGGACCCATAGGATTATAGCCTCGAGTGGCTAATATGTGTTTTATGTGGTATTTTGGGGAACTCACTAAGCTTCGTGCTTACAGTGTTAGTGTTGTTGTTTCAGGTACTAGCGATGACCATAGGAGGGCGCCGGCTTGATCTGTACACACGCAGAGGACTTTGATATATTTATGTGATCTTGGGATTTGTATGATATAGATTGGAATTTGAAACTTAATGTTTTTATGAAATTAAATGAAGAATGTTTTTTTTTATATTGCGAAAAATTATTTTGAAATTCTCGGTGTTACAACTTGACGATTGGATTCTTCTCTCTTCTGTTGGATCAACATCTATTGCACCTTTTTTTGCTCTGATTTCTTGTTTATGAGCTTTAAACATTTAGAGGTTGGTACAAGTTACCACTAAGGTGTCCCCCAGGTTTACGGTTCCTTGTCTAATGAGGCTCCCCGTTCCGATTCCGCTTGTAAGTAATGTATGCTATATAGGATTTCTAGATCTTCCTTAGTCTCTTTGGTCTAAAACCAAGTCTGGCCTCATATTTGTTTTGGAAAGGGTCACTAAAAAAGGACCCTACAATGCAGTTTGCGTTTGAAGTGTATGTGTATGTGAAGAAAAAATGGATTTCATCTCCTGTAGGGTAAAGATATGCTTTTGTTTACTCCCGGAGACATTGGGAGGTTGATTTACACCAGGATCCACTTTGGATCCTAACTGGGCTCTGTCACCAATCGAACGTTCTGAAAACGATTCACTTGATAAACTGGAGAGGATGGATGGGGTCTTTTAAGGCGACTCAACGTTGAGTCCAATGGCTACCAGTGACTTTTGAGAGTCTTTGGTATGGGCCTTATGACGCTTTTGGCCACTAGAAGAGGTAGCAGAAGCTCTTCGCTTCCTTAACAAAGGTTGAGAATCTTCAGGCTCTTCTACGTTTAAAGGGTCTGTAGTATGTTGAGGTTCTGATGTAGGGAGAACCTCAATAGATGGTTTAGTAACCGCAAAACTCTTTCTCTTAGATCTTGTGATTGCAACAGATTTAGATGTTTTCTTCCTTGCAATCTATTTGTTTTGTTTTCCTTTTGGGTGAAGTGACTGCATCAATGGTTTTAGGAGGGGGAGAAGGCAGGGTGGAACGATAAGGTGGTACATCATTCGTAGCCTCCATATGGTCAGAGACCAATTGGGTGATTAGTCCTACTTTGATCAAGATGTGTAAGGGAAGTTGTCTAATTAGACCGAACACAATTTGATCTTTGGGAAGAGAGTACCTTTTAAGTTCACGGAAGACAAAGAAGTTGATGTCTGCGCCTAGACTGATGTTGGTTGGGAAATGAAGGTCTCTGATGCAAAAAGACCAAAAGTGGGTTGTGGTGAATTCGGTGAGGCCCTGTCTTGGTGTATTCCTTCCAACATAAGTCAAGAATTCGTCCCATAAGATTGACCCAAAATCCACAGGTTCGTTGGTGAAGATGCTCCATAGAATATCTAAAAAAATTGCTTTCCCATGGTGTTTGTGCTATCTGTTCTGCCGGAAAGGCATCGAATTAGATAGTGACACACAAATTGCCACACAGCTGGGAGTTTTGCCTTTTTGAAATCGGCAACCCCTTTCAATTTTGACTTATAGCCCATCCAATATAGGGCTTTGAACACTTCTTCATTTGAAGGGCTCTTGAAGATGGTGTTTGGGGGTACCCTGAGATTGATCGAGTCAAGGAATTTGGCCTTGGTGAGCGTCGATGTCGAATCATCAAAAAGAATGAAGTTGATGATTTCAGAGTCATCGATTGGTCGGTAGGTAGAGAAACATATTTGAACAACAAAGGTAAAGGAACGATGTAAGCCACTGAGTTAAATACGTTGGAGAGAAAGTGTTTCTCCATGTATCTGTTAATGATCTTGATCGTTTTTTCATTAAAGTCATGATCTTGAAAGATTCCTCGATAATTGCTCGGAGAAATCGTCAGTCCTAGGGTTTTCAGAGTGGATGTTGAACCGGTTGGTTTTGCTTGTTTCTTGGAAACGCCTGATTTCACCATTGCTGATTGAAAAAAGTTTTGAAGAACTTGTAGGAAAGTTTTTTGTGCAAGAGGATAGAGAGAAAGATCAATAAACATAAAACCTTTCTTGTGAAGAACAAGAAGGGATTTATACATTCGGATTTGAAAATATATTCAATTGGGTAAACTCTTTGTTTTTATAGCTATAACCGGGAAGGTAAAGGGTTTTTATCCGGTTTTGAAAATAGTTAATTTTTAAAAGGAAATCGAAAGATACCTATATTTAATACAAAATGGGCGCATTAAACGGATGAAATGGGTAATCATGGATAGAGGTGTATAGGTAACTATCAGAGACGTGGGTAAAAAAAGTTTTGAAAAGTGTCTCTTGGCGGTAAGGATTTGAACAATCACCTCAATTTGGGTTTTGGAAAATCTTTTACTGAAAACATAAAATCTCTTTTTATTTTGATTTAAAAGGAAAATGGAAAGGTTTTTGAAATGTTACCATTAAGTGTGACAAACATATTTAATGAATGGAATAAAAACATTGATTTGTAAAGATTAAACGTCCCACTTCATTAAATAACACGCTTAAAAACATTATTTATTGCTAAAGAGGAAAAACAAACTTCCTGTTCTTGAAAGGATAGAACTACAATGAAATTGATTGATTAAGACTACGGTATCTTGAGCACTACAGAGAGACTTGATCACGAGGTTAGATATAAGAATAAGAAAGTGATCCAGAGAGTATATAAATCATAAATACTCTTCAGTAACGAGAGGATACCGAGGAGTCATTTATGAGATCTGTTCTCAGGTGTTAATCTTAAATGGAAACAAAAAAATTTATCATGGGAAAGTGCTTCAAAGACCATATAATGAGGTGAATGATGCAAATCTATTTGTTAGATGCGAAGAAGGTCTTCATGTCTTATCCTTTTAAGAAGAACCGTGGATCAGGATTCATCATTCCTAGCATTTCTAAGAAACCATTAAGTTTAGTGGAATCGAATGCTTATGTAAAAAAATCTGCACGTTCTTCATTGGATGGAACAAAAATAAGTTCGATGTTACCTTTTAAAATATGATCTTTGAGAAAATTATACCGTAGTTCAATGTGCTTTGTCTTTGAATGTTGAATTGGATTGTGTGATATAGCAATTGCACTCTATGAATCACAATAAATTGGTATTTGTAACATTCGATAACCATAATCCAGGAGTTGAGTTTTCATCTAGAGGACCTGTGAATGACAACTTGCTGTGGCAAAATATTCTTCCTCTACGGTGGAGAGTGAGACATAATTTTGTTTTCTTGAAGACCAACTCACAGTCTTCCACCAAGGAATTGACATGCTCCAGAAGTTCTTTTGCTGTCTAATCGACAACCTGCAAGGTCTGAGTCTGTAAAGTCTTGCAGACTGAAGTCGTTTCCCGATGGGTACCAGAGACCTAAAGCTTTGCATCCTTTGAGGTATCTAAAAATCTATTTGACTGCATTCAGATGTGAGATATTTGGATCAGCTTGAAATTTGGCATGTAAACCTGTTGCAAAGACTATGTTCGGTCTACTTGTGGTCAGGTACAATAGTTAACCAGTCAGTCCTCGGTATACTTTTGGATCAACTGACTCTACGGTGGAGTCTGGCAATCTTAAAGCCGAAGGCCATAGGAACCTTTACCTATGAGTAGTTATCCATTGAATATTTCTTTAACGACTCTTCAGTATAGTTTTGTTGATGAATGAAGATTCCTTGAGGGACTTGCTTGATTTGAAGACAAAGAAAGAAGTTAATTTCTCTGTTCATGCTCATTTGAATTTTACTAGTCATGAGCTTGGCGAAGTCGTCTATCATAACTTGATCAATTGAACTAAAAATAATGTCATCCACGTAGATTTGTGGAAGCATTAAATGCTTTTTACTTAAACGTCGAAAGTCGTTAGGATCAATGACCCCATGCTTGTATCCAGATTTGATAAGAAACTTAAAAAGAGTTTCATACCAAGCTCTTGGTGCCTGCTTCAATCCATACATAACGTTCTCTAATTTGTAGCAGTGATGAGGAATATCAAGATTCTAAAAAAACTGGAGGTCACTATAAGTATACCTCTTCTTTCAGTTCACCATTGAGGAATGCACGTTTTAGATCCATTCGATGTACTTTGACATTTTTCTGTGCCGCATACGCTAGGAAGATGTGTATGGCCTCTAGCCTAACAACCAGAGCATATGTTTCGTCATAGTCAATTCCTTCCACTTGGATATAACCCTTTGCTACAAGTCGGACTTTGTTTCTGATAACCACAACTGAGTCATACAATTTGTTGTGAAAAACCCAGCAAGTTCCAACTACAGTATGCCTTTTTGGTTTGGGGACTAGATTCCAAACCTTGTTTCTTTTAAATTCAGCAAGCTCTTCTTGCATTGCGAAATTCTAGTCTTGGTATAGAAGAGCATCTTTGATGATTTTGGGTTCCGTAGAGGAAATGAAAGTGGCATAATGAGAACGTTCAGTTAAATCATCAGAAGAGAGAGTGTGTATACCTGCAGAAGGACTCCCTATTATCTGGTCGGGGGGATGAATTCTTGTCCGGATGTGTAGACGTGAATAATGATCATCGTTTGCATTTGATGGAATGTCTTCAACTTCAGGAGGAGTTTCTCTTTGAATGTCCTGAACTTTTTCCTCTTCAGTCTGAGAACATCCTACGGATTGATCTTGAATGATTTGCTCTGTTAAAGGTAAAGGTTCTCCTTGGGAATTTGATTGTTCCCCCTAGGCTGAAGCATTATTAGTGAATGGAATTTCATCAGCCACTATCTCTTCAATATTTTCTTCTGAGTCTTTGGATTCTTCAAAACTCCTTGAATTATTGCTGTTGACAACTGGCATTGCTGCTTTATTTATGAGTGGAACCTCGATGATTGGGATAGTTATAGGAATTGAGGGATTGCAGGGATTGCTTTCCCTCTACTAGAGAGGTGGAAGTCATGTTTGAAGACTCTTCAGATACTGAAGGACCAGAGTCTTCGGTATGTTGTAATTGCATAGAAGGAGAGATTAGGACTTCGGAAAGTCTTGTAGTTTTTGGAGGATTGAATAGTGTCTCATAATTGACTTCTATGATTTTGAGAGGTCTGGATTCAATTGCTTTTGTCATTATCCTGGATAAACTTTGTTTCTTTATGAGGAGTGGTTTTTCAGACATAAAAATCATCAAATTTCACGTCAAATCATTCTCATATGCTTTTTTTCTTCGAATTAGAACTCTGTATGCTACTTTGTTTGTTGAATATCCCTATTCCTTCCTCCGATTTGGGTGCAAATTTGCTTAGTTGTTCTTTGTTGTTGACTACAAAACACCTAGAACCAAAAATATGAAAGAAATGAACATTTGGTTTATGATTTTTCAAACCTTCATATAGAGTCTTGTTAAGTCGTTTGTTGATGATGCTCCAGTTTAGTACAAAGCATTCTGTTAAGATTGCTTCTACCCAAAAGTAGAGGTAGATTTGCAAAGTTGAGCATTGACCTGGCAGCTTCTACTAGAGTTCTATTTCTTCTTTCTACCACACCATTATGATGCGGTGTGTGAGGAGTTGAGAAGTTGTGATTAATGCCTTTTGACACTAGGAAGTCATTAAGCAATTGATTTGTAACTTCAGTTCCGTTGTCACTTAGGATTCTTCTTATAGAATCTTGATTTGTAATACAATTTCCTTGATGAAGAAGGTCTGCGGTGTTTTTGATTTTAGTCTTAAGAAAAACATGTTGGGTTTTGAGCGCTATAACACTTCCTAAGTGCACATGCAACCCTAAATGCTTTGGATCTATGTTTTCTCTAATTATACATGCTTTTTCTTTTTCCAAAGCATTTACCCTAGCTAGCATACAATTGAAGCTATATAATAAAAACATAGTTTGGATGCTTACCTCTTGAGTAGGGTAGAGTTCTTGACCTTTGGATCTTGAGTACCTCAAGTGTGATGCCTTTAATGTTTCATAAACACCAATATGCAAAAGGTGGCTCTAACAGAATAAGTTACTTATCTCAAATGTAGGTGCAACCGATTTTTGGTGTATGGAGGGGTCTATTTATAGTTGCGGCAAGTGTTAGGGACACTTTGTAAACCCTAATGATCCATGACTTTCCACATTCCTATGCTCCATGAGTTTTAACCTCCATGGACTATCCATGGGTTAACTTATTGGTTTAGCCCATCTACATAATCATGGATCACTAGCCCATACTATAAGAATCATTGATTTACATAATCAATCCCTCCTTATTTAATTATTCTCTTTTGACCAAAAAATTAATTCCAAATTAATTCTTGGAAAATACTAATTAAATAACCATATTAATATATTATACTTTTAATATATTAATAAACCGTGAATAACGTTATTCTCAAAAAACCATCCTATCAAATTGCACTGGTGGAGGCAACCCAAAAGGACCATGCTACTATCGGGTCAAGTACATACCAAATATAGTTATGGGCTTAGACACCAAATCCAACAGTCTTCCACTTCGATAAGTCTAATAACTATAGCTGCCTATGTGACTTCAGGATCCTACTTAGCAATCGTAAGCTTCCAAAAACCGTTGTCAACTCTGACCCAGTCAGCGATGCATCCTTTAGATATGGGATCATATACTCCTCTGTTCTCAAGATATCAGCTGGACAAATACATGGAATAATTTTATACTTATTGTCCAGCAATTTGTTTCCCGATTTCCGATTGCTCTGACATAGAACATAACTGAACACATCAATTTAGTTCTGACCGGGCCCGACACATAAGTCAAAACAGAATCATCGAGGGTCCCAAGATATCTCTTTTAATCCTCTTCGGATAAAAGGAAAAGATGAACATCGACATTATATGCTTGTACTAACTACTCATTAAATCATGCACAACGATACATTTTATAACATCAAGTTACTGATGCATTTTCGTGCCATCAATGCATGACTAACTCATCGTCAACAACTCATATATCTTGGTTTGAAGACATATATATATATATATATATATATATATATATATATATATATATATATATGATATTACAATCTCACGATCACTCGTGATAAATTCCATGAAGTGATTCAAGTGAGCGCAGGTTGATCCAATACTCAAATCGTAATTCAGAAGTACTCATGAATGGTGTAGCAAACGTGGTGCTATGCCTAACTCCTTAGACAATCCTGCAAGCCAACTCATGACAGTCTTCTTTCATACCTACTTCCAAAGTATGATCAATTGATGATAATTTGAATAATAAAAATAATCATAATTCTTATTATTCTGGAAGTCAAAACATGCAAAGTGAAACAATAGAAAATAATTGACACAAGACAATAACTTTACTTATAAATAAAGCTCCTTTTGGTCATCATGAAATGTCAATTACAATTTAGCTATTACAAGTTTCAGTTTATCTAATCACTAAAACTAATATCGTCCTTTAGCCCAATGCTCCTTGCACGCTGCAAGTGCTTAACCCTAGTCAGTCCCTTTATGAGGGAGTCTGCTGGGTTGTCCTCTGACGATTTCCTCTTCAACACGAGGTGCCCTTCTTCTACTTGATGTCTTATGAAGTGGTGCTTTCTGTCGATATGTCTGGATCTTCCATGATCTCTCTGTTCCTTGGTTAAGGCAACCACCCCTTCATTATCGCATAAAATTTCCATAGGCTCCTTTATGGATGGAATGACTCCAAGGTCTCCGATGAAGTTTTTCAACCATATGGTCTCCTTCGCTGCTTCTCTTGCTGATATGTACTCTGATTCACACGTTGAATCATCTACAGTCTCTTGCTTGGAACTTTTCCATCTCACTTCTCTTCCATTCAGGGTAAATATCCATCCCGACTGAGAGTGGAAATTATCTTTGTCGGTTTGAAATCTCGCATCGCCGTATCCCGTTACTCTGAAGTCATCGCTCCCACCGAGGGTAAGGACCCAGTCCTTCGTCCTCCGTAGGTACTTAAGAATGTTCTTAACCGCAGTCCAATGAACTTTACCAAGGTTCCCTTGATATCTGCTGACCATGCTCAAAGCAAAGGCTACATCGGGACGAGTACAAGTCATAACATACATGATTGAACCAACTGCAGAAGCATATGGTATATGACTCATTTCTGCTATCTCAGTCTCTGTACTCGGACTCTTAGTCTTACTCAGCTTGGTATTGCCTTGGATAGGTAAGTCACCTTTCTTGGAGTTCTCCATGCTGAAAAGTTTCAACACCTTGTCCAAGTAAGTACTTTGACTAAGTCCTATTAGTCTTTTACATATGTTTCTCAATATCCTTATCCCCATGATATAGGCAGCTGCTCTAAGGTCCTTCATAGTGAAACACTTCCCAAGCCAGGACTTGATTTCCTGCAAAGTTGGGATATCATTTCCTATGAGTAGTATGTCATCCACATACAACACTAGAAAACTGACTATGCTCCCACTAGCTTTGACATACACACATACTCATTCTCGCTTCTCAAAAAACTGAACTCTTTGAATTTCTCATCCAAACAAAGATTCCATCTGCGAGATGCTTATTTCAATCCATATATGGATTTCTTAAGCTTACACACTCTATTTGGATACTTTGCGTTGAAAAAACCCTCTGGCTGACTCATGTAAAAATCATCAGCCAACTTTCCATTAAGGAAAGGGGTTTTGACATCCATTTGCCATATTTCATAGTCATTAAATGCAACAACAGCCAACATAACCCTTATAGATTTGATCTTCGCTACTGGTGAGAATGTCTCATCATAGTCAACTCCCGTAGTTTGAGTAAAGTCCTTCGTAACCAGTCATGCCTTATATGTGTGTACATTCCCATCCTTGTCGGTCTTCTTTTTGAAAATCCATTTGCACCCGACTGTCTTATGACCTGGTACATTATCAACCAAGTTCCAAACTTGATTATCATACATGGACTGAATCTCGCTGTCCATAGCCTCTTTCCATTTAGCAGACTCAGGGCCTGCCATGGCTTCCTTGTAGTTGTTAGGTTCATCCAAATTTATCAGTATGCTATCACTGATAAATGTATCACCCACAACTGTTATATGGAAACCATATAACACAGGTGGAACACTAACTCTACTGGAATGCCTCGGAGGTACAGACTTTTCAATTGGTTCAACCGGAGTTTCCTCCTCGGGTTGAGTGCTAGTGTTTGAGGTTCCTTCATCGCTTAATTATTAAAGCTCATCAAGGTCAATTTTTCTCCCACTAAGGTAGCCACTGGAGGACCACCGACGACAACATCGAGTTCCAACAACCACCTCATTCTAGCCACCATAGTAGGAGTTGCAGGTAAGGTTTTTTGTGTTCTCACTTTTTTTTCTAATTTAGTGTGTTTTTCAGTGACCACCAGCCACCACTAGAGGACCACTTTCTATAACCACCACATCAGAAGAGCAGCTAGTAGGAAAGCAAGTAAGGTTTCTAGTTTTTGTTTATTTTTGTCTTTGATTAGGTTATTGTGTTATGCATTTAGAATCTTTAATTAGTTATTTATTGATGTTGATGTTTGTATGCATTTAGAATCTTTGATTAGGTAATTATTGATGATGAATGGTTATTTTGGATGTTTAAAACGTATAATATGTTATACGATTGAGTTAGTTGTTTAGGTTTACTACTTTGTGTACATATAAGATGAAGTGATAAAGTGCTTAACTGATAAGTGTCTGAAGTGTTTGTATTTAATTGCATGATAAGTGCTTGGTGATTAAATAAAAAAAAATGTTAACTTGATAAAGTGCTTAATGTGTTTCTATCTTCATGATAAGTGCTTAATTTGGTTTGCAAGTGAATGCTTAATGAATAATTGCTAATGGTTTGTATTGTAAAGTGATTAATAGGTAAGTGCTTAATTTTCTTAATATTTTGAATGAGTTAATTGTAATCATTATGACTTTAGCTTTTTTAGGTAGTATGATTGTTTAATTAACAATGTTATAATTGAAAAAAACAAAAGTAAATTGAAGTAACAAAAAAAAAACATTTAAAGTACATTGCTATAATTAAAAAAACAAATATAAGATGGTATAAATACTATAAATATGAAAAAGAATTGGAAATAAAATGCTTTAATAAACAAAGTAATAAAAGTATGGTTCAATTAACGAAAACCTAACTACAAAGGTTGTTAATAGCAACCTACTTTTATTAGTTTGTTTATTAAAGCATTCTATTTTCATATCTTTTTGTATTTATAATAGAAAACAAAAAAAATATGTAAAGTTTAATGTTATTATGTATAACGCCTAATAACTTAATTATTGAAAGTACAATGTTATTATAAAAAAAAGCAATAACAAAAAAGAAGTGAAAATAGAATGTTTTATTAAACACACTAATAAAAGTAAGTTGCTATTAGAAGTATGATGCTATAATAGAAAGTAAACAAAAGTATGATGCTATAATTAACAAAAGTATTAAAACCTGTTGAATCATTGTTTTTTTGTTTAAGTCTCTTCTTAATAATCATCAAGAGCCAAAAAAAAATACCCACCCATAATTTATTAGAAAATAATTTTGGGTTGACCCATTTTTGTGACTGCTTTTTGAATAATTTATCTCATTTATGATGTGAATGTGTGTTGCATGATTATTTGTTTAAGAAAAATTTGGTTGTCAGTTTCTCCTTGCTCCTCGAGTAATATTTATTTATATATTTATTTATATTTCTTTTGAATGTGTATAATATTTCTTAAACAGATGGCAACACATGTCGTGATGGGACATGGAGAAGATGGCGGGAAAAGAGCTTGAGACGGGGGCACACACACGATACCAACGGATTGTGCATCTTATAAGTTACATGAAATTCTTAAGTATCTGATATTTTTGAAGTTCGAAATTTTATAAATTTCCAATTCTGTGTCAATGTAGGAAACCCGAAGATAGTACGTGGAAATGAAGAAGTATGAATATGTATGGAGTGTATAGGGAGAATGATGAGAATCCTTTACCCACACGGATTGATAACAACAGGAGGACCTATTGAATTTGAATAATGGTTTGTTGTACTCAAATTTGGTGGAATCAAATGTACCACTCCATTATAGGTATTGGCAATGTGCACAGTCGAATACAAAGAAGCTATGTATCCTGAGATGGAAGTAAGTAGATAATACTTTTTATAATTTTTAAATATTTATTTACTAATTAAATTTGCTTTTTTATTGTAGATATATTTTGATCTTAATAGCTATCGGTGTAAACCTTAATAGGAAGGCGTTCGGTCGGCTGTAAATGCCGGTGACCAAAGAGCATATAAAGAACACAAACATATCGCGAAATGTCATTTACTCAAAGTCTGCGGATATGAGGATGTGGAAACAACAAGAAATAATCCACCGGAAGATGTAGACGAAGAACCTTGGAATTAGTTGATTGATGAGCTTTTTTTGAACTAGGTTATCATGAATTAGTCGGAAAAAGGTAAAGACTATAGGACCAAACTACCACATATAACTCTTCATGCTAGTAGGTCATATGTTAGAAGACGCCATACAAAGGTTGAATAATGATTAAGCCCACAACAAATTTATGGTTGGAGATGGATGCGCTTCAAGGAAGGTCGGGGTTGGTGTATAGCGCAAATGGAACAAGATTGGATAGGTAGTAAGCGAAGATAATACGTTGTTAAATATATTGTTGTTGTTGTTGTTATTATTATTATTATTATTATTATTATTATTATTATTATTATTATTATAGTTTTTAAGGTATATTATTATTATTTTAGTGTTTACATTTAGTTATTTGTTTTAATTAATGTATATGTATTGTTTTCTTCATTTTAGGAAAAGATTCAACCGAAGCATAGGAAGACGCAAGAAAAGGCCAGGGAGGGCAAACATCTAAATGAGTCTTATTTTCTTACTCGTGCCCTCGGTAACAGAAGCACACATATTCACGGAGTTAGAAGGAATCCAGGAACCAACAATCATTTAATTCCAAATAAACCTCCTTCCGTATCTTCCAAATTCCAATCTCAAAGTACAGATAATAGCCAAATTATTGCATTAACCAAACAAACGCAACAAATTCAACAATACATACAACAAATGCAACAAGTGTATAATAACTTATTGGTGGCCATAATTCAGAATTTCCAGCCACTATCAATGTCACAATTTAAATTCAATCGCATCATGTTTCCACATTATACCTGTGAACCAACCTACGAGACCAAGGATACTGATGAAGATTGTGGTGATAGATCTTTTTATGTTACTTTGAACAATGTTTGTTGAATACTTTTTTTTATTTATTTTTTTATTTATTTTTTGGTATGTTGTAGACTTTAAGTTTTGAATTTGAATTATGATGGTTTGTTATGCTTATTTAGTTTTTTACATTACGCTAGCCGCATATTGTTTAGATTTGTTTTAAAAAATAGGTTTTGTATATATGACTGAATCTATGAAGAATGTTAGAAAAAATCGTCTACCGATGACATGTCGTCGACATAAGTTCTAACTGTAAAAATGATTTTGTCCTACTGATGACAAATCATCGCTATAACTCAAATGGAAAAAATCATTACCTACTTTTCCCGACGACATGTCGTCGCAATAGGTCAATGTGTCCCAACGACATGTGGGTGTAATAGGTAAATGTGTGCCGACGACACGTCGTCGGTATAGAGTGCATCTTTCTCGACGATAAGTGGTCTATAAAAGTAAATAATAAAACTTTTTTTTTCTCTTGAAAATAACTTCTGACGACTCTTTCCAAACAACACGGCCGTCGGCATAGGGGGCACTATACCGATGACTTTTTCCACTTCTACCGACGAGGCTGTACCAACGACCATTTCTAGACAACTTGTCTCCAGTTTAGACTTTCCAGACGACATGTCGTAGTCGTCACGATAGGGGTGGATTCTTGTAGTGATTTTATTTTATAATTCAACAAAGTAATTGAAACCTAATCATACATTCAACGAAAGAAGTTAATATCTCCTATTGAGAAATGTAGAAAAAAAACTGTAGTGGGACAAAGAATAACGAGAAATGAACTGTGGATATGGCACATGAATCTACCCAGCTTCCATTACTCCAAGACTTTTTCTTCGAGCATAAAACAAGCTTATGCTATTTTTTTCGTTGAAAATGACGCAACACCTTAAGTTAGGTTTCAGCATAAAATAATAATCGCAGAAGATCTAGATTCTCTTTCAAAGAATCTATACAGAGTGTCCTCAAGTTAATGTTTCCCCACTCTACCATCCACCAAAGGTTATTTATTCATCTTATCACTCGTGCATTGTGTATATATAGATATTTATACAATGCCACTTGTGACATGTATTAGAGTATTATATTTAAATTAATTCAGCAAATCAAAACTGAGATCATGCAATGAAAGCAACAATTTGATTTCATTCGTGCTGTAAATTGTAATACTAATTAAGGCATGAGAAGGCTGGAGTATATGGAATAGAATAATGTAAAGTGAGCTGTAATTATGGAAGGAAGGGAGACAATGCATACGTGGCCACGTAATCAAACGTAATTCATGATCACATTAATATTCACCACAAAACTCCAACTATTTATACCATGTTTGTAACCAGAGGTAAGACAATACACTGAAATCTTATTCTCAGCTTTTAGTTCTTAGAAACAAATGGCTTCTATTTCTTCAAACATAAAACCCCATAGTCATGTCAGGTCCATCAGCTTACCATCTACATCAGACCAGCAATCCGTAATCAATGAGTTGTACAGATTTCAAGCTTCTCAAGAACCCACCTCATCTTGTTCATCATCATCATTCGTAGGCAATAAACTAAATCGTCTGAATGATATGTATCAATCCATCCAGCCATTCCTTTCATTGCCGTCAACCAAACAATCTTTAGCCCAAGGGTGCCACAAAGAACAGCTAAACAAGTATTTAGATGAACATATTGGGCTTTTGGATCTGTGTAGCACCACCAAGGATGCCTTGTTGATATCGCTGGATTATGCCAAAGAACTCCAGTCGGTGATTCGACGCAAGAAAGGAAACAATCACGGGATGACATCCTCATTCGAGGCCTATCTATCACTCAGGAAAAAAGTAAAGAAGGCCATTTGTAAAACATTATCTGGTTTGCAGAAGCATTGGTCCTCTTCGGTCAAGGAAGGCCAGAGAACAAAATCAAACATCAATATATTGAATGAAATGAGACTAAACACAATGGAAGTGTTTGAGTCGTTGTTGACTTTCGTTCATGGATCAAACACACAGTCAAAGCCAAAAGGCTGGTTTTTGGTGTTGAAGATGATGGGCGGGGAGCATGCACATTGTCATCAAACACTAGAAGAAACTGAAGTTAAGAAGGTGGATCGTGAGCTACATGCCCTGCTCACCAACAAGAAAACAAAATCAGACAGCTTAGTTTTAGAACATATACAAGAAGGGTTAGCAGAAATGGAATTTAGTCTCCTAGATCTCAGTGAACAAGTAGAATGCATTTTCAAACACTTGATCAAAACAAGAATGTCAATTCTAAATATCCTTAGTTGTTAGAAAAAATTGATGACACCATTATTTAGTGATGTACATACAGGATCTCATATTTTATTATTATTATTGATTGTTATCCTCTCCATATTTAGAGGATCTATATATTTACGGGATGAAGTTTATAGCCTCCTTATTTATTCCTTTGTTTTTCTTGCTTCTGCACCATAATCAATATACGAAACATTGTTTCTTCATCTCTAAAACTCAGTATGGTATCAGAGTGGGTTTGTAGAGACTAGCTCTCGATCTAAAATCAGAAGCATGGCAGGAGGCGAGAATCAAAACAAAAACAAAGATGGAGAAAGTTCTAGCGGTGGGATCACATACGACTCACCATACTACCTTCATCCATCAGACTACCGTAAACAACTACGCGTGCACGAGGTTCTTAGCGACAGCAACTTTGATGATTGGAGCCAAGAGATGACTAATTTTTTTTTGCCAAAAATATGATTGAGTTCGTTGATGGGACGATCAATACACCCAAGAAAACTTCCAAGGACTACATGACATGGACGCGTTTGATGCTATGATAATGGGTTGGTTGACAATCGCTATGGAGAAGAATATACGAAACAACGTCAAATATGCAGGTACAATATTGGAGATGTGGTCAGATCTGAATGAGCGTTTTAGGAAGGAAAGTGCTCCTAGGGTGTATGAATTAAAACAAAAGATCGTTGCCACTCAACAAGGTGGTGCCTCTATATCAACATACTTTACCCAATTGCGATCCATATGGGATGAAGCTCAATCCATATATCCCTTGCACAGATGTTCTTGTAGCAAGTGTGAATGTGATGTTGGCAAAAGGATCCTTAAACATCAAGAAAATGAACGTCTTTATGAATTTTTGATGGGGTTAGATGTTGAATTCACGGTTATTAGAACCCAAATCTTGGCAACAAAACCAGTTCCTTCACTCGGAACATGGTATCACATGGTAGCTGAGGATGAAAAGAAAAGAGACATCTCGAATGAAAATATAAATGCACAGGAATCAGCTGCATTTAAGGCCTTTTAAAGACATAATGGATCTTTTGGTTTGATCAAAGAAAGGAGTGGAACTAAGGCTGTGAAAGAAGGGATTAAACACTGCACTGAATGCAACACTAAATGCAACAGAGATGTTCATAAGCGTGAGGGTTGCTTCAAGTTGATCGACTAACCGTAGTGGCGGTCTGGAAAGAAAGGAAAAAATACCAAAAGGAAGGCATCGTGTGTCGAGAAAGAAACGAGTCCGATTCTAGTTTTGACAAACGAACACTCCCAAAACTTCTTGAAGCATTTTTCTGGAACAGGTAATAGCAAGGATATAAAACCCGTTGCTAATATGGTACATAAAGAAAACAAAGACGGTGAGTGGACTCTTGATTCAGAATGCACCAAATACATTACTTATCTTTCCAACATTCTTGTTAACTAAGAACACACACACTACGAGACTCATTTTGTTATTCACAATGGGGATTCTATCCCAGTTTAAAGGAAATGGGACTATGTCCTTCCAGGAGGAACAAAAGTGAATGGAGTCCTTTATGTTCAAGATTTCAAATGCAATCTTCTTTCTGTTATTCGGCTAAGTCGCGATCTTCAATATTCCATATATTTTTTTCCTGATTTCTGTATCATGCAGGGTCTACAGAAGATCAACTTGATTTGTGCGGGGAGACGCGAAGGCGGACTGTACCGAATGAAGACGCTTGATGTAACACCCTATTCCGAATCGTTTCCTAAATCAGGGTCGTGACCCGAAAATCGGTTATCATACGGCTTAGGGTCATCGGGACTGAGAGAATTAGATCCCTTTGGGTATGGAAAATGTAGGTTGGATGATCCGGGAGTTCGGGTTGTATTTTAAGCCCAAGGGTATATCGGTAAAGTAACAATTTCGACCTTTTATGGATTTTGGATTTAAATTCATAAAGTTTTAAGGCAAGAGTGAGCTGATAATAGTGTGGAGATTCTCATTACCTTTCTGTGGATATAAAGATCGTCGAAATCGGACTTATAACGAAGGAGTTATGGCTTTCGGAAGGTTAGACGTTTAAGGTCTAAGCCTAATACGATAGGCGTACATAGGAGTACGTTGCGCGTAATAGGCATTATCATCGCGGTTGCCTTATAGAGTACGTTGGGCATAGTGGGAGTAAGTTGGGTGTACTCCAACCAAAAACCCTAATTTAGGGTCTTGGTCCCTATTTAATGACCTAAACTCCACTCCAAACTATCTTATCCTCAGTCTCCATCTTTTTAAACCCTAGATTCGAAGCCCTAACCTTCATTTGAGCATTCTTGAGATTTTTGGTGTGATTTTCGTGTGCCTTGGAGAAGAAGGAGATCCTTTTGGAAGCATTGCTTGGCTTAGAGCTTGTGGATCGAAGCTCTAATCATCTTCATCAACTTCCAAGAGGTATAAAGTTTCTAAATTGATTACTTTATGTGCTATATCTAGTCTAGGGTATCTTTTGGTTTCATTTTGGTCCTTAGAGTCATCCTTCTGAGTATGAGCTACTCCAAGAGCTTAAAATGTTGGATCTTAGCATTTTTGAGGTTATGGGTGCATAAAAATTTCATTTTGTAAGGGTTTTACTCCTTCATGCCAGTAATAGTGGCCTTTTATGAAGATTAAGAAGCTTAGATTATGCTTTCGTCTCCATTTAGCCATGCAAAGTCATAAACTCGAGAACTTTATGACTGATGACACCCCTTAAGTGTCAGATCTATGTTTGGATGTTATAGAATTAACCTAATAAAAGCTTATTATGGATTTTGGGTCTCTGATGAGTACGTTGAGCATACGTAGCAGTATGCTCAACGTAATATGTGGTTCATGCATCGGTAGCTTGTACGTTGTGCTTTAAGGGCAAGTACGCGCATCGTACATTTATGGTACATGGGGCGTACTCCTCAGAAGGTTCATTTTGGGCTTTGGGGCCTTGAGCCTTTTGGGATGTGAACTTTGAGATGTTAGACTAGGTCTGGGAAGGGTAAAATGTTCTTTTACCCTTTAGGAAGATAGATTATTGTATGAGCCTTAGGGCTCTCAAATTGGGTTGGGCCATTAGTAGGCCTAGTTTGGGCTTGGGCCATTATTGGGCCTCATGTCTTTTGACTTTGAGCTTAAGAATGTAATAAGGATTGGTATTGATTGTGTTTAATGTGAGGAGCTGTTGTGCAACAAGTTTAGGCATGGGATTTGCTATCTTTTGAATGACGTGAGTCTCCTCGCTGTATCCGTGGGTCGAAGGCACAAATGTCGACCCTTTAGGATTTGTTATGCTAGTTGTCTTTGTGACTCTTGCATGGTATGTTAGGCGAGGTCCATTTCTATGATGGGATAGGCCCATTTGTATATCGGGCTAGGCACATGGATGAGGAAGGGCTAGGGCCATTGCATGTTATTTAGGGTGCTAGCTGTCTCTGTGACTCTTGTATTTGTATTTCGGGCTAGGCCCATTATGGTGGGTTGGGCCAAATATGCAGGTTGTGCCCAATGTGAGAGTTAAGACCAATGGTATGTATGGTATGTGGTATTTTGGGGGAACTCAGTAAGCTTTGTGCTTAAGGTTTTTATGGTTATGATTTCATGTACTTCCGGTTCGAAAGGGAAGGGCCCAACTTGATTATAGCGCTTTCGCCCATGTTTATGCATTTTGATGATTTTGGGATTGTACTTTGATGATTGTTTTATTATGATACACTTTGACTGTTTTAATAAAAGATAATTGGTGTTTTGGTTGAATTGAAAATTGAAACTTTTACTTTATAATTTTTTGGACGTTACAAGTTGATATCAAAGCCTTGGTTTGAGGGATTCTGGAGCACTCTCAAATGTGACTAAACTCAAACCTAGGAATTGATAATATTTTCAAAGAAAACGATATTCTAAAAAGATTTTTGCAAAGAAGAAAGGGGTGTGATGTGTGCAATCGGTCGAGCTCAAGTAAGTGATTCCTAGAATACCCATACATGTTGATATGTTATATGATATTAACGTTTACATGCTAGGATAAGGCTAGGGATACTTTCAAGAAATGCATGATAGATTGTCCTGATATGTGATTCCTTGTAGCCTAGGAAGCATTGTATCTTATGATTGGGAATATGTATTGGTATCAATAATTTCTAAGTGTACGCTTTAAAAGTTGTATACGGTTAGGATCACATAGCCCTAGAATGATTGATTTGACATTATTTCATGTTCCTCGTTTGGTTGTAGTCCTAGGGTAGAGTCTTTTATTCGACAATCTATTTGAGTATGTATTGTGTATAACTTTCGTGCATAAGGCAACCGTTAGTGAGAGTGGAGGTTCCTAGCATGGATAGTAGTAAGTGAGCTTGGATGTTCTTTGGTTATTCTATCGCTTGGGGTGTTACTACTTGAACTCAGGTTGCTTTGTGCTTTATGGAAATCTTAGTGATATGAGTTAAACATTAAGTGTATACCTCAAGTCACATGTTGCAAAGGTTAAATAATCTCAAAGTGATGGGTTTGACTCTATTGTGCAGCTCTCATTTGAGTCTAACCAATGTAGGGTTGAGTCTGTTACTCGAAGGATTATCTAAGCTCTATGGCATGTGATTATATTCATGTGGTAATTAACTAGTATTAGTGGGAGTTTTTAGCAGCTGATGACAAGGTGAGGTTGGAAACCTAGGAAAGCATAGGAAGTGCTTCAGTGGGATTATTTGCGCTTTTTAGCAAGTACTTGGATAACCATTTGGAGAAGGTGACCTGGAGTATTCAGAATGATTCTTGGGGAAAGTATGGATAGGTGTGGAAGATAGTATTGGGCTCGTACTACTGAAAGCACATGATCTATACTTGAATCGAGGAGAGTTTTGGATAATCCAGGAGAGTTTTTTAGAATGGTGATGAGCACACATGGAGGACGTTTAGGTTCTGGTTCTGGCTCATGTGTAGGTATTGATCCGATTGATGAGCGGATGCGGGAGTTCATCTCGTCGGAGATTACCCGCTCCTGAGTTCTTTGGGGAGAAGGACACCATTTCTAGTAGGAGATGGTTACCGGATATGGTGAACACCTTTCGGATGAGTTTCTGACCCAAGGGTTTGAAAGTTAGATTTGCTTTCTGTCTTCTGAAAGATAGAATTCGAGATTGGTGGGAGGATGTAGACTTCACTTTGGGAGGCAAAGCCCTAGAGAGGATGACATGGGATGATTTTGTGACCTGGTTTAGGCCCGAGTTTGCACTAGCTATTGAGGTGTAGCAGTTGGTGAGGGAGTTTTAGGACCTTCTCCAGATGACTGAGACTATGACATAGATCACTGCCAAGTTCCGAGAGAGGGCTTTGTTGATTCCGCAGTATACAGCGAACGAGGAGATGAAGAAGGTAATGTATCATGACATGCTGAGGGATGACATTAGGGAGTTTGTGAGTTTTTCAGGGTGTGAGACCGTAAATTATATGATCACCAAATCCCTAGAGAGGGAGATAGATTTGAAGCACCTCAGGAAGAGGAAGTCAAAGCAGACTCAGATCGCAGTGGGCCAGGCGAAGAGGCCCAAGACTCAAGATTCACATTTGGGAGGCCATAAGGGTGGGGAATGTTGTGACAAGTGTGGGAGGACCCATGAGGGAGGATATCGGGAGATAAGGCGAGGAAGTTTTAGTTGTGGTTAAATGGGTCATTATAGTAGGGATTTCCCCTGGATCGATATCGATGTGTTTTCGCTGCAATCAGGTGGGCCACAAGAGGGCCGATTGTACGATGTTGAGGGGTGGAGCAGTGAGTGCACCTACTCCAGTTACTTTGAAGATCAATTATGGTCCTGAGGGTGGGGCTAGCACCCCAACAATGAGCAATGCCAGTCAGGGGAGGTCAGAGTTTCATCAGATGTTATCGTGGGTATGACATATTTTGTATTTTTCATGCCTTATCATCAGTATTCATATATTGTCTCTTGGAATCGTGTGTTGGTATGTATAAGTATTTTCTATAGTTTCTTCTCCATTATTGTCTGGTTTATGTTATCAAGGATCGTTATATGCCATTTTTGTATGTTGAGAGTTATGAGTGGGGCACATCTTGTTGAGCAGGGTGTAGTTTGTTCAAATGTTGCTTTGGGTCATTGGTGGAAAAAATTCATAGATATCACTTGGAAGATCAGCAGACGAATTAACATGATTGGTTCAGCAATGAATTCGGATCTTAGATGTGTTGTGCCTTGGAATAGGGACGAAGATCGTTTATGGAAGGACTTTTGGGTCAAATCGCTACTGTTTATAGGAAAGGAACAGTGGCAAGAGGATGATGACGGCGGTCGCCTGATCTTGTTGAACCATTGGAATTTTAAAGGAAATTCTGAAACTGTATTGGTTGGAGATAGTTAGAATGAAGAGATTCTTCAGTGTGGGTAGCTGGATCGGTGATTCATTCGTTCCGGTCAAGGGCTATAGTTCTTGTCGAGCTATAGTGACATAAAGAATTAGAGTTGTATCATGGGAAGTGCTTAAGATTATTGAACTTGCTGAGATTTCACGAAATATTGCTATGGATTTGGTATGTGTGTATGATCGTTAAGATTTGCAAGTATCGGAGCGTTGGTTACTGTAAGCTCAAGTGGCTGACAGTTTGAATTATAAGGATGTGAGATGGGATGGAAATCCATCAAATTTTGTGGATTGGCAAAACGCGGTTGAATCCAAGTGGGGGAGAATCGTTCAGATTTCAAGGAATTTAGATCAGTTGAAAACCAAGAAAAGTACCCCATCCGTTGGTAGGAAAGACAACTTTAGTGGCAGTCCGGTTAGAGGATGTGTAAGGTTGGGAGTTCAGGAAATTTCCAACATCTAGTTGGCACATTCATTGTGATGCATGGAAAATGAGTAATTAGATCCATGTTGAGGGTCGTGTTAGAGATTCTCTTCATGTTCTTGTTTGATGAACGCTTTGGGGTTCGAAACATCACCCGAACACCTGATGACTATTATTAGTATGGTAGATGAAGGGTAAACCATGGGTTGGATCTGTGGCAATATGGGAGTTTTGTAATACTACGGGGTACCGTAGCATACAAAAGGATGCTGGGCTATGAAGGAAGTGTTATAATTCTATGATGTAGTCACAACATTCACCACATTGAGGTAGGCCATGGTAGGAGTGGTCGTTTGGCTGAAAGGGGATCAACACATGTGTAGGAATGAGCCAGGAAATATTGTCAGATAATCTATCCATTTTATGGGAGGAGAACCATTGGGGTCTGAGGTAAGGTTAGGCCTGTGTAGCACTTGATTGGGTGAGACCCGTCGCCAGGGCCTATTCGTTTGTACAAACTGGTTCAGACTCATGGGCGAGGCACGTATGATTATGATAGTATAGGTGAGACCCAATAGAGATTGGCTGGATCAAGGTATTGGATTACGGTTAAAGTGGGATGACTCTATGACCAGTGACTGGCGTGCATGTGATCCCTAGGCTAGGGTAGCCATTATCAGATTGACTCTCAGTAGGAACTCGTTGCTTGAACCAGGAATGAGGCTGTCAGTCTCAGCGGTGGATTAAGGATTTTGTATCACAATTTTGTCGAAGCTTGCCACGGAATCAGAAAATTTCGGATGAAATACAAGTGAAATCTTTGGATCTCAGGATATGGGTTATGTACGAGGTTGGCATTGGGGTGAGAATCGCAGTGGGAGTCGTTATATATATATATATATATATATATATATATATATATATATATATATATATATATATATATATATATATATATATATATATATATAGTGTTCTAAAAGGCGCGCCATGGCGTGAGGCGCGGTGTCGCCGTTACGAAAAGCTTCATAACGTTCCTGTTAGGCGTGACGCGTGACAAGGCGTGATATGGCGTGCCATGGCGCGTTATGGCATGTTATGGCGCGTGTTTTTCGTTTGAGACACGTTTTTTTTTGCTCTTTTTTATACATTTTCTAATCGAACATACAAGTATTGTGTTTTTTATTAACTTTCTGTTATTAGTTGTTGATATAACACTTCTAAAAACCTGGTATATTTGATATAAATTTATATTTATGCGGTAGTATAATTATAAATTAATACAAAATTGCCGTCTTACATCACGCCTTGAAAAACGCCATGGCTCGCCATAACTCGTTAAGCTTGAGGCTTGGCCTTGCCGCCACGCCATGCCTCACGCCTTTTAGAACCTTGTATATATATATATATATATATATATATATATATATATATATATATATATATATATATATATATATATATATATATATATAGGGCGACCTTTTATCATCAACTAACGGTTAAGGAATCTAAATGCCAACGATATCAGTTGGATGGTTCAGGATCAAAAGGTTGTTTCTCAATGCATATTGTAGTAAAAGGTCCTCGTGATTGTATTTCAAAATGGTTCTACTGACATGGAGGTCAAGCAAGTTATGGGGCTTCGAAATTATAGCGGTAAGATGTGGGTTCGTTAGTTAACGAAACAATGATTTGTTCTTCATTAGTAGGTTTTGGTCAGAGCGTTTTGTTTCTAGGAGGGTGGTAAGGAATGATTTCGAGGACGAAATCTAATTTAAGTGGGGGAAATTTGTAACACCCTCTTCCGTATAATTTCCTAATTCGGGGTTATGACCCAAAGATCGGTTATCATAAAGTTTAGGGCCATTGGAAAAGAGAGAATTATACCCCTTTAGGTGTGGAAGATGTATGTTGGATGGTATGAGTGTTCGGTTTGTGATTTGAGCCTACAAGTATATCGGAAAAGTAATAGTTCGGGCCTTTTATTGATTTTGGATTTATGTTTAGAAAGTTTTAAGTAAAAGTGAGTTGATAATAGTGTGGAGCGTCTCATTACCATCATGTGGATATAAGGATCGTTGAAATCAGACTTAGAACGAAGAAGTTATGGCTTTCAGAAGTTTGGAGGTTTAAGGCCTAAGCCAAGTACTAGGGAAGACAATCGTGGTTACCTTATGGAGTACGTTGGGCATACTGGGAGTATGCTAGGCGTACTCCATCTAGAAGCAAACGACGACTTTCGGAAGTTTGGAGGTTTAATGACCGTAACTAACTCAACTCCAAACCCTCTTATCCTCAGCCTCAATCTCTTTAAACCCTCGATTCGGAACCTTAGCCTTCATTTGAGTATTCTTGAGTTTTTTGGTGTGATTTTGGTGTGCCTTAGAGAAGAAGGAGATCTTGTTGGGAGCATTGCTTGGCTTGGAGCTTGTGGATCCAAGCTCTAATCAACTTCATGAACTTAAAAGAGGTATAAAGTTTCTAAATCAATTACTGTATGTGCTAAATCTACTATAGGGTATGTTTTGGGTTCATTTTGGTCCGTTGAGTCATACTTGTGAGTATGAGCTACTCCAAGAGCTTAGAATGTTGGATTTTAGCATTTCCGAGGTTATGGGTGCATAAAAATGTCATTTTGTAGGGGTTTTACTCGTTAATGCAAGTAATAGTGGCCTTTTATGAATATTAGGAAGCTTAGATTATGGTTTGGTCTCCATTTAGCCATGCAAAGTCATAACTCAAGAACTTTATGATTTAAGACAGCCATTAAGGGTTAGATATATGTTTGGACGTTCTAGACCTAACCCAATAAGAGTTTGTTATGGCTTTTGGGTCTTTGATAAGTATGTCGGGGATATGTAGGAGTACGTTCAGCGTAATGTGTGGTTCATGCATCGTTAGCTTGTTCATTGCGCTTAGAGGGTGAGTACGCGGGGCATACGTTTCTGGTACGCGGGGCGTACTCCCTAGTATGTTCATTTTGGGATTTTTTGGGCCTTGATCCTTTTGGGATGTGGACTTTGAGACGTTGGACAAGTTATTGTAAGGGTAAAATGGTCTTTTACCTTTTAGGAAGATCGATTATTATTTGGGCCTTAGGACTCTCTAATTGGATTGGGCCATTAGTGGGCCTAGTTTGGGCTTGGTTCGTTATTAGGCCTCATGTCTTATGAGTTTGACCTTAAGAATGTAATAAGGATTGGTATTGATTGTGTTCAGTGTGAGGAGTAGTTGTGCAGTAGGTTTAGGCGTGGGATTTGCTATATTCTGATTAAGGTGAGTCTCCTCAGTGTAGGTGTGGTCAAAGGCACCAATGTCGGCCCTTTAGGATCTGTTACACTAGTAGTCTTTGATGGGTTTTGTCCATAAGAACATCCTATGTGCTCATACAAACCCTAATGCTTGGATCTAGGTTTCTCTATTGTACATGCAATTCATCCAAGACTATAAACCCTAGATCTAGCATATGATAATCAAGATAACATATAAATAAGGGTTTAGATCATACCTTGATTGTTATGTAGCAATAACAATCCCAAATCTTTCTTGTATTGACTTTAGAAAGCTTAGAGTCACAAATGTCACTCCTCTAATGGTTCACAAACACCAAGATCAAGAGGATGAAGAAGAGAAGAGAATGAGGCTCTCAAAAACGTGTGGAAACCCTAGACCATTAGTTCACCACGTTTTTGGAGCATAAGGGTTCTATATATAGTGAGGCTATTAGGGTTATCTAATAAGGAAACCCTAATTTGGATGCTTAAGCCCTAAGCAACCCATGGACTCCTTTCCTTAAAGGCCTTGGATGATTTCTAATGGGTTTCCCCATAAAATTCGTCCAACCTTATAATATAAGGCAATCCATAGCCCAATTGCAATTATCTTATAATTATAATTCTAGTCCCTTAAGTTTAATTAATCTCTTTTAGCCACAAACTTAATTCTTGACTAATATCATTTAAACAATATGATTTCTCCTTTAATATATTATTCTCATAATATATTAATAAATCATATTTAATCCTTTCTCTCCATAATTCATCCTATCAACTTGCTTTGGTGAAGGCAACCCAAAAGGACCATGCATGCCATTGCAAGGATAAATAAATAATATAAAATCAAAATTTATTTTATTGCGGAAAAAAATTTGTCCTTACCATGCAATTCATTGAAAAACTATGCTAATACATATTTCTAATTCTAACTCTAAGTAGTAGCTCAAGAATCTAATCTTCAAGTAATGCAATCGAAATCCATTTCTTCATGGTTAGATTCTGCTCATTTCTTCCCTTAAGCTTCCTTTCTTTTCTTCGATCCTACAAAACATCGATTGTAATGTTATCACATTATGTATTAAGAATCTAGAATAGAAGCTTAAAGAGTTAGTCAATGGATTTTACCTAAAGCATAGCCATATGTTTTGACTCTCCCATATCTTAGATTTCTTAGGTAAATAGGGTAGCTTCGTCTCCAATGCCCCTTCTCTTGGCAATAAAACCAAATTGAATCTTTTGGAACAGAACATGGAACTACTTCAGATATTGCCTTTCTCTTATGATCAAACTTTTCGATCATAGCATGTCTTTCGTTGCCATTGTCTATCTCCACAGAACTCTTGAAGGCAGATTCACCAATCAACTTTGCTTTTCTATTGCGCCAAACCATTGCTAATTCAGCAGCAATAAGCATATAGGTGAGATCTATAAGGGTCATGTCGCAGTTCATCATATAGTACTCTCTTACGAACTCACTATATGAATTAGGAAGTGACTGAAGAACCCAGTCAACAACCATCTCCTTACAGACAACGGATCCCAACATTCTTAACCTATCAATGTGTGACTTCATCTCTAGGACGTGTGCACACACCGACTTTCCTTCTTTATGTTTACTTGCCAAAAGGGCTGGAGTGAGCTTGAACTTTTCAAGCCTTCGAACTAGTGGGTTAGGGAGAATAATTGAAGGAGGTGGAGGAAGTGAAGTATGATTTCTTGTTCCTCGATCGAATCGTGGAATATCATCTTCATGTGGAATGCTTGTTCCACGGGATTTGGGAAGACCATAGTTGTCGAACTTTGACATCTACAAAACGGGAGAAAACGAATTCAAGTTAGTTGATTGATTGAGTCCTTAGTAAATCACCCAAATGAGATACTAAGGCTAAGACCCAACACAATACGCTACAACCTAGAAAAGGGATGCCGTAATCTAGTTGCAGAATATTTGAAGGTAAGTGAATGACGATTCACTAATTTCCACCATGAAAAACGCAAAAAAAATTTAAGTTTTAAATCTATGAAAACTCCTAGATCCTTTGAGATTCATTGAACATTTCAATGGCATGTTTAAATCTCGATATGCCCCTCTAGTTTGTGACTGGGATGCCGAGGATCACAAAGCGGGTGTGAATAACCATGCAAACTTACATGGTGCCCTCACATGTTACAATCACCTATTCGATGTGCCGGTAAACCACACACGCTCCACCGAACTATGACAAACATTGAGCCACCCTTTGCTACCTTTGCTTAGAACCATTTAGTGTGCCGGTTAACCACACACGCTCCACTAGCGTCTTCGCAAGGGCACAATGTGTAATTTCATGGAATTGCATCAATTCACTTTTGCTAAAGTAACTAAGATTGGGAATTTGTATAACATTTAGTTACTTTTGTACTTCATTATACTTATAAAGGAAGGTTTTTTTCTATCCTACCCGTTCGGCTAATGACCCTCCACTAGTCAAGAGTGCGGTGGGTAAGAGTGGATACCCATTCAATCGCCATTTTATACGCAATTTCCTTAAACACCCCTTATAGACTAGCTTCGTGAATGAGGCCTACTAACGGTAAGACTGACTTTTACTCATACATATATATAATGTTAGACTTTTAATGTTATATATATTATAGGGTGTATTTTACACTTTTAAAAGACTAGGAGGTCAAATTTAACAATTATACTTTTAATTCAATTAAATTGTAAACCTAAACTTTTATGGATTCATTAAACCTCTTTTAATTATACACCTTAATTAATTAATAAAACCATAAGGGTGTGATTTGAACTTTTCAAAACAATACTAGGGTTTTAGAATTTAACATTCTTAATTAAACCTTTTAATCAACTTTTAAATTCCAACTTGAGGGCAAGTTTTGAAACATTTCAAAACATTTAGGTTTAGAATTTAAATATACATCAAAATTAAACTTTTAATCAAAATTTAAATTCCAAAACTTGAGGGCAAGTTTTGAAACCTTTTCAAAACATTAGGGTTTCAAATATTTAAATTTCAAAATTAAACTTTTGAGTTTAAATTTAAACTATAAAACGTAAAGGGGAAAAATTAAAACTTTTCATATCACACGGATCAAATAACAAGTAATATAAATTAAACAATTAATTTCATCATTATCTATATTTGACTTAATTTTCAATTTCTTGCAAAATAAGTTACCCAATTAATACAAATAATCCGATCTTTATCATATAAGGAAGCTATTATCTAATCAATTGGTAATTATCTTGTGTTTTGGCAAGGGTATTCATTAAGAAACAATAAAATTCGTATTTTATAGGTTTAAAATGAATATGGTAATAATCCCTAAGCAAAACAGCAACAAGTTTCCTTTGTCTGACGCTTCGACTCGCCGAGTCACACTCTGGAACTCGCCGAGTAGGGCTGACTCGCCGAGTCCAAGTAGTGACTTGCCGAGTCAGGTCGAACAGTAAGCCAGAATACGATTTTCAGCTACATAATGCATCAATACAATAGAAACCAATCAAGGCTCTAATACCACTGATGGGTTTTGGCCATAAGAACATCCTATGTGCTCATACAAACCCTAATGCTTGGATCTAGGTTTGTCTATTGTACATGCAATTCATCCAAGACTATAAACCCTAGATCTAGCATATAATAATCAAGATAACAGATAAATAAGGGTTTAGATCATACCTTGATTGTTATGTAGCAATAACAATCCCAAATCTTTCTTGTATTGACTTTAGAAAGCTTAGAGTCACAACTTTCGAATAAGCCAATTCATTTGGGACCCTGCAGATCCACTCTTTTTCCTATTCAAAAAATGTCACTCCTCTAATGGTTCACAAACACCAAGAGCAAGAGGATGAAGAAGAGAAGAGAAGGAGGCTCTTAAAAACGTGTGGAAACCCTAGACCATTAGTTCACCACGTTTTTGGAGCATAAGGGTTCTATATATAGTGAGGCTATTAGGGTTATCTAACAAGGAAACCCTAATTTGGATGCTTAAGCCCTAAGCAATCCATGAACTCCTTTTCTTAAAGGCCTTGGAAGATTTCGAATGGGTTTCCCCATAGAATTCGTCCAACCTTATAATATAAGGCAATCCATAGCCCAATTGCAATTATCTTATAATTATAATTCTAGTCCCTTAAGTTTAATTAATCTCTTTTAGCCACAAACTTAATTCTTGACTAATATCATTTAAACAATATGATTTCTCCTTTAATATATTATTCTCATAATATATTAATAAATCATATTTAATCCTTTCTCTCCATAATTCATCCTATCAAGTTGCTTTGGTGAAGGCAACCCAAAAGGACCATGCATCATCAGGTCAAGTACATACCAAAATAGTTATGGACTTAGACACTAATCCAACAGTCTTTGTGAATCTTGCATGGTATGTTGGGCTAGGCCCATTTGTATGATGGGTTAGTCCCATTTTTATATCAGGCTAGGCCAATTATATGTTATTTAGGGTGGTAGCTGTCTCTGTGACTCTTACATTTTTATTTTGGGTTAGGCCCGATACTTTGGCAGGGCTAGGCCCACTATGGTGGGTTGCGCCCAATATGCGGGCTAGGTCTAATGGTATGTATGGTATGAATTATTTTAGGGGAACTCATTAAGCTTTGTGCTTACGGTTCTTATGGTTATGATTCCAGATACTTCCTGTTCGAAAAAGAAGGACCCGACTAGATCGCAACGCATCTACCCATGTTTGCGCATTATGATGATTTTGGGATTGTACTATGTTGATTGTATTATTATGATAAACTCTGACTGTTTGAATAAAAGATAATTGGTGTTTTGGTTGAATTAAAAATTAAAATTTTTACCTTATGATTTTTGGGACGTTACACTTCAGGAAAGAAAGGTCATGGCTACTACCATTGACATGTGGCATAGAATACTTGGACACGCGTCAAAAGGAAAGCTTGCAAAAATGGATTTCCGCAAGACTAATATTTCTAATTTGCGTAATTTTCGTGATTCTTGTGTTAAGGCAAAACATACCAGATTACCTTTTCCTTCTCGTTTTATTAAAACTAGTGCTCCTTTTGAATTAATTCATTATGATATTTGGGAAGGTTATTAAGTGTTTTCATATGCAAAAGCCAACTATTTTCTTCTAATATCTGATGATTTTAGTGGACCAGTATGGATTTTTCTTCTCAAACAAAAAAATGAGGCAAGCCAATGCCTTAAAAATTTTCACAAAATGATTGAGGTACAATTTGAGAAACAAATAAAAAGGGTCAGGACTGAAAATGTTGGTGAATTCACCTCCACGAATATGCTTGAATTTTAAAATGAAAAGGGTATCTTACTAGACACCAAATGTCCCCCCACTCCTCAAGAAAATGGCATTGTTGAAACGAAACATAGCACCTACTGGAAACCGCTCGTGCCTTAAGAATCAGTGCAAATCTCCCAAAAAGATTTTGGGGAGAATATATTCTAACCGCAACATATATGATTAATTGCCTTCTATCCAAGGTTATAAAAAACAAAACTCCTTTTGAGATCTCACGTTGAGAAAAATCTCATCTCACGCTGAGAAAAACTCGAAGCACAATGTCTATGTTATTACTCTCGGAAGTGGTAAAAACTACAAAGGGCAAGATCAGGAAGAAGATGAGGAAGAAGAGATCATAGTTGAGCAAGAATTTGAGGCAACTGAAGAGGTGCAGAAGAAGAATAAACATGTTGCCGCTAAAGACGTTGTCGGTAATGCAAACATTTCTTGTAGTGGTTTAAAAATCGGTTTGAACTGGACGGTCAAACCGGTTGGACAGAAAACTGTAGAGGGGAGCGGTTCAACTACAATTGATTTTATTATTATTTTCTAAACCAGAATGAACCGACCAGTTTTAACGAAAATCCAATTGAACCGGTTAAATTAAATAAAAAAACATGAAAATGAATTATTTTCAAAACAAACTTTTGATTTTTTTATATCTATTCTGATTTCTTAAAATAAAAACACATGGTAAATGTTATAAAGTTGTTTTTAATTCGTTTGTATTAATCTAAAACTATGTTTTGTTTCTGTAGTATACTTTATTTTATTTTTGTTATACGTGGATTGATATAAAACTTATGGTTATGTGTTTTTAATTTATTTGGATTGATCTTCAATTTATATTTATATGTATTTTTAATATTGAAACTTGTGGATGTATATGTGTGTAGGAAAGTAGGAAAAAACCCGTTGAACCTATGGTCGAATAGGTTAAACCGGTTGAACCGGGAACCAGACACGATACCGGCTCAACTAACAAACCGGTTTTTAAACTATTAGCTTTACCTATTTCGGTATGGATACAATTTGACATTTGAGAATTATTATGTCCAATTTTGCCCCGAATAAAGTTGACTAGTATACGATTTGGTTTTGAAGCCAGTCCAGCCTGGTTTTAAAATCAGGAATTGGACTCACCTGAGCCCATACAATTAACATGGGATTGAAAGCCGGCCTGATGGGTGGAGAGGCAACTTGGCATTCATAGACATACCGGAGGAATGCTCGGATGGATTGAGGCACAGGGTGTCCGAAGCAAATCAGTGTCTATTGTAGTAGTGTCTACCTGCAATTACTCCAGAAAACAATTATTTTTTCCTTGAATGCCTTGCAACACCTTAAATTAGGTTTCAGAATAATACTAGGATGTTGGCGGATCTAAATTCTGCTAAATAGTCATTCACAAAATGTTCACAGGTTACCTTCTGTCCAACCCACAAGTAGGGTTATAACGTTATTCACCAAATGTCATATATTTATGTAATCACTCAACGTTGCTTATATTTATATAATTGCATAATGCAGATACCACTTGTGTCAGGCTACCTTTTTTTCGCCCCATAAAACAGCTTAATGCTATTTTTTTTTCGTTGAAAATGATGCACACCTTAAGTTAGGTGTCAGCACAAAACATGAATCAAGGCAGATCTAGATTCTCTTACAAAAATCTATACAGAGTGTCCACAGGTTACCATGTCTCCCAAATCCCAACTCTACCATCCACCAAAGGTCATTTATTTATGTAGTAACACTCGTGCATTGGGTGTATAGAAATATTTAGGGATGATACATTGCGATGCTACTTGTGATTTGTATCGGAGTATTATATTTAGATAATTTGGTAAATCAAAACTCAGATCATGCAATGAAAGAAACAATTTAATGTCACTCGTGTTGTAATTAATTAAGGCATGTGAATGCTGGAGTATAGGGAATAGAATAATGAAATGAGCTGTAATTATGGAAGGAAGGGAGACGATGCATACGTGGCCACAAAATCAAACTTAATTCATGATCACATTAATATTGAACACCAAACTCCAAGTATTTATACCATGTTTGTAATCAGAGGAAAGATAACAAACTGAAATTGTATTCGCAGATTTTAGTTCATAGAAACAGGTGGTTTCTATTTCTTCAAATATAAAGCAGCATAGTCATGTCAGGTTTATCAATTTACCATTATATAATAGAATGTTTGATTGATAAATAGTGAGGTTAAATGTCATATAAATAGGTGTATGTAAAATACCTAATCTAAACCCTATATGGTTTGGGCCTAAACTATAATCACTAACATTCACTAGAAGATTTTGAACCTATGGGGACGACAAACATAAAACATAAAATGAGTGGAGGACGACAAACATCCCTCCGCAGTTTGATTGGGAGAGGATGATTAAACTAGAAAAATAAAAACATAAAACATAACATAAATGAACACATCGGCAATGACGGTGGCAGAGCTCTAACGATGAGTCTAACAACACTGCTTGTTGGAGAAGTAGAAAGAAGAAGTGGTGGTGAGCGGCGGTTCCTTTGTATCAGAAGAGAGGAGTGGCGGCAACGATGATCATCGAGTCGGCGGTAGAGGAGTCAAGAGAAAATCAACGAAAAAAAGAGGGATTGAGCTGTGTTGGACGGAGCGTATTCTGATTAACTCGGAAAATAGATCTGAAGAAGCGGCAGGTTAAAGAGAAGGCAAAAAGCTTAGAGGCAAGAGCTATCAGACGATGATACATAAGCAATCGAGGCAATAGACGAAGCCGATGTAAAAGCTCTAGTTTGGTGTGAGCGACTGTTTTCTAATTTAGGAGGAAAAAAAAACAAACGAAGGGAATATGAAGCATAATGAAGGCAGCTCCGACGACTATGAGAGAAGGTCGTCGAAGTTAGAGGGCGGAGATAGCGGTTTGTGGTCAGCAGTGGGATTTTAACCTAGTTCTCTATATACACACTTTCTATTATATACCATGTTATATAATAGAACTAGGCGAATGCCCGCGCGTTGCACGGAAAACATGTATATAGTTGAAGTCTTTACAAATATATGTTTTTTTAAATATAACAATAATGTTGTTGTTAAATTTGATATCATAATTCGCATACTAAATTGGTATAATATATTGATTATTTTGAATTATATGATAATATATATATATATATATATATATATATATATATATATATATATATATATATATATATATATATACATCTATTATAACTGCATTATCTCAATAGTTTGATTTAGGTATGAAAGTGGGTCCAAATCCGGACCGGATGGACCAGGACCCGGAAAACCTAGAACCGGTTAACGGGATTTATAGAACCGGAAACCAGACCGGTATATAGGAACCGGTTCCGGTTCGGTTCTGGGTATGGTTCCGGGTAAAGTGGGTTTAGAACCGGAAAACCCGGAAACATCAAAGTGGATAGGTTGGAACCGGATAAAGTGGGTTTAGAACTGGAAAACCCGAAAAAACCGGAATTTTTTGGTAATTACTTACTACTTAGTGGGTTGAACTTTGAAAATTTTCATATTGATATCCCAACTTTGGGGGACTGTAACTCATTGAATACGAAACCAAAATTAACAAAATTAGAGTTTAAAATCATGTACAAACTCTAAAATACACTCTGGAAAAACCCGCATGTCAATCCGAGTTTAAACGAATGAGATATGCTTGTTTTAATATTTTAAGATAATATAAAGTACAAAAACAAATAGCTGAAAAGTTGAAAATTTTCAGTTTTAATATCTCGACTTTGGAGGACTGTAAATCATTGAATGTTAAACCAAAAATGACAAAATTATAGTCTAAACACATGTACAAACTGTAAACTAGAAGTTGGAAAAAACCACATGACAATCCGACTTCAAATGAATTAGAGATGTATGTTTTAAAACATTCACCGAAAATAAAAAAACTGAAAAACTAAAAACTTCCAGCTTTGATATCTCGACTTTGGAGGACAGTAAGTCAATGAATATAAAACTAAAAATGACAAATTTATAGTCTAAAATCATGTAGAGACTCTAAACTACATGTTGGAAAAAACAGTATGTCAATTGGAGTTGAAACGAATAAGATATGCATCTTTTAAACGTTTTACAAAAACCGGTTCCGGCCTTAAAAGTGGTTCCGGTTCCAAAAACCGGTTCCAATTTTTAGACCCGGTTTACCCGGACCCGATGGACCCCAACCCGGATTACCCGGAACTCGGATAAAGCCAATTTTTTAACCCGGAACCGGACCCGGTTTCCAGTTCTAACGGTTCCGGTTCCGGTCCGATTCTGGTTCCAGTCCGGTTTTTCGGTTCTAAATCTCATCCCAAGTTTGAATGACTTCTACCCGCGAATTACACGTGAATAAAGTTATATATAATATATGATTTAATGTTACTTATAGTTGTTATTATTGTTAATTAATTTTTTAAAAGTTATTTGTTTAATGTTTTAATTTCTATCATTATAATTATTTAAAAATCAAACATTGTTTTTTGATTTTTAATGTAACAATATAATCATTTATATAGAGCTATTTTTAACTATTGTTACTGTAAGGTTTTTTAAGCTACTTATTTGAAAACTTTTAACGATTATAAAAATATCTTTAGGAAATATTTTAGTTAAATTGAGATTACAATTTACTTTTTGTATTTATCACTTTTAATTATTTACAAAATATTCTTTGGTTTTTTAAGTGGAAATGAAATTTATATTTAATTTGATATTGTAATGTTAGATTAACAATTTAAGTATTTTTGTCCAAACTGTTCAAAAGTTGTAGCTTTAAACGGATAATGGTTTACATACAACAACATTTGAAATCTAATAAACTACGTATAATATATTAAAAAAGTTAAAGACATAACTTTATAAGTAGAAGTAAAGATATTATTTTAAAATTAAAATTTAGTTTATTTATAATTATACTTTAGGTTTGATATTTATTTAACCTTATTAATCAACTTACAATCATTATTATAAAGACATTACAATTTATCACTTTTAACTATTTACAAACTATTTTTTAAGTTTTTTAAGGTAAACTAAAATTTATATTTAAGCTGACCCTGTAATTTTATATTTAAATTAATATTTTAAGCATTTTATACAAATTGTTCCAAAATCGTATCTTTAAAATTATAATCGTTTACATCCAACAATATATTAATACTAATAAATTAAGTATAATATGTTACAAGTTAAAAAACATAACTTTATAAGTAGAAGTAAAGATATTATTTTAATATTGAAATTTAGTTTATATATGATTACACTTTAGGTTTGAAATTTATTTAACCGAATTAACCAATTATAATTATTATTAGAAAGAATTTGAAAAGTCATGTGAGTTTCAAATGAATGTGGTGAAAAGAAAAATGCATGGGAGTTTCAAATGCATGTGGTTCAAGGAAAAATGCTAGTTTTGTAAGAGATATAGATATAGATAGATATAAATATAGATACATAGATATAGATGTTTCATTCATTAATAGTGAAGTTAAACCACATATAAATAGGGATACATAAAATACCTAATCTAAATCTTAAAGGGCTTGGGCTTAAACCCTAATCACTAAACAACGGTAACAGTGAAACACACACTTTCTACTTATGATTTCTACTTAGAGTTACAATTATATATGGAGATTTATTTACAATTTGACCTAAAAGATAAATGTGATTGTGGTCAAAAGGAAGATAAATCTGCCTAAAAAATCCTAAATACTCCAAAACGTTTTCTTCGGCCAAAAAACCAACTAATAATTTTTTTTTGTCTTTCATGAAAGTGATGCAACACCTTAAAATGAGGTTTCACCACCAAAGTAGGATCTTGGAGATATAGATTATTTGTCAACCAATCTTTACATTATTACTTAGAGCATCCACAATGGTGTGTTTAATGAGAGAGTTAGAATGAGGTGGCAAACCTATGCGTCCTTTAATGGATGAAACTCTACCCTAGTAAAATGCCACCTTTGCATTCAATGGATTTGGAGTTCAACTCTTCAATGGGAAAAAAGAAATTTTTTAATTCTTAAATATTTACTATAAGTTACATTTTGTAACATTCTATTGACCTTTGCAGAGTTTAATGCATTGTAGGAAAAAACCAATAGAGTTATATGGAATGTAAAATGATGATGTGTCAATCCATTGAACTCTATATAGTTCAATGCATTGTGGATGACCTTAGTGTCCTCGGGTTACCATTTATGTCTCCAATTTGGAAACAACCATTCACCAAACACTACAAGAAAAAAGGCCTTTTACGACGCGCAAATTACGATACTCATTAATTTATGTTACGCAAACGAGAGTGACATTAAAAGAGTGTCATCTCTTCAGAAAATTTAAGGATTTAGGTCACGCATTATTGCGTGCCTTTAAATTAGTGTCAAAAGAAAAAAAATTAAAAACACGGAGGGCGCTGTACCTTAAATGCGCGCCCTCTATATGTGTCGCTTTATAATTTTAATGAACGCGCGTTCCTTAGTTACAAGCGGGAAAAGAAAAGCCAAAAAATTAGAAAAGCCCGCTACCCTCCCTACCCTAAGCATTATCACGCATCTTTCATTCTCCTCACACTGTTGTGCAACTTCTCAATCAAAGATCGAAGGTTACGATTTCATCTCCATCTCTCGACTTCATCATCTCAATCAAGAAAAAGGGCTTCTGATTTCCATTCATCTACTTCATCGTTGCTGTAATTTCACCTTCTTCATCTCTCTGCTGTTATTGAGAATACTCGCCAATAGTTTTCTTGCACTATTCCTTGACCTGCTTCCTTCTAGATACGCTTCTGATCGAGAGATTCAGGTTAGGGCTTTCAAGGCGCTGTGGAAACTGTAATGGTGTTCATTGTGGCGGAGGGATTAGGGTTTCTAGAGTGAGAGACGAAAGAGGAAATTGGGGTAAATGTCCGCAGAAGGAAGCATGTAATGTTGTTCTCTATTAACTGATGACTTAGAGTTTTAACTGATGACTTAGGATTTCGTATTTATGGAATCCAAGTTCTTGATTCCTGAATTTGATTTCCCTTGACCCTCCTTACAGATCCGTAGAAAATTCAGAAGAGCCGCCACATATCTCAAGCACACGGTACCATCTCTCTCTCTCTCTCTCTCACGCACCTTCTATCTGATTTTATTTTTGCTCATCTATTCTGGATTGTATTGCTTTCGAAAATAGTGGTTACTTATTAAGGGGCATTTTGGTCAGCTTGTTAATTTTGATAGAATTCGGTATTACTGGGAAAAAAATGGGTGCACCCCTGTTCCTTTTTATCGCAGTAGCCTCTTCTTTGATATTTTTTTTCTTCTAATCTCCTTGGTTTGAGAAGCAGGGGCTGCTTGATCAAAAGTTTTTTTTTGTTATTGGTCCATGATTGACAAATTTATGGAAGGGTTTCTTGTTCTTCGCTGATTTTGATCCTAGTCAAGACTATTGGGTTCATTGTTATGTCATATACAAAGGGCAATACTGGAATCTTCTTGTTTGGTTTGCGGTTGATCAAAATATATTTTTTTTCCTTTTGAAAATGTTGCTGTTGAGTTTGATTCTTGTCATGGCTGCTGGGTTAACTTTAATTTTGAAAGGGGCAATTTTGGAATTTTAAAAGGGTAAAATGGGATAAACCCCAAATCTCATAGAGTTGACATCATAGATGCAGTGGAACTAGCTGTTTCAACATCAGAAGCATTAACAATCCACACATGTATGTCTATTTTTAGTTTCATGGATCAGCTTCAAAATGTGGCCTTTAAATTTGCACGCTAAGTGTTTGTGAAAAGTCCTTATCAATGATTTGGCATTTAGAGGCACCTTTTGGGATTGAGAAAGATGGGCCTTCTTGAGTTGATCTATTATAATGTTAGAAAGGGTTAGAATTTAGAAGAATGAACTCAATTTATATGAATGTTTGATTTTATAAAAAAATATGAATGTTTTAGCTTTGTATTTTCTCTCTCAATTTCAGATGATTCATTATGTAAAAAAAAAGATAGAAATTAAGTTTACAACAAAATTGTTCCTTTTTTTTTTTGCTTTTATGTTTATCTGGTTTTACATAGAAGTTTCAATTATATCGTATAAACTTGCCATACGAATGGCTCCTAATATATTTCCTCTTGATATAACATTAGAATAAAATTAATTTTTTATATTATTTGATATGCTTATTTTGCTTACATAATTTTTTTTATTTTTTATTTTTGGTATTGCAACGTGTTGGATATGCATTCCAGCAAATTTACTGGAGTGGGTTGGGCGCTTGGGCTGACGGAGTTCTTGGGAGGGAGGTCATGTTAAAATTATTTTCTAAAGAAAGAGATGAAAGATTGATACACCATCTCATGGCTTCAAAGGAGCTTCATCCATCCTTAATATCTGCCCAGAGTGAATATAAGGTGTAAGATGAGAGTTCTGATGAAGATTATCACAATCTTCATTGATGTTTTGTGAATACTTTCATTAATGGTTCTTATCTTGTGGTTTGTTAAGCATATTATGAGTAATCGAACAGTTGTTGATAAATCTAATTACCTTTCATCTGTGCAGATTGATTCCTGTGAGGCAGAGTAACTTCTCATTAATTAAACGAGTTACTTTACTCAGCAAAGATGAGCGTAGTTGGATTTGATCTTGGGAATGAGAGTTGTGTTGTGGCAGTTGCCAGACAAAGGGGAATTGATGTTGTTCTTAATGATGAGTCAAAACGTGAGACTCCTGCTCTTGTGTGTTTTGGTGATAAACAGCGTTTTCTTGGAACAGCTGGTGCTGCAACCAGTATGATGAACCCAAAAAACACCATTTCCCAAATTAAGCGGTTAATAGGGTGTCCTTTTTCTGATCCTGAATTGCAACAAGATCTCAAGGCTTTGCCTTTTTCAGTTACTGAGGGACCCGATGGTTTCCCATTGATCAATGCAAGGTATCTTGGGGAAACAAAGTCATTCACCCCAACACAAGTTATGGGAATAGTTTTCTCAAACATGAAGACAATAGCTGAAAAGAATTTGAATGCAGCAGTTGTGGATTGCTGTATTTGGGTACCTATCTACTTCACTGATCTTCAAAGAATAGCTGTAATGGATGCAGCTACTATTGCCGGTTTGCATCCTCTACGGTTGATGCATGAGACAATAGCCACTGCTTTAGCTTATGGAATATACAAAACTGACTTACCTGAAAATGAGCAGCTCAATGTAGCCTTCATTGACATTGGACATGCTAGCATGCAGGTATGCAGTGAAGCTCAATGCCCTTTAGTTCAATACATTACACGAGAGCTTTTAACATGCTTAATAATGGAACATGTAATGAGATTCGCAAGCCCCGAGTGAGTATTCAATTGCTTTTTTATTATTCGGGTAATTAATATCTCTACCTTTTTTTATTTAGTTCACTAATCTATACATATACATCTATATAAAAAAAACCTTTTTTTCTATATTTTGAAGGTATGCACCTGTTCGTAGCGATTCGGTTGTTGGTGAGCTGAAGTTGTCAGAGCCAACTGATGTAATTCTCCTAGGTATTACTTTTGTATTTTTCAAGATTTATTTTATATACTTTTCTTAAAATGCAAATTTGTTAAATATTATGTTACATTTAAGAGATTACAAGAATTGAGATGCTTGCGGTTACTGGTAAGAACTTTAATCCTTCTACATTATAAAACTTACTTTGTTTCATATTTTCAAATATTAAATACTTATTTTATCATACCGTATTAAAAAATAAAAAAGATAGGTACATTTGTTCAGAAGAGAACAAATCCTTTAAGCCATTACAATCATAATGTTCTTGCCCATATAAGCTGTGATTTGATAACATTGGTAATTTCTTCAGATGTGAATTCATTGTAACAGATACATTTGGAAGATCGAGTGAAACTGCATATCTGAAACTGCCCTGTTTCCCCTGGTCTTGTCTTCTAGACTTGACCTTATTTCTCTTCTTATCTATCATTTTTGTTACTTTGTAATTTCAATTAATATATAAACAGGTTTCTTGGATTTTTTTTTCAGGAATTCCTAAAATAGAGAAGCTAGAAATTGAAGAGAAAGCTTTCCATACAAATTTATATGCAGTTCGTTGTAATTATAGTGGAGGAAAAGAGGGTAAGAGTAAAATCATGTGGCTTAGATCAATGGTTGGAAGTCCAAATCTTATTTCCATTCCCGATATCTTTTTTCTTTTAAAATTTTTTACCACTTTATGAGAAACAAAGTGAAATGTGGGTCTATAAATTGTTTTTTTTTTTATTGTAGGTGAAACAGAAAGGATCATCAAACATATGATCAACCTATTTGGGCTAGTATTATATGTGGCTCCTTCTCCTGCTCCTGTTCTTCCCCCATCATTTTCTTCCATTATGCAAAGATTTAAATCTTACTAGCTTTTAATCTTTCCATCATGAAAAGAATTTTTTATTCTTATCTTGCTGATAGGTCCAAAGAAACTTGAATGGGATTGAACCATTGTGCTTCCTGATTTGCTGCTATCAATGGATGTTGTGTGAATCCTCATTGAAGTCTTCATTTTGGTTTAAGAGAACAAGGTGGAGAGTCTAAAAAGAGACAAGTTAGCAACAGAGAATCTCCTCCAAGAAACAAGTTACAACAGAGAATCTTCTTCCCCTTTGTTCACACTTTACATAATCACTTTCAATAATATTATCTTCAGTCTTCCTATAGTTTCTTCATTATTAATTTTTCTGGAATCTTTTCTAGGTAGTCTTTGGTAATGGAACCGTGGACGTCGTGGTGGTGGTGGATATCGTGGTGGTGCCCCAGTCAACCAAATCCAAACCTTAATTTAGCTGATGCTGGGCTTACCCCTGGGTAAATGAGAGTCAAAAAGACATTTTTGCCCCTCTGTTGCTAGGTAACCTTTTCAACAACAACATTCTACTTAAGCAGGTGAGTAATCAAGATTAAGGGAGGCTTTTTAATCATGTTTGGCATTCCTTTCAAGTAAGAAACAGAGTTGTATGATTATTTGTTAGTTTTATAGGAATGTATAACACATGTTAGCAATGTATTATTTTTGTTTAACATTTGAATGATTCTTTGTATGACATTACAATTTGTGCAATTTATTTTATTTTTTGAGTATGAAATTTTATTTTATATTATGCAATGGATTGTATTTTTTGTATATTGTATTTTATTTATATTATAAGAAATTAAATGCAAATTTAATTTAAAAATTAATAAATATATAATTTTTTTTTAAACATTTAAATTTACGATACGCAAAAATGTGTGTCATCTTCATTTATGACATGGCCTTTCTTGACAGGGGCTTTCTTGATACGCATTGCGTGTCATTAACACGCGCATCGTAAGGTTACGACACACGAATGCGTGTCGTCTTCCTTTATGACAGGGCCTTCCTTGATACGCATTGCGTGTCGTAACTGCGCGTCGTAATTGCGCGTCATAAATGAGCGTCGTAAATGCGCGTCATCTATAGACGACGCGCAAAAGCGCGTCGTCTCTCTTTATGACAGGGCCTTCCTTGACGCGCATTTGTGCGTTGTCTGAGCCTTTTACGACGCGCAATGAGCGTCGTAAAAGGCCTTTTTTCTAGTAGTGAAATCCCTATATTTATGTTATCACTCGTGCGTTGTGTTATAGACTAAATAATCCAGATGGTGCCAGAGTATTTGTAAAATTAATTACTTAATTCAACAAATCAAAACCCAGATCATGCATTGAAAGAGGCAAGTTTCGTGCGATAATATATATATTGAGGCATGTGAACATTGTGGTAGGACATAGAATATAGAAAATAAGCTGTGGATATGGAAAGAAGGGAGACAACACATAGAAGTAGGTGGTCAATCAAACTTAATTCGGGATCACATGATGATAGACCGCAAAAACTCCAACTATATATATACCAACCTACAAGAAAGACAGCAAACAATAAATAAAATTATCTAGCTTCGACATCTTACAAATAGATGGCTACTATTTCTTCAAATACTAAGCCACATTACCATGCCAGATGCAAAAGCTTACCTTTTTCTTCAGACCAACAATCCATATTCAATAAGTTCTATAGATTTCATGATTCTCAAGAAGCCACCACATCTTGTTCATCATCATCATCATCATTTATAGGTAATAAACTTAAATTCCTGAATGATATGTATGAATCCATTCAACCATTCCTTACATTGCCATCCACTCAACAATCTTTAGCACAAGGACGCTACAAAGAGCAACTGAACTAGTTTTTGGATGAACTCGTTGGGCTTTTGGAACTGTGTAGCACCACCACGGATGCCTTGTCCATATCCATGGATTGTGCCAAAGCACTCCAATCGGTTATTCGCCGAAAAAGAGGTAATAATCACGGGTTAAAATCTTTAATCGAGGGCTATTTATCCCAAAAGAGAAAAGTGAAGAAGGTTGTTTCTAAAACATTGTCATGTTTGCTGAAGCAATGGGCTTCTTTAGTCAACGAAAGCCATATAATAGGTTCAAACATCAATATTTTGGAAGAAATGAGATTAAACACTTTGGTAGTGTTTGAGTCTTTGTTGAACTTTATTCTAGGATCAAACACACAGTCAAGGCCAAAAGCTTGGTCTTTGGTCTCTAAAATGAAAGGCAGCAAGCGTGTCCATTGTTCTAAGACTCTTGAAGAAAGTGAAGTCAAGAAGGTGGATGATGAATTACATGTCGTAATCATCTACAAGAAAACCAAATTAAACAGCTCAGTTGTAGAGAATGTAAAAGTAGGCTTAGCAGAAATAAAATTTAGCCTCCTAGATATTTGTGACCAGTTAGAATGCCTTTGTAGATACTTGATCAAAACTAGAGTGTCAATTCTAAATATCCTCAGTTGTTAGCAACAAGTCTAGAATGCATAATGTAATGATGTAAATAAATTTTTATTGATTATAGTTTTATTAAGCATTGAAATAATTTTTGTGTAAAGTTATAAACGAAAACAACATTTTTGAGGTGATTACTAACTATTTACTTTTTGTATCATTTAGATTATTAGACAACATATAATTCCACTACAAGAATAAAGACCTATAGGGATGAGAAATGTCGTCCCTATAGCATGCAAAGTCATCTATGTAAATGTCTGGAATGACATGTCGTCACCATAGGCCTTGTTGCTTTACTTTGGTCGCTTCAGCTCATTTTGTCGTCGTCGTAGCCTTCGTCGCAATAGGTACACCTAAAGAGACGACATGTCGTCTCCATAGGTACACCTATAGCGACAACTTGTTGTCCGCATTGGTACACCTATAACAATAATTTTTACGTAAATTCAACTTCCCATAACTTTTACAATCAAAAGCTTTACAATATCTTAAACAATCAGTTTAAAAAATAAACAACATAACTTGAAATTGTTTAGATGTTTCATACAACACAATCAATCTATTAGGTACTACCTAATCGAAATCATTAGAACTATTTTCCTAGTCATCACTTTCACCTTCTTCACTTTCATTGAAACTATCATGGTTGGGCATTTGGCTTTTGAGATAGGAACACTTGCTACATTTTTCACTTTTCTTCCAACATATCTTGTATGACCACTACTTTGTCCAAATGAAAGCTTGAGGCATTCTATCTAAATACACCTGTTTAAACTATATAAATATTAAGAATAACAATTCTCAGTATTGAATACACCTACACTACTACAAAACTAGTTATAGAGTACTTTCAAAATAGGTATTATAATACGGTTATATGGTCGTGTTCTAGGGGGGTTCCTATTTGAAGCTTAAATAGAGTAACGTTATACGACTGTACTCTATAAGTACAATAGAATACTCTTCTTTATAAATAACCATATTTTATAACTAAAAAATTATTAAAAAAAATTGATTACAATTTTGTATAGGTGGGACATGTTACCAAGTTTGGGCTTGTGATTACTATTTATCAAATGCATTCAAGCTTCGTACTTGAAGACAACTAAGTCAAACTAAGAAAAATTAGGAATAATCTGGCCACAATCATTACTAAATTGAGAGAACTTACTTCGAGATTGAAGCAACAACTAGAAAATTTAAATTGGATGTAAATGTTAAAGGTTGATGGTTGTTGACTTACCGCAAAACAAATTTGGTGACACCAAGCAGGAATACACTTCATTGCACCACAATTAAGGCTGTAAATTCAACAGATCAACATAAGAAAAAAAGGGTAACTAGAAATGATAATCTATATGTAGCTATTTACAATTTTAAACGATGATGCCTTTGAAACTTTTAGGTAGGGGAAATTGTAATTACAGTGTAACGAACCAAATTTCACGCACAAAAGTTTCATTTTTAAAATCAATACTTTGGAAAACATTTGTAAATAAAACATTGTATGGTCAAGCCATTTCATAACATACATCGTGTCTGTAAACCAAAATATGAAAACGAACCAATATTAGACTACAAATCCCAGAATAAGTTCATAAAATGGAAAACAGTGTGTGTATATGATTTGTCGCTACCGCGCCAGCTCCTTCCCCTTCGATGAAGGGGTACCTGACACTAAAACTGAAAATTGTAAGCATGAAGCTTAGTGAGTTGCCACATCGTACCACATACCATACAACCACATAACATACATATATTGTCAGGCATATCTGGGTGCACGACCTACCCCTTCGGTCATCTCGACCGGATACTTGCTAGCATATCTGGGTGTTGGCCTCCCTTTCGGTCCTCTCGACCGGATGCTGACTAGCATATCTGGGTGCTGGTTTCCCCTTCGGTCCTCTCGACCGGATACTGGGTACTATTTCACCCCTACTACCACAGCATAACACATATCACATAATCTATCTAGCATAGCTGGGCATGACTACCCCTTTGGCCCTATCGACCAGAAATATGGGAACTATCTCCCATACTGTCACTAGCACATAGTATCATATCATACTAGCACGTAAACATATCAGGTAGTAGCAAACCTAGATGAATATCACATAGAAAATCATCTAATCATACAATTCCTACTAATGGGTCGGCATTGTGGCCGCAGACCCACCGCTACTGGAGGGTAACTCACCTCGAAGTAGTTGCTGATCTGCATGGGAACTGTCTATCTGGTGCTGTTGCTCCGGAAATCCTCCGGCTGTAATTCCCAAAAAAAGTCCATCAAACACTGCTAACTGTCCTTAGGGTAAAATGACTACTATACTCCCGACCAAGTCAAAGTCAAAGTCAACTACCAGTTGACCTGACTCGCCGAGTTGGCTTGCCAACTCGCCGAGTCCCTATCCTTCCACTTGGTCTTACAAGTGTCTCTACTCGTCGAGTTAGGCGATGACTCGACGAGTTTTCCTTCTAATGTACATCGACTGAATCTTCATCCGACTCCCCGAGTTGTATGAACAACTCGTCGAGTTCATCTTCATCCGCAAGAAGATTTCCTTGGACTCGCCGAGTCCAATCTTGACCAAATGCATACCGTCGATTTCAATGAGATCTAACACACCAAAACCATAGATCTGGCCTCCTAATGTTCACTTTATACGTAAAGCTCCAAACTTGATGGACATGCATGGGGTTTTTAGCTCAAAAATCCCTATAAAGTGTCCTACAATGTGCATGGGGCTCTCATGGCCCTAAATTTGGCACCTTTATGCCATGAGACCCCTCTTAAGGTCCAGATCTGAAGTCAAAACCCACTCAACACTTCCAAATCCGAATTATGACTTAGAAATCCAAAGAGATCGCAAGTTAAAGATTAATAAACACATGGATGAGTCAAGACAGGGGCATTATACCTTGAAGCTGCTGAAAATGAAGTAAAATCCCTGGATCTACTAGTCCCAACTCGAGTTCCAAGCTCCTTCCTTCCTTCCAAGCTTAACAACCACACAAGAACACCAAAAATGGCCTCAACAAAGCACAAACGGCTAGGGTTTCAATGAGAAGTGTTTTGGGGAGCATAAGGGACAATATGGCCGTCATAAAATTGCTTAAATAGGCTGCAAACCCGCGGATTAGGGTTTATGTCCGAATAGTACATACTCGCCGACTCTGGGACCCGACTCGCCGAGTCCATCACTTAAGTCCCGCGTCTTATCCCGCTTCTACTCGGCGAGTTGGTCCTTCAAATCGCCGAGTCCAAGGAAAAAAATGCAAATATTTAACGAGTTAATTACAAAGAATATGTACCAAGAACCAGGTGCTGCAAATCTTCCCCACTTATTTTAGACTTCGTCCTCGAAGTCTGCTGCTCGTTCCTGAAACAGCTCGGGGTAGTGCTCCATCATCTCTTCCATCGGCTCCTAAGTCCAATACGACCCCTTCCGGTGCTGCCATTGCACCTTCATGAGTTCGACCCTCTTGTTCCTCAAATCCTTCGACTTCTGGTCGAGGATTGCCACTGGCCTCTCAATGTAGTTCAAGCTGTCATAAACCTGAATATCCTCTAGGAGTACCACTGTTGAGTCGTCCACCAGGCACTTCCGCAGCTGGGAGACGTGGAAGGTGCTATGGATCTGACTGAGTTCGGCTAGCAGATCCAGCCTGTACGCTACTTTGCCTACCCGAGCTGCAACGCTGAATGGTCCAATGTACCTTGGGCCCAACTTGCCCTGCTTCGTGAATCGGGTGACGCCTTTCCAAGGCGACGCCTTCAGGAGAACCATATCCCTGACCTGAAACTCGAGGTCTGAACGACGCTTGTCGGCATAACTTTTTTGCTGACTCTGTGCAGTCTGAAGCCTGCTCTGAACCTGCTGAATCGTCTCGGTCATCTTGAGCACCACTTCGGTGCTCCCCATGACCCTCTGGCCCACTTCACCCTAACATATCGGGGTCTTGCACCTCCTCTCGTACAACATCTCGAAGGGAGGACGGTCAATACTTGCGTGTTAGTTGTTGTTGTATGATAACTCAGCCAAAGGGAGATAAGTATCCCAGCTACCACCGAAATCCAGCACGCACGTCCGCAACATATCCTCCAGAGTCTGGATGGTCCGCTCACTCTGACCAACTGTCTACGGGTGAAAGGCGGTGCTAAAATGCAGACGAGTGCCCAGCTCGTCATGGAACTTCTTCCAAAACTTTGAAGTAAACCGTACATCCCTGTCTGAAATCACGGAGACTGGCACTCCGTGCCGCGCCACCACCTCTCGAATGAAGATATCGGCCAACTTCTCTGCCGAGATACTCTCCTGGATCGTTATGAAGTGGGCGCTCTTGGTCAACCAATCCACGATGACCCATATAGAATCCACTCCCCGTGCGGTCCTGGGAAGCTTGGTGATAAAGTCAATCGTGATGTCTTCCCATTTCCACAGTGGGATATCCAACGGCTGCATCTTGCCATCTGGCCTTTGGTGTTTGGCCTTTACCTTCCTGCAGGTCAAGCACCGCCCAACGTACCAAGCTACATCCCGTTTCATGCAGGGCCACCAATAGTCTAGACGAAGATCTCTATACATCTTCGTCACCCCGGGATGAATGGAAAATTGGGATTTGTGCGCCTCCTCCATCAGAACCTGATGCACACCCCCATGATATGGTACCCACACCCTGCTGTATAGTGTCAATAACCCTTAGCTATCATAATCGAAGATGGAAACCTGACCCACTATACACTCGCTCTTCTGATGTTCCTCCTTCATAGCCTCCTGCTAAGCCTCCCGAATCTGCTCTAACAATGGAGTCACCAATGGCATCCTCATGCACACGCCTCTGATCGGCGCTGCCTTGCGGCTAAGTGCATCGACCACCACATTGGCCTTCCCTGGGTGATAAAGGATCTCACAGATATAATCATTCACTACGTCCAACCATCGACGCTGCCTTATGTTCAGATTTGGCTGATCCATGAGGTACCTCAAACTCTTCTGGTCTGTGTAAATGGTACACCAGACTCCATAGAGGTAATGCCGCCAAATCTTGAGGTACCTTAACCGCCCCAACTCTAAATCGTGCGTCGGGTAGTTCGCCTCGTGAGGCTTCAGTTTCTTCGAAGCGTAAGCAATGACATGCCCTCTCTACATCAGCACCGCACCTAAACCTGAAATGGACGCATCACAGTATACCACAAAATCATCTACGCCCTCTGGCAGGGCTAAGATTGGCGCTTCGCACAATTTCTGTCTCAATGTCTCAAACGCTTCCTGCTGCTCAGGCCCCCATCGAAAGACCACGACTTTCATCATCAGCCGCGTCAGAGGTACGACTATCTTGGAGAAATCCTGAATGAATCTCCTATAGTAGCCTGCTAATCCTAGGAAACTTTGAATCTCAGATGGAGACTTCGGAACTTCCCATCTCATCATGGACTCAACCTTGGTCGGGTCCACTGAGATCCCGTTCTAGTTGACGAGATGTCCGAGGAACTGCACCTCGCGTAAGCAGAACTCACACTTGGAGAACTTAGCATACAAGTTCTCCCTCCTCAAAGTCTCTAAAACTTCACTCAGATGCTCCTCGTGCTCGTCCTGCGTCTTGGAGTAAACCAAGATGTCAGTAATAAACACTATCACAGACCGATCTAACATCGGTCTACACACGCGGTTCATGAGGTCCATGAACGCGGCAGGAGCATTGGTGAGCCCGAAGGGCATCACCATAAACTCATAATTGACATAACGTGTCCGAAATGCGTTCTTCCGCACATCCTCGTCTCTGACCCTCATCTGATGATATCCTGAACGCAGATCAATCTTGGAGAACCAAGATGCTCCCTGAAGCTGGTCAAAGAGTTCATCAATCATCGGAAGTTGGTAACAGTTTTTCACCGTTACCTTGTTCAACTCCCGATAATCTATACACATCCGATGCGACCCATCCTTCTTCTTCACAAATAGAATTGGGGCTCCCCAGGGTGAACTGCTCGGTCTAATGAATCCCTTGTCTAACAGATCCTGCAGCTGTGTAGACAACTCCTGCATCTCAGGAGGAGCCAATCGATACGACGCCTTGGCAATTGGAGCCGCACCAGGGACTAGGTCGATCCTGAACTCCACGTGTCGCTCCGGAGGTATCCCAGGAAGCTCCTCTAGGAACACGTCTGTGTAGTCCCGCACCACCGAGACCTCGCTCACCGTCGCCTTACCCGCCTCCCGGGTATCCATAACATACACGACATATCCCACGTAACCCTGCTGAAGGTAGCGCCTAGCTCTCGCTGCCGAAATACTGTGGGTCCATGCTATGGCCTCTCACCGTGGACTACCAACTCTCCCCCACTTGGGGTCCTGATTCACACCAGCTGTTGCGCGCAATCTATCACCGCCCCATTAGGGCTTAACCAATCCATGCCTATAATCACCTTGTTCCCACGCAACGGAATGGGAACCAAATCCACCAAGTATCGCTCCTCAAATAACCTCAGAACGCAATCTCTGAACACTGCTGATGCTCGTACTCATCGATCATCGACAATCTCTACCTCTAAAGGGCAGTCCAACATGCCCGAAGACTAAGTGAACTTCTTGCTAAGCGCAAGAGAAACAAACAATCGGGTGGCACCCGAGTCAAACAACACCTGAACTGGGATACCGTTCACATGGAACGATCCTAAACGCATATAGACAGAGCACATATTAACATCATAACATCATATAAATAAAACAGAGGGAAATAATCATACCCTTCACCACATCGGGTGCGGCACGTGCCTCCTCGGTAGTCAGCTGAAATTTCCGGCTCCTCACAACTGGATCCTCTGCCTTGCCCTGCCGGCCATCAGTAATCCGCAGGGTCGCTGGAGCTGGCGCCTTCACCGACGCTGCTGCTGTCAACTGGGGGCAATTGACCTTCTTGTGGCCCCTCTGGTTACAGTGGAAACACAGCAACTCTTATATATGTATCATAGGTGTTGGATATAGTGTCTAAGTCCATAACTTTATTCGGTATGTACTTGACCCGACCCGACATGGTCCATTTGGGTTGCATGGCATTGCAATACTTGGACAGACAAAAAGAGAGAAAGTACACTTGTGATTATTAATATATTATAAGTTCTAATATATTAATAATAGTATTATTTAATTAGTATTGATCAAGCATTAATCTAGTATTAATTTGGTGATCAAAGTGAGACTAATTAAATATATAGGGTTGATTATGACAATCATCAATTCTTTTATGGTGGATTAATGATTCATGGTTTATGGGTTTGGTTATAACCATATGGAGCTCCATGGATAGTCCATAAGAGTTACAAAACCATGGGTCATGAGAAATGAAGATTCATGACAATTAGGGTTTACATTTGTAACTCCTAATTATGACACACTATAAAAGAAACGCTATATCATGCAAAATCGGCACTAGAGTGTTTCTAGAGAGGGCATAATTGATTTTCAAGTGTAAGAAGTATTCTCTCAAGTTATTCCAAGTTTTGTGGTGTTGTGTGAAGCATTTGAGGCACAACAATTGGGGTGCTAGGCTCACAAAGTCTTGAAGGAATCCAAGCAACAACAAGGTATGTATTTCTACTACCTTTTATGTTTTATGTAATCCCCTTGCCATGCTAGTTAGGAAATAACCTTGAAGAAGAAATTAACATGTATATAGAGAAAACATAGATTCAAGGTTATTAGGGTTGCATGTACACTTAGGAAGTGTTAGAATGTTCAAAACCCATCTGTGGTATCAGAGCTTAGGATTGTTTTCTATATACTTGATGCAATTTGCATGAAAAATCTTTTTTTTGGAATCTGTCAGTTTACCACGAGGTGGTGACTGTTCAGTGAAAAAAATTTGTTTTTGGCCATTTTTGGATTAGTATCATTACCACAAAGTGTTTTTGTTCTTAAAACTTGATTTTGATGTTATGGTAATGTTTTTTCTCATCCAAATAAATGGTTATTATCAAAATTTGATGTTTTATATGGTTTATTTATGATTCTTGAAATTGTTGATGTGAATAGTTGTTCTTATGAGTTTTAGAAGATCATAGGAATTGTTTGTAACTTGCATGGTTGATTAATTCATGATCTTAATCGCAATGATGCTGTACATAACTTGTCATCACGTTATGGATAACCAAAAGTCACTTCTTTAAATTGTGATTAAAGAACTAAAGAGGTTTCATAAAATGAAGAGTCTTCATTTTATGAACCATTAAAACTCATAAGTTACAAACCGAAGAGACTTGGAATAGTTTCAAATCTTGCCCTCAAGTTTTGGAACATGTAAAGTCTTACACTTTAATTCCAAATTAAATATTTTTTTTTAAGTTAAAAAAAATTCAAACTTTATGGACTTCATTAAATTAATTAAAAGAGTTAATAATTCCATAAAGAAATGGTTTAAGTTTTATTAAATTAAGAGTATAGTTTAATTAATAGATTAAATTACCAAGTATTTTAAATGTTTAAAATACACCCTTATACTATTATTATAATTTTAATTATATAGATATGTATAAGAATAAGTCAATATTACCATTAGTAGGCCTCATTCACGAAGTCGGTGTATAAGGGGGGTATAAGGTTACTGCCTATAAAATGGTGTTTAATGGGTGTCCACTCTCACCCACCGCTTCCTTGACTAGTGGAGGGTCATTAGTCGAAAAAGGTAGGATATGACCTTAATCCTCATTAAAAGTATAATGAAATTATAAAGTAACTATACCTTAATAATTCACAATCTTAGTTACTTTAGGAAAATGTGAATTTGCTGTTAACCCATAAAATTACACTTTGTACCTTACCAAGTCGTTAGTGGAGCGTATGTGGTTAACCGACACACTAACAAGAACTAGTAAGTGTAGCAAGGGGTAACTTGACCTTATTATAGATCGGTGGCGCTGTGTGGCTAACCGGCACATCGATTAGGTGATTAAGTTAAGGGTACCAAGTCAATTGGTATGGTTATTCACACCTTGTTTGTGATCCTCGGCATCCCAGTCACAAACTTGAGAGGGCACAATCGAGATTCAAACATGCCATTGAAAAGTTCAATGTATCTCAAAAGATCTAGGAGTTTCAAAACCAATAAAACCTAATACTAAAATATTTCGTTCTTATGGTGGAAATTGGTAAATCGTCATTTACCTATCTTCAACTATTTTATAACTTGGATTATGACATCCCTCTTCCAGTTATAAATAGGTTGTTGGATCCTAGCCTTAATATTTCATATTCGGTGTTACATTAAGGACTTTAAATCAACTAACTTGAATTTCTCCCGTTATAGATGTCTAGTTTAGACAACTATGGTCTTCCCAATTCTTTAGGAACAAGCTTCCTAATGAACATGATATCCTAAATGGCAACAAAGGTGAAAGATCAATCCCTTTGTTGTGCATTAGTGGGACTGGAAATCATAATTCACTTCGTCCACCTACTCCGATAAATCTCCCTTTCCCAAAAGTTTCAAGACCTGATAAATCCCTATTGGCAAACAAAGTCTATATGTGATTAGGTCTTGGATATTAAGTCCCATATTGACAAGCCGGGAGAGTCCGGTGTCGAAGTCTCGAGGTAGCTGGCTGCTGACTTTGCTCTTCAGTCACTCCCTGATGAGAGATCATGACATGACCCTTAATGACCTTACCTATTTGCTTGATGATGCTGAATCAGCAATGATTTGGAGCATCGGTAAAGCAAATTTTAATTGGAAGATCAACTTCCCAAACTTCTATGGACATTGACAATGGTAACATTGGAAGTCCAGAAACCCTTTCTCTTCCCAATTTAAAGGGATTGGCCATAGTCAACTCGGTTGACCAAATGGTAAAGAGAAAGGCTAAGTTTGTTTCCAAAGAGTCCATATGTTTCTGTTGCCAAAGGAAGGGCATTGGTTGCGAAGCTACCAAATTTACCTAAAAGTCCATAAGGATAGTAAAGTCAAATGTTTGACTCTGCTTTAGGTAAAGTCCATTATCTAACTTTATTAAGTTTCTATTCTGAGATTCTTATTGCATGTTGTGACTGGTTCACATATTGATGTTTTAAGAATCAAAGAAGAGTGAAGAAACTTAAAGGAAGTATATGCTGATTCTGATCGTGAAGATGGATTTCGATCGCATGGTTCGATGATCAAAATTTTGAGTTGTTACTTAAGAGTTATGATATATTTCTTAGGAATAGATAACAACAAGTTTTCCATATGGATTGTAAGGATAAGTTTTCCGCAAAGTTTTAAAATAAAAGAAAATGGTTTTGATTTTATTTATTTTAAGTATCCTTACAATGGCATTTGGGAAAAGGTTGTTGCTTATATGTTTCCATTGATAAGCAATATGGGTAAATGGATTTGATTCTTTCATTAGTGGTAGTGTCATAATTTACCAAATAAGGAAAGATTCTCATCACCCAAGTTTCAGTTGTATAGAAACTTGGAATCATGCAAGTTGTATTGTGTGATGAATGAGAATTTTCATCTTTGGTAAATTAAGACTAATTCCTTGTTCACATTCGCATGTGAGTCAAGCGAAGGACTAAAGGATCAGGTACATTAAGTTTTGCACTAGTCAGGTCCACCAAAAAGGTAGATAAGATTATTCGTTATGATTTACTAAAGTTTAGTAAATATGCTTATGCTTACAAGTTTAAGTGTAATTCTAAAACATTGGAAAAGTTTCAATGTATGGCAGAATGAATAAGAAGAATCAAATAAGGCAGAGAGATAAAAGTTTCTCCAATCTGAAGAGATGGGAGAGTACTTGTGTATTTTGTTTTATGATTATCTTAGTGATTATGGAACCAAATCACAACTGAACCTCTAAGGACACCTTAGTGTGTTTGTTGCCTGAGGAGAGGAATCGTGAATTGTTGAAATGGTTAAATCAAAAGATAATTCATACTTCGTTCCAAAAACAAATCCTGGAGTTATACTCCAAGATTGTAACTTGAGTGACATAGTCTTTAGAAAGTTCATAACACTTGTCAAATGCAGAGTAAGATGTTTCTTATTCTTGTACATTTGAGATTGGTAAGTTGTGATGTTTTGGATAAAACAAAGACCAGCTAAGACCAATAGTGAGAAATGTTTAACTTGATAAGAATCCGCAGTAGCTCTTGAATATTTGTATTGTCAAGGAATGGTTCTTGACAAAGAGAAGTCTTATATGTCAAGAGGACAGTGGGAGTCTAAAAGATATTGAAATAGTTTCAAGAACTAATCAAGAGTTTTGTTAATCACTAGCCCTCGACTTGAGGTTTGCAACCTATCGTGTTGACATATTCGTATTTCTATGTCTATTCCAATTAAAAGTTGATTATGCTTGTGAGTTCTATGAGTTCTCAATTGTTTGCATAACAATCCGGAAGCAATGTTGGGCATTGTGCTACCAGGTGGCAAGAAATTAAGATTGAACAAGTTCAGTCCATATGAGTTTGGATTTATCACTAACCTTGTCTTGTGGTTATGGTTATGACAAATTCCCATGGATAGGAACACATACACCATAAAAATCTAAGTGTCATAAGGAAACTCTTTCACTAAGTAGATTTTGAGTAGATAGCAATTGTGAGAATGACAAAAGGTCTAAACATTATGATTACGGCATCCCTCTTCATAATTGTTTAGACGCACAAGTGAGCTATCTAAGGAAAGGTGTATGGTTTTGATAAAGTCTTATCAAAGAAATTGTGTATCAGAAATCTGAACATTGGTAGAAAAGTCAATAAAGTGTTGGTTTCTAAAAGTCCAGCTGATCTCTGGATACATGTCAAAGCTAGTGGGAGCATAAGTGTTATGCTAGTAAGATAATAATCATTATGCTAGTGGGAGCATGATTATTATGTTAAGTGTTGCAAGTCAACAATATTAATTATAGAAAACAAAAGTTTCAATTCCCCTTGAAAAAGTTGCTTAGTTATAATTAAGGGAGAGGATTTTATACTTCACTCCAATTCTACAAGCTTAGACTGAGAATTTAATCTACTTTAGTCAAGAATATATATGAAGATTATGCTGGAATGGTTCAACATAAGAAAATTCTATATATGTTGCGTTCTTAAAATTCGATTATGATTACGACATCCCTCTTCATAGTTCGAATTATGAAAGCATGGCAAATAAAAAATTTTATGGCATAAATCATGTCCCATATGCTTTGGGTATAGGTTTGATTACATATGCTATAATATTCATCCATTCAAAATTTTCCAAATGCCTAGGGCATTAAGGTGGAAAAAGGAATAGAATTGGAAATGACTAAAATGATTAAGCAAAGTTGTCGAGGACAATCTGAGGTTTACCAAAGATTGGTTGCTCATGGAAAATTAGAAGTATAGAGTAACGACCATATTGACATATTTTGAAAAGAGGCAACTCTTGTTCAGAAGTGATGGTCAAAATGGTAATATGGAATTGTCTCCATAAGTGGAAGTTATTCTTTGAATCTGTGTAAGATTAAAGAACTTAATGCTAAGAAGGATGTTCAAAGGAATGTACTTTGAATTTGAGACTTCATTTCCATGGAATTGTTTTCCATTGGAATACTTTGTAATGTCTGTTGCCAAGTCTTTGTGACTTCTATGCATAGTCATTACAAGGGGATCATTGCATATAAGTTTAGAATCTAACAGATTACAGTAAATAGCAAGAGTTTGGTATTCTTGCATTTACAACAAGGATTGGAATTGTGAAATGAGTATCATTGGAATATTGTCAATTGATCTATTTCACAAAGAGAGGAACATATGTAAACATAGTATGCATACTTGGAGTATGGCATAATTGTTGTTTGGAAAAACATAATGTACATGCTTGGAGCATGGGACAACTAATGTTTTAATTCAAGCATAAAGTTGATTAATCGAAACATAAATAATGAGTAATCAATATGGTGCTTAAATAAAAGGTGTTTTTATTTACACTCAAAGTGTTGGGGCCATATAAGATTAGTATTATTCTTGTGTTTCACTTTGCATGTTTTGACTTCTAGAATAATTATGTTATGGTATATATCATATTATTCAAACCATCCACAGTCAGTCATATGTTGGAAGTAGATATGAATCAAGACTGTCATGAATTTGGCTTGTATGATTTGTCTAAAGTGCTTTAGACAATGCAATGGTTGCTACAACATTCATGAGTACTCATAAGGGTTGAGTATTGGATTCAACGCACGCTCACTTGCATCACTTCATGGAATTTATCTTGAGTGATCGTGAGACAGTAATATCATATAAATCTTCAAACCTAGAGATATGAGTTGTTGACTATGAGTTGGTTATTCATTGATTGTACGAAAATGAATTGGTAACTCGATGTTATAAAACATGCCTTTGTGAATAATTCAACAAGTAGTTAGTACAAGCATATCAGTTGAAGTTTATCTGTTCCTTCTAGAAATAGAAGCGATATTTGGGCCCCTCGATGATTTGGTTTTGACCTATGTACCGGGCCCGGTCAGAACCTAATTGATGTGTTCAATTTAGTTCTATGTTGAAACAAATCAGAGATCAAGAAACAAATGCTAGATTATATGATCACTTATCTTAAATGGCGTATCATCATCATCTCAGTTCCGAGAGACTTTGAAAGAGCTACGATTTCTAGTCGGATTTCAAAGTCATATTTGCAAATATAGTTATTAGAATTATCCAAGTAGGAGACTGTTGGATATAGTGTCTAAGTCCATAACTTTATTTGGTATGTACTTGACCCGACCCGGCATGGTCCATTTTGGTTGCATGGCATTGCAATACTTGGATAGACAAAATGAGAAAAAGTACACTTGTGATTATTAATATATTATAAGTTCTAATATATTGATAATAGTATTATTTAATTAGTATTGATCAAGTATTAATCTAGTATTAATTTGGTGATCAAAGTGAGACTAATTAAATATATAGGGTTGATTATGACAATCATCAATTCTTTTATGGTGGATTAATGATCCATGGTTTATGGGTTTGGTTATAACCAAATGGAGCTCCATGGATAGTCCATGGGAGTTACAAACCCATGGGTCATGAGAAATGAAGAGTCATGACAATTAGGGTTTACATTTGTAGCTCTTAATTATTACACACCATAAAAGAAAACCTGTAGCATGCAAAATCGGCACTAGAGTGTTTCTAGAGAGGGCATAACCGATTTTCAAGTGTAAGAAGTATTCTCTCATGTTATTCCAAGTTTTTTGGTGTTGTGTGAAGCATTTGAGGCACAACATTTGGGGTGCTAGGCTCACAAAGTCTTGAAGGAATCCAAGCAACAACAAGGTATGTATTTCTACTAGCTTTTATGTTTTATGTAATCCCCATGCCATGCTATTTAGGAAATAACCTTGAAAATGAAATTTGCATGTATATAGAGAAAACATAGATTCAAGGTTATTAGGGTTGCATGTACACTTAGGAAGTGTTAGAATGCTCAAAACCCATCAATATGTGTAGGGGCGGTACAATTCCTGCTGAAGTGCCCAATCTTGCCTCACTTATAGCAGCCTGACGATCCCAACTTGCACGCTCCCTCGTGCGTCTTGCCGTATTGCCTGCAATGGCCTCGCCCCTGTTGGCCTTTCGGCCCTGCGTTTGGTCCCTTGGGCTTCTTCCCCGAAGCCCCCGTAGCCTGCCCCTCCTCAACCTTCCTCTTCCGGATGTGCTCTAGGTCGATCTCCCTTTCCCTGGCCTTGGCAATCATGGACTCCAGAGTAGGGCATGCGGAAAAACTAACATGCTACCGAATATCAGCTCGTAGCATGTCATGATAGCGGGTCCTCCTCATATCCTCATCACCCCGCGTACTGGGGCACCAACAACGCCCTCTCCCGAAACTTGGCGGTGATCTCCGCCACAGTCTCCGTGGTCTGCCTCATATCCAAAAACTCCCTGGTCTTATCTCATCCTTCCTCTTTTCGCGTACGGATCCTCTGCTTTCAGTAGTACGGGCCCATACTACCTTCCACATCTATCCGTACCTTCTTCAAGGACTGCCTTGACTCCACCAGATCCCTTTTTTTACCGCTACTGACCACTGCTATCCTCATCCTAGGCTTACCCTAGGGAAAAGCTCTGGCCCTACCCAAACCGGTCCTCAGCTGCTAAAGGCCTCCTTGAATTCCAATTAGCTATCACCTGGATACCATCACATGTGATGAGGCTCAGATAATCCTCCGAGTAACAGACTCGTCCCTACAACGGTTAGACTCAGACAAGAGCTGCGCAATAGGGCCAAATCTAGCACTCTGAGATTATTCAACCCTGACCACATGTGACGTGACGTATTCACCTAATGGCTAACTCCCATCACTCAGAGTCCCACAAAGCACAAAGCAAGCATCATTCGGATGCAGGTAAACTACTCAAGCAAGTCTGTTCTCATAGAGAGAAACTGTACTAGCATACAATGCTAAGCTCATACTATCAGGCATAACCTAAACATGTTATCCTACTACTGTCTACTTAACACTAGCATGCAATTCACATAAGCTGAAGCACATAAATCAGGCACATAAGGCATCACTCCTAGACCCTTAGTCCTATACTAGCATGCTGTTCTACTGAACTGATAAACAGTGCATAACATTGTATGGGTACTTTGGGGAATACTTACTTGAGCTCGGCCGGTCGCGCACATCACACACTTCTTTCTTTCTTAAAACTCTTTACTTAATCTTTTAGAAAACTTTTTCTTTTTCGAAATCCTTTAATCCCTCGATTTGAGTTCAGACACCCCCGAAGGTGTGTCTGAATCCCTCAAACCAAGGCTCTGATACCAACTTGTAATGACCCTAATTACACACCCAAAAATTTCATTTTTAAAATCAATACTTTGGGAAACATTTGTAAATAAAACATTGTCTGATCAAGCCAATTCATAACATACATCGTGTCTGAAAACCAAAATATGAAAACGACCTAATATCAGAGTACAAATCCCAGAACAAGTTCGTAAAACGAAAAATAGTGTGTGTGTATGATGTGTCGCTACCGCGCCAGCCCCTTCCCCTTCGATGAAGGGCTACCTGAAACCAAAACTGAAAACTTTAACCATGAAGCTTAGTGAGTTCCCACATCGTACCACATAACATACATATATTGTCAGGCATATCTGGGTGCCCGACCTGACCCTTCAGTCCTCTCGACCGGATACTGGCTAGCATATATGGGTGCTGGCCTCCCCTCCGGTCCTCTCGACCGGATGCTGACTAGCATATCTGGGTGCTGGTCTCCCCTTCGGTGCTCTTGACAGGATACTGGGGACTATTTCACCCCTACTGTCACCGCATAACACATATCACATAATCTATCTAGCATGGCTGGGCATGACTACCCCTTCGACCCTATCGACCGGAAATCTGGGGACTATCTTCCCTACTGTCACTAGCACATAGCATCATATCATACTAGCACATAAACATATTAGGTAGTAGCAAACCTAGATGAATATCACATAGACAATCAACTAATCATACAAATCCTACTAATGGGCAGGCATTGTGGCCGTAGACCCACTGCTACTGGAGGGTAACTCACCTCGAAGCAGCTGCTGATCTGCGTGGGAACTGTCTATCTGCTGGTGCTGCTCCGGAAATCCTCCGGCTGTAATTCCCACAAAACAATCCATCAAACACTACTAACTGTCCTTAGGGTAAAATGACTACTTTACCCCCGACCAAGTCAAAGTCAAAGTCAACTACCAGTTGACCTGAATCGTCGAGTTAGCTTGCCAACTCGCCGAGTCCCTATCCTTCCATTTGCTCTTACACTCGTCTCTACTCGTCGAGTTAGGCGATGACTCGACGAGTTTTCCATCTAATGGACATCGACTGAATCTTCATCCGACTCGCCGAGTTGTATGAACAACTCGTCGAGTTCATCTTCAACTGATAAACAGGTCCTGGTCTTGACTCGCCGAGTTGTATGAACAACTCGTCAATGTCATCTTCATCCACAAGAAGATTGCCTTGTACTCGCCGAGTCCGCTCATGCACTCGCCGAGTCCAATCTTGACCAAATCCATACAGTCGATTTCAATGAGATCTAACACACCAAAACCATATATCTAGCCTCCTAATGTTCACTTTATACGTAAAGTTCCAAACTTGATGCACATGCATGGGGTTTTTAGCTAAAAAATCCATATAAAGTGTCCTACAATGTGCATGGGGCTCTCATGGCCCTAAAGTTGGCACCTTTATGCCATGACACCCCTCTTAAGCTCCAGATCTGAAGTCAAAACCCACTCAACACTTCCAAATCCGAACTATGACTTAGAAATCCAAAGAGATCCCAAGTTAAAGATGAATAAACACATGGACGAGTCAAGACAGGGGCATTATACCTTGAAGCTGCTGAAAATGAAGTAAAATCCCTGGATCTACTGGTCCTAACTCGAGTTCCAAGCTCCTTCCTTCCTTCCAAGCTTAACAACCACACAAGAACACCAAAAATGGCCTCAACAAAGCACAAACGGCTAGGGTTTCAATGAGAAGTGTTTTGGTGAGCATAAGGGACAATATGACCGTCATAACATTGCTTAAATAGGGTGCAAAGCTGCGGATTAGGGTTTTTGTCCGAAAAGTACCTACTCGCCGAGTCCATCACTTAAGTCCCGCGTCTTATCCCGCTTCTACTCGGCGAGTTGGTCCTTCAACTCGTCGAGTCCAAGGCCAAAAATGCAAATATTTAAAGAGTTAATTACAAGGAATACGTACCTGGAACCAGGTGCTACATATAGCTTTAGGCATTCTTTGGAAGAGGATTTCATATTTCAATGTTGTGTTATGTTGGTCGCTCACTTTAAGTCATTCCAAATAATTAAAGTAACCTTAAAAGGAAACCATATCTGCCACATATATCTTTGTCAAACGATAATCCACATACTAATTACAACTTGTAACCTGCAATACAATGAATGATTGTGTCACCACCATATTACGAGCAAGACTAGTTAAGATAAAAACATGTCAAGGAAAGAATGTACCTACATATGCTACAAGAAGAATTTGAATCGAAGATCACATTTCGGATGCCTAAATGGTCCACATCGTTCAATGTAAAATTAAAAATAAGTTGAGCACGCAAACAAGTAAGATAAGAATAGGAATGGCGGCATACTTCCCTGAGCAAAAGACATTGTCCAATATACATAATCAAAATCAACATTGCAACGATTTCTAATCAGTTGATGTGCAGAAAACTGATAATCACAAACCTCATAATCTGACGTTGGCAATCATGGTCCACAGACCCTTAAAAAATCTCATCCTGAACATTAAATTGTAACTATATGTCTTGTTTTAGTAAGTCACCAGACACATTTAAGTAAGCTAAAACATATAATATATTTGTTTCCTCTCATTTTTGAATCAAAATCACAAGATAATACATATATATCTCCATAACTCCATTACCTCCAACAAACACTGGATTGGCTATTACTTTTAGAGAAAAGGCTACTTGCAGCCATAGTGACGAAAACCAGCAATATAACAAGAGAACCTTTCTTGAAGTGGATCTACAAAATCAGAAACCCTAAATTAACTAACACGTTACAAAATCAGTAACCCAATAACAAAATTAGTAGGACATAGCTAGAGAAAATGGGAGTTGATTAACAGAAAGAGGAAGCTGGAATTAGGGAAATTGAAATTGATGATGAAACCAGGATCCGAAATCAACACCAAGCCCCAAACCAGGGAGTCAGAATCAACACATGGAAATATTCTCGTCCTAAAGACAATAGGTCGCAGGTGACAGGCAGTGAAGGCGATGGTCGTTGTGGAAGTGGGCGACATCAATGGAACCGAGAAACGTCGTGGTGGTCGGCGTCAAGTAGCAGTAGTTCGATCGATAGAGAAAAGGGTGAATGGGATCCGATTGTGAATGAGGGACTAGACCTAGCTTCAAAATTAAAAAAAAAAAATTATTTAATTTAATTTAATTTTTTTAGTTGAGACAAATTTTCGTCCCTATAACTTTTCAGGAACCCGGGAAATTTCCCGCTAACCATTTGAGACCCGCCAAGTCGTTTACAAATCTCAAGGTCAATTTTTTTTTGTTGGTCAACCCTATTGGAACGACAAATCGTCCCGATAGCTCAACCTATAGCGACGACCTTCGTTGTCCTTTTAAGCTTTGTCACTATAGATACTTATTCTTGTAGTGATAAGTTGATTAATAAGCATTTAATAACTTTTTGTAGCCTTAGACATATCTCCCATCACGCCTCAAGTTTCTTTTTCGTATTATGAAAAACATTTCAATATACTAATCTTCTTGAAATAGGGCGGGTTTGTGGAAAGATATGTAACGGTTAAAAACATTTTACGTTTAATTGGTCGTTAGGCTGTTTCTGATCCGTGGTCCAATGGGGCATTTGACAGAACTGAACTTTATTTCACCAGTGATGGTGTGGACTCCATATTATAAGAAGTGGGGAGGGATTATTGGAAGTTTTAATTGCCGAAGTAGGGAGTGCCAAACAGCGGAAATAGTCCCTGATGAGTTTATCAATTAGGCATGATGGAGGAATTCGGAAATTCCAGTCGAATAATGGTGTTCAAGGAAGTATTGATTGGAGATTCAGAGCGTCATCAGAGTTAAGGAAGGATAAGGTTGGGGTGAAACCGTAGGGTCATGTGCTCTCTTCAACTGAAAATCCTAAAAATAGGGTTGGGTCATTTGGGTGGGCACTTGAAGAAAGAAAGTTGTGAAGGGAATTCGAAAAGAGTGAGGGATGGTATGAGTAACTTGTGTTAAAGTGGTGGAAGGAGCTTCATCTATGGCTCCTTCACAGGGGATGCAATATATGAATGTCCTACCTATGGTTAGAAATGAATAAGTGCTTATTCTCAGCAGTAATCACTCGTGCATTAAGTGTCAGGCCATTTTATTTTATAATTCTGCAAATTAATTAAAACCTAGATAATGTCTCCTAATGAGAAATGTAGATTAAAAAAATGTAGTAGGACAAAGAATTATGAGAAATGAGCTGTGGATATCGCACATGAATCTACCATTTGGCCTTTACCGAAAGATCACTTTTCCTTCGACAATGGGAGCAGCTAATGTGTCCTCTTGCTAGGATGTCTCCCAACTCTAGCATCGACCAAAGGTTAGTTATTCAAGTTATCAGTGGTGCATTGGGTAGATATATAAATTTTTATGCAATGCCACTTGTGACTTTTATCATATAATTATATTTAAATTTATTCAGCAAAACCAAACTCAGATCATGCAATGAAAGAAACAATTTAATGTCATTCGTGTTGTAATATTAACTAAGGCAGGTTTGTTTGTTTTTTTGTTTTTGTTTATTTATTATTATTATTTTTTTTTTGAAATGGCAAACTAAATAACCACTTCTAAATAACCATCGATGTCTTTACTGAGACTTGAACTCATGCTCTCTCATACGAGAGAGTCACTCTAAGTATAGGGAATAAAATAACAACGAAAATACCTTCCATTGCAACCTTCACTAGAAATATCGGTTTTTACTTGTAGTATTGACCTATAGCAACGACCAAGAATCGATACAAATAATTAATAAAAACTAATTTTTTTTCGAAAATCATTCCCGACACACCCTGTGTGAGACGGTATAGGGGTAGCTATCTCGACGTCTTTTTCCACCTATGGCGAGAAGACTATGCCAATGACTTGTCGTCCGTACAGCCTCTCCGACGACATGCCGTCGGCATATGTAGGTCTAAAATTTGCGGTAGCCATAGGGGTAGATTCTTAGTAGTGGTATGCGGCAAACACACACGCTTTCTACAGTTCTACTTAGAGTTACAATTGTATATGGAGATTTATTTACAATCTGACCTAAAATATAAATCTAATTGTGGTCAAAAGGAAGATTAAGCTGCGTAAAAATATTCCTGATACTGCAAAGCGTTTTCTTCAGCTTAAAAACCCGCTAATGTTATTTTTTTTTTCTTTCATGAAAGTGATGCAACACCTTAAAATGAGGTTTCACCACCAACTTAGGATCTTGGAAGATATAGATTATATGTCAACCAATCTTTACATTATTACATAGTGTCCTCAGGTTACCATGCATGTCTCCAATTCGGAAACAACCATTCACCAAATTTATTTATTTATGGTATCACTCGTGCGTTGCCTATACATCGATATTTATAGATAAAATAATCCAGATGCTGCCAGAGTATTTGTAAAATTAGTTAATTCAAAAAATCAGAACCCAGATCCTGCATTGAAAGAGGCAAGTTTGGTGTCATAATATATATATTGAGGAATGTGAACATTGTGGTAGGACATAGAATATTGAAAATGAGCTGTTGATATAGAAAGAAGGGAGACAACACATAGAAGTAGGTGGTCAATCAAACTTAATTCAGGATCACATGATGATGGATCGCAAAAACTCCAACTATATATATACCAAGCTACAAGAAAGACAACAAACAATAAATCAAATTCTCTATCTTCTACATCTTACAAATACATGGCTATTATTTCTGCAAATACTAAACCACATTACCATGCCAGATCCAAAAGCTTACCTTCTTCATCAGACCAACAATCCATATTCAATAAGTTCTACAGATTTCAAGATTCTCAAGAAGCCACCACATCTTGTTCCTCATCAACATTTATAGGCAATAAACTTAAATGCCTGAATGATATGTATGAATCTATTCAGCCATTCCTTATATTGCCATCCACTAAACAATCTTTAGCCCAAGGATGCTACAAAGAACTACTGAACAAGTTTTTAGATGAACTTGTTGGGCTTTTGGATCTGTGTAGCACCACCAAGGATGCCTTGTCCATATCCATGGAATGTGCCAAAGAACTCCAATCGGTTATTCGCCGAAAAAGAGGTAATAATCACGGGTTAACTTCTTCAATCGAGGGCTATCTATCCCACAGGAGAAAAGTGAAGAAGGTTGTTTCTAAAACATTGTCAAGTTTGCAGAAGCAATGGGCTTCTTCAGTCAAGGAAAGCCACAGAACAGATTCGAACATCAATATATTGGAAGAAATGAGATTAAACACTTTGGCAGTGTTTGAGTCCTTGTTGAACTTTATTCTTGGATCAAGCACACAGTCAAGGCCAAAAGGCTGGTCTTTTGTCTCCAAAATGAAAGGCAGCAAGCGTGTCCATTGTTCTGAGACTCTTGAAGAAAGTGAACTGAAGAAGGTGGATGATGAATTACATGCCGTAATCATCTACACGAAAACCAAATTAGACAGCTCAGTTGTACAGAATGTAAAAGTAGGCTTAGCAGAAATGGAATTTAGCCTCCTAGATATCTGTGACCTGTTAGAATGCCTTTGCAGATACTTGATCAAAACTAGAGTGTCAATTCTAAATATCCTCAGCTGTTAGCAACAAGTCAACAGTGCATAATGTAATGATGTAAAGAAATTTTTATTGATTATAGTTTTATTAAGCATTGAAATAATTTTTGTGTAAAGTTATAAACGAAAAACAACATTTTTGAGGTGATTAACTAACTATTTACTTTTTGTATCATTTAGATTATTAGACAGCATACTGGAGTTGATCAATAAACATTTAATAACTTTTTGTACCCTTAGAGGTATCTCCAATCAAGCATCAAGTTTCATTTTCGTATTATGAAAACATTTCAATATACTAATCTTCTTGAAATATGGCGGGTTTGTGGAAAGATATGTAACGGTTAAAAACATTCGACGTTTAATTGGCCGTTAGGCTGTTTCTGATCAGTCGTCCAATGGAGTATTTGAAAGAACTGAACTTTATTTCACCAGTGATGGTGTGGACTCCATATTATAAGAAGTGGGGAGGGATTATTGGAAGTTTTAATTGCCTAAGGAGGGAGTGCCAAACAGCGGAAATAGTCCCAGAGGAGGTTTATCAATTAGGCATCATGGAGGAATTCGGAAATTCCAGTCGAATAATGGTGTTCAAGGAAGTATTGATTGGAGATTCAGAGCGTCATAGGAGTTAAGGAAGGATAAGGTTGGGGTGAAATCGTAGGGTCATGTGCTCTCTTCAATTGAAAATCCTGAAAACAGGGTTGGGTCACATGGGTGGGCACTTGAAGAAAGAAAGTTGTGAAGGGAATTCGAAAAGAGTGAGGGATGGTATGAGTGAAGTAACTTATGTTAAAGTGGTGGAAGGAGCTTCATCTATGGCTCCTTCACAGGCGATGCAATATATGAATGCCCTACCTATGGTTAGAAATACAGTGCTTAGTCTCAGCAGTAATCACTTGTGCAGTAATTGTCAGGCCATTTTATTTTATAATTCACAAAATTAATTAAAACCTAGATAATGTCTCCTAATTAATGAGAAATGTAGCTTAAAAAAATGTAGTAGGACAAAGAATTATGAGAAATGAGCTGTGGATATGGCACATGAATCTACCCTTTGGCCTTTACTGAAAGACTTTTTCTTCGATAATGGGAGCAGCTAATGTGTCCTCTTGCTAGAATGTCTCCCAACTCTAGCATCAACCAAAGGTTATTTATTCAAGTTATCGGTGGTGCATTGGGTAGATATATAAATTTTTATGCAATGCCACTTGTGACTTTTATCAGAGAATTATATTTAAATTAATTCAGCAAAACCAAACTCAAGATCATGAAATGAAAGAAACAATTTAATGTCATTCTTGTTGTAATATTAACTAAGGCAGGTTTGTTTGTATTTTTTTTTGTTTTTGTTTTTTAAACGGCAAACTAAGTAACCACTTTTAAATAACCATCAATGTTTTCACTGTCTTCATTGAGACTTGAACCCATGCTCTCTCATATGAGAGAGTCACTCGGAGTATAGGGAATCTTCCTATTCTAATAAATGAATAGTTTTAATCTCCATTTGACATGTGTCACTCTAATACAACTCTTCATTAATATCATATCACATGTCAAAGAGATATATTAGGTAACACTTCAAAATTCAAATTTATTTTTTCTAATTATATGTTAAATTTTAAGTTATAATAACTTTAAAAATTTGGTATATCTCATAATTAATGATTTGTTTAAAGTAATTGATAAATAATTTATGAATTTTACTATGAAAATTTAATTTATTTTGTAACCGTGGTTCCCACGAGTTATAAACTAGTAAAATAATGAAAACATGAGTTGTAATTATTGAAACAAGTGAGACAATGCATACATGGTGTAACATCCCGACTCCCAGGTATAATATTTATATATATTTTTTTGTGAGTTGATTGAGCAACTCGACAAGTTGGACGCCCTAACTCGTCGAGTAGAGACGGATTTGGGCACATGGGTTTTACGACCAACTCGACGAGTTGGCGCTGTGAGAGGAAACCCTAAGTCTCCGGGGTTGGGTCATATTTAAGGGACCTTAAGCCTCATTTCCGCCTCACCAGCCACCTCACTCCCCTGTGTGAAACCCTAACCGGGGTTGGGCATTTTAGTGCACTATTAGAAGAGAAGAAAAGAGTATCAAAGCAAGGAACAAGAATGGACTATTGGATCCGATGTTCATCCACTCTTCAGCTTCAGTTGGAAGGTAAAAGTCATCCCCTTGCTCATCATTTCGATTAGATCTCGTTTCTAGGAAATTTTTAGGGCTTTTTCCATCTTCCCTTGAGAGTTTGAGCATTTTGAGCTTGCCAAGTGATTGAGACTTCAGATCTGGACCTTGTGAGGTCCCTTAAGCCCAAAGGTCCAAGCTTTATCAAGCTAGAGGAGAGTTCTATTGCTTAGGACCCTAAATGGAAGTTGTTTGGCATTTCAAGCCCTAAGTGCCATGCATGGACGTAAAGTTGGCAACTTTACGTGGTATCTCAGCCTTGGGAGGCTACATCTAGACTTTGGGGTTGTAGCTCTCCTTAAATCGTCTGAATGAGAAGAGGGTCTGAAGGGACTCGATGAGTCGATGAGCTAACTCGACTAGTCGGCTAGGGTTTTTCTCGACAAGTCTGGACATGAGTAACTCGAAGAGTAGATGAGATAGCTCGACGAGTTAAGTTGGGTTCTCGCGATATTCCTGAAGGAACTAGGGACTCGACGAGTCACATAGATGCACTCAACGAGTCAGGTCAACATAGACTGTTAACTCGAGTGTTGACTTCTGTTGACTTTAGGGTTTGGTGAAGACAGGGATTATGGAGACTATGGAGGGGTAGAATAGTCTTTTACCCATTCCAAGAGATTAGAGAGAGAAAATAACTTGGTTTATTTGGAGTTGTGATTTAAGTGTTAATTAGAGATAATTATCGTATGTGTTAGACGGAGGCTAGATCGGTGATTCGTGTACGAGGTCTATTTGCTTACTTACTAGGTGAGTCTTTTAACTATACTTACCTTGAGGGTCCACCCGAGTTGTGATTTATGTTTTGTATTATGCTGAGCTTTACTGAGTTCGGATCGGAGGGTCCACCTGAGTTGTGGGACCGGAGGGTTCCACTGAGACACATTGACTAGAGGGTCTTATTTGAGATATAGCCACGAGAGCCTGATGAGTTATGTGTGGTATTTTGGGAAACTCACTAAGCTTAATGCTTATTATGTTATGTGTTTCAGGTACTTCTCACGATCACGGGAAGGCGCCAGCTTGATTGTACACACGAGATGGAGTTTATATTTTTGAGGATCTTGGATTTTATCAAACAATTTATGAATTTGTGTTTTTGACAATTTGACAATTGTGGTTTTTGGAATGTGATATTGAGAATTATTTGGTTTGAAAACGAAAAAATTGTTTAAAAATTTTTGGTGTTACCCATGGTCTGTAATCAAACTTAATTCTTGATTACATTAATATTGATCAGTTATGTTGAACTAATGATACACATATGGATTGGGTTGTAGCTGGAATTCGGCCGATGTGGGCCCGATGCCATGGAGTCCATTGCTGGGAGAAGTGGGATTACCCTACGATTGGTTGTGATGTTGATGTTGGCATGGATCCCCTATGAAGTAGTTATATAGGATGAAGGAGTGGCCCACTATTGGAATTATGAGGGTGTTGGTGGTGGGAAATAAACCCAACCAAATAGCTAATTAGTAGGAGGAGTTCCAGCGGCTGTATATGATTGCTGACGACAATGCTACTGCAGTTAAAGGTGTCACTACCCAGACAGATATTATGATGGTGCGAATTTCCGCCACACCCACGAATTGATGTGGAAGCGCCTGGTGAAGAAGTGTGATGGGCATGCAAGGGGGTGGTGATACAATGGGTTGACAGTCACCACATGTTTGCCCGTAATTCCATTGATTGTGTGAATCACCACATGTTTTTCTTTGACTTTTCCTCGAGTCCTTCAAACAAATCAGCAAGTGCCTTGATCATGGTGCAGTAATTGAGAACCGAGAGGTCCCCATAGTTATATTTCAGAGTTCACTTTGTAGTTGAACGGTAGCATATTATTTATTTTCAAAGAATATGGCTTCAAGGTTCATCCAAACCTTTCGTAATGTTATGCAACGGTGATGAGGGATTGGGAAATTAATCCAAAAAACAATAAATTTCCATGTCTTCAAGCTTTTTGTATTCTAAATCCATACAAGGGATGTTGGTGATAGGTTTTATAAGTTACAAAATTCATGTGACGAAGAATAACTTAACTCTTAAGTTCACATGTAACCTAATTTGATCTATATTTTCACTAATGAATTTTATAATCTATGAACATCAAAGAACCCTATAGAAACCCTTGGATTATCGAAAATCATAAGAGAGTTAGGGTTTACAAATGTAACGACCCAAAAATTCACGTCCAAAAATTTCGTTTATAAAACATTACATAGAAAACGTTAACAATTAAAACATTGTTTAGTTGAGCCACTTCACATCGGAAACAAAATTAAAACCACAACATTCGATAAATCAAAATATCATAGTATCAATCCCAGAATAAACTCGTAACTGCGGAAACAAGAGAGTGTGTGTGTGACATGCTGCTACCGCGCCGGCTCCTTTCCCCTAGCTGAGGAGGTACCTGAAACCAAAACTGAAAACCGTAAGCACGAAGCTTAGTGAGTTCCCCCATCGTACCACATACCATACAAACACATAACATAACATACTGCCAGGCTATCCTGGGGTGCCTGACTACCCGGTACGGCCATTCTGGGGTGCTGACCACCCATCGGTCCTAACAACCGATCCTCGGGGACTAGTCCCCTCCTACTACCTCTATCGCCTACAACATAACAAGCCAGCATGTAAACATATCATCACGTACTGTCAGACATTTCTGGGGTGTCTGAACTACCCTTCGGTCCTATCAACTGATCTCTACTTCTATCTCATATAACATATCATGCTAGCATATAACATATCAAGTAGTAGCAAACCTAGATGATATCACAAAGACAATCATCTAACATACGACTCCTACTGGTGGGCCGACATTGTGGCCGTAGACCCACCGCTACTGGAAGGTAACTCACCTCAAAGTAGTTGCTGATCTGATCGGGAACTGACTGCCTACTGCTGCTCCGGAAATCCTCCGGCTGCAATTCCCAGAACATACTCAATCAATCACTGCTAACTGTCCATTGGGTAAAATGACCATTTTACCCCTGATCATGACATAAGTCAAAGTCAGAGTCAACTTTCAGTTGACCCGACTCGCCGAGTTGGCTTGCCAACTCGCCGAGTCCCTGTCCAATCGACTGACCTGGGTCCCGTTTCTACTCGTCGAGTTAGGCGCTGACTCGACGAGTTCTTCTTCTAAACTGAGGTTCAAGTCCTTCATCCTACTCGACGAGTTGTATGAACAACTCGCCGAGTTCATCTTCTTCCGAAGAACACTTATGCTGTGACTCGCCGAGTTGTATGAACAACTCGTCGAGTCTGTTCTTGATCTAAGGAGATTGCCTTGATCTCGCCGAGTCAGGGCATGGACTCGCCGAGTTCCTCCATGGATGAGTTTGGCTTCCAACTCACTGAGTCACACCCCGTGACTCACTACATCCACTCGACACAACGAAAAGGGGACAACTCGTAGACTCACGAGCAGACTCGCCGAGTCGTATGAACGACTCGCTGAGTCATAGCCATGCAATCTTTATATATGCGATTTTGCTCGATTCCAGTCTATGCCATTCACAGATCTGGGTTCCTAGAACATGAATGACACATAAAGTTTCCAACTTTACGTGTGGATATTCACCAATGAGGGATTTAGGGCTCAAAATGCCTCAAAAGGGTAGATCTAGGGTGAACAAGCAACATAGGTCCATAAAGGTAACAGATCTGAGCTCTTGGAGCTCAATCTTGCCTAGATCTAAATGCCAAACAACTTATTACGACTTATATTGCACATAGCTTAGGGAAGGACTCAAGAAAGACTTAATGGAGCAATAAGCATAAAAACAGAGGGAAAACGGGCTATACCTCAAAGAAATCACTGAGAGGGCACTAAGATGCTTGGCTTCCTTCCCTTCCTCTGGATCTACTCCACTTCCTTCTCAAATCCTTCAAGAATACACAAGAATGCTTCAAACTCTCAAGGAAATAAACTTTGGAACGAGGGTTGGGAGCTCTGGGGTGAATGGGGGGTAGCTTGGGGCGGACATGAGGTTTAAATAGGGTGCAAACCCCTGAAACTTAGGGTTTCATCCAACAGCGGTGACTCGCCGAGTCCAGGATATGGACTCGCCGAGTCGCCAACTTAAACATGTCTCGGGTCCCGTATCTACTCGGCGAGTCGGACCTATGACTCACCGAGTCCAAGGCTAAAAAGAAGAGAATACCCAAATAAGATTTACGTACCAGGACCCAGGTGCTACAAATCTCCCCCACTTATTTTAGACTTCGTCCTCGAAGTCTGCTGCTCGATCCTGAAACAGCTCGGGGTAATGCTCCATCAACTCATCCACCGGCTCCCAAGTCCATTCCGAACCCTTGCGGTGCTGCCATTGCACCTTCACTAGCTCCACCTTCTTGTTCCTCAAATCCTTCGACTTCCTGTCGAGGATTGCGACTGGGCGCTCAATGTAATTCAGGCTGTCATCAACCTGAATATCCTCTAACGGCACAACCGCTGAATCGTCCACTAGGCACTTTCGCAGCTGAGAAACATGGAAAGTGATGTGGATCTGGCTGAGCTCGACTGTCAGATCCAGTCTATACGCCACCTTGCCTACCCGGGCTACAACCCTGAATGGCCTAATAAACCTCGGGCCCAACTTGCCCCGCTTCCTGAATCGGATGACGCCCTTCCAACGCGACACCTTCAGGAGAACCATATCCCCTACTTGGAACTCCAAGTCGGATCGACGCTTGTCGGCGCAACTCTTCTATCGACTCTGAGCAGTCTGAAGCCTGCTCCGAACCTGCTGGATCCTCTCGGTCATATTGAGCACCACTTCGGTGCTCCCCATGACTCTCTGGCCAACTTCTCCCCAGCATATCGGGGTCCTGCACCTCCGTCCGTACAACATCTCGAAAGGAGGGCGGTCGATACTCGCGTGGTAGCTGTTGTTGTAGGATAACTCAGCCAAGGGAAGATAGGTATCCCAACTACCACCGAAGTCTAACACGCACGCCTGCAACATATCCTCCAAGGTCTGGATGATCTGCTCGCTCTGACCATCCGTCTGCGGGTGAAAGGCAGTGCTAAAATGCAAACGAGTGCCCAACTCGTCATGAAATCTCTTCCAAAATCTGGAAGTAAAACGCACATCCCTGTCTGAGATAACCGATACTGGCACCCCATGCCGCGCCACGATCTCCCTGATATAGATGTCGGCCAATTTCTCGGCCGATATGCTCTCCTGAATCGGGATAAAGTGAGCACTCTTGGTCAATCGATCCACGATGACCCAAATCGAATCCACTCCACGCGCGGTCCTGGGAAGCTTCGTGATAAAATCCGTCGTGATATCTTCCCATTTCCACAGTGGAATATCCAACGGCTGCATCTTTCCATGCGGTCTCTAATGTTCGGCCTTGACCTTCCTGCAGGTCAAGCACCGCTCAACGTACCATGCCACATCCCGCTTCATGCAGGGGCACCAATAATCTAGACGAAGATCCCTATACATCTTCGTCGCCCCGGGATGAATAGAGAATCGGGACTTGTGCGCCTCCTCCATCAAAATCTGGCGCACGCCTCCGTGATATGGCACCCACACCCTATGGTGTAGTGTCAATAGTCCTCGACTATCATAATCAAAGGAGGAAACCTGACCCACCACACGCTCACTCTTCCGATGCTCCTCCTTGATAGCCTCTTGTTGAGCCTCCCGAATTCGCTCCAACAGGGGAGTCACCACGGTCATCCTCATGCATACGTCCCTGATCGGCGCCGCCTTGCGGCTAAGCGCATCGGCCACCACGTTGGCCTTCCCCGGGTGGTAAAGGATCTCGCAATCATAATCCTTCACCACGTCCAACCACCGACGATGCCTCATGTTCAGATTCGGCTGATCCATGAGGTACCTCAAACTCTTGTGGTCCGTGTAAATGGTACATCGAACCCCGTAGAGGTAATGTCGCCAAATCTTGAGGGCAAAAACCACCGCTCCCAACTCCAAATCATGCGTCGGGTAGTTCACCTCGTGAGGCTTGAGCTGCCTCGAAGCATAGGCAATGACATGCCCCCTCTGCATCAGTACCGCGCCCAACCCTGAAATGGACGCGTCACAATAAACCACAAAATCCTCTATGCCCTTTGGCAGGGCTAAGATCTGCGCCTCGCACAATCTCTGTCTCAGTGTCTCAAATGCAGCCTGCTGCTCGGGTCCCCACCGAAAGACCACGACTTTCTTCGTCAGCCGCGTCAGGGGTACGGCTATCTTGGAGAAATCCTGAATAAATCTCCGATAGTAGCCTGCTAATCCCAGGAAACTCCGAATCTCAGATGGAGACTTCGGAACCTCCCATCTCATCACGGCCTCGACCTTGGCCGGATCGACCAGAATCCCATTCTGGTTGACGAGGTGTCGGAGAAATTGCACCTCGCGCAACCAAAACTCGCACTTGGAGAATTTGGCATACAAGCTCTCCCTCCTCAGGGTCTCCAACACCTCTCTCAGATGCTCCTCATGCTCCTCCTGAGTCTTGGAGTAAACCAAGATGTCATCAATAAAGACTATCACAGACCGATCCAGCATCGGTCTGCACACGCGGTTCATGAGGTCCATGAACGCGGCAGGAGCATTGGTGAGCCCAAACGGCATCACCACGAACTCATAGTGGCCATAGCGCGTTCGAAATGCGGTCTTCTGCGTATCCTCCTCCCTGGCCCTCATCTGATGGTATCCCGAACGCAAATTGATCTTGGAAAACCAAGACGCTCCCTGAAGCTAGTCAAAGAGATCATCAATCCTCGGGAGTGGGTAACGGTTCTCCACCATTACCTTATTCAGCTCCCGATAGTCTATGCACATCCGGTGCGACCCATCCTTCTTCTTCACAAACAGGATTGGGGCTCCCCAGGGTGAACTACTCGGGCGAATAAATCCCTTGTCTAGCAGCTCCTACAGCTGCGTAGACAACTCCTGCATCTCGGGAGGAGCCAACCGATACGGTGCCTTGGCTATCGGAGCCGCACCAGGAACGAGGTCAATCTTGAACTCCACCTGTCGCTCCGGAGGTATCCCAGGAAGCTCCTCTGGGAAAACATCTGCGAAATCTCGCACCACCGGAACCTCGCTCAATGTCGCCTTACCCGCCTCCCGGGTATCCATCACGTACGCGACATATCCTGCGCATCCCTGCTGAAGGTAGCGTCTCGCCCTCGCTACTGAACATATTGCGGGTCCACACAGCGGCCTCACACCATGAATCACTAACTCTCCCCCGCCCGGGGTCCTAACCCGCACTAGCTGCTGCGCACAATCTATCACCGCCCCATTAGGGCTCAACCAATCCATGCCTATAATCACCTTGTTCCCATGCAACGGAATGGGAACGAGGTCTACTAAGTAGCGCTCCTCGAACAGACGCAATACGCAATCCCGAAACACCATCGATGCTCGCACCGATCGATCATCAGCAATCTCTACCTCCAGAGGGCAATCCAACATACCCGAAGACTCAGGAAACTTCTTGCTAAGCGCAAGGGACACAAATGATCGGGATGCACCCGAATCGAATAACACCTGAACTGGGATACCGTTCACATGGAACGATCCTAAAACATATATATATATATATATATATATATATATATATATATATATATATATATATATATATATATATATATATATATATATACGGAGCACATATCAATATCATAACATCATAAAAATAAAAGAGAGGGAAAGAATCATACCCGTCACAACATCGGGTGTGGCGCGTGCCTCCTCGGTAGTCAACTGAAATGCTCGGCTCCTCACCATTGGAGCCTCTGCCTTGCCCTGCCGGCCATTCGTGATCCGCAGGGTCGCTGGAGTTGGCGCCTTCATCGGCGCTGAAACTGTTAATTAAGGGCAATTGGCCTTCTTGTGGCCCCTCTGGTTGCAGTGGAAACACAGCAACTCTGATGTCTGAATAACTGCTGCCGGAGCAGTGCAATCCCTGCTGATGTGCCCAGACTTGCCGCACTTGTAGCAGCCTGATGATCCCAACCTGCACGCCCCCTCGTGTGGCCTGCCGCATTTCCTGTAGCGGCTCGGTCCTGACTGGCCTTTCGGCCTACCATCTGATCCCTTGGGCTTCTTCCCCGAAGCCCCTCCTGTCTGTCCCTCCTCTGATTTCCGTTTCTGGATGTGCTCCAAATCTATCTCCCTCTCTCTTGCCCTGGCAATCATAGAGTCCAAGGTAGGGCAAGCCGAAAAGCTAACATGCTCCCGGATGTCAGCTCGTAGCATATCATGATAACGGGTCCTCCTCATATCCTCGTCACCAGCATACTGGGGCACCAACAAAGCCCTCTCCCAGAACTTGGCGGTGATCTCCGCCATGGTCTCAGTCGTCTGCCTCATGTCTAAAAACTCCCTGGCCAGCTGCTGAAGCTCGACAGCCGGCGCAAACTCTGCCCTGAATCTGGTCACAAAATCTGACCAAGTCATAGCCTTGATAGCTGAGGCTCCCAACGATTCACCCACTGACTCCCACCAATCCCGGGCTCGGTCCCGTAAACACCCTGCTGCATACCTCACCTTCGACCCCTCGGGGCAGAAGCTAATCAACTGTGCAGACTCGATGTCTGCAATCCATCGCCTGGCAGCAATGGGGTCTTTCACCCCATGGAAATCCAGCGCACCACTGCCCCTGAAGTCCTTGAAGGACAGTGTGCGAGATCCCGACTGGCTAGATGCCATATCACTCCTGAATGCCCGAAGGCGATCCTCTATCAACTCGATGATCCCTTCCTTGATCGACCCGAAGATGATGGGGGTCGACTCAAGGATGCCTCTGGTGATCTCTGACGCGATGAACTCGTGTAGTCCCTCATCTACCGGCTCGGAACCTGATCCCGAACCTGACCCCTCTCCTGAACTGCCATCTACCAGCCTCGATCGAAGTACCACCATTCTGCAATGCATAATACAATTATTAGTGATACTGATACTTCCTGAGGGATCACTACTACTTACAAGTTCCATGGTCTTATCTTGGCCTTCCTTGGTTTGGGTACGGATCCTCTGCTTTCAGTAGTACGGGCCCATACTACCTTCCACATCTATCCGTACCTCTTCAAGGAATGCCTCGACTCCACCAGATCCCTTTCACTACTGCTGATCACTGCTATACTCATCCTAGGCTTGCCCTAGGGAAATCTCTGATTCTACTCTATCCAGTCCTCAGCTGTTGCAGGCCTCCTTGTAATGCCAATTAAGCATTACCCGAATACCATCACATGTGACGAGGCTCAGATAATCCTTCGAGCACCCGACTCGTCCCTACAACGGTTGGACTCAAACAAGAGCTGCGCAGTAGGATCAAATCCGGCACTCTAAGATTATTCAACCCTGATCACATGTGACGTGACGTATTCACCTTATGGCTAACTCCCATTATTCAGAGTCCCATATAGCACGAAGCAAGCAGCATTCAGAAAAGGGTAACAATCTCAATCAACTCTATCTGCTTACAGGAACTGTACTAGCATAAAGTGCTAAGCTCATACTATCAGGCATAACCTAATCAGGCTATCCTACTTGCTGTCTACTCAATAACTAGCATGCAATTCTCATACAACTGAAACACATAAAGCAGGCACATAAGGCATCACTCCTAGATCCTTAGTCCTATTCTAGCATGTTGTTCTACAAAAGCTGATAAACATAACATAAACTCGTATGGGTACTTTGGGGAATACTTATTTGAGCTCGGCCGGTCGCGCACATCACACACTACGTTCTTTCTCGAAACTCTTTTCTCAATTTTTAGAAAACATTTTCTTTTAGAGAATCTTTTAATCCCTTGATTTGAGTTCAGACACCCCCGAAGGTGTGTCTGAATCCCTCAAACCAGGGCTCTGATATCAACTTGTAACGACCCAAAAATTCACGTCCTAAAATTTCGTTTATAAAACATTACATAGAAAACGTTAACAATTAAAACATTGTTTAGTTGAGCCACTTCACATCGGAAACCAAACTAAAACCACAACATTCGATAAATCAAAATATCAGAGTATCAATCCCAGAATAAACTCGTAACTACGGAAATAAGAGAGTGTGTGTGTGTGACATGCTGCTACCGCGCTGGCTCCTTTCCCCTAGCTGAGGAGGTACCTGAAACCAAAACTAAAAACCGTAAGCACGAAGCTTAGTGAGTTCCCCCATCGTACCACATACCATACAAACACATAACATAACATACTGCCAGGCTATTCTGGGGTGCCTGACTACCCGGTACGGCCATTTTGGGGTGCCGACTACCCGTACGGCCATTCTGGGATGCCGTCCTACCCGTGTCAAGCCATTCTGGGGTGCTGACTACCCGTGTCAAGCCATTCTGGGGTGCTGACTACCCATCGGTCCTCACAACCGATCCTCGGGGACTAGTCCCCTCCTACTACCTCTATCGCATACAACATAACAAGCCAGCATGTAAACATATCATCATGTACTGTCAGACATTTCTGGGGTGTCTGAACTACCCTTCGGTCCTATCAACCGATCTCTACTTCTATCTCATATAACATATCATGCTAGCATATAACATATCAAGTAGTAGCAAACCTAGATGATATCACAAAGACAATCATCTAACATACGACTCCTACTGGTGCGCCGGCATTGTGGCCGTAGACCCACCGCTATTGGAAGGTAACTCACCTCAATGTAGCTGCTGATCTGATCGGGAACTGACTGCCTATTGCTGCTCCGGAAATCCTCCGGCTGCAATTCCCACAACATACTCAATCAATCACTGCTAACTGTCCATTGGGTAAAATGACCATTTTACCCCTGATCATGACATAAGTCAAAGTCAGAGTCAACTTTCAGTTGACCCGACTCGCCGAGTTGGCTTGCCAACTCGCCGAGTCCCTGTCCAATCGACTGACCTGGGTCCCATTTCTACTCGTCGAGTTAGGCGCTGACTCGACGAGTTCTTCTTCTAAACTGAGGTTCAAGTCCATCATCCTACTCGACGAGTTGTATGAACAACTCGCCGAGTTCATCTTCTTCCGAAGAACACTTTATGCTGTGACTCGCCGAGTTGTATGAACAACTCGTCGAGTCTGTTCTTGATTTAAGGAGATTGCCTTGATCTCGCCGAGTCAGGGCATGGACTCGCCGAGTTCCTCCATGGATGAGTTTGGCTTCCAACTCACTGAGTCACACCCTGTGACTCACTACATCCACTCGACACAACGAAAAGGGGACAACTCGTAGACTCACGAGCAGACTCGCCGAGTCGTATGAACGACTCGCTGAGTCATAGCCATGCAATCTTTATATATGCGAGTTTGCTCGATTCCAGTCTATGCCATTCACAAATCTGGGTTCCTAGAACATGAATGACACGTAAAGTTTCCAACTTTACGTGTGGATATTCACCAATGAGGGATTTAGGGCTCAAAATGCCTCAAAAGGGTAGATCTAGGGTGAACAAGCAACATAGGTCCATAAAGGTAACAGATCTGAGCTCTTGGAGCTCAATCTTGCCTAGATCTAAATGCCAAACAACTTATTACGACTTATATTGCTCATAGCTTAGGGAAGGGCTCAAGAAAGACTTAATGGAGCAATAAGCATAAAAACAGAGGGAAAACGGGCTATACCTCAAAGAAATCACTGAGAGGGCACTAAGATGCTTGGCTTCCTTCCCTTCCTCTGGATCTACTCCACTTCCTTCTCAAATCCTTCAAGAATACACAAGAATGCTTCAAACTCTCAAGGAAATAAACTTTGGAACGAGGGTTGGGAGCTCTGGGGTGAATGGGGGGTAGCTTGGGGCGGACATGAGGTTTAAATAGGGTGCAAACCCCTGAAACTTAGGGTTTCATCCAACAGCGGTGACTCGCCGAGTCCAGGATATGGAATCGTCGAGTCGCCAACTTAAACATGTCCCGGGTCCCGTATCTACTCGGCGAGTCGGACCTATGACTCGCCGAGTCCAAGGCTAAAAAGAAGAGAATACTCAAATAAGATTTACGTACCAGGAACCAGGTGCTACAACAAACCTTTTTATTATACTTGTAAGTAATCAATGAAAAACCTTTTTTCTAAAGCTCTTGGAACGAAGCACCAAAAATCTTGTGCCTTTGATAGTTCACACCCAAGCCCTAACAACTAAGAAAACTTGAGGATAGAGGAGAGGGGATGATTTTTGGATATTTTCTTAAGAGGAGGAGTGGCCGAAAATTTGAATGGTTAAGGCCCTATTTATAGCTGCACTAGGAAACCCTGGAAACCCTAATTTGAATATAATATTATTATTATTTCAAATTAGATAATTATCCTATCTCCTAATTATCTTCAATGGATATTCTAGAAATCCTAGAATATACTTCAAAACCGTCCACCACTTGTGGAAGTTTCTGGAAACCCTTTTGTTAAACCATTGAACAATTACAACTTTGGTCCTTATACCTTTAATTAATCAAATTAATCCCAAAATCAATTCTAATTAATTTCTGATTAGTTCTTAATTAAATAATAATATTTCTAATTAATCTAGTTTATTTGTATTTATTAATCATGTAAGAAATCAATAAAACAGTCTTTCTCTCTCTAAAAGTCATCTGATTCAATTGCTAGTTTTGAGGGCAACCCAAAAGGACTTTGCTAATATTTCAAGTATATACCAATTTAGTTATTGACTTAGACACCTAATCCAATAGTCTCCCACTTGGATAAGTCTGTAACTACAATTCCAAGTATAAACTCTAAATCAAAGAGGAAAGGGTGCATCCCAAAGCAACTCCAGTCTCTGATCTAATCAGACATCGTTCCTAAGATAAGTGATCAAATATTCCTTCGTTGGAAAACATATTGGAAGGACATGCGACATAGATTATAATCAATCTCTTGTCCAACATCTTGTTTCCCAATTTCCTGATCTGTCATGACCTCATTAGACTTACTAATTGAACACATCAATTTAGTCCTGGGTCGGCCGAACACTATAAGTCTACAACAAATCACAGAAGGTCCCAAAGATATCACTTTCCCGTTCGGGTAAAAGGAACGAATAAACTTTGACATATATTCTTGTATCCTCTACTCACCAAATCAAACATGACACGATGTTTTATAATATCATGTTACTGATGTATTTTTGCAATACCAATGTACAACCGTATTGGAAATTAAAACTCATATATCACCATTTTAAGAATATAGGATATTATTGTCTCAGAATTACTCGTGATAGAATCAATGAAGTAATTCTCTGAACATGGCTTATATTGTTTTATCCAATACTCAAAATCTCCATTTTTCTAAGTACTTATGAATATTGCAACAACACAGTTACTATGTCTAATCTCTTTAGACAATCTACAATCCAATTTATGACACTCTTAATTTACTACTTACTTCCAAAAGTATGAGTGACTGTGGAATATTAATAATTAAATTAATCAGGAAGTAAATCATGCAAATCGAAACATAAGAAAATATAATTGACAAAGGCAGCAATCAAACTCATAAATAATCTTTATTATTTAATCACCAAAGTTAATTTCATTGATTATGTTAAAAGTTTCAAACAAATCATCTAACTACTAAAACTAATATCATCTCTCAAAACCAATGCTCCTAGCATCTTGATTATACTTAACCCTACTCAGAGCCTTTGTGAAAGGATCTACAGGATTCTCTTATGATGACACTCTCTTCACCAGGATATGACCTTTTCTAACTCTATGTAGAATGTAATGGTACTTTCTGTCGATATTTCTGGATTTACCATGATCTATCGGTTCTTTGGTCAAAGAAACCGCTACTTCATTATCGTAGAAAAGTTCCATTGTCTCCTAAATGGTCAGAACTACTCTGAGATCACCGATGAAGTTCTTCATCCAAGCAGCTTCCTTTGATGTTTCACTTGATGCTATGTACTATGATTCCCAGTTAGACTCGTCCGTCGTGTCCTGATTGGAACTTTTACAAGTAATGACTCCATTATTTAATAGGAACACACATCCAGATTAAGAATGAAAGTTGTCTCTATTTGTTTGAAAGGTGGCATCACTATACCCACTCATTCTCAACGTCTCACTGCACAAAGGACTAGAACCATGTCCTTTGACCTTCTCAGGTACTTCAAAATGTTTTTAATTGCTATCCATTGATCTATGCCAGGATCTCCCTGAAATCGACTAACCATGCTTGAAGTAAGAGACACATCAGGGCGAGTGCACGTCATAGTGGACATCATCGATCCTATAGCCGAGGCATGTGGGACTCGACTCATTTCTGCTACCTCTTCATCTATAGTAAGGATTTGAATCTTACTCAACTTGGCATTTCTTTGAATAGGTAGCTCTAATTTCTTCGAATTTTCCTGTAACGCTCCGATCCTCAAGTATTAATTAATTAAGAATTTCTGGACGAAGCTTTACTCGACGAGTTGGTCGACCTAATCGTCGAGTAGCAGCGGGGTGAGAACACGTGTTTAGTGACCTACTCGGCGAGTCCACTATTGGGAATCGACGAGTAGGAGCTGGTAGTTGAAACCCTAAATCTCGGGGTTTTCACCCCTATTTAAAGGAGCCTCAGCCTCCTTTGGGCCTCCTTACTGTCTTTGATAACCCTTAAAACCCTAATTCGTGTGTGTGTGCCTTGGTGTGGGTTTGAAGCTTGGAAAAGAGGATCTTGGAGGAAGGAAGCTAAGAGTGCAAAGGAAATTGAAGCAAGAAAGGAGTGGGAAGCGGGTTTTGCCTCAGCAAGCATCGTTTGAAGGTATCAAAGTGCCATTCTTACTTCCTTTTCTTCCCTTTTTGTTGAGTTCTAGGGCTTTTTATGAATTTTCAAGTTGGGATGTTGAGCTATGGGCTAGATCTGAAGTTGTAACTTCAGATCTGGACCCTCCTTGGATGCTAGAGTCATAAAGTGGCTGTATTGGTTGTGGTTGAAGTCCCTCTTGGACTAGAAACTCCATTAAGAACTTAAAATAGACATTTGGAGCCTTTATAACCATGCATGCACGTAAAGTTTGCAACTTTACGTGGTAACTATGCCCTAGAAGCTTGGATGTGTGATTTGGAGCCGATGCATGGCTGAAAACAAGTCTGTATGGAAAGAGGACTGGATGGATTCGGCGAGTCCCAAGAATGAACTCGGCGAGTCACATGAAGATGGTCATTGAACTCGGCGAGTTGGATGAACAACTCGACGAGTCCGATGAAGATCACCATTAAACTCGACGAGTTGAAGAGCAACTCGGCCAGTCGGATGGCTTTTCCCTAGGATATACATGCGTGTGTACCCGTCGAGTGGCAAGGAGGACACTCGACGGGTGGCCTTAAGGATTGATCAGGATTCGAAGGAACTCGACGAGTCACTCTGATGAGTCGGTGAGTTGGAATGTGTTCCATGGACTCGGCGAGTGGCCGAGTGTACTTGGTGAGTTGAGGTCAACATGGACTGTTGACCTTGACTAAGGATTTTGACCTTGATCAGGAATCACTAAGAGGTTATGGGGTGTCTCATAAGAGTAAGAACTTATGAGTATATTGTGCTATGGTTATAGGTGGTGGAGCCGGTGTCAAGTGATCTGATAGTCGGAGTTTGCATTTCGAATCGACATCTGCCAGGTGAGTTATCCTCACTATATCGATAGGGTGTACAGCACTAAGGCCGGCCCTTTATGATTTACATCATGGTTTAGAATGGTTGCTTTGTTATTGCCATGTTAGATTTCATCCTGTTTTAGGATGGGTGTTATGTGATTACTATGTTAGAATTCATCCTATTTACGATGGCTGTTATGCTAGAGATTGGAAGATATGGAATGAACCATGTCTAACAGGGTCTGATGGAATACACACAGAAAGATATAGGAAGAGAATCTCTAATCATCATGGAATGAACCATGTCTAACAGGGTCTGATTACGCCTCTTGGCACACAATTCAGTTGTGGTGTCCTAGGAGGAGTCGAATATAAAACTATTACACATTCGTTAAGATAGTCGTGGAACTCGATAGTAAGATACTCTATGCCTCTATTAGATCAGAGCATATTTATCTTGCTATTTAATTGATTCTTGACGTCATTTTTAAAATTTTGAACTTTTAAAAGGTTTCTGATTTATGCTTCATTAAATAGATATACCCATATCTACTATAATAATTTATAAATGTCACATTAAATCGTTTAGCACCCCTTGTGGTGGATGTGAAGGTTCCACACACATTTTTCTATCTGATATCTATCAAACCTTTGCCTGTTTCACATTTGTGTGTGTGAGATCCATCAAACCTTTATCATCTGGCCTGAATTCAGATAATTCCAACACTCCATCATTTTGGATTTGGGTGATCAGTTTCTTGTTAATGTGCCCAACACGACAATGCCACAAGCATGCCTTGTCTAAACCATTAGACGAATCAATATGGAAGAGACTATTACCTAAGTTATCAACACAAATCATAGTTTCATACACATCATTAGAAGTTAAAGCTTAAAAATACAAAAATACCAAATTTATAAACCAAAAATCGCTCCATTCACATTATTAAACAAATATCAAAAACGTTGTCTACATACTGAATGAAAAGAAATAATGTTTCGTGTCATTTCTAACTAATAGCAGCAGTCAACAAAATCTAATCTAACATCACCATTAACCTCAATACCATAAGTTCCAATCTTGGTAAGAGGAAAAGATCGCTTATTGCCCATGATCAGATTCATCCTTCCATGCTCCACCTCCTCACTTTATCTTAGCCCCTACAAATTAGAGCAAATGTGAAAACCACATCCTGTATAAGGACCCAAAATGAGTAGGTTTGTGAGGCTTTTTATTTGAATAGTGTTAAAGATAGGTTTTATAAGTTACAAAATTCATGTGGTGGAAAATAACCTAACTCTTAAGTTCACATGTAACCTAATTAGATCTATGTTTTCAATATTGGATGCTATAATCTCTGAACATGAAAGAACCCTATACAAACCCTAGGATTTTAAAAAATCATAAAAGAGTTAGGTTTTACATACCTCTTGATTATTCTTGTATATAATCAATGAAAAACCTTCTTCAAAAGCTCTTGGAACCAAGCACCACAAATCTTGTGCCTCTAATGGTTCACACCCAAACCCAAGTAACAAAGAAAACTTGAGGATAGTATAGAGGGAATGGAATTTCCGGCTATCCTTTTAGGAGTATCAATGGCCAAGAATAGGTAGCTAAAGCACCCTATTAATAGCTGATAGGAAAACCGTAGAAACCCTAATTTGAAATAAAATAAAATTTTTTCAAATATGGAATTATCTATTTTCCTAATTATCTGTTTTATCTATATTGAATAATCTAGAATCCCTAACGGAGCCTTCAAATTTTTTGCCAACCCTAGGATCCTTCTAGAATTCCTCTCGTGTCTAATTATTGAACACTTAAAGTTTTCGTCCTTACACATTAATTAATCTAGTTAATCCGAAAATTAATTCTAATTAACTTCTGATAAACTCTTATTTAAATAATAATTTTTCTAATTAATATATTAATCTCTTAATATAGTAATAAATTATTTATTGCTAGTTATTAATCTTACAAAAGATTAATAAACCAACCTCTCATTCTCTCCAAAAGTCATTCTAGTCAATTGCTATGTTTGATGACAACCCGAAAAGACTTTGCTTTTAACTCAAGTATATACTAATGTAGTTAATGGCTTAGACATCTAATCCAATAGTCTCCTAGTTGGATAAGTCTACAGTTACAATTGGAAGTATAACTTTTAAATCAAATAGCAAAGGGTGCTTCCTAAAGCAACTCCAGAGATATGATCAGACATTGGTCTTACGATAACAGATCAAATATTACTTCGTTCTACAACATATCATATGGACACGAGACATGGATTAGAATCAATCTGATTGTCCAAAATTCTATTTTCTGATTTCCTGATTTGTAACGAGCTCATAAGACTTACTTATTGAACACATCAATTTACTACTGGTTCGGCCCAACACTATAAGTCAACACAATATCACCGATGGTGCCAAAGATATCGCTTTTTCCTGTTAGGGAAAAGGGAAAAGAAATGAATGAACTTTGACTTATATTCTTGTTGCGATACGATCCCAGTTGATTGAAGTTCTATGCGTCTTCTTGACATTTGAATGTTCGGATCTCTGACGCTACATGTCGGGTGCCATTGACAACAACATATGCAAAACCAAATCATCATCAAAATCATTATCATGGGATGAAGAGGAAGAAATTAAAGCCATTTTTTTCCATATTGAAAGAGTGTTTGTATGATGAAAAAATATGTTTAAGTGTAATTGTATTTACAAGTAAATGGATTAAGTTTACATTTAATTATTTTTTTAATTTTGCCAATGTACACAAAACAAATGGTCAAAATTTCATTAACCAATCCAATTGCTAGTGATCGTTCGTAGCCGAGGCCAATTAACATGAAACCTACGCCCCTTAGGGGTGGTGTTTACATGTGGCTTTCTTTGCCACGTTTGATTTCACGTCCCCATACCGGATGGCCTAACAAGCTCCGTACAAAGATTTATACATGTACAACATATGATCTGCTGACACTCACAAATTTTGTTCCTTTTATCTCTGGCAACAAATTATGTTTCCCTCTAGCGTCTGACATCTAACTTACTGAATATTGACTATTATAAGCTTTTTTTTGTAAGGTGCAATAGATCACAAACGGTCACAAAATTAAACTTTGTGGAGCCTAAGTGTGTACTAATTTGACAATTTACTTAACACATTGTTAGGCTTAAGGATCAAATAACACACAAACACACATGATAAAGATGAAAAGAAAAATAAAAAGAAAACAAAGAATTAACGTGGCTCATACGATCAGAGTCATCGGCTAATCCACAAACGAACCGGGGATCAGAGATTTTATTAACGTATGTAGCCGCCAAACACATGCTCTCTGCTTTAAGTTACAATCGTATATGGAGATCTATTCACAATTTGACCTAAAAGTTGCTAGTGGTTAATGGGAAGATTAGGCTCCAAAATTCCACACACATAAAATATCCAATATACTCCAAGGCTTTTTCTTCAGCCCGAAAACCAGCTAATGTTATTACTATTTTTTAATTCGTGAAAGTGATGCCACACCTTAAATGAGGTTTCACCACCAAAGTAGGATCTTGGCAGATATAGATTCTTTGTCAACAAATCTTTACATTATTACATAGTGTCCTCAGGTTACCATGTCTTCAATTTGGAAGCAACCATTCACCAAATTTCATTTATTTATGTTATCACTCGTGCGTTGTGTATATATCGATATTTATTGCTAAATTAATGCAGATGCTGCCAGAGTATTTGTATATTAATCAATTCAGCAAATCAGAACCCAGATCAAGCATTGTCAGAAGCAAGATACATGTCATACAATATATATTAAGGCATGTGAATATTGAGGTAGGAAATAGAATATTGGAAATGAGCTGTGGATATGGAAAGGAGGGAGACAATACACAGAAGTAGGTGACCAGTTAAACTTAATTCAGGGTCACATTATGATTTATAACCAAAACTCCAACTATATATACACCAAGTTACAAGAAAGACAACAAACGATAAATCAATTTCTCAGCTTCTAGATCTTACAAAACAGATGGCCAATATTTCTTCAAATAATAAACCGCATTACCATGCCCGATCCAAAAGCTTACCTTCTACATCACACCAACAATCCATATTCAATAAGTTGTACAGATTTCAGGATTCTCAAGAAACCACCACATCTTGTTCATCATCATCATCCTCAGCATTGATAGGCAATAAACTAAATTGCCTAAATGATATGTATGAATCTGTTCAGCCATTCCTTACATTGCCATCCACTCAACAATCTTTAGCCCAAGGATGCTACAAAGAACAACTCAATAAGTTTTTAGATGAACTTGTTGGGTTTTTGGATCTGTGTAGCACCACCAAGGATGCTTTGTCCATATCCATGGATTGTGCCAAAGAACTCCAATCGGTTATTCGCCGAAAAACAGGTACTAATCATGGGTTAACCTCTTCAATCGAGGACTATCTATCCCAGAGGAGAAAAGTGAAGAAGGTTGTATGTAAAACATTGTCAGTTCTGCAGAAGCAAGGGGCATCATCAGTCAAGGGAAGCCACATCCATATAACACAATCAAGAATCAATATATTGGAAGAAATGAGATTAAACACTTTGGCAGTGTTTGAATCCTTGTTGACCTTCATTCTTGCATCAAACACACACTCAAGGCCAAAAGGTTGGTCTTTGGTTTCCAAAATGATAGGCAGCAAGCGTGTGCAGTGTTATGAGACACTCGAAGAAAATAAACTGAAGAAGGTGGATGATGAACTACATGCTGTAATCAGCTACAAGAAAACCAACTCAGACAGCTCAGTTGTAGAGAATATAAAAGTAGGCTTAGCAGAAATGGAATTTAGCCTCCTAGATATCAGTGACCAATTAGAATGCCTTTGCAGATACTTGATCAAAACTAGAGTGTCAATTCTAAATATCCTCAGCTGTTAGCAAAAAGTCAAGAATGCATATTGTAGTGATGTACAGAAATTTTTATTGAGTATAGTTTTTGTAAACATTGAAATAATTTTTGTATAAAGTTATAAACCAAAAACAACATTTTTGAGGTGATTAATAACTGTTTACTTTTTGTATAATTTAGATTATTAGACAGCACACTGAAGTTGAGTAATAAATATTTAATTACTTTTTGTATCGTTAGACATATCTCCTATCACGCCTCTATTTTCATTTTCGTATTATTAAAACATTTCAATACTAATCTACTTGAAAAATGGTTGTTTGTGAAAAGCTATGTACCCGTTAAAAACACTCTAAGTTCGGTTTTCCAATACGGAGCTGGTGCTTTTTCTTTCTCCAGTGATGGTGTGGACTACATATTAATTATAAGGAATGGGGGAGGGATTATTGGAAGTTTTAATTGCCGAAGGAGGGATTGCCAAATAGTGGAAATAGTCCAAGAGGAGGCTTATCAATTGGGCATCATGGACGAATTCGGGAATTCCAGTCGAATATTAATGGTGATCAAGGAAGTGTTGATTTTAGGTTTAGGGCGTCACATGGGATGATTTCGGAGTTAAGAAGGATAAGGTTGGGGTGAAATCGTAGGGTCATGTGCTCTCTTCAATTGAAAATCCTGAAAATAGGGTTGGGTGGGCACTAGATCATACATTCAATGAAACAAGTTAATGTCTCCAATTGAGAAATGTAGTTAAAAAATGTAGGACACAGAATTGTGAGAAATGAGCTGTGGATTTGGCACTTGAATCTACCCTTTGGCCTTTACCAAAAAACTTTTTATTCGACAATGAAACAAGCTAACGTCATTTTTTCTTTGAAAGTGATGCAATACATTAAGTTAGGTTTCAGCACAAAAGAAGAATCACAGCAGATCTAGATTCTCTTTAAGAGCATCTAAACATGGAGAGTGCCCTCAATTTCCAATGCCTCCCAACCCTACAATCAACCAAAGGTTATTTATTCATGTTATCACTCGTGCATTGGGTATATATAATTTTTTTTACGCAATGCCACTTGTGACTTGTATCAAAGTATTATATCTAAATTAATTCAGCAAATCAAAACTCAGATCATGCGATGCAAAAAAAAATTAATTTCATTCGTTTTAATATTAATTAAGGCATGTGAAGGCTGGAGTTTAGGGAATAGAATAATGAAAAATGAGCTGTAATTATGTAAGGAAGTGAAACAATGCATACGTGGCCAGCAATCACATTTAATTCAAGATTACACTAATATTGAACACCAAAATTAATGGAACTATTTATTCCGTGTTTGTAATTGTAATCAGTTGAAAAGTTTATTACTGTTATGATCGATACTAGCCAAACATGGTCCACATAAAACAACAATGAGATTCTATTCTCTAAAACCAATTTGTGATGGAAAAAAGATTACCCATTGCCTTATATGTTAACATGTATTTTTTCTTCTTGTCGATGTGGGATTGGGTTTGGAGCCCAACAATCCTCCCCTCAAACCCAAGTTCCGCCATTGGCCTTCCCTTCAACGACTGCTCATTAGATCCAATCCTTTTTCATACCGTCGATACTCTCGGGGCACACTTACTTGACCTGGGGCCGTCATGAAGACTTTCGATACAAGACTTCAGGATCAAGTTCGTTGAACTAGGAATTACTATGTATTACACCACTGCGCGCCGACCACATCATTTAGGCTACAACCGTAGCTCTGATACCATTTGTTAGGTTCACAACTACCCCAAACTTGCTTAACATAGAAGAACAACGAAGTTCCATTTTTTAAAACCAATTGGTGATCGAAATGATTACCCATTGCCTTATAAGCCAACTTCCAATTTTTCTTTTTGCCGATATACGACTGGGTTTACACTCCAACATTTATTACCAAACATAAAACCCCATTTCATGTCTGTGTTAACCTAATAATATTTTGGGCTTTATTTTGTATTGGGTTTTAGGATTGGGCCTTTTCGCTAGGAAACCCTAATTAGTTTGTCTATATATTATGTCTTTCCTTTTCATTGTATTTGTACTTCTCTTTGATAATAATATGAAACCCTAGCCGTTATATGTATTTCATTTGTTAGTTTACATAGTATCAGAGCTCGGTTGATTATCTGTAGTTTTTCATTTTGTTTTGTTTTTTGGGCGAGTACTGTTCATCGGGGGGGGGGGGGGGGGGGGGGGGAGGGGGGGGGAGTACTGTTCATCGACACTGTTCATCGCGTGGTTACTGTTCATCGGAGTTACTGTTCACCGATTACTATTCATCGCGCGGTTACTGTTCATCGATACTGTTCACCGTCGAGTACTGTTCACGGTTACTATTCATCAGCACTATTCACGTGTACTGTTCATTGTCACCATTTGCAATTTTAGGATATGCCTTTTTTGCTCGTTTCTGTATTTTTGGTTTGGTTTGATTTGTTCGTTTGTCGGTTTTGAGGGTTTCGTTTTCGTCTAGCTTTGTTGATTTCGAGATCTTGATCATTTTTTGCTATTACTCGTATTTACTGTTTGACTGATATTGAAATATGGCCCCAAGAGATGATTCTCTTCAATCCATTAGTATTCAACTTGATGGCAAAAACTATGCCTATTGGAGTTATGTTATGAAAAATTTCTTGCGGGGCAAGACTATGTGGGGGATTGTTACAGGTGACAAGAAGAAACCAACAGACGAGAAGGCCGCTAATTATGAAACCTTACTGGATTCATGGGAGACTGATAACTCCAAGATCATTGCTTGGATTAATAATTCTGTCGTCCAGTCTATTGGTACTCAGTTGTCGAAGTATGACACGACAAAAGAGGTTTGGGATCACTTGGCTAGGTTGTATACTGAGTCTAACTTTGCAAAGCAGTATTAGTTAGAGTTTGATATTCGAGCCCTCCAACAGAACAATCTTAGTGTTCAGGAATTTTATGCAGCTATGTCGGATTTGTGGGATCAGTTAGCTCTTACAGAACCTGATGTGTTGAAGGCTTTTAAGCCTTATATTGATAGAAGCGAAGAGCAACGTTTGGTTCAGTTCTTGATGGCATTACGTTCAGATTTTGAAGGTCTGCATGGATCAATCTTGCATCGTACACCTCTTCCCACTGTTGATTCGGTTGTTCACGAGTTGATTGCTGAAGAAACTCGTATCAAGTCCCATGCTGACAAAGCTCCCAAGACAGCCACTCCTGCTGTCTTTGCAGTTTCACAACGACCCCAATCTTCAAACCAACATCGTCCCAGAGTTGCATTTGATGAGTGTGCTTTCTGTGAGAAGAAAAACCATTGGAAGGCAAATTGTCCTTTACTGACAAGCAAGGGAAATCAACAGCAACAACAAACAAGATCACCAGCATACTCTCAGTCTTCACAGCAGAACAAGTCTTCTGGACAATCACGTCCCTCTTTTTCATCTTTTAGGCCAGCACAGTACGCTGCTGCTACACCTTCAGTTGAGAATGAAACAGATTTCACACCACCATCAGCCTTGGATCCACAGATTGTTGAGCAGTTCAGACAGTTCTTAGCTACCAATCCAACTGCCATGCCAGCTTCCATCTCTCATTCAGGTCTGTCTTCATCCAACACGTTAGGTATTCCTTCATCCTTGTGGATATTGGATTTTGGTGCATCTCATCACATGTCACCACATTTTTCATCTTTTGCTTCATTATCTTCTCGTACACCTGTCTCTGTTATGTCTGCTAGTGCTATACCCATGTCAGTAGAGGGTGTTGGTTCTATTGTCACTCCTTATACATCTTTAACAGATGTGTATTACATTCCTATACTTGCTTTGAATCTTGCATCGGTCAGTCAGTTGTGTAAATCTGGATGTTGGGTCTTCTTTTCTGATTAATTCTGCTGTGTACAGGACATTCGGTCTCGGAGGGTGATTGGGATAGGCCGTAGACTTGGGGAGCTTTATGTCTTGGAGCAGCTACATGTTGCTGATGTTGCTGCATCTAGTGTCGATTTGTCGTCTTTTCGTTTAGACCCTTCATCGTCTCCTTTTTTATCTTTGGCATTCTCGTTTGGGACATGTTTCAACGTCTCGTTTATAGTTTTGGTTTCCACTGGTGTGTTAGGCTCTTTGAAATTTGATGATATTTCTGATTGTTGTGGTTGTAAACTGGGAAAATTTTCTGCTTTACCGTTTAATAAAAGTGTCACTCGTTCTATTGCTCCCTTTGATATTGTGCATTCTGATGTGTGGGGTCCCTCTCCGATAACCTCTAAGTCAGGAGCTAACTATTATGTTTCATTCATTGATGATTACACTCGTTATACGTGGGTTTATTTTATGAAGCGCGGGTCTGACTTTTTCACCATATATAGTGAATTCAGAGCTCTTGTCAAGACTCAACACTCTGCTGTCATAAAATATTTTCGGTGTGATCTGGGAGGAGAATTTACCTCCAATGATTTTAAACAATTATTGGCATCTGATGGCACTATACATCAATCATCTTGTACAGACACTCCTCAACAGAATGGTGTTGCAGAAAGAAAACATTGACATCTCCTAGAAACTGCTAGATCCTTACTACTCTCTGCTCAAGTTCCCAATATGTTTTGGGGAGAAGCTGCTCATACTGCTACTTATGTTATTAATCGCATTCCTACTGCGTACACTTCGGGTAAGTCTCCTTATGAAATGTTGTTTGGACAACTCCCAGATTATTCTTCATTACGAGTGTTTGGGTGTACATGTTTTGTCTTGAAGCCTCATGTAGAGAGAGATAAGTTGTCTTCAAAATCAGCTCTTTGTGTTTTTCTGGGATATGGTATTGGTCAGAAAGGTTATCGGTGCTATGATCCTTCCAATCAGAAACTGTATGTATCTCGCAATGTCACCTTTTTGGAGCATATTCCATTCTATAACATTCCTGTTCAGTCACATGATGCAACCCGAGAGGAGCTCTATACTATTGATCCATTTAGCATTGACATTGATGATCCACCACATGTCACTGATCCACCACTTGCTGCTGATTCACCACATGTGGCTGATCCAGCACCTATCGTTGATCCTCTGCCTACAAATCATCAAGACCCCCCTCCATCGAGACCTTATCGTTATAAGAAGTCCACAAAGCTTCCTGACTTTGTCTATTCCTCTTACTCACCGGCTTTTGCCTCTTTTATTGCTAATGTACATCGTCTCTCTGAGCCAACATCCTATATAGAGGCCATTTCTGATCCACTTTGGCAGACCGCTATGGCTGAGGAACTTGCGGCTCTTTATCAGACTCATACATGGGTTCTGGTTCCGCTTCCACCTGGAAAACACACAATTGGTTGTTGTTGGGTTTATAAAATCAAAACAAAGTCTGATGGATCCGTTGAGCGTTATAAAGCCAGACTTGTTGCGAAAGGTTATGCGCAAAAGTATGGTATGGATTATGAGGAGACGTTTGCTCCTGTTGCAAAAATGACGACTGTTCGCACCTTGATTGCAGTTTCTTCCATTCGTCAATGGAAGATTTATCAAATGGATGTCAAGAATGCTTTCTTGAATGGCAATCTTCATGAAGAAGTATACATGTCACCTCCCCCTGGTATTGCTCACCGACCAGGTGAAGTTTGTCGACTTCGGAAGGCTCTATATGGCCTCAAACAAGCCCCTCATGCTTGGTTTGAGAAATTTTATACGGTGATTACTTCTCTTGGTTTTCAACCAAGTAACCATGATTCGGCTCTATTTATTCGATGTACGAATGCAGGGCGGATTATTCTTTCCTTGTATGTCGATGACATGATTATTACTGGTGATGATCATGATGGTATAGAGTCTTTAAAGCGTGATTTGGCTCACCGTTTTGCTATGAAAGACTTGGGATTACTTCGTTATTTCTTGGGGATTGAAGTTGCTTAATCTCCAAAGGGTTATCTTTTATCTCAAACGAAGTATATTTCAGATTTGTTTGAACGTGCACGACTCACGGATAATCGAACAGTTGATACGCCTATAGAGAGTAATGCAAAGTACTCTCCAACTGATGGTGTCCCATTATCAGATCTAAGTCTTTATCGTACCATTGTTGGGAGTTTGGTTTACCTGACTGTCACTAGACCGGATATTGCTCATGCAGTTCATGTGGTTAGCCAGTTTGTCACTGCTCCTACTACTGTTCATTGAGGAGCTGTTCTTCGTATTTTGAGATATTTACATGGTACTCAGTTCCGCACTCTTATGTTTCCTTCTTCATCCTCTCTTGAGTTGCGTGCCTATAGTGATGCAAATTGGGATAGTGATATTTATGATCGGAAGTCCACTATTGGGTATTGTGTTTTTCTTGGAGATTCATTGATATCATGGAAAAGCAAGAAACAAGATGTTGTTTCTCGATCTTCTACAGAATCTGAGTATCGACCCATGGCTATCGCCACTTGTGAGATTGTTTGGTTGAGATGGCTTCTTGCAGATATAGGCGTTCACATCTCTCAGCCTACCCCTTTGTATTGTGATAACGAGAGTGCGATAATGATTGCCAAGAATTCAGTGTTTCATGAGCGCACAAAGCACATTGAGATTGACTGTCATTTCACATGTCATCATCTCCAGAAGGGCACTATCTCCCTTCCTTATGTTCCTTCCTCTTTGCAGATTGCTGATATTCTTACGAAGCCGTTGACTGCTCCTCGATTCCATTTTCTGTCTAACAAACTCTCAATGCTTATTGCTGTTGCATTGTGAGTTTGAAGGGGGATGTTAACCTAATAATATTTTGGGCATTATTTTGTATTGGGTTTTATGATTGGGCCTTTTCGCTAGGAAACCCTAATTAGTTTGTCTATATATTATGTCTTTCCTTTTCATTGTATTTGTACTTCTCTTTGATAATAATATGAAACCCTAGCCGTTATATGTATTTCATTTGTTAGTTTACAGTCTAGTCCGTCAGCTAACCATCTACATAAGACCTGGAATCTGTATTCATTGAGTTGTATATATTCCAAGCTTCTCAAGAACCCACCACATCTTGTTCATCATCGTCATCATCATCATCATCATCATCATCATCATCATTCGTTGGCGATAATCTAAACCGTCTGAATGATATGTAGAAATCCATCGAGCCCTTATTCTCATTTCTATTGACTAAACAAGATTTTAGATGAAATTGTTGGCCTTTTGGAACTATGTAACACCACTATGGATGCCTTCCTAATATCGGTGGATTATGCCAAAGAAGTCAAGTCAGTTATTCAACACAAAAAAGGCAATAATCATGGGCTGACATCCTCTTTCAAGGTCCATCTATCACACGGCTGAAAAATGAAGAAGGTTGTTTGTAAAGCATTGTCAAGTTTTCAAAAGCATTAGTTCTTTTCAGTCAAGGAAGGCCAGAGAACAAAATCAAACATCAATATGTTGAATGAAATGAGAGTAAACACAATGGAAGTGTTTGAGTCCTTGTTGACTTTCATTCTTGGATCAAATACGTGGTCAAAGACAAAAGGCTAATCTTTGATGTCGAAGATGATACGGGGGAGCATGCACATTTTCATCAATGACTAGAAGAAACTGAAGTTAATAAGGTGGATCATGAGCTACATGCCATGATCACCTACCAGAAAAAAAAAACCAGATAGCATAATTTTAGACCAAATATAAGAAGGCTTAGCATAAATGAAATTTAGACTCCTAGATCTAAGTGAACAAGTAGAATGCCTATTCAGACACTTGATCAAAAGAAGTGTGTCAATTCTAAATATCCTTAAGTATTTGAAAAAAAAATCAATAACTCCTTTATTTAGTGATGTACATGACGTTTTAATGGTTATGGTTTTGTTACGATTGAAATACCTTTTGATTGAACGACTCTTATTGATTTTAGGGTTCAAATAATATGACCAAATTTGGAAATTTCCAACATGTAAATAATGAATTGTTATCTTCAAATCAAAAGCCTAAAACCCATTGATTTCTCCTAGATTCTTCCTTTGATTGTGGTTTCACACAATAATCTCATTTTAGTCACCCGCATTCAATTCTAAAAAAAAAATTGGTAAAATGATAGGAAAATATAAACAAAATTATCATTTAAACTTAATAGTCAATAAAAATCAAAGAACATCAACTTTTGACAACATTAAAAATGGATTAGTAGCCAACTTTAAATCTTCATATCATTTTCATAGGAGCTCTAAATAAGCTAATAATTTTTGCTATAGCTTCTAGGAAGATTGAGATTGTTACATGTTAAGGTCAAGAATCAAATAATTTGGATGAGTATTGTTTTTGTTACGTAAACATGTGCAATTAAATACTTTTTTATTTCAGACTTAGAAAATATCCATTCCAACTTTGTGGAGTGTTTTTTCTCAACTTTGGACATTTACAGCCTTCTGATATAAACTAGGATTTGGTTGATTCTTTTTTTTATATAGATTTCTTATTGTCTCATCTACACCGTACACATTTATCTTACAATTTTCATGTAACTAAATATGAGTTCCATAGTTCTAAAGTAAGATTTTTGTTAGGGTTTTTCAATAATGGATATCCGAAAATTTTGTATACTGATTTTTGATATCTGAAACCATATCCAAACTTGTGATCAAAGCATAACAATAGACAACAAAGTCATCAACACCATCAGCAAGGGTCAACACTAGTGTGTAACACAACATTTGTCTCAAAGTGTTAAATGTTGTTTGGTGCTCAGAACCCCGCTAATACATGAGACTTTTATTCCTCAAATGTGTAAGAGGAACTATAATCTTCGAAAATACCTGAATGAATCTCCTGTAGTAACTAGCCAACCTAAGGAAACACTAGATATCATATGGAGACCTCGGAACCTCCCATTGCATGACTGCCTTGATCTTATTTGGATCAACCAAGATACCATCTTGGTTGACGATATATCCAAAGAAATGAACCTCTCGCATCCAAAATTCACATGGAGAATTTGGCATAAAGCATCTCCCTCTTTAGATTCTCAAGAAGCTCCCACAAGTGCACCGCATGTTGCTCCTTCGTCTTAGAGTTAACAAATATATAATCAATAAACACAATCATAGGCTGGTCAAACATTAATCTACACACTAGATTCATCAGATCCATGAACGATTCCGATACATTGGTGAGCCCAAATGGCATCATGATGAACTCGTACCGACCATAGCGAGTTCGGAATACCGTCTTCTGAACATCATCAACTCTAACTCTCATCTGATGGTACCCCGACCTCAAACCAATCTTGCAAAACCAAGATGCGCCCTGAAGTTGATCAAAAAAATTGTCAATACTTGACAGTGGATAACGGTTCTACACTGTGAGCTAACTAACCTCCCGGTAGTCAATGCACATCCCGTGTAAACCATCCTTCTTGATAAACAAGATAGGTACTCCCCATGATGAATTGTTCAATTGAATAAAATCATTGTCTAGTAGGTCCTAAAGTACTTGCATCTCAGGAGGTACAAGACGAGAAGGTGCCACGCCTGGAATTAAGTAGGACTTGTCGATACATTCAAAAAGTAATCATATTTTTATTCATAATTTATCCCTACTAATCAATCAAATTTGAAATTTCATGGGATTGTTTAACGGATTTTTTTGTTGAAAATCATAAAATTTTAACTAGAAATACTTCTACACTTTATCATTTTTTTCACATTTTCAATTCCTATCATCAAATGATATGTATTGAACTTTATTAGTCGAATTATCATATGATACGAATCATTGCATACTTTTTAGAACACAAGCATCGAGATTCACATTAATCTAATTGGTTAGCTTAATATATGTGTTTAATTTATTCTCTATCTGTGCATATGAAACATAATATTTATTTCTTCCCCTATAAAAACATTTTACTTTGATTTATAATTTACCTCTTACTCTCTAACGTCTCTGTCAATGTTTTGTTTTTTTTTGTTCACAATAAAAACAAAGGTTATCTTATTTCTCTTCGATTATGCTCAAAAGTGTAATTTCTTTACCTTCCGTGCATATTGAATATTAAAACATTCATATGTGATAAATTTTAAAATTATGACTAAGTCTTTGTATGTATAAGTGTATATGGTTATATTTCAATTTGAATATTCAATCCCAAACACACTCTAGAATTAGTGTATGCTTGTGTTTATAACAATTCATGTTAAACAATTTTAATAGCATCCTACTTGGTTTTCGTTTGTATGTTATTGTATACATGTTTGTATGCAGTTAACTAAATATGTTATGTGTTTGGAAGTAAAATCGTTTTCAACAACATCCTATTTTGTTGAAGTGACTCAATATATTTAGTGTTTCTTTACATTTATAAACAATTCTATAACAATTTCTAGCTTTGATCTTAACAGGGAAATTTATGCATAAAACTTACTATGTAAACAATAAATTTTTTTTGAAAACATTATTGTGTATTATATTATGTATATATTAGTTAACAACAATATATTGGTACATGTGAGGCATCCAAGGAAGCTACCTATATATCATAAACTTCTTAGGTGAACTTGGAGTTGTTGTGAGTAACAAAGATTCATTAGAGATATTATGTCATAACAAAGGTGCAATTGCTCTGACTAAAGAACCTAGGGATCATGGAAGGTCAATACATATAAAGAGTAAATTTCACTACATTCAAGACATAGTTTAGGATAAAGATCTAGTTGTAAAGCGAGTATCATCAAAGGAGAATTCAACTGATCTATTCACAAAAAGGATGACCAAGGAAAGGCATAGTGTGCATGCTAGGAGCGTAGGCATGAGAGATAATGTTAACTTTATTAGTTAGTCAATTGTTTTAAAACATTTTTATCAATGAATAAATTTTGTTATTGTTATGGTGATTAAATAATGGAGAATTACTTGTTTTCAAGTGTGTTACCATTTACAATTAATTTATTTTTTTGTTTCGTTTTTTGCATGTTTAAATCCCCACTTCCCTAGTATTAATTTACTAAAAGTTCCATAATCGTTCATACTCTTGGGAGTTAGTATTGAGTTAAGATTGTCGTGAGGTATTAGTAGATTGTCTATAGTGATTAGACATAACATGGAGATTGCAACTAATGTTCATGAGTATTTAAATAAAGATTTAAATACTAGATACAACCTATACTAAAAGAGATTCCTTCATCGATTTAATCATGAGTGATTCTGAGATGGTAATATATTTTATTCTTAAAATGGAGAGGAATTGAGTTCTTTACTTAAAAATTGGTTATGTATTAGTCTTAATCTCACGCTATCCGTAAATAGTGTTCATAAGGAATAAGTATATACATGATTTGACGATTAAACAAAAACTATGAAGTCAAAGTTTGTTTACTCCTTTTGCGTTAAAGGGAAAAGCGATATTGTCAGTCCCTCGATTATTTGATGTTTATATTTATGTGCTAAGTCTAGCCCACACAGAATTGTTGTGTTCAATTAGTAGTATGGTTTGATCATCACAAATCAGAAATCGAAAACATACTGTTGAACTGTTAGGTTGATTCATAATTTACAACTCGATTCACAATGATATCTTGTAGAAATAAAAGAATACTTGATCACTTATCTAGGGGAGGATTTTTTTATTAGATCAAGGTTTGGTAGATTCTATGGAAGGCACGCTTTGTTGGTTATTGGAAGATTCTTCGACCAATAGTAGTTGATAATTTTTTCAAGTGGGACACTAATGGAAACGGGTGTCCAATATCATAACTAATTGGTATAACTTTGGGAATAATAACAAAGTCCTTTTAAGGATGCCTTCAAGAGATAAAATAACTAGAAAAGGATTTAAGAGAGTGAAATAAGTAGTTTATTAATTTATCATAGCTTGATAAATTAATTAGAAAATAGTTAAAATTAATTAGAATTAATTTGTAATTAATTAGAACTAATCAGAAAATTATTTGAAGGTACATGGAGTAAATATCAATTGTTCAATAGTTGAGAAACTAGAATATTCTGGAATCCCGTAGGGGTGGATAGTTTTAAGAATGATAGAATCCATCTAGAATTCATCCATAACTATTGATAAGGCATGGATTTGAATTAAGATTAAATTTGATTATTTAATTAGACATTATCTAAAAGTTTTCTCAGCTATAAATAGAACTTATAGGACTTCAAAATTTTCATTCCTTCTCTCCCTTGCATTCAGAGAATTCGATTATTACAGGTCCTTTCTCATCTCTCTTGATTTCTAGTGTTTAGACTTTTGCGTGTGATTCTTTAGAGGAACTCTAATATGGTGCGAGATGTTCCAATAGCATCAAGGGATTCATGGTCTACAAGATTTCTAGAAGAGAATCCGATTTTTCATGAAGGTTAGTGATTCTATCTATCTTTGTAGCATGATTTAGTAATTTTGAAAGAATTTTGCTATAATTATTAAAAGCTAGATCCTAGGTTTCATGTACACTTAGGGATATGTTTGTAACATCCTGCTTTGAGATGTTTCTTATTTTGGGATTGTGGACAGGAAATGGATCAAGTAAAGGCCTTACGCTTCAAGAAAATATGGGTTGGACCCTATTGGATGTGGATAATATTGGTTATGTTTTAAGGGAAAAGTGATGTTTCAGACTTCTTGAAGTAAGGATTTCAATTCATTACGTTTTAAGTCAAAAGTAATTAGATAAGATTGTGGGGAACTTCAATACCTTTTTGTGCATAAAAAGAATGCTGAAAACAGAGTTGAAACGAAGAAATTATGGTTGTCTGAAATTGAAGGGAATATGGCAATTTTTATTACGCATGGCATAATTTAAAGTTATGTAGGGCATAACGAGGGTTTAATGAATTACGCATGGTGGAATTTATGTTAACCAAAGCGTAATCTGGGTAGGTCAAAAACCTAAATGTTCAGCTTTGAGCCCTATTTAAGAGCTCTAACTTATGTGAAACCCTCTCATTACTAGCCTCCATCACCTAAGATGATTCCTTGAGAAACCCTAGCCACCTCTCACTTGTTTTTTAGCCTTAGCATCATTTATGAGCTTATTTCTTCATTGGAAGGTTGAGTATTGAAGAGTAAGGTGGTGGAAAAATGTATATAACAAGAGTTCAAGTACAGATCCAACAAGATTACATCACTCATTGATCATTATGAGTAAAAACTACTAACCTGCTCATTGGTTTCATAGATTTACTCATTTGTCATATTTGCCACTTTTTGGTCATTTTAGTGCCTAAAGTTTAGATCTTGAAAGTTTGTGGCCTTGTTATGGATAAAGTTGGAAACTTTATCCATCTAAACATCATATTGATTCAGATCAGGTTGGAGACTTGAACATAATATATTAAGTTAAGAAAGATGCATTTTTGGTCCCTTTGAGGCTTAAAGACAAGATATTGATTGTTTGGACCATCTTAATGGATAAAGTTGGAAACATTATCCTCTATGGAGCTATTACGTACCTAACTTGAGCTTTGAGTGAAATGTCTTAATGTATTAAGGACATCAAAATGGATTTTGGCAACTACTTGGTTACGCATGGTTGGTGTAACCTTGGATTACATAGCGCATAGCGTGACCTTGTCCTATTTTCTATGTGAAGGTTCTATGAATGATGTAGAGCTAGAGTATGTTGAATAAGGTGTCTAAGTCCATAAATATATTTGGTATGTAATTGACCCGAGAGTAGCATGGTCTATTTGGGTTGCACTTCACCGGAACAATCTGTAACGATGGACTTTTGAGAAGAGGTTATTTAAGATTTATTAATATATTATAAGTTCTAATATATTAATATGAAATCATATTAATTAATTAGTATTGATCAAGAATTAATTTGGAAATAATTTTGTTATCAAAAGAGACTAATTAAATATATGGGGATTGACTGTGTAAATCATTTATTCTTATATAGTGGGCTTGTGATCCATAGTTCTCTATGTTGGGATAAACCCATGTGGTGACCCATGGATACTCCATGGAGGTTAAAACTCATGGAGCCTAAGGAATGTAGAAAGTCATGCATATTAGGATTTGCATGGTGTAACCCTAATCATGACAAACTATATAAGAGATCCCCTAGCTCATGAAATCGGCACAAGTGAGTATTTGGAAGAGCATATTTGATTTTGTGAGTAAGAAATATTCTCTCAGGTTCTCCAAATTGATGGTTCTCATTTGTGGTTCCATTTGAGGCATTCACATGATTGATGCTAGGCTCTTAAAGCTTCAAGGTTTCAAAGCTACAAAAAAGGTATGTCATCTAACTAGAATTTTGTAGTATAGATACTCCATTGTATGCTAGCTAGGATGATGCTTTGGAAAATTGAAAGTTTGCATGTATATTAGAGAAAACATAGATCCAAAGCATCTAGGGTTGCATGTACACCATAAGAGTGTTAGAATGCTCAAAATCCATCAGTGGTATCAGAGCCTAGGATTGTTTTCTAATATACTTGATGCTCCTTGCTTTTAAATGCTTAAAAATCAATTTTTTGCCTTCTAGACAGTGGACTCACTGAGTCCACTAGGGAACTCGATGAGTCTCCTCACAAATCTAACCAACTTGGCGAGTTATTTCATGTACTCGACGAGTTGGTGCTCCTGAGTGCAAATATTCGAGTTTTTAGGCTAGAATTGAACTAGGATCATTACTCTAAACTGTTTTTAAACTTATAAACTTGTTTTTGATGTGGTAATGATCATTCTAATCCAATTTAAAAGATAATTGTCAAAGTTTCATGTTTTGTATTAGTTTATATTGTTAGGCTAATTATATGAAATTTTTTGATTTGAATTGTCTTGTTCATATGAGTTTAATTGTATCTTCTATGCATTATTTGATTATTGTATTAGTTAGATAATGTTTTAAATGTTTTTAGTGGACTCCATAACTTGTCCTCAAGTTATGGATGTTATGGAACATGAAAGGTTTTTCTATTTAAGATGTCATTAAACTCAAATGCTATGAACTTAAAGAGTTTTGATAAGTTTCAAAACTTGCTCTCAAGTTTTGGAATTTGTAAAGTCTCACTAAATGAAGTTTTAATTCCATACCTTAGAATTTTAAAAGTTAAAATTCAACCCTTATACTTTATAGTATTAAAAGTTAATATATATATATATATATATATATATATATATATATATATATATATATATATATATATAAGATCAAGTCGGTTTTAACGTTAGTAGGCCTCATTCATGAAGCCGATCTATAAGGGGGTATAAGGTTACTACCTATAAAATGGTGGTTTAATGAGTGTCCACTCTCACCCACCCTTCCTTGACTGGTGGAGGGTCGTTAGCCGAATGGGTAGGACAAAGACTATAATTCTCATTAAAAGTATAATGATAATAATAAAGTAATTAAAAATTTTAAAAATTCCCAATCTTAGTTACTTTAGGAAAATGTGATATTGATGCTAATCCATGAAATTACATTTTTCACCTTACCAAGTCGTTGATGGAGCGTGTGTGGTTAACCGGCACATTAACTTGGACTAGTAAGGGTGGCAAAGGTTAGCTTAATGTTTATCATAATGTCAATGGAGCATGTGTGGTTAACCGGCACATTGACTAGGGTGATAATATATATTGAGAGTACCAAGTACATTTGCATGGTTATTTACACCTTGTTTGTGAGCCTCGGTATCCAAGTCACTAACCTGAAGGGCATAATCGACATTTAAACATTCCATTGAAAAGTTCAATGAATCTCAAATGATCTAGAAGTTTCAATCCAGTTAAAACTTAATAAATATTTTGTTTTTCATGGTGGAAATTGGTAAATCGTTATTTACCTACCTTCAAATATTTTGCAAGTTGGATTACAACATCCCAGGGCCGGTCTAGAAGTATATGGGGCCCGGGGCGAAAAAAAAGAGCCCCTTAAAGACAAATGTAACAAAGATTCAAAAAATATCATTTATTCTTCACTATAAATGCGTTCAATTAGCAATAACAAGCAAGCCAAATTGTTTATCTTTTGAGCTAGTTTAAGTTTGAACCAACTTTAGGCCGTAAAAATCATGTGGGTAATAATTGTTTTTATTTATATACACTACATAGCTCAGAAATTTTGGGCCACTTAGAGAAGTGGGACCTGGGCGGTCGCCCGGGTTGCCCACCGTCTAGACGGGCCCTACAACATCTCTCTTCCAAATTGTAAAGTATTGTGCTGGGTCCTGGCCTTCATATTTCATTTTGGGTGTTATATTAAGGACTCTTTATCTAATCTAAACTTTGTCTTTCATTCTTTTCAGATGTCTTCCAACACTGCTTTTGGCTCAAACCCTACCAGCTCCTTCTTTCTCATAAACCTTTGTGGGAGAATCATCTTTGATGTGACTAATATCAATGATTGGATTAGGAACATTAGGATGGTCACTCGCTACGAGGATAAGGAATATGTCCTCGAAAAGGAGCTTAAGGAAATCGATGAGTCTGCTTCTACTCCTCTGGAGATTGCTGATTTCAGGGTACATGAGAAAGATGCCATCAAGGTAGCTTATATCCTACTTGCCACCATGTCTCCTGAACTCCAAAAGTCCTATGAGGACTTCTACCTTTTTAAGATGCACCAGAACCTAATGGAGAGATACCATTAGAGTGCTCGTCAAGAGTGGTATGAAATCATCTACTCCATGATTACAACAAAGATGAAGGATGGTGAACCCATCACGGGCCATTTGTAGAAAATGAAAAGGTTTGTGGACCATCTACTCAAATTAAATATGAACTTTGTTGAGGAGATGGCTATAGATATTATTTTACACTTCTTACCTCCATGTTATGATCAGTTCCGCATGACTTATCATATGAACAAGGAGGAAGTCACTCTGAGCAAAATTCAGGGCCTTTTGAGGACTGTCAAAAGTGGTCTCAAAGGTAAATCGGCTACTACTACTCCTACCACTGCCCCTATTCTGGCAATTGGACAAGGGAAAGGGAAGAAGAGGAAGGCTCCCTCAAAGAGCCGCAACGGAAAGTGTCTTGATGGATCGTCTTCAAGTGGGAAGGTTAAACCCACCCATGCATGGGAAGGTTAAACCCACAAACGGCACTGGAAGCGAAGCAGCCCCAAATACTTGCAAGATGTCAAAGATGGGAAGGTTAAACCCACCCATGCAGGTATTTATACTATTCTATCTAAAAACTCATCGAATACTAACTCTTGGGGTGCTTGAAACAGGTTGTGGATTTCACATTTGTTTCAATTTGTAGGGCCTCAAAAGAAGTAAGGATGTGGAGCATGGGAAGATGAACTTGATCATAGGGAATAGGAAGGTTTCACCTGTCACCAAGATTGGAGTTTACTCTTCATTGCTTAGGATTGGGTTAGAAATGGATTTGAATAATTGTTGCTACTTGTCTGATATGGAGAGAAATATTATTTCCTTTCATGGTTTGTACAAACAAGGTTTCACATTTTCGTTTGATAATGAAATTGGTGCAATAAATGCTTATTATATGTGTTTTTTATTTTAGATCATTACCTTGTAATGGTGTATATGAAACTGTGATGGTTGTAGATAACTTAGGAAATAATGTGTTGCCTATCGATTCTTCTAATGATTTGGATAAGGCATCCTTGTGGCATTGTCGTCTTGGACATGTCAACAAGAAGCGCGTAGGCCAAAACCAGAAGGCTTGAGTTTTGGAGTCATTCGACATAAGGTCGGATGACACTTACGAGTCTTGTTTGCTTGGAAAAATGACTAAGTCACCCTTAACTAGTTCTTGTGAAAGGGTTGAGGGTTTGTTGGATCTCATACACACCGATGTGTGTGGGCCCTTCAGAACCGCCACAAAGGATGCTAACAACTTCTATGTGACTTTTACTGATGATTTTAGTAGATATGGCTATATCTACTTAATCAAGCATAAGTCAGAAACCTTTGAGAAATTCAAAGAGTTTAAACAGGAAGTGGAGAATCAACTGGGCAGGAAGATAAAGATGCTCTAATCTGATCGAGGTGATGAGTATCTTAGTATCGAATTCCTGGACTATCTTAAGGAGTGTGGAATTATTTCACAGTTGACGCCACCTAGGACACCACAGCTTAATGGTGTGGCTGAGAGGCACAACCGAACTGTAACAACCCGAAATTTCGTTTCATTGCTTGTACCGCTTTTCGCGACTCATTTCGATCATCCAATCGCCGTTTCCAATTTCGTTTCCAATTTCCGTCAACTAATTAAGTCATTAATGTGGATTTTATTTTATGACTTAATGAGTGTCCTTATACCCTTACAACTCATTCTAACATCTCGTATTAGTGATTGGAATATTTATAGAATCAACCATATCGGGTAACGGCAACTTAATCGGGTGCGACCAAAAGCCCCGTTTAACGTCGGTATAGGGTAGAATTTCACCGTGTCCCGAACTTAGGACCTATTTATACATGTTCAAGCTATCATTTGAATCTTTTTCTCTCTCTCACTACTCTCTCTCTAACCTCTCTCCTAAATCCAAGTTTAAAGGTCCAAATCTAGAGTTTAAGGTCTCAAATCTTCAAGGTACCTTCCTATACTCATTTTGCATCATATTGGACCTTCAAATTCGAGATTTATTCATGAATTAGAGACTTGTATATGAGTTTACGGCCCAGAATGGTGCATAGGCCGTAAACCCATATTTAAAGGGTTTTAAGCCCTTAAACCCTTCCATGACACAAACAAGACTTAAATATGACTTTTAGAATATTGGTATTGGACCTAGAACACTTTAGACATGAATTTTTAATGGTTTGCATGAGTTTACAGCCAAGGCATGTGTGTGGGCCGTAAACTCCTCAATCATGGGTGTAAACTCATTTTCAATGTGTTAGAAAGCCATCCAACACCACCAAAAGCCTTGGAATAAATCATAGGATCAACCAAAAATAGTTTAAGGGCTTTAAACATAAAAAAAACTCACATATGAGAGTTTACGGCCATAGAGCATGCTCCAAGGCCGTAAACTCCTAAAAGTATGTCAATTTGTGCTCAAAAATCAATTCAAGGCTTGTAGGAATTTTTAGAATCACATGTGATTAACTTTGGGACCTTAAAACATATTATTTTCCCCATCTAAGGAGTTCACGACCATGAGGGTGTTCATGGGCCGTAAACTCCAAAACCATGCCAAAAGTCCTCTAAAAATCCATACAAGGCTTAGGAAAAATCATTAGAATCATGTGTGATTAATTTAGGACCAAAACTTAAAGGATTTGAAGTGAGGGGGAGTTTATGGCCGTAAACTCCATGTTTATAGCCGTAAACTCCAACAAATGGTCCCTATGTGTGTTATAATCCATTCCAAAACTAAAAACCCAAGTCTAACAATTATTCCCGAGTGTTATGAAGCGATTTTGCACCCAAAATCAATCTCCATGAGTTCACGGCCGTGAAATCATATGGATGAGGTGTTTAAGGCAGTAAACTCCCTAAAAAGTCTACTCTTGAAGATTAAACTCAATTCCCAAGTCCCACACTTCAATACACGTCCGTAGATGTCACCCGGGTCACTCCAAACACTTGTTTTGAAGTGTTTTCGCTCATTGGAGTGTAATATCGTATCTAATTAGAGTTTATAAATCTAATTAGATATATTTGTATATCATTTTGTATTACATAGGAACCTCACGTGTTATCAAACCTTGAATCGACACTTAGCATCTGGAACGTCACGTTTCTCAACCGGTGAGTTCATACCCCTACCCTTTTTCAACTGTTTTCATTGTTTTCAGGGGGGAATACAAGAAAAAGTACAAGGAAATCTTGTACTCCAACTTATTATTTTCAGTTCAATTGATTTCATTCTGTATGTTCTAATATCAATAACTGTGTTTATCAAATAGTTCGAATTACGAAGTTAGCTTTCAAACTAATCATAGATTTCTTGATAAAATGTTACAATCTAAATTATGTTTCATAATCTACGAATAATTCATACTAATCATCATTTAGAATGAATATGAAACTATAACTAGGAACATAATGAATATGAAACTAAAACTAGGAACAGAACGAATACGAAACTATAACTAGGAACATAACGAATAAGAAACTAAAACTAGGAACAGAACGAATATGAAACTATAACTAGGAACAGAACGAATACGAAACTTTAACTAAGAACAGAACGAATACGAAACTATAATTAGGAATACAACGAATACGAATAGTAATAGGAGTAGGATTAGGGAAACGAATACGACTACAGATACGAATACGAATACGAATACGAATAGTAATAGGAGTAGGATTAGGGAAACGAATACGACTACGAATACGAATACAAATACGAATGCGAATAAGTATATGAATATGTTTAAGAATAGGAACACGAATACGAAGATAGGTATCTAAGTACACTCCAGGGTAATACCATTAGGATATCAGAACACCTAGTTAATACAATAGGTACGAATGGAAAATCAATCATTACATCGAAATTCAATAACTAAACTTACTTTTAGGAAAGTATGGGACTTTCCTGGGGAACGTTAAATAACTAGAAAAGTGTAATAAACTAGATAACTTTATATCTTTCACAATAAGTAATATAAAATCAGGAAAGTATGGGACTTTTCTGGGATCATAGTTAAACATAACCAGAACCGTGTAACCTAACAATCAACCAACCTTTTCTTTTAAGAAAATATGGGATTTTCTTGGATAACAAACTTTTCGGTAAACCAAAGGAAACTCGTACATTTTCACAAAACAAACATCTTATGAACTCACCAGCTTTATGCTGATTTTCAAACTGCTTGTATTCTCAGGTCAACATTAGACAGGTACCTAGCGATCCTTTTGAACAAATGTAAACTTTAATATGTAATGTAATGGTTGTTTACTTTACAAACTTTTCGGTAAACCAAAGAAAACTCGTACAGAAGACTCGTCTCTACTTTTTTTCATATATACTATGTATCACAAATGTACAACTTTACTTTTGAACAAATGTAAACTTTAATATGTAATGTAATGGTTGTTTACTTTACTTACTATGTGTATTGGATTTGATACTCAACATGGAGTCCGCCCCGTAAATGTTTCCACCTTAGGTTTTCAGGGTGTGACACGAACCTTGTTAGACATGGTTCGTTCCATGATGAGTTGAGCTCCGTTACCAATCTCATTCTGGGGGTATGCCATGGAGACTGCCGCCCATATCCTTAATCGAGTCCCAACTAAAAAGGTTGCCAAAACACCTCATGAGATATGGACAGGGAAGGTTCCCTTTGCCAAAACACCTCACGACAAGATCAAACCTCTAAGTTATTGGTGTATTTTCATCGGCTACCCGCAAAAGTCCTTTGGTTATCTCTTCTATAGACCGAGTGACAATGATGTCTTCGTTGCGAGGAGAGGGGTTTTCCAAGAGAGGGAACTTATATTTCAAGGGTACAGGGGGAGGCAAATTGACCTTGAAGAACTTCAAGATTTAACCAATGAAGGAACCTCAAACTCTAGCGGTCAACCTGAGGAGGAAACGCTTGTTGAGCCGGTTGACAAGTCTGTACCTCTGAGGCGTTCCGGTAGAGTTAGAGTTCCACCTATGTTTTATGGTTTCCATATTACCACAGAAGGTGATACGTTTTTCAGTGATAGCACACTGGTAAATCTGGATGAACCTAACAAGTACAAGGAAGCCCTGGCAGGCCCCAAGTCTGCTAAATGGAAAGAGGCTATGGACAGCAGGATTCAGTCCATGTATGACAATCAAGTTGGGAACTTGGTTGACAATGTACCGGGTCGTAAGACAGTCGGGTGCAAATGGATCTTCAAGAAGAAGACCGACATGGATGGGAAAGTACACACTTATAAGGTGTGATTGGTTACGAAGGGCTTTACTCAAACTCCGGGAGTTGACTATCATGAGACCTTCTCGCCAGTAGCGAAGATTAAGTCTATTAGGGTTATGCTAGCCATTTCTGCATTTCACGACTATGAAATAGGGAAAATGGATGTCAAAATCGCTTTCCTTAATGGGAAGTTGGCTGAGGATGTTTACATGAAGCAGCTAGAGGGTTTTGTCGATGCTAAGTACCCTAATAGAGTGTGTAAGCTTGAGATATCCATTTACGGATTGAAACAAGCATCTCGCAGATGGAATCTTTGTTTTGATGAGAAAGTCAAAGAGTTTGGCTTTTCGAGAAGTGAGGATAAGTCGTGTGTATATATCAGAGCTAGTGGGAGTATAGTTAGATTTTTGGTACTGTATGTGGATGACATACTACTCATAGGAAATGACATCCCAACCTTGCAGAAGGTGAAATCTTGGCTTGGGAAGTGTTTCGCTATGAAGGACATTGGAGAAGTTGCCTATATCCTACGGATAAGGATATTGAGAGACATGAGTAAAAGACTAATTGGACTAAGTCAAAGTACCTACTTGGACAAACTGTTGAAGAGGTTCAACATCCATAATTCCAAGAAAGGTGACTTACCGATCCAGAGCAATGCAAAACTGAGCAAGGCTTATAGTCCGAGTATAGAGGTTGACATAGCTGAGATGAGTCAATTACCATATGCTTCCGTTGTTGGCTCGATCATGTATGCTACGACTTGTACTCGCCCTAATGTGGCCTTTTCCTTGAGCATGGTCAGTAGATATCAAGGGAAGCCTAGCAAGGCTCACTGGACCGTGGTGAAAAGCATTCTCAAGTACCTATGGAGGACTAAGGACTCGGTCCTTGCACTTGGTGGGAGTGATGACTTGAGAGTGCTGGGGTATAGTGATGCCAACTTTCAAACCGACATAGATAATTTCCGCTCTCAGTTGAGTTGGGTGTTTACCCTGAATGGAGGAGCAATCACTTGGAAAAGTTCCAAGCAGGAGATTGTAGCTGATTCAACGTGCTATTTAAGGTACATAGCAGCAACCGAAGCGAAGAAGGAGGCGATATTGCTGAAGAACTTCATCGGATACCTTGGAGTTGTACCAGCTATAAAGGAGCATGTGGAGACTTTATGTGACAACGATTGTGCGGTTAACTTAGCCAAGGAACCAAGGGATCATGGTAGGTCCAGACACATCGACCGGAAATATCACTTCATAAGACACAAGATAGAAGAAGTACTCCTCGTCGCAAAGAGGGTATCATCATATGAGAACCCGACAGATCCCCTCACGAAGGGACGGAGTAGGGTTAAGCATTTACAGAATGCGAGGCACATTGGGCTGAGGGATGATATTAGTTTTAATGATTAGATAGCTTTAGAAACTTGTAATAGTTGAAATGTAATTGACATTTGATGCTTAAATAAAAGGTGCTTTTTTATTTACTAGTATGTTACTGTCTTGTGTCAATCATTTACAATTGTTTCATTTTGCATGTTTTGATTTCCAGAATAATTATATTATTCAAACTATCCACATTCGATCATACGTTGGAAGTAAGTATTGAAGCAAGACTGACATGAATTTGGTCTGTAGATTGTCATAAATGGTTAGACATTGCTATAACATTCATGAGTGCTCATAAGGTCTGAGTGTTGGATTTAACCCATGCTCACTTGTATCAGTTCATGGAATTTATCTTGAGTGATCGTGAGACGATAATATCATATAATCTTCAGACTTAGATATATGAGTTGTTGACTATGAGTTGATCGTACATTGATAGTACGAAAACACGTTGGTAACTCGATGTTATAAAATTTGTTGTTGTGTATGGTTCAGTGAATAGTTAGTACAAGCATATACTGTCAAAGTTTATCTATTCCTTTTTGTCTTTGGAGGATTAAAAGCGATATTTTGGGCCCCTCGATGATTTTGTTTTGACTTATGTGTCGGGTCCGGTCAGAACTAAATTGATGTGTTCGATTAAGTTCTATGTCAAAAGAATCAGAAATCAGGAAACAAACTGCTGGACAGTAAGATTAACTGTGTTCCATGTGTTTGTCCGGCTGATATCTTGAGAACAGAGGATTCTATGATCACTTATCTAAAATGGTACATCTAATTTCGACAAAGGCATTTAAGATCCACGATTGCTAGTGAGATCCTAAAGTCATACATACAACTATAGTTATTAGACTTATCCAAGTGGGAGACTGTTAGATAAGGTGTCTAAGACCATAACTATATTTTGTATGTACTTAACCCGAGAGTAGCATGGTCCTTTTGGGTTGCACTTCACCAGAAGAATCTGTAAGGATGGACTTTTGCGAAGAGGTTATTTATGATTTATTAATATATTATATGTTTTAATATATTAATATGAAATCATCTTAATTAATTAGTATTGATCAAGAATTAATTTGGAATCAATTTTTTGATCAAAAGAGACTAATTAAATATATGGGGATTGATTGTGTAAATCATTCATTCTTATATAGTGGGCTTGTGATCCATAGTTCTCTATGTTGGGCTAACCCCATTGTGGTGACCCATGGATACTCTATGGAGGTTAAAACCCATGGAGCCTAAGGAATGTGGAAAGTCATGCACATTAGTGTTTGCATGGTGTAACCCTAATCATTACATGTTGTATCAGAGATCCCCTAGCTCATCAAAATCTGCACTAGTTAGTCTTTAGAAGAGCATATCCGATTTTGTGAGCAATAAATATTCTCTCATGTTCTCCAAATTATTGGTAGCAATTTGTGGTTCCATTTGAGGCATTCGAATTATTGGTCCTAGGCTCTTAAAGCTTCAAGGTTTCAAAGCTACAACAAAGGTATGTCATCTAACTAGAATTTTGTTGTATAGATACTCCATTTTATGCTAGTTAGGATGATGCTTTGGAAAATTGAAAGTTTGCATGTATATTAGAGAAAACATAGATCCAAAGCATCTAGGTTTGCATGTACACCATAGGAGTGTTAGAATGCTTAAAACCCATCAGAGTACGCATACCATAAGATCAGAAGGTGTTATTGGTCATTTTTTAGCATTAGCTCAACTTGGGGGGGTGTCTAGGCTTAGAAGGGTAAAATGATTTTTTTATCTTAGAGAGATAGAGGGAGACTATGAAATGGAAATTTGATTATGGGTTATCACCTTAATTTTTAGTTAGGGTTGTTTGGATATGTTTAGTGTGAGGAGATTTTATAGTAGCAACGAGTGCGAGATTTGGTTATCTTCGGATTGAGGTGAATCTCCTGACACTATTTGTTGGTCGAAGGTACCAATGTCTGCTCATTGGATTATGTTTATAGTATGCTACCTATCTTTGTGACTCTTTAATGTATTTGTGTTTATGTTTAGGAAGGGCTCACTATATGTTTTGGGTGGGGCCCATAACATGTTACAGGTATGTTACGGGGTGGGGATCAATGGATACCAGGCATGGCCCGATAGATGTTGGGCATGGACCAATGTATGTATGGTATGTGGTATTTTGGGGAACTCACTAAGATTTATACTTACGGTTTTATGTTTATGGTTTCAGGTACTTCTGTTTACAAAATGAATGGCTCGGCTTGATCACACCGCATCCCCTGTAGATTTGTTTTGTAATGAATGTTTACACATTACATTGATGTTTTGAGAATACTTTGACTCTGATCCTATTTTGGAACAATGAATGAATGTTTTTCACTCATTTAAAATGAAATTTTTACTTGTATTTTTGGGACGTTAAAATGTTAATTGCTTCCCTTGCCAAATATTAGTGTATAGATGCATAGAATATCACTACGATCATAAAATCTCTCCATTACGAAACGGTGATCCAATGCTCCTAGAGCAACATTAAACTTCTTGCTGAATGCACGGGACACAAAAGACCGACTAGCTCACAAATAAAAAAACACAAGGCAGGCATAACATTGTATGAATATCTTTAATAACAAACATAATAATAATAAGCAAATAATAGGAAAGAAACATAACGTAAAACAGAAAATACATATCATTAAGAACATCCAGTACTGCTGTAGCCTCTTCTGTTATCAACCGACAAGCTCAACTCCTGACTACAGTGTAATAAGCCGACTTTTTCTCAATTGAATATTCTAGGAAATTATCATAGTTTTCTAAAAATTGCTAAATTCTATAACGCAAAAAAATAAAAAAAAATAACATCCTAGGGAAATCAACTTTATAATAAAAACTTACTCTAATATAATGGAACAAGGAAAATAAAAAGAAATAAAGGTACTTCTAGTCTTAGACCACATGTCTGACGAGTTATATTCTTTCTACTTTCATGTTATCATATTCTATCATACGATAGATTCATCTTTCTTATAGCGAAACGAAATTACCCTATCTTTACCAGCTACACTCATCTTGATTAAATCCCCTTGCATTGATCCTTCACGGATCCCAACAAAATCATATTCTATTGAATTCCTCATAAATTCCTTACTCCTAATCACTCACATATTATATCTAAGTTCTTTTGAAGAGCTCTCTTATCTTGTTCCACTCATGGAACCCTTCCTCTACCTCTTTTAACCACCAAAATCCCATTCCCATAGGAATCATTTATCTTCCTTCCCAAAATCTCCTTTACACATGTTACGTTCTTAACTTAGTCTTACATAAGGCTTTTCCCATGGAAATTCTTTATCTTTACCTCCTCAAGATATCTCTTAATACTTATCTAAGACTTAACTCATTAAGTACTTAGTCTCTATCTTCATCTCATACACATAGGTATTCTACACAATACCATTGACATCTGTACGTACTTCTGTACTATATCATTGACGACCCATAGATACTCTAAATATTTGTGCATGCTTATATACATGATTTTTAACGTATAATCTCATTCATACTCTAAATAGGTGTACTTTATTAGATACATGTTTTACACATATAAACTTATACACACTCCAAATATAAGTACACGATAAGATACATGGTTTTAGACGTATAATCATAATCTATCTCGTCTAACATCTTGTAGGTATTTAACCTAATATTATCTAGATCTAATCATAAACACACATACAAAGGATTACAAACACATATACTCATAATCTAGAGAGTGATAGTGAGTGAGTGAGAGTTATAACTCACCTTGTAAGTTAGTGAAAACTAATTACCCTTGGATTCATTCTTCCATTGATGCATCTTGATCCATCTTTTTTTTCTCAAGCCCTATTCATACAACATTTCAAGTCCCTTAGAACATGGCTTAGCCTATTAAAAGCTTAATCCCTTGGAAATAACGACATCGTACTCTTTGACTTTGAAGAATGGAGTTAGAGATGTATTGATAAATGAACAAATTAAGGAGTGTGAGGAGTTGGGAATATTACTCGATAGAGATTATCAGTGGACTCTACTTCAGATCTTCACGAAGCTTGTGGGTGGCATGTATTCCCTTCTTCATAAATGCTCTTGAACTCGCCAATTTTCTTTAATTCATTATCAGCAGATCCAGTAATACAGAACCCTAATTTTCATATTGATCAATTCCTAAAATTTGTGATTTTTGTTTGTAAATATATGAGCAGGACAACCATATTCATCAAGATAATTTAGAGAATTGGGTGAATGCTGAAAGATGATAAAGGCAAGGTGCAATAGAAGGCAGGGTGCGAATGATTTCACAAGGGGAACTTATAATTGCTACTACTTTAAATTGTATGATCTTTAAAAGGAGAATTAGGTGTTGGATTGACTTGGCAATGGATTTGATGAAGTCGATGATGGATGAGGTGTCAATGTCGTCTTTGGATCTAGCTGAGGTCGAAGATAGGGGTGGGTTGCTGATGTGTGTTTAAAACTTGGTGTGTGTGTGTGTGTGTTTGTGTGTTTTGAGTTCATTGTATACACTCTTGAGTATGTGTGTGATCGAGTTAAAAGTGGGTGTGTTTGTGTGTGTGTGTGTTTGTTTTGATTTGTATTTGTGTGTGTGTGTGTTTTTTGAGTTGTAGGTGTGTTTTTTTATGATTTGAGATATATGTATGTATCTGTGAAGTGTTTGTTTAAGCTTCAATGTGTTTCAACAGTGAATGAGAGGAAGTGTGTGTATGTGTGAGTGTGTGTGTGTGTGTGTGAGAGAGAGAGAGAGAGAGAGAGAGAGAGAGAAAATAGAGAAAGAGTACGATGGGGGTGGGTGGTGTCTCCAATTCTTTCTTTTTTCTTTTTTTCATAAATCAAAATGACATTAAAATAATTATATAAAAAGGAAAAATGAAATTCAAAGGGTGTAATAGTCTTTTTCAAGCTTTTTTGGACCAAAGACATGGAAAAACCTTGATTTTGGACCTTCTATGAAAGTGGGAAAGTTTCTAAACCCATCCAAAAAAATTTAATACATCTGCGAGTAATCTTATAGTTTTGTCTTTATTGAATTAAAAAAAAAAAAAAACCCTTTTTACTTAAGTCTTTTTAGGATGATTAATTACTCTTTTATCTAACATAAATCATACCCGTTTCCCAAGAGTTCGACACGGTTACTTATCAAAACTATATTATACCCGGTCGGTTCCACAGCCCATTAGTGTGTTATTGTGCGGTTAGATTAAATAAAGATTTATAAATTTAAAACATGATTAATAATATACATATACAAAATATAAACATCACCTAGTAAATATACACATCACCTAGTAAATTCAATTGTAGCGGTATGAGTTATTATTTTTTTTGAAATGATAATATGATTAAAAGAAATCATATTAATTAGTACAAAGAGAAGTTGATGGCTTTAGAAGTTAAATAATATAAGAAGAAGATTAATTTTGAAAGGGAGTTAAGAGGAGGACCTTGTGTGTAAAGGTTTCAACCATGGGGATCAAAGGAAGCCATCGAGAAACATGAATTAACATAAAACTCAAAATCACTATCCTTTTCGTACGAAATGTGACGATCAAAGAGGAGGCATAGGGAAATGACTCCAAGTTGGAGCATTTTCGAAATTCCTATTTTTGAGGATATAGAAGTAGTGTTTGGATGATCTCTAGATATCTAACAGTCGGATCATCGTGGAATTTGAAGTGAGGTTTCACAATACATTTACAGAGGTTTTTAGTAGAGAGATTACGAAGTTAAGCACTATAGTTCTAGTTATGGATTGTCGATCAATGGCGAACTTTTAGAGTGATTTTTGGAAATCCTTTTAGTGCAAGACTTATACAGAACATCTAATATTGATGACCATAGGCAAGTTTCCTTCCTCATTGAGTGTATTTCAGATGTAGAGACCTTGTGTGTTTATATGGGGATGAACCCTAGTCAATAGGGTTAGCTGTTGGATCGAAAACCCTAAACCTAGGGTTGAAATGTATTTAGAAATCTTTGTTATGTCTCGTTCTTAAATAAATCATAATTAATTAATAGAAGGTTGTATAAACTTGAAACCAGTGGGTAATGTTCGGAAATTTAGTCTACTATATTTCCTTAGTTTTGACCTGAGCGTTAATATGGTTTATCTATGTTGAAAATTGCAGTTTTCATTGACTAGTCCAGAATAGGATGCTATGATATGCTATTTTCGAAAATTCAAATTAAATAGTATAGAAATTGTATGAATACATGTAATTTTTCCCTAGAAAGGTAAAATGTTGAAGTTTCATGATATGGAATAATAGTATATAATTGATGAAATTTTTCGGGGCTAAAGTGGTCTTAAACAAATTCTTGGTTTGGGACAAATTCTAGAAAATGGACCAAATAAATAACTAATTGTAAGAAGGGTCAAGGACTGGCTAATAATACCTTATAATGCTATTATAAGAGTATATGAGACTTGTGGTTGTCCTTGTTGGAATCTCGAAGTTGCTACATGGAGTCTATATTTTGGTTTGAGGTGAGTTTTTCACTACATAGTGTTGATGTTCATCATCCTTTGCTTTAGCTAGCTCATGTGTACTTATAGTATGTATGTAGGTAGTACTAGGTTGTTTTGGCTCGACAGACTGAGGAATATATGCATGATATTGGCTGATGTATTGAGTAATACATGAGGGCTTAACGTACGATGCATTACAAGAGGGCTTGACATACTAAGCAAAGGAGGGATCAGCATTACTCGACGTGTCATGTGGTAGTGTATACTTGTTTAATTATTTTTTCTTAGTCTTGTATGTATGGTATGTGTTGGTTGTATCATTTTGGTTAGGTGTAAAGTATGTATGATTGATATGTTTTCTATGCGTTGAAATTCACTAAGCTTTATGCTTACCCATTCCTTTAAAACCATTGTTATCGGATCATCATCTACGAAGGATGGCAAGGTGTGATGGTACACACCGGCATGGTTTAGTTGTGATGAAAATTCCATTTGAAAATTTTCTTTTACATTTATGTTTCCGTTGGTATTGAGTTTCCAACTATGAAATTTGATAGATGCTTTTGAATTGTGGAACTTGTTTTAAGACAAAAAAAGATATTGGAAGTAATGGTGTTTTGCATTAATAAATGATGTTTTTAATAGTTTAAAATTTCTTTTAATATTTGGGACATTAAATTAAAGAACATTTCCTTAATCACATCCCACTCAAATCCTCATCAACCCCTAATTAATCAACATACTCTCACCTTTTCTCACTCGAGTGTTGATGCTACCCTAATACAAATTCTCTAAAACGCCTAATTAACCAACATACTCCAACCCTTGTATCTTTCTTGGTAATCCACAAAATCATAGAGGATACCTATGTTACACTATGTCCAACAACACACCAATAATATCTTGTAATGATATATTCCACGAAGACTGATTTCCTTACTCTAACATCTCCAAATACACATCCCCCCGTACAAGTTCCTTGAACAACCTGACCCATCTCCTCTACTACTCACTACCCTCACACCACTAAACCACATCCATCCTCTTTCTCAATCTATAATATAGAATATCTCTTACCCCCATCAGATTGTTGAACCAGCTGCCTCAGCTCGCTCCACTCAATTAGTTAGGGGCCACTTCTCATTAGCAACATCCTACTCATTAGAACCAATACAACCAAAGAAGTAACTCAACCAAACCAAAAAACCAGTCTATATAACTATCTCCTTATCAAAACTCTTATTCTGACCCCACCTCTGCTCCCACCTCACCCTATATCTCTCTTATCCCCATCCTACCCATTTACCATCCTATAAAAAGGAGGTCAAAAAGTGGCATTGTCAAATCCTATCAATTATTCACTCATAATAATACCCATACATCTCATATTCCACCTGGTCCTAAATCTGCCATGTTATATCAAAACCAGAATACGATCATAACAGTTGGATATAACTCCTTACTTAAACAAAGCACTTGGTACTTAGTATTACGTCTCGTTAATGCCAACATCTTCTGGTGTCACTGGTTATTTAGACACAAATTTTGGTTGACGATTCCCTTGAAAGATACAAGGTATGATGGGTTGTTAATAGTAAATCATCGAGGTTAGCATTGAGCTTTCATTCCAAGGCCTAACTTGTATCCATGCGCTTCATATTCGCCTGAAGATTGCTCTGAGAAATACAGCTATCCCTACCCCATCACGACAATCCCACAAGCCTCTAATCCATTCTCATTCAATAACAATCGGGTAGCAAATAAACATATCAAAACTCACATTCGATTTCGGGATAATCAGGCTTGAAGTGATGACTTCCACCACATCAAGGTGATAATCTACCGCTGAGTTATATCCCTTCCTTGCCCTCATCGGGAAATAGAACTGACTAATCCTAAGGAAAAGGGTCGAGAAACTCAACGACACTCTTCTTGAACAACTTGGGGGTGTGCCTCATTTTTTTGGCACTATTACAGATACGAAAATAATGGGAAAATAGGATTCAGTTTTCAGTTGTTTCTATCGGAAATAGGATTGACTAAGGATTGATTTTTAATGAAAATTTTATTCATGTGGTTAAACCGGCTAGAATAAGGACTCTACTTAGTCTTTTCATGGGTTGAGACTAGCCTATTCACCAATTGGACATCAAAAATGTGTTCCTTCATGGTACAATAAAAGAAACTCTATATATCTGCCAACCATCAATATTTTTCAATCACCGTTATCTTGAGCATGTTTGCAAACCTCACAAGTCCCTGTATGGTCTAAAACAAACACCTCGCGTATGGTACCAGCACTTTTCCATGCATGTTGGTTATAGAACATTTTTCTTGAGGTTCGTACTCAACTTCATCGAGCTACACTTGTCTACTGTTTTTGTCGTCTACTTATGTGGCCAACCAATCAAACACAAGCAAACTAAACACATCAAGATGGACATACACTTTGTGAGAGAAAAGGTTGATATTGGTATTGTCAAAGTACTACATGTTCCACTGGCTTATCAGTATGGATAAATTTGTACAAAAGGCCTTCCCCGAGAGTTGTTCCTCGGCTTCAAATCCAATTCGTTTGTCGGTTCACCTCTCACTCAAATTATTGGGGCTAGTAGCCAATCTAAATATGGAATGTATATCAATTTGATTATATCTTTATCCATTTATCAATCCCTTGATTATCCGGATTCTGTTTGTAACCTTGTATTTGTAGACATAGTCTAATGAGAATATGGCCAGGAGTTTACCTAATTTACAATGCCAACTTGGAAAAAAATCTGAATCCAACTTTCCGGAGAAAATTCAATGGATCGGTCCACGTTTTCTACAAACACACCATAGTGGTTGCTTTTAGAGATAAACATGTAATGAACATATCAAATGCATACAAATCGAAGACCGTTATTAATCACTTGAAGCCTATACTCCATGATATACACAAAAAAGTATTTCAATGTTTACAAAATGTGTTAGAAATAAAAAGTTATTTACATGACTACATTACAGATAGTTAACATATTGCTAACAGTTGATGATATTTAGAATTGACACTCTAGTTTTGATCAAGCATCTGCAAAGGCCTTCTAATTGGTCAATTAGATCTCCGAGGCTGAATTCCATTTCTGCTAGCCCTTTTTTTATACCCTCAAGAACTAGTCTGTCTGATTTTATGTTCTTGTTTCTTATTAAGGTGTGTAGGTCATCATGTACCTTCTGAACGACACTTTCTTTTACTGTTTGAACACACTGCGCACGCTTGCCGCCTATATGATGCATTTTCGAGACTAAAAACGAGCCTTTTGGCCTTGATGGTGTGTTTGATCCAAGAATAAACGCCAACAACGACTCAAACACTGCCAAAGTGTTTGATCTCATTTCCTTCAATACATTAACGTTTGATGTTGAAGAACCATAATGCTTCTGCAAACCTAACAATGCTTTATAAGCAGCCTTGTTTACTTTTCTCCTGTTAGATAGATAGTCCTCGACTGAGGAAGTTAACCCATGGACATCGCCTCTTTTACGCCGTAGAACAGACTGGAGATCTTTGGCATAGGCCGTAGATGTAGATAAGGCATCCTTGGTTGTGCTACACAGATCCAAAAGCCCAATAAGTTCGTCCAAAAACTTGTTCAGCTGTTCTTTAAGGCACCCGTGTGATAAAGAATGTTGAGTTGATGGCAGTGTAAGGAACGGCTGAATGGATTCATACATATCATTCAGACAATTTAGCTTCTCGCCTATCAGTGATGATGATGAACACGATGTGGTGGCATCTTGAGAAGTGTGAGATCTGTATAACTCATTGAATACGTGGTGCTTGTCTAATGTAGAAGGTAAGCTGATGGATCGGCCATGACTATGGGGTTTTATGTTTGAAGAAATAGCAGCCATCTGTTTCTGAGAAGCGAAAGCTAAGAAATTACTATCAGTTTATTGTCTGTATCCTCTGTTTACAAACTTCATAATATAGTTATAGTTGGAGTGTGTTAATGTTAATGTGATCCTGAATCAGATTTGGTTGTTGCTCACCCATATTCCACAGCTCATTTCCCATTATTCTATGTTCTATTGTAATACAACACGAATGGCACAACTTGTTTCTTTCGTTGCATGATCTGGGTATTGATTTGCGCTGAATTAATTAAAATAAAATACTCCGATACATGAAGTGGCATCTACATTATTTCATTCATAAATATTTATATATACGCGCACCCAATGCACGAGTGATTACATAAATAAATGAAATTTGGTAAATGGTTGCCCCTGAGTTGGAGACATGGTTACCTGTATATGTAAATTAAGACTGCTTGAGAAAGAATCTAGATACCACGATCGTAATTTTGTCCTGAACTTAATATAAGGTGTTGCATCACTTTCAAGTAAAAAACTAACATTAGCTTGTTTTCTGGTCGAAGATAAAGTCTTGAATGAATACATAGTTTTAATGCATGTAGACAACTCCCTCCACAACCAGACAAAAAGCTATCAGAAGCCTGGTGGCACTGCGCCCGTTTATCTTTATGAAACCTGGAATCCTGGCTGCCATTCATCTGCTATATGTATTGATTATCCATATCTTTAATACACCAAAACCACTATCATCGATGGTAAGAATGATACAGCCATGTGTAAGTTTGATTAGAGAGTCATGGATTCAAGTCTCATTAGAAAACATAGAAGGTGATTAGTATTAGATTAGAAGTACCATAGTCTTGCCGTTTAAAAAAAATTATAAATTTGTTTATGTGTGCTTGTGGGTAGGGGTGCCCATGCACAGATAAAACATGTGGCATGCGCATAGTGAGAGTTAAATGTATACTAATAGGAACTAATTTAAAAAAATAATAATAATAACTATAAATGTCAAAATATTTAAAAACTTTGAATTTATAAAAAAATATTTATTATCAATTAATTTTAAAAAATAATTTAAATAAATAAAAGAAATTAATAAGTTTTAATTTTGAAAATTTTGAAATTAAAAAGTAATTTTATTAATGAAATTAATATCCGTTTATTAGTACATTTATTATAATTATTACATTAAAATATTATGATATTTAATAAAATAAGAAAAAAAAAACCTCATAAAATAACATGTTAAAAAAATAATTCAAAATAACCATAAAATGACAATTGGTAAATTGAATGAGAATATGACAAATAAATAAATAAATAAATAAAATATATTTATTAGAGAGGAGATATATTGCCCAGATATCATTGGGTGGCATGTGAGCGTTTTGAGTAGGAGATATATTAATCATAGATGAATTTGTTGATTTAAATAATATAAGGATAAGAATGGCTATCTTGACTGTAAACTTTATATTTAACTAGGGGCGGAATAAAAGTATAGCTAGTTATCATGGCCATGAAATTTTCAAAAAGAAAAAAAAAAATTACCATACAAACAAATGTAATTTGGTTTATTGTCGTGACATAAAGAAAAGTGTACACAAGGAAACTAATATAAAATATTCTTGCACCATTCATCGGAATGGAACCTGTTTGATCATTAGCATTATTTTTTAAATCTTACGAAATTGGGACTAAATTAATATTTTGGTCATGTTCCCGTGAAGTACAAAACAAAGATTTATAAAAAAAAAAAAAAAAAAATCATCTTTCATTTTATTGTGTAATCTGGTTTAATGAGACTAATTGAAAATGAGCTTTATAAAAAAAATCATCTTTCAATTTATTGTGTAATCTGGTTTTAATGAAACTAGTTGAAAATGAGCTCAATTTAACGAGGTCCGTTGAAAATGAAGAAAAAAACTTTGTTTTAATGAGGTTTATTGTTGAAAATTACCTATTTCTTGTACCAAGAGAAAGTAGCAGAATAATACTCCTTCCGTCCCAATATTATAGTCCATATTTCTTTTTTGATTTGTTTCAAAATAATAGTCAACTTCTAAAAATAAATAACATTTTTACCAAAATACCTCCTCATTATTACTTAACCAACTAAACATTTAATTGAACATTAAATGCAAAGTAAGGACAAAACTGTCATTTTATTATATAAAGTTAGTGGTAATTAATGTTTTTCTTAATCTGTGTGTTTTTTGTCTGTGGACAATAATATTGGGATGGAGGGAGTAATTGTTAAGCAAATGATTAGTTTATGAAAAAGCAAATACAACTAAACTAATAATACATGATAACAAATTAATAATAAGGGAAAACCGCAATAAAGTTCCTACATATTGGCCTCATAATCGATTTAGTCCCTATATATTTTTTTTATTCAATTAAATCCCAAATACCGGTAATCGTATTCAATTTAACCCTTTGACCCGGTCAACAGGTCATCTAACTTTCAAAAATTACATTTTTGCTCCAGATTTCAAAATTTATTACAAATTTGATCCAAAATTTACACTTTTGGCCTAAATTTTAAACTTTGTTACAAATTTGGTCCACACTTTACCCTTTTTGCCCAAATTTTAGAATTTTATTATGAATTCATCCTAACTTTAGTTTTTTTACAACTTTTTTTCTCAAAGAATTGTTTGAAATATGTTTTTTCTTTATAACATCATATTCATACAAAAAAAAACGTATTTTGATATAAAAATCTTATATTTTATATATAAAAACTTTCTTGAAAAAGATTTTTGTATATGAAATATTTAGTTATAAAAATAAGTATTTATTAAGTATATAAATATGTAGAAATCCGTTTTTATAAAAAAATGTATACAAAAATGTATTTTAAAAAAAATGTATACAAACACCTATTTTATCTATATTTTTTTTTTTGTAAAATCGTGTTTTTTTATATTTTTTTTATAAAAACGTGTTTGAATATTTTTTTATATAATACATGTTTGTATACATTTTATAAAATGTATACAAACACAATTTTGTAAAATATATACAAACACGTATTATATAAAAACTTATTCAAGCACGTTTTTATAAAATGTATACGAACACATATTATATAAAAAAATTATTCAAACACGTTTTTATAAAAAAAAAAATAAACAAACACGATTTTATAAAAAAATATAGATACACACCTATTTGTGTGCATATATATATATATATATATATATATATATATATATATATATATATATATATATATATATATATATATATATATATATATAAAGGTGATAGGTGTTTGTATATATTTTTTTATAAAAACAAATTTATATATATTTATATACTAAATAAATACATATTTTTATAACTAGATATTTCATATACAAAAAACTTTTTAAAAAAAGTTTTTATATAGAAAATATAATATTTTTATGTGAAAATACATTTTTTTTTGTATAAATATGATTTTATAAAGAAAAAACATATTAGAAACAATTTTTTGAAAAAAAAAAGTTGTAAAAAAACTAAAAGTAGGATGAATTCATAATGAAATTATAAAATTTGGGCAAAAAAGGTAAAGTTTGGACCAAATTTGTAAAAAAATATAAAATTCGGGCCAAAAGTGTAAATTTTGGACTAAATTTGTAATAAATTTTGAAATCTGGGCCAAAAATGTAATTTTTGAAAGTTGGATGACCTGTTGACCGGGTCAAAGGGTTAAATTGAATACGATTACCGGTATTTGGGACTTAATTGAATAAAAAAAATATATAGGGACTAAATCGATTATGAGGACAATATGTAGGGACTTTATTGTAGTTTTCCCTAATAATAAAAGTAAATCATACAATTAAATTCTAGTACCTAGCATATCAATAGTGATAATACATATTCTTTCAACTCTTTTATTTATTTTAATGGGTTTTCTTTTCTTAGGAAAACAATTATACATATCACGACCCTCTTATTGCAAGCGTGACATGACACCACCACTATTAACACCACCTTGGGGGTGTCGTGGTGGCATGAGTGTGGGCTTTTCATTCCAATTCCAATACAACATGAAGGACCAAATCCAATCATCTTTCTTCTTATTTCTTCCCCTCTCTTTTTCTCTCTTACAACTCTCTTCTCCACAATCGTGGGGAGTACATCAAGCTATGTCTTCCGATGTGGTGTTTAACTGCCAGCTGGAAGAAACCCACCCCAACTTGTGTAGGGAGTGTACTGGATGGCCTTAGAGTCATGTAAAGATACACCATTAGCTTTAAGGGAATTATTAGTTAACAATCTACTCACTACAAGGATTGACCCTATAAAGACGACTTTTAAAAATGATGTAACGTCCCAAATTACATACCAATTTATTTATTTTTAAAATTAAAGGAAACAATGTTATTCATTCATAAAAGCAAATATTCAATTATTTCAAAAACATAAATCAAAGTATTAATATCATAATGTGGAACATCTTGAAAACATAACAACAAATGCAATGCAATCATGTCTTGTTCTTCCCAAACTTCGAAAAAGATCTGCAATATATAAACTTAAAATTGTAAACATAAAGGTTATTGAGTTCCCCAAAATACCACATACTATATATATATATATATATATATATATATATATATATATATATATATATATATATATATATATATATATATATATATATATATAGGGTTAGGTTATTTTGTTTTTACTAAGTATTGTGTGTCAGAATGCACAGATCTGGACCAATGGATGGAATTAATCAATGGACATGATTTGAGAGTGTATGATATTACAATGGGGTAACATGTAGCATATAATCACACAATTTTAAGCAAAAGAGTATTTTAGACAATTAACTACATTTATAAAAGGAAATTTTCGGATTTTTAGGGATGATTAATTCTCCTAATTTAAAAAAAATCTGAATTTTTTAATTAATTCAATTTCAATTTTTTACCAATTTTATTCTGTCAGAATATTTTTTGTTAGAATGATGCTCTTTCAGAATTTTATTCTAATAAAATATTATTTTGTTAGAATGACAGAATGTCAACCATAAACTAGTAAATATATTTTCGATTTTATTCTTGCAGAATATATTTCCAATGCAGATATTTGATTTGAGAAATAAAAAACAAATTCATTCATATTCTTACAGACTAATATCCTTATACATTTAAAATAGTTATACATATTCTAAAAGAATATCATTAAAGATGAATAAAATTCTTAAAAAATAGCATTCTTGAATATACAATTATTGAACAAATACACTTGATCTTCTTCAGTGGTCCGTATAATCCACTTGATCTTCGAATATATACTTGTTGTTGAACTCGATTCCAAATATTTTTCTTGTATAATCAATATTGAATTCCTTCTCTATGCAATTCTGAAAGAAGAAGATACATTACTCGTTAGTATTACCCGTTAAACAAATATACTAGTTAACAAACATTCGTAAAAACATTCTAACAGAATACATTTATATAAATAAATTCTGACAGAAAACATTACAAAATGCACTTAAATAACATTCTTTTAAAAATCTTTTGCGAATAATAGGCATCAAATTGATGATTGTTACTAACATCATTCTAAAAGACATTCTACAAGAATGATTCATTTAAGCTGTAACTAAAAAAAAACATACTATAAATTCTGAAGTACACAATACAACCATTCTAATAGAATGTCGCAGACATTGAAATTCTATCAAAATACATATAAACAATTAACCAAAATTCTATCATAATGCATATAAACAATTAACCATTCTAATAGAATGTGGCAGACATTGAAATTCATTTACACAAGTATGTGGATTCGAATTGAAATTCTTACTAACAATTAACAAATGGTTTATTTTTACACCAAATAACATGACCAGAACCAGTAAAAAAAACCTAGATTTCAACTATGCATTTTATCGAACACTTGGTGTGCTTCTTCAATTTCTTCAAAAAAAATTAGTGTGAGTCTTATCAATTCAGTTTCTTGGTGGTCAAGAACTGGAGATACAACTAAAAAAACATGTTATGATTAGTACAAGAGCATACCAATTCAGTTTCTTGGTAGTGTCGTTGACGACCTAAAATCCCTTGTTGCCTTTGTTTTCACCTCGTTTTGCAGACTCCACAACAGGCACCGAGCACCTCCTCACCGCCATCTGATGCTATTGCTTTTCCCCGATTTCTGTTCAACAGATTGATTTAGTTCAAACACAAAATCAATTAATAAGATTGGAATCGATTTTGATGACAAATGACTCGAGATTGGAATCAGAAATCGGGAAGCACCTCCAGTGATTCACCGATTCGAAGGAGGATGAGGAGGAAAATATCGATTCCATGAAATCTTCCCCTTGATCTTCTTTGCTGCCAATGACGGGAGAGGAACGAAGAACCGTTGACTGCCTTCCTTCACATCTTCCGGTTGGTGAACTAGGAGTGAAAAGGGTTTGAGAATTCTGGAGGTTTTATTAGACAGGATTTAAGCGAGAGGCTAGGTCAAATATACTTATTCTATTTCCTTAATTGCAAGATTCAATTAAATGATTTTCTTAATTAAAAGTATAAAATATCCAAAATACCCTTAAATGATTTATTTAATTGTTTATTATTTCTTGAATTCTCATTGGTGCATTTAGGCACACAATACTTTGTAAAAACATTTGAACATAACTCTCTCTCTCTCTCTCTATATATATATATATATATATATATATATATATATATATATATATATATATATATATAGGGTTAGGATCAAATGTGAACTTCAAATATTGTATGAATGTATAACTAATTATGGTCTATTGAATTAAAAGAAATGAATGGTTGAGATATGAAGGCACATGTTATTAATGATGGGTTTTCACCATAAGAACATCCTATGTGCTCATGCAACCCTAATGCTTGGATCTAGGTTTCTCTATTGTACATGCAGTTCATCCATGACTTTAAACCCTAGTTCTAGCATACACTTCATCATATTAACATGTGAAAGGGTTTTTAGATCTTACCTTGATTGTTATGTAGCAATAACAATCTCAAATCCTCCTTATAATGGCTTTAGAAAGCTTAGAGTCACAAGTGTCACTCCTCTAATGGCTCACAAACTCCAAGAGCAAGAGGATGAAGAATGATAAGAGAGAAGGCTGCCCAAGAACGTCCAAAAACCTAAGGAGTTACTTCCACACGTTTTTGGTGCTCTGGGGATCTTTAAATAGTGAGGCTATAAGGGTTATCTAACAAAGAAACCCTAATTTGGATGCTTAGGTCCTAAGCAACCCATGAACTCCCTCCTTAGAGGCCTAGGACGATTTCTAATGGGTTTCCCCATAGAATTTGTCTGCCCCTCTAATATGGAGTCCATTAGCCCAACATTCAACTTATCATACAATTGAAAGTTCTAGTCTCTTAAGTTTAATTAATGTCTTTTAGCCACAAAGTTAATTCTTATTAATTCTTGACTAATATTAATTAAACAATATGATTTCTCCTTTAATATATTATTCTCATAATATATTAATAAATCATAATTAATCCTCTCTCTCCATAATTCATCCTATCAAGTTGCTTTGGTGAATGCAACCCAAAAGAACCATGCACCATCGGGTTAAGTACATATCAAAACAGTTATGGACTTAGATACTAATTCAACAATTAACATGTGGTAACATTTACTATAAAATTGTGTTTAATTAATTGTAATAATGGTTAAAAAGTATAAATGGAAGGTGAATTTTTTTGGGATATCAATTTAAATTTAAATTTAAATTTTTTATTTATGTAGTGTAATCGTTTTTTACAGCGTACTAAAAAAACATGAAACATATTTCATTCTTTAATAATTATGTTTTCTTTTTTCACCACCTATAATATTTGATTTTTTCCATTCTTTAAGAATTGGGTAATTTTTTTTCACCACTTATAATATTTAATTTTTCTTGATCATAGAACAATTGCTTATTTTTTATCATTCTTATGCTTATGAATTACAATCTTTTAACAATTCCTAGGGTCGATACAACATTAAGAATCAAATTTTTTTAAAAGTAAAACTTTTTATATATCATGAAAATCGTCAAGAATCAATTTATTAATTAAAACTCCTTGCTTACTAATAAGAATCATTATGAATGATATTTTTGTAAGAAATTCTTGTAGAATAAGACATTAATTAGATGTTATAATTCACATTCTTCAAGAATAATTTAATATTCTTGAATAATAAGACATTAATTCCTAGTGCATAACCAACATTCTTGAAATAGTGAAATAAATATTCATGAAGAATATATAGCACATTCTTTTTGTCAAAAGGCTAAAAAAACAAAAACCCTACATTCTATTCTTATGTTCATTGCTTTTCATTATCTCCATTAATCTTTGACCAACCAACGCTATCTGTAGTATTCTTGAACCACCCGTCCTCTTTTTTCCAGCCTTTCGTTCTTAAAGAATACATTGGTTTTAGTATTTCATTCTTGAAGAATACCCTACATCACAGTTAACATCTTATTTTCCTGTTTTTATTATGTACAGAAATAAAAAAGTGAGATATAAATATCTAAAGATGCAATTACATAATACTTAAATGTCAATAAAAATAATGCTCAAAGAACATACCAAAGCAAAATAGTCAAAAAGAAAAGAGAGGAAAAAATATCTTTTTGTGTTCGTGAGTGGAAGAACACAAGAATATCTATTCTATCAAAATTAGTTAACAAATAACATTTTTTTTCTTTTTTTCTGATGCTAAATGTTAATGGACAATTGTTATTACTAACAATAAAAAACTAGTTAACCCCTAACATTTCCTTTTTCCCAATACAAGCTTCCGCAAATAAAAAAAGAAAAACTGGAATAATGTAGAGTTAAATATTCAATTGCTAGCTACATATGGGAATTGTGAACCAAACAAATGTCGAAGTCAACAGTGGACAAAAACAAGTTCATAGCAGCAATTCTTATCATTAAAACCATTTGGAGTATAAAAGATGTCATCTAATTCATTATATGTTTTTTTTCTAATATTCAAATTTCCAAATCACTTGATGTTCTTACTTATATAACTTATATAATTGAACTCTCCTTTTCAGGGCATTTTGGGTTTTTGAATCAAAACATTTTTTAGTTGGCAATTTGGCTTCAGGTGGGAGGTTTTAACTACAACTATACAAATATATTCCTAAGACTAGCTAGCCAAAAAAAATCAATCCATATTAAGTCCTCTACTTTTATTTGTAAGCATTTTAAATGATATTTGTAAATGATGAGAGTAATAACCTTTAAAAGACATCCATGGGGCACTTCTTTTCCTATAACATTTGATCGTCTTTCTATAGTATTAATTTAATTTTTTTTTTCAATTTCATCAATTATACATCAAAAAGACAATTTTTCCAATGAGCGGTAAACGAAACATATAAAAGAATGATTAAATCATGATTTTGAATTACGAATGCAAAAGATTGAAACAGAAATGCAAGTAATTCAACATAAGATGAACCAAAATTATGATGCATAAACTTGATTTTGCATATCTAGAACAATTCTATGTGGTCGAGTGTCCTACAATCCAGAGGAATGAACAAAAATTCACAATTTTCGAGAGTTAAATCGTAGATTAAAGGTCGAACCATATTTGGTGCAGAGTGCCCTAAATTGCAAAACTCGAAAAGAAAGAAAACCAAAGATCGAGAGAGGTCGTACCTATCTTCGTTGGCTGTAGGCATCGACGATGAAGGCGGCGAATGGGGGTTGAAACGGCAACAGGTGTTTGTGGCATTTGTTGGTCGAAAGCAATCTTATGTCCTTTTGGGTGCTTGATTTTTCAAAGCGAGAAATGCTTGGAGACTCGAAGTTTGATGTCGATGGGGTAGAACAAAGATGATTAATGAAACTGATATCCTATTTTAATGGTATTAATATATCTATATTATACGGTTATTAATTGCAATTTTTTACCATAATTATTTAAAATTAAAATTACTATTACCATTATTAGATGATTGGTCTAGATTTAGTTATACATTCACACAATATTTGATGATTATATATGATCCTAACTCTCTCTCTCTCTCTCTCTCTTTCTATATATATATATATATATATATATATATATATATATATATATATATATATATATATATATATATATATATAGAGAGAGAGAGAGAGAGAGAGAGAGAGTTAGGATCACACAATATATATATATATATATATATATATATATATATATATATATATATATATATATATATATATATATATATATATATATATATATATATATCAGTGGACCAAGCCCTAGGGATATATTTTAACCCATGTAAATGATGGGTTTTGAGCATAACAAACAAAAACATATGTGTGCATTCAACCCTAATTATTGATTTATATTTTCTCTAATTTAACATATAACTTTTGAACATCAAATGGAAAACCCTAACGTGTCGTTTGGTTCGTTGGAATCCATTGGAATTAGAAGGAATTAGAATCTAATTCCACCACTTTCCTTTGTTTGGTTCAAGCTTTTAAAAGAAATTGGATTCCTAAATGAGTCAAAGTTTCCTTCCAACAAGGGAAAATAAATTTCATCCAAACTTAAGGAATTAAAATTCTTTTCAAGTGAAAATGTTGAATGTTACCATATTACCCATTTTACTTTTAACACTACACATGAAGCCCTTTTGTCGCCAACATCATTACCACCTCGCCCATACCATCATTGCCACCATCACCTCCGCCACCACCACCTTCATCACCACTACCGTCACTTCCACCATTGCCACCTCCACCACTACACCACCCACCACCTCCGTCACTACTCATGACCGCCACCATCACAATTACTACCGCCACCACCTTCATCACCTTCGCCACTACCCACGATCACCTTTGTCGTTATCATCACCATTATTGTCGCAGTCAACATCACTGCCACCATCACCATCATTTACAATTTCATTTTCTGCCAACCAAACATGATATGGAATTCAATTGAAATTTCATTCCTACCAACCAAACAACATATGGAATTGGATTGCAATTCCTGACAGATTTCAATTCCTTAACATATTCCAATTCCTTCAAAAACATTATGTGAACCAGACGCCACCTAAGACTACTAGTATATTTTCGAAATCAATAAAATCGGGTTAAGAAAACATACCTTGATTGTTATATAGCAATAACTATGATATCTTAATCTTCTTGACACCTTGAGAGCAAGCGTCACAAGTGTCACGCCTTTAGTGGTTCACACCCACTACAAACAAGATAATAAGATAGGAGAGAGGGGAAGAAGCTTGAGAATTTCGGCTACCCTTCTAGGGATTTAGTTAACCGAAATTCCTAAGGCTTAAGGGTCTATTTATAGTGCAGATAGGATACATTGGATAACCCTAATTTGAATATTATATTATTAATTTAAATTTGGTAATTATATTCACCTCCTTAATTATCCACATGTGATAATCTAGAAATCCTAGATTATCCATCTAAAACAATCCACCTCCTTCCGTAGGAAGGTTCTGGAACCTATTGTTCAATTATTGAACAATTCAACTTAGCTCCTGCACTTTTAATTAATTCTTTTAATCACAAAATTAATTTCAATTAATTTATGATTAAATATTAATTAAGTATTAGTATTTCTAATTAATATAATATTTTCATAATATGTTAACAAGTAATTTATTTCAATTTGTTAATGAAATAATAACTTCAACCACTCTCTCCAAAAGTCATCATGTCTAGTTGTTAGTTGTGATGGCAACTCACAAGGACTATGCTACTATCAATTCAAGTATATATCAATTACAGTTATGAGTTTAGACACCTAATCCAATAGCCGCTTAGCGTACGCCGAGGTCTTTTTACCCCGGCGACATTTTTAGCAATAACGATAGAATAATAGCGGCGACTTTTTACGGGTGACTTTTGTTGCCACTAATTTCCTTTTTTATTGTAGTGCACCTTAGTTTTCTATAATTTTTTTGAATAGTATATCAGTCATAAGAAAATTGTAACCATTAAAATATCATATGTACATCACTAAATAATGGAGCTGTCGATTTTTTCTAGCAATTAAGGATATTTAGAACTGACACTCTTGTTTTGATCAAGTGTTTGAAAAGGCATTCTACTTGTTCACTGAGATCTAGGAGGCTAAATTCCATTTCTGCTAACCCTTCTTGTATATGGTCTAAAACTAAGTAATCTGATTTTGTTTTCTTGTAGGTGATTAGAGAGTGTACTTCATGATCCACCTTCTTAACTTCAGTTTCTTCTAGTGTTTGATGACACTGTGCATGCTGGTTGCCTATCATCTTCGACACCAAAGACCAGCCTTTCGGTTTTGACTGTGTATTTGATCCAAGAATGAAAGTCAACAAGGACTCAAACACTTCCATTGTGTTTACTCTCATTTCCTTCAACATATTGATGTCTGATTTTGTTCTCTGGCCTTCCTTGACTGAAGAAGAACAATGCTTCTGCAAACCTGACAACGTTTTACAAAGGACCTTCTTCACTTTTCTCCTCTGTGACAGATAGGCCTCAAATGAGGATGTCAGCCCATGATTATTGCCTTTTTTGCGTCGAATCACTGACTGGAGTTCTTTGGCATTATCCACCGATATTAACAAGGCATCCTTGGTGGTGCTACACAGATCCAAAAGCCCAAGAAGTTCATCTAAAAACTTGTTTAGCTGTTCTTTGTGGCACCCTTGGGCTAAAGATTGTTTAGTAGATGGAAATGAAAGGAATGGTTGAATGGACTCATACATATCATTCAGACGATTTAGTTTATCGCCTACAAATGATGATGATGAACAAGATGTGGTGGTTTCTTGTGAAGCTTGAAATCTGTAAAACTCATTGAATACGGATTGCTGGTCTGATGTAGATGGTAAGCTGATGGACCTGACATGACTATGGGGTGTTATGTTTGAAGAAATAGAAGCCATCTGTTTCTAAGAACTAAAAAATGAGAATAAGATTTCAGTTTATTGTGTTTCCTCTGGTTACAAACATGGTATAAATAGTTGGAGTTTGCTGTTGAATTGTAATGTGATCATGAATTAAATTTGATTACGTGGCCATGTATAATTGTCTCCCTTCCTTCCATAATTAAAGCTCATTTTTCATTATTCTATCCCCTATATTCCAGCATTCACATGCCTTAATTAATATTGCATGATCTGAGTTTTGATTTGCTGAATTAATTTAACTATAATACAATGATACAAATCACAACTGGCATTGCATTGTATCATCCATAAATATTTATATATATATATATATATATATCTATATGTATACCCAATGCACGAGTGATTACATGAATAAATGACCTTTGGTGGATGGTAGGGTTGGGAGTTGGGAGACATTGCAACCTGAGGAAACTCTGTATAGATTCTTTGAGACTAATTAATCTAGATCTGATGCGATTCATGTTTTGTGCTGAAACCTAACTTAAGGTGTAGCTTCATTTTCAACGGAAAACAAAAATAGCGTTACGCTGTTTTATGGGGCGAAGAAAAAGTCTTGGAGTAAATGGTGGGACTACGCCTGCTAATCTTCCATTCATCTACATTTTTCATTATTCATGTGCCATATACACAGCTCATTTCTCATTATTCTATGTCCTACTACAGTATCAACATTTCTCAGTAGGAGACGAGACATTAAGTTGTTTCATTGGATGTATAATCTACCCATCTTGGTTTTAAGTACTAATTTACTGAATTATAAAATAAAGTAGCCTGACACAAGTGGTATCTGCATTATGCAGTTATATAAATATAAGCAACGCGTGAGTGATTATATATATATATATATATATATATATATATATATATATATATATATATATATATATATATATATATATATATATATATATATATATATATATATATATATATATATATATATATATATATATATATGACATTTGGTGAATAACCCTACTTCTGAGTTGGAGACATAATAACCTGTGGACATTCTGCGGATGGTTGTTTAGCAGAATCTAGATCGCAACATCCTAGTTTTATTTAAAGTGTTGCAATTCAAGGAAAAAAATAATTGCTGTTTTGAGTAATTGGTAGAGACTAGACAGTGATTTTCGTTCGGACACCTTCGTCTCAATCCTTCGGAGTATTCCGCCGGTGAATCTATGAATGCCGGGTCGCCGGACATTGATATTGAAGTCGAATAGTCAATATCTAATGCGTTAAAGACAGTCCATCAGATCGACTTAATTCATTCAATCACAAGTTAATTCTGTGGACTCAGGTGAGTCCGACTCCGGATTTTGAAACTAGGATGGACTGGTTTCAAAACCAAATCCCATGTTAATTAGTAATCGATTTTATTCGGGGCAAAATTGGGCAGAATAATTCAAAAATGTAAAACCCGATTTTAACCGAAATAGTTAAATCCGGTTTAAAAATCTATATTTTTCATATATTTGTTTTATTTTAAGCATTATTAAAATGGAAATGGTAATACATAATTACATATGACCCTTAAAGTTAATTAAAAAAACATATATAAAAACTCTTCACCTTTATTTCAAAAAAAAAAAAAAAGTAAATAGCTTTTTATCTTTGTTTCAATCCTATTCTATTTTTTACCTTAAACATTCTATTAATTGTTTTGTAATAAATATATAATCTATCGTTTTTGCTATAATAATTTATGTGAGAATATCTTCTTTAATAAATAAAGATTTTTTTGTCACATGTCAATCTCTGATAAATTTTGACACTTATCATTTTGTGGTATTTTTGAAAAAATATTATCCATTTTTCAATTTTTGGTTTGTTTCAGTTTTTAAAATTAAAGTTATACTCTTATATATGTAAATTATTAAATATCATATATATGATATTAAATTGCAATAAATACATTTCTTTCTTTCTTGTTTTAAAGTTGTATATTAAAAAAATATTTTTGTTTACATTTTAATGTTTAATCTTTTCTTAAATCAACCCGTGTAATATACGGGTCTCACACCTAGTTTGTAAGAATATTTCAACTATAGTAAATTTTATAAAATACGTTACTTTGTTTCAAAATTTTAATATGTATTTAACTTTTATATCAGTTCGATATATAAACATTAAACATTATATTTATTACTAATTATTATAGTTTAATATAAAATAGGATATTACAAATACTAAATATTACATTTTAAATTATAACTAGTAGACAAAAATAATGTAGAAAGATATAAAATAAAAAAAGAGTAATACAAACCAATTTCTAAAACTTCAACCCCATTTTTTGAAAAATGAGTACTGTTGGAGATAAATGGCTTCAAAGATGGGGAAAAATGGTATTTGGGTGTGGGTTGGATATGATTTAATAGGCATCGTCATTGTTATCATAGTAGCGATGGTAGTCGTTTATCATATAGAGTTTAGTCGCTAACTAGGATTTTACTTGCCACATGTTACGACCAGTGTTGCAAAACTTGACTTAGAGGTCAGATTAATCGGAATCGAGTAGGGCCTGAGGCACCTAATTATGAATCGGCCAAAAAACTCGAAATCGGTCAAAAATCGGTCAAAATCAGTCAAAATCAACTCCAATTTGGTAAGAATTGGAAAAATTTGGAGTCGGTCAAAATCGATAAAAAAAAAAAAAAAAAAAAAAAAAAAAAAAAAAAAAAACCTCGACAATTTTGAATTTTTAAGAAAAAAAAACGATAATTGTTATTGATATGCATCTAATTTGTGATAATTTTTTATAAACTTGTTATATTTATTATATATAGTTTTCTTAAAACTAATTTCATATAATTTATCCAATCCAATTATTCGGGTACTCCCCGACTAAACCGTATACTCGCTAGGCGGCTAGTCAGCCGCCCTGGGGACGCCTAATGAGTTTTGCAACATTGATTGTGGCAACTGTAATGGATTTAGGAAAATGAACTATTTCGGTGCCAATAGAAGCCTATGAGGACTTAAGTTGTCAAACCATAAAAGTCAGGGATCAAAGCCATGCATAGGAACTTAGGAGGACTTAAGTTGCCAAAGCGTAAAAGTCAGTTGTAACACTCGGTTTCAGATTTGCTTCTTTATTCGGGGCTTCGGCCCAATCTTCAGTGGTCATGAGGCTTGGGGCCTTGGGAAAGAAAGAATTTGGCCCTTCTCGGGTGTGGGTGTTATGGTTTAAGTGATCCAAGTGTTCGGTTGTGTCTTTAGAGGCTTTAAGGCCTGGGTGTGTTGTTAGAAGCATAGAGCTTCTCGCGATCATTCCATGGATATAAGGTCCGTTGGAACGGACCTAAGATGAGGAAGTTATGGCATTTTGAAGATTTTGGCAGAAATGACCCTTATTGGAAAAGGCTTGCGTCTCAGTCACATACGTTCATAGTAAAAGGCACGTGCTTGGGTTAGTACGCCCAGCGTAATGGTCAGAGTGCCAAACTATAATTTTTGGGGTTTGGGCACTATTTAAACATCTTTATGAGCTCAAGGCTCTTTCATTCTCAACCTCCATTGTGTTCTAGCCTCATTTCGAAAACCCTAATCTCATTTTGAGTGTTTGAGAGATCTAAGTGTGATTTTTAGTGTGTTATTGCTCATTTCCAAGAAAAGGGTGTTTGGTGCTAGCTTGTAGTTCAAAGGAGGACGTTTAGATCCAAACTTTTGGCTTCATTTCCAGCTCATTCAAAAAGTTCACATCATGACTTCTTATTGTGTTAGCTGAGTTTAGGGCAAGATTAAGGGTTTTTATAGGGTATTAATTTCTCCTTGTGAGTATGAGCCACTCCAAGAGCTTGGAGTGATAGATCTTGCCTCTTCTGATGTTTCTAGTTCATAAAAATGCTTGCTTGATGCTTAAGAATGGTCCATGCATGTTCTAGTTGGATTATGTTGAGTCTTATTGGATTAAATTGGTTTTTCGGTGCCATTGAGTCATGTAAATGCATAAAGTTGTAGACTTTATGCATTAAGAGCTTAGTTTGAAGGTCGTATGAGGTTTTGATGCATGGACTTAAAGGATTAAGATGTATTTTGAGTTTTGGTGATGTTTCGGTTATGTCTTGCGTAATAGATGATATTGTACCTTCTTTTGGTCGCGATCCAACATTCGTCGAGTACGCCCGACGTAGCTGAGTGTACGAGATGGGTTTTAGGTTTGTTACGTTTAGGGATTCACATACTTGGTCCACTTTGTTTCTTTGGGCCTTTTAGGCCAACTGAGATTTATTATTGGCTAAGGAATTATTAGGCTTTAGGATAAGGCCCATATGGGGTTGGGCCCAATTTGGTAAATTGGGCCATTAGTGGGCTTTTATAGATGTTGTAGTTCAGGCCTTTTTGGTTATGGGCTTGTGCCTCAGTTTTGGTTCATATTGGGTCAGGCGTAAATTGGTCATTTTACCCCTAGTATTGATTATGGATCATATTTTGCAACCCAATTGCTAATTCGGTGTTATTTTGGTATTGAAAGACCAGGAGGCAGTTTGTATGAAAGATCGGGGGTAACTCATGGCAGTTTGTATGAAAGACCAGGAGGCGGCTCTTGGCAAATTTTATGCAAGACTAAAGTCTGAACTCTGGCAGTTAATTGGTTAAGTAGCATAGATTGTATGCTAGTTGTCTTTGTGATGCTTGCATGGAAGACCCGGAGGTGGATCCTGGCACTTATCTGTAAGACCTAGGTTTTTGACCCCCGACCTGGCAAGGAAGACCACGAGGCAGCTGGTGGCATATCGACAAGACTATGGTTGGCACATAGCACTTTTATTGATTGATTGAATATGTATGATATGTATGGCTCGTTTGATATGTTTGGTATCTGGTATTTGGGGAACTCACTAAGATTTGTACTTACAGTTTGTTGTTTATGGTTTCAGGTACTTCCAGTTCGAAAGGGAAGGGCCCGACTTGATCGTAACGCATGCACCCATGTTTTCCTCAATATGTGATTTTGGGAATGAACTTTGATAATTGTTTTATTTTGAAATGCTTTTCAATGTTTGGATGAAGTTACAATAGTGTTTCGATTATAATAAAAATGAAATTTTAACCTTGATTTTTAGGTTGATACAAGTTGGTATCAGAGCCTTGGTTTGAGGGATTCAGGTATACTCTCAGGTGTGCATGGACTCGAACTAAGGGTTTGGTGAAATTTTTTATAAACTGAACATTTTAATAAAAAAATCAATTCAAATAAAGGGCGTGAAACGTGCAATCGGCCGAACTCAAGCAAGTGGTTCCCAGAATACCAGTGCATGTTTATTATGATATATGTTATGATTATGAGAATTTCATGCTAGATTAGCGCTAAGGATCTTCTCAGTGTTATATGATAGTAGGGATGCCTTTTTATGCCTAATTGTATGAGCTTTAGAATTGCATGCTAGTATGGATTATAGATGAGTGGATAAAATGCCTTGGTTAGTGTATGCTGGTTAGATTTTTCCATTGTTTGAATGTTGTTTGCTTAGTGCTATATGGGACTCTTAGTGATGTGAATTTAGTGCTAAGTGAATTTGCTAAGTCACATGTGTCACAAGTTAAATAATCTCAGAGTAATGAATTTGACCCTATTGCGCAGCTCTTGTTTGAGTCCAACCGTTCTAGGGTTGAGTCTTTTACTTGAAGGATTATCTGATCTTTGTTGGATTTGACTATATTCATGTGGAAGCTAGTTAACATTGGTGGGAGTCCTTCAGCATCAGGGAGATGGGTGAGGTCGGGAACCTAGGAGAGCCTAGGATATGCTTTAGTGGGTTTAGTGGTGCCGTTTAGTGAGTTTTGGTGCATTGTTTTGAGGAAGTAACTTAGAGGATTCAGGATGATTGTTGAGGAAAGTATGGATAGGTGTGCAATGTAGTATTGGGCCCGTACTACTGAAAGCACAGGATCTATACTCAACTCGGTGAGAGTCTTGGAGAATCTTAGAATCTTTTGGGAAGAGGATTCTTGGGCATGTTTTCATATTTGGCATGTTGTATTTTAGTTTTGGAGATGATCACTTAAGCAGATGGTTCAGGTTCTAGTTCTGGTTCAGGTTCGTGTTTCGGCTCAGGTGCAGGTGCTAAGCTGATTAACGAGCAGGTGCGGGAGTTCATCTCATCGAAGATTTCTACCAATATTTCGGAGATCTTGGATGAGCGCTTGTGCACATTCTGTTCTGAGATTATGGCTATTTTTGAAGCTCACACTCTTTCTTTCTAGGATCTTTGTGCTTGTGGAGCTCCTACATTCCACTAGGAAAGAGACCCTGTTGTCAATAGGAGGTGGTTAGCATACCGCATTCAGGACAAGTTTCTGCCCTGAGTAAACGAAGGTCAAATATGTTTCCTGCCTGTTGAAGGACCAGACAAGGGATTTGTGAGAAGTGGTTGGTAGTGAATGAGGTGTTGATGTTGTTGATGATATGTCATGGGATGACTTCTCTACCAGGTTCCGAGTTGATTTTGCACCAGTGATTGAGGTGCAGTACTTGGAGCGAGTGTTTCTGTATCTCCGCCAGACTACTGAGAGTGTGGCAGAGATCACTGCGAAGTTCTGGAAGAGGGCTTTATTGGTACCGTAGTATGCATCAGATGAGGAAATGAAGATGGTGATATATCATGATATGTTGCGGGATGATATCAAGGAATTTGTGAGTATTTCAGGGTGTGAGACCCTGAATGATATGGTTTCTAGAGCCCGAGGGCAGGAGATTGATTTGGAGCACCTTAGGAAGAGGGGATCAGATCAGGTGCATGTAGTGGAGGGTCACGAGAAGAGACCCAAGACTTCTGATCAGCGTTTGAGAGGCCAGCAGTGTCGGGGTTAGTGCAGTACGTGCGGGAAACTACACGATGGGCTTTATCATTCCAAGGGTTTAGGCTGCTACAAATGTGGCAGGGTTGGTCATGTCAGCAAGGATTGTCCAAGCCCGTTATGTTTTCACTGCAACCAGGTGGGCCACAAGAAGGTAGACTGCCCGATGTTGAGGGGGCGAGCAGTAAGTGAGTCTGCTCCGATTACTTTGAGGATCACTGATGGAGGAGATCGTAGGGCAGACTACGAAGAGGAAGGTACAAACTATGAAGAGATGTTCGCACAGTTTGCAAGGTATAGACTACGAAGAGACCTTCACACCATTTGCAAGACTTGAATCTGTTCGGATGTTTCTTTCATATGCTGCTCACAAAAATTATGAATTCTTTCAAATGGATGTGAAGTGTGCATTTATGGATGGTGAAATCGAGGAAACGGTCTACGTGGAACAACCACCAGGTTTCGTTAATGAAAAATATCTAATCACTGTTATATATTGGATAAGGTAGTGTATGGTCTGAAACAAGCACCTCATGTGTTGTACGAAACTCTTACTCATTTTCTGAAACAATCAAAATTTCAACAAGTTTCGGTTGACCCAACCTTCTTTCACAAGAAAGATGGTTACCCTTTAATGATCGTTCAAATTTATTTTGATGACATCATTTTCAGATCCACTAATCTAGAATTAACTACTGAATTCTGAAAACTGACGGAAACTAAATTTGAAATGAGTTTAGTGGGTCCCTTTAACTTTTTCCTTGGATTAAACATTACATAGAGCTCAGAGGGAATATTTATCAACCAAGAAGCCTACACGAAGACTTTGCAAGCAAAATTTGGTATGGTGGGTGATTCAAACGTCAAGGTTCTAATTTGGGGTGCAAACGAGTCAAGCTACTCGTGAGCTACTCGAGATCAAATCGTTAAAAGCTCGACTCGAGATCGATTTTAAATGAGCCCAAACCGAGCTCGAGCTTAATATTAGGCTTGTTTATTAAACGGGCTCGAGCTCGAGCCTCTATTACTTGGATCGATTAGGCTCGCGAGCCTAAACAAGCCTACATATATACAATAAAATGTTTTTATTTATATATATTAAAATATATAATAATTTAATAAATACTATTTTAGGAAATTATAGTATACCGTATACGAGCCGAGCCCAAACCGAACCCGAGCCCGTACAATTCATAACGAGACGATCTCGAGCTTTGTACCACAAGGCTCAAAACAAGCCGAGCTCGAGCTTGAGCTTATAAATATTTAAACGAGTAGAGCCCGAGCCTGGCTAGGCTCGAGCTTGGCTTGGCTCGTTTCCAGCCCTAGTTCTAATGGGATGCGGAGCAAAACTTACTCCATCCTTAGACAAACCAGCAGCTGATATCACTCAATATCGTCAGATGATTGGATCTTTAATCTATTTAACATCGAATCGTCCTGATATTATGTTTGTTGTATGTTATTGTGCCAGGTTTCAGGCGAATCCCGGTAAACTACATATGATTGTTATGAAGAACATATTTCGATACCTCAAAAGAACCACCTCTCTCGGAATATGGTATCCTTCTAATTTCTAGACCTGGCAAAATCTGGCACGACACGACAACCCGACACGAAGTTAGCGGGTTAGGGTTAGAGATTTCGACCCGTTTATGTACACGGGTTGACACGACACGACATGATAATTAAACGGTTAGGGTTAGGGTCAAGACTTTCAACTCGAAGATAACTCGAAGATGACCCGTATATATATATATATATATATATATATATATATATATATATATATATATATATATATATATCCTATTTTAGAAATATTTTCAATATTCTACATTTAAAGCGACCCAAATTCAAGAATTAACAGTAAAATTCAAAATTTCAAACCGACATGACACAACATATTTATAATGTTTAAACCTTAACCCGAAACCCAACACGAAATCGACACGAAAATAAATGGGTTGACATGACACGACACGATAATTAAACGGGTCGGGTTAGGGTCAAGCACTCTCAACTCGTTTAATGTCTTGACACGGCACGAACCGAACACGACACGACACGTTTGCTAGGTCTACTAATTTCGTATTCTTTATGCAAGCATATTTCGATGCTGATCTTGGTGTATGTGGACTTGATCGTAAAAGCACTTATGGGGGATGTTAGTTTATGGATGGAAAACTTGTGAATTAGCAATCCAAGAAGCAGACTTGTGTCTCTTTATCTACTTTAGAAGTTGAATACATCATAGTTGCATCGTGCACTTCCCAAGTTGTGTGGATTCAGAATCAGCTTAGTGATTATGGGATCAACATGAAAAGAATTCCACTATACTGTGGTTCAAATCAGAATCTACCATAATCCAGTGCAACACTCAAAGACAAAACAATTTGCACTAAGATATCATTTTATAAGGGATCATGTTGAGGATGGAAACGTTGAAGTACACTTTGTTAGATCCTCTGATCAACTAACTGATATCTTCACTAAGGGCTTACCTGAAATGACATTCGAGAAAATTTTACAAGGGCTAGGCATAATTGAAGCAGACTTAGTTCCAAAATCCATTTCGTAATCGGATTTTACTATTCATATTCCGAATGTTTCCAAGCTTTGGAATGGTTTGTAATTAATTTTCAAAATTCCAATTGTTTTCAAGCTTTGGAATGGTTCGAAATGTGTTGTTCATCAGGGTTTCGGAAATCTTCTATATCCTTTGTATATTAAGTGTCTTCCGACTGGTTCCTAGCTTTTGAATGATTCTGAAGTTACTATTCATTTGTGTTTCTGAATTTTTTTTTAATCTTTTTTATAAAATAAAAAATCACAAAAATATTTTCTTTATTTCTGTTTTATCTTTTTCAGAAAATCAAAAATCACAAACATATTTTCTTTATTTCTGTTTTATCTTTTTCAAAAATTCAAAAATTACACAAATATTTTCTTTATTTCTGTTTGTCGTATGTTATCTTCATAATACATTCTTTTCTTAGGAACAAATTCATGTTACCTCAATTTAGAACGATGGGGCAGGTATAATTCCGAATCTATCTAATAGCTAAGTGTCCTTAGAAGCATGCTGTTGCATGTTGTCCCAAGCCACTAAAACTCTATGTTTGAAGTCTTAATGAAACCTTCATTCCGATCGTTTCTTCCCAATCAGACTGATAATTCACATAAGTCATTGACATATCTTACTCTTCTCACACTTAATTAAGAGTTGACTGCTTTGTCATTAATATGTAGCAGAGGTACCTTACTCTTCGGAACAAGTCTCAAATTTCTCCATCAACTTCACATTCGTAAATGTAACCCTTAAGATTCTCACCAATTACCACTGAGGTTTATGGTTACATAACATCTGTGTTGATGATCTTGAAATCGTTATCACCGTTAATTTAGAAATGGGTTTCGGAAACCCATTTTCACCGTTAAGTTTGAAATGATTTTGAGTGAGACCCAAAATCCGAAACCCATCTAAATTTCATGTCAATTTATTTGACATCATAGAATCGCATAAATATAATTTGATTTATTTATTTTTCTTTGGCACATTCTTGCACAAAAAGATTTATGATTTTTCAAAGCCTGGTTCTAGTTCCGATTAAATACTTTTAATTGAGAGAACAAGTCTTCACGAATTGGTTGTTAATTCTAAATGAGCCGAAACTGAAATGGAGGTTTATTGGAGATAAGGATTTAAATAAGGCATGCCTTTGTCAAAACCCTTACATCATGCATGTCAGTTACACGATGTCTGACGTATGATGAGCTATCACGCTATTCTATGCTACTTTTACGGGATATGGGAACGTCAAGCAGCGGTTTTCTCTTGCCACTCATCACATGACGTATATAATGGCTTTCGACGGTTTTTTTTCTCTCACCGCTCAAACAATTTTCAAAACCCTCCAAGCAATAACCCTTTTTCTCTCTACTATTCATTGTCTTCCTCAAAGCTAAAATGGGAGGATCAACTAAAACCACTTCATTTGTCGATCAATCAACATCTTTCGTGTTGCTAAATATCAAGCCAAGTCAAAATCTCATACTTGATATTGACTCATCTCGCTACCAAGAAGCCTTAAGGCCGATGATTGAATGCTTAAGGTTCTCTCCACTGGCTCAAGCTCTAACCATGGAAGAATCTGTTCCTCTGGTCTATCTTTCAAAGGTTTATTTTTCTGCTACCTACATTCAAGCTGATGGAGTCATTTGCTTCGAGGTAGCTTCTCACAAGACCTCGATCACCAAAGCCTGTTTCTGCAAAATTCTAGGGCTTGCTTCATCCTAGACCTGACAATTCGTGTATTCGTGTCATTAAAACGTGTCTGCCACGAATTTGACACGATGTGATTACATGATAAGAAATAAGTTTTATCTCAATTTTTAAGATGTATTCGTTTCATGTTGTGTCTCTCATAGATTCATGTCTTCGTGTCTGAAATTTCCAGGTCTACTTCAGCTAAAGGACTCGTGGATCCAGAATCAATTTCGACTACTACACTCATTGAGATGTTTTAGTAGATGGGATACATTGGTGATATATCCCTCTTATCTAAGTTCAGGAAGCCCTTTCTTCCTCCAATGTGGAACGAGCTCTTCACTCTCCTGTTCAAGAGCTTTTTTAAAAGAGTTGTCGGATCCGACAACGCAAGTAAGCTGTTCTATACTTATATCTATGGTCTTTACCATGGAATCAATCTCAATTATGGTCCAATTTTGTGGACTCAACGTATTAAGAGTACTGCTTCCACCACTCGCAATATCGATATCTCATGTACTAGATTTTGGGCCTTAGTGGTCAAACGAGCCCTATACCGCTACAAGGTTCAAATGACGACTAATTCTATTGTAGCTACCATTCCAATCGTTTAGAGTTCAACCTTTATGATGTTTGACCCAAGAAATTTCAATTTTGTGGGTTCAATTTCGAAAGTAATGTTGGAAAAAGTACTTTCTGATAATGCGATTGTGAACGAGTATCGCATGCAGCCTACATCTGGTGTTTTCCCTAAGTCAGGTGAACTACGAAAGGGTATCAAGGAAGGAAACAAACCAAAAAGGGGAGGAAAGAGAAAATCAAAAGCTGCCACTTCTAAAGTGGTGAACACTCCGAAGAAGGTAAAAAAGAAAGCAAGGAAACCGAGATCAACATCTTCGGTTGTTCAGTAGGCTTCAGAATCCATAACTCATACTGATATTCAAGAAGATGCTACTGTTCAGAATGAAGTTGAGCATATTTTTGCAACTTCGGAACCAACTCTAACCAAACCAATTCCAAAGTTATCCACTTTACCTACTTCTTCTACTTGTTTTTCATACTTCTTTCAGATGAACACTCCACCATCCTCCTTAACACTACTACAATTCCGATCTCCATTCCTCCACTACCACCAATGATTTTTTTTGGAAATTCACTTTCGTAGATTTCTGTCCCATTCTCCACTCCTATCTTTATAGATTCAACCACTACAATGATAACCATAGTCACCAGTACTCCCAAATTCACTGTTGCCAAGTCCGTTTCGGAGGAGGTACATACTTCAGACATTCATGCCAATGTATCTGATACGAGGGGCTGATGTCAACACAGGTGTAAGTATGGTTCAAGGTACCTCTACAGCTTCTCCATTATGTGACGACGATCCAGACATTCTTTTTGGATATGATCCGGATAATTTCATAGATTTAGTTTTCAGCCTTTCACCGTACATGCTAACAGTGATGATGATGATGCCCCGATGACAAAAGGGCAGTTCAAATAGCTTAAGTCAAAATTGGATACTCTTTTAGAGTCTTCCAAGGGTTCCTCAAACTAGGAGTATATGCTGAAATCTCATCAAGCTACCATTGAGATGTTAACAAAGGAAAACGCAAAAGTCCTTGCAGAATCAACAAAGGCAATGGCAACATCAAAGAAAACTATATCTGAAACGACCAAAAAAGTCGAAAAACTACTTGACGAAGTGAAAAAATTCATGGATGACTTCAGAAGCTCTTCTGATACAAATATCGAAGTTGTTAATAAGTCATTGTCAGTCTTTATTCCACTCTACAATCTGAAAAGGAAGGAGTTACAAGTGTACATTCTGACTCTGAGTTAACAATTAGTGCTGAGCTTAGTGCTTTTGTTCTTACCAAGATTGAAAAGCTTCAAAAAGACCTTACTCCAGAAAATAATCTCATGGATAAATTGGCTGAAAAGACTGAGAAGGACAAGGTTCATTCAGTTCAGCTGAAAACACACCATCAACCACCTTGACGATCTGGAAACTGAGAAAACAGTTTTTCAGAGCTGTGTTTCCGAGATCAATCAATTTCTTCAAAGAATGGTAGAGACTCGTGATTCTATGTTCACAGTCTCTGTACGTCAACAGCTTTCTGAAAAGCTTCAACCAGTCTTCACCATACTCAACCAGATAGAAGGTGTTTCAGGGAGTTGGGCTCTTCCGAAACAATGAGAGACAGGAGAGAAGAAAAACCCCAACCAAAACAAAAGAAAGATGAAACTGATCATAAACCGAAGCTTGATGATCAAAAGGTTAATGAAGCTTCTACATCAACTAAAGGCAAAGAAATGGTTTTTGATGATGATGATGATGATGAAGAGGAAGAACTCTCTAAATCAGTGAAGCTCATGATGAAAAAGCGAGATAGAGAACTTGATAATATTTTTAAGATCCGAAAGGAGTTAGAAGCTCAAGAAGCCGTATAGAAGATTGTGAAAGTTACTCTTGAGACTCAGAAGTCTCTATTCCCTCCATATTCTATGTAACGAATTCAAAATGAGGCAATTGACAATCCGATTATGTATTGGCTCGAAACCACTGTTTCATTTGATCTAAATAGTGGAACAGACTCTCAGCTTGATTTTCCTATCACTCCTCGGGCCTTTTTGCTTTGATGTTTCGAAAAGATCGCAAAGGCTCAGATTTGCGATAAGCCGGTGCATCAGAAACTCTATGCTTTTTATTTGAAACATGCAATGCCACAATATCTGACTTGGAGTTTGAAGAAGATTGTGGGAGTGAAGGTTTGTTTGCCGGTATCAGTTGAAGACTTTGTGAACGTTAAGTTCAAGGGATTTCACAGTTTTGAAAAAATTTATGTGTAACATTCTATTTTCGAATTTAAATAAAAAAGATTGAATAAATAAAATAAATAAATAAACCCCGGGATGGGAAGTATATTTCATATTATTTTAATGAGGCTCTAAATCCATAATAGTTTATTAGTGTCAGCCTTAGGAGTAAAATTTTATAAATTTGGGAATTTATGCTCTAAATGGTATCAAAGGGACTTGTAGTGAATGGTTTTTTGGAAAACAAGGGCTAAAGAGTAAAATATGGAGTTGCATTGTAATGAATTGAGGAGGAGGGGCGGAATGTGTCACTTTGGGCGAAGTTTTAATATGGAATGGGAGTTTAAGACCCTTCATTTCCCTCCTGTGTTATGGGAGCACCACCAAACCCTAACCCTAGAATATATTCTCTAGCCCCCAAACCCTTTACCCGCCGCCGGTTAGCCGAGATCGACCGCCACAGCCGCAGCCGATGACGACCTAAACAACCGAGCACCCTAATGAGACGCCCACCGCCGATGAAGCTAGAAGCCCGGAGCCAAACCATGCATGCTGCCGTTGCCGATGACTGCGAAGATCAGTGAGTTCGTAGTTGTTGTTGGATCTCCTTCCCCCGGTAATGTGCTCCTTCGCTTCTTCTGCCATTTCACCGAGTCCCGTCACCGTCGTCGCTCCGGACGACATCCCCTCTCGTTGCGTTCCTTGGCTGCCATCTGCTACAACAAGGATGGTGGCTTCGTGTGTGTCACTACGTGTGTATGGTGCATGCCCAGCTTAGATTGGCAAGGGAGTGTATGTACGGTCGAGTATGTTTGTATAGATGGCCAGAAATCAAAAACAACCACCATGTTGGCTGCCGCCATATATCCTCCGTTTACCGCTACCAGCCACTATGGGAGTTAGCTGTGTGTGTGTGTGTGTGTGTGTGTTTGAAATTGTGGAAATGCATGTATTGTAATGGTGTGTTGTTGGTTCGACAATTCTCGATTGAAAGTCGACATAAAAACCACCACCTCCACCGTGAGGTGGTGGCTGCCGCCAGATGACGCCGTCGACCACCACTGCCCGAGGTGGCAGTGGGTGGTGCTTGACATAATAAAACACTAATCGGATCAATAGCTTAATCTTGGACTTAGTTGGCTTGTAATTAGGTTGGAAACCCTAATTAGGGTTTAGAAAACCCTAATCTTGGACGATTGACAATTTAGGGATTTGTCAGCCAGCAGCCAGAGAATTATCCATGGAACTTCAGCAGTTTGAGGTGAGTTTCCTCTTGGTTTTAACGGGTTGAAGGCACCAATGTCGGCTCGTGTAGTTTGTATGTTCTTGATAGGCACACGGAGTGTGGGCAGGGATTGTATATCACTATTACCTGAGTATAGATATCAGTCAGATTGTTGGATTGCTATATACTTATTGTCTGTGTGATACCTGTATATGTTGTTAGGAATGTGAGTGTGGGGGAGGCCAGTGTCTCATAGTCAACAGAGTGTGGGAGGGGCCTGTATCTCCTAGTTAGCCGAGTGTGGGCGGGGCCTGTATCTCATAGAGTATGGGTGAGGCCCGTATCTCAATATTAGTTTAGTGTGGGCGGCGCCCGTATCTCATAGCATTATTTTAGTATGTATATAGGATTGATTGATATATTTGGCTATACTTGTTACCTGTGTGATACTTTTATGTGTGTTTAGTAGCTTAGTGTGGGTGAGGCCAGTATCTCATAGTTAGCCGAGTGTGAGTGGGGTCTGTATCTCGTAGTCAGTGGAGTGTGGGCGAGGCTCGTATCTCCTAGATAGCGGAGTATGAGTGGGGCCCGTATCTCCTAGGCAGCAGAATCTGGGCGGAGCCCATATCTCCTAGTTAGCCGAGTGTGAGCGGGGCTCGTATCCTCCTGAGTGTGGGTGGGGCCCGTATCTCCTAGTAGCATGATTATTTGTATGGTATGTGGTAGTTTGGGGAGACTCACTGAGCTTTGTGCTTACAGTTTTCAGTTTTGGTTTCATGTATTTTGGTTTTTAAAAAGAGGAGCTCGGGATGATTGCAAAGCACACACCAAGATGTGTAGCCTAGGATGTTTTGATTTGGAAACTCTGATAATAATGTTTTCAAATATTTTGACTCATGTATTGATTGAATGGTTGATAACTATGGTTTATTTAATAATTAAAAATGAAAATTTTGGTCATTATTTTATGGATGTTACAGGTTGGTATCAGAGCTTTGGTTTGATGGTTTCAGGCACACTCTCGGGTGTGTCTGAACTTAAACACATGACTTGGTATAAAATTTTTAAAAGAAAAACCATTTTTACAAAAAGGATTTGGAAAAGAGAAAAAGGGCTTTGGTGCATGCAATCAGTCGAGGTCAAGTAAGTACTCCCAAGTTACCCATACAAGCTTATGATATGATATGATTATGAGAACTGCATTCTAGATTAAGGATAAGGATCTAAGAATTATGCTTTATATGCCTGTTATATGTGTATGAGGACTGAATGCTAATTTAGGACTAAGGATCTAGGAAGGATGCCTTATATGCATGTTGTATGAGCTTGTTGAATTGTATGCTAGTACTGATTACTCAGTAATATGATGGCATGAGTAGGATATTCTTGATTATGGTTACTCAATGCTTGAATGTTGCTTGCTTTGTGCTTTTAAGAGTCCTAGTTATCTTTAACTAACTAGTAAATGAATATGTTAAGTTACATATTACGAGGACTAAATAATTTCAGAAGGTTAGGATTAGCTCTATTTTGCAGCTCTCGTCTGAGTCTAACCGTTGTAGGGTAGAATCTCATATTCAAAGAATTATCTAGTCTAAGTGATATATAGTGGTATTCACGAGCTAGTTAGGGAAGATAGAAGGGACTTCTTATGCAGCTGATGGTGGAGAGTGGGTCAGAGATTACCCTAGGGCAAGCCTATGATGAGATTAGTGCAGAGAGCAGTAGTAGAGAAAGGGACTTGGTGGAGTCTAGGCAGTTCTTGAGGAAAGTTCAGAAAGATGTGGAATCTAGTATGAGCCCATACTACTAAAAGCAGAGGATCCGTACTCGAATCAAGGAAGGTTGAGATGAACCCACATAACTTGTAGTGTGTGAGATCCCTCGAGTTATGATGAGTATTATGATGGTTGTTATGGTATATTTATGAGTATTGTAACGCTACTTGGTAGATCAGATGGTAGTTCTGGTGCCGACGAGGCATCAGGCTCTGACTCTGGAGCCGGGCAGCTTGATTGCCAGATGAGGGAGTTCGCCTCATCTGAGAGTACACACAATATCATTAACCATACACCTGTGATCTTCGGTACGATCAAGGAGGACGTTTTGTAGATTTGTGATGAGAGGATGGGTGCATTTCGCACCGAAATGGCGCCCATCATAGGGACGCACACTTAAACGTTTTGCGAGTTAAGAGCTCGTAGAGCTCCAGATTATCATGGGGCTAAGGACCCCATTGCTAGCACCAGATGGTTGGCAATTGTTGCCAACGCTTTTCATACCAGTTGTTGTCCCAAGAGGGACAAATTTCGACTGGCTTCCTGCCTCCTGAAAGATACGGCCCATGATTGGTGGGGAGAGGTTGGGATTCCTTCTGATACTTTTGCAAATATGATATTTTCTGTTTTCTTCTTGGCAGTTATCAGGAATTTGTTCTGTGTGGGAATTTTGGCATGGTATTTGGATAAGCAACATCTTGGATGGATTTTCTGCTATTGTCGGGACTATATTATCAAGAAGTGTGATATGTCATTCTGCATGCGGAAGTCTTCAATGAATCATTAAAGGGTCGTATTTTGTCAAGTGGGTTCCAGTTGGTTCCATTGTCTATCCTGGTCCTTAGCAAGATCAATTCAGCGGTATTGCTAGGAGGATATTTGGCTAGGGTTAGCGTGATAGTTCTCCAGTGGAGTTAGGGTTCAGTGGTTCTATCAACTGTCGAGTATCACCGAAAGTTGCCTATAGAAGAACTTTAGAGTTCAAGGCACTATCGTTGATGGGGAGGGAGCAGTAGCAGGAAGATAATAGTGTTAGTTGCATGAGTTGTTTGATCATTGGATGTGTCAAGAGGATTGTATTTTTGCATGGAACAAAGTCGATTAGAGTTTAATGATCCTTTGTGGATAGAAATTAGAATAGAGGTTCGTTAGTGCATGGAAAGGGTTACGGTAGTTAGTCGCAGGCATAAGAACTCAAGGAAATGGAATGGTGCCATGAGAGGTGACTTGGATCATCAAATCTGGTTAAGGTCTCAAGAGAATACATCCGGATTCTAGTAGTTGGACAATCATTGAGATTTGGCTAGTGATGGAACGCTAGATTGGTAATCATAAGTTATAAGTAGTTCTTATTACATGAAGTTTGATGGGTTGGGAATCCATCAGACTAATAGGATGAAAGATCTTCGCTGAATCCAAGTGGGGGAGAATCGATCAGTATTTTCGAGAATTGGATCGGGTGTGGAACTAGGACAAGTTTCGCATCTTGGTAAGGTATAGAGACGACACAAATGAACATTTAGTTCATGGTTTTGTAAGTGGGAGTTCATAGAAACTCCTAATAGATTGTCGGTATTTTCTTGTTATGCATAGTAGGCTTGTGGATGGATCCCGACCGGGAGTCATGTAGAGTCTCGCTGCCTGTTCTTGAATGATGCAGATTGAATTCAGGACATTGTGATTGAGATGGTTGGTTAGTAATTAAACCCGGGATGGTAATCATGATTGGTTAGAAGTGTTGTGAAACTGTGATGGATCATAACATTCATATGTTCGAGGTAGACCATCATTTGTAGCGGATATGAGCGTAAAGGGGGAATCAGTTTGTGCCTTGGGCACATTAGTCAGGATTGTCACGGAGTATTTCTCCGTTGTGGGTTGAGGACCACTAGGGTCCGAGGTGGAGCTGGGCCTGTGTAACCCTAGATGGGTGGGACCCGTAGGTAAGGCCGCTCTGTGGTATAGTTTGGGTGGGACCCATAGGCAAGGCCTGTTTGTTTATACTAATGTAGGTGGGACCTGGTAGAGACCGTTGGGTCAAGGTATTGAATTCTGCATTTCAGGTTTCAGTAAGTGGTTAGTGTATGTGGCACAGAAGGGTGTATAGACTGGATAGCTTTGTTATTTGGACTCTTGGGAACCTGGTGGTTGGACCAGGTGCGAGATTGGTAGTCTCAGCATTGGTTTAGGTACCTTTATAAGTCGGTCCAACAAGGATTGGCGCTATCAGAAGGTCTTGGGTAAAATGCAAGTGCAGATCTATGGATCTCGGTTAACGAGTTGAGTATCGGGTTAGATTCTTGGGTAAGATCTCAAGTCAGGAACGCAAGTGTTTTGTGCTGGATTTTTGTTTATATGGGTTGAGAATCGGGGTATATATGTGCCGAGGGCATCGATAAAAGAGTTCCAGGGTAATGAATCGATTCAGTTCTGATTATAGATCAAGCTCTTGTGTTGTGACTTGGAATTGTTCTATTGATAAAGGACATAAGATAAGTTAAGGTGGTGCTATTGATTTGGAACTCGAGTGTGGAGCCACTTGTTACTCATAGGAGATCTCAAGTCACTTGCAGATGAGTTTGGATAATCTCAGAGTATATGATTTGGTCCTGCTGCGCAACTCTCGTGTGAGTCTAACCGTTGGAGGGATAGGTTTCCTACTCGAAGGATTATCTGAGCCTTTTGTCAAGTATAAGTGTACTACAGGGAAACTTCGTCAGCGATTTTGTTTTCTAGTGAGAACCTCAAGTTATCAGAAGTTGAATAGCTAGTTAGGAGATAAGTGCAATGGATTTGACAATGATTCAGTGTGGCTGGTCTGTCAGGGAGTCATACCATCTCAAGGCTTTAGATTTCAACTTGAGTAAATGTGATTAAGTTGCAAAGGATTGCTTCATATGTAGGCTGTAGAGCCCTGTGAGGATCGGTTTTGGTTGCCTTGGAAAGGTTGGGGTGTTCTTGTGGTTGTTGTTGTATCGGGAATGGTAACGACTGATTTCGAGGACGAAATCTAATTTAAGTGGGGGAGAACTATCACATTCTATTTTGGAATTTAAATAAAAAAATATTAAATAAAATAAATAAATAAATAAACCTCGGGATGAGAAGTATATTTCATATTATTTTATTAAGGCTCTAAATCCATAATAGTTTATTAGTTTCAACCTTGGGAGTAAAATGTTATAAATTTGGGAATTTATGGTCTAAATGGTATCGAATGCAATTGTAGTGAATGGATTTTTGGAAAACAAGGGCTAAAGAGTAAAATGTGGAGTTGCATTGTAATGAACTGAGGAGGGGGGGGGGGGGGTTCGAATGTGTCAATTTGGGCGAAGTTGTAATATGGGACGGGAGTTTAAGACCCTGCATTTCCCTCCCGTGTTGTGGGAGCACCACTAAACCCAAACCCTATAATATATCCTCTAGCTGCCAACACCGTCATCCGCCACCATATAGCTGAGATTGACCGCCACAACCGCTATTGGTGACGCCTTGAACAACCGAGCACTCTACTGAGACGCCCACTGTGGATGAAGCTGAAAGCCTATAGCCAAACCTCGCACGCTGTCGTCGTCGGTGACTACGAAGATCGGCGAGTTCATAGTCGCTGCAGCATCTCCTTCCCCTGGTAATGTGTTCCTTCACTTCTTGTGCTATTTCCATGAGCCTGTCACCGTTGTCGCTCCGGACAGTTTCCCCTCTCACTATGTCCCTCGGCTGCCATCTTCCACAGCAAGGATGGTGGCGTCATGTGTGTCACTGCATGTGTATGGTGCGTTCTCAGCTTAGAGTGGCGAGGGAGTGCATGTCCAATCGAGTGTGTATGTATAGATGACCAAAAATCGCAAACAACGACCATGGTAGCCAACCATGGTGGCTGCCAACATATAGCTTCCTTCTATCGCCACGAGTCACCGTGGGAGGTGGCTGTGTGTGTGTGTGTATGTGTGAAATTGTGGAAATGCATTTATAGTAATGGTGTGTCGTTGGTTAGACAACTCTCGGTTGAAAGTCGACAAAAAAACCACCACCACCGTCATGTGGTGGTGACTACCGCCGTGTGCCGCCGTCGACCACCATTGCCTGAGGTGGCTGTGGGTGGTGCTCGACATAGTGAAACCCTAATCGGCCCAATAGCTTAATCTTGAACTTAGGTTGCTTGTAATTGGGTATGAAACCCTAATTATTAGAAAACCCTAATCTAGGAAATTTCAATTTGGACTTGTCGGGACCCTCATTTTGGACCATTGGATTTAATCTATGGCTTATGCCCGTCCACATTATACGATTGGTCTAGTGGAGTGATGGACTTAATGGATTAAGTCCTTAATGGGTTAAGTGAGAACACTTAACCCTAGTTGTCATTTCATGTGAAAACCCTAAATTTGGTTGGGCCTTTATGTTGGGCTTTGGTGATTGGGTTATTAATGGGCCATCCAGGAACAAGTATATGGACTAGAATATTTGGATTGGGCTTTAGGATAGGGCCCATTGGAAATGCTTGGGCCTAATTTGGAAAATTAGGCCATATATGGGCCCGAATTGGGCCTTAATGATTACGAGATATTGGACCATCGGAATGCCAAGTGTTTAGACTAGAATAAATGATTGGGCCATAAGGCAAGACTATTTAGAAGTTTAGGCCCAATTTTGAAAATTTGGCCATAGTTGGGACTTGGTTGATTATTTGACTTTTGGGCCTTCGGAGTATGAGTTCTGCCTTATTCTTGGACCAAGCTATGTTAAGGGTAAATAGTTATTTTACCCCAAGTGTGTATTTATGGTTATGCATTGAAACCCAAATGGTTAATTGGGTTTGTTTTGATGATTGACAGTTCAGGGATTTATCACCAAGTAGCCAAAGAATTATCTGCAGGACTTCAACATTCTGAGGTGATTTTCCTCGTGGTTTTAACGGGTCGAAGGCACCAATGACGACCCGTGTAGTTTGTATGTTCTTGATAAGAACATGGAGTATGGGCGGGGACTGTATCTCATTATTATCTGAGTATAGATATCAGTCAGATTGTTGGATTGCGATACTTGTTGTCTGTCTGATACCTGTATGTGTTGTTAGGAATGTGAGTGTGGGCAGGACCCGTATCTCATAGTCAACGTTGTGTGGTCAGGGCCCGTATCTCCTAGTTAGCTGAGTGTGGGCGGGGCCCGTATCTCAAAGAGTGTAGGCGAGGCCCGTATCTCATTATTAGCTGAGTGTGGGCAGGGCCCGTATCTCATAGCTTTATTTGAGTATGTATATAGGATTGATTGATAGATTTAGCTATACTTGTTGCCTTTGTGATACTTGTCTGTATGTTTGTAGTTGAGTGTTGGCGGGGCTCGTATCTTATAATTAGCCTAGTGTGGGTGGGGCCCGTATCTCGTAGTCAGCGGAGTGTGGGCGGGGCCCGTATCTCCTAGTTAGCCGACTGTGGGCTGGAACCGTATCTCCCTGAGTGTGCGTGGGGCCGGTACCCCCTGGTAGCATGATTATTTCTATGGTATGTGGTAGTTTGGGAGACTCACAAAGCTTCGTGCTTACGGTTTTCAGTTTGGTTTCATGTACTTCGGTTATCAAAAAGAGGAGCTCAGGATGATTGCAACGCACACACCAAGATGTTTAGCCTGTGATATTTTGATTTGGAAACTCTGATAATAATGTTTTGAAATACTTTGACTCATGTATTGATAGAATGGTTGATAACTATGGTTTATTTATTAATTAAAAATGAAATTTTGGTCATGATATTCTGATGTTACATTATGGATGAGTTCTCTCTAGCTGACTTACCATTCATGAGTCCGTTTGATTGGATTTCCCTCTTCAACATTGTCTCTAAATATAAATAGAAATATGAGTCAATCATTTCCCATATGAAGCCAATGCTCATCTGATACATCCATGAAGTTTCTAATATAGATATAGAGATTCCTGCTGCTCTAAAGAAAAAGTTGATTCTGGAAGAAGAAGAAGATCCAAAGGAAATTTAGAGGCTAAAGGTTGGGAAGATCAGAAAAGAGCTTTGGAGTGTGGTGTACAACCAAAGAGAAGGTGAACCAGTTCTGAAAAGTATGTTCTTTTTGAGAGACAAACACTTATATTTGTCTATTGCTCTGAAAACTATACTCGCAATGACTGAAGCTTACAAGGAAAAATTAGGAGCGAATCTGAAATGCTTTCAAACATGATCAAATGGTACATGGTTTTCCGAAACACTCTTCTGGATTTGATGTTGAAGTTATTCTAAGTGCAGAGAAGACAACAGTGAAGAATCTCCTTCGGAATTTGACACAAAGGGGGAGATTGTTGGGTTTAATATTGTTGTGTCAAATATATGTGCTAGTATAGTCTTACTTATTCCAATTTGGGCCTGTCCATTCATGGTTTTACCTTGTAGTCGATAGCCTATATATAGTGCATGCATGTATCTCTATGGTTAACGGTTTTGCAACCCTAATTTCCGTTTATGCTCTTACAGAGAAGTTCTTGTGAACTCTTCTAGAGTTGATTAATCAAAGCATTAGGCACCCATTGATCTTCATTGTTCATGTCATTTAATTCATGTTTATCATTATAGAATCTATCAATCTTATTTATTATTCTCCCATACACTCTAACTTTCAATAAGGTCTTATAGCCTCTTAATACGCTAGAAAGTTGATGTTTTTAAGACTTATATGTCCAATACATGTCTAGATCTCATTTGGGTCAAAATTTGAAGAAAATGACATCCAACTTTCATGCAGGGTTCCAAAACTCAACCATTCTTAAGAGTTAAACTCCATAACACTATTAAGACCCTTATAACCCATAAAGTTTCAAACTTTATGGTTTCCATTCATTCAAACTTGCACAACTAACAAGAAAAATGGCACAAAACATAGATATAGCCTCATATAATAATAATAAAGGTGGAAGCTTTGACACTTATAATGGTCCAGAAACAATGTAAGGTGATGATGATGGCAATTCCTTACAAGCCTCAATACAATATCACCTTCTTCTTCTTCTTCTTCTTTCCTCCTTCTTCCAAATCAAGAAAAGCTCCAAAATCACCAAAGATCAAGAAAGGATGAAGACTAGGGTTTTTCTAAGGTGAAAGAGGGTTTGGAGGCAGATAAGAACCCAAAAAATGAGTTTAGATAAGCTTAAATACGAAGGAAACCCTAAAAGATCATGGGATTGGGCTACATCAGTTCTTACATTGTGAGCCTCTATTTCTCATGTCGTGAGAACAGTCCCAAACAAAGTTTTAATAAAACCCCATCTCACATCATGACCACTCAAAGGTCAAGTCATGTGGCTCCAATTGTTCTAAAATTCCACCTTCTAACTCCTTGAAACCCTAATTCGATTCATCCAAGAAAACGGGTGTTACACTTGTACTTTTGTGATGGTTTACAAAATGTCATTAGTTTATGTTTGGTTTATACATAAGTATTTGAAACTTTGTGATGATTGTTTTATGTTAATAATATGCATGTTTGTAAAATAGGATTTTAAATGCTAGATAATGCTTTAAGCATAAAAAATGATCACATGGAGTTTGGTTAAAATAAAATTTGAATTTTAACATATGATGGTAAAATGGTATTAAAATAAAAATGTGTTTTATCGTTTAAAAGTGTATAACGACAAATTTCGACAAATAAAAGTCATAAGTTTAAAATTGGGATTTTAGAGACTTATCAAACTCCAAACCTTATAGTAAAAATGAAGTTTTATTAAAATTGTTATATATAGATCTTTAGCTCTCAAATGTCAAACCTTAATATAAGATATTAATTTTAAAAATTTGATCACGTCGAATATATAAAATTGGATTTTATAAATGAACCTTGCAATAAGTTGTTACTTTAATATAAATGTACCATGGCTTAGTGGATGCATGCAATAACCATGATATCATATGTTTTTAAAACTATAATTATAAAGCATATAAAGAACCCTTTCAAAAAGCAAGTCTATGATGTCCAATTTAAAAATACTTGCATGTCAGTTGTATAAGCTTGAGGGATAAAAGTTACCTAACCACTTATTTTATCTTTTGATGGCTAAGTTTTAAGAATTTCTTGTGGCATAAAGGATATCTAACCACTAGTTATGTGTTGGTTCTACATGTTTTTTAAATTGGATGGCTTAATCAAAAATCTTTTGTGAAAAAGGTTACATAAGCAAGAGAGGTCTGAGGCATAGATTGGATCAAACATTTCAGTTAACAAAAGTAGTTAATAATCCCATACAATTAGGAACTATATATTAGAATATAATTGATAGTCGCTATCTACCTTGTTGAATTAAATAAAAAGGAAAAAAGATACCTAACCATTTATTTGTTTTGCAACATGGATCCTGGACTTCAATAATTAATTTTTTAGAAATATGACGGGTATTAATCGTTGAAGATTTAAATATTAAAAATAATAAATATTTTTTTAAAAAAAAATTTGTATATGAAAATAAAATCCACTCTTACCACCATGTATCACCTTTCTCTTTATGATTTACAAGAGACAATGGTATTATAAGATTATAATTTCAATAAATGGTTTTTAAAACTATTCTCACGAATGGTAAGAATTATAATTTCTTAAAGGTCCCATTCCTAAACGACCTCCGCTTACTAGTAGGACTGAACATGATGCTTGGTGTAAATATCAATATGACGCTAAAGATGTATCTAAAAAATAGTGGGAATTGTAACCCCTAGCATCCAGAAGGTCTTGGAGAATTATGAAGCATATGAGATATTTCAACAAGTTAAGTGTAACATCCATATAAAAATCATGACAAATTTAAACATTTTAAATACAACCCCAAAACCAAAAAGTGTTTAAAAAATTGTTTTCAAAACATTTTCGTCATCCGAGTTTCCCAAAATCATAGATCAAAAAAACAGAGGATGTGTACGGTCACGCCTTCACCTTCCTGCGCTCATCTGAAGTACCTAAAACATAATCCAAAACTGTAAGCCAACGTTTAGTGAGTTCCCCTAAAGTACCAACACATAAACAATAACATATATAATAACAACATGTAATGGGTCCACAGCTAAAAGACTGGATTACCCCTGAGCCCATAACATAAGTCTGGCATGAACTCGGGCCCACAACTTATGTCTGGATTGCTCCCCGACCAGATCAGTCATCGGAATAAAACACCGTCAGTCCTTCAGTATGAGTCTGGCATACTGCTTGGTCCTCATCTCATATCTAGAATGCTCATGAGCCCTCGGTATGAGTCTGGCATGCCCTACCCGACCCTCAGCTCATATCTGGAATGTTTTAGGGTTTGTTGGATACCGCACGAAGCCATACAACCTCAACCCAACATGATATATCGATATATACCACATAATAAACATATATAGATAATCATCCTAACATAATCACAGATAGTCCTACAGATCTACCATACTAGCATATTAGTAACTAGCATAATCAAGCATATCTATTCCATACATGGCATATCGGTGATTATCAACTAATGGGCCGACTCCTTTGACCTGCAAGTACAATGAGGAAAAATCATCTCGCACACTGGACAAAACTGATAAGGTCTCGACTTCGAATCTCCACTCCAACCGCCTGTTATTCCAACCAAATGACCATTCTGAATAAAAATCTCAAAATACCCAAAATACACTTAAGTTCAAAGTTGGTTAAACTTAAAGTCAAACTGGTCAAACCAACTAAGTCAACTAAGTCAACCTAATCGAGTTAACTCAGCCAAATTGACTCAAAGTGAGTATGTGGGGCATACACCAAACGTACGTTGGGCATAGTCGATTCCTCGTATTTTGACCACCATCGGGTGGTTGACCTCGTACGTAGGGTGTACTCCGAATATGTAGGGCGTACTCCTAGGAACTTTAAAATTCATTAAGTGCTTAATGGCTTAAGCACTTACGTCCATATTTTAGATCCATGACCAAAATACACTGAAGAGTCATAAAGTTTCCAACTTTATGACTTTGCATGCTTATTAAGTGCTTAATTCAACTTCTTAATCCATTAAGATGTTCTACAAGATGCATACAGCAAAACCAACCATTTGAAAATCATTTTTTGACTTAAGACCCTTCCAAGGGTCTGAAAGGATGGCTTAATAGTTAAAGAATATGTTTTGTTCATGAAACACCACATTTGGGACAAAAAGAACCTAAAACTACCCTAAAACAAGACCTACTAGAAACTACACCAAGTTTAGAACTTGATACCTCAAAATGGTGCCAAAAGGTGGTGTGTTCCTTGATCTAGAGAGCTTTACTCCTTCAAGGTGGTCTTCTCTTCCTTCCTTATTCTTCAAGAGCACTAAAACACACACATAAGCTTAGAAACGGCTCCTCAAGATGATACTAGGGTTGCAAACATGTATCAGAGGGTTGGAGGAAGTTAAGGTAAAGGAAATGAGGCCATAAGATTGTTTAAATACAAGCTAAACCATAAATATTAGGGTTTCCTCATCTGGAAGGTACACCCCATGTACACTGATGTATGCCCAGTGTACTAGGGCGCGCCCTAGTTTGCTCAGTGTGCACACATACGCACGACGTACTCCCCCAAGGCAAATATTACGAAAGTGCCATTAACGCCCTTTTGCATACACTTCTTGAACTTTGGGAGCAAAATAAAATATAAATGACTTAAAGAGTAAAGATTAGAAGTATATTACATCGATATGTTACTGTAAGAATATATTCTTTCAGAATGGTAGAAGTTAGTTTGAAAATGTTCAAACATTAGAAGAATTCAAGGCCTACGAGGGTCACGTTGTGTTATATAAGAGGCTCATGGTTTATGGAACGGAAACCTATAAAAGGATCAAGCCCAGGAAAATAAGAAAGTCCCCTAAAGATGGATCTTGTTTCTATTGTGGGAAACATGACATTCTAAGAGGAACTGCTCCTCTTATATAAGAAAAAAAGTTAGTAACACCAACACTTCAAGTATCTATCAGATAGAAAATATTATTTTCATAAAACATTCAAGTACTTGATATTAAGTGTTAATTTAATATGTGCATAAGCTTTATAGATATTCAATAAGAGTAAGCAACTAAGAACAAGCAAATTGGAACTTCACTTTTGAAGTTTATTATTAATGCTTTAAACATAAAAGACTTGCATCCTAAAATAATGTTTATTTTAAACAATGTATGTTGAATTTAGTTTGACTAAATATACATGTCAATTATGTTTTAGATGATTGATCATTTACTAAATATTTTTTCATTGGGATCATATTCATATTTTGTAATGATTAATTCTGATTTCGAGAACTAGATCACTTAATAGAATTTTAAAGTAAGTATCAATATTTTATGAAAAAAGTTCTATATGCAAAAGGTTTCGAATCAAATATGATTTGAATCATATTTTTCTATGACATAATCATCATTTTCACATAAACCAGATATATATATATATATATATATATATATATATATATATATATATATATATATATATATATATATATATATATATATTCGAACTTCAAAAGATGGATTTTGAAGACAAATAAATATAGCTTATTTGAAATATGTGAATCTTATTTATAAAGTATGAGTTATTTTATTTCCTCTAATAGTAGAGAAAATAATTAATAAGGAACTATGCAAAATGATGTATTATTTTCCTTGTAGTGAATGTTTATATTCAGTACAAGATACCTCATCAACTTAATAAACAACTATATTCGTTGCAGTTGTAGTTATATGATAAAAGATAACTCTGCCACCTTTTGACGTTTTCAATATGAAGTAGAGAAAAAAATCAGTAGATGCATCAAATGTCCAAGAAATAATGAAAGATAAACCAACTCTTATCAAATATGGTTTACTTTCTAATGACTAAAACTAATCTTCTTTTATCATTGTTTCGATTATACCTTAAGCAGTAACACTCGTATTTTGAATATAAATCCAACTATAAAATGGACAAAAAACTTTGTGAGATTTACCATGGAAGGACTTCATCCTTATCTTTTTTATTTTTTGGGATATAAAGCTTATGTAAGACAAGAGGCTTCTAGAACTAATATCTAGTAAATACATATTTGTAGAATATCGTGAAAGATTATGCAGTTTATTATTTATAGAACCCCACCAACAATAAGATCCCTAACTCCTCTGAAAGATGAGTTGTTAGCAAGCAAGCTTCTAATGGAAAAAGCGAGTGGAAGGCACATGGAAGTTGAAGTATATCAAGAACTACAACTCGATGTAGCAAAAGTTGGCATTAGTTTCCAACAAGAAATTGTTGAGCATGAATAATAGTTATTTAAAAACACAAATTGTTCGAATATATGGTAGAAATCATTTACAACCTGGGAAATATGGAATTTCTCATTGATGAGTTTGTCTTGATGGTTTTCAGCAAATCCATATCCTATGTTAGATTTTGAATCTAACATATGACTTGGAGCCATGAACACTGAGATGCAATACATGTATAATAATTAAGTATTTTCATGATTAACTCTCTTAACTATAGCAAGACCAAATGGAGTAAGTAATTCTATCAAAAATAAAACAAATATGAATGGAACCATCCATGGCCCATTATTGGCCAAAATTTCCAAATTGGGCCCAACTCCATCTTAGGGTTCTCCCCAAAGCCCAATCCTTCACTTGGCCCAAAACATTCACACTCAGACGGCCCAAAGAGGACCCAAGCATCTAAACCTAAAAAGGTGGCCCAAACTCAAAGCTCAAAACTACAAAGCCCGCAAACTGAGTACATGGGGCGTACCCAGATGTACGCTAAGCATGCATGCATTGGGGCCTGTACGTTGTACGTACTGGCTTGTACACCCAATGTACTCCTCTGTTAAGCCAAAAGTCCCATTGAGTATAAATAAGGCCCCAAAATGTAGATCTGAGTTCCATAAGCTGAACTAACACGTAAAGTTGCTAACTTTACATTCATGCATGGAAAATGAAGCTATTAAGCTTAGAAATGGCTTAATGCATGAAAGATAACTAAAACCCCATAAAGTTGGCACCTTTATTCCAAAGAAACCTCTAACAAGGTCAGATCTTATGAAATGATCCCATCAAGTCGACCTAAACCATAAATCCTTGAAAAGGGATCAAAATGAGCCAACCCGCAAAGGAAACTAGACATTAACAAGTCAAGCTTTGAACTTTATACGTTGGGAAGCTTGCAATGTGATGGAGGATTCTGGATCTCAAGTCTCCCTCCAAGCAATAAACTTCACTCTCTTCTTAGTTCTTCAAGGATGGACCAAAACAACACAAATTTCTCTTCAAATGCTCAACGATGCAAGAATGGAGGCTAAGGGGTCGTTTAAGGTTTTCTGGAGGTTGAGGGACAAAAGATGAGGCCAAACCTAAAGGTTAAGGATGAATATATAGGGTGCACACCCTACAATAGAGTTTTCTGGAAACCACATGTTCACCCATCGTACCTAAGCATACGCCTAACATTCGCACTTGCTTGTTCCGATCCAACTCTAGCAAGTACACTGAGCATACGAAGTGGTACGCCCCACGTACCAGCTTAAAGGGCCAAAAATTTAAAATAATAGAAGGGAGAAAATCATACATACCAAGATCGGGGTCTTACATTTCTTAATTCAATATATCTTAACAAAATGTGTAATCTATAAAGATCTATTTATGGATATGAAGAAAACATCTCAATGTTGAAATCATCATTATCTATAAGGAAAATATAAAGTATTTTTTTCACCAAAATCAAGATGAAATATATGTTTACTTAAAACAAGTGGGATCAGAGTGATATTCCTAATCATGTATGAATAAGACATACTTAATAATAGAAAATTTTATTCTAACTATGAAAGGTGTTTTCTCAATGACTCGGGAAGTATTTCTAAAATGAAAGAGTTAGGAAAGACTAACAACATTATTGGAATGTAAAATCTATGGAGATATATAGAGAAAAATATTAAAGTTTGAAATTTTTATGAATATGTTGACAGTATCTTGAAGGATATCAAGATGCATGAATCCTAGAGATGATTCTTGCCCGTGCTACATGACACCATTTTGAGCTTGCCTCAAAAGGACCTAGCATAAACGATTGAGCAAGATAACATGATTAGTATTTCGTTTTCTGTGACAATTGAATCTGTCACTTACATCATATTATGCAAAAGACAAGATATGTGATGATGCTTTGAGCATATCATAAAATACAATGAAAGTCATTAGATGACTATAGAGGAAAATCTAAAAGTACTTACAAAGAACTAGAGAATGCTCTTGCGATAATCAATTTGGAAAAAGATCTTTATGTAAATTCTAAAATAAGATTCTAACTTCAAAACATACAGAGATAAGTATGAATTATAATTGAATTATTACTTCTTTATGATTGAGGATAAGTTTTGTTGGAATGAGCTTCAAGCAAATCTTAGTTGTGAAATCTATGATAGAATAAGTATACATTGCTACTTTAAAAGTTGCAATTTAATATGCTTGGATGAAAAGGTTCATTGAAAATCTAGGATGAGTACTTCCATTCAAGGATCACCTAGAAATCTTTTGTAACACTAAGATTGTACTTTCAAGCTAAGAACTCTAAGTCAGAACAGAAGACTAATCATATTCTCAAAGGATTTAAATATATTTAACATAATTTTGAATAAGGATATGATCGTATTCGTAGAACTCATACAAATTAAATTTAGCTGGACCCCCTTAGGAAGACCTTCGATAAGCTAAGCATGAAAGTACATGCTTGAGGTATAGGACTTCATTATTCCACAAATGGGATATGCTTTGGATTTAGTATTTAGATATTGGAACACTATGAAAACAAATATTATATTGTTTTAATATATTAAGATATGATCTTTACACTAATACTTGTTATGTTATATATTAACATGTTTTAATCCATGAATAATTTAGTTATTCTAAAAGTTCACAGTCATTCATAATAATGGGAAATTTTTGATGTAAGACTAATATCACTAGGGTTGGTTGACTTTTATAAGATGAAAGTAGGAAAAACCAAGATTCATAAGCACTTCTCTAAGAACAAGAATTTGATATGAACCATTTCAAGATCATTTCCTGGATCGTTGTCATGATTGATACTTGAAAAATGTAATATATTTACATCTTTAATAATTGAGATATATATATATATATATATATATATATATATATATATATATATATGTGTGTGTATATATATATATATATATATATATATATATATATATTTAGGACTCGAGTGCAAGGAATACTATACGTTGATATGCTTAAACGTTGTTCTTTGACAAGGAAATTATAAAGACCATTATCAGGTATGTTATGAACTATACAGGAGGCATGTGTAGTTGAGATGGGATTTGTTTCTATTATGTGGTGAGATTTAGACATCTATGGTGCCTTACTAAAGGTTGACCGCCAAATGAGATTGATTGTGATCCATATGTCATGTTCAACATGATGTCTGTGACAAAGGGATAACTAATAAGCTTATCTTATACATGAATTAGATCTTTGAAATTTTTGGGAATTGAATATTGTCAAATGGCACATTGTCATGTGTTGGTAGGGACAGTGAATTTATGCTACATGTTAACCACTAATGATACCAATCTAGAAGGAGTTTTATTCAAGTTGGAGATTGAAATATATATATATATATATATATATATATATATATATATATATATATATATATATATATATATACACACACACATACTAAAGAATCATATGATCATATAGGCTTACAATCTATAGTAATTAGTCACTTATTTTATTATTTATTATAGTTTAATTATTAATAAATACAATCAACTCTTGTATTTAATAGAGAAATTATTATTTTATGAAAACAGTAATTATTTTATGATCATATAGGGTATAACTAGCTATTATATCATATGGTATAGTTTATATGTTGTGTACATTATTTGAACTTGTTAGAGTTCATTTCTTAAATGTTACATAATACTTGCATTTAATGGAATAAGAGATGGATAAAAGATTCACAAAACCCACATGGTCTTCACTAGAACCATGGGCTTTCATCATAGAAGTAACGTTGAGTGTCTTCCAACCTCTTATACTCCCATGATTGTCATATGTGTCATGCTTTCATTTCATATGAGTATATTTCAATATATATATATACATATATATATATATATATATATATATATATATATATATATAAGTGTTAGTATATATAGGAGTGTATGGATAGTTGTTTAAGTTTGATCTTTTTCTTCCTTTATCTTTAGAAAGCCGAGAGCATGAATGCTTATTTCCTTCTTCTCTCTTGACAAGTACAATGTAGAGTTTAACTCCTTAAGTATTTACTTTATAAGACTAAATTTTGTTTAGTTCTTAAAGGCTTAAAATCTACTTAATACGAGAGACGACTGGCATCTTTGATGGCTAACACTTGTTTGGGTGGATACATATACATGAGCACTACTTTGGGTCTCTCTTACCATTTTTTACAACTTCCAAGCCACCCCTTGACGAATCAAATTCTACAAAGGATGTAATTTTTTTTCATCCTGTGGTTGTACCATTCTTTTTATTAATGCAAAATGATCATTCGTGGGTTAAAATGGTTTTACGTTTATTCAAGTTTTAAAGCTTCCATTGTTGTTTTTAGTATTTTTAGAAAAACAATTTTTGAATAAAATCCAACAAATTAGGTGGTTTTATAATTCGGGGAAGATTCATTGGGAAGTTGAAAAGTGGATTTGATGATACTTGAAAGGAACGTCTAATATGTCTTTGGTTCATGGTGCTAAAATTTGTTGCAATCATTTGGTTGGCTATGCATAATTGGATTAAGGTGGTAATTTAGTATAGATAATATCACTTACATATTATCTTTTTTAGCTTAATTGGATGTGCCATTAGCTACAAGAAACATTACAACCAACAATTGCATTATCCACATTCAAGACAATGTACATATCAATAACCGAAGGGATAATAGACAATATATAGCTACATGAACTTATTCAGAGTTTTGGATTAAAGGTGGAGATACATGCTTGGTCTTGTATAGTAAGATTGCTATAAACTCGACAAAGAATCCAGTTGGTTCCCTATTGAGAAGATATCTACTAGACAGAACTCGGCAAATATGTTAGGAAAGGCACTACCGAAAAAGAAGTTAAAAAACTGCTTGGAATTAGTGAATGTTTGAAGGAGGTCTGTCTCTTCATGGAAAACGACAAATAGGTAACTCTTGGAAATCCTTAATGGATGAAGGCAATTTAAATCAAGGTGGAGATTGTTAGAGTGTGATTTAGCATTTGATGACCAAATAAATAATCTCACCAGGACAAAACGAAAAAACCCAACATGTTTAATTATTCATATGAGCATATTTAACTATATATTTTATGCCATTATCCTAATGTATTTGAGTAAAAATGTTATATTTTAAGATATATGATACTTAATATGCTTTGAAATGTTCAATTACAGTTAAAATGGGAGCTGGATTGCAAAAGAAGGAGAAAGGAGCTAAAAAGACGCAAAAAGGATGTTGTTGGACAACTTGACCCCTCCAATTGACGAGATTCAAAATGTTCTGAAAAATAGAAAAAATCTAGGACAACTTTCTTGTTTTGAAAAAGCGTTGATTCTTAATTACTACAGTGTGGCAAAGCTTTCCACGGTGTGGAGATTCGGAAAAGTTTTGTGGACGCAAAGAAAACAGCTCCCACGGCATGGCAACTATTTCTCCACGCTGTTGCGATGATAAAAACTATAAATAGAGCCGAAATTTACCCCTGATAACATATCTTCAACCCTAATTGGTTCCTTATGAAAATAAACCTCAGAGAAGCCGTTTTGAGGGTCTAGAATGCGACCGGAGGACCGTTAAGCTGATATGGAGCGAAGATCTGAAAGATTAGAGAGCGGATTCATGTTCAATATCAATTGGTTTGTTATTCTCATAATGATTAGCATTCCAGTGTGATTCCATATGTGTTTACTTTCTGATTTGGGTGTTAAAACCCTTTGCTTTGTGTTTATGAGTTGATGAATCTTTGAGATTATGGATTAATATCTATTTGAATTGTTTATTCTTTTTTTTTCAAGTTTGATTGAAATATACGTATGTGTTAAAGTGTGTTACTTGATTCTCTATTGCTGAATTAACATAGTTTATGTGATCATTCTAACTGTGTTAATGTATCATTTGCGACATAGGGGTATTCTCCTTTTATACCCTATTTGTAAAATTGTTTTCATTTTGGTCCCTAGCTGAGTATGATGGGTGTACTCTATGAGTACACTGAGCATACTAGAGCTAAGGTTGGATGCGGAGCCACCCATGTAATCTAAGTAGGGGAAAACCCTATGTAATTCCCAAATCATGAACCAACTAGTGATCAAGAAGAAGAAGCGAAATCAATCCAATGCACACGACTATATATTGAAGAAATCGTCTAGTACAATGGAGCCTTCACAATGTTGTGACTGAATACTACTAGCACTAGAACCAACCATCTAAGTATCCTTATATAGGAAACAAGGACACCAAAACTGAAAACATCATAGGACCGAAATCAAGACTGATTTTGGTCCGACCAACTGAAAATCCAAATTAATCTCTAAAAAAGTAATAACAAAGCCTATAATATACATGCCTAGCACAAACCAAAAAAAATAGGACCTAACACCCTAATTTTTAGCTTTTGTGCCATATGTGAGCAACTTATGTTACCTTGGGTGCATCTTATGGTTAGCCTCCACCCCTCTAAACCCTAAGAACGAAATCCTAATTGCCATTTGTGCGATTTCAGCTTGGAAGTGACTTTTGGTGATTTAAAGGAAGAAGAACACTTCGAGCTTCCTTTGGTGTGGCTTAAGCTTGTAGATCCAAATTTTTCTCATCATTTCTAACTTCATTGAGGTATAAAGCATTGAGTTGGCTGCTTGTTTTCTTATATATAGTCTTTATGATGTTTTGGTCCCATTTTGGGCATATGATGAAACCTAGTAGATTCCTACCACTCTAGAAGTTAGGAGTTGCTTTACTTGATGTTTTTGAGGTCCTTAGTCCATAAAGTTAGCACCTTGATGGTTATGTATCAACCATGCATGAGTACAGGTAATTATGGTGAAAGTTGAATGCTAAAAGTGAGGTTTTGGTCCTTTTGAGCCATGCAGAGGCTCCAAGTTCATGACTTTATGGATTAAGATGTTCATTTAGACTTGGATCTAAAATTTGGATGTTGGAATGCAAGTATTAAGCACTTATGGAAAAAGTGCTTAAAAAGCATGTATTTTGGGTGTACTCAATAGTATGTTGCACATACGTGCCCTTGTCTGTGATATGCATGCAACCTAGTACGCTGGGTGTACGTCTAGTACACGTAGCGTATAAGGCTTGGTTTGGGCTTTTGCGACTTTGGGTCATTTTCGGACTATGGGAGTTTGGGCCTTGATCGGCCATCATCTCTTCTGACTTTAAGCCATTGATGGGCTTTGGGCCTTCTTATGTTTGGGCCCATAATGGGTTTTGGAATCTTTTTGAGCTTTAGGCCATATTGGGATTTTTGGTGCTATTAGATTAGGCCTCGGATTTTGGGCCAAGTTAGGAAACGGTAAAATGGTCTTTTACCCTATGTATTGGACAGTTGGACCAGGATCCTAGTTACGGGTTGTAACCCAATTATGGATTGGATATTATTTAATTGTAACACTCGTGTTTCTAGCCTAGGCATTTATATTGAGGTGATAGTCTAAGTTAACATTTGTAACTCATTTTGAAGAAATGAAAAGGAATTATGTGAATATTATGTGTTTTATGTGTTGTATGCTTAACTACTAAGAGTTAATTAATTAAGAATAAAAATGAGCGTCAAAAATAAGTATTAGATAAAGCCGATATCTATTAAGAAAGTTGTAGTGGTCGTGACAAGGATTACGAATATATAAAGAATACCGAAATCCCAGTTATAACGAATAAGTTATGACCTGTCGAAGTTTCGCGACAAAACCGGCACGGTGCCGAATGTCGTAAAAAGTGAGTTTTTGATAAACTACTTTTTAGCCTTAGTGATCTAAACGAAAGTCGTAGTGCTAGTTAAACAGAGAGTATGTATAAAAAGAACACCCAAATCTGACTTCGTATGGGGAAGTTATGATTTTTCGAAGTTTCACCTTAGCAGTAGATAGCTAAAAACTTGAATTTTAGATCGAGTGATTTTTAGCCGACATGACCTAAAAGAGAATCAAAGGTCTCGTCAATAGTAGAACAACGGTAAAAAGACAGACGAAAACAGACTTCGGAAGAAGTTATGAAATTTTAACCGATTTCCTGTCCCGGTCTGTTAAAAATAATAATATGAAAATTAAATTCAAAATTAGCTGACGAAGTCTAAACGAAAGTTGTAGAGTGTAATTTTACCTACGCGTGTATATAAAGAACGTAAAAAACGGAGCTCATATGCGACAATTATGGATTTTAGAAGTTTTTGCACAAAAACCGAGAAAATTCGCATAGGTGGACTTCGGCCACGTCACCCTCGCTCAAAACGCGCCACGTATCCGAAATTTTCTGAGTCACTGAAGCCAGCTGGCAAGACGTGTTGCCTGCTCTCGCATCTGAAGTCCGGTCCAATGGGTGTCCGACGCGTGCCCTTTATCACGTGTCCGAGCCTCGCAGGTGAGCCATAAACCCCCTATCTTAAATCCTAGACCTCGGTCCACTTAGAAGCTGCCAGCGAGACCCTCGCATGCGCAGCCCACGTGCGAAGCCATCTGCCCCCTTCGGATCTGCTACCACCTGGGAGCTTCTCAGCCGTCCGATTAGAAGCCTCCCACTATAAATAGAAGGCTGCGAGCCTTCTCGGATAATTTTAAGAAATTGTCCATTTTCACCCATTTTTTCATATTTCTTTCATTTTAATATTCTCCAATGCCCCGGTATCAATTATAAGCCCCGGAATACGCCTCGAAGTGCCCGAGAAGCCCATAAAATTTATCTTTTCGGTTTCGAAGCCCGACCTTCGCAATGCCCGGTTTCTCAATAAAACTCCGGATTTTATTAGATACGATCGTTTTAGAAAACGAATTGTTGCCCGATTATCATCAAATTATGAGAGTGTGTAGTTACTTTCACTTTTCACATAGATATGAAGTATTTTCTATAAAATACGTGCTAAGTGTAATTATATTAAGTGTTTATTTGTGGTTACTGTTGAACAGATGTTTTATACAAGTTTTAAACTGTATATATGTATTTTATCTACAAATATGTTGGGTAGAACCTATGTAGACGAAATAGTTGATGTGTGTTAAAATGGTGATAGGCCTCGATGTTGTTGTTGTTGTTGTTGTTGTTGTTGTAGTCGTCTAGCGGAATATAGATGATGACCACATACATTTCTAGACAGTCCAGTGGCACACTAGCAGGTTCGCAACTTGTCGGTGTTGATGAACTAAATGTTCATTGGCGTACTCCATCCCCCTCATGGTTGCCTTTAGGACATGTATGGCTGAGGAGACCCCTTAGAAGTAGTGTCCATCCCGATGATATTCCTTAGCCTAGGTCCCTTGTGATAGGTGTTTAGGGACGTAAAGTGAGGACAACAAGAATGGGTAATCAGGGTTATTGTTTATTGGTGAAATTAATAAGTTTATTATTATTGTGGGTTGAAAACCCTATATGTTCACCAGGCTCCCAAGTCTGACCCACTCAGCTTTTAATATTACAGGTAGTGGACCCCGAGCATAGTCGGAGAATGATGAGAGATTTTAGGATTATAGGTCAGTAGTTGTAAATAACTGTTGTAAGGCTTATAGTGTCTTGTTTATGCTTTTGATCTGTATCGGAACATGACATCCCGAGGTTTTGATATGAAATGAAACTATACATTTCTTAAAAGGGTTTCTCTGATTTTATTTAAAAATCATAAATTAAATCGGTCTTTTCTGGCTGAGAAATTAGGGGATCTCACAGTTGGTATCAAAGCATTAGTTAAAGCGAACTAAGAAATTGTAGGATTTCAATACTTAAACTTAGAATAAGAGGTGATGATTTTGAGATGAGTGTCTACCATATTTTAGACACGAGCACTTGTTTATTTTAGGAAACATGCCTAAAATGCTTTTATGTGCTAAACGCTATATGTTTGCCATATATGCCATTATTTGTTCAGATCTATGGTTTGTTGCCGACCGGATCTAGAAACCTTATGTGTATAGGATTCTAAGCGTATGATTAAGAGATTAGAACTAACATGTAAACATCTCAGAGTGATAATGGAATTGAAATATCTAACAAGGATAAAGACATAAATTCGCCTTATTCGGAATATAGATTATAATGGCAAGATCTAGAAGTGGAGCGGGAAATGTAAATATAAACCAACAACCTCAACCTCAAGTGGTGGAACAGGTGCCTATAGTAGGAGCTGCACCCGAACCCATCACCATGGCTGGAGTACGAGTTGTGATTCAAACCATGATGGCTGAACAGAGGGAGGAATTGAGGCAAATGTTGTTGAACAACAAGGATGAACCTTCAGTTCCTGTTGAACAACGTGAATTGAATGACGATCGATGTAACACCCAAAGTCAGAAAGGCCAAGAAAGGAAAGGAAACCCTAAGTTTAAGGGAAGACTCGGTGAGTCCAAGGAGGAACTCGGCGAGTCCGAGCGGGATCCAGGTCGAGGAGTAAGTGACCGACTCGGCAAGTCGGCCAAGGAAACTCGGCGAGTCTGGTCTGTACGAGGAAAACCCTAAATTCGGGACTTGGAGCCTATTTAAATGTCTCATTCTCTGCCCTAGGGTTCCTTTACCGCCTCTCTAACCCTGAATACCAAACCCTAGCCGCCATATCCATTGTTGAGACAATTATTGCCTAGAAGAGTGCATTAAAGCTTGGAGAAGGAAGAAGCATCTTGAGGGTGCAAGAAGGGGGCTATAGATCTGGGATTGGGAAGATATTTCAGAACATTTGAAGGTATTAAGTTGTTTCCTTCCTTTTGATCTTCTATGGTTGTGAGATTTGGGGATTTTTAAGCCATGGTTAGTTGTCCATTTGAGTTAGAAGCCGGATCTGGAGTTGCTACTTCAGATCTAAGCATATCTTGGTCTTGGGAAGCATAAAGTATCAGCCCTTGAGTTGGTTATGGAGCCTCTTTGCCTTAAACCCGAGTTTATGGTGTATTTAGCCTAGATCTCCTTCTCTACACATAAAGTTTGCAACTTTACGTGAGGAATAGACTTGGGAAGGGTAGATCTACAGTTTGGAGACCATGCATGACTCAAAAGTCCTCTGCATGTATGTAGATCTGAATGGACTCGACGAGTCCTTTGAGTGGACTCGGCGAGTAACATGAAGATGAGGAGGAACTCGACGAGTGGGATGAATAGCTCGTCGATTTGGATGAAGTTGGGCAGGAACTCGGCGAGTTGGAAGAACAACTCGGCGAGTCGGTTGAAGATCGCCTTGGACTCGGCGAGTCTGTTCTTGGACTCGGTGAGTCAGATCGCGAAACCCCAAACCCTTCGAGTTGAGAATAGAATCAGTGAGTCGGGTGGAAACTCGGTGAGTTGGACAGGTCAGGATTCGGAAATCGGTAGACTCGGCGAGTCATGGATTGACTCGACGAGTCGAGTCCCGAATGGAAGGACTCTGGGCTTATGAACTCGGCGAGTCGGTAGGAAGACTCGGCGAGTAGGGTTGGCCTGGGAGGTTGACTTTGACCAGGGCTTTGACTTTGACCATAGTTGACTTGGTTGACTGTCGGGGTTCAGTTAGACTAAGTGTTGCATTGATACTGGTAGTGGGATCATCAACAAGTTCAGCCAGTGCAGTTGAGTTTCCCTTTGTGTGAATGGGTCTACGGCCACAATGCCGGCCCATGTAGTTATGAGTAAAGGACCCGGGGGTTAGCCCTAGGCGCAATATGCTAGTATGATATTCAGGACGAGGTCCAATGATAGCGGGCGGGTGCCCAAGGAATGGTTTATGTGATGGTTTATACTTGTTGTCTGTGTGATACTTGTATGTGCCTGGTAGGGAGGTGAGTGTGGGCGAGGTCCCGTACCTCACTAAGAGCAGAGTGTGGATGGTGTTCCACATCTCGTTAAAAAAAGATCAGGGGCAAGGCTCGAGTTAAGGAAAGAGTGAGTGTGGGCTAGGCCCGTATCTCACTATCAGCGGGAGCATGGACGGGGTTCCATGACTCATCAGTAGTAGGATAAGGGTGAGGCCCAGGATAGGCGAGGCCTTCGGATAGGATCCGTTAGTATGTGTTTAGTTTATGTCTTGTGATATGTTTATGTGCTATTATATGTTAGCGTGCAAGGCCCTGTGACAGGAGAGGCCTAAGTGAAACAGATCTGTATCCGAGCGGGGCTCGAAGCTAGGCGGGGCCTGGAATGGCGGGGCCGTTGTAGCGGGCGAGGCCCAGGTTAGTGGTTGTGGCCCAGTATGTGCAGTATGTGGTTATGCATGGTATGTGGTAGGGTGGGAAACTCACTAATCTTCGTGCTTATGGTTTTCAGTTTTGGTTTCAGGTATCTCCGGTAGCGAAGGGAAGAGCTCGGGGTGATCCCATGGCACACACCATAGATTAGACAGCCTGGGAATGTTTTACTCTGATAACGAACATGTGTTTTGGAAACTATTACTCTGATTATGTTTTGAATCGATGATTTTGCTTTAAGTGATGTTTTATTAAAAGAAATTTTTAGTCTTGAATTTTGGGACGTTACAAGTTTGTGTCAGGGCCTTGGTTTGTGGGATTCTGATATGCTCTCGGGTGCGTCTGAACTCAAACTGAGGAATTGGTATATAAGTTTTCAAAATGAAAAGACAGTTTTGTAAAAAGAGAGTTTTGAGAAAGAAAACAGTTTTAGAAAAGCAAAAAGAATTCGTAAAGAAAAGAACTTTGAAAAGAGAAAAAGGGTGTGGTGCATGTAATCAGCCGAACTCAAGTAAGTACCGCAAATTACCCATACAAGTTTATGATTTGATTATCAGTTAGTAGAACAGCATGCTAGATTAGGACTAAGGATCTATGGAGGATGCCTTATGTGCATGTTATATGTTCTTTGAGCTGCATGATAGTGCTGATTAGATAGTAGTGGGATAGCATGTTTAGGTTATGCCTGAATTTATGAGTTTGTGGTGCATGCTAGTGCAGATTCTTGCTATGAGATGATGATTGCTTGTGTATGTTATGGTTAGATTTTCCCTTGTCTGAATGTTGTTTTCTTTGTGCATTCTGGGATTCCGAGTGATGGGAGTTAGCCATTAGGTGGATACGTCACGCCACATGTGATCAGGGTTGGATAATCTCAGAGTGCTGGATTTGGCCCTATTTCGCAGCTCTTGTTTGAGTCCAACCATTGTAGGGACGAGTCTTTTACTCGAAGGATTATCTGAGCCTCGTCACATGTTATGGTATTCAGGTGATGGCTAATTGGAATTACAAGGAGGCCTTCAGCAGCTGAGGACTGGTTTTAGTTGAGTCAGAGGTTTCCCTAGGGTAAGCCTAGGATGAGATAGTGCTGGGAGCAGCAGTAGTGGATAAGAGACCTGGTGGAGTCAACGCAATTCCTGAGGAAAGTACGGATAGATGTGGAAGGTAGTATGGGCCCGTACTACTAAAAGCAGAGGATCTGTACTCGATTCGGGAAAGGCCGAGACAAGACCGGGAACCTGGTAGGGTGTGTGTTTGGTCTCGCCACAGTGATGAGTATTCTGATAGTGGATGTATTATATTTGCAGCATGGTGACATTGAGAGAGAGACCAGCGGACGGATCAGGCACCGGAGAGGGATCAGGCTCGGGTTCAGGAGCCGAGCAGCTCGAGGAGCGAATGAGGGAGTTGATATCAGCTGAGGTTACGCGCAGTATTCTAAACCAAACTCCTATGATCTTTGGCACGGTCAAGGAGGGTATACTGGAGATCTTGGATGAGAGGCTGGGAGCTTTCCGTACCGAGATGATGGCATTGATGGGAGCGCGCACCTTGACATTCCGAGAGTTCAGGGCTTGTGGGGCACCAGATTATCATGGGGCTAGGGACCCCATCGCTAGCAGCAGGTGGCTGGCTGATGTTGCCAACGCATTCCGTGCAAGCCGGTGTCCTGAGGGGGACAAGGTCAGACTCGCTTCCTGTCTTCTAAAGGACAGAGCGAGGGATTGGTGGGAGGAGATTGGTCATGCTTTGGGGGATGATGTCACGTTGGAAGCAATGACTTGGAGCGATTCCTCGGCCAGGTTCAGGGCGGAGTTTTTGCCGATTATTGAGGTGCAGCAGTTGGCACGGGAGTTTTAGGATTTGACGCAGACCACTGAGACTATGGCGGAGATCACCGCCAAGTTCAGGGAGAGGGCTCTTCAGGGTTGGGAGTTTGAGAAACTCCCCATCAGCTAGTGCGTGTGATGGTGATGGTTAGTACGTGGTCAGGAATTCAGATTGGTAGACCGCCTGTAGGACTCGAGGGAGTCGGAATGAGCATCTTGAGAGCTGGTAGCACATGGGTGTCTTCGTACTAGCGGTCATTGGTAGGAAGTGTTGTAAGACTACGGGGCAGCCGTAGCATTCACTAGCAGTCAGTGGTGGAAAGTGTTGTAAGACTACGGGGCAGCCGTATCGTTCACTAGTAGTCAATGGTGGAAAGTGTTGTAAGACTACGGGGCAGCCGTAGCATTCACTAGCAGTCAGTGGTGGAAAGTGTTGTAAGACTACGGGGCACCCGTAGCATTCACTAGCAGTCAGTGGTGGAAAGTGTTGTAAGATTATGGGGCAGCCGTAGCATTCACTAGCAGTCAGTGATGGAAGGTGATGTAAGACTGCGGGTAAGCCGTAGCATTCCATAGTAGCTTCGTTGGTGGAGTTGGGGCGATGCCCTTATCTCCTAGTGATTAGTCAGGGATCAGGAATGGGTAGTGGATGAGAATGATAGGGAGTCGCTTGTATAGCCCTAGAGAGGTGAGACCTTGGGAGAGGCCGCTCCAGGATATAGTTGGGTGAGGCCCGTATGAGATTAGCAGTGTAGGTGAGACTAGAGAGCAGGGTTGCTCAGTAGTATGGTTGAGTGAGACCCGTGGGCGAGGCCCGAGCGAGAGTGGTTAGGCAAGTAGGACTAAAAGGATAGAGGAGGGTGAGACCCATGGCCGAGGCCCGTGAGTTCTAGCAGTATAGGTGGGACCTGGTAGGGACCTTAGTGTCAAGATAGGGGATCGAGGATCCCAAGATTGTAGTGCCTGAATGGCAGAATAGATTGAGCAGTTATAGGTGGACAAAGTTTCTTCGAAAGTTGCTGGGAGCGACTAGGAGTTGTGTTGGGACTAGCTACCGGTGGGAGCCGGTAATCCAGAGATTGATAGGTTGGTAGGGACCAGGGTAAGCGGTCTATGGTGGAATTCGGTTAGTTGAGTCGAAGGGTGCTCGACACCAAGTTATGACAGAGAGGAGTGTCAGTGGTTACTGACGGTGATGACCCGCACTGGAAGTAGCGGGGGTGATGGAGTTGGTGAAGGATAGGACCATCACAGTGACAGAGGAAATAGTTAGTTATGGAGCGTTGCCTTGGGGAGGCAAGGAAATCGCGCAAGGAAAGAAGGGGTGAATCCCTATGGGTTCAGTGCAGTATTCGGATAGTACCATAAGGATTGTCGGTTGAGTAAGTTGTGCTTTCAGGATGTTCAAGGTCAGGGTTGACCCAGGATTATTATCCGCAAGGATTAATGTTAGTCGGAATGACCGGGCGGAAGACCAGCAAAGGTAGGCAGCTGGTGTTGGAATAATTTGTAGAGTATGGGAAGCAGACCGCAGGCAATTGGCCATAGAGAAATTCGAGATAGAAGTTTAGTTTAAGTAGGGGAGAGTTGTAACACCCAAATTTAGAAAGGCCAAGAAAGGAAAGGAAACCCTAAGTTTAAGGGAAGACTCGGCGAGTCCAAGGAGGAAACTCGGTGGGTCCGAGCGGGATCCGGGTCGAGGAGTAAGTGACCGACTCGGCGAGTCTGCCAAGGAGACTCGGCGAGTCTGGTCTGTACGAGGAAAACCCTGAATTCGGGACTTGGAGCCTATTTAAACGTCTCATTCTCTCCCCTAGGGTTCCTTTACTACCTCTCTAACCCTGAATACCAAACCCTAGCCACCATATCCATTGTTGAGCCAATTATTGCCTTGAAGAGTGCATTAAAGCTTGGAGAAGGAAGAAGGATCTTGAGGGTGCAAGAAGGGGGCTATAGATCTGAGATTAGGAAGATATTTCCGAACATTTGAAGGTATTAAGTTGTTTCCTTCCTTTAGATCTTCTATGGTTGTGAGATTTGGGGCTTTTTAAGCCATGGTTAGTTGTCCATTTGAGTTAGAAGCCGGATCTGGAGTTGCTACATTAGATCTAAGCATATTTTGGTCTTGGGAAACATAAAGTATCAGCCCTTGAGTTGGTTATGGAGCCTCTTTGCCTTAAACCCTAGTTTATGGTGTATTTAGCCTAGATCTCCTTCTCTACACGTAAAGTTTGCAACTTTTCGTGAGAAATAGGCTTGGGAAGGGTAGATCTACAGTTTGGAGTCCATGCATGACTCAAAAGTCCTCTGCATGTATGTAGATCTGAATGGACTCGGCAAGTCCTTTGAGTAGACTTGGCGAGTAGCATGAAGATGACGAGGAACTCGACGAGTGGGACGAACAGCTCGTCGAGACAGATGAAGTTGGGCAGGAACTCGGCGAGTTGGAAGAACAACTCGGCGAGTCGGTTGAAGATCGCCTTAGACTCGGTGAGTCAGATCACGAAACCCCAAACCCTTCGAGTTGAGACTCGAATTAGTGAGTCGAGTGGAGACTCGGTGAGTTGGACAGGTCAGGACTCGGAAATCGGTAGACTCGGCGAGTCATGGACTGACTCGGCGAGTCGAGTCGCGAATGGAAGGACTCTGGGCTTATGAACTCGGCAACTCGGTAGGCAGACTCGGCGAGTAGGGTTGGCCTATGAGGTTGACTTTGACTAGACTTGACTTGGTTGACTGTCGGGGGTCAGTTAGACTAAGTGTTGCATTGATATTGGTAGCTCGAGGAGCTAGTGGAGCAGGAGTTCAGAGAGTTGCCGGTCAGCAGCTAGTGGGATCATCAGCAAGTTCAGCCAGTGCAGGTGAGTTTCCCTTTGTGTGAATGGGTCTACAGCCATAATGCCGGCCCATGTAGTTATGAGTAGAAGACCCGAGGGTTAGCCCTAGGCACATTATGCTAGTATGATATTCAGGACGAGGTCCAATGATAGCGGGCGAGTGCCCTAGGAATGGTTTATGTGATTGTTTATACTTGTTGTATGTGTGACACTTGTATGTGCCTGGTAGGGAGGTGAGTGTGGGCGAGGTCTCGTACCTCACTAAGAGCAGAGTGTGGATGGTGTTCCACATCTCGTTAGCAACAGATCAAGGGCGAGGCCCGAGTTAGGGAAAGAGTGAGTGTGGGATGGGCCCGTATCTCACTATCAGTGGGAGCATGGACGGGGTTCCATGACTCATCAGTAGCAGGATAAGGGCGAGGCCCAGGATAGGCGAGGCCTTCAGACAAGATCCATTAGTATGTGTTTAGTTTATGTGTTGTGATATGTTTATGTGTTATTATATGTTAGCGAGAGAGGCCCTGTGACAGGCGAGGCCTAAGTGAAACAGATATGTATCCGAGCGGGGCTCGAAGCCAGGCGGGGCCTGGAACGGCAGGGCCGTTGTAGTGCGCGAGGCCCAGGTTAGCGAGCGTGGACTAGTATGTGCAGTATGTGGTTATGCATGGTATGTGGTAGGGTAGGGAACTCAATAATCTTCGTGCTTACGGTTTTTAGTTTTGGTTTCAGGTACTTCCGGTAGCAGAGGGAAGAGCTCGGGGAGATCGCATGGCACACACCATAGATTAGACAGCCTGGGAATGTTTTACTCTGATAACAAACATGTGTTTTGGAAACTATTACTCTGATTATGTTTTGAATCGATGATTTTGCTTTAAGTGATGTTTTATTAAAAGAAATTTTTAGTCTTGAATTTTGGGACATTACAATCGATCTAAAGAAGGAAATAACAGTAGATGTGTCGGTCAGACTGATCCGCTTGTGGTTGGGAGAAATAACCACGAAAATAGAGTGGAGAGAAATGGGTGCAACTATAAGGACTTTATGACTTGCAAGCCATCAACTTTCACTGGAAATGAAGATCCTGTCGGAGTATTGGATTGGATCTTAGAAATGGAATTGGCTTTCATGACTTGTGGTTGCCAAGGCAAGTTACAAACCACATTTGCAGTGCGTCAGTTCAAGGGTAGTGCTGCTCGTTGGTGGAACACTCTGGGGAAAACCCTAAGCCCTAATGAGCGACTGCAACTAAATTGGGCAGAGTTCTTGGTGCACTTCAAGCGTAAGTACTGCTCGGCCTAAAATGTGCTTGAGCTAGAAAACCAATTTCTGACGTTGAAGAAGGCAAGTATGACCGTTGATGAATATATAAATAGCTTCACAGACAAAAAGGAGTTTTCTTTGCGTATTGTTCCAGATGAGCTAAAAAAAATTGACAGGTACGCAAAGGGACTTCCATGAGAGTACACGGTGCTAGTACGTTAGGCACTTACATTGGAGGCAGCTCTCTGGGCTACCAAGTCTGTTGAAGATATGATTAAGGGGAGAGCCGCCAGCAATGTTGAAGTTGGCGAAAAGAGAAAGTTTGAAGGAACTTCATGTTCCAATAAAAAGAACAAATTCTCGAAGACTGGTTCGAGAAAATTTGGAGGAGGAACCGAAGCCAAGTGGTGTGTCAAGTGTAAGAAGAAACATGTTGGGAAATGCAACGTGCAAGTCATTTGTTAGAAATGCAGAAAGCCTTGGCATTATGCTAATGAATGCACCTTCAATAAGAACGTCCATTTTGGGTGCAATGAAGAAGGGCATATTTTGAGGGATTACCCGAAGAAGAAGGACGCAGCAAAACCCAATCTTCCACTAAATCCGAAGGCGAGAGCCTTTCAGATGACACTCGAAGCTGCGAAAGAAGAAGCCAATGTCACTTCATGTACCTTTCTCGTAAACGAATTGCCTGCCCAAATTTTGTTTGATTCTGGAGCCAATTACTCCTTTATTTCGCATGAATTTGTTAGAAAACTAGCTTTGTCTGTAGATAGACTTGTTAATGCTATAATACTTGAGATTGCTAGTGGCAAGCTTGTACCTGTTAGCCATCGTATGAAAAACATCCTCATTGACTTGGATGGGAATATGTTCCACGAGGAATTATTGCCTATCGAGTTAAATGGTTTTGACATGGTTTTAGGAATGGATTGGCTTAGCGCCAATGATGCTGAAATATTGTGTAGAAATAAGATAGTAAAAGTAAACCCACCAAGGAAAGATTCGTTTATGGTGTATAGAGACAATCGCAGAGTAAACTCTGGAATCATTTCCCTAATGAAAGCCAGAAAGTGTTTTGCCAAGGGATGTACATCATATCTAGCGTTCTTGATCAATGCTAAGAAGGAAAAGAAGGAGGTGCAGAATATTCTGGTGGTGTGTGATTATCCGGAAGTCTTTCCCGAAGATCTTCCCGGATTGCCCCCTGATCGACAAGTAGAATTTCGTATCGACTTCTTACCAAGAACGACATCGATACCAAAAGCACCATATCGATTAGCACCAACAGAGATGAAAGAACTTATGACACAACTTCAAGAGTTATTGGACAAAGGTTTCATTCAACCTAGTTCATCACCCTGGGGAACCCCTGTGTTATTTGTAAAGAAGAAAGACAGGGGCATGAGAATGTGCATCGATTACAGAGAGTTGAATAAAGCAACAATAAAGAACAAGTATCCATTGTCGAGGATCGATGACTTGTTCGACCAGTTACAGGGTTCGAGCTATTTCTTGAAGATCGATCTTAGGTCCGGATACCAACAACTAAAGGTGAGAGAGCAGGATATCGAAAAGACTGCGTTCAAAACAATATATGGACACTATGAATTTTTGGTTATGTCGTTCGGATTAACCAACACCCCAGAAAATTTCATGGATTTGATGAATAGGGTTTGTAAACCATACCTTGACAAATACGTGATAGTATTCATAGACGATATCTTGATCTATTAGAAAAGCAAGCAGGAGCATGAAAAGCATCTGCGTGAAGTGCTAGAACTTTTGAAAAAGGATAAGTTGTATGCAAAGTTATCCAAATGTGAATTTTGGATTCAAGAAGTCCAATTTTTGGGTCATGTGGTTAACCAAGAAGGAATAATGGTTGACCCAACAAATATTGAAGCTATAATGAAGTGGCAACAACCAAAAAGTCCTACGGAGATTTGAAGCTTTCTAGGATTAGCCGAATATTATCGCCGATTTATCCAAGGCTTTTCTTCGATCGCTACTCCATTAACAGCTTTGACCCGCAAAGGAGCTACTTATGCTTGGTATGAAAAGCATAAGGAAGCCTTTGAAAAGTTAAATAAGAGATTGTGTGAAGCACCGATTCTTTTGTTGCCTGAAGGAATTGATGAATTCGCAGTTTCTAGCGATGCATCTGGAGTTGGGTTAGGTTATGTTCTGACCCAAAGGGATAAAGGGATCGCGGATGCATCGAGGCAATTAAAAGAGCATGAAAAGAACTACCCCACTCATGATTTGGAGTTGGCAGCGATAGTATTCGCCTTAAAGATATGGAGGCATTATCTTTATGGTACTAAATGTAAACTTTTCACTGATCATAAGAGTCTCCAATATCTCTTTAATCAGAAGGAATTAATCACGAGGCAACGACGCTGGCTAGAGTTACTCAAGGACTACAACTGTGAGATACTTTACCACCCTGGTAAAGCAAATGTTGTTGCTGATGCTCTCAGTCGGAAGGAAAACCTTGAAAAGAAAAGGCCAAGAGCGTTGAGAATTGAAGTTGTCTCGGCAATTGTGGAAAGTATAAAGAAAGCTCAAGAGGAAGCTTTAGAGAAAAATGACCGAAAGGAAGAACATTTGGGCAAAACGTTAGTATTCGGTACAAACAACCAAGGGTTGAAGGTATTCCAAGATAGGATTTGGGTACCTAAGATGGGAGGAGTAAGAGATGTTCTGATGGAAGAAGCTTACAATACCATGTACTCGATTCATCCCGGCAGTACGAAAATGTATAGGGATCTAAAACCCTATTACTGGTGGCCGATGATGAAGCTCGATGTTGCTAAGTATGTTGCCGAGTGTGTAACTTGTGCTAGGGTTAAAGCACAACATCAGAAACCGTATGAGAGTTTAGAACCTTTACCTGTAACCATGGGTAAATAGGAAGATATTACCATGTATTTCGTGACAAAACTGCCTAGAACAAGGAACGGTCACGACATGATTTGGGTGGTCATTGATTGCTTCATTAAGAGTGCGCATTTCATAGCAGCCAAAGAGAAATGGTCTATGGATAAACTTGTGAATTCTTACGTGAAGGAAATTGTGAGGCTTCACGGTGTTCCATTAACGATTGTATCCAATCGTGACATCCGTTTTACCTCAAGGTTTTGGAGGAGTCTACAAGAGGAATTGGGTACCAAGTTGTGTTTGAGTACAACTTACCATCTGCAAACTGATGGTCAAAGCGATCGAACAATTCAAACATTGGAGGATATGCTGAGAGCATGTACCCTAGAATTCCAAGGTAACTGCAATGAACACTTACCTCTAGTAGAATTTTCCTATAATAATAGTTTCCACTCAAGCATCAAAATAGCGCCTTATCATGCTTTGTATGGAGAAAAATGTCGAACGCAGTCATGTTGGCTGGAAGCTAGGGAAAAACAATTTATGGGACGTGAAATAGTCCATCAGACTGTTGTAAAGTTGAAAATAATTAGGGAGAGGATGTTAGCTGCTCAAGATCGTCAAAAGAGATATGCTAACAAAAAAAGATAATCGATATCCTTCGAAGTTAGAGATTCGGTTTTACTTAAAAGTCTCGCCATGGAAGGGACTTATAAGATTTGGTAAAAGGGGAAAGTTGAGTCCAAGGTTTATTGGACCATTTAAAGTTTTCAGAGGATCGGGAATCAAGCTTACAAGCTACAATTACCGGAAGAACTGGAGGGTATTCATAACACCTTTCATGTGTATGATTTGAGACAGGCATTTATATTGAGGTGATAATCTAGGTTAACCTTTGTAACTCATTTTGAAGAAATGAAAAGGAATTATGTGAATATTATGTGTTTTATGTGTTTTATGCTTAATTACTAGGAGTTAATTAATTAAGAATAAAAATGAGCATCGAAAATAAATATTATATAAAACCGATATCTATTATGAAAGTTGTACTGGTCGTGACAAGGATTGCAGATATATAAAGAATACCGAAATCCGAGTTATAACGAAGAAGTTATGACCTGTCGGAGTTTCGCGAGAAAACCGGCACGGTGCCGAATGTCGTAAAAAGTGAGTTTTTGATAAACTACTTTATAGCCTTAGTGATCTAAACGAAAGTTGTAGTGCTCGTTAAACCGAGAGTATGTATAAAAAGAACGCCCAAATCTGACTTCGTATGAGGAAGTTATGATTTTTTAAAGTTTCACCTTAGTAGTAGACAACTAAAAACTCGAATTTTAGATTGAGTGATTTTTAGCTAACACGACCTAAACGAGAATCGAAGGTCTCGTAAATAGTAGAACAACAGTAAAAAGACAGACGAAAACGGACGTCGGATGAAGAAGTTATGAAATTTTAACGGTTTCTTGTCCAGGTCTGTTAAAAATAATAATATCAAAATTAAATTCAAAATTAGCCGACGAAGTCTAAACGAAAGCTGTAGAGCGTAATTTTACCTACGCATGTATATAAAGAACGTAAAAAACGGAGCTCGTATGCGATAGTTATGGATTTTAGAAGTTTTTGCACAAAAACCGAGAAAATTCCCATAGGTGGACTTCGGCCACGTCCCCTAGCTCAAAACGTGCCACGTATCCAAAATTTGTTGAGTCACCGAAGACATCTGGCGAGACGTGTCACCTGCCTTCGCATCTGAAGTCCGGTCCAATGGGTGTCCGACACGTGCCCTTTATCACGTGTCCGAGCCTCGCAGGTGAGCCACGAACCCCCTATCTCGGACCCTAGACCTCGTTCCACTTAGAAGCTGTCAGCGAAACCCTCGCATGCGCAGCCCACGTGCGAAGCCATCTGCCCCCTTCAGATCTGTTGCCACCTGGGAGCTTCTCATTCGTCCGATCAGAAGCCTCCCCCTATAAATAGAAGGCTGCGAGCCTTCTCGGATAATTTTAAGAAATTGTCCATTTTCACCCAGTTTTTCATATTTCTTTCATTTTAATATTCCCCAAAGCCCCAATATCAACTATAACCCCCAGAAAACGCCACGAAGTGCCCGAGAAGCCCGGAAAATTTATCTTTTCGGTTTCAAAGCTCGACCTTCGCAAAGCTCGGATTCTCAATAAAACTCCTTGTTTTGTTAGAAACGATCGTTTTACGAAACAAATTGCTGCTTGATTATCATCAAATCATGTGAGTGTGTAGTTACTTTTACTTTACACATAGATATGAAGTATTTTCTATAAAATACGTGCTATGTGTAATTATATTAAGTGTTTATTTGAGGTGACTGTTGAACACATGTTTTATACAAGGTTTAAAGTGTATATGTATTTTATCTACAAATATGTTGGGTAGAACATGGGTAGATGAAATAGTGGATGTGTGTTAAAATGGTGAGAGGCCTCGATGTTGTTGTTGTTGTTGTTGTTGTTGTTGTTGTTGTCGTCTAGCGGAGTATAAATGACGACCACAGACTTTTCTAGACAGTCTAGTGGCACACTAGGAGGTTCGCAACTTGTAGGTGTTGATGAACTAAATGTTCATTGGCGTACTCCATCCCCCTCATGGTTTCCTTTAGGACATGTATGGCTGAGGAGAGCCCTTAGCAGTAGTGTCCATCCCGATGATATTCCTTAGCCTAGGTCCCTTGTGATAGGTGTTTAGGGACGTAAAGTGAGGAAAACGGGAATGGGTAATCAGGGTTATTGTTTATTGGTGAACTTAATAAGTTTATTATTATTGTGGGTTGAAAACCCTATATGTTCACCAGGCTCGCAAGCCTGACCCACTCAGCTTTTTATTATTATTATAGGTAGTGGACCCCGAGCATAGTCGGAGAATGATGAGAGATTTTTGGATTATAGGCCAGTAGTTGTAAATAACTGTTGTAAGGCTTATAATGTCTTGTTTATGCTTTTGATCTGTATCGGAACATGACATCCCGAGGTTTTGATATGAAATGAAACCATACATTTCTTAAAGAAAGGTTTTGATAAACTTTTATCATGTTTTGTTTTGGGTACCAATTCTGCAACATCTTTTAAAAGGATTTTTCTGATTTTATTTAAAAAGAATAAATTAAATCGGTCTTTTCTGGCTGAGAAATTAGGGGATGTCACATTAATGGTGTTAGCGTGGGGATTTTTAGTATCAGCAGTCCGAGTTTTTATCTGATAGACTCAACAGTTTTAGGTAGGCTTCATCACTATGCTTCATGGGTCGAAGGCACAAATGTCGGCCCATGGTTTATTATGATTAGGATGTTAGTTGTCTATGTGAATCTTGCATGTATGATATATGATATGTATACCAGGCGGGGCCTGATGAGTATATTGTATGTTATTTATCTTTGTGATCCTTTCATGTGTTTATGTGTTTAGATGTATATCGGGCGGTGCCGATGCCACTTGGGGACTGATAAATGTGATGAGGCAGGGCCCATCTCATATCTATGACAAATCTGTTCTGAGCAGGTCCCGATGTCGGGTGGGGCCTGTTATATGTTTGATATGTATGGTATGTGGTATTTCAAGGAGCTCGCTAATCTTTGGGCTTACGATTTTTAGCTTATGTTTTAGGTACTTCCAGATCCAAGGGGAAGAGCTCGGGGTGATCGCATCGCACAAACCACATTGTTCTGCATTTTATTTGAATCTGATGTATTTGGGTATTTTGGTTATAATTTGATTCTATTATGCTTTTATGAACATGTTCTGAAAGATGGTTTTATTATCCTAAAAATTGAAATTTTTTTAGTCTTAGTTTTTGCGACATTACAAGTTGGTATTAGAGCCTTGGTTTGAGGGATTCAGGCATAATTTAGGGTGTGTCTAAACTAAACTAATGGTTTGGTAGAGTTTTTTTCAAAAGGAAATAAAAGGGTTGCGGTGCATTCAATCGACCGAGCATAAATAATTTATCCCAAAACACCCATACATGTTTGATGATATGCTTTGATTTGTGAATCTGTGAATCACATGCTAGTTTAGGGATAAGGATCTACTCGGGATTTTCATGATAGAATGCTAGGAGAGATGCCTTTCTATGTCCATTATATGAAATTGTAGACTTGTATGCTAGTACTGATCAGTCATTAATAGGATGGCATGTTTAGGTTACGCTTGTTCTGATTACTTGACACTCGAATGCTGCTTGATTTGTGCTTTAAGGAGTTCCCATTAACTTCAGCTAACAAGTAAGTAAATATGCTAAGTTACATATTATTGAGACTAAATGATTTTAGAATGTTAGATTTTAACTCTATTGCACAGATCTTGTTTGAGTACAACCGTTGTAGCGTGAGACCTTTCATTCGAAGAATTATTTGGTTTTCGTGATATGTAATTGTATTTGTAAACTAGTTAGAGGAGGTTAGAGGGAGTTCCTTCTATAGCTCATGGCAGAGAGTGGTGCGGTCACTGCCCTAGGAAAACCTAAGAAGAGATTTATTGTTGGGATCTTTGTCTTGTTGAGGGTTGTATGTAAGGATAAACGAACGACTTGGAGGATTCAGAGCGATCCTTGAGGAAAGTACAAATAAATGTGGAAGGTAGTATGGGCCCGTAGTACTCAAAGTCGAAGATTCGTACTCGAGTCAAGGAAAGTTGCAATGTTGCTATGAAGCTTGTATAGTACAAGATTCGTCAATGTATATATATTTTCGTGCATTGTGATGGTTCAAATGGTGTTTACTCTAGGAAGATGTGGTAGTGGTTCTAGTGTTGGTGAGGGTTCAGGTTCGGGTGTTGGAGTCAGACAGTTGGATAATCATATGCGGGAGTTCATTTCGTTAGAGATTAACCACAAAATTCTCGACCAAAGTCCTGTGATCTTTGGTACGATCAAGGAGGGTAGCATGGATGTTTTAGAGGAGTGCTTGGGCTCATCCCGTTCTGTGATGGCAGCGATGATTAGAGCATGCGCTTTGACTTTCCTTGAGTTTCGGGCATGTGGAGCCCTGAAGTTCTTCGATAAGAAGGACCCGGTTGCGAGTAGATGTTGGTTAGCGGATATCGCTAATGCCTTCCACACTAGCATTTCTCTTGATGGGGAAAAGGTCGGACTTGCTTCCCGTCTTCTCAAAGACAGATCCCAAGACGGGGGGGGGGGGGGGGGGGGGGGGGGGGGTAGAGGTAGGACATGCCTTAGGAAGCGAGGTGATTGAGTCCATCACTTGGGAGGATTTTGTGATGATATTTTAGGCCGAGTTCGTACCTGTGATGAAGGTCCAGTAGTTGGCGAGGGAGTTCCAGGACCTTTGCCAGACTACTAAGATGGTGGCTAAGATCACCGCTATGTTCTGCAAGAGAGCGTTGCTAGTTCTGCAGTATGTGGTGTATGAGGAGATGAATAAGGCGAGATACCATGAGACGTTGAGGAGTGGTATCTGATAGTTTATGAGCCGATCCAGTTACAGGACACTAGAGGATATGACAGCAAGGGCCAGAGAGAGAGAGAGATTAATTTGGAGATGGAGAGGAAGAGGAAATCAGATCAAGTTCAGGGTTCAGAGGGTTCAAGCAAGAGGCCCAAGGTTTTTGACTCGAGATCAAAAGGCCAACAGGGTTAGGGCCACTATGGCAAGTGCGTCAAGGCGCACGATGGGGCGTGTAGGGAGGGTGGTTCCAGCTGCTTCAAGTGTGGCAAGACGGGTCATATTAGCAGTGATTGCAATGCTACTACCACCACCGCCCATACATATGACCTGATTTTCTTCCATTTCAATCAGAGAGGCCATAAGAAGGCCAATTTTAAGAGTTTGGCAGGATCAGGACCAGTGGTAGCACCCACTCCAACAACTCTATCAATTACTGATGGCCATCAGGGCAAGGTGGATGCGCCTGTTGTGAGGACCAGGGCTTTTTAGCTTACAATCGAGGAGGCTCGCGCAACACCTGATGTGGTGATGGGTATTTATCTTCTATTTATCTCTTTATTTATGTTGATTTTTCTGCTTATATTTGTGATTTTTGTTTTAGGATCGTTCCTTGTGAACGATATCTCTATATTGGTATTGCTCGATTCGGGGGCTACCGATCTTTTGTTTCTCTTGCGTTCAGAAAGAGGTTTGTTGGTGCTCCAGGGGATCTGGATTGTCTATTATAGTTTCAGATTACAGATGATTAATCTTTACGGGTATCAAGGGTTCATTAGATTTATGTTCAAAAGATGTTCAAAAAGCAATATCCGACTGATTTGGTTCCTATTCCTTTGCACGGGAACAAGGTTATAGTAGAAATGGACTGGTTGAGCCCTAATGGGGAAATGATTCATTGTGAGCATCAAATGGTATGAATTCGGACCCAGGTGGGGGAGAGTTTGTGGTTTGAAGAGAGAGTGCTCAGCATGGGTCGATTCTATGTTCAACAGGTAGGGTCAGACACTATCTTTAGCATGGTTATTCCAGATATGTTTCTTGCGTTATGGATACCCGGTAATAGATTAAGGCTACGGTGGATGATGTGTCGGTTATTCGGGAATACCCAGATGTGTTTCCGGAGGATGTGCCTGGAGTGCCTTCGAAGAGGCAGGTGGAGTTTAGGATTTAATTGGTTCATAGTACGGCTCCGAGAGCAAAAGCACTGTATTGGTTAGCTCCTCAAGAGATGCAAGAGTTGTCTACATAGCTTCAGGAGATATTAGACAAGGGGTTAATTCAACCGAGCACTTCACCATGGGGAGTGTTGATCCTGCTTGTGAAGAAAGAGGGTGGGTCGCACCGGAAGTGTATTACCTACCGTGAGCAGAATAACTAACGGTGAAGAACCGTTATATACTTCTGAGGATTGGCGATTTGTTTGACCAGCTTTAGGATGCATCTTGGTTTTCCAAGATCGATCTACATTCGGGCTATCATCCGATAAGGGTCAAAGAGTAAGATATGCAGAAGACGACCTTCTGGAGTAGTTATGGTCATTATGAGTTTATGCTGATGTTGTAACACCTAGATTAGGTGCATATTATCTTCCGTATTGTAATGTTAAATCTTTCCCTTTTCACCATTTTCATGGCGTGAGGAATGCCTTCTCACGTCATGAAGAGTAATCTGGACCTGAGCATCATTTTAAGGCTCATGACGTGAGCAGTCTAATGCTCACGATGTGACTGAGCTGGTGACCAAAAACCCTCAGCCTCCCTCACTCTCTAGACCTCCAGAAACCCTAATCGTCCTCCTCCATAAAATCCTTTGTCATTTGGGTTCATTTCTAGCTTATGAGAAGAAGCAAAGAAGATGAAGAAAGAAGTGCTCTAGTGTTGGTGTGGGCAACGAATCAGCATCTTCATCATCTTTTCCTGCTTTTGGACCCTTATAAGTATCAAAGGCTCCAACTTTATTGCTCATCACGGATAGATCTTGATTTTTGTCTATTTTATTGATGTTATTGCATGTTTGAGTGGAGTATATCCTTAAAGTTGGCAACTTTCTAGATTCTAAGAGTCCCAAGAGCATTATAGTATTTAGATCTGGGTGTTGGTATAGATTTGAGGCATGCATGCAAGTTTGAAGCTCATTTCTTCCCATTTTGACATAGAAAACGGATGATCATGTTTGGTGCATGCATGTCCATAAAGGAAACATTTTTATGGGCCTTAAGGGTCCCTTATAGCTTCTTGATGAATTGGAATCGAAGACTTAATAGATTAAGGATTTAAAATGACGACCCTTAGCCTCAGACAGTGTTGAGGCATGAAGTGTTAGATCCCACGATGTTAGAATCGGAGTAGTCCCGTTTTTGTTAGAACCCTTGGGGCACACAACGTGAGAATGTGTGCTCACGTCGTGATGCCAGCTCAGGTGTTTTTTTTAGCTGAGTTGACCAATTTGGGTCAAGTCAAGTGGGGAAACGGATCGGGTTCGCAGTCACGATGTGAACAATACCTGGTCACGACGTGAGGATAGTTGACTTTGACTTTGACCAAGTTTGATGATTTTTGACCTTAAGGGTATTTTAGGTATTTTGGTATTTTGATGAAAGTTAGTCATTTAGTGGCAATAGGTTACTGCTAGAGAGCTGAGATTCGAAGTCGAGACCTCATCAGCTTCAACTCAATTTGAGAGGTGAGTTTTACTCACTATAAATTTGGATCAAAGCCACCTAGGCCAGCCCGTTGAATTATTATTTTGGTTTATCGCATGTTGGTATCCTATAGTGATCTGTTTTATTTGTATCCTCGTAGATAGGATGATGCTACGCTTATTGATCTGTAAGATCTGTCTACTTGTCTATTGATATAAATTATATGAATGCTTATCTATTATCTATATGTTGACATGGTTTATGTATGGTTGGGTTGAGGCGTACCAGTGTACAGTGAAGGCCAAGAAACCCAGGGCGTCCCAGATAGACTGCAAGCCGAAGAGGTGTACCGGTCAGGATGAAGGCCCAGAGAAAGTTCCAGATAGGTTCAAGGCCCAGTGAGGCGTACAAATCATGTGGAAAGTTCTGTAAGCATACCAAATAGACTGTAGGCCGGTGGGACGTTCCAGTCAGGTTGAAGGTTTTGTATGCATGTTGTCTGTATTATTCTTATTGTGTTGGTACCTTGTGGAAACTCGCTAAGCTTTGGCTTACAGTTTTGGGTTATGTTTCAGGTACTTCAGAGGACCGCAGGAAGGCTAAGGCATGACCGTACGCATCCTCATGTTTTGGAATTATGATTTTAGGAACTCTGATGTTAAAATGCTTTTGAAAACTATGTTTGTAAACAATTTTATTATTTTGGTTGGTTTTTAAAAGTTTAAGTTTAATATGATTTCTATGAGTGTTACAAGTTGGTATCAAAACCTTATTTTGAGGGAATTGGAAGAACAATCGTGTGAATCCATTCTGAAACTAACAGAAAGTATTTTAAAAAAATGATTTTCAAAGTGTTTTCAAAATAATCAAGGAGGATGTGATGGGTACGATCAGCCGAACGCAGTAGCTAGATCCCAAATACCACACTATTTTTTAATTTTGTGATATGTTAGAACAACATGCTAGTGATAGGCTAGGGATCTTCAGGAACACCAGGATAGAATTTCCTGATTATATGATGTCTGATAGCCTAGGGTTCTTCCTTATATGAAATTGACATCATTACTGTAGTTGCTTAGTGTATGCATCATAGTTATACATAACTAAGATTATATAGCCTGAGAATGTTTAGTTTGGCCTTATTTCCTATTCTTGTTTGATGAAAGGCTTAGGGTAGGATCAGATAGTCGACCATATATAGGGTTCAGTATTATGTATGAGTTGCATACACAAGTGCTGAAACGTTAGTGGAACTTTCGTGGAATCGTTATGTGAGGTCATTCAGCCAATTTTCGTGATGTTTAGCCTTCCTATAGGGATTGAGGATTAAGTGTATGTGTATTCAATTGTGTATTATTAGGGTTGCTATGATGATCCTCCAGACAAATACGGGTAGGTGTGGAAGGTAGTATAGGCCCGTACTACTGAAAGCATAGGACCCGTACGCATAACAAGGAAGTTACAACCCCTAAGGATTTATTGGGAATTGGTTCCCCTGGTATGAAATGCATGTTATCTGATATCTCCCTATTTTATTTTCAGTATGGTGATGACACATTGTTTTGAGGCAGGATTCAAATCAGGATCAAGGACAGGTAGCCAAGGTGGGCCAACTGTGTACGAGGACAGCATTTGGGAGATCGTTCAGGAGGAAGTTGTTGCTCACTTTCCAACACAATTGCTAGAGATATTCATATCTATCAAGATTGCCATGGTGCAGTATTTCGATGAGCGTTATGTTGCTTTGCCTAAGGCTGTTGCTGTTGCAACCGTTGTAGCCGTTATCGCCGTTATGGTTAGTGATTGGAGAGTCTTCTAGTATCGAGACATCACCAATACAAAGCCCCCGACATTTGATGAAGTTTAGGACCCGATCATAGCCATGAGGTGGCTGTCCGACATTGAGGGGTGTTTCTTCACGTGCTCTTGCCCAGCTGACCAAAAGGTCAGATGCGCTTTGAACCTTTTGAGGTCCGGAGCAAAAGGTTGGTGGAGACTTCTTACTGGCTCGTATTCTTATGAGCAGATAGCTGTTGTGTCTTGCGAGTAGTTCTTAGAGATGTTTCTTTCTAGATATGTGCTGCTGGTGAAAAAAGAGAGGTTGGCCAAGGAATATTTGGATCTGAGACAGGGGATCGAGTCGGTGATGGAGATCACCAAGATGTTCACAGAGAGGGCCATGTTTTGACCTGAGTTTGCCACTTCTGAATAGTCTCAGATGACTCGTTACTTGAGCATGCTCAAGATGGATATCATGAAGTTTGTATCCACTCAACATTATGATTCTTTACTGGAGTTGCAGGAGGCCGTCAGGTGACATGTGATTAAGATGGAGCTCCATACGAGGGAGCATAAACCGGCCACGGTGGAGTTGTAGCCGGCACTAAAGCGGTTCAGGCCTCTGATACTAGATCTGGAGGGCAGAGGGTCTGCACTTGTGGGAAGTACGACAAGATTCATGAGGTGGGCTGTCGATCAGGGGGTGTGCCAAAAATGTGGCAAGGAGGGGCACTATACGATGGATTGCCTCCAGCCGACCCAGCTCCAAGTTCCAAGATTTGCTACCATTGTGATCAGGTTGGCCATGTGAAGGTCAATTGTCCATTACTCTCCGCGAAGCCGGCGCAGGCCCCGGCGCCAGCTACTTTGAGGATCACCGATGGGCGTTAGGTAAGGGTGGAGCCCCCGAGGTCTCGAGGTTGATTTTTCAGCTCACTGCCGAGGAGGCTAGAGAAACTCCAAATTTTGTGACCGGTATGTTTCTATTTATTATTATGTTGATTATGTTTTATGGCATGCTTATATGTATGCCTCTGATAGGTACCTTGCTAGTGAACTCTTTGCCTGCTCTTGTATTGTTTGACTCGGGTGCGAGTCAGTATTTTGTATCTCGATCATTCAGTAGGGAGTTTGAGATGCCTATTGGGGAGCTAGAGTGTCTGTTTCGGGTATCTATCGCCAATGAACATGGGATTTCTGCATCTGTGGTATATCATGTTTGTGTGCTAAAGATATTCAGGGTGCCTTATCCGATTGATATGATCCCTATCCCAATAGGATATGTGTATGTGATAGTGGGTATGGACTGGCTAAAAAGGATTGGTCCCGTGATCGATTGTGAGGGCCAGCATGTGGTAGTTTGAACCCCAAGTAGGTGTGCAGGTTATCTAGCTTATGTGGTTGACACCCGATGATGGGATCTAGTTTCATTTTTCGAGGTTCCAGTGGTCAGGAAGTTTGCTAATGTATTCCCGGAGGAGTTACTCGATGTTAGGGGTGAGCATGGTGCGGTTTGGTGTGGTTTTCAGACCAAACCGAACCGAAAACCGCATGGTGCGGTTTTTGCATTCTTAAAACCGTTGGGTGCGGTTTTGCAATGGTTCGGTTTTTCGGTGTTTAAATGCGGTTTCGGTTTGTATCGGTGCGGTTTCAGTTTTTAAACCGTGTTAAGAATTTGGTGCAATTTTTTTATGTTTTTTGGTGCGGTTTTTTAAAACTGTAAGAACTGAAAAACATGTGCATATAAGCTTATATTGTGTTGTTTTTTTTTAATACATTCATTTTCAGCTCAAAACAAAATTACATAATCAAAAATTGTAAGTCGCTTAAAATACAACTTGTGACCACTCTCACAAACTAATTAATAATTTAAGGTTGGTTGATTTTGACTTAATTTGTTACAAGCTTATTACATGTAATCAATTAGTACGTTTGGCTAACAATAGAACATTTCTTTTGCACCTCATATAGTCTTATACAAACACAAAATAAACATATAATAAATATATTATCGTTTATAACTATTTTAAATAGCATGTATATAATATACATTAATTGATTTATTATTATACAAGCTTGCAGTGCGGTTCGGTTTTGGTGGACCGGTTTTTAGGATAGAAACTGCACCACACCGTTGACCTTCGGTTTTTGCAAAAATTAAATCTGCACCATTGGTTTTTGCATCGGTTTCGGTTTTTTGGTTGCGGTTTATTGCGGTTTTGTCGGTTTTTCTTTAGTCAGTTTGGTTTTTGCTCACCCTACTCAATGTGTCTCCCGAGAGGCAAATCGAGTTCATGATTGACCTTCTGCCAGGTGCGGCCCCGATTAGCAAGGCATCGTACCGCTTGGCCCCGCCTGAGATGCAAGAGTTTTCATCTTAGCTTCATGAACTTCTAGGCAAGTAGTTTATCAGACCGAGCAGGTCTCTGCGGGGAGCGCCAATACTATTCATCAAGGAGAAGGATGGTACACACTAGATGTGCATTGGTTACCGGGAGTTGAACAAATTAACGATGAAGAACCATTATCCCCTTCCATAGATTGATGACCTCTTTGATCAATTTCAGGGTGCATCTTGGTTCTCCAAGATAGATCTGAGGTCTAGGTATCATTAGGTGAGAGTGAGAGAGGAGGACATGGAGAAGACCACATTCGGGATTCGTGATGGCTATTACGAGTTCATGGTCATGCCATTTAGGCTCACCAATGTGCTTGTTGTGTTTATGGAGTTGATGAATCTAGTAGGTAGGCTAATGCTCGACCGATCCGTCATTGTGTTTATTGATGATATCTTGTTGTATTTCAAGACTAGAGAGCAGCATGAGGAGCACCTTCGAGAGCTTTTAGGGTTTTGAGGTGAGAGCGGCTATATGCCAAGTTCTCGAAGTGCGAGTGTTGGTTACGAGAGGTCTAGTTCCTGGGGCACCTCGTTAACCAAGATGAGATTTTGGTCGATCCAACCACGATTGAGGTTGTGATGCAGTGGAAAGTTCTGAAATCTCCCTCAGAGATCAGGAGTTTCTTGGGTTTGGTAGGATACTATCGACTATTCATTTAGTATTTCTCCAAGATTGTGATATCCCTCACTCATCTAACGAGAAAGGTGGTGGATTTCTCATGGGGCCCTCAGCAGCAGTCGGCATTTATGACTCTTCGGTAGAGATTATGTGAGGCCCCAGTGTTGACCCTCCTGGAGGGAGTTGAGGATTTTATGGTATTTAGTGATGCATCCATCATCATTTTAGGGGTGGTCCTCATGCAGAGAGGACGAGTGAATGCTTATGATTTGCGGCAGCTGAAGCCGCATGAGACAAGATATCTAACTCATGACCTGGAGTTATAAGGTCCGTTGTACAGTTTACTCAAATCACAAGATTTTGAGACATCTTATAGATCAGCCGAACCTAAACATGAGGCAATGCATGTCACTGGAGGTAGTCAAGGATTATGACTGCGAGATCCTTTACCATCCAGGTAAAGCGAATGTGGTTACGGATGCTTTGAGCCGCAAGTCGACTGGATCATCGATCAGGGAGATGTATATGAGGATATATATTCATTCTCTGCTTTTGGGTTTGATCAGGGAGGCTCTGGTTAAGGTATTTTGAAAAGAGAATTCGAAACAAGAGAGGATCAAAGGAGATATTGACAAATTTTTCACGGATAGTCGATGGTTATTGAACTGGTGTGGTCGAGTTTTGGTTCCAGTTTCGGGTAGGATCAGACAGATTGTGTTGGAGGAGGCTCATAAGTCTCGTTTTTCTATTCACACAAGATGTATCAAGATTTTAGATTGAGTTATTGGTGGCTATGTATGAAGAGGAAGATCGCCTGGTATACTGAGAGATGCTTGACCTATAGGATGGTCAAGGATGAGCATCAGAGGCCGCATTGTAGACTGCAGCCTCTAGATGTTTCCATGTGGAAATCGAAGCACACCAAGATGGATTTTATCACCAATTTGTCGAAGACAGCAAAGGGTTTTGATGTTATATGGGTCATCGTGGATCAATTGACCAAGAGTACCCATTTTTTGGCTAGTCGAGAGAGCACTTCGGCCAAAAAGTTGGCCGATGTGTAAGTTAGGGAGATAGTTTCTCGTCATGGGGTTCCGGTCTCCATTGTTTCAGACCTTGATGTTTGGTTCACCTACTATTTCTGGCAGAAGTTCCATGATGCACTAGGAACAAGGTTGCATTTCAGGATTGCATATCATCCAAAGACTTATGGACAGAGTGAGCGGACCATACAGACCCTTGAGGATATGTTGTGGGCCTATATTATTGATTTTGGTGGGAGCTAGGATTCCTACCTACCTCTTGCAGAGTTCTCTCCTATGACAATAGTTATCAGTCCAGCATTGGTGCTTCACCTTTTGAGCTCTTGTATGGTCGGAGATGTCGTACTCTGGTTTGTTAGGGTGAGGTTGGTCACAGGGTTATGGAAAGGACTAAAGTTGTCCTTTATACCATGGAGCTTATCCAACAGATCAGGCAAAGAATACAAATAGCTAAGAGTCGGCAGAAAAGTTATGCCGACTGGCGTCGATCCGAGTTGAAATTTCAGGTTAGCAATATGGTATTACTGAAGAACTCGCCTTGGAAAGGTGTGATACGCTTAAGGAAGAGGGAGAAGTTGGGTCTCCGGTATATTCGACCATTTTGGGTTATTGCCAGGGTTGGCAAGGTTGCTAAAAGGTTGGATCTACCTGACAAGCTTAGTTAGATTCACAACACTTTCCATGTTTTGCAGTTGCAAAAGTGCGTATTGGATTATGAGGCAGTCGTTTTGTTGGACGATATTCAGGACGACGAACGTCTGAAACTATGTTGAGATGCCGATAGCTATTCTACAAAGGAAGATGAAGGTCCTTCGCAAAAATGAGATACATGTGGAAAAGGTGCATGGCAACATCAGTGAGGCTCCGAGTTGACCTGGGAACCAGAGGCGGAGATGTAGGAGTATTACTCAAAGTTGTTCGCAGCAGTTGACTTCGAGGACGAAGTTTGATTCAATTGGGGGAGAATCGTAACACTCAGATCAGGTACATATTATCTACCATATTGTAAAGTTAAAAGTTTCCCTTTTTCCCTTCTCACAACATGAGGAATGCGTTCTTACGTCGTGAAGAGTACTCGGAACCCGTGCAACATTTTATGGCTCGCGACGTGACCAGTCTAATGCTCACAACGTGACGGAGGCTGGTAACCAAAAAACCTCAAGTTTTTCGTATTTAAAAAATAAGACGGCTAGGGTTTCTCACTCTCAGTCTCCCTTACTCTCTAGACCTCCAAAAACCCTAATCTACATCCTCTTTAAGATCCTTTGTCATTTGGGAGCACTTCTAGCTTTTGAGAAACAAAAAAGAAGAAGAAGGAAGTGCTCTAGTATTGGTGTGGGAAAAGATTCAACATCATCATCATCATCATATTTTCCTACTTTTGGACCCTTTTAAGTATCAAAGGCTCCAACTTTATTGCTTATCATGGATAGATATTGAGTTTTGTCCATTATATTGATGTTATTGCATGATTGAGTAGAGTAGATCCATAAAGTTGTCAACTTCATGGATTCTAAGAGTCCAAAGAGCATTATAGTATTCAGATCTTGGAGATGGTATAGAGTTGAGGCATGCATGCAAGTTTGAAGCTAATTTCTTCCCTTTTTGACCTAGAAAAAGGATGATCATGTTTGTGCATGCATGTCCATAAAGGAAACATTTTTGTGGACCTTAGGGGTCCCCTTTAGCTTCTGGACGAATTGGAATCAAAGACATGATAGATTAAGGACTTAAAATGTTGACCCTTAGCCTTAGATAGCACTCACGATGTGAGGAGTTAGATCCCACGAAGTGAGAATCGGAGCAGCCCTGTTTCTATTAGGACCCTTAGGGTTTAGGACGTGAGAATAGGTGTTCACGTCGTGGTGCCAGCTCGGGTGGTTTCTTTGGCTAAGTTGACCAGTTTGGATCGTGTCAAGTGGGGAAACGGATTGAGCTCGTTGTCGCAACATGACCAATACCTGGCCACGACGTGAGGATAGTTGACTTTGAATTTGACCAAGTTTAACCTTAAGGGTATTTTAGGTATGTTGGGATTTTGATGGAAGTTGGTCATATGGTGGGGATATGTTTCAGTTAGAGAGTTGAGATTCGGAGTTGAGGCCTCCTCAGCTTATGTTCTGTTTGAGAGGTGAGTTTTCCTCATTGTACTTTTGGGTCAAAGGCACCAAGGTTGGCCCATTGAATTGTTATCTTCATTTATCACATATTGGTATACTATAGTGCTTTGTTAGATCTGTATCCTAGTAGATACGATGATGATATGCTTAGTGATGTATAAGATCTGTCTGATTGTCTATTGGCTGATTATATGATTGATTATATGTTATGTATATGTCGGCATGGTTTATGTGTGGTTGGGTTGAGGCATACCAGTGTAGACTAAAGGCCAAGAGACCCAGGGCATCCCGGATAGACTGCAGGCCCGAGACGCATACCACCCAGGCCAAAGCCCGAAGAACGTTCCAGATTGGCTGAAGGCCCAGTGAGGCGTTCCAGTCATGCTAAAGGTTCAATGAGTGTACCAGATAGACTGTAGGCCAGTGGGGTGTTCCAGTCAGGCTAAAGGCTTTGTATTCATGTTGTCTGTATTATGATTATGTTATAATTTGGTACTTTGGGGAACTCACTAAGCGTTGGCTTACCGTTTTGGGTTATGTTTCAGGTACTTCAGAGGACCGTGGGAAGGCGAAGGCATGACTATACACATCCTCCTCTTTTGGACTCATGATTTTGGGAACTTTGTTGTTGAAATGCTTTTGAAAACTATGTTTGTATACAATTTTATGATTTTCGTTGATTTTTAAAAGTTTATTTTATCATGATTTTAAAGAGTGTTACAGATGCTCTTTGGGCTCACCAATGCTCCAGCCGCATTCGTGGACCTCATGAACTGCGTATATAGGTCGAGGCGGGATTAGTCTTTGATTGTGTTTATCGCAGATATCCTTGTCTATTCTAAGATCTAGGAGTTGCATGAGGGGCACTTCAGAGAGGTATTAGAGACTCCGAGGAGGGAGAGATTGTATGTGAAGTTCTCCAAGTGTAAGTTCTGGTTGCACGAGGTGCAGTTTCTGGGGCACCTTGTCAACCAGAATGGTATTCTGGTCGATCCGGCCAAGGTCAAAGTCGTGATTAGATGGGAGATTCCGAGGTTTCCATCTGAGATTCGGAGTTTCCTTGGGTTGGAAGGTTACTACCGGATATTCATTAAGGATTTCTCCAAGATAGCAGTTCCTCTGACTCAATTGACAAAGAACACTATCACTTTTCGTTAGGAGACTGAGCAGTATAAAATTTTTGAGATCCTAAGACAGAGATTGTGTGAGGTTTCGATCCTGACCCTGCCGGAGGGTGTTGAGGATTTTATTGCTTATTGCGATGTGTTTATCACGAGATTTGGTGCAGTTCTGATGCATAAGGGTCATGTTATTGCTTACGCTTCTATGTAGCTAAAGCCCCATGAGGCGAGTTATCCGACACATGACTTGGAGTTGGGGGCTCTGGTGTTCATCCTCAAGATTTGGCGACATTACCTTTTTTGGTTTCGTTGTACTATTTACACGTATCACAAGACCTTGAGTTATTTTATGGATCAACTGAATATGAACATGAGGAAGTATTGGTGGTTGGATGTGGTGAAGGATTATGTTTGTGAGATCCTTTACCACAAGGCGGTCACGGCTTTGATTAGAGATATTTGTTTGAGGATGACAATGATTATTGCACTCTTGGAGTAGTTTTGAGAGGCTCAGGTTGAGGCTATGAAGGAAGAGCCCCGAAAGAGTGAGTGCATAGTGGGTCATGTGGCTTGCTTCGACTATGATAGTCGGGGGTTATTGACTCTCTAACGGAGAGTGTGAGTTCCTTATTGGGGTGGTGTGCATATGGTTCTGATGGAGGAGGTGCACAAGTCGAGGTTCTCTATCCATCCTGGAGCAACAAATATGTATAGAGATCTCTATCCTTATTATTGGTGGCCCTATATGAATCGGGATGTAGCGTGGTATGTAGAGAGGTTCTTGAAATTCACAAAAGTCATGGGCAAAAATCAGCAGCCTCGTGACAAGATGCATCCGTTAGGCATTCCTATTTGGAAATTGAAGAGATTACCAAGGATTTCATCATGAAGTTGCCTCATACGGCGCATATTGGATTCGATTAGGGTCATCGTGGATTGATTGACCAAGGGCGTGCATTTTATTCTGATTCAGGAGAGTATATCTATGGAGAAGTTGGATCAAATATACATTAGGGAGGTTGTGGCACGTCATGGGGTGCCAGTTTCAGTGGTTTCAGATAGCGATGTATGGCTTACTTCTCGGTTTTGGAAGAGGTTTCACGAGAAGTTAGGTACTCTTCTACACTTCAGCGCGACTTTCCACCCACAGACTGACAGACAGAGCGAGTGGAGGGTCCAGCCCTTGGAGGATATTCTTCGGGCATGTATATTGGATATCAATGGGAGTCGGGCAACGTATCTCCCTTTGGTAGAGTTTTCGTATAACAACAGTTATCATGCCAGCAACGATCGACCTCCTTTTGAGATGCTCTATGGGAGGAAGTGCATGACACCGATATGTTGGTGTGAGGTTGTCCAACAAGTCATGGGGAGTACTGAAGTGGTACTCAAGACTATCGAGATGATTCGACAAGTTCGGAGTAGACTCCGGACAGCACAGAGTCGGCAGAAGAGTTATGCCGACAAGAACATATCAGAACTAGAGTTTCGGGTTCGGGATATGATTATCTTGAAAGTGCCTCCTTTGAAAGGTGTCATCTGATTGAGAAAGAGGGCAAGTTGGGCCGCAGGTACATCGTTCCTTTTAGAGTTTTGGCCTGGGTGGGCCGGGTTGCTTATCGCTTGGATCTTTCCGAGGAGCTTATTCAGATCCATACCACGTTTCATATCTCTCAGCTACGGAAATATATGGTTGATGATTCCATAGTGGTTCCATTGTAGGATATTCAGGTGGATGATCGTCTGAATTATATCGAGAGATTGGTGATGATTCTTGATCGGAAGACAAAAACCTTGAGGAACAAGGTTGTTGAGTTAGTGAAAGTGCATTCGCAGCACTGCAAGGGTTCAGAATGTGAAAGTGCATTGTAATTATTCTGGATTTAGGGGTATGTTCCTTTTATACCCTATTTGTAAAATTCTTTTCAATTTGGTCCCTAGCAGAATACGCTGAGCATACCGGTTTGAATGTTGGACGCGGAGGCACCCATGTATGATGGGCGTACGTGGGAGTACGTTGGGCGTACACTAAGCAATGGAAAACCCTAATTTTTTGGTTTTGTGCCCTATTTGAGCAGCTTATGTTGCCTTGGGTGCATCTTATGGTCAACCTCCACTCCTCCAAACCCTAATAACAAAACCCCAATTTCCTTTTGTGAGATTTGAGCTTGGAAGTGAGTTTTGGTGGTGTTTTTGTTGATTTAAAGGAAGAAGAACACATCGACGTTGCTTTGGTGTGGCTTGAGCTTTTATATCCAGATTTATCTTATCATTTCCAAATTCATTGAGGTATAAAGCTTTGAACTTGCTCCTTGTTTTCTTAGATCTATTCTTTATGAAGTTTTGGTCCCATTTTGGTCATATGATGAGACCTAGTTGATTCCTTCCACTGAAGAAGCTAGGAGTTGCTTCTCTTGATGTTTTTAAGGTCCTTAGTCCATAAAGTTAGCATCTTGATGGTTGTGGATCAACCATGCATCTGTTTAGGTCAATATGGTGAAAGTAAAATGCTAAAAGTGAGGTTTAGGTCCTTTTGAGCCATGCAAAGGCTCCAAGTTCATGACTTTATGGATTAAGACGTTCATTTAGACTTGGATCTGCAATTTGGATGTTGGAATGCAAGTATCAAGCACTTAAGGAAAAATTTCTTAATAGGCGTGTACGTTGCGCGTACGTGCCCGTGCCCGCGATATGCATGCAACCTAGTACGTTGGGCATACATATGGTACGCGAACTAGACCTGCTTTAGGATTTTAGGACTTTGGGCCATTTTTCACACTAGGGGGTTTGGGCCTTGATGGGCCATAACCCCTTCTGACTTTAAGTCGTTGATGGGCTGTAGGCATTCTTGTATTTGGGCCCATAATGGGTTTTGGGAATCTTTTATAGCTTTGGGCCATATTGGGCTTTTTGGTGCTATTGGATTGGGCCTCGGGTTTTGGGCCAAGTTAAGAAAGGGTAAAATGGTCTTTTACCTTGAGTATTGGACAGTTGGAGTAGGATCCATGTTATGGGTTGTAACCTAATTATTGATTGGATATTATTTGATGGTGTTAGCGCGAAGATTTTTCCGGATCAGCAGTTTGGGTGAGTTTCCTCACTATGCTTGGGGGGTCGAAGGCACCAACGCCGACCCGTGGTTTATTATGATTAGGATGTTAGTTGTCTGCATGACTCTTGCATGTATGATATTTGATATTTATATCGGGCGGGGCCTGATGAGTATATTGTATGTTATTTATCTTTGTTACCCTTGCATGTTTTTATGTGTTTATATGTATACTGGGTGGGGCCCGATGACAGATCTGTTCTGAGCGAGGCTCGATGCCAGTCGTGGCCTGTTTTATGTTTGATATGTATTGTATGTGGTATTTTGGGGAATTCACTAAGCTTCGTGGTTAAGGTTTTCAGTTTATGCTTCAGGTACTTTCGGATCCAATGGGTAGAGCTTTGGGGTGATCGCATCACACACACCCCATTGTTCTGCATTTTATTTGACTCTAATCTATTTGGTTGTTTTGGTTATACTTTGATTCCATTATCGTGTTATGAACATATTCTGAAAGATGGTTTTATTATTCTAAAAAATTAAAAAAATTTTAGTCTTAGTTTTTGGGACGCTATAGTTAATTTGATTCATAGTTGTCCATCATCATTGGTAATTATGACTAGAGTTGGATAAAAACTCAGGGTTAGTAAATAAAGTGATGAACTTTAATGTGTGTGCATTAGTAAATGATCATTCTATGCATGATCAAACTCCTATGACCATTAGGGTTAATAAAGATCAAATCTTGCGTAATATGAACTGAATACACATTTACATAATTGTTTGTTCACTTGATCCCTAAATTAATAATTGTGTTAAAATCAAAGGATTAGTAGTGTGATCATGATGCTAGTCATATTAGGAATCAATGAACAATGAATAAATATCCATTGCACTTAGTAGTTAGCTAGTATTTTGAGAAGGAATTCAGTCTAAACCAAAGTACCTAAAGAGGTTTGTCTTCAATCAATTTATCGATGTTTGATGTTTAGTTGTTATTTGAGATTTAATAAAACCCCTTTCTCTGTTTTTGTGTGTTTAGTGTAACCTATAATCAAAAACTCCAAATTAATTCACTACCATTCCCCTTGAGTACTACACGTGGTCTTACCACAACTGTACTGTTGCACGATTAGGTACACTGCCTAGTGTGTCTATTAGTCCGGTTGTGATAAAATCAATTTTATAAATTTAAAACTTGAGCAATTAAAATATATACATAAAAACACAAATCAAGCTTTTGGCGTCGTTGCTTGAGAATTGTTTTCAATTAATTTAGTTTATTTGATTATTTGTTTCTAATTTTTATTTTATTTTCTATTTTTATTTTATTTTCTATTTTTATTTTCTTTGATATCTTGTCACTTGTCAGGAAGGTTTTCGTTGTCAATTGTAGTAATTCGTGATCATACACATTGCTTGGTTTTACTTTTTGCATGGGTTTCGAGATTGCAAGTGATGAGGGAATTTTAGACTTGTTTAGTCTACTACTTTGGTGAATGGTCCAACTCAATCCACGTGGCGTAGTATATAGCATGCTGTGTTGTAGTGGTTAAGTGGAAGACCGAAGTCTTGCTACTCGTGACTAGTTTGGTCAACTCTTGTTCTACTTATTAGTTAATGGTGCAAAAAAAAAAAGGAAATAGCCTAGAAGGTCCTGAAAGTTCTTGTTTTCACAAACCACTTCTTTTATGCTAGGGATTTAATCAACAATTGTTGAATGATTCCAACGAAGACGAGTGATCATGATATCCTTTTTAGCCATTTTGGTTTGTTAGTTTTATATTTTAGTTATTTTAGTGTGCTTTTATTTTTATTTTTTTTAATTTTATTTTCCATTTTGATGCTCTTCGATGTTTTAGATCTTTGCATAATTATATTGCCCTTCAAATGCTTTCAGTAAGTTCGGCGATTACAACGATAGGGTCCAAAATAATAATCCAAGAGACGTGACAAAAACTCAAGTGAGGGGCGTGACTTTGTGTTTTGAGAAGAGTTTTTTAGCGAATTAAATGTTCTTTAACCTTATAGACTGGAGATTTGATCTATAAACAGATGAGGAATTCATATCATCCCGACATTGCTTCTTCCTTCAAGAATCACGCTTAAACATAATACAAATTTTTCTGAACGCCAGTAGCTACGGAGTGTCCATATTTAATCCACGGCGTGGGGAAGTGAAAATTCGTGATCCAATTCTGCAAAGTAAAGGACAACGGCATAGCCGTTACACTGATACGATGTGGAGATGCTCAGTTAATCTTTTCGAGTATTTAGTTCACCACAATCTGAAGTCCGTTTTCTTGGAGCATTAATTGGTCATTAATGAAGTAATTCTAGTTTTCAGTTTTTGGCAAAATTTAAAGCATCATCATTCCCGCTCACATTTCAAAGCAACCCACTACAACCGATTTCGCTCTCACGACTATATACCCAAGGCGAGTTTGTTCCTTTTTTCCCTCTTTTATTTTATATGTTTTAATTGTTTTTATATATAATGAGGGCATTGTATAATTTAAGTGTGAGGTATGAGAATTGGAAAAAGGACAACAAGCATGCTGGATTTTAAAATATTTACGCTAGATATAAAATTGAGAAAATAAAGACTTGTAAAAATAGTCTAATATCAAAAATCTAGTTACATTTTAAATTAAATTATTGTATTGTTGTGTTGAGAGCTAGGTTGCTATTATTGTGTGGGACGATCTGATGCGAGCCTCGACGTTTATTTGAGCCAACATATGCTCTAGTGTTTCCTGGCTTCCCTGACTTGGTGAAATCATTAGACAAAAATATGAACTTGCTTAGTTTGAGGGACATAATACGTTTCGCATCGTGTAGCAGAAATGTATCCAGGAAAGCTTATGTTGCCATTGCACTCTACACTAATGCATTTAACCAAAGGGTTGAATTAAGTTTCATTGCTTAAACATATATTTTTTAGTTTTTTAGTTTTGAGTGAAAAAACTGAATTATAAAAAAAAAACAAAAAAATAAAAATAAAAAAAAAAGTGATAGAAGTTGTGAAAAAAAAGTTGTTGTTGAGTGAATAGGAGCTATCAAAGGATGAAGATCTTGAAGAAAGTGAAGAAATAAGGCAATCTGCCAAGTAATTATTTATTGTATTATTTTCTAGGTTATTTTTCTATATATATGCTTGCGAGCTTAATCAAAAATTATCTTGAGGTTAAAAAAGATTTATGAGGATATATTCGGAGGGATGCATAGAAGGAATGTTGTTCAAAATATGGGGGGGGGGGGGGGGGTGTTTATGACGATCGTAAGTATTTAGGATCGAGGAAGTTTAAAGGAATTGGACACAAATATATGCATTGTGGTCTTGATGTAATGGAGAAGTTTAAAATGGATTCTATTGTGCGATATTGGTGACTAGGGTTTTGATGTGATGCTATGATACTAATAACATCAGTTTTGTTTGGGGACAAACAAAAGAATATTGTTGGGTATTTTCATATGGTTATATTTAACTATATATTTTATGCCATTATCCTAATGTATTTGAGTAAAAATGTTATATTTTAAGATACATGACACTTAATATGCTTTAAAATGTTCACTTACAGTTAAAATGGGAGCTAAAATGCAAAAGGAGTAGAAATGAGCTACAAAGACGCAAAAAGGATGTTGCATGACAGCCTAGCCCCTCGTCTGTGTTTTGGCCATATCTCATGACTCGTAACTTTGATTGACGAGAATCAAATTGTTCTGAAAACTAGACAAATTTAAGACAACGTCCCTATTTTGCAAAAAGGTTGATTCTCAGTTACCACTGTGAGGGAAAGCTTTCCACGGCATGGAGATTTAGAAAAATTTTGTTGACGCGAAGAGAACTGCTCCTATGGTGTGGCAACTATTTCTCCACGTCATGGCAACGTTAAAGGCTATAAATAGAGTCGAAACTTACCCCTAATGACATATCTTCAACCCTAATTCTTCCGTAAGAAAATAAACCTGAAAGAAGTCGTTTTGAGGGTCTAGAAGACAGTTGGAGGACCGTTGAGTTGATACAGAGCGAAGATCTGAAGGATTAGAGAGTGGACTCATGTCTGATATCATTTAGTTTGCTGTTCTGATCATGATTAGCATTCCAATGTGATTCTATATGTGTTTACTTTCTAATTTGGGTGTTGATACCCTTTGCTTTGTGTTTATGATTTGATGAATCTTTGAGATTATGGATTAATTATTATTTGGATTTTTTATTCTTATTTAATTTATTTTGTCAAGTTTGATTACAAGATCCATATGTGTTAAAGAGTGTTACTTGATTCTCTATTGCTGAATTAACAGAGTTTAGATGATCATTCTAAGTGTGTTAATTTGAATCATAGTTGTCCATGATCATTGATAATTATGACTAGAGTTGGATCAAAACCTAGGTTTAGGAAATAAAATGATTAACTTTAATGTGTGTGCATGAGTAGATGATCGTTCTATACATGATTTAACTCCTATGATCATTAGGGTTAATAAAGATAAAATCTTGCTTAATACGAACTGAATACTGATTTATATGATTGTTTGTTCACTTGATCACTAATTAATAGTTGTGTTAAAATCAAAGGATTAGTAACCTAATCATAATGCTAGTTATATTAGGAATCAATGAATAATAAATAAGTATTCATTGCACTTAGTAGTTAGCCAGTATTTTGAGATGAAATCCACTCAAAACCAAAATACCTAAAGAGATTTGTCTTCAATCAGTTTATCGATGTTTGATGTTATGTTGTGATTTGTCTTCAATCACTACCATTCCATTTGAATTCGACACATTGCCTTACCCAAACTATACTATTGCACGATGAAGTACACTACTAACTACCTAGTGTGTTTATTAGTCAAGTTGTGATAAAATCAATTTTATAAATTTAAAACTTGAGCAATTAAAATATATACATAAAACCACACATAAGTTATTTCAGATTTATTGTGTATGTGTTCAACCCAATAGTTGTTATAAATTTTATGGTTATAATTATGCATATATAGGTTTTCAGTGTATCAATTTTGAAACAATTTTGTAATACAAGAAACAAGTTTGGACTAGCTCACTTGTCTAACATGATGTTTAACAACGTTTTTTCTGAGAAAGAGGTACTGGATTCAATCTCATACATATATTAACTCGCTATTCTAAAAAATAAAATAAAATAATCCTTGGTTTCTGTCCATGGGTGTAGGTTACATCATTTTTATGTGTCGTTTTATTGCATTTCTTTGATTGCTTGCATAACATATATATTTTCACTTCAAACCTATTAACAACTTTTACACATTTCACCTAATCATTAAAATAATAACTACTACAATTTTCTTCAAATAGGAAGACAACGTTAGTTCACAAAATGGGCCATGTTCCATTTTTATTTAACGTTTAGATATAATCTACAATTAAATCAATATATGCTACAAACTTAGAAATTAAGGATATTAGCATAAGGAGATGTCAATGTTATATTCTCTAACCATGGACTGCATAATTGAGTCCAGAAGGAGTCTTGGGTCCAATCCATGTTCATTTTGGGCAGTTGCAGCTCTCGTATCATCTCCTTTCCTAACGGTACCCTTAAACCGGAAACCTTATTATTAGTGCTATCTTCAATGTTACTGCTAGTTGCATCGCTGATAACATCAGGTTCTTCTTTCAACTTTTCATCAAACGTAAACATTTTGTCATGTCGTAATCCGTCTTTATTATCAGATGCCACATGGCATGATTCTGGTGAACACTCATCTTTGAGTTTTTCGTCCATGAAAAGTAGCAAGTCTTGATAGAATTCATCGTTGCTGTCAGATACCACGTGGCAAGACTCCATTGGTGTTGCTGGTATTGGATTCGGTGGTGCTATTTCGTTTGTTTGTGTGTAGAATGAGATAGTTTCTTCGGGAGATAAAGGAGTGGGGACTTGGAGAGTCTTCGTTTCTTCTTCCATTGCTGCCCTTTGCTCCAACACCTTCATAGAAGTTGCCTTTCTATATATTTTGCACAATACTATTTCCTACAAAAACAAACATTACAATTCCAAAATTTATTTGAATTCGTGTATGGATATAATTACTATTAAAAATATATGGGAAACAACAGTCAATATACACGTTGGAAAAAATGAAACTTCAACCTTATTGGGATTTGTAATTTGGAAAAAAGAATATTCAACCTTATTCCGTAATTTGGAAAAAAGAAAATTCAACCATGAACAAAATAAAGTTAATTAACCTCTTAGACATATCAAATGTCTAATTTGATACACAAATAAAATCATATTATATTCTATTTTAAAATGATAACATATGTTTTTTATTTTTATGTAGTATACCTTGGCTAATGGGTAATTATCAGGTAAACGGTACTCATTCATGACCCAATCGGTTTTGTTCCCCCTTGGTGCTCTGCCTTTGTAGAAAACCAATGTCTTTTTGAGTCCGAGATGCTTCTTTGGGTCGGACAAACTGAATATCTTACGATCCGAACCAGTTGCCTTCCAGAATCCGTTTTGAGTGGTTCGGTTAGGTCTCCCTCCACTCCCATGCTTTCTATCTCTTGGCACAAAAAAGTACCACTCCCTTTCACCAATCTTGGACAATCCTGTGGTTTCAAAAGCTCCACAAGGTTAAAATCGTAAATTTCATTTTCTTTTCATTTCATTATTATATAGTTCCGTTTTGCAAATCATTTCAAAACTCCATTCATATGTATGTACATTTCTCTTTGTTTACTATTATTGTAATAGTTTTACAAATCATGTAAAATTTGTCTTTACTTTTGATTTTGTGGCAAAACTTTCTTAATATGACAAAAATAGCGTTACGAATTCAAAGAGATCAAATGAAACAAGGCAAATGCCGATATAGTTATACCCCGTTTAGTTTAAAAAAACGATTTATAATTAAAGAAAACTCTCAGTGTGGTTCTTTGCTACCAAACTAACTCAAATACCTGGTAAAGCCCAAGGATCATAAAGGTATATGTTTAGATAGCCGATGATATCAAAGCGAGCGTTCTTCCCAGATACCATCTTTTTTAGATAGAAATCAAGCAACTCTTCTTCTGTCGGATGAAACCGGAAACCAGGCAATTGGAGCTCCAGATTATAAGTTGCATCCATAGTCGTTTCGAAGTCTTTATGTTTTGTAAGCTTTTTGAATTGAGTTGTTTGTGCAATTCGTTTGTATTTATAAAGAGTTGGTTTGTGGGGTAGACTTGATGAGTGAAGTCTTTATAACAAGGCCAAGGACTTCTGCCAAGATGGGGTCAGTTGTAGAATTTACGGTGGGGTCACGCGGCTGTTATACATATTTTCCAGGCAAAGATTTTTCCACAGTTTTGAAGCCTCTGCTTATCGGGTATAAATTGTATGTAGAACTAACGTATTTTAAATTATATTATTTTATTGCATGTATTATTTTCTTGATGTGTTGGGTTATATATTACAAGTTTATAATATGATCTCTAAAAAAATTCTTATATTTTGGCTTCATTGACAAAAAAAAGTCACCTATGATTTTCTTTTTTAATTTAACAAACTTAAATCGGTTATTATTTGCAATTTGATTCAATTTAAAGATTACCGCAAACAATAATATGCTTCAATGGTTAAATTGTAAACAAAATATCAATGGTGGTTTTTTTGTCAAGAGGACAAAAAATATAAGTAATTTTTTTTAATGCATAATAATTTTTAACTTCAACTCTTATCTATTTTAATATTAAATTATAATGTGTTTTTGTTGAAACAACCGTTACAATTTGTTTGATATTTAATATAAGATAATAAATAAATACAATTTTCAATTATATTTCTATTTAATAAAATATCAAAACCCATTAAATGTAAAAATATATGGTTATGAAATGTATCGTCGGTTTTTCATGATGAAACTAAATCAAATTTTGATATGAAATACATCTACATATCAAGTATTTAGTTAAAAAATCTTAATGTGTGTTGGTGTGTATCCAAAACAAAACTAAAATAAAGATGATTTACGTACATTCCAGTTGCATAAATAGGTTTTTAGACAATTATGAAACCATTGTTGATATTGGTAATCATTATGAAAATCCAAGAGAGAAAGAAAGATTGTATAACGTTTATTGTTTGAATTTTTAAAACCATAGTTGTATTTGTAACAATGTGGTATATTGTAATCTATATTCTATGTAAATTAAGAATACTTATTGCTAAGTTATCACAAAAAAGAGTTTATATGTCATGCGGATGAGACTTTTCCCTTATAACTTTTCAGGTTGTAGAAGTTCAATACTCCTTAAAACATGTATAAGTTAAGACAAATACTTGTGGGTTGCGATTTCTGAGAACTCTCTTAATTGAATTCCGATTTGAATGAAATAATTGTTGGTGAATTTCAATTTCTATTAAATCGTTTTTTGTTAACTCCAATTTCTTTAGAACCATGTGATCAACATAAGGAAACTATGTAGTTTCTTGAAGGATTTTTTAAAAATTAAATTTCTTTGAAATCGTTTTTTCTTTGAATTGCGATTTTTGAAAACGTTATGTTTTTTCTTTGAATTCGATTTCTCTGAAGTATTTTTTTGGTGAGTCAATTTCATATGATGGGCAGCCGATCATCGAAGCAAGCGATGAAGGAGGATGTCACTTCGATGTTATCAATATTAGTGGACTTTAGGAAACATAGCAAATGTTTTATGGAAATTGTATTTTTTTGTTTTCAAAAAATTAATTCATTAATTGAAACTACATATTTTTATACCTTGGGTGTCTAAACTTATATACTTTTAAGAGTATATTTACTTTTCATATATATATATATATATATATATATATATATATATATATATATATATATATATATATATATATATATGGTTAGGTTATTTTGTTTTTAGTAACTATTTTGTGCCAGAATGCACAGATCTGGACCATTGGATGGAATATAATCAAATGCCATGATCTGAGGGTCTATGATAGTAGAATAGGATAACATGTACCATATAATCACATAAATTTGAGCATAAGGGCATTCTAGTCAATTAACCTATATTAAAAAAGGAAATTTTCGAATTTTTAGGGATAATTAATTCCTTTATTTTTAAAAATCTAAATATTTTCAATTAATTTAAAATTAAAAATCCATTTTTATTCTGTCAGAATGATAGAATTTTAACCATAAAGTAGTAAACATATTTTTTTGACTTTATTCTGTCAGAATGACAGAATGTCAACCATAAACTAGTAAATATATTCTGAAAGAATACACAAAATCGATTCTTGAACTAATAATATACCAAATAATTATATTGTACGATTGTGATTCATTGAATTATAACAAACATTCTGATAGAATACCAAGTATAATTCTTAAAAAATAACAACATTCTAGATGTCTTGTATATGTTTGACCTCTAAGCCAATTCAAAATATGCTAGCATTCTATGAGATTGACATTTTGTGACACTGACATTCTGTCAGAATTGTATTGCATGAGATTGATTTTATACAATGAGCCTTTCCCATCAGGTCTTCAAGCCATTCTTCAAGCTATTTCTATCACAAATTTATTGTCAAATACTTTGTAGTGATACACTTGTAACAACTGCACATTAAACATATAATTAATTAACTACAAATCCTATGAGAATAAAGCAATAATACTCTTATATAATAAACTATTCTTTCAGAATGGAAATATTATAAAAAGGTAAACAAGGTCAAAGTTTTGATCAGCCCATGTGTATGTTTGCTTCAACATCATAAACATAAAGAAAAGTCAGTTTGCTTCAACATCAAATCTATGATCAGGATAGATGTTTGCTTCAACATCATAAACATAGATTGAATCATCAATACTTCCAACTACAAGTTCTCTGCCATCAAAGAATGGTGTCTCTGAATTTCTGAAAAAATAAAAAATTACAAAAACCCAACTCAAAAAACTTAATCAAAGATCAATAAACTTCATGTAAACTTACCAGCATCTCCTCATTAACCGGTGATTCCATCACTAACCATGTATACAATGTGAGATTGTCATATTTCTCTTTGGCATTTCATCAAACACTTTAAGGGCGCTCCCTAAATCACCACATTTTCTATGAATCATGAATGAAAAAAACCAATTCAGAACCATCAACATCAAATGAGTTACATAGGAGGGTATATCTCCTGTGTTCGGTTTCCATACGATCGAAGAAAAAAAAAGCATAAATGTTTATGTGGCTTCGGTTTTGATTGAAAATGGTAGAACCCCCATTTTTTTAACCACAGCCACTGAATCATTATTGTAACGAAAACCTGTGAACAAACATAAAATCAAATTCCAATAACATTATAGCACACAAATAATAACATTAATAGAGATAATTTGTTGTACTCCTGATTCAGTAATTACATCAAACACATAGTGGGCATTGATGAATTCTAATAGATTTGTACTAGACATTTCGGTTGTCCATGGGAATTGGGAGTATTTCCTGCAAATTGCCAAAGTATTTACAGAACTTAATTTAACTTGTGATCTATGTTGATCACAGATGACAAAACGAGTAACTGGAAATTGTTCCTTTACAAATAAGGTCAATATTTGGGGAAATCCAAGGAAAAGAAACAACATGTACCTCGTGTTCTCCTTCTCCATATTATGCGAGATCAAGAATCGATCGTCAGGAGGGAAGAAAAGGGGTCGTGCTTTCTCTTCTCCATCTCGTGTGTGCGCATCAGAAAAAACGAAGAAGCGATCGACTCCTTCTATCTGTGATGTGTGTCGACTGGAAGAAGAAAGAAGAAATCAAGGTCTTGATCGGTTGTGTTGTGGGGTGTCGGTCATTCATCTTGGTAATTCCTTGAATATAAGACACGATGCAAGAGAGAGACTAGGTCAAAATTATTGATTTTATTTCCTTAATTGCTGGATTTTAATTAAATGATTCCTTAATTGAAAAGTACAAAATGTCCAGAATACCCTTAAATGATTTATTTAATTGATTATTATTTCTTGAATTCTCTTTGGTGCATTTAGGCACACAATATTTGCTAAAAACATTTGAACCTAGTTCTCTCTCTCTCTCTCTCTCTCTCTCTATATATATATATATATATATATATATATATATATATATATATATATCTTATACTATACTATAAAATTTATTAATAATATCTTGAATTTTAAGAGGTATAAAATACAAAGCTTTTTGTACAAATCAATTATGCACAAAAAAAATTTATTAATATTTGTCAAAAGTTTGAAGACTTGAATTAATTAATATTAATGTTACTTAGAAATTTAGTTATGAGCAAAAAAGACAATTTTAAAATATTAAATTCAACTATATAAAATAATTTTACATTTCCTATACTAAACACCGATAATATTTAAATTATATAAAATGAATAAACATGAAATATATATATAAGCTCTAAACATAAATATTTTGTTTAAAAGTGGTAATTTTTATTACAAAATAACTAATAAAATATAATAATTATTTCTCAGTAAGAAAACAATTCACCAAAAATATTATTTATTGTTGTTGTTTTGTACGGGTACACACACACATATATATATATATATATATATATATATATATATATATATATATATATATATATATATATATATATATATATATATATATATATATGGTACCCTTACGATACAACGACGACAAATAGTTCTTTTGATGCATATTTTTCTGTGGCGATTAGTTTTTCTTTCGAGGTGTTGTTTCACATTAGAAATAAAAGTATGTTGTTGACTTAAAATACAAAATATAAATATATGTTGTAGTTTTATTTTAAAGTTAATTGCATGTGCATTTGCGTTACAATTAAAAATAGACTGATGTTTTGTGTTTTGGGTTTGAAACAAAAATACACTGTCGTTTTAGGTTAAACATGAAAGAATGTTGATGTTTTTAGTTCAAGTTACAAGTATAATGTTATTTTTTGTTAAAATTAAAATAATTTTTCTTTTTTTTCAAAAGAATACCATAAAAAAATAAATAAATAAATAAAAAACAAACCACACTGCCCTAGAAGCGTGTTGATGGCAATAAAGGGCCTAGTCATAGTTTCGTCATCTAGTTGCGATCAAGAAAAATGTGAACCATTTCACCACATCACGGACACATGTGTGGCATGGCGCAGGAAACCTAATAGTTACAAATCTTTGAGATATATGACCTTCGTTCCACACCACTTCCAACCCAATTTGGGGTGAATTATAATCATTCCTACTTAATTCTCATGACCTCAATAAAGAAAAAGGTGCTATAAATTGAGTACTAACCTCTTGGAAGTCCTGAACAACTAAAAACAAGACAATATTCCATATATTCCACTTTAGTACACAATAACTTACATTTCCCAACTCGACAATTATCTAGTATTTTAATGATATCTCAATATTTACAACTCTAATTAAGCTGATATTGGAGTCATTGGTAACTAGACTCGATTTCCTCTAATATTTCCTCTCTAGTGCACAGTGTGATTCTACTCTGTTGATCGCTACATCCCTTGCAAGTTAGGGAAATATTGTTGTTCAAAATTTCAACATTCATCAAAATCACTACATTTATGCTTAAACTCAATGATTCATGTTTATAATGATTCAAAATATAAATAAGAGTTTAATAATTCCTCTTTACCTCCTGGAACCCTTGAGGAATACAATGAGAGATTGAATGAGACGAATCTAATACCAATCTTCACCCTTGCTTCAAAAGTGCATTTCCCATTTACTTGGATCACCGACTAACTTCACAAATGCAAACCCTTACTTCTACACAGCATAACAAGAAGATGGTGGCTACAAATAGGGTGATAAACCCGAATTCTAGGGTTAGGCATCTCCTAAATACCCCCATAACTTCCATGATTGGCCCTCAAAGTATCACAAAATGGCTTCTAAACCGATGTACATGTTCAAGAATCATTTTATTAAACTTTGGCCCTCAAATTTCAACTTCAAACCACGAATATTGTTAGTTTAATAATTGATCTTAAAGGAAAACTATTCTTGATGATATTATGGAAATTTCAGACGTTACACTATCTGCAACCACTATACCTAATACCAATTTAGTAGTAGTCATCTTCACAAGTAAACCTTGTACCTCCTGTTTCCATTAAACTCCCTTTACTACCAATCAAGCCTTGTACCTCTTGTTTCCATCTATCTCATCCTTGACCCGAAATCCCCACTTATTTTATAGTGTTTTTTCTAATGATGGAAACTTCAACAATAACCAATTTTGGTTCTTGCCAAGAATATCAACTCTCATTTTATATATGTCTTCCATTGCATGGGTATTCATTCTAAAGTCTTGTAGATAACATTCAGGCTCACCATTCTATGTCAGTAACTAGTACTTTAGTGAAGCAAGTACTTTAATGAAGCAGAATATTCCAGTAGAGTTCTTTCTCTTGTGTTGAGATATTAACAACAAATGATTAATTTCTTCATCATTTGTAACTTCATCCTCTAGAATCCTACTATCCCTAGGTTTATATGAGCTCTCATTGCTACCTAAACTTTCACCTAACATGGAGTACTGATAGATTTCACTATGTATTAATCTGAGATTTCATAGAAATTAACTTTTTTATAGGTTTTGGTTTCTTTTAGCTATTGGAGCTTGCTATAATATCATTCTTGTATAAGACACTCTTGTTGAATACCACATTCATGCTTATAATAACCCTTTTATTTTGGTTATCTCAAAAGTGGTAACCCAGTTCATCTAACTCGTTTCCTGTAAAGGTAAGTATCCTTTCCTTTTTTCTACGATCTTGTCTTTTTATATACCCACATCTTGTCATAAGAGACACAATCGAAAATTTCAAGTATCTGAGAGGAATATCCCCAACTTGCCATTCTTCTTAAGGAATTCTAAACCCTATAGGGACTGAGGGTTCGCTTATGCTTAAGTAAGATATTATGCTAACTGAATCTTCTTATATATGATGGGTTTTGACCAATACATCAATCCCATTGTGTACATGCAAACCCTAAAGCTTTGGATCTAGGTTTCTCTATTGTACATGCAAATCATCCAAAGCTTACAAACCCTAATCTAGCGTACAAAAAAACTTGAAAATAACATAAATAACCAATAAGAATGTTACATTGATTGTTGCTTAAATATCTTTAGCTTATGAGAACCTAGAACCTCAAATGTGATGCCTCTAATGGATCACAAACACCAAAGAAAATTGGATGATATTGGAGAGATGGGATGAGTAGCTCAAAATCGGCTCTAAGACTTCTTAGGGTTTTTGGTGTCCGAATTCTAAAGCCCTAGGGGTCCTTGTATAGTAGAGCTGCTAGGTTTTCAGTCAAAATCCTAATTTGATAGCTTAATCCTTAAGCAGTCCAATGGAACCTTCTGGAATAAGGCCTTGAACGATTTCAAGGTGGGCTTCCACCCTAATTTCGTCCACCCCTTTATCCATATAATCCATAGCCCAAAATCTAATTATCTTATAATTGGAATTCCAGTCCCCTAAGTTTAATTAATATCTTTTAATCACAAAGTTCATTTCATAATTAATTGTTTACCAATGTTAACTAATCAATATGATTTCTCTTTTAATATATTATTCATATAATATATTAATAAACAATAATATCCACTTTCTCTACTAATCATCCAGTCAAGTTGCTCTGGTGAAGGCAACCCAAAAGGACCATGCTACAACTGGGTCAAGTACATACCAAATATAGTTATGGACTTAGACACTAATCCAACAGTCTCCCACTTGGATAAGTCTAATAACTATAGATGAAAGTATGACTTCAAAATCCGATAAGTAATCGTAGCTCTCAAAAGCCGCTGTCGAATTGTGACTCGTCCTTTAGATAAGGGATCGTATAGTCCTCTGTTCTCAAGATATCGTGTGGACAATTACATGGATCATAGTCATACTTATTGTCCAGCAGTTTGTTTCTCGATCTCTGATTTGTCTGACATAGAACTTAACTGAACACATCAACTCAGTCCTGACCGGGCCTGGCACATAAGTTAAACCAAATCATCGAGGGGCCCATATATCGCTTTTACCCTCTTAGGATAAAAGGAACAAATAAACTTTGACTTATATGCATTCACTATACACTTATCAAATCATACACAGCAATGTGTTTTATAACATCAAGTTACTGATGCGTTTATTCATTACCAATGCATAACCAACTCGCAAACAAGAAACCATATATCTAGGTTTAAAGACTATATGATATTATCGTCTTACAATCACACGTGACAAATTCCATGAAGTGATACAAGTAAGTGTAGGTTAAATCCAATGCTCAAATCTTATTTCATAAGCATTCATGAACGTTGCAGCAAACTTTTGTTATGTCTAATACACTTTAGAAAGTCTACAAACCAGTTCACGACAGTCTTCTTTCATATCTACGTCCAACATATGAACGAATGTGGATTGTTCGAATAATCTTATTATTCAGGAAGTCAAAACACGCACAGTGAAAAAATAGGTAAATAAATAACACAAGATGGTAACTTTACTTATAAATAATACTCCTTTATTAAATCATCAAATGATAATTACCATTTATCTATTACACGTTTCAAAACTATCTAATCACTCAAACTTATATCATCCTTCAGCCCAATGCTCGTAGCGTGCTGCAAGTGCTTAACCCTACTCAGGCCCTTCATAAGGATATCTGATAGGTTCTCTTATGACGATACCCTCTTTACTACGAGGAGTTCCTCTTCTACCTGATGTCTAATAAAGTGACATTTCGTGTCGATATGTCTGGATCTGTCATGATCCCTCGGTTCCTTGGTTAAGGAAACCGCACCTTCGTTATCATAGAAAATTTCCATAAGCTCCTTTATGGCTGGTACAACTCCAAGATCTCCGGTGAAGTTCTTCAACCATATTGCCTCCTTCGATGCTTCACTCGCTGCTATGTACTCTGATTCGCACGTTGAATCAACCACGGTCTCTTGCTTTGAACTTTTCCAAGTCACTACTCCTCCATTCAGGGTAAAGAACCAGCCCGACTGAGAGCGGAAGTTTTCTCGGTCGGTCTGAAAACTAGCATCACTATACCCTCATACCCTTAATTCATCACTCCCACCGAGGATAAGAAACCATTCCTTGGTCCTCCGAAGGTATTTAAGAATATTCTTGACTATGGTCTAATGCGCTCTACCAGGGTTCCCTTGATATCTGTTGACCATGCTCAAAGCGAAGGCCACATCAGGGCAAATACAAGTCATAGCATACATGATCGAGCCAACTGCGGAAGCTTAAGGTACTCAACTCATCTCTTCTATCTCGGCTTCAGTACTCGGGCTTTGAGTCTTACTCAACTTGGTATTGCTTTGGATTGGCCACTCCCCCTTCTTGGAATTCTCCATACTAAAACTTCTTAGTACCTTATCCAAGTAAGTACTTTGACTAAATCCTATTAGCCTTTTACTCCTGTTTCTCACTATCCTTATTCCCGAAATATATAGGCAGCCTCTCTGAGGTCCTTCATAGCGAAGCACTTCCCAAGCCAGGACTTAACCTCCAACAGGGTTGGGGTGTAGTTTCCTATGAGAGTATGTCATCGACATACAATACGAGGAAGCTAACTATACTCCCATTGGCTTTGACATATACACAGGACTCATCCTCACTTTGCAGGAAGCCAAACTCTTTGACTTTCTCATCGAAACATAGATTCCATCTGCGATATGCTTGTTTCAATCCATAAATGGATTTCTCAAGCTTACACACTCTATTAGGATGTTTCGCGTTGATAAAAACCTCTGGCTGACTCATGTAAACATCCTCAACCAATTTCCCATTAAGGAAAGTGGTTTTGACATCCTTCTGCCATATTTCATAATCGTGAAATGAAGCTATGGCTAGCATAGCCCTAATAGATTTTATCTTTGCAACTGGTGATAATGTCTCATCATAGTCAACTCCAGGAGTTTGAGTAAATCCCTTCGCAACCAATCGCGCCTTATAAGTGTGTACCTTCCCATCCATGTCGGTCTTCTTCTTGAAGATCCATTTGCACCTGACCGTCTTACGACCTGGCACATTGTCAACCAAATTCAAAACTTGGTTGTCATACATGGACTGAATCTCGCTATCCATGGCCCTTCGGAACCAATCACGTCTTATAGGTGTGTACCTTCCCATCCATGTCGGTCTTCTTCTTGAAGATCCATTTGCACCCGACCGTCTTACGACCTGGCACATTGTCAACCAAATTCCAAACTTGGTTGTCATACATGGACCGAATCTCGCTATCCATAGCGTCTTTCCATTTCGCAGACTCCGGGCCTGCCATGGCTTCCTTGTAGCTGTTAGGTTCATCTAAATTTACTAGTGTACTATCACTAACAAATGTATCACCTTCAGTAGTAATATGAAAACCATAAAACTCCAGTGGAACACTAACTCTACTGGAATGTCTAAGAGGTAGGGACTTGTCAACAGGTTCAACAGGAGTTTCCTCCTCAGGTTGAATGCCAGTGTTAGAGGTTCCTTCATCGTTCGATTCTTGAAGCTCTTCAAGATCGATTTGCCTCCCATTGTCCCCTTGGCTTATCACTTCTTGCTTCGGAAAACCCCTCTCCTCACAATGAAGACAGCACTGTCACTCGGTCTATAGAAGAGATATCCAAAGGACTTCTGTGGATAGCCGATGAAAATACACCGCTCACTGCGAGGTTCGAGCTTGTCGTGAGTCTCTCATCTTACAAAAGCCTCGCAACCCCAAACTTTGATATGTGCCAACGAGGGAGCTTTCCCTGTCCATATCTCATGAGGTGTTTTGGCTACCTTCTTCGTAGGGAGCATGTTAAGGATATGGGCGGCAGTCTCTAAGGCATACCCCCAGAATGATATAGGTAATAAAGCACGACTCATCATGGAACGAACCATGTCCAACAAGGTTCAATTACACCTCTCTGCCACACCATTCAAATGCGGTGTCCTAGGTGGCGTCAATTGTGAAACGATTCCGCATTCCTTGAGGTACTTGTGGAATTCAAGACTAAGGTACTCACCACCTCGATCGGATCGGAGCATCTTAATTTTTCTGCCCAGCTGCTTCTCCACTTCCTGCTTAAACTCTTTGAACTTTTCAAAGGGTTATGACTTGTGCTTGATTAAGTAGATATCTGAAAAAGACGAGAGACAAAGTTTGATTAGATAAGAATCCCCAACTAAACACCCAAATGAGAAATTAGGGCTAGGATCCAACAACATTATTCACAATTTAGAAGAGGGATGTCGTAATCCAAATCGCAAATAATTTGAAGGTAAGTGAATGACGATTCACTAATTTCCACCATGAAAAAAAAGATTAAGTTTTAAATGTATTGAAACTCCTAGATCTTTTGAGATTCATTGAACTTTTCAATGGCATGTTTAAATCTCGATATGCCCTTCAAGTTTGTGAGTGGGATACCGAAGATCATAAACAAGGTGTGAATAACCATGCATATGTACTTGATGCCCTCAATGTTACGATCATCTATTCAATGTGCCGGTTAGCCACACATGCCCCATTGATCTGTGACAAACATCGGGTCACCCTTTGCCACCTTTTCTAGACCCAAACTAGTGTGTCGGTTAACCACACACGCTCCACTAACGTCATGGAAAGGGTACAAAGTGTAATTTCATGGAATAGCATCATTTTCACATTTTTCTAAAGTAACAAAGATTGGGAATTTTATAAAAAAAAATTTGGTTACTTTATTAACCATTATACTTTTAATGAGGAATTAGTTGCCCTATCCTACCTGTTCGGCTAACGACCCTCCAACAATCAAGGAAGCGGTGGGTGAGAGTGGACACCCAATAAACTGTCATTTTATAGGCAGCAACCTTATACCTCTTTATAGACCGGCTTCGTGAATGAGGCTCTACTAACGGTAAGACTAGCATTAATCTTATACATACATACATACATACATACATACATACATATATATATATATATATATATATAATCATTATTCTTATAATATTATAATCATATAAGGGTTGAATTTTAAACTTGTAAAATTCTAGGGTTTAGAATTTAAATATTTCAAAATTAAACTTTTTAATAAAAAATTAAATTCTAAAACTTAAGGGTATGTATTGAAACTTTTCAAAATTATCTAGATCAAAATTCAAATAATTTAATTAAACAATTAATTGGTGATTATCTAATTTTGACCTAATCCAATTCCATGGCAAGATAATTCTTTCAAATAATTCAAATAATTAAAGTTTATCATATAAGACAATAATTATCTAATTAATTGACAATTATCTTCTATTTTGCTAAGTATAATCACATCATATTAATAAAATTCGGATTTTATCAATCAAAAACGTTTTTGGTAATTATCCCAAGTAAAAATAGGCCGAAATCCCGAAATTTCCTCTGTCTAACTCTCCGACTCGCCGAGTCACCATCTAGACTTGTCGAGTTCATCTTACTCATCGAGTTCATCAGGTGACTCAACGATTTTGTCAGGCAGAAAGCAAAAAATTTCGATTTTAAGCAATGAATAATCATACAATGCATCAAATACAATAGAAACCAATCAAGGCTCTGATAACACTTATGGGTTTTGAGCAATACATCAATCTTATGGTGCACATACAAACCCTAAAGCTTTGGATCTAGGTTTCTCTATTGTACATGCAAATCATCCAAAGCTTACAAACCCTAATCTAGCATACAACAAAACTTGAAAATAACATAAATAACCAATAAGAATGTTACCTTGATTGTTGCTTGAATTCTTTAGCTTATGAGAACCTAGCACCTCAAATGTGATGCCTCTAATGGATCACAAACACCAAAGCAAATTGGATGATCTTGGAGAGAGGGGACGAGAGGCTCAAAATCGGTTCTAAAACTTCTTAGGGTTTCTGGTGTACGGTTTCTGAAGCCCTAGGGGTCCTTATAATGTGGAGCTGCTAGGGTTTCAGTCAAAACCCTAATTGGATAGCTTAGGCCTTGAGCAATCCAATGGAACCTTCTGAAATAAGTCCTTGAACGATTTCAAGGTGGGCTTCCACCCTAATTTCATCAACCCCTTTAAACATATGATCCACATCCCAAAGTCCAATTATCTTATAATTGCAATTCCAGTCCCATAAGTTTAATTAATATATTTTGATCACAAAATTAATTTCTTAATTAATTCTTGACCAATGTTAACTAATCAATATGATTTCTCTTTTAATATATTATTCATATAATATATTAATAAACAATAATATCCTCTTTCTTTACTAATCATCCAGTCAAGTTGCTCCGGTGAAGGCAACCCAAAAGGACCATGCTACAACAGGGTCAAGTACATACCAAATATAGTTATGGACTTAGACACTAATCCAACAATATTATCTTGGGAATCATTTTATATATTGTTTTGCTCTTTTCCCTCTCATTTAGTCTACGATTTATCTCCTCACCACACCATTCCGTTAAGGTGTTACAAAACTAATTTCAACATCCTGTTCCGTTGTTCAGCATAAAGATCAATAACTTCTTTGTTTCTATACTCTCCCTCATTGTATAACTTTAAATAGTTAATCTTCCGACTTGTTTTATTTTCCACATTAGCTTCTATTTCTTTAAGGTGATAAATACTTTATATTTTTTCTTCAAAAAATAAGACCATACAATCCTAGTGCATCCGTATACTTATGAATGAATGAACTCTAATATACTGAGCTTAGACGGTTTACCTATCTTTACAAAAGTAACTTTTTCCATTTTCGAAGGACACATGCCTTACAAAATTCAAATACAACGCTCTTCAAATCTAAAATCTTAATTTTAGAGGCTAAAATATTCGGTCCCTTCTCACTCATTTTCCCAAGTCATTAGTTCCATACAGTGAATTCGTATTCTTCTTCTATTGCGTCATTTTCTTCATCTTTAGAAACTTCCACCATATAATGTGCATGTTGTTTATGTCCCTCAATAACAATCAATTTTCCTTTTTTCACCTTCTAATGATGATTACCACAAGTAACTTGTTGACCCTCGTCATCAAGTTGCCCAACTGATATTAATATTATCTTTGAGTATGAAATGTAGTTTACGTTCTTGAACGTCTAAGTCATCCTAAATTTGGATTCATGATAACATCCCAAACATGCATGATTTATATTATTTTCTAGTCTGCTAGACAAACCCTCCTACTATAGTTCAAGAAATTTTTCGTTATACTTATGATATGACTAGCATAAGATGATGCACCATAATCCATTATCATGGATTCCATTGTATTTTCAACACAAGAAATAAGTGCATAATCATTGAAATAAGTTTCCATGTAGAACCCACTATTGTCTTTATCTGCTAAGGGTTTTGGGCACTAATTTCTAAATCTACCAATCTCCTTACAATTCAAAGAGGTAATATGTTTGTTGGCTTCGAATGACCTCTCTTCCTTACTTTTGATTTTTCTTTACCACTACATCCTCTGTTGGTTTTTCTTCCCCTGCTTTATGTACTAAAGGATTGATGGGTAATCTCATGTATTCTTTCTATGAATATCTTCACCAAGGATCAGATCATTAATTCCTTCAAATTCCAACTTATTAGTTCCATATAAACTATTAATTGTTGTAATGTAAATATAACAAGTTTCAGGTACAGATGATAATAGTAACAAGGCTTGCACTTAATTATTGAACTTAATATCAATCGAAACTAGCCTTAATATAATTAAATTAAATTTGTTCACATGATCTTTCATAGAACTGGCGTCTTTCATCTTTGTCTTAACCAACGACATAATCAAGAAAACCTTATTCGATGTCAAGTGTTTTTCGTATATGTCGGATAACGCCTTTATAATGCCATAGATAGTCTTCTCCTTGAGAATTTTATAAGCTACACTCTTTTCCAATGATAATCTTACCACATCAAGTGTCTATTGATTTAGTAGATACCAATCTTCCTACTTCATTACTTTAGGTTTCTTTTCGATTAAGGACCCGTGTAACCTTTTTTGGTAGAGGGAATCATCAATATGCATACTCCAAAACCCAAAGCAATAACCTTCAAGAAATTTAACCTTAAACTTCCCATCTCCATTTATAGCTCTAATATTAGTTTTTTGGTATGGAATAGAATGAAAGTTTATCAATCTTAACATTCCCATCTAAAAAAACATGATTTAGTTAAAATGGACACTTTAGGTAGGAGTTGATATTATTTCCATAACAAAAAATAGTAATGTAAGTACTATTATCAAGAAGAATGAAATGAGGTTTACTTGTACAAAACAAATCATAGATTTTTTTTGGTATCATTCATGTTATGAGAGGTGGACCTGGTGTCTATATACATAAGATCTTTAGACATTGGAGATGTATCGTTTCGAAAGAAGCATAACGTTCTATTATAGTCATGGGTCGTCTGTGGGATAATGAAGAACCAATAGTAAAATAGGAACATGGAGGCTTGTATCGGGCCTACTGATGCATTGTGGGATGGTATTATTGATCAGGTCGAGACCCATGAATGATGGGTTATTGCTACTATTAAGAGATTTAGACAATGTGAAAGGTTAGACTAGTACCAAGTTGTTGAGGACAGATCTAATAGTGATGTTGTTATGATGATTTGCCATGGCCTCATCCTAAACCACGACGGCTGCCCTTGGTGGAGTGGCATTCGCTATAGTTGATGCCTATAAAAAATGATGACCATTATCGAAGAAGGTCAGACAACTGAATCATCATCAAAGTTGTTGGAAATGTTGACTTATTACACGGAAAGAGCATGTTGTGTGTAATTTTATTGATTGGAAAGGATTTTCTCTTAGAGAAGAAGTTATGATTGTGTTGTTTTGAAGTTATGGAGTGGATTAAATTACTAAATAAATCTATAGATAGTATCAAATTCGACTGTTGTGAGGCTGAAAATGAGATATAAAAACATTTTCAGTTTTGATATTGGATTTCTGACATTTGCGTCGTAGGAATTTGAAACATTAAAGAAGGATTCCAGACGAGGTGACTGGAATCGTTCCACAATGTAGACTACACGAGTGGATTTGTTATTTTAGGAGACCTCCTGAATTCGCACTCAAAATTTTAAGTCATGACCCCATGTTTCATTATGGTCTAAAGTAGTTCTCTTGAAAAAGTATTGTAAATCTAATGTTCCACTATGGAATATATATACGTTTTCATATCGGTTCTTCAAGGGTGGGAAAAGGGATATCAATATCAATATGATCAAGAATGTTTTAAGCATAAGCTTGGATTATGAAGAGTTCGACCCATGATGTGTAGCGAACATCTCCCTCGTCTAGATTTAGCAACATGGAGTTTTTCATTTAAAAAGAATCAATGTGGTTAAGAACATTTTAATCATAAGCTTCGATTGTGAAGACCCATCACATAGCGATCATGAGCTTGATTTAGGGTTAATCACATGGGCTTTTTTACTTTATTGATGGTGAATTCGTGGTGGAAAAGGTTTATTTTTTTTATTGACACTCTCATTAGTGTTCACCATAATCAAGAAGGTGGAGAAAGAAGGGAAAAAATGGCCGATAGTAGGGTTGTGGGCGACAAGATGATAAGGAAAAAAGAGCGCGGGGGGGGGGGGGGGGGGGAGGGGGGGATAAAATAAATGAATTGATATAAAAAGTTTGAAATAATTGTTTGATCTTCTTATTGATATATCATCAATATAAAAGCATCATAATCCCAATAAAAGGGAAAACGATATATGTCAATAAATACAAAACAAATAACAAACATATACAAACATATTGAAATAGAAGAACTCATCGGTCTATCTTCAAAATAGATAATTAGAATCTTAATAAAATAAAATAAAAGATATGTTTTAAAAAATACAAAATAATAATACATTACTAAAAATAAATGTGTCCATAGATAATATTTATTATAGTTAATGTAACTGTTCTCCATCGAACTTTTTGGAATTTGCTTAAATGGTTATCCATGTTTTTTTCTGGCTTTACGGTGGCATAAAATGGATATCGACATGCTTATTTGGTCCAAACCTGCAATAACATTTCAACTATGCCGCATATTCAGTTAATGTAGTTTTTGACTTGCTAGTTTCAAAAATCATAATCCTTAAACACCACCAACCACCACCACCAACCACTATATATCGACCACCAAAATCATCCAATTGTTAATAAAACCCCATATGCGAGGCTTAAACCTTCTTCTTCAAACATTTATCTTCGATGAATGTGCAGGCACGAAAACCTAATATCTTAAAATAATAAAAATTGCATACCACCAATGGACTTGTAGCCCAGGGGTCCAGTGTTGCCCTCCTTCTTTGAGGTCGATGGTTCAAGTCCCTTCAAGGACATAGGTGGTATTATGAGTAGTTTAGGATTATGTTATATTTTCATTCAAAAAAAACTGCATACCTGCACATATGCACACATGCACATATGAACTTATAATACTCCTCTTCGTTGTATTCAAGATGTGCAAATCTGAACACCCAATAACATCCAAATATGGTTCAAAACTGAGATTCATAAAATCCAAATAACCTACAAATATGGTGGGTCAAACCTTAAATTGTTGACCTTGCTCTTGCAACTTGTCGCCAAACTTCGACCTCATTTGTTTTTAGATCTCAGATTCACGAAGAAAATTGTTGACAATGCTCTTAAATCTTGTTAGAAGATTGTTGACCTTGCACTAGAGAATTGTTTCCAGATTCAGAATCCAAAAAATTGCAAAAGACCGTATATGTGGAACACTGCTACTTGAGCTCTTCACCGAAAAACTATAGATGATGGATTTCTTTGAAGATGGCGGTCGAGATGAATAATGGGGGAATGAACCCTTTGAACTCCTAAAAATATGCACAATGTGGAGCCCTATTAACATAGCCAAGGGAAGACACATAATTGTCATATCATTAAATGACATGGCAAGGGGTAATCGGGTTACCTTTCAGAATATCGAAACTGACATTCTAAACCCAACAAATTTCAATTTATACTTATAGGAAGCCAGAAAAATAACTTTAAGAACCATGGTTGTGTTCGACAAATCTAGCTGGTAGCATGTAGCGAGTAGTAGATAGTTGGTAGCTGTTAGCGTTTTGTTGAACACTATGTGAGATAACTTTTGGATTTAGATGGTTTTGTTTAAAGTAAACGTTAAAAACTTATACCGCCATATTTTTTGTTTAAAACGGAGCGTTTTATCAAATGATGGAAACTAGAGGTTTTATAACGTTCGTAAACGCTCCGTACCAAATGCGTCTTATGTAGATTAATTCCCGAAAGTTCGATAGGCAATATTGACATTAACAGTTTTTATATTAATTTATAAAGATAAAGATTTTGAATTCATTTTATTTTCATTTTAAAGTTATTTTGCACTGAAAGGTTTTAGCAGATATTTTCAAGCTGATCATCTCAGGTCTCAAGAGCTTGCATACGATATTATTTTGTATTATAAGATTGGTTAAATGCTTATTTTATATGATAACTAGGTGTGATACCCGTATGTTATACGGGTTTGATATAATAAAAATTAAATATAAAAGTTTAAACAAAAATTTATTTAAATTTAAAATTTAAAATTTGAATTTTAAAAGAAACATATTAAATATTATATGAGTACTAATATTGTAATTTATTAGTTACTAGTTGTGAGACCCGTATAATATACGGGTTAATTAAAACAAAATGTTAAGTACGAACGATTAAATAGAAATTTTATTTGAATTTGAAATTGAAATAAGTGAAAACTATGAGAAAAAAACATGCAAAGAATAAATTAATTAAAATTATGTGTCTAGTGTGTACTAAACGGATTAATTATAACAAAATATTAAACATAAAGGTTTAAACTGTAAATTTATTTGGAATTGAATTTGAAATTTAAAATTTAAAATTTAAAATTTGATAGTCATTATATTATGGTAGGTTTAATTTATGGAAAGTAAATTAATGATATATTGAAAATGAAAATTAAAATAATGACAAGTGGAAAATAAATATATATCAAATTATGAAAAAAATGACATGTGGCTAATCTTATGAAAGAAGGACATGTGGCAAAGTCATTTTCATTTATTATAGTAGATTTTCAATTAAGACAATTATTAATTGAGCTATAAACATGATGTGTTAATTAAAAAAAGATAAAAAAAAAAAATAAGAAAGTGACAAATGGAATAAACATTTAATCAAAAATACCAAAAAATGATATGTGTCCAAGTTAATGAGAAAATGACATTTGGCAAAATGATTTTCATTTATTAGGGAGGATATGTATACAGCTATATGTCATAATTATATTGCAAACAAAAGAATATAATCTCAGTCAATTTCTAATGTCTAGAATATACTTTTTAGAGTTAACATTTATGTTATATGTTATAAATTTATATGACATTAAATTTATTTATACAATTTAACAATTGTCTTTTGTATTTAGGATATTTAATTATTAATAATAATAACAATTTTCTATTTAACTTATAAATAAGTTGGTCATTTCCGAAACTTAAGGACGGAGTTCGATGTTTATCGGTCATGTTCAACATTTTCTTTTGGAAATAGAACTTTCCAGAGAAAAAAGTACTCATGGCCCATGAATAGCCCCTTTTTAACTCTTGAAAATACAATTAGAATTTACTATCTATCCAAATTATTTGAAATGGTAACGAATCGAATTTTTTATTTATATTTGGATAATAATATTTTTCTTTTCCGTTTGATTAGTAAATTTGTTTGAAATTCTCTTTAACAAATGAAAAAAAAAATTGTCATTTGTTACAATGTAATTCAATTTGTTAAATGTATTTTGTAGTTATTTTAAATTAATTAATTTTCAACATGTCATTTTATGAGTTTTTTTATTTTATTAAACTTTGTATAATATTTTAATATAATAATATGAATAAATCATCTCTAATAAATGAATGTTTTTTTTTTGTCATTTGTCACGCTCTCATTCAATTTAATAAATATCATTTTGTAGTTATTTTAAATTAAATCTTTTTCCACATATCATTTTATCATTTTATGACTTTTTCTATTTTATTAAATTCTACATTATATTTTAATGTAATAATATGCAATAAATATACTAATAAATTGATATCAATTTCATTAATGAATTTAGTTTTTTTTTAATTTCAAAATTTTCAAAATTAAAGCTTATTAATTTCTTTTATATATTTAAATTTAAAAGATAAAAAACATTTTCATTCTAATAATTTATTTTTTTATTTTCTTATAAATTTAAAGTTCTCAAATATTTTGGTCTTTATATTTAACTTTTTTTTAAATTAATTCATATAATACATGGATGTCTCAACTAGTGTTCAAAATAATGTAATATTACTAGTACTTACCTATGGTATTAGCCTATTATAAACTTGTCAAACAATAAAAAAAAACATTATTACCTATATATATATATATATATATATATATATATATATATATATATATATATATATATATATATATATATATATATATAAAACTTCGCTATCTATTTTGGTAATATGGGGTTCTTTACGTTAAATGCAAGCGGTCATAAGATCTTTTATAGGGGTTTTATAAGACTCAGTGATATGATATGGAATCAGGCTATCGGGTCTTGATGACGACCCTGAATCATAGATCTTGAATAGTGTCGTTAGGTAATTCAGGATTTGATTCCAAACGGCCATAATAGAATAAAGTCATTAGAACATAAGATTCCCCCCCCCCCCCCCCCCCCCGAGTATTCTTCTCGGTAGTGAGAATTATCCTGATGAGAAGAGTGTATGTTTACAGTAGAGGGTCATGTTTAAGAATGATAGATCTTTTGCGGAGGAGGAGGTGTTCGATTTATAGAACTAGGTCAAGAGATAATTAGGTCGAGTCTTGGGCCTAACCAGTTCAACCGCAACTAGCCATGGGCTAAGTTGTGCTCCTAGGCATTGTTGTCATAGAGTGTTGTCAGGCCGTACTTCAGATCTATGATCCACACCCCTACACGAAGACCAGATGTCAGCTTACATGTTGCATTAGTGAGTCTTATGACTACTTGCACTTTGTATGAATAACTCAATATTTACCAAAATGAAAATAAACTTTGGTTTGTGTCCATATTTAGATAATTATTTTTTTCCATATATATCTTTACTATATTATTAAGGATATTGCCCATTTCTTGAAATTTAAGAGGTACTACAACTACTGCATAATGTACAATCAGTTTATTTATACCTTTTAATACTCTTATCACTTTCCGTTTTACAAATTAATTGCATTAAATATTCACATTTTCGTTTGACAAATTAATGGCATTAACATTGACGTTTCATAAATTGAATAAAAAAAGTAAACATACTATTTTTCTCCTCTGTCCTCTACGCTCACATTTTCCCTCAAACAAATAGCAAAAACCCTATTTTGAAAAGCCGACATCGCACCGCATCCGCTTAACTCATCGTCATCATCACCATCGGTAGTGAATCACCACCCACTCTCCAACCTTGCACCTCTCATTGTATCTGTATCTGATCACCGTTGCCGTCATCTACTGTGCTGTCGCAACACTTTTTAGGTGACAGGAAGCCACCACGCTCTCTCTTTATCTTCTCTGTCCTCTACACTCGCACCACTCGCTTGAGATTACTTCGAGGATTAGCAGCGTTCAGATGAGATCCAAGCACTCTATCAGCTGTAAGTTTTTTTTTAAAATGCAAATTCGAAGTTGAAATTGTCATGCTCAAGAGAAATGAATCTGAAAAAGGGGCTCAATGAAGATTGAATTTGATGTCAGAATTAATGTGCAAATACAGATTCTTTATTCCAGTTTTGATGTCAAACCTAGCTCTTTCAAATTATTACATGTTCGAGTGTCGTTTGTGTGTCTCTAGCCTCAAAACCCATGTCTGTATATGGTCAAAATGCTTAAGGGTATCAGTAGTCACCCAAGGCAAAGTTCTGTTTTTGAGGTTTCAGCTTTGTTGGGATATTGGTTCTCTCAGAGTGTTAAGTTTGTAATAGTAATGCCGTAAACACGTGTTTTATGAATTGCTGATGAAACAGGCGACTTTTTGAATTTGTTTGCTTGTTGCTCTTCTTGTTGAACCCTAACTTCAATTTTACAATAAGAAACAACCTTTTGACATCATAAGCGAAACTTTCTTTGGCATTCCTAGACCCTGGTATACTCTTTTAAATAAAAAGAGTTGATTTTGTTCATGTACATTTCAGTAAACACTAATTTGTACATGTAAAAATGCAAATATATTGAAAGAATGAATCATATGCTGATAAAGTAAAAAGAAATTGGTATTTAAAGCTGCGTATTTTCAATTCAAGATGGATAATCAGTACCAGAGAGATGTCATTTCCAACTTTCTTAATTTGATTGTAGAGATGTGGTGCTTAGGATTTGAACATTACTGATTATATTGTAATCTGAAATTCATTTATGATTTATCCAAACAAAAATAGTTTTACTGGCTTTATCATATTCCTACAAGTGATCAAAATATGAGCTCTGAAAGGCCACTTAGGCAATTCGTTACAGGTAAAGACAAGTCAACAGGTAGAAATTCAAAGGGTCGTATCACAATTTTCCACGGAAGGGGAAGGGTAAAAGGGTCACAAAGAACAACTGACCTAAAACGCAACACTTCATCAGTAGGTGTAGTTGAACGAATCGAATACGATCTAAATCGCACTTCACGGATCGCAGTGGTCAGATGGGTCGAAGCGGCAACCATTGACCGCCCGAAAAAAGTCAACTCCCTCCAAAAAAACTTCACCCCAACCCGAAGATCCTACCCTCCATTTCCATCAAAGGTCAGTTTTCATTCTCTTCAATTCCCGGAATGTTAGAAGACAAAAAAGGTGGAATCTTTAAGGTCTAAAACAGATGATGTAGTGGTTGGACTTTCAAAAGGTAGTAGGACCTTGAGTAGTCAAAGTCAAAGTCAAACGAGGACCCAGATGAGAAATGTTAAGGATGTTTTCTTGTCTGCTTTTTCATATTCAAATGGGAAAAAGACATGATGCTCCTTATTCGTTTGTGAATGTGTTGGGTGTTCCAAGAATGGCGGTGGCAGAGGAAAAACCGTAATTTTTTGTTCCAAGAATGAAAGATGATGTGAAAGAGAATGAAAGGTTGTTGCTTAATGAGGTAAAAATGTGGGATAAGGATAGTGTTGTGTAGGGGCATAAGATGAAACGAAAAGTTGTTGTTTCTTGGGAGAGTTTGAGACAAAGGGGGATTTTAGGGGTTGTTAATGAGTCAGAGTCAAAGTCAAAGGTGAGAGAAAGTGAAAAGGTGGAAAAAGATGGGAAATTTGGAGTGGATCAAGCTCCTTTGAGTTATATATTGGCTACCTAAGTGTCGATTTATCTGTTACCTGTCTGTTGTGACAAAAAAACAACATAAATCATAACAAATATTTAATCGGGTTTGTAATCAACAGTGTACATTTATATATTATTATTTTAACATTTGAACAGTTTGACATAATCGGGTTTGTAATCTAGAGTGTACATTTATATATTATTATTTTGATTATACTAATAATTGTTTATATGTAGTAAACTATTTGTGCAAAATAATTAATCGTTTCTACAATTTAATTTTTGAATAAAATATATCCGCACCCGGCGCTTGGCGCGGGTAAATGACTAGTTTGATAAATAAACATATTTAACATGTTCATAATAAAGTCATATCACTGATAATTACCGTTGATATTACATTATTATGAACATGCCAAATAAGTTTCTTAGTCAAACGTATATGTAAAAACATAGTTACTTAAATATGGACAAAAAAACTAACGTTCTTTACATTCTTAGGTCATTAACCCATAATATAACTATATATAAAGATAATTTGACTTTTTTTGGTTTTTTAATAATTTCTTAGCAACATATTATAGTTTTCCAATTATTAAATGAATGTATTTTTTTTCGATAACTATATAAATTAACAAATTAATCGTTAACGGAGCTTAAAGAATTAGTACATGGAAAAGAATCATTTATAAGATTACGGTTTATCACCTTTACAGAATCGGGATTTCTTATGATATTTTATTCTACAAAATATTTGGTACTAGGGTTTTATAGAATACTATATAGTAACCACTATTTAGTAACCTTTATTAAGAATTCCTAGTTGGATACTGTTAAAAGAATGCATAAGATTTTGACGTGACATCCATTAGAAAGGTGGGGAAGGATTATGATAAATTGACACTTTAAAATTTGAATGAGTCATAAGTCAAGTATAATACGATTTGCGGACTTTGAAATCATGGTAAACATTAATTTACTAAATTCAAGCCATTCCCCATCATTATGTGGAATTGGTCATCCACCATTCCACCGCACACTCTAAAAATCAATTCCAAACATTTATACAATTATGTCTTTTTCTTTATAGAATATTTTTCATTATTTATGTATGATCTGTAATATATATGCCGTAGGATCTACCCTAATAAATAAGAATGATTTTGCCACATGTCCTTCTCTTATTCAATTTACCACATGTCATTTTGTCATAATTTAAAGATATATTTATTTTCCACTTGTCATTTATTTATTTTCCATATCTGATATATTATTAATTAGTTTCTATAAATTAAACCTACCATAATGATATTAATTTCAAATTTTAAATTTTAAATTTCAATTTCAATTTCAAATAAATTTACAGTTTAAACATTTGTTTTTAACATTTTGTTATAATTAACCTGTTTAGTATACGGGTCTGATAACTAAACAATAATTTTAATTTATTTATTTTTTGCATGTTTTTTTCTCATAATTTTTATTTATTTCAAATTTCGAATTCAAATAAACTTCTCATTTAATTGTTTACATTTAACATTTTGTTTTAATCAACCCGTATAATATACGGGTTTCACAACTAGTTTATAATATTGTTAGAAGATTTCATCTTAATAGATGTCAAATGATATTAACCGTGGCAAATCAATTCCAAACATTTATACAATTACGTTTTTTTCTTTACAGAATATTTTTCATTATTTACTTATGTTCTGTAATATATAAGCCATACTTAGGATTTATAATATTGGTACAAGCTTTCATCTTAATAGATGTCAAATAAATTTTTTTTTGGAACACCAAAAATATTTTAAAAAACTAGCAAGACTCTAGAGAAAAAATTACATCAAAGTACAAGCTAAACTGGGGTTTGGAAGCCACTCCGTCCAATGTAATTTACCTTTATTACATCTATTTGAAATCCAAAAGAAATCTTTTTCTACAACTTCATCAAATAAAAAAGTTTTTTTGGGATAGCCGTTCCAAAGATGAAAGACTTTCGAAAATTCCAAATGCTCCAAAACGTAGAGAAAATAGCAGCATCAAACACCTTTTGTTGACCCCCCCACCCCCCCCCCCCCCCCCCCAACAAAACTCAAGCCAAAAATTAATTGACTGCATCAAAATCTTATCCAGAAGAGAAAAACCTCACCAATTAGCAATACAACTCCAAATATCAATCAACTCCTTGCAACCTGTAAAAAGATGATGGATGGTCTCCTCAGAAGAAGAACAAATTGGGCACATGATCGAAGAGACCATTATACCTCTAGAAGATAATCTCTCTCTCTCTCTCTCTCTCTCTCTCTCTCTCTCGTAGTAATACTATGATGCTGCATCCTCCAAGTAAGAATATTAAGTTTAATTGGGAGTCAATTATTCCATTTAGTAACCACATTTCCAAAGGTAACAAAACTATTATCAATAAACAGACGAGTAGAAGAAACTGAAAAAGTGTCAGAAATATCTATTATCCATCCCAATCTATCCGGAATGGATTTAAGCTCTACTCCCCTACACCAAATCTAAAAAACTCCTTTAACCGTGGCAATAAAACTCCTTTGTGATATCTACGATTTCCCTTTGTACATATATACAATAGATCTATTTATATGGAAGATGAGAGTTCCCCAAAGCTTTAGCGTAATATTTCTTCAGAGATATACTTACTTAGACATAAGGAAAGATAAACTGAACACATGATGCTCCCGAAGGATCTCTTTATAAGGATTAGTAAAAGATAACACTCAAAAACAATCTTCTTAAGATTTTTAAAATTCACTAAACTTGTAAGAAATGGAAAGTGTTAGGGGTCAAGATCCTGAAACATGTCCAAGATCGATCTTAAAGTGAAGTTAGGATCCTGAAACATATGTTTTAACGAGTCAGTATCGTGAATATTACCAATATTATTTTCTAGCGAGATTATATTTAATTATTCATATGTGTAGAAATAGTAAACACAAGATACATCTACACTGAAGAATCACTCCAATCAAGCTTAAAACCCAGAGTTACTAAGTCAAGGCAATGCGTAAAAGCTTGTTCAACAGGATCCCGGGAATATCAAACATATAGTTAGTCAACCTAGGCTATAAATATACATGTATAAATCACACAACAGATATCTAGAGTGAGGATATCACTTAAACCTGTATTCTCAAACACATTTATGTAATTTACATTATGATTAATAAGATTAACCAAGGCAAGTGATCATTATCACCTCCAAAGGTTTTATGTCGGAGATCCTACCAAGGATCAAATACTTTTCCTTGTAAGATCACTCACGTCACTTTCATTTCATTTTCACATTCATATTGATTGCAACCACAGCCTCTCATACAATTTGGTTGATATTTCCTTGATCGTTTTTTTACCAAAACAATTGTACGCCCACCGTAAGGTTGTGATGTTCATAATTCTCAAAAAATCATGTCTACACAACCAACTTTATCTTCTTCCTCTATTCCTCCCACTTCATTTAAAAGTCTCCCACCACGTCCAAGCGAACCTCCTAATCAAAAGAAAATTTTTAATAGCTCTAAGAAGAGAACCTCTCTGATCACTAGCCATGGAAGTATTGGATCCAAAGGATCCTAGGATCCTCCCGTTTTGATTTCCGACAACAAAATTTTCTCCATGATGATGATGTTGAAGCAACAAGTGAGTCAAGAACATGGGGACAACATGACATTGCTAAAGGAGATAGAAAGAATGAGATTAGAGATCTACAAGCCTCATGAAGAAGCACCCTCGATCTTGCAACATAAGATTCTAAATTTTGATAGTGCGGGATCCTTAGGTAATTGTCAGGAGACTACAACTCCAACATATGTCGCTGTTACAACTTGGGGTGTAATACTGAATGATCAAACTCCTGTGATCTAGGATCTTGAAGAAACTTTCACTACTCCTAAAACCAAAGATGTATGTAACTTCTTAAAAAATATTACCTTTAATACTAGTTATGTGGATCTTGAAGAAGGGATAAGTCCAGTCATGGCTAGGGAACTTTAGCGACTAAGACAGATGGTCACGACTGTACCATGAGTAGTTTAACCTATACCTGAAATATCCTCAGCTAGGCACATAATCTCAAGATTTGCTCCCTAAATGGCTGACATTGAAGTTCCAAAATGCTTCCAAACTCCCAGCATGAAACCTTATGATGGAATTCAAATCCTGAAAAGCACATATCACAATACAGAGATCAGATGGTAATCATTCTAATTCCATCGCACCTAAAAGAGGCTTGTATATGCAAAGGTTTTGGTTCAACCCTTGCATGACCAACCTTGAAATGGCTTCTCAATGTTACCCCTTATTCCATTACTTATTTTTCATATTTAGTTAACCTTTTTAATAACCAGTTCTCTTCTAGCAGGATACTCAAAAGGATCACTAGTAATCTTTATAGAATAGTCCAGGATCCTAAGGAACCCCTTATAGATTTTGTAAGCACGTTTAGAAGGGAAGCATTGAAAAAACCTAATATTGACATGGCTACAACCATATAAGATTTCAAGATGGGCCTAAAGAAAGATTCTACTTTTTATGAAGATCCTGTGATGATACATGCAAGAGAAGGTATGAATTCAGAAGTAGAGCATAGATATTCATCAGACTAGAAGAAGATAAGGATATTCAAAAGAGGACCAACACTCCAAACTCAAATGAAAACCCTAATAGGAAGCCCGATTTCTCGGCCCAAATACCCTATAAACCAAAACCATACTCCATACATGATCATCATAGGGTTAATGCCTTTAATAATGAAGGGGATGAAGATGAATTCCCCATGATCACTGACAACTTTTTAACCTATGGATGTATCAGGCCAGATATGTGCAATGCGGGATCTTGGTTAGAAAGCAAGATGGCTAAGGAAATGAGAAAAATCAAGTGGTTGGATTGACAAATGTAAGTGGTGCGTCTACCACGAAGATTTTGGCTACACTATTGAGGACTATATAGCCATCCGGAAGGAAATGAGCTATCTCTAGAACAAAGGATATCTTAAAGAAATCTTAGGAAGAAGGAAATAAAGACCCAAAGAAAAGGAGCAAGATCCTTGGAAAATCATGGAAAAACCAGGATCCCCTCCTTCAGACGCCAAGGTAATTAACATTATTTATGGGGGTTCTGATATTTCTGGAACTTCTTACTCTACAAAAAAAAATACACGCTAAGGTATCCAAGATGGAGAAAGAAGAAAGACCTCAGAAGAATACATCAATAACAAGAGAGAAAGAAATCACCTTCGATAAACAGGATAGAGAGAACATCCAAGATCCTCACCATGACAGATTGGTGATAACTCTTTACATCACGAATCACATTGTTAGAAGGATTTTTGGTAGATGTAGGATCCTCAGTAAACATTAGAATCTTAGATGCTTTGACTAGTATGCATATCTCAAAATCTGAGATAATAAACAAATCCCAACATTAATAGGATTCAGCGGTGAAACGAAGCATACATTTAGAGAGATCAAACTACCTATCTACATTGAGGGGTAAACCCCATGCAACACTTTTTTGTTATTAATGATTTGTCTATCTACAATGTTATATTAAGTAGGCCCTAGATCCATGACGTGAAAGCAGTACCATCAACAAACCACCAATGCGCCAAGATGCCTACCGCTTAGGGGATAGTGAAGATCATCAATGATCAACAAGAGTCCAAAGAATGCTATAAAATCACAATGAAGTCTTCCACAGTACCGAGAAAAGCATAACAATTAAAGCAAAGGGCACAAGACATACTAAAACCAGAAGAATAAGATATAAAAGAAGTGCCCTTAAATATTGAGGATCCTGATGCCAAAGTACTTATAGGACTCTCAATACCCGAAGAAATTGAGCAAGACCTAGTGGAGTTACTAAATATTAAAAGAAAGACCTTCACATGGAAAAAACGAAAATATGACATGTATAAGCAAAGAAATTATAACTCACAAGCTTAATATAGATCCTTCTTTTAGACCTATACATCAAAAGAGAAGGAAGTTCGCACCTGAAAGGAACCAAATCTTCCAAGAGGAAGTTGAAAAACTTCTAAAGACATGAATGATTAAAGAAGACAACTTCCCAAGGTGGTTAGCCAACATGGTAGTAGTACAAAAGAAGAACGGTAAATGGCGGGTATGTATGGACTACATTGATCTTAGTAAAGCTTGCCCAAAGGATCATTTCCCTTTGCCACATATCGACTTTATGATAGATGTCATAGTAAGCCATGAATAAATAACATTCATGTACACCTCAACTGGGTTCTAATACATACAAATGGAACCATCTTATCAAAAGATTATGCCTTGATAATCCGCACAAATATATATTGCTATATTGTTGTGCCCTTTGGTTTAAAAAATGCAGGTGAAACATATCGAAGATTAGTAAATCGTATGTTCAAATACAAACTAAGGGACACCCTGGAAGTATACATTGATGATATGTTGGTCAAATATGAAAAAACTAAAGATCGCCTTAGGGATCTTGAAGAGGTTTTCAACATACTGGATGAATACAACATGAAGCTAAACCCATCGAAGTGCCACTTTGGAATGAAGGCAAACATGTTATGTAACAATTGAGAAATTTCCATCGTTAATTGTTACTAGGAGTTAAGTTCGACTCACAAAAACAAAAACTTCCCATATTGAAGGATAATATGGAAAGTTGAGTCGAAAATAAATTAATCAAAAAAGTTAAAATGGTTAGCATATTTGAAAAATAGGCGACCTAATGATCCCAAAAATTAAAAGCGTCAATAAAATCTAACTTTGATTGGAAGAGTTATGATTTATGAATAGAAACCAACCACATTAATAACACTATTGACGTCAAACTAACAAAAAGAGAACGGTTGAGTTTCGTCTAACACTACAAAGATGAAATTTTAGTAAAGCATGAGATAAAAACTTGAAAAGAAAGAAAGGCAAAAATTGAAGTCGTATCAAAGAGATATGATTTTTATAAAATATCAAAATGTAGATTAAAAATGAAAGTTAAAATTATAAGATGCAAACTAAAGGAAAGTAGTAGCTCTAGGAAATAGTTACATAATTATATAAAGAGGGTAAGAAACAAAGGTCATATGAAGAAAATATGAACTTTTACAAAGAACTAAGGTGTGTGCATCAATGTGCATGTCATGCCCGTAGCACACATCTGACCCCCAGATTCGTTGGAGATTTGGAAACTTGGACCACCAGAAGGGCGACACGTGGCATGATTTGGTTATGCCATGAAGTGAGTGCACACCGTGTAGTAGAATGTGTGGTGCACAACATCACTATAAATAAGGGTGCTTGCTTCCTGTTTTCTCATCTCAAATCAACCTCCAAACACTCTCTCATGACCCCTATTTTACTATTTTAAAGTGTTTTCAGTGCAGGGGGAGGGGAATACATTCCTAACAAATGATTTTAGAAAAATATTTATCTTATAAATATTAAGTCATTTTATTATAAGCAAGATACCTTAGGATAGTATAACTTTACATACTATGCCTAGATTTAAGCTATGATCTTTGTCTAAAACATATGATGCCTAATAATCTAGGAGTAAGTAATACATAGATGTTATAATGACCAAATCCCTAGGAAACTTTAAATACCTAGGAGTTATGCTGGACAAGATTTGGGATATTCACTATACTTAATTGTTATGCTGCCAAAATATCCTGTTAAAATAACCATAATTAAGGTATATATATATATATATATATATATATATATATATATATATATATATATATATATGATAAGAACTATATATATACACATACACACGCAAAGATCATTTGATGATATATACCCGAAAAAGGTATATACAAAGATAGTGTGATGTGTGTGTGTATGTGTGTGTGTGTATATATATATATATATATATGTGTGTGTGTGTGTATATATATATATATATATATATATATATATATATATATATATAAGGGTAACTATGATAAAGATAAAAGATAAAAGCTTATGGTTAATACGTTAGTGATTTGGTTATTCATCCAAAAACATTGATTAAATTCTGCATATCCCTAATACCTATAATCGTTAATCTTGCGAGAGCTAGGAAGTTATGTATAAATCTATACAGGGCCATGACAACCCTGCCTTCAATTGCTAGCTACAATCCCGACCGGATACCTTCCATATAAGTTACTATTTGACGTCCGATGAAGCGTCGTGATCAAGGGTATATTTACGGTCGTAGCGTCGATTATAGGGGCTCATGTTAAGATATTAAAAATTGCCTTAGAGCTTAGATTACCATTAGGGACGCTTGATAGGGTAATTAAAATACGTTAGGATCATTAGAAATCCTTAAAAGATACTAAATTAGGATTAACAAAAGATAATCCTAATTATATTATGTTAGGATCGTTAGATATCCGGAAAAGATAGTCATTTAAGATCAATAAAAGGTATCTTAAAAGATAGAAGACTATATAAATAAGAAAGGTTTTCACTAAAGAAAAGTATTCTTAAAAGGAATTCAAAATTTTGATATAAAAACTCATTCACTCACCAACATTATCTTGATTTCAAAATGCATGTATTATCAAGTTAATAGGATTGGTGCTATTTATATCGCCACACTGCTTGGTGTTTCCACCAAAGGCCGGGCAGGGGTGTGACAAGTTCCTTGGTTACATGATCACTAAAAGGGGAATCGAAGCAAGTCCGGAGTATATCAAATCCATAGTCAATTTGAGATCTACAACTTCAAAGAAGGATATCCAAAGATAGACATGAAGAGTGGCAGCTTTGAATAGATTCATCTCAAGATCCTCAGAGAGGTGTAAACCTTTCTTTGATATCTTGAAGAAAAACAAGAATTTTGAATGGACCAAAGAACATGAAAAACAGAAATGTCACCATTAAAAATTAATACTTGCACTAGTTACAACTTCTACCAAACTACGACATTATTTTGAAACTCATTTTATACACCTCAAAAATAACTATCCTATTAAGAATGTCATGGCAAAAACATAAATATCAGGTAGAATGGCTAATTGGTAAGTGAAGCTCAGCACATATGACATTAAATATGAAGCATGATCAACAATAAAGTCGCAAACATTAGCAGGTTTTGTGGTTGATTTTAGTGATGACCTACAACCTAAGGTAGAATTAGCAATTCAAGGACATAAAAAGCATGGGGGAGTGGATCCTCTTTACAGATGGATCATCCAACTTCAGAGGAATAGGCCTTGGGATCATACTAAAATGACCATAGGGGACATCCTACCCCATACAATTAGTTTTGAATTTAAAACAACTAACAATGAAGCAGAATATAAAGCACTAATCATGGGGCTACAACTAGTAAGGATCTTTAGTTCAAGTATCTCCAGGTATATGTCGATTCAATATTAATAACTAACAATTTCAATTGATCATATGTAGTCAAAGGTGAATGATTAGCATTATACCTTCAAATATTTAAAATGTTAGCCTCAAAATTTACAAATTTTAGTTTAAACCAAGTTCCTAGAGAAAATAATACCGAAGCAGAAGAACTAGCAAATCTAGGATCTTCCCATAAGATCCCATCGGCTACCAAGATTCCAGTAGTTCAAATAATGATCATAGCTACAGAATATCCAACCAAGATGCCAAAAGATATCACCTCCCATGATCTTAATCAAGCAGATAATTTGGGGCCAATTGTTAGGGGTTAAGATCTTGAAACATGTCCAAGATCTCGAATCTTAAAGTGAAGTTTGGAGCCTGAAACATATGTTTTAACGAGTCAGGATTTTGAATATTACCAATATTATTTCCTGATGAGGTTAATGAATATATTTCTTGTTTATTATTCACATGTGTATAAATAGTAAACACAAGACACGTCAAAATCAAAGAATCATTCAAGTCAATCTTAAAACCTAGTGTTACTAAGTCAAGGCAACATGAAAAAGCTTGTTCAATAGGATCTCAAGAATATCAGTCATCTCGTTAGTCAACTAGGCTATAAATACACATGTATAAATCATACAACAAATACAAAGAGTGAAGGAATCACTTGTACCCTTATTCTCAAACACATTTCTGTAATTTATAATTAGATTAATAAGATTAAACAAGGCTGGTGATCATTATCACCTTCCAAGGTTTTAGGTTGGAGATCTTAGCAAGGATCAAGGGCTTTTCCCTATAACATCAGGCGTATCACTCTCATTTGATTTTCACATTCATATTAGTTGCAGCACCATAATCTCTCATACAATCTGGTTAACATTTCCTTGATCGTTTTTTGACCAAACAAAAAATTTATAAAAAAACTAACAATGATTTTACGTTTACAGAAATTAAATATCTTCCTACCATTTCTTCATACTTATCTTCCTACCAATGTAAAATAGTGACAAGTATCATATTTTGATAAAATTAAAAATAGTTTAATACACTTATCGTAATTTCAGATTGGTTAGAAGAAAATTAGGAGGAGATTAATTTTCCTGTAATGTTTATAGACACATACTCAATCAATTGGCTCCAACTTCTAAATTTACATGTCACAATCAGCCTAGTACTTGCTTATTTCCTAAAAGTTCGAGCCTGAAATAGAGGTAGAATTCTGGCGATCGAGGATTAGCAATCAGTCCGATGGGTTCTGTGACATCCCCATTTTTACGGACAAAAAAGACCGGTTTGTTTATGCTTATTAAATCAGAGTATCCTTTTAAAAAGATTCACTTTGCGGAATTTGTCCCAAAATATGATAATAATATTATCAAGACATTTCCAAGAAATTTATTTTATTTATATAACTTTGCGTATCATCGTCAATACAAGAAACATAAGCATTAACGAACACTTACAACATCTCTTTATACTAGTAGTATCTATCTCCTTTAAATCTCTCGGTAGATACATATATCATCATATATGATTCTTGTAATAAAATAAACTGAGTGGGTCAGGTTAGGAAACCTGGTGAGTACATAGGGTTTTCAACCCTCAATAATATAGCTAATATGTTTAATTATCAAAAAATTAACCCAATTTCAGATCCCCATTATCTTCTTTATTCTTAAGGATTTATCCCAAGTATCATCTATGCTGATAGTACTAGTTCAGGGACTCCTCCTTGATACTTGTTAGTAAGTTTTCTTCTATACTTATTCCTAAGGAGTTACCCTAGGGATCATCTTCTTTATTGAAAATATTAGTTTAAGGAGTCCACCTACAATACATGACAATATGTTAGAGTACATCTGGTGAACACATGGTTCACAACACCTACAGATTGCATGTCTGCTAAGGTTCCACTGGACTGCCTAGAATAGTATGTGGTTGTCATCTATACTTTCATAGATGATATTATCTTTAAGTCAAGACCTATTCTTGTTTTCATCTTTCATAACCTATCTCCTTTTTTATTATATTCAACCCCCATTACCTATTTCTACCCAATACGTTATGGGTAAGAAAATGCATATATGGTAAATCATATAAAAATCATCTTAAAATATTTCATCTAACACAAACATTTTTTTCAGATAAGCACATATACCATTTAATGATTTAGATACTTCATATCTATGTGTAACGTGAAAGTAACTATGCACTCACTAGTTAATGTGATGATTCAAAACTCAGACAATGCTTCGCTTCTAGCAACCGACTCTTCCTTTAACGTAACCTAGTATCATTATTACTAAGTCTTAGTCTAATATTTCTTAAGACTAATTAATAGTTGAGATCCCTCAATAAACTCAATGTCTATTGATCTATAGCTGATAAGAGAGAACCAGGTAGGATCATATCGAAGGTAGGGTTTGTTGGTATACAAAGTATACTGTTTGGAAAGCCCACTTTAAACACCTTACTAAATCCAACCTAGACATCATCCAACTATGTAGGTCAATCAACATAATGACTGGGAACCACTAATAAATCTTAATTATAGGTTCATAATAATGACTATGAATATAATTAAAAGTTATACTTAAATAAAATAAGCATAACCTAACTTAAATAGTACACTAATGAAAATTGGGAATTAAGCGGATAAACCTCAGACATCATAGGGATTCACTAACTAAAAACTTAAGGAAACTCTCGACCAAAATATAGAGAGAAAAGTAGGACTAGTGTGGGATTGAACTAAAATTTGACTACTATTTATAGGGGTATTTCATGTACGCGTCGCACATAGATAAGATGCACACTGCACATTTGGTCGGAAGAGGGTGATGTGACACTTTTTGCATGGTGCCACGTGTCACATTCTGGATGGAGTGACAGTGCATAGGACATACTTTGACCTTATGCATGGGTGCACACAAAGAATTTATGTTCACTAGAAAGTTCATATCTTCTTCATACGAGCTCTATTTTTGATGGGTTTTATATCCACATGTAGTTATGAATGAGATCTACCAATTTCATTTAGACTCCATCGGCTAATTTTGAATTTACTTTTAAAGTTGTATTTTTAACAAGCTTAGACTGTTAAAACCCGTTAAAAATTCATAACTCACTCATATGATATCCGTTTATGAATTTCATTATATCGACGAAATCATGAGGAAGATATAATCAATTCTCATTTAGATTGATTTTCATAACAATCAATCGATCTATACTTCAGTTTCTTAGCCATATTCTCATGCGTTGAAACTTGTGAAAATCCTAACTTCCTCTCATGAAGTTAGATTTGGACGTTCTCTATATGCATGTTCTCAGTTCAACGACTACTACAACTTTTTTTAGATAAGCTAGGATAAAAAGAAACCTATCTCCGATTCATTATTTGCGACATACAATTTGAATGAAAAACTTCAGAAGGTCATAACTTCTTCACTCGAAGTCGGATTTGGGGGCTCTTTATATGTATGCAATCTTCGTCAAATATACTATAACTTTTGCTAAGATTAGTGATCCTAGATATCCTCTGTCAAAAAGTCAATTTTAATGCTTATAATAGTCAAATTGACTAGCCCTAATTTCCAGGTGTTATAATTAACTCCCCCTTAGGATGATTATGTCCTAGAATCATCAAAAAGGCAGGGATTGTATAATGACTCTGCAAGTTACCTTTCAATCCTAGGTAATAATCTTAATTCCTACGTCTTTTCTATCGATTTTCTAACTCTTAGACTTCTTTACTGTTGATGGTGCTCAATGTTGCACCTGCTCTTTGATTCTAAATCCGATCTTCATTGGAGACTCCTGCTCCATCTATTTTGACTATCCTAACAGACTGATGTGTCATGTTCTAATGACCTCTTGTCGTACAATGCAATAGCTAGACTCGGGTCTCTTTGAACTAGACTCCAGGATGGAAGATACCTTCCTTCATGTTATATAATGTGATATAATCACATTCTAACGTGTTGCAATTCTAGCTAGAGGCGGCTTGATCTTAATGACGACTGTGATACCTTTTTCGATCGCTTCAATTATATTTTCCTTCAATCTTCTTCATTAATTCGGATCCTACATTGAACATGGTTCTTTGTAACTTACTTTGTAGAGTTATCTTAGCCAAAATCCATTCGATATGACCACTAGGGTCGGAATAAAATCATTTTCTTTAGTCATTACCAAAATGATGGTAACGACAGACACGTTCAAAACAAAATCAATTACTAATACCTTGGTACCTTGTGACCTTTCTCGATCCAAGTGTGAGTCATTTTCTTCCGGTAGTATAGGCATTTACTACCTTATGCACACACTTACACTAATCCCAAGAATTGCCTCGTAGTCCCCAATTTCTTATTCCTAAATTCACACAATGATTTCACACATATGAATGTGTCCAAACAAGAATAACGAATTTCCCTAAACTCCACTACGATTTCTTCCATGTATATGTTTAACATCAATTCCGCTTCAACTCGGTTGGTGGTGGAAATGCTAGACCATGTGACGACTTCAAGAATCATACCAAAAGTTCTACCCTTCTGCCACTCAAAACTGTACTTTTCTCGTATTAGGCGTATCATTTATTATAGGTATTCTAAATGCAAGATACCATTCTATAGGTATTATCGATGATATCGTCTGATATGTATCATTCACTATTGTAAGCCTTTTCATTTCCTCCAATTTCTTAGTCTGTTACGAGTCCTTATCATGACATTTCATACACCAAAGCAGACGTTCGGTGTACCGGGATGAGAATATAGATAGGGAACGTTTTGACGCATGATCCTCCTTATTACTCCGAAAAGTTAGATGTGAGTTCTAATACCGTAATTAAACGTTTAGAAGCTTGATCACATAATATTTCCTAATCCAAGGTGGGCAACATACCTTTAAACTTATTAAGATAATATCAATATTAGATAGAAAACCTAAGGCATGCTATTATTTAAATCATTTAGCAAATAAAAGTAAATTAGACATTTTATCCTAAAGTAAGTTAGTGGTCGTGTCAATTCAGGTGTACTACCTAAATATAATAGACAGACTGCTCACAATCATTGCCTAGCATTCTAAGTTTAATTCTAGAAATCCTACAAATTCCTAGTTCGCTTTAACTAATGCTATGATGCCAACTGTCACATCCGCATTTTTACGTCCAAAAAAGGCCAATTTGTTTATGCTTATTAAATCAGAGTATCCTTTTAGAATGATTTACTTTCTGGAATTCGTCCCACAAATATGATAATAACATTATCAAGACATTTCCAATAAATGTATTTTATTTATAAAACTCGGGATGTCATGGTCAATACAAGACACATAAGCATAAATGAAGACTTACAACATCTCTTTCTACTAATAGTCTATATCTCCTTTAAATCTCTCGGTAAATACCTATATCATCCTATATGATTCCTGTGATACAATAAACTAAGTGAGCCAGGTTAGGAAACCTAGTGAGTACATAGGGTTTTCTTGAACAATTGGTAAAAATCGGTCAGAGTTCGGCGGTCAAAACACCGCAAACCGCTATGTGTTAAGAACCAATTGTGTGAAATTTTATGTTTATAATATATATTAAAGATATTATATTCATATTTAGTTTTAGAACATCTGAAACTGCTCAAACCGTCTATCATTTAAGACTGAATCAAAAATCAACAAAAAATTACATCTATTTGTGGTGTTACAAATAAAATTTTTCATTAAGTAAATTTGAAATTTATGGATAACAAATTTGAATAGATTACATTCTCCTGATCACCGTGGATTAAAAAAACGTCCAAAACAGAGATTGTATGAAGAAGTTACGCCCATTTTAAGTTATAAAATTAGTATTTATCTCATTTTCGTAAAACGAACTGTACACTACTTCGTTTGGGATAGCTACGAGCCTCATAAATTATTTTTGAGCATGGTTTTGAACTCAAACTACGGTCTACTATTTTATTTCATTTTTATAATATTTTTAATCTCAACCAAAACCAAATTCATAAAATCTATCGAATCCGATCCTATTAATCGCGGAACTTTAAATGTTAATTCACGGAGCTCAGTATACTGGAATTGAATTCCATCTGTGCTTTTGGAATCACCATTACCGAAACAATTAGCAGGAACTTTCACGAAAATTATATGAGACGATGTGGTAGCAAAAGAATCGAGAAATTATATCTAAGTGATAAAAATCTATAGTAAATGTTTATTATAAAGAATATATATAATATTATTTAAGTTTCAAAATACATGCGATTCAAATTGAAGCTATCATTTTCTATACAATGACTCCCTTAATCCCTCTCTAGCCTCTCTCTACATCTCGTTCTCTTTCTCCTTCCTGTTAACCACCATCGGCTGTCGGAAGAGTGCATCAGCCCTCCCTCTACCCTTCAACCACCTCATACAACCATCCCAAACACCCCCTCAATCTGTTGTGGCTCATTTTATTCATTTCGATAACAGCAACCCACAAAGAACGAGCCACAAAGGACTCACCAGAGATAATGGCGTATCCACATCCAGGCAAAGGTAGGCCTCGGCCCACCCTACAAAGTTCACGTGTTATATATATATATATATATATATATATATATATATATATATATATATATATATATATATATATGTGTATATATATATATATATATATATATATATATATATATATAATATTTTTGTTAAATAAAAAGAATTAATTCATCTCATTCAAAACTTCCGATCCTATATCGGGCTCATACTTTGTAAATTATTTTGGGGAAAACGACTTGAAAAGGTAAAAATGTTTCAAAAACGTACAAAAAAACACCATTATTCTGTTTTTAGTGAAAAATACCATTAAAATGAATATTTTGTACAAAAATACCAACAAAATACAAATAACATTTTAGAGTGACTTGAGGTAACCGGTTACCTCAGGTCAACTATTGAACGTGCTTTAATAACCTTCATCCATCAAATTAGGGTTCCATCTTCATCCCCCTTCTTCATCTCCTTTGGCTCTTATGGCATTTTCAAGTTCATCAAATTATTCTATGTCAAATTCGAACATTTCCAAGAGCAGGAGCACAATTGATTATGCCCACCCTTGTCACTGTGAGAAGCCTTCCCAAGTTTGGACCTCATCTACGGCTAATACTTTGGGTAGAAAGTTCAGAGTATGTCGTAACTCAACAGTAAGTGGTTCTAGCATCTATCATCTACTTCTCCTTTATACTTAATTTATTATGTGAATTTTATTATGTATATTGAAGGATAAGAAGAAGAAGAAATGTGATTTCTGAGAATGGGTCGATCAAGATGAAGAACTAATAAAAGAAGACAACACTGAAGTCAAGATATCAATATTGGAAAATAATTTTTGGACACATAAGGTGAAGGCAGATTAAGAATCAATGAGTTTCAGAAAAGACTTGGATAAATTAACTAGGAAATATTGGAATCTCAAATGTTGTATGTTGTTGTTCTTTGTTATGTTTTTTATGTATGTTATGTTGAAATGAAATGAAAATTGTAATGTAATGACTTTGGTAATGTATTTAGAAAGTTTGGTTAATTAAAAGTCTTGTATTGGAATTGATTCAATGTTTTATGGAAATAAATTTAGTTTTGCTAAAGGAATAGGACCAACGATTCATAAATATAGTTGAGTGCTCATACTGGAATGGAATCAGTGATTCCTGAAATGGAATGGAATTATTGATTACTGCTTAATATTGATTCTTCACACAGGAATAGAATTAATGATTCCTGATTAATTGCCGTTGTGTATATTGAAATGGAATTAATGATTCCTGGTTAATATTAATTCTTCACACAGGAATGGAATCAGTGATTCCTGGAATAAAATGGAATTATTGATTATTGCTTTATATTGATTCTTCATACATGAATGGAATTAATGATTCCTGATTAATATTCATTGTGTATATTGAAATGGAATTAATGATTATTGGTTTATAAATTGAGAAAAAGTTGGACCACATATTGGAATGGCCTTGTCCCTGTCTTTGTCCATAAATATAAACCACATACATTACCAAACCACATACATTATCAAAGCGGGACCACATACATTAAATATAAACAAGTTATCAAAAGACACATTACACCTAACCACATGTAGCTTCATCCGTTTTTGACTTAAATGTAAACAAGACATCAAAAGATGTGCCCAACAAAAGATTCCCTACCAAAAGATGTCCTGCACTAAAGCTAACAAAAGATCACAAAGACAAAAGCTAACAAAAGATGCCCTTCACAAAAGTTGTCCCCATTACTGCTCCTAGAGTGTGAGAGGATTTTCAAGACTTCCCCCTGTATCATCCTTGGTCACCACTTTCCTCCTCAACCCAAGTTTTATGTTCCTCTGAGAAGGACCACACTTTCTCTTTTTCAAAGTTGGAGCAACCACATGATGGTTTCCAGGATTCACCACTTCTTCATCAACCACTTGTTCAACCTCCACCTCTAAATCATCCTCTGAATCTCCTCCAACTTCTTTCTCTGAATCACCTCCAACCTCCTCCTCTAAATCAACTCCAACATATTCAGCTTCCACATGGCCGTGTCCATGTCCTTCTCCCTGTCCTTGCCCTTGACCCTATCCCTCACCCTCAAATAGCTCATGGTAATCAAAGAGATCCGAATCATCTACTGCATTAAGTTGTTTCAGAGGACATTTCCTCATGTTATGACCTGGTTGGGAACATAAACTGCATTTAGAAGTGGTCCAAACTTTGCTAATAGTGTGTCTGTCACTTCTTTCTGAAATGCATTTCTTCCTATTTATCTTTGGTCTGCCAGGCATTCTTCTACGCTTTGGTGGTAAGATGGTATTCATATCATTTGCTAGCCACATTTCATGTCCATTTATTGGCTTAACATTATACTTGTAGTATCTTCCAAACATTTTTGTTGTGTACAGATTTGCTACATACTCCTCTATATTCCCATTCAAGCACAAGATGGCAGAAATAGCATGGACACATGGTATACCTGTCGGCTGCCATGATCTACATCCACAGGTTCTTTTATGTAAGTCAACCGCATACACCTCATTCAACCATCTACTCTCATATTGATGAAAACCACTTGGAATTACTCCCCAAAACCTGTTATGTAATGTAACATATAAGTTAGTATTGATATATAAATATATATTATATAGTATGTATAAATACCTCTGTATTTTCTTCATGTCCTCAATCTTCCTTCTAATTGAGGGACAAATCTCCAAGTTCCACTTCAGTCCCTTCCTTTTCTGAGTAAACTGATGGGTTTTGGTCATAAGACATCCTATGTGCTCATACAAACCCTAATGCTTGGATCTAGGTTTCTCTATTGTACATGCTTTGAATCCAAGACTATAAACCATAATTCTAGCATATGGAAATCGATATTAACATATAATTAGGTTTAAGATATTACCTTGATTGTTATGTAGCAATAACAATCCCAATTCCTCCTTGAATTGACTTTGGAAGGCTTAGAGTCACAAGTGTCACTCCTCTAATGGCTTACAAACACCAAGAGCAAATGGAGAAGGTATAAGGAGAGAGGGGAGGTATTGAATTCGTCTCTAGGACCTCTTGGGAAGGCATGGCCGAATTCATGAGCCTTGGGGTCTTTATATAGGTGTAGAGATTAGGGTTTTAGTCCTTATCCTTATCTAGTTGCTTGCCCACCAAGTAACCATAAGATAAGCCTTGAAAACCCTTATCCTATTCGAATTTTAAGGCCTTATCATCTTAAATTCGTCCAACCTATTAATAAGATAACCCTTACCTTATTTTGTAACTATCACATAATTATAATTCAGCCCCTCTAGTTTAATTAATTACACTTGATCACAAAATTAATTCTTAATTAATTATTGACCAATATTAATTAAACAAATATGATTTCTCCTTTAATATATATTATTCTTATAACATATTAATAAGTCATAATAACCTCTCTCTTTATTTATTTCTCCAATCAAGTTGCTTTGGTGAAGGCAACCCAAAAGGACCATGCACCATCGGGTCAAGTACATACCAAAATAGTTATGGACTTAGACACTAATCCAACAGTCTCCCACTTGGATAAGTCTAATAACTATTCTGCGTATGACTTCAGATCCTGATCTGCAATCATAGCTTTCCAAAGCCGTTGTCAACTCTGATCATATCAGATACGCGTGTCCTTAGATAAGGGATCATATATTCCTCCATTCTAGATATCATATGAGATATGATTTCAAATCATTCTCTTTGTACTATATCTCGATTCCCGATTTATGACTGACTAATTGAACAAATCAAATTAGCCCTAGCCCGGCCGAGCATTTACGTTTGTCATCACAAAATCATCGAGGGGCCCAAAGATATCGCTTTTATCCTACTTTGGATAAAAGGAACGGATAAACTTTGATACAATGCTTGCTTGCACTCACTCACCGAATCACACACAACAATATGTTTTATAACACCAAGTTACTAGTGTGTTTATATATTATCAATGAGCAACCGATTTGCAAGATACAACTCACACATCTCGGTTTCAAGAATATAAGATGTTATCGTCTCACCAATCACTCGTGATACAATTCATGGAGTGATCCAAGTGAGCGTGTGTTTAATCCAATGCTCAAATTCATATTCATAAGCACTCATGAACGTTGCAGCAAACATTTGCTTATGTCTAATACTCTTTTAGACAATCCACACACCAATTCACGACAGTCTTCATTCATACCTACTTCCAACATATGAACGACTGTGGCCCGTTCGAATAATTTGAATGTTCTAAACCAATTAAATTATTCAGGAAGTCAAAACATGCAAAGTGAAACACAAGAATAATACTAATCCCATATGGCCTCAAACCTTTGAGTATAAATAAAACACCTTTTATTTATCACCATATCGATTACTCATTATTTGTCATTTCGGGTAATCAACTTCTTACTTGAATTATTACACTTGTCCCATGTTCTTAGCATGCACACAATGTTTACCTATAGTTCTTACTTTGTGAAATAGACAAAATTGAGCACATTTCCAATCATTCTCATTTCACAATCCTAAATCCTTTTTCATAAGTGAAAGAATATCAAATTCTTGCTACTTATAGAATATGCTAGATTCTAACATTTTATGCAATGATCCTTTCGTAATATCACTGCACCAAAGTCACAAAGACTATTGCCAATGATATTACAAAGTCTTCTATCGGAGATTGTTACAAGACAATTCCTTAGATATGATGTCTCTCACTCAAAGAACATTCCTTTGAACATCCTTTTGCATAAAAGTTTCTAATCTACTCATAGATTTTCAATATTCAATTCCCAATATGGACACATTTCGATATTTTCCATATGACAACTTATTCTTAATAGAATCTTATCTATTCATAATAATGTCGATATGGTCCATCCAATATGGAAACATTTCCATATTTTCCATATGACAACTCATTCTTAATAGAATCTTTTATATTCATAATAATGTCGATATGGTCCATTCAATACCATGCTTCCAATTACTCACAAGCAACCAATCCTCGTCGAACTTTGGATTATCCTTTGATAGTTGTTTAATTATTTTAGTCAAAACCGATTCTAGTCCTTTTTCCCTCTAAATGCGCTAGACATTTGGAAAATTTTAGAATGGTCAAACATTAAAGCATTTGCAATCGATCCTATACCCGAAGCGTAGGGGACACGACACATAATGTTTTATTTGCTATGTTCTCAAAATTCGAATTGTGAAGAGGAATGCCATAATCATAATTGAAATATTTAGAACACACTATGTACCTTTGACTAAATTTATTAACATTTCTCAACCTAAGCCTTTAGATTTGAAATGAAGCATAATATTCTCTCCCTTAATTATAGCAAAACAACTTTATAACCCTTACTACTTTGCAAGGTATAACTCTTGTTTTCTATAATTAATATTGCCAACTTGCAATACGTGCCTTAATAATCATACAATCATAACATTTACGCTCCCACTATCATGATGATTATTATAAAACATAACACTTATGCTCCCACTAGCTTCGACATGTATTCATAAATATCTCAACTTTCAGAAAAACAATACTTATTGAATTCCTTAAATTCATGTTTCTAATACTTAGTGCTTTGATAATCTTTTATCAAGGCTTCTTGAACTTATACACCTTTGCCTTCGATAGTTCATATATGTGTCTAAACAATTAAGACTAATTGCCAAACCTCACAATTCAAATTATGGAAAGGGATACCGTAACCATAATCGAATTCGAGAATGCAATTTTACAATCACTATCTTCTTGAAATCTTTCTTAGTGAAAGCATTTCCTCGCAATCATTTTCATGAAGGAGGAAATCTTATGATACTTAGATTTAAACGGTGTATGTGTTCCTATCCATGTGAATTTGTTAAAACCAAAGTTTACGACAAATTCAAACTCATATGGACCGAACTTTCTTAATCTTGATTTCTTGCCTTATGGTAGCACAGCTGCCCACCATGTCTTCCAAGTAGTTAAGCAGCTCACCCTTTCCTATCAATGTACCTTTCATTGATTAAGGTGCTTTGCCTTTTATGCGTTCAAAATGAGAACTCATAGAACTCTCATGCATAATTAACTCGATTGGATTGGCATAGAACCAAAATAATGTCATCACGATAGGTTGTAAACCTCAACTCGTGTGCTAGTGATGATCGATAAGGTTTATTTGATTTGTTCTTGAATCCTTTCAAGACCATTAAGACTCCCACTGACTCCTTGACATATAAGATTCTCTTGTCAATAAACATTTCTTGACAAACAAATATTCAAGAGTTAGTGTAGTTTTTATCAAACACTTCATAAATTGGTCCTAGTTGGTCTTTGTCTTATCCAAGACATCACAACTTTCCACATTTGATGAATGTTATAAACCTTCTTAATACTTATCACTCAATTTCACAATCTTAAGTCTAAGACTTGTTTTTGAAACGAAGTATGATTGACTTCTTGATTTAACCATTTCTTCAATTCTTGATTCCTCTTCTTAAACATACAATTGTACTAAGACTCACTTAGAGGATTAATTGAGATATGGTTCTTAATCATTAAGACTTATCATAAAGCATAAAAGGTACTCTCCCTTCTTCTTAGAATGGAGAAACTTTTATCTTTCTGCCTACTTGATTCTTCTTATTCATTCTTCTATTGATTTAAACCTTTTGGATTAATTCAGAATTACACTTAATCTTATAAGTATAATCATATTTACTAAGCCTTTAGTAAATCATGACGAATATCTTTGTTACTCTTATGGTGGACTTGATCAACACACACCTTTGTGTACTCGATCTCCTAGTCTTTCACTTGACACTTTGTCAATGAATTAGTCTAATTTTCAAATATGAAATTTCTCATTCATCGTGCAACCAAGTTGCATGATTCCAAGTTTCTGTCCAATTGAAACTTGGACGATGAGAAACTCTCCCTATTTGGTAAATTCTCGACTTTCCATAAATAACATAATAAGAACCAAATCCATTATTGCTAATAATAGAAACATTCAAACATCAATTTTTCATATACGCCATTGCAAGGATAAATAAATAATATAAAATCAAAATTTATTTTATTGCGGAAAAATTTTGTCCTTACAATGCAATTCATTGAAAAACTATGCTAATACATCTTTCTTAGCAATCTAATTCTAACTCTAAGTAGTAGCTCAAGAATTTAATCTTTGAGAAATGCGATCGAAATCCATTCCTTCACGGTTAGATTCTGCTTACTTCTTCCTTTAAGTTTCCTTTCTTTTCTTCGATCCTACAAAACATCAATTATAATCTTATCACATTATGTATTAAGAATCTAGAATGAAGCTTAAAAGAGTTAGTCAATGGATTTTACCTAGAGCAAAGCCATACGTTTTGACTCTCCCATCTCTTAGATCTCTTAGGTAAATGGGGCAGCTTCGTCTCTAATTCCCTTTCTCTTGGCAATAAAAGCAAATTGACTCTTTTGGAACGTGACATGGAACTACTTCAGACATTGCATTTCTTTTATGATCAAAGTTTTCGATCATAACATGTCTTTCGTTGCCATTGTCTATACCCATAGAGGTCTTGAAGGCAGATTCACCAATCAACTTTGCTTTTCTATTGCGCCAAACCATTGTTGATTCGGCAACAATAAGCATATAGGTGAGATCTATAAGGGTCACGTCATGGTTCATCATATAGTACTCTCTTACGAACTCACTATATGAGTTAGGAAGTGACTGAAGAACCCAATCAACAGCCATTTCCTCAGAGACAACGGATCCCAACATTCTTAACCTATCAATCTGTGACTTCATCCCTAGGATGTGTGCACACATCGGCTTTCCTTCTTTATGTTTACTTGCCAAAAGGGCTTGAGTGATCTTGAACTTTTCAAGCCTTTGAACTTGTGGGTTGGGGAGAACAATAGGAGGAGGAGGAGGAAGTGAAGCATGATTTCTCGTTCCTCGATTGAATCGTGGAAAGCTTGTTCCACGGGATTTTGGAAGACCATAGTTGTCGAACTTTGACATCTACAAAAACGAGAGAAAAACAAATTCAAGTTAGTTGATAGATTGAGTCCTTAGTAAATCACCCAAATGAAATACTAAGGCTAGGACCCAACACAATATTCCACAACTCGGGAGAGGGATGCCGTAACCCTAATTGACGAATATTTGAAGGTAAGTGAATGACGATTCACTAATTTCCACCACGAAAAACAAAAAAAAAAAATTTAAGTTTTAAATCTATGAAAACTCCTAGATCCGTTGAGATTCATTGAACTTTCAATGGCATGTTTAAATCTCGATATGCCCCTCTAGTTTGTGACTGGGATGCCGAGGATCACAAAGTGGGTGTAAATAACCATGCAAACTTACATGGTGCCCTCACATGTTACAGTCACCTATTCGATGTGCCGGTAAACTACTCATGCTCCACCGAACTATGACAAACATTGAGTCACCCTTTGCTACCTTTGCTAAGAACCATTTAGTGTGCCGGTAAACCACACATGCTCCACTAACGTCTTCGCAAGCGCACAAAGTGTAATTTCATGGAATTGCATCAATTCACTTTTGCTTAAGTAACTAAGATTGTGAATTTTATGAAAACATTTAGTTACTTTTATACTTCATTATACTTATAATGGAAGGTTTTGTCCCATCCTACCCGTTTGGCTAACGACCCTCCACTAGTCAAGAGTGCGGTGGGTAAGAGTGGATACCCATTCAATCGCCATTTTATATGCAATTTCCTTAAACACCCCTTATAGAACAGCTTCGTGAATGAGGCCTACTAACGGTAAGACTGACTTTTACTCATACATATATATAATGTTAGACTTTTAATGTTATATATATAGTATAGGGTGTATTTTACACTTTTAAAAATACTAGATGGTTTAATTTAACAATTATACTTTTAATTCAATTAAATTGTAACCAAAACTTTTATGGATTTATTAATCCTCTTTTAATTATACACCTTAATTAATTAATAAAACCATAAGGGTGTGATTTGAACTTTTTCAAAACAATACTAGGGTTTTAGAATTTAATATTCCTAATTAAACCTTTAATCAACTTTTAAATTCCAAAACTTGAGGGCAAGTTTTGAAACATTTCAAAACATTAGGGTTCAAAATTTAAATATGCATCAAAATTAAACTATTAATCAAAATTTAAATTCCAAAATTTGAGGGCAAGTTTTGAAACCTTTTTCAAAACATTAGGGTTTCAACTATTTAAATTTCAAAACAACAAAACTTTTGGGTTCAAATTTAAACTATAAAACCTAAAGGGGAAAATATGAAACTTTTCATAACAACAAGGATCAAATAACAAATAATCTAAATTAACATTTAATCACATAATTATCCATATTTGATTTATTTAATGATTTCTTGCAAAACAATTTATCAATTTAGTCAAAATAATTAATCAATTATCACATAAGGAAACAATTATCTTATTAATTGATAAAAATCTTCAATTAGATCAAGAATATAGTCAAATATATCATAAAATCGGATTTATATTGATATAATGTGATAAGGTAACTATCCCAAAGCAAAAACAACAAGAAATCCCGAGATATACTCCATCTGACGAGTTGACTCGTCGAGTCAAGCTTGGACTCGTCGAGTCTGCATGGACTCGGCGAGTCCAGCCTCCAGAAACCAAAAAGTCGAATTTTTAAACATATCAAGCATCAATACAATAGAAACCAGTCTAGGCTCTGATACCACTGATGGGTTTTGGTCATAAGACATCCTATGTGCTCATACAAACCCTAATGCTTGGATCTAGGTTTCTCTATTGTACATGCTTTGAATCCAAGACTATAAACCCTAATTCTAGCATATGGAAATCGATATTAACATATAATTAGGTTTAAGATATTACCTTGATTGTTATGTAGCAATAACAATCCCAATTCCTCCTTGAATTGACTTTGGAATGCTTAGAGTCACAAGTGTCACTCCTCTAATGGCTTACAAACACCAAGAGCAAATGGAGAAGGTATAAGGAGAGAGGGGAGGTATTGAATTCGTCTCTAGGACCTCTTGGGAAGGCATGGCCGAATTCATGAGCCTTGGGGTCTTTATATAGGTGTAGAGATTAGGGTTTTAGTCATTATCCTTATCTAGTTGCTTGCCCACCAAGTAACCATAAGATAAGCCTTGAAAACCCTTATCCTAGTCGAATTCTAAGGCCTTATCACCTTAAATTCGCCCAACCTATTAATAAGATAATCCTTACCTTATTTTGTAACTATCACATAATTAGAATTCAGTCCCTCTAGTTTAATTAATTACACTTGATCACAAAATTAATTCTTAATTAATTATTGACCAATATTAATTAAACAAATAGGATTTCTCCTTTAATATATATTATTCTTATAACATATTAATAAATCATAATAACCTCTCTCTTTATTTATTTCTCCAATCAAGTTGCTTTGGTGAAGGCAACCCAAAAAGACCATGCACCATTGGGTCAAGTACATACCAAAATAGTTATGAACTTAGACACTAATCCAACATAAACATCCTTTCCATGACATACACTCTAATATCTTCCAACATTGCTATTATTGGTTTTTTTCTAGCTTCCACAATAGCTTCATTAAATGACTCTGATACACCATTTTCAATGGCATCACTACCACTATCTTCCCTAAAAAATGCCCTAGACCATGTGTTTGGTTTTTTTCCATCAGGTGTTCATAGGGCAATACTTTCAATCAGTTTGATCTCCTTCATGATATCCTCAAATTTTGTGGTTGTTGTTAGGGGTGTTCAAAAAATCTGTATCCGAATATCCGATCTGAAAAATCCGAAAATCCGAAGTGAAATTATCCGAAATTTCGGATATCCGGATTTTCGGATATCCGAAATTCGGATATCCGGTTTTTCGGATTCGGATACGGATAGTTATTTTCTAAATTTTCGGATATTGCGGATATCCGATATCCGAAATATATATTATTTATTTATTTTTTTAAATTTTTTTATTTCAAATTAGAATAGATAGTATGAGTTGAGGAACATGTTTACTGTGATAATAGATACTACATTGTTTTATTTGATCTTTATTTAATACACGTTGTATAATTTTTTGTGTGTTAACATAAATTACATTAAATTACCTAGTCTAATTATATTAGCCAAGACATATATACTATACGTAATTAGAAAGTTTATCAATAATATAAAAATGTCTTTAATCAATTCAAGATATTTTGGTTTACAATGTTTATCCATAATATAGAAATATGCACTATAAAAGGACTTGCACTAGTGTCTGGAACATGAAAATGTGGACTTATGCTTGGTTTTTGTTTCTAATGGAATGAAACTGGTGCATCAACGAATAACTTATTAATTGACTCAATTAAATTAACTGTTTTTTCCATTGGTTTCAATTTGCGACTTTGTGCAACTAATCACTTCATTCTAACATCCATTAATGGTATTGTTTAAGTTATTTGAGTTGGTTACAAAAAAAAGGATATCTGAATGGATATCCGAATCCGTATCCGAAAATTCGGATATCCGAATTTCGGATATCCAATTTTTCGGATATTGAAAATCCACTATCCGAAATTTCGGATATCCGAATTTTCGGATATCCGATTTTGAACACCCCTGGTTGTTGTCGCCTTGGCAGCAAACCAGAAAAGTTCCCTGTATTCAGCTCCTGAGAATTTTTTCTTGAAGTTGGCATAAACATGCCTAGCACATTGTCTATGCTCACATTCTGACACTCTTTCCTTAACTGCTTCAATCAGTCCCTATTAAGTAACATTTTGATGTCATTATAAACTAAAAATAAAGTAGAAATACTATTATTAGCAAGCAGTTGAGTACCTTGTGTTGGTCAGAGATGATGGTTAGTCCTCTACCTTGTCCCATATCAATGTCTTCAAGTAATAGATCCAAAAACCATTTCCAATTTTCCTTATTTTCAACTGGTACAACAGCCCAAGCTAAAGGATACATTTGGTTATTAGCATCCCTACCGACAACTAAAAGTACCTCACCTCTACAAAGTCTCTTTAAAAAACATCCATCTACACCAATCCTTCACAGCCTTCAAGCAAATATACATCTTAGGAAAATGGACTGTAGAATCAGGCATGATATCCACATCCAATTTCACTGTGGAACCTGGATTAATCCTCAATAACTCCAAACCATAACTCCTAAGCTTTTCATAGTGTGCCACCAAGCTCCCTTCTATCTCATCCATTGCAAATTTTTTTGGCATTTCTACACTGACCAAAACTAACTTTTAGATTAAAATCTCTAAGGACTGCTGCTGCCATTTTCCTGTAACTAATTCTTGGATTATCTATTATGGTTTCTATTAACTACTTTCCAATCCAACTATATGTGACCATTGAACCTAAATTGAAGGCCCTACTACAATTATGTTCAGAGATTAAGGACTTAATCTGAAATGATCTTTCTTTACTCATCCAAGTTGCCCACAACCTAAAAGGGCATTTAGAACTCTCTTCACCTTTGCAACATCTAACTAATAATCTAGTTGAATCATTTTTTTTTCATACCAAACTTTATACCCATTAGCAACAGCATAATTGCTTAACAAATGCTTAAGTTCATAATGATCACATAATTTCATACCTAAGACTGGAAACGTTGTATCCCATTTTCGGTTAGGATCATGAACTGGATACTTATGAAGATCTTTCTTGACATCTTTCTTATCATCTTTCTCATCATCCACAACTCTTGAAGGCTTGAAAAATTTTCTTCTAATGAAAGGATCATCAAATGGTTGTAGTTGTATCACTTTATCATCAAGCTCATGCTCCACGAACTCATCATCTGAAAGCTCAGAGTCTACATCATCATCATCATCATCCGTATTACCATCTATCGATCCATCTTCAGCTATCTCTTCTTCAATCCACTCCATAACTGGATATTGACTGTGATCAATGTACAAATTGATCATACCCCCATTCTCATATCCAGCATCAAGGAAACGAACATAATTGTGACATCCCCAAAATCACGGCCAGAAAAGACCGGTTTGTTTATGCTTTGTTTAAAAATTAGAGTAACATTTTAAATAAAAGTGTTGCGGAATTTGTCCCAAAACAAAATATGATAAAGATTTATCAAAAGCATTTCCATAGAAATGTATTTCATTAAAAGACTTGGGATGTCATGTTCGTACAGATCAAAAGCATAAATAGTACAATATAAGCCTTACTACATTATTTCATATCTACAGGCCTATATCCGTAATCCCTCGTCCACACATCATATCTATGCTCAAGCGCCACTACCTGCAATACATAAAACTGAGTGGGTCAGGCTTGGGAGGCTGGTGAGCACATAGGGTTTTCAACCCACAATAAACAAGTTTATTAACTTTATCAAACCAAACAAACCCGATTACCCATTCCCGTTATCCTCACCTTACGTCCCTAAGACATCTAACACAAGGGACCTATTCTAAGTACTATCATCGAGATGCACACTACTAATAAGGGGATTCCTTAGCAATAAATTTCCTTAAGGCAACCATGTGGGGGATGGAGTACATCTGGTGAGCACACAGTTCAAATAAACACATAGTTCGAATAAACACCTACAGGTTGCGAGCCTGCTAGTGTTCCATTGGACTGTCTAGAATAGTCTGTGGTCGTCATCTATACTTCGCTAGATGACTGGATCATCAATAACATCTATAACGAGGCCTCTCATTATTTCATTTTATCACAAAGCAACTAATACATCTACCCATGTTTTACCCCAACATTTTCGTAGTTATAAAATACATATACAGTTTAAATCATTGAAAACATGTATAAAAATGTTCATCCAGGATAGATAGCAAGTATTATGATAATATGTACACATAGCTCGTAATTTATATAAAATACTTCATATCTATGTGTAAGCTGAAAGTAACTATGCACTCACCTGAAAGGTGGTGACTCAGCACTCTGACAGCGCTTCGATACTCTCAAAACGATTTTCCTTTGATAAAACCTAGTACCAATACCACTAGGGTTTAGTCTAACGATAACCGCGACAAATTAATTAGTCTGACTACTATTAAGCATTAATAACACTCAATATAACTCATAATAATAGTCCAAATAATTATTTTAAGGACCTAATAATATTCCTATAATTATTTGAAAGCTATATAAAAAATTGCGTAAGCGTAGCACACTTACAACGAATTTTATCGAAAACCGGAACTTAATTGGAGCAGCGTTTCGAAACCGAAAGCCTCTTTTTCTCGGGACTCCGGGAGCCTCGGGGCTTCCCTCGGGAGTTAGGGATTTTATCTAGGGCTTAGGGGGTTTATAGCACTTAGAGAGAAAAAGTTTGTAGAGAGAGAAGTGAAAAATGGTGTGAGAAATGAAGAACTCTCGGCCCCCTTTTATAGCCTGCGAGGCCTCGGTACGCTAGGCGTACCTCGGACCTACGCTGGGCTTAATGGTACGGATAAGGGTGCCAGCAAGCTTCATACGAGCCACGTGTTGGATGAAGATCGGAGCTACTCGGCTGCTTGTGGACAGAGGGGTGTAGCTGTACGCTGGGCGTACCGAGCTTCGGAAGCTGGGCGTAGCGAGGGGCGACGCGTCACTCATCTGAGGCGGGTACTGAGTCAGCAATGGAGGGTCTAGATTGCGCCACGTCATCGATCGAGCAACAGGTTTCGCAATTTTGAGTCTAAACTTTAAAAATTCGTATCTTTCGCATACGATCTCCGTTTTTGACGTTCTTTATATCCACGCGAAGGTGGGAATGTACTCTACAACTTTTGTTTAGACTCCGTCGGTTAATTTTGACTCGATTTTATATTTTATATTATTAACAGGCCAGGACAGGATTGGTTCGTTAAATCCTCATAACTTCTTCATCCGACGTCCGTTTTCACCCATCTTTTTCTCGTTACGCTACTCTTAACGAGATCTTCGATTCTCGTTTAGGTCATGTCGGCTAAAAATCACTCGATCTAATACTCGAATTTCGGGTTGTACATTGGTAATCTGAAACTTCGAAAAATCATAACTTCTTCGTATGAAATCAGATTTGAGCATTCTTTTTACCGATGTTCTTAGTTTAACATATTCTATGACTTTCGTTTAGATTGATAAGGCTAAATCTCTCTCTATCGTAAATTCACTATTTACGCTTCCCGGTATCGTGTCGGTTCTGTCGTGAAACTTCGACGGGTCATAACTTCTTCGTTATAACTCGGATTTCGGCGTTCCTTATATCTCCGGAATCCTTGTTTCGACCACTAGAAGTTTATGTAAAGATATCGGGCTTATCTCACACTTTAATTTTGACGCTTATTTTTATTCTTTATTAATTATACATTTATAATTAAATAATAAACACATGAACACACATAATTCACATAATACTCAAATATTTCATCTTTATTACTTCAAAAAGAGTTACAATAGTTGACCTAGACTATTACATTGACAAAAATGCTTAGCTCTGAAACCCGGGCGTTACAATTCTCTCCCCCTTAGGATGATTCCATCCTGGAATCATGCATCAGCAAACATATGTGGATAGCGACTCATCATGTCATCCTCTGTTTCCCAAGTGAGATTTGGCCCATTCGAATGTTTCCATCAGACTAGCACTAATTCGACCATCTTGCGTCGTAACTTCTTCGTCTTACGGTCAACAATTGCCTCAGGCTCTTCTATCAGCCTCTTATTCTCATCCGTCTTTAACTCTGAGATTGGAATTATGTCGGGAACATCTCCCGTGAATTTCCTCAAATAACACACATGGAAGGTGTTATGAATACCATTGAGTTCTTCGGGCAATGCTAGCCTGTAAGCTTGGTTCCCAATCTTTTGAAGAACTTTGAACGGTCCAATGAACCTTGGACTCAACTTTCCTCGTTTCCCGAATCGTATAAGTCCCTTCCACGGTGAGACCTTTAGCAAAATCGAATCCCCAACTTCGAAGGTTATCAGTCGTCTTTTCTTGTCAACAGAGCTCTTCTGACGATCCTGGGCTGCTAACATTCTTTCCCTAATCACCTTCAACTTTTCAGCAGTCTCATGGACTATCTCGGGGCCCATAAACTGCTTCTCTCCGGATTCAAGCCAACAAGACGGCGTATGAAACTTCTGTCCATACAATGCTTGATAAGGTGCCATCTTCATGCTCGAGTGAAAACTATTGTTGTAGGAAAATTCTACCAGAGGTAAGTGCTCGTCCCAATTCCCTTGGAATTCGAGGGTACATGCTCTCAGCATATCTTCCAATGTCTGAATCGTTCTTTCGCTCTGACCATCAGTTTGCGGATGATAAACAGTACTAAAACACAACTTTGTACCCAACTCCTCTTGTAGACTCCTCCAAAACCTCGACGTGAAACGACTACCACGATCTGATACAATCGTAAGAGGAACACCGTGAAGTCTTACAATTTCCTTCACGTAAGCATTTTCGAGCTTATCCATAGACCACTTCTCATTGGCTGCTATGAAGTGTGCACTCTTGGTGAAACGATCCACGACTACCCAAATCATGTCGTGTCCGTTCTTCGTCCTGGGCAGTTTACTCACAAAATCCATGGTGATGTCTTCCCATTTACCCATGGGAACAGGTAAGGGTTCTAAACTCCCATACGGTTTCTGATGTTGTGCCTTAACTCTCGCACATGTCACACACTCGGCCACATACTTTGCAACATCGAGCTTCATCGTCAGCCACTAGTAGTAGGGTTTTAGGTCCCTATACATTTTAGTGCTACCGGGATGAATTGAGTACATGGTCTTGTGTGCTTCTTCAATCAAAAGGTCTCTTATTCCTCCCTTCTTAGGTACCCAAATTCGATCTTGGAATACCTTCAGTCCTCGACTGTTTGTTCCGGATACTAACGTTTTGCCCAAATGTTCTTCCTTTTGGTCATTCTTCCCTAAAGCTTCTTCCTGAGCCTTCCTGATACCTTCCACAATCGTCTAGACGACTTCAATTCTCATTGCTCTTGGCCTTTTCCTTTCAAGGTTAACTTTTCGACTGAGAGCATCAGCAACACCATTTGCTTTACTTAGGTGGTAAAGTATCTCACAGTCGTAGTCCTTGAGTAGTTCTAGCCAGCGTCGTTGCCTCATGTTCAACTCCTTCTGATTAAAGAGATACTGGAGTATCCTATGATCAGTGAAGAGCTTGCACTTCGTGCCGTAGAGGTAATGCCTCCATATCTTTAAGGCAAATACTACCGCTGCCAAATCCAGATCATGAGTGGGGTAGTTCTTTTTGTGATCTTTCAATTGTCGAGATGCGTATGCTATCACCTTTTCTCTTTGGCTCAGAACACAACCCAACCCGACTTCAGATGCATCACTATAAACCGCAAAGTATTCAACTCCATTGGGTGGAGAAAGTATCGGTGCTTCACATAACTTCTTCTTTAGCTTCTCGAATTCCTCATCATGCTTCTCACTCCACGTATACGTAGCTCCTTTGTGGGTCAACGCTGTTAATGGAGCAGCTATCGAAGAAAAGCCTTGGATAAATCGTTGATAATATCCGGCTAATCCTAGAAAGCTTCGGATCTCCTTGGGACTCTTTGGATGTTCCCACTTCATTACAGCCTCGATCTTTGCGGGGTCAACCATTATCCCTTCCTGGTTAACCACGTGACCCAAGAACTGGACCTCTCGTGTCCAAAAGTCGCATTTGGAGAACTTAGTGTAAAGCTTCTCCTTCTTTAATACTTCCAACACTTCTCGTAGATGCTTGCCATGCTCCTCCTGACTTTTCGAGTAGATGAGAATGTCGTCGATGAACACTATCACGGATTTATCGAGAAATGGTTTACAAACCCTATTCATCAAATCCATGAATGCTGCTGGAGCATTGGTTAGTCCAAACGACGTAACCAAGAACTCGTAGTGTCCATATCTCGTTCTGAATGCAGTCTTCTCAATATCATGATCTCTTACTTTCAGCTGATGATATCCCGACCTAAGATCTATCTTTGAGAAGTAGCTCGAACCTTGCAGCTGATCGAATAGGTCGTCAATCCTCGGTAATGGATACTTGTTCTTCACCGTTGCCTTGTTCAGATCTCGGTAGTCTATACACATTCTCATGCTTCCGTCCTTCTTCTTCACGAATAACACCGGAGCTCCCCAGGGTGATGAACTAGGTCGAATGAAACCATTGTCCAACAGCTCCTGAAGTTGCGTCATAAGCTCCTTCATCTCCGTCAGTGCTAATCGGTATGGTGCTTTTGCTATCGGTGTCGTTCCTGGTAACAAGTCTATACGAAACTCCACTTGCCTATCAGGTGGTAATCCGAGAAGATCTTCGGGAAAGACTTCCGGATAATCACACACAACCGATATATTCTGCACCTCTTTCTTCTCCTTCTTAGCATCGATTACGAATGCCAAGTATGATGCACACCCCTTGGACAAACATTTCCTGTCTTTCATCAGGGAGATGATTCCAGAATTCACTCTGCGTTTGTCCCCATACACCATAAATGATTCCTTTCCGGGTGGGTTTACCCTTACTATCTTCTTCTGGCATTGAATCTCAGCATCGTTGGCGCTAAGCCAATCCATACCCAAAACGATGTCGAAACCGTTTAACTCTATGGGTAATAGCTCTTCGTGGAATTCGTTTTCGTTTAGGTCAATGATGATGTTCCTAATACGATTACTAACAGGTACGAATTTGCCACTGGCAACTTCTACAATCAGGGCATTATCTAGTTTTTCTACAAGCAGTGCTAATTTCCCACCAAATTTATGCGACACAAAGGAGTAGTTGGCTGCGGAATCAAATAGTATATTTGCAGGCAAACCATTTACAAGAAAGGTACATGAAGCGACGTCTGTTGCCTCCTTCGCAACCTCGAGCGTCATCTGGAAGGCTCTTGCCTTCGGCTTCGGTGGAATGTTGGGCCTTCCCGCATCTTTCTTCTTTGGGCAATCCTTAGCAATATGCCCTTCTTCACGACACTCGTAGCACACCCTCTTGTTGGTGGTGCACTCATTGGCATAGTGCCCCGTTTTCCCACACTTGTAGCAGGTTACTTCCTCACCACATTTTCTCGTGTGCTTCTTCTTGCACTTCTCGCACCATTTAAATTCATTTCCTCCTCCGAACTTCTTTGAACCGAACTTGCTCTTCTTTTGTTGAGTTTAGCAGACCCTTCAAATTTCCTCTTCTCGCCAACCTCGACTTTACTGGCAGCTCTGCCCTTAGTCATATCCTCCACAGACTTGGCAGCCCAGATAGCTGCCTCCAAAGTAGGTGCCTGACGCACTGGCACCGCGTACTCCCATGGTAGTCCCTTTGCGTACTTATCAATTTTCGTCAGCTCATCCGGAACAAGACGCAAGGAAAACTCCATCTTTTCTGTGAAGTTGTTCGTGTATTCATCGATTGACATGCTTCCCTTCTTCAGGGTTGGAAACTGGTTCTCTAGCTCGAGCAGGTTTTGAGCTGAGCAATACTTTCGTTTGAATTGCACCAGGAATTCTGCCCATGTCAGTTGCATGGGCTTGTTGGGGCTTAAAGTCTTCCCCAAGGTATTCCACCAACGTACAACGCCTCCTTGAAACTGACGCACTGCAAACGTGGTCTGTAGCTTTCCTCTGCAACCGCACGTCATGAAAGCTAACTCCATCTCCAAGATCCAATCCATGACCCCGATTGGATCTTCCTTTCCCGTGAAAGTCGATGGCTTGCAAGTCTGAAAATCCTTGTACTTGCATCCATTTCTCTCGACTCCGTCATCTTGGTTGTTTTGTTGAACTATTGGTGGGTTGACTTGACCAACAGTTCCACTGTAGTCTCCCTCCTCAGTCTGCCCTTCGCTCAACTCGGGCTGTTCGATCTGAATAGTTGCTTCCTCTCGATTTTGCTGGAGCAAATATCTGGTTTCCTCCATTTGACGATCCAAACATCGCTTGGATCATCGCTTGCACTCCGGCCATCGTTATTGGCTCAGCAACGGCTTCCACCACTGCTATTTGCTCAATCACTGGGGGTTGGTTTCTGTTCCCATTTGCATTCACGTTTCTGCTATGGTTCCTTGCCATCTTGATCTATACACCGAATAAGGTGAATTTAGATCTTTATTTAGGACAGATGTTCAAATCGTCCTTATCACCCCGAAACGTTTACATGCTAGTTCTAATATTGTAGTGGTACGTTTAGAATCCTAAACACATAAGGTTTCCAGATCCAGTCGGCAACAGACCATACATCCGAACAATTTACAGCATACCAGGCACAAAGCATTTAGCACATAAAAGCATTTTAGGCATAATTCCTAAAATAAGCTAGTGCTCACACCTCACAATCATCGCTTAGCATTCTAAGTTTAAGTCTAGAAATCCTACAAATTCCTAGTTCGCTTAAATTAATGCTCTGATACCAACTGTGACATCTCCAAAATCACGGCCAGAAAAGACCGGTTTGTTTATGCTTTGTTTAAAAATCATAGTAACATTTTAAATAAAAGTGTTGTGGAATTTGTCCCAAAACAAAATATGATAAAGATTTATCAAAAGCATTTCCATAGAAATGTATTTCATTAAAAGACTTGGGATGTCGTGTTCGTACAGATCAAAAGCATAAACAGTACAATATAAGCCTTACTACATTATTTCCTATCTACAGGCCTATATTCGTAATCCCTCGTCTAAACATCATATCTATGCTCAAGCGCCACTACCTGTAATACATAAAACTGAGTGGGTCAGGCTTGGGAGGCTGGTGAGCACATAGGGTTTTCAACCCACAATAAATAAGTTTATTAACTTTATCCAACCAAACAAACCCGATTACCCATTCCCGTTATCCTCACTTTACGTTCCTAAGACATCTAACACAAGGGACCTAGTCTAAGGACTATCATCGGGGTGGACACTACTACTAAGGGGATTCCTCAGCAATAAATGTCCTTAAGGCAACCATGTGGGGGATGGAGTACATCTGGTGAGCACACAGTTCAAATAAACACACAGTTCGAATAAACACCTACAGGTTGCGAGCATGCTAGTGTTCCACTGGACTGTCTAGAATAGTCCGTGGTTGTCATCTATACTCCGCTAGATGACTGGATCGTCAATAACATCTATAACGAGACCTCTCATTATTTCATTTTATCACACAACAACTAATACATCTACCCATATTTCACCCCAACATTTTTGGAGATATAAAATACATATACAGTTTAAATCATTGAAAACATGTATAAAAATGTTCATCCAACATAGATAGCAAGTATTCTGATAATATGCACACATAGCACGTAATTTATATAAAATACTTCATATCTATGTGTAAGCTGAAAGTAACTATGCACTCACCTGAAAGGTGGTGACTCAGCACTCTGACAGCGCTTCGATACTCTCAAAATGATTTTCCTTTGATAAAACCTAGTACCAATACCACTAGGGTTTAGTCTAACGATAACCGCGACAAATTAATTAGTCTGACTACTATTAAGCGTTAATAACACTCAATATAACTCATAATAATAGCCCAAATAATTATTTTATGGACCTAATAACATTCCTATAATTATTTGAAAGCTATATAAAAAATTGCGTAAGCGTAGCACACTTATAGCGAATTTTATTGAAAACCGGAACTTAATTGGAGCAGCGTTTCGAAACCGAAAGCCTCTTTTTCTCGGGACTCTGGGAGCCTCGGGGCTTCCCTCGGGAGTTAGGGATTTTATCTATGCTTAGAGGGTTTATAGCACTTAGAGAGAGAAAGTTTGTAGAGAGAGAAGTGAAAAATGGTGTGAGAAATGAAGAACTCTCGGCCCCCTTTTATAGCCTGCGAGGCCTCGGTACGCTGGGCGTACCTCGGACCTACGCTAGGCATAATGGTTCGGATAAGGGTGCCAGCAAACTTCGTACGAGAAACGTGTTGGATGAAGACCGGAGCTACGTGGCTACTTGTGGACCGAGGGGTGTAGCTGTACGCTGGGCGTACCGAGCTTTGGACGTTGGGCGTAGCAAGGGGCGACGCGTCACTCATCTGAGGTGGGTACTGAGTCAGCGATGGAGGGTCCAGATCGCGCCACGTCATCAATCGAGCAACAGGTTTCGCAATTTTGAGTCTAAACTTTAAAAATTCATATCTTTCGCATACGATCTCCTTTTTTGACATTCTTTATATCCACGCGAAGGTGGGAACGTACTCTATAACTTTCGTTTAGACTCCGTCGGCTAACTTTGACTCGATTTTAAATTTTATATTATTAACAGGCCGGGACAGGATTGGTCCGTTAAATCCTCATAACTTCTTCATCTGACGTCCGTTTTCACCCATCTTTTTCTCGTTACGCTAGTCTTAACGAGATCTTCGATTCTCGTTTAGGTCGTGTCGGCTAAAAATCACTCGATCTAATATTCGAATTTCAGGCTGTACATTGGTTATCCGAAACTTCGAACAATCATAACTTCTTCATACGAAGTCAGATTTGGGCGTTCTTTTTTATCGATGTTCTTAGTTTAACATATTCTACGACTTTCGTTTAGATTGCTAAAGCTAAATCCCGCTCTATCGTAAATTCACTATTTACGCTTCCCGGTATCGTGCCGGTTCTGTCGCGAAACTTCGACGGGTCATAACTTCTTCGTTATAACTCGGATTTCGGCGTTCCTTATATACCCGGAATCTTTGTTTCGACCACTAGAACTTTATGTAAAGATTTCGGGCTTATCTCACACTTTAATTTTAACGCTTATTTTTATTCTTTATTAATTATACATTTGTAATTAAAAAATAAACACATAAACACACATAATTCACATAATACTCAAATATTTCATCTTTATTACTTCAAAAAGTGTTACAATAGTTGACCTAGACTATTATATTGACAAAAATGTTTAGCCCTGAAACCTGGACGTTACAATAATCATTTTCATCTTCCAAGACTCTTAACCCATCTCTTAGTGAACTTTGTGGAAGACAATAGTACACATTGATTGTTCCATCCTTGACCAAGTTCTTCACATACGAGATGAAACTCATGCTTCTGAAATCGACATTGCTAACAACCATTTTTACTGGATTGAAATACACATTCGGTTTGGGGACAAAAGAACCTGTATGATTTACTTCGATTGTGAAGTTGGAATCCATTGTGATTCTGTGGAAAGGATGAACGAACGAAGTAGAAGGAAAGAACCCTTGATGTTGGGGGAAATAACGAAGGGTAAGGGCACATTTATTCTCATAAATCTTTTAACCGGTTAACCGATAATACCCGGTAACATAGTATTTTTTCACTAAAAAAAATAATGTGTTTTTTTTATGTTTTTGAAACATTATTACATTTTTAAGTTATTTTCTCATTATTTTCCCTACCTAATTCAAAATTTTAGATCTGTTCATACATTGTAATTTTTTTTTAACCCGCACTAAAATAAAATCCTTACTGCCACCCTCTACTTTCCGTTTTCATCTTCGCAAACCACCACCTGCATCACCTTCGTCCATCTGTCCTTCCCTATCCGCTAGTTTCTTCGATCGGAACCACCCAAACCCCCTGAATGTCGGCTGATGTCGATGTGCTCCCTTTTTACTCGAGCTGTGACTGCCGACGAACCAAATGCACCAAGGAAGGCTCACCGGAGACTGATCATTGCTATGGTTCATCACCGGAGAAACCCACACCCTTCCTCCCTCGTTTTTCCCTGTCGATCAAACAACTCAAAACACCCCTACTGTCGCTTCTTCCTTCTTCGTGTGTGGTTGTCGAACAGACCAGAAAAGATGAAACACGAGGAGCGCCGAAGCAACCCCCCTCGCAACCACTGTTGTTCACAAAAGCCAGCACCGAACCACTCTTCTATTTTCGTTCCCTTTTCTTCTCCGATCATACATGAAGACGAAGAAGGTGACCCAATCGAAACTGAAGGTCGCTGAAGATCGACCCCAATACCCTTCTTGCCGATTACGGTTTTCCACGACTCTTATTTGTCTGCTCGTTCCTGTTTCTTTTGCTCGATCTGATGAGCGAATGAAGAAGACAATGCCTCGATCCCTTTTACCAAAATTTTGTATCAAATTGACATAACCAGTCCCTCTTGATGTAGCTTTAAATTAAAATTAGCCACTTGACATAAATATTTTCAAAGCAGGTCCCAATTGATTTAAACATTTCAAAAATGGCCCTTTTGGATATAATTTATCACAAAATCAGTCCTTGTGTTAGTAAAATTACAAAATAACTTTTTAAATATAAATTACTAGTTTATAACCCGTAGTAACTACTATTACTAAATTAATTAAACTTTCATAGTAAAAATTCATACTTATTAATCAATTAGTTTAAATAAATAATTTTAAATAAAATATTAATTACGAGATATACCAAAATTTTAAAATTATTTATAACTTCAAATTTAACATATAATTAAAAAAACAAATGTATCTATAGAAAAATTAAATTTTATTATTTAAAACTTTATCGTCATTAATTGTGATAATGATTTGCCTAATATATCTTCATGACACGTGGCATAATATTAATTAAAAGTTGTATTAGAGTGACACATGTGAAAAGAATATTAAAGCTATTCTTTTATTAATATAGGGATTTCAAAACAGGTCCATTTGACTTAAAATAGCTTAAAAATAATCTCGAACTTTGTTTTAACTAAAAAAGACACCAAGATGAGGTTATTCACGAAAGTCTTCACCAAAACGAACCTGGATCGAGATCACACTTCAATGGTGAGTTTCTACGGCCCCTCTTTTACAGTTATAATATATAGGGGTAGGATATATGTGTATCTATTAAGGTTTGATGATTTTAAAGTTTTATATACAAAACAACATCTTATTTTATTCTTGCTCAAACATTTATGAAATAGCAATCTAAAAATGTGATAAATCGTCAATAAATTTATTATGTTAAAGTAGATTGTTACAAAGTGATATATATTTTTACCTTATGTGAAATAGGCATATAATTATTAAGAAAAATCATAAGATTATAAGTAGATTACTATAATAACACAAATTGATATTATAATTCACAAAAATGATGGTCTTGTATGTAGAAGTTAAAGTATCACATGGAAGCATGGGAAGATATAAAAATGACCAAAAATATTATTCGCGCATAAAACAAAAGTACATTGTCGTATTTGATGGAAATACCAAGTTTATGAAATTATATAATTATTAGTTAAAATTATAAATTTAAGTTTTAATATAAAAGGTTATGTAAAAATGAATGGAAAATCCATTAATATATTTTTATATCAATTATAAAAATATAACTAATTTACTAAGTTATGGATTTTATTGCAATAAATAACATGATCGACTTCACGACTTAAGAGTCGTTATTTTTCAAAATATTGTATAGTATTATTCACATGAGGTATAAATATTATGGAAATTGTTGGTTTCATGTTGGTTGAAACCTCGAAAATTTTATGAAAGCGGTCGTTATGTTGCCTAAATTTCTTCATAACAGACAATAGAAATTTGGAAATTCATCAAGTCTTGTGTATCTCAATACTAAAAGACTTCAATCAAATATTATTCCTAAATAACAGAATCATAAATATTCAACAATCTTATAACAGGAAATTTTGGACTAGGATGCCTAGACATATTGTTAGGATCCAACACTCCTGGCTCTCACTATTGGAGTCACGTTGCTTCTAGAGTCATATGAGTTAGGTTCGTTTCCTAAGCCATTTGGCCTATGTTGCTGAATAGACTAAGACTATGTGTCTTGGTGAGAAAACTCTTTATTTTCATAACTGTTAATCATCAAGGAACGACTAACGACATGTATACGTGTCATTCTATTTATCTTGTATGGTTAGACCTTCTGCCTGGGAGTTGCTAGCTACAACTACGTCTAACATAGATTTTGGCGCTAACGTTAGTACCATTATATATTACCCCGTGGTATAGCGGGGTAAGAGACATAAGAATACCATCCTGTGGAGTGGGTGCAAAAAGTGTGACGTCATAAGTTCGGTTATGGATTCATCATAAAATTCCAGTTTTGTTTTGTTATCGTATAAAATCGACATTTGGTTTATACGGGGTTTTTGCTCACTGATACTAGTTGAAAGAGACTGTAAGTAGTGGAATAGTTTGTGATCCAAAACGATAAGTGTCAATACAAGAAATTAAGTTATATAATACTTAATTAATACCATGATACAATTGATTAAGGTTTAATAACTTACAGCTAATAAGTTATTTATGTAAATCCTTTGTTCTTGTATGAAAAGACAATTTGTGTGTGGGAGGAGTTTGCCCCACTAGGTAAGTGTCGATTTCCAAATTAAGTAAGATAATACTTAAATAATACCTGACATGATTTTACAATGTTTATAAATTCGAAACTTGAGAGTTTTACATATAAATTTAAAAAGATGTTTATACAAGATTTCTATTGTAAAGTTGGCCATTTTATGTTTTCACAAGATGCAATATGACTTTATCTTATATAAAATGACATTCAAAAAATCCTTATATAAAAAACATTTTGGTCATGAGAACCGTATAATTTTTTTTATATAAGTTCGACTTACTTATATGTAATTTGACAAATTTGAAATTTTGGATTTGAGTGCATGATGTTTTCTAAATGGGGCCAAACACATTATTGTTATAACTCATTTATCTTATACTTTTGATAAAATGTACATATTTATGAAAGCTGGTAAAGCAAATAAATTTTATAAAAAGCTTTTGGTTATAAAAATACTTCGAGTCAAAACCTGCCAAACTCACCAACAATTTTCTTGACGTATTTTAAATGCATGTATTCTTAGGTTATTTAGCAGGTCGGAAGTGTTCGCTCTGAATACTCTCTGTTATCTTTATTATGCCCTTGTAAATGCCAAATTGTAAGGTGTGTGTCTTGATTTACTAATGTTCTTGTCAATGTAATTTCTATTTCGGTAATAATAAAAATATTATAATTGTACTGTTCAATGTATGTTCAATAACTGTGATTACTGGTTTTGTCTCGCACTTCGGCGTTTCCACCAGTGGCCGGGGGTGTGACAGATTAATATCAGAGCTATTGTCTGTAGTGAACTATGTTGAGAGAAAAACTTGAGACACACTTGAACAAACTTTAGAACAAATATAGTTGCAAAATAGTTAATCTCAAAGGATCATAAAAGCTCAACAATAATAATAAGTTAGAGTTAGATAATTAGAAAGTTAGGTGCAGAAATGTAAGGAAATATAAATGACAGCAGATGTTATATCAAGTATACACGTAAGTTGATTCTTAACAGGGAATGCAGTGAAACCAAGTTAGTAAATGAGATCAAACTTGGTGATTAAGTCAAGAATGACTTGCTCCTGAGAGAGATGATATTTAGATATGATATGATGATTTTAGAGAGTAAGAAAGAGGGGAGAGTAATAACACACGATATGATATTTTTAGATGCGAAGTGTTATCCGATCATATTTAGTTGAGAAATATTGAGTTCTATATATAGAGACTCAAAGGTTACACTTGTTCTTCTATTTAAATGTAGCCATGCAAGGCATACTGGATAAAAGAGAGTAATATAAGAAAAATAGATAACAAATGAAACTAAGAAAAATTGAATAAAGAGCTGCTGATGACGATAACTTCGGATGCGATTGCTGATGTGACTTGACTGCGGATCACCAAGGGACTGCGGTAGGTCAAGTTTAAGAGGGTCACTTCTATGATTCAACAATTTCCCCCTAAGTGACCTCTTCAACGTTTTCTTCTTCAGTTATCAAGCTTTAGGAACTTGATTAGGATCCACCAAAATTTTCTGACATTCTCCAACCAGGTGATCCTTCTTAGAATTTCGAACTTGACTTCGGCAGTTGTATGTTTTGACTTTTGAACCGCGATTCGACAAACTTCAAGTTGTTTCCTTGTGAGGCGATTCATGGAAGTCAAAGGAATGAAGTGTTTGGTTTCATTGATTTTCCTTTTAAAGATGAAACCAAGATCTGGTAAGTTTGTTGCACCTAGCGATCTTTCTTGATAGCCTTCAGTAAGCATCAGTGCAGGATCAAGTGGTGGTAGGTCGAACTTCTTGGAGAGAACAGGGTGAATATCCGCATCAATTTTTTGCAAAGTCACAGAGAGTTTCCCTTAGAAAAATGATAGCCCTTTCAAGTGATATTACCATCTTTGGATACTTCTCAGATTTGTTTAAGAACTCCCTCTCTATCAGGAAGAGTTCTTCTGGATTCATACATGGGAATTCAGCTTGGGTGCGGATGTAGTCCTGATCCCTTCTTGTGAGAGTATACTGAATAAAGTCAACTTTCATGAACTTCTGGGGTTTGAAGTTTTTAACTGCGGATGGTCTATCTTTGGACCATATTTTCTCAATTGGGGAAGCATGTTTGGCATGGAATCGATTAAGTTTTTTGAATTCCATGGGCAGTCTCTTGTGATCAGGTAGGCTTTGGTCAAACTGCTCAAATACAGTGAATTATTTTGCATTGGGGGATATTGTAATATCCTAGTATCCGTCAGATGGGGGTTCAACGAAGGTAAGGTAGGGTTTGTAGTCATCATCTAGCAGTCTGCGGTGAGGATTGATCCAAGAATTGACTAAGGATTCATCCATAGTAATGTCAAATCCATTTTCTCTGCAGATTCGCTCGGCAAGCTTGGCTGCTTTCTAATCTACTTTCTTCTGTTTCGTTGCGGGAGAGTCATCGGAATGTTCGGATGACATGTTAGATGCTAAGTTTTTGAAATGCGGAGGAGTCTCCGGTCTCTTAGGATCATCTTCTTGAATGTTTTCCTGTTGCAGTGGTGACTATTGTTGCGGTGGAGTGTGATGGCTTGGAGTCTTGTGAGGAGATGGTTGTAGTGAGGGAATTGTTTGATTCAAATCAGGGGAGATTCTATGTTGCTGAGAGATGCTGTTTGAATGATGGCCTTCATCACTTCCCCCTCTTGAGGAATGCAGAGCAGGGGATTCCTTAAGCCATTGCTTAAGACCATCAACTTTAGCGCACATGTTGTAGAATTGATCTTTAAGTGCATCAGCAAGTTGCTGACTTTTGGGAATGGTGATGTTGAACAGTAAGCGATGAATCTCTTTGGTGAGTTGAAGGATCTCTAGACCATGAAAGTTTTAAGATAGAGAGCGTTGAAGACTGTTGATCGTATACTGAAAGACAGAGATGGTGGACTCATAAGCAATATGGGTTTAATCTATGAGCTTCTTGGAGTGTGTAGATTAATCAGCAATGGCAGTTTGAAGGTCTGCCTTGATTGCATATACCTCAGAGATGAGGCGCTCCGTAGTAACCATGAACTACTGATAGTCGGCCTTGCAACTTGTGTCCAATGAACGAATCCCCATTTCAACTTTAAGGGAGATGCGCTCAGCAGCCAGCTGTTCACGAGTTTCAAATCTTTCAATTCTTTCAATTAAGGACTGTGGTCCTGGGATGTCTTCAGGTTGCGGTTTAGTGGGTTTGACCGCAACAAGAATCTGATCTACTATGGCTTGTAGACTCAGAAACTCTTTCCTTGAGACAACAATCTTCTTCTTCTTTTTCTTTTCTTTGGGCTTGGAGGTGGAGTGTTGAGAGCCACTTGAAGCTTCTTCTTCATCAAATATCATTAAGTTATCATCAAAAGGGATATGTCGATTTACCTCATTAAGATCAAAGTCATCTAATCCAGATGTAGGTGCAGAGCTGACTTCGATTGCGGTACCATCTTATTGAGAGTTTCTAGCACTTGGAGTTGGAGGGATTCTTGAAGTACCTTGATCATCGGGAGTGGCCTGAGCGTTGCAGACTGTCTCAGCCATGTTGGACATCCACGCCTGCTCTTTCAGATTAGTGATTTCAGTGTGGGATTTGTTAATTGCATTTGCCCAGTACTTGGATACGGACTGAATCTCCTGCTGTTTTTGTTGAAGCTGCTTGGTTTGTCTATCTTTTCTTTCTTGGAATGCCCTACGGAAAGCTGCATATTTCTTTGCTTCAGCTTCGTTTGATGGCTTATAAGTGCTCCAGGAGTCATTGAGATCAATATCGTTAATTCCTTGAAATCGCAACGAGGTGTCCCTCGGGTCCACGGATCCTTGCACCATTGTGCTCAACGTGCCTAAACCACTTGGAAAAGATGGAAGCGGAATAGGATTTCCTGAGCTTCCTCGGTCTCCTTGACCCGTGGTCAAGTCTGACCTTGGCTTAGTTTTGGCAAGAGCTGAAGGGGTGCCCTGCTGTGAGGAAGGTGTTTGAATTGTATGGGTGATAGACAAAAGGATTGAGTTCAACTCCTCAGGAGAAAAGAAATGTAGACGGGAAACCCTGGAGACCTTAGGGCGAGAACCAGTTCCATGCCCTTGGGATTGAGCTAGGGGTGAGTCTCCATGATTAGGTGAAACATACACAATTTCTGAGTCTGAGTGGAATTTGGTTGTGGTATTGAATGGGTCTGCGGCCACCCCAAGGACTACCGGAGCCTTTTGAGAGACTGCGGTATCAGTCCGATCACACATTTGGTCTGTGGATTGGGTTTTTCGTTTCTTGAGGATAGAGATGGGTTGTGCATCATCATTAGAATCACTAGAAGAAGATTGTGATTGATTGTCATTGGATTCGTCATCTGATGGCACAATGTGTTTTAGTTTTCTTGTCTTTGATGGTTCTGTTTTCTTGGGACCAACTTTCTTCTTTGGGGTTCCATGTTTCTTAGAGATGTTGCGGGGGCCTTGGTTGGTTGATGCTAACTTCTTGACTCTTTGTAAGTTTGAAAGAGTAGTAGAAGATGGAGCTGCGGTACTACCAGGATTAATGGGTGCGGTTGAGGAGAGTATATTTTGACTAGGAAGAGGTGGGGTAGGAAGGTATGGGTCAATACCTTCCGTAGCCTCTATATGATCTGAAACGTCAGGAGTTTCAAGTCCAAGTGTGGACAGAATGTGGACTGGTAGTCGTCTAATGGGTCCAAAAAGAGATTGATCTTTAGAGGGATTGTACCTTTTAAGATCTTTGGTGATGAAGAGGTTGATATCGTTGCCCATGCTTAGTCCCGCATCAGCATGAAGATCAGAGATGCATAGAGACCAAAATCTTGCTAAGGTGAGCTCGGTAGGATGTTCTTTTGGACTCTCCTTAGGGATGTACTGCAAGAAGTTATCCCACAGAGTCTGACCGTAGTTGACATCGTGGCCAGTGAAGATACTCCATACCAACTCTAATAGTTGGAGGCCCATGTTATCAGTGTCTCCGGTCCTGCCAGACAGACTGCGTATGACGAAGTAGCAAACAAACTGCCACACCGCATGCAACTGATTCTCTTTGAATTCACCTACGCCTTTCAGCTTCTTCTGCTAACCCATTTGGTAGAGTGTCGACAGAATATCGGTTTTGCTTGGAGTGAAAACCTTGGTTGAAGGATGAACCAGCAAATTAATGGCATTGATAAACTTCTCATTGGTTAGAATCACCAGGGAATCGTTAAGTAGATGCAAATGGACTTCTTGAAGGTTTTTGTGAGGGCGATATGTAGAGAAAGCACATTTCTAGAGAGTCGAAAGTGGTACAACGTTTGTGAATGCGTCAAAAAAACCAAACAATGGATGATTCGACAAGAACTTGATCATCAACTTGATTGGAGCATTGTAGGAAGAATGCACATCAAACACTGCCCTAAAATTGCTTGAAGCAATCGATGGCATTTGGTTTCTTAATTCAGAGTCTGAACCAGTTAGGTGAACAGTGCCAGATGCTTTGGATTGTTTCTTTGAGACACCCGATTTCACCATTTTGAAAAGAAGGTTTGAAGAACTCGCAGAAAAACAGAGTGCAAGAGGATGAAGAAGATGAAGTTCGTCTTGAGATTTTTCAGAAAGTGTAAACCTTTTTTGGGAAGAAAAGGAGGGTTTTATAGTGGCGAATTGAAACTCATTTGATTTTACCCTAAGTTGAGTCGGGCAAAACAAAATTTTTTTGAAAGCAGTCTCAGCCATAGATTATTAAAAGATTTATTTTTTTATTTTTTATTTTTTATTTTTTAATAATATTTTGGAAAAGCAGTTGCATTTAATGAAATGTTAGTCCCTAAACCATCACGTCTAAAGAACGTGTGGTGAGGGCGTTAATCCGTTGTATAAAGGAGGAATACGTAACAGATTTAACATTTTGGGGTAATAGGAAGCAACAGTTTAGAAGAAAAAGATTTCTTAAAAAAAATATTTATGGAAAACTGTTTTTTTTTGTCATCGTACCTAAAATAGATCTGACACAAGGTTTATTTGAAAAGCAAAACTGAAACGATGATATGCTACATCAAGAATTTTTTTGAATGTTTTCTCATTTAATGAAGGATCATATAATAGCACACAAAGTTTTAGGAATTTATGAAGTGATTGAGAAACTGATCAATGTAATTGCGGATTGAGACTCCATTGCAGATGCTTCTTTTAACATTGTGGATGGATGATTAGATGACTGTAGTAGAGAAAATGAGAGGAACACTTGAACAAGAAGTTAGTAACAACAAACAATAAGGACCCTTGAAAGATAGATATGACATATAGTTGCGGTACAAGAGGGATACTGCGGTACATAGAATATACCGCGGTACACATGTTATACCAAAACTATCTATCATAGATAAGTTCAATTGGGACCGCAACAGAGACCAAGGATGGTATTCGGTACCTATTCAGAAAGAATTGTGGGTCCGGATTCATCATTCCCAACATTTGTAAGAAACTGTTGAGTTTTGTAGAGTCAAGTGCCTTTGTGAATACATCAACAATCTCTTCATGAGTCTGAACAAAAATTAGTTCAATGTTACCTTTCAGGATGTGGTCTTTGATAAAGTGATATCGTAGTTCAATATGCTTTGTCTTAGAGTGATGAATAGGATTGTGAGAAATCACTATAGTGTTGGATATAGTGTCTAAGTCCATAACTTTATTTGGTATGTACTTGATCCGACCCGGCATGGTCCATTTGGGTTGCATGGCATTGCAATACTTGGATAGACTAAATGAGAGAATATGGCACTTATGATTATTAATATATTATAAGTTCTAATATATTAATAATAGTATTATTTAATTAGTATTTGATCAAGTATTAATCTATTATTAATTTGGTGATCAAAGTGAGACTAATTAAATATATAGGGTTGATTATGACAATCATAAAATCTTTTATGGTGGGTTAATGATCCATGGTTTATGGGTTATGGATGTAACCATTTGGAGCTCCATGGATAGTCCATGGGAGTTACAAACCCATGGGTCATGAGAAATGAAGAGTTATGACAATTAAGAGTATTCATGTGAAAACCCTAATTGTGACACCACTATAAAAGGGACCCTTTGGCTAGTGAAATCGGACCTAGTAAGGTTACTAGATAAGGCATAACCGATTTTGAGTGCTAGAAGTATTCTCTCAAGTTATTCCAAGTTTTGTGGTGTTGTGTGAAGCATTTGAGGCACAACATTTGGGGTGCTAGGCTCACAAAGTCTTGAAGGAATCCAAGCAACAACAAGGTATGTATTTCTACTAGTTTCTATGTTTCATATATTGCCCATGCCATGCTAGTTAGGAAATAACCTTGAAAAAGAAATTTGCATGTATATAGAGAAAACATAGATTCAAGGTTATTAGGGTTGCATATACACTTAGGAAGTGTTAGAATGCTCAAAACCCATCAGTGGTATCAGAGCCTAGGATTGTTTTCTGTATACTTGATGCAAAACTGCTTGAAAATCGAAAATTCTGCATTCTGACGACTGTACTCGCCGAGTCCATGAACAAATTCATCCTACTCGCCGAGTAGGATAATGCACTCGTCGAGTAGGATCGAGCTAGGCAGATTTTTCGAGTTTTTGTTGCTGGAAATGGATTAGAATCCTTATCCCAATCTGTTTTGGACTTGTAAAATCTGTTTTAAAAAATGATAATGATTATGTTAATCCATTTTACATGACTTTTAACAATTTCAAATTATTATATATGTTCATATGATTTCTTGAAATTGCTTGACATGAATTTGTGTTCTTATGAGTTTTTAGAAGATCATAGGAATTATGTGTAACCACCATGTGTGTTTAATTCTTGATCTTAATTGTATTGATGGTGTCCATAACTTGTCCTCAAGTTATGGATAACCAAAGGTCATTTCTTTAATTTGTGTTTAAAGAACTAAAGAGGTTTCATAAAATGAAGAGTCTTCATTTTTATGAACCATTAAAACTCATAAGTTACAAAATTGAAGAGACTTGGAATAGTTTCAATTCTTGCCCTCAAGTTTTGGAATTTGAAAAGTCTTACACTTTAATACTTTAATTCCAAATTAAACCTTAGATTTTTAAAAGGTTTAAAAATCAACACTTATACTATTATTATAATTTTATTGTATAGATATGTATAAGAATATGTCGTTCTTACCGTTAGTAGGCCTCATTCACGAAGTCGGTCTATAAGGGGGGTATAAGGTTGTCGCCTATAAAATGGTGACTTAATGGGTGTCCACTCTCACCCACCGCTTCCTTGATCGGTGGAGGGTCGTTAGCCAAACGGGTAGGATACGACTTTAAATTCTCATTAAAATTATAATGAATTATAAAGTAACTATACATCATAAATTCCCAATCTTAGTTACTTTAGGAAAATGTGAAATTGGTGCTTGCCCATAAAATTTCACTTTGTACCTTACCAAGTCGTTAGTGGAGCGTGTGTGGTTAACCGACACACTAACATGGACTAGTAAGAGTGGAAAAGGGTAACTTGACTTTATTATAGATTGGTGGAGCGTGTGTGGTTAACCAACACATCGATTAGGTAATATTGTTAAGGGTACCAAGTCAATTTGTATGGTTATTCACACCTTGTTTGTGATCCTCGGCATCCCAGTCACAAACTTGAGAGGGCACATTCGAGATTCAAACATGCCATTGAAAAGTTCAATGTATCTCAAAAGATCTAGGAGTTTCAAAACCAATAAAACCTAATAATAAAATATTTCGTTCTTATGGTGGAAATTGGTAAATCGTCATTTACCTACCTTCAAATATTTTATAGTGTGGATTACGGCATCCCTCTTCCACCTATATATAGTTTGTTGGATCCTAGCCTTAATATTTCATTTGGGTGACATATTAAGGACTCTTAATCTAATGAAACTTATGTTCCTTTTATTCCAGATGTCGTCCAATAACGCTGCTGGCTCAAACCCGATAGGCTCCTTTTCCCTAATGAACTTGTGTGGTAAGGTCATCTTTGATGGATCCAACTTTAGTGAGTGGATCAGAAACATCAGGATGATTACCCGCTATGAGGACAAAGAATATGTCCTTGAAAGGGAGCTTAAGGTTGTTAATGAAGCCACTGCTACTCTAGAAGAGCTTGCGGAGTTCATTGCACATGAAAAGGATGCCACCAAGGTGTCCTGCATCATGATGGCCGCAATGACTCCGGAACTCCAAAAATCTTATGAAGATTTCTACCCCTATGAGATGCACCTAGATCTGATGGAAAGGTACCATCAGAGCGTGCATCAAGAGAGGTATGAAATCATTTCCTCCATGATAACCGCAAGGATGAAGGATGGTGAACCCATCACCGGTCACTTGCAGAAGATGTAGAGGTTCGTTGACCGATTGCTAAAGCTTAATGTTGACTTCCCTGAGGAATTGGCAATTGACATCATTCTCCATTCCTTACCTCAGAGTTATGATCAGTTTCGTATGACTTATCATATGAACAAGGAGGAAGTCACACTTAGCAAACTTCAAGGACTCTTAAGGACAGCTGAAAATGGCTTTAAGGGTAAAGCGGTTGCTACTTCTACTCCTTTAACAGCCCCTATTCTTGCAATTGGGCAAGGGAAGGGTAAGAAGAGGAAAATCCCTTTGAAGGGTACCAAGGGTAAGACTCTTGATGTTTCCTCTTCAAGTGGGACAAAGAAAGGTCCCATTACTCCTTCTTCGAACCCAAAGGAAGCACAATGCTTCTATTGCCAAGATAAGGGACACTTCAAGCGAAACTGTGCCAAATATCTGCAAGATGTAAAGGATGGGAAGGTTAAACCCACCCATGCAGGTATTTTCACAATATTGTCTAATAACTCATCTAATGCTAATTCTTGTGTGCTTGATACAGGGTGTGGTATTCACATTTGTACTTATTTGCAGGCACTAAGAAGAAGTGAGCAAGTGGAGCACGGGAAGATAAACATAGTCATGGGCAACAGGAAAGCATCACCTGTTACCAAGATAGGAGTTTATTCTTTATTGCTTAATAATGGGTTAATGTTAGATTTGAATAAGTGTTGTTACTCGCCCGAAATGGCGAGAAATATTATTTCTTTTCATGGCTTGTACAAACAAGGTTTTACATTTTCATTTGATAATAAAAATGGTGCTATTAATGTTTATTACAATGATGTGTTTTACTTTAAAGCAATACCTTGTGATGGTTTATATGAAGCTGTGAATGTTGTAGAAAATTTAGGAAATAATGTGTTGTATATTGATTCTTCTGATAGCGTGGACAAAGCATCCTTGTGGCATTGTCGTCTTGGACGTGTTAACAAGAAGCGCATAGGCCAACTCCAAAAGGCTGGAGTCTTGGAATCATTTGACCTCATGTCAGATGATAGTTGCGAGTCTTGTTTACTTGGAAAAATGACAAAGTCACCCTTCACAGGTACTTGTGATAGGGGTGACGGTTTGTTGGACCTTGTACACACGGATGTGTGCGGGCCCTTCAGAGTTTCTACAAGGGATGCTAATCATTATTATGTGACTTTTACTGATGATTACAGTAGATATTGATATATTTACTTAATCAAGCATAAGTCAGAAACCTTTGAAAAGTTCAAAGAGTTTAAGCAGGAAGTTGAGAATCAATTGGGCAGGAACATCAAGATGCTCCGATCCGATCGGGGAGGAGAGTATCTTAGCATTGAGTTCCTTGACTATCTTAAGGAATGTGGGATTGTCTCACAATTGACACCTCCCAGGACACCACAGTTGAATGGTGTAGCTGAGAGGCGCAATCGAACCCTGTTGGATATGGTTCGTTCCATGATGAGTCGAGCTTCGTTACCAATCTCTTTATGGGGGTATGCCTTAGAGACTGCCGCCCATATCCTTAATCTAGTCCCTACTAAAAAGGTTGCCAAAACACCTCACGAGATGTGGACTGGGAAAGTGCCCAATTTGGACCACATCAAGATTTGGGGTTGTGAAGCTTTTGTGAGGTGTGAGACTCATGACAAGCTTGAGCCCCGAAGCGAGAGGTGTATTTTCATCAGCTACCCACAGAGATCCTTTGGTTAACTCTTCTACAGACCCAGTGATAATGTGGTCTTTGTAGCACGAAGAGGAGTCTTTCGTGAGAGAGAATTCATAAGCCAAGGGGACAGTGGGAGGGAAATTGACCTTGAAGAGCTTCAAGAGTCAAGTGGTTAAGGAACCTCAAATACTGTCAGCCAACCTGAGGAGGAAACTCCTGTTGAGCCGATAGACGAGTCTGTATGTCCAAGACGTTCCACTAGGGTGAGGAACACACTTGAATTTTATTATGGTTATCACATCACCACTGAAGGTGATACATTTATCAGTGATAGTACACTGATAGATTTAGATGAACCTAATAATTATAAGGAAGCCATGGCAGACCCTGAGTCTGTGAAATGGAAGGAGGCTATGGACAACGAGATTCAGTCCATGTATGACAATCAAGTTTGGAACTTGGTTGACAATGTACCAGGTCGTAAGACAGTTGGGTGCAAATGGATCTTCAAGAAGAAGACCGACATGGATGGGAAAGTACACATTTATAAAGCGCGAATGGTTGTGAAGGGCTTTACTCAAACTCCGGGAGTTGACTATGATGAGACCTTCTCACCATTAACTAAGATTAAGTCTATTAGAGTGTTGTTAGCCATAACTGCATTTCACGACTATGAAATATGGCAAATGGATGTCAAAACCGCTTTCCTTAATGGGAAGTTGGCTAAGGATGTTTACATGGCTCAGCCATAGGGTTTTGTCGATCCAAAATACCCCAATAGAGTGTGTAAGCTTGAAAAATCCATTTATGGATTGAAACAAGCATCTCGTAGGTGGAATCATTGCTTTGATGAGAAAGTCAAAGAGTTTGGCTTTACTAGGAGTGAAGATGAGTCTTGTGTATATGTCAGGGCTAGTGGGAGCATAGTTAGCTTCTTGGTGTTGTATGTGGATGACATACTTCTCATAGGAAACGAAATCTTAACTTTGCAGGAGGTTAAGGCCTGGCTTGGGAAGTGTTTTGCTATGAAAGACCTTGGGGAAGCTGCCTATATCCTAGGGATAAGGATATTGAGAGATAGGAGTAAGAGACTAATTGGACTTAGTCAAAGTACTTATGTGGATAAGGTACTAAAGAGGTTCAGTATGCAAGATTCCAAGAAAGGAGAATTACCAATCCAGAGTAATTCCAAGCTAAGTAAGACTCAGAGTCCGAGTACAGAGGCTGAGATAGCTGAAATGAGTCAGATACCATATGCTTTCGATGTGGGCTCGTTCATGTATGCTATGAATTGTACTCACCCTGATGTGGCCTTTGCTTTGAGCATGGTCAATAGATATCAAGGGAACCCTGGCAAGACACACTGGACAGTAGTAAAGAACATTCTCAAGTATTTGCGGAGGACTAAGGACTGGGTCCTTACCCTCAGAGGCAGTGATGACTTGCGAGTGGAAGGATATAGTGATGCTAGCTTTCAAACTGATAGGGATAATTTCTGTTCTCAGTCAGGCTGGGTCTTTATCCTAAATGGAGGAGCCATTACTTGGAAAAGTTCCAAGCAGGAGACTGTAGCTGATTCGACTTGTGAATTAGAGTACATAGCACCAAGCGAGGCAGCAAAAGAGGCAATATGGCTAAAGAACTTCATCGGAGACCTTGGAGTTGTACCAGCTATAAAGGAGCCAATGGAAATTTTCTGTGACAGTGAAAGTGCGGTTGCTTTGGCGAAAGAACCAAGAGATCACGGGAGATCTAGGCACATTGACAGAAAATACCATTTCATCAGACATAGAATAGAAGAAGGACTCCTCGTGGCAAAGAGGGTATCATCAGATGAGAACCCGACAGATCCCCTCACGAAGGGACTGAGCAGGGTTAAGCATTTACAGCATGCAAGGCGCATTGGGCTGAAGGATGATATTAGTTTCAATAAGTAGATTCCTGAAACTTGTAAAATGTAATTGACATTTGATGATAAATAAAAGTTGTTATTTATTTATGAGTAAGGTGTTACTATCTTGTGTTGATTGTTTACTATGTTTCAATTTTGCATGTTTTTACTTCCAGAATAATTATGTTATGGTATATATCATATTATTCAAACCATCCACAGTTAGTCAAACTTTGGAAATAAGTATTGATTTAAGACTGTCATGAATTTGGCTTGTATGATTTGTCTAAAGTGCTCTGGACAATGCAATGGTTGCTACAACATTCATGAGTACTCATAAGGGTTGAATATTGAATTCAACCCACGCTCACTTGCATCACTTCATGGAATTTATCTCGAGTGATCGTGAGACGGTAATATCATATAAATCTTCAAACCTAGAGATATGAGTTGTTGACTATGATTTGGTTATTCATTGATTGTACGAAAACGCATTGGCAACTCGATGTTATAAAACGTGCCTTTGTGAGTAATTCAACAAGTAGTTAGTACAAGCATATCAGTCGAAGTTTATCTGTTCCTTCTAGAAATAGAAGCGATATATGGGCCCCTCGATGATTTGGTTTTGACCTATGTACCGGGCCCGTTCAGAACCTAATTGATGTGTTCAATTTTGTTCTATGTCGAAACAAATCGAAGATCGAGAAACAAATGTTGGACAATAAGTAAGACCATGTTCCATGTGTGTTGTCCGGCTGATATCATGAGAGCAGAGGATTATATGATCACTTATCTTAAATGGCCTATCATCATCATCTCAGTTCCGAGAGACTTTGAAAGAGCTACAATTGCTAGCCGGATTTTGAAGTCATATTTGCAAATATAGTTATTAGACTTATCCAAGTGGGAGACTGTTGGATATAGTGTCTAAGTCCATAACTTTATTTGGTATGTACTTGATCCGACCCGGCATGGTCCATTTGGGTTGCATGGCATTGCAATACTTGGATAGACTAAACGAGAGAATATGGCACTTATGATTATTAATATATTATAAGCTCTAATATATTAATAATAGTATTATTTAATTAGTATTTGATCAAGTATTAATCTAGTACTAATTTGGTGATCAAAGTGAGACTAATTAAATATATAGGGTTGATTATGACAATCATAAAATCTTTTATGGTGGATTAATGATCCATGGTTTATGGGTTATGGATGTAACCATTTAGAGCTCCATGGGTAGTCCATGGGAGTTACAAACCCATGGGTCATGAGAAATGAAGAGTCATGACAATTAAGAGTATTCATGTGAAAACCCTAATTATGACACCACTATAAAAGGGACCCTTTGGCTAGTGAAATCGGACCTAGTAAGGTTACTAGAGAGGGCATAACCGATTTTGAGTGCTAGAAGTATTCTCTCAAGTTATTCCAAGTTTTGTGGTGTTGTGTGAAGCATTTGAGGCACAACATTTGGGGTGCTAGGCTCACAAAGTCTTGAAGGAATCCAAGCAACAATAAGGTATGTATTTCTACTAGTTTCTATGTTTCATATATTCCCCATGCCATGCTAGTTAGGAAATAACCTTGAAAAAGAAATTTGCATGTATATAGAGAAAACATAGATTCAAGGTTATTAGGGTTGCATGTACACTTAGGAAGTGTTAGAATGCTCAAAACCCATCATATAGAACTTTCAGAATCGCAATAAATTGGTATCCACAACATTCTATAACTATAGTCCATAAGTTGTGTTTTCATCCATAAGACTTGTGAACAACAGTTGGTTGCGACCATATATTCAGCTTTTGCGGTAGATAATGATACACAACTTTGTTTTCTTGATGACCAGTTGACGAGCCTTCCACCCAGAAATTGACATCCACCTAAAGTGCTTTTTCGATCTAGTCTGCATCCAGCATGATCCGCATCAGTGAATGCTTGTAGGCTGAAGTCATTTCCTGCGGGATACCATCGACCAAGGGTCTTACTACCCTTTAAGTATCATAGAATCTGCATTGCTACGGTCATGTGTGACATTTTTGGATCAGCCTGGTACCTTGCGCATACACCTGTTGCAAAGACAATGTCTGGTCGGCTTACAGTAAGATACATCAATGAGCCAATTATTCCTCAATAATTCTTGTGATCCACTGATTCACCGGAAGGATCAGCAGATATCTTAAATCCGAAAGCCATGGGGACCTTGGCCAAAGAACAATTGTCCATTGAGTATTTCTTCAGTAGTTCCGTGGTGTACTTCTCCTGATGGATGAATATCTCTTGAGGGATTTGCTTTACTTGAAGTCCGAGAGAGAAGTTAATCTCTCTATTTATGTTCATTTTGAACTTGTTGGTCATGAGCAAAGCAAATTCATCCACTAACCCCTGATCAGTTGATCCGAAGAATATATCATCCACATATATTTGTACAAGCATAAGATGATTACCATTGGCTTTTCGAAATAAAGTGGGATCAATCACTCCTCTTTTCTATCCGGACGACACCAGAAATTTAGAGAGTGTCTCGTACCAAGCTCTTGGGGCCAGCTTTAGACCGTAGATAACTTTTTCAAGCTTGAAGCAGTAGTATGGGAATTCAAGACTTTCGAAGCCCGGAGGTTGCTAAAGGTAAACCACCTCTTTCAGTTCACCATTGAGAAAATCACTTTTCACATCCATTTGATATACTTTGATGTTCTTGTGAGCTGCGTATGCTAAGAAGATTCGAATGGCTTCCATTCGCTCCACTGGAGCATACGTTTCATCATAGTCAATACCTTCAAGTTGACTATACCCCTTGGCAACTAGCCTTGCTTTGTTTCTGACGACCGCACCGAATTCATCTAACTTGTTTATGTACACCCATCTAGTACCAACAATAGTGTGACCTTGCGGCTTTGGAATGAGTTGCCACACTTTGTTTCTTTTGAATTATTCTAGTTATTCTTGCATTGCGGATATCCAGTCTGGTTCTAGTAATGCTTCTTTGATTGTTCGGGGCTCGACCGAGAACATAAATGTTGCATAGTGACAATAATCAGATAAATCCTTGGAAGATCGAGTCTGGATACATGCGGATGGGTTGACGATGATTTGACCCAGTGGGTGGTCCTTGTCCATACATGGAAATAGGGTTGCAGATGATCAACAACTGCGGTGGATGGAATATCTTCAACATTGGAAGATTCTTCGGTTGGAGATTGTAGTTCCCCCTGGATTTGAGAACAGCATGCCAAGTCATCTTGGACTATTGGAGCGAGATTAACATTATCCATTGGAAGATGTTCCCCTTAGATTATTGATGGAAGATCCTCTTGAGCATGTGAAGGTTCCCCCTGAAGTGATGGAATTGTGAGAACTCTAGGGTCAGTTCTGGTGTCGATATTTTCCATGTTTTCTTCATCCGAATCCGAAGAAACGTTTGAAGGTTGGAATCCTCTGCGGAGAGGGATTGGAGCTGCTTCTTCTAATACCGGAACCTCGATGATTGTAATATGATCTGGAGTTGAGTTTTTCCCCTCAACCGGTGAGGTGGAAGTGTTAAGTGATACCTTTACAGATGACGTAGGACCAGATACTTCAGCATGCTGCATTTGAGCTTCAGGAGACACAAGAACTTCAGAGAAGTTAGCTGTTTCAATGGGATCGAAGAGATCATCATAGTTAACTTCAACTATGTTCAAAGGACTTGAAGAGTTAGGAACATCACATTCCAGAATTGCTTTGGTTTCGGTGGAGGGAGTAGTGTTGCGGACATAATAATCATCAAACTTCACATCAAAGCTTTCGATTATTAGTCTCGTACGTCTTATGAGAATCATATAGGCTACTTAGTTTTTTGAGTAACCAAGAAAGATGCCTTTATCAGATTTTGGTGTGAACTTGTTGAGATTATCCTTATTGTTGATCACAAAGCATCTGCACCCAAATATATGGAAGAATCGAACGTTAGGATTTCTATTGTTAAGGCCCTCATATGGTGTTTTGCTGAGATGTTTGCACACAATGCTTCGGTTCTGTACAAAGCATGTTGTGGCCACTGCTTCGGCCGAAAAGTAGTGAGGAAGGTTGGCAAAATTGAGCATAGATTTGGCTGCTTCTACCAGTGTACGGTTCCTTCATTCTACTACTCCATTCTGGTGTGGGGTGTACGGAGCTGAAAAATTGTGACTTATGCCCTTGGAAACCAGGAAACTATTGAGATGATGATTAGTAAACTTGGTTCCATTGTCACTGCGGATGCGACGGACTGGAAGTTTGATTTGAAGTTCTATCTCCTTGATAATATTGATGTGTACTTGCGGTGTTTCTGACTTGAGTCTAAGAAAGAAGACCCATGTGAAATGAGTGAAGTCATCTACTATGACCAGGATGAATTTTTTATGATGAAGACTGGCTACAGTGGACGGACCGCAGAGATCAATATGAAGAAGTTCTAGTGGTTCTGAGATTGAGGAATCGATCACCATAGGATGACTCGCTTTGGACTGTTTGGCACACTCACATGTAGGGCAAAGAGTGTCATTGTGATACTTAAGAATAGGGAGGCCTCGGACGAGTTCCCCTATGACCAGATTGTTGATATACCGGAAGTTGAGATGAGCAAGCTTGCAATGCTAGAGCCAGCTAACTTCGGATATGGCTTTTGATAGGAAGCAGAGCTGCGGTTTGCCGATGATCAGAGAGACATCCAGAGGTTACATAGTACCTTCGGATCTGGAGTTGATCAGGAAAGTGCTCTTGTCACTTGTCATTATGTAGCATAATTGGTTATCAAATTTAACCCGATGGCTTGCCTTACATAGTTGGCCAACACTGATGATATTGTGTTTGAGACCTTCTACATAGGCTACCTTTTGAATAGACAAGTTTCTTGTACTAAGAACACCGTAACCTCGGATGATTCCATTCGTGTTGTTGCCGAATGTGACGTTACCTCCGTTACAAATTGGCCTAAAATCCCGAAGGCATTCTAACCTTCTAGTCATGTGCAAGGAGCAGGCACTATCGATCAACCATTCTTCTTCTTGGTCCTCCTTGCACAAAGCCTGAGAATTAAACAGTCAGTTTAGGCATCCAAACAAGTTTGGAGCCTGGGACAACAAAAGAATTCTTGATTGATGCATGATACGAGATTGTAGGGACAGGTTTTGTGTCAACTTTTAGACCTAGTCCTGGGTGTTTGAGATTTTTTCTGAGTTTTGTGAGATTGAGAAAAGATTCGAGGTTTTTGAAAAGAGCGTGATTTGATATGAGAAGTAAATTTTTGACACTGACATTTGCAAATTGGACTTTTGTTATTCGTTTTGAACTTTTGTTTAGTTAGTGGTCTTTGTGAGGAAGTATGCTTGTGACCAGTCCGAGGGTTGTGGGGTCTGACATTAGGTATTGAAAAAATGGATTTCGCAGGTGTACGAGCACGTGTAGACCTTTTGAAAAGTGATTTCTTAAAACTTTGATTTGACTTTAAGAGTGCTAGAGTTGGCAAAATACCCTTCCATTTTGGGTCATCTAAGGAATAGATTTGAAAACCATTACTTTGAAAAGACTTTACTTTCTTTTGGGTTGTGTCAGATGGACTTGGAATGAATTTAGAAACTGTAAATTCCTTGTTCTTTGTTTTCTTGACTGCAGAGTTTTTGAACAAGTAATTTGAGAAAACAAATTTTTCTGGACTTCTAGACTTAGTAATTTTGACAAGTTGTTTTTGTTTTGGAAGATTTTCCCGCTTTTTGCCACGGGATCGAATTTCTTCTTTGAAGGCCTTTTTTGCTTCGGTTTTAGGAGAACCGCAGTTAGTGACATTTAGTTGCGATTTCCTTGAAACACTTAGTAATGTTGAAAAATGAGGACTTGATTCATCCGAACTAGAGAGTTCAGGATTCAGGGAACGTTGAACAACTTCAAAATTTTCAATTGGTAATTCATGATGAATTGGTTGGACAATCATAGTATTTTTGACTAAGGTCTGCGGTTCGACGCTTTGAACAACCGCAAAGTAAGTCTGAGTGGATACATTGGTGTGACAATTGATGGAAGGTAAATGGACACACTGAGGTTCATGACTGCAGTAAGGGATACTTCGGTCTGATGACAGAGACGGGAAGTCCATTGAGACTTCGGGACCTTCCAAGATATTTCCTCATCAGCAATTGATGAATTCTGAGAACTGGGAATGGGTTTTTTGTCTAAAGGATTAGAAAATTCATGAAGAATTTTCTCGATAGCGCAATTGTTACTCAGATCGTGAAGTCTACCAAAGTGAGCTTTGATATCTTCTGGAAACGTTTTTGTTATTGACGAGAAACAAGAATTCACGGTCCGGAGGAATGTAGGGACGGTCCTTATTGAATCGGGGTGATGAGTCCGTTGCTGTAGAGTACCCATTGGACTAACCCCAATTGTAGGTATTACCAGCAGTCCCATTGTTAACAAGATTTTTGATGGCTTCACTTTCATTAAACAGTTGTTCTATTAAGAGATTTAAACGTACAATTTCACTCTAAGCTAAATCTCTCTGATTCAATGCTATTTCTAATTGTGTTTCACTCAACATTCTTGCATCTTTCACTAATATTAAGTCCTTTTCTAACATAGCCATTTTGAGTCTTTTGTTGTCCAGTCGTCCTCTAACGTGAAACATCTTCTGGGACACAATGTTCTTCTCATCTAATGCTTTGTTATAGTCTATAAGGACGGCAACACAAGTGTCATTAAGGTTGTCTATCAAGGGCTGACAATCATGCATGCTATAATTTAGAGTTTGGATCATAAGTTTTACCTATACGACAATGCTGAGTGTCCCATCTTTCGCCATATAGAAGTAATTCTTCTCCTTCTTTGTAGATCCATCTTCATCAACAGTTGCAATGATACAAATTTTTCTCTTTCCTTTGACATTGATGATGTCCTCATCCTCATCCCCCGAGGACCAAACCTGATGGTCTCTTTTTACTTGAGCAACATATGCTCTTCCTTTTTCCCTTTCTTCCATCTCTTGAGCCATTCTGAGATAAAACGCTCTATCTTTAACTACATTTGCCTTGCAGTCTTTGGCAAAATGATTCTCCTTGTAGTACTTATGACAAATCACAACATCACTTTTATCTTTTGAAGGAGTACCAGAGTCCGTAGTTTGGATGGACTGCGGTGCTTCCTTGGGTTGAGTATTTCAAGACTGCGGTAGTGGGCAAGGCTTTTTAGTGAAACGAGAGTGATTGTTTTGAGAGTTAGGATTGCGGTTGAAAGGTGGTTTGTTTTACTGTTGGTTCTTTCGGAATGAAGGTGGTAACCGATTGAATTTTTGGCTGATGAGAGCAATTGCATTATGAAGTTCTTCTTTGTCGTCATATACTGAGTCTGCTTCGTATGACTGCTGAGGGTTGTCATACGTAGTGGAGAATGATTGAGGAGATTGAGCCATGAGAGCGAATGGACCACCGAAGTCTGCACAGTCTTTGAGTACCGTAGACTCTTGAGCTTGTAGTTCACCGTAGAGCTTATAGAGAGAAAGAGAGTGAATTTTTCTATCTCCTTGGACAATCATTTTGGCAGTTGTCTAGTGTCTTCCTAAGCCATTTAGAAACTGAAGATTCGTTTCACGGTTGCTTCGGATCGTGCCACCATTGGATAGCTTTGTGACTATCAGATTAAACCTTTTAAAAGAGTCCTCCAAGCTTTCACCCGCATGAGATTTAAAGTTGTTAAACTCATTGAGTGCGGTAGTAAGCTTTTTGTCTTGAGCTTGTTCCGTTCCTTCATACAGATTTTTGAGAACATCCCAGATTTCTTTTGTAGATTTGTAATTTATGATTATGTCGAAGTTGTCAGGTGCAACTCCACAAGAAATCTCATAAAAGGTAATAGCATCATTTTCCATTTTTTCAAGATCGTCCTTGGTGGGACGATTCAACACTAGTTGATCTCCTCCTAGTCTGGTTGTGGCTCTGTCGGTTTGTACTAGAGTAAGAACAGGAACATGAGATCCTTCTTCTACAGATCTCCATACGTCTCTTCCAAGTCTCCTTAAAATAACTTTCTATTCTTTGAGACAAGTGATGATATTCATTCACCACAAGTATTGGTGCTCTATTCGAACCACCAACACTGTTTGATACATTGAGAGATAATGTCTTTGCCAAATTTCCTTGTTTTGAAAAGAACTTTTGTTGTTTTTTTTTGTTTTTTAAACGAAATGAGCTTAATTTGTATAGATGGTTTTTTGAAACTCGATGTTTTGCTTCAAAAGGAAACCACTTTGGCTCTGATACCAATTGTTGAGAGAAAAACTTGAGACATACTTGAACAAACATTAGAACAAGCATAGTTGCGGAATAGTTAATCTCAAAGGATCATAAAAGCCTAACAATAATAATAAGTTAGAGTTAGATAATTAGAAAGTTAGGTGCCGAAATGTAAGGATATATAAATGACAACAGGTGTAATATCAAGTATACACATAAGTTGATTCTTAACAAGGAATGCATTGAAACCAAGTTAGTAAATGAGATCAAACTTAGTGATTAAGTCAAGAAGACTTGCTCCTGAGAGAGATGATATTTAAATATGATATGATGATTTTAGAGAGTAAGAAAGAGGGGAGAGTAATAACACACAATATGAGATTTTTAGATGTGAAGTGTTATCCGATCATATTTACTTGAAAAAGATTGAGTTCTATATATAGAGACTCAAAGGTTACACTTGTTCTTCTATCTAAATGTAGCCATGCAAGGCATACTGGATAAAAGAGAGTAATCTAAGAAAAACAGATAAGAAACTAAACTAAGAAAAACTAAATAAAGAACTGCTGATGACGATAACTTCGGATGCAGTTGCTAACGTGAATTGACTGCGGATCACCAAGGGACTGCGGTAGGTCAAGTTTAAGAGGGTCACTTCTATGATTGAACAAACTAGTACTTTCTTAGGAATGCACGTCTATAGCCTAGGGCTAACTCTCTGAGGTTAAGTATATTCTTTAACCCACAAATATAGAATTATATAAACTTGAACCATCGAATGCTAATACAATGCAAGGTTTTAGAATTAAGGTTAGACCGATGCACAAGCAAGCTTGAATTCGGTTGTTGGTAGACTAAATGGTTGGAATTCAATATTTAAAGAAAATTACAGTTCGAATTGCTTTGGAACTCTCGAAAATTTTAGTGAACACTTTATGAGTACTTGGTAAATATTTACTTCAAATCAACATAAAATCTTAAGTATCATAAATATAAATCATGTCCGAAGTTTATCTCAGAATGCTAAATACTCAACTATGATACCCTACGAAGGCATCTGTCAGACCTCGTAGGAGTTTTTGTAAAATATATGCACCTTTGCAAATCATTTTGAATTCGACTTAGATATTTAATTAGTCCATTTCATTTGGTTATGAACCGTCCGACTTATGATTGAACCATCCAAGTTCAAAAGAAGGACACATATGCCTACCCTTCGTCCTTTGTGATCTTTTTTGAAAGATAATAAAGCAGACTCAATGAAAATGTGAAACATGAAAGTTGTTAGAAATCTTGCCTAGTTCCAAAACATCATGATTCAAAAGAATCATAACTTCAAAACTTGAGGTAGGATCAAAACATCAAGTAGAAGTCGAGTCCCACCGTAACATCTTCTCCATGAATTTGCACCATTTGTCCCAATACTTGGCTATTTCTTTTCACTTGTTCCAAGTGTAACATTTCACCCTTGGTAGTACTGTAAAAGTTTACTACATCTAATACTCATAGTAGAGTCAATCTTAGGCAAACCCATGCCAATTCTACACGTTTGGCACAGTTTTAATATTATCATTTATGTACACATCAATCTTTTTACATGACTCATTCATCCTTAGACCAATTGTAATTAGACAAAGTAATGTCTCACAATAGATTAGTGAGTTATCTTCCAACACCAATACAATTTCTTGACATAACTACGATCGAGATAACGATTGAACAAAAAGTAGCTAACACTTTGGACCATTTATAAATCCAATAGAAACAACGCTTCTGAGCAAAATAAAATTAGAAGCAACAACCATAGAAATAAGAGTTATGTCCCGAGGACATGAACACATGAAGAATTTGTGAACCACCAACCCAAATCCTTCTATGATAATGAAGTTATAAGGTTGCACTCTAGATTGAAAAGATAGAATAAATACTCCATGTCAACTCCTGTGTAGAAAACTATCGTGGTAAGTTTGCCACCTACGCTTCTGCTTACATCGCCTTTACAAGGTGGAATTGCTATAATAGGCATTGATTTCTGTGACAACCCGAAATTACCATTCTGTACAAAATGTATCACTTCAATAGAAGTTATAGCAGTCACAGTTAATTTTCAAACTTTTTCGCGTAAGTTTGAGTAATTCAGGGTTTACACTTCAGGAAATATCAGGAGAGTGGGTGCACTAGGGTTTAGTGCAACACTATTATTCCAACACTCTATTATATTAGAGATCATTTCAGGAATAAAAATATATTCTCCCAAAAATATCTCAGGACTATAAATGGATTTCTGAACCAAATTCATTCATTATTCACATTTCCAACTAGAGAAAAGCCATTTTCTCTCTCACGGATCTTCGGGTTTTTATACCAAAACGATCGTAGCGTATGTACAAGTCCTCGCTTCACACCTAACCATCCTATACCGTTCAGTTCATCCCAATCACCAACTACAGGTTAGTTCATACCCCTAACAATGTTTTAAATGATTTTAAATGCTTTAAAGGGGGGGGGGGGAATACAAGTAGAAACAAACATGTTATTAAATCATTGATATGTATTTTATAACTATGTTTGTCATTTAACAGATTTCACATACTACAAAATGTGATGCATGAAACGGTTTTAAATCATAAAAACACATTGTTATCAAATGTTTTACCTTTGAAATGTATATTAAAATGACATCAAGTCATTGTTAATTATTGTTCAAAACCAATAAGATGTCTTACAAAACCATTTTACATTCTTGAACTAATGCATGTACACTTATATTCTTATATATGTAGTGATGTTATAGTTTACAACTTTCGTTTAGTTTCTCACTCTCTTGAGTAGTAAGAGTGCATAAACCTACTTGAACAACCAATTACCTTCCAGTAAATTATCATAGGGATAATTTTGAGATATCAAACATAATTCCTATTACAAGGAATCACACAAGGGTCAGTTCATTCATGAGTCTATACCAGTACATTACCTGATACATGAGTACATTTACATTTGATTACATGATACATGAGTACCTTTACGTAGATACACTTAACTGTGTACATTAACATGAATACTTGTATCTCGAATTGCGAAGATGATTTATTAGTACCTTCTGTGTAAATCTTCTTGCATATCCCTAGTACCTTGGGATATCTAGACAGGACCCTATCCGTAGTACCTCGGGATACCTAGATGGGCCTCTATCCCTAGTACCTCGGGATATACATACGGGACTAACCATTCCGGAACCCATATGTTAGCAACAGTGGGTGATGAACATCTACGGATGCCTACGATTATTACTTATACTAGGAGTACCTTTACAGGGACTAACCATTCCTCCGCCCTGTTGCTGCTACAGAGGACAAGTGGACAATCTTCTGATGTTCATTAGGTTATATAAGTTGTGTTAGCCCTAGTACCTCGGGATAACAGTTACATATGTTTTGTTAGTCCTAGTACCAAGTGACAACACTTACATTAGTACATTTTCCTGCTTACTTTATTTTGTGATGCTTTCAAATAAACGGTGAGTTAGACTAAGTACTTTAGTACTAAACAATTAAAGGAAAAACTATCATTTTACTTACAAAACATTCGGGTCTTGGTAAAAGACTACATTTCGTACTTATAGAAAATAAGGGATTTTCTAGGGATTTCATACTTACATCAACATTTTCATTTAAAGGTTTACATGGCCTTCATAACAGATTTTCATAAGCAAGACAACGACACTTATTTACTTATGAATTCACCAGCTTTAAAGCTGATACTCGCTTTCAAAATAACTTGTATTCTCAGGTCAACAGTAGACAGGTACGATGGCTAGGTTTTGAGAAGACGAAGCAGACAAGTCTCGTCTTTTATTTTGATTGTATATTTTTGGTGTCTTATTACAATGAAAGAACACACATGTATTAAACTTTACTTATAATGCAATGGATGATGTTGTTGCTTGTTTATTATATTACACTGTTGTGATACTGTACATGACGTCCTCCACCCCTGAACGTTTCCGCCGTTCGTGGTTTTGGGGTGTGACAGATTGGTATCAGAGCATTATTTATAGTGAATTAAGTATATCAACCCATAAAAGATATACTAACTATAAATACGTGGGATTAAAACACTCTGTCTAAGAGTTGATACTTTTAAATAATAAAATATTTAACAAAGTATACGTGCCTGCATTCATACTAAAATCAGTGTCACAATGACAAGAACAAAAGTATTACGATTGTTGAATATCACAAAGTAAGCCTGGGGATATATGGTCAGTCTTGGGAATGGCATAGCCTGATCAACTATGCTGGTCAGACGAGTGATTAGCATATGCCCAAGAATGGTTGTGATATGGCAACAAGTCTAAAAACTTACCAACATAACCATAAAGAAACACCATAGGGGTATTTGGTCTTACTGTAATTATCTTAGTCAGTTCGTCTATTTAGCTATTTCTTATAATCCCTTTTCTTGCGTAGATTAAAATGGCTGGATTTCACCATGGCAATCCGTACTTCCCGAACCAAGGCAATGCTGGTTGGCTAGAGGCAGAACCAGAAGATGATCACCCAATCCCTTTGGATGATCACCATGCTGAGGGTCTTTCCGATAGTTCTGACTCGGAGCCAGAAGTCAACAACCTACCCCCAGCTGATCAAAACCCAAACCTGACCCCCGTCCTGTGTTTCAAGGACCCACACCCTTGTGGGCCATTAACTTGACTGAATGGAGTCAGGAACAAGGTCAGCCCATTCCCTACAATGGAGACCGAAGTTTCTACAACCTCACTGAAGGAGGTTCTGCTGATAGAGACCTACCAATCATGGTGCGTAGGATTTCTCGGAACACGATAATGGCTCAGGCGACTATCAATCCAATTTTGGAAGTTGACGCCAACTCTGGTGTTAACACTGTCCACATTCGCCAACTAGAGTCTGCTCATGAAAGGACTCTGGTCCGCAATGCAAATCATCAGAGGGAACTTGCTAAAACCCGAGCTGAAGTTAGAGAACTTAGAGCTCAGCAAGCAAGGTCGGACAGGCGTATAAGGGACATTGAACGTCTACTGTCGGGATCGAGGACTCATGCAAGCAGCTCTCGTCGCCGATAGAAGCTCATCGACTCATCTTTTGAATCTAACCTAGTTTATGTAAAACTTTGGTCTAATTTCCTGTCTTTATAAATCTTAGACATTTTAGGTCTTAATCTAGTCTTAATTCTGTCAAAATTTTCCATCTTGGTTGATGTAAGGCCTACTTCTAGGCCATTTTTCCTGAACTTGTTACATCTGTAATTCCAGTATTATTGATAGATATCTAATCTTATGGAAATTTTTATCCAAATGCTATCTTCTTCATTTAGTCATACTATTCCTTCTGTTGTTGGGCTATGGGGATTTAGTCCATGGGACACATTCATTAATCATTTATTCTCATTCATTTCTTCATCTTTTAAACGTATAGTTAAAGATGCCGCCACGCAGGAATCCAAGACAAAATCCAAACAACGAAACACCGATACCACCACCTCCACCACCACCTGAACCTCTTCAACCACCAAATCCTTTCGATGCCAACATGTTCCAGGCAGCTTTCACAGCAGCAGTTGCAGCTGCTGTGTCAGTAATCAACGCTCCTGCCCCTAGTGGATCAGGAACAGGTGCACCACCCTCGAACCACGGCGAAAGCCATGGACACCCTCAGGAATACACCTACAAGGACTTCACTAACGCCAAACCCCGCATCTTCAATGGAACTGGGGGTGTTATGGTGTTGAGACAATGGATTGAAAAGATGGAATCCGTCTTTGAAATCTGTGCTTGCCAGGAGGGCAACAAGGTCAAGTTTGCCGCTTGTACCTTCTCTGACAGAGCACTAACATGGTAGAACAGCCATGTTAACTATCTAACTTTGGTGGTGGCGTATTCCATCGGCTGGGAAAAGTTGAAAGACATGCTGATGAAAGAATACTGTCCTCGAGGTGAAATACAAAAACTCGAGCAAGAATTCTGGGGTCTACAAATGGTTGGATCCGACATCACGACCTACACAAATAGGTTCTGTGATCTGGCAAACTTATGCCCTGATATGGTTGCTCTCCAGAGCAAAAAGATAGAGAGATATATCTGGGGACTGTCGCCCCAGATCCAGTCAAGTGTGATCGCTTCCAGGCCTATTACCTTCGATAGCGCCAAGGAACTGGCACAATCCCTCATCGATCACCGGAAACCTCAGAACACAACAATCCCTACACCCGTACCACAAAAGTCCAACCCCGACTACAACAAGAAGGGGTGGAATAAGAGGAAAAGAGGGGCTCCGCAAGGATCCTCCAATAAGCAACAACTTGTGGCGATCAATGTTGCCACAGTGACTCCTGTTGTCCCTACGAACCCCTTACCAGCAAAAACTTATGCTGGAACTCTTCCGAAGTGCACCAAGTGCAAATACCACCACCACGGACCTTGCAAGAAGATGCAGTGCTCTAACTGCAACAGGAAGGGGCATACAGCCCGTTACTGCAAGGCTCCAACAGCTCAAGCCGCCTAGGTTCCTAATGCCGGTATGGGCCAAACTTGCTACGGTTGTGGCGAGGTGGGTCACTACAAGAGGAACTGCCCTAAAGCGGGGATGGTTGGAGGAGTGGGAAGAGTTATGGCCCTAGGCCACGAGGAAGCAGTAGCTGATCCTACGATAGTTACTGGTACGTTCCTCCTCGATAACTCATATGCTTGCATAATTTTCGATAGTGGAGCCGAGAAAAGTTTTGTAAGTCACAAATTTGCACACCTGCTTAAACAAAAACCATGTGCATTAGATAATTCATTCACGGTAGAAATGGCTAACGGGAAAACAGAGAGTACAAACTGCATATACGTAGGTTGTACCTTAACTTTAGATGGCCATACTTTCAAGATAGATCTCATGCCAGTCCCAATTAAATGTTTCGACGTTATCATCAGTATGGATTGGTTGAGTCTTCTTCGCACTGACATTATGTGCTTCGAAAAAGCTGTTCGTCTTAACCTTCCTAACAATGAAACCTTAATTATCTACGGCGACAAACCTAGTACGAGCCTTCACATCATTTCGTGCATTCAAGCCCAGAAGTGCTTGCGAAAGGAATATCATGCATTCCTAGCACACGTCGTCGATATCAGTCAAGAACTGAAATACATCCAGAACATCCCTGAAGTGCGCGACTTTCCCGACATATTCCCAGAAGAACTTCCTGGTTTACCACCGCAACGCCAAGTCGAGTTCAGAATCGACTTAGCGCCAGGGGCTACCCCTGTAGCCAAATCTCCTTATCGTCTGGCACCAGCTGAAATGCAGGAACTTTCCAGTCAACTTAACGAACTTCTCAAGAAGGGATTCATTCGACCAAGCTTCTCACCATGGGGAGCACCAGTCTTGTTCGTCAAGAAGAAATATGGATCGTTTCGCATGTGCATCGACTATAGAGAACTCAACAAACTTACCATTAAAAATTGTTATCCCTTGCCCCGCATTAACGATTTGTTTGATCAACTTCAAGGAGCCAACTACTTCTCGAAGATAGATCTGCGATCCGGATATCACCAACTACGAGTGTTAGAGGAGGATGTTCCCAAGACAGCCTTCCGAACTCGTTATGGGCACTACGAGTTTGTAGTGATGTCGTTCGGATTAACTAACGCGCCCGCAGTATTCATGGATCTGATGAATAGGGTGTGTCGTCCATACTTGGATCAGTTCGTCATCGTCTTCATTGATGACATACTCATCTACTCTCAAAGTAAGGAGGAACATAGTCAACAGCTCCGTAAAATTTTAGAAACATTACGATCGGAGAAGCTCTAAGCGAAGTTCTCAAAGTGCAAATTTTGGATTCGGCGAGTCGAATTTTTGGGCCATGTTGTTAGCGAAGAGGGAATACACGTGGACCCCTCCAAGATCAAAGCCATTGAGAACTGGTCAGCACCAAAGACACCTACCGAAATTCGTCAATTTCTAGGTCTCGTTGGCTACTATCGCAGGTTCATTCAGAACTTCTCCAGCATAGCGAAACCTCTTACAACCCTGACCCAGAAAGGCGTGGCCTTTGACTGGGAAGAGAAACAGGACAGAGCGTTCCAAACGTTCAAACGAGCCTTATGCACCGCCCCGATACTATCCCTTCCCAAAGGGATAGAAGACTTCATTGTCTATTGTGATGCATCCAATCAAGGACACGGATGTGTTCTGATGCAGCGAGGTAAAGTCATAGCCTATGCCTCGAGACAACTGAAGACACATGAGGTTAACTACACAACCCATGATCTGGAACTAGGAGCAGTTGTGTTTGCTCTGAAGATCTGGCAACATTACCTATATGGTACAAAAAGCACGATCTTTACGAACCATAAGAGTCTACAACACATTTTCGACCAGAAAGAGCGCAACATGAGACAACGACGGTGGGTCGAGCAACTCAGTGATTACGAATGCGAAATTCGTTATCTTCCGGGTAAAGCCAATGTAGTAACCGACGCCCTAATTCGGAAAGAATATACTGGTCGTAGAGTCAAATCTTTGACTCTAACTATCCATTCACACTTGTCCACGCAAATTAAGGAGGCTCAGCTCGACGCTTTGAAACCTGAAAACGTAGCTGGTGAATCCCTTAGAGGGATGGATAAGAACTTATAAACCAAGGGTGGCGGAGCCTTATACCTCATGGATCGGATCTGGACACCGAAAAACGGTGGCTTCAGAGACTTGGTCATGACCGAAGCTCACAACACTCATTATTCCGTCCACCCGGGTTCAGATAAGATGTATCTGGATCTTAAAGAGCTATACTAGTGGCCTAACATGAAAGCAGATATTGCTACCTTCGTGAGTAAATGCCTTACTTGCGCAAAGGTCAAGGTCGAATACCAGAAACCCTTCAGTCTTCTACAACAACCGGAGATACCAGAATGGAAGTGGGAGCGGATCACTATGGACTTCATAACCAAGTTGCCCAAGACGACGGGTGGACTTGATTCCATATGGGTCATCGTCGATAGACTAACCAAGTCTGCACACTTCCTACCGATCAAAGAAACAGACAAGATGGAGAAACTTACCCGAACTTACATTAAGGAGATTGTAAGGCTGCACGGTGTTCCTTTATCTATCATCTCAGATAGAGATAGTAGATTCACTTCGAGGTTCTGGCAGTCATTACAAAATTCCCTAGGAACTTGGATGGACATGAGTATAGCCTACCATCCGCAGACCGACGAGCAAAGTGAGAGAACTATCCAAACCTTAGAAGATATGTTGCGTGCATGTGTGATTGACTTTGGAAAAGCTTGGGATACCCATTTACCTCTTTTCGAATTTTCCTACAACAACAGTTATCACACGAGCATAAAGGCAGCTCCATTCGAGGCCCTCTATGGCCGAAAGTGCAGATCCCCTCTATGCTGGGCTGAAGTGGGTGATACCCAGTTAGCTAAGGGACGAGTTCCCAAAAGCACTCTCACGGGTCCGGAGATCATTCGGGAAACGATAGAGAAAATCGTTCAAATTCGTGAACGATTGAAAGCCTCTAGAGACCGACAGAAAAGCGACCGAGTCCTACTAAAGGTCTCACCCTGGCAGGGCTTGATACGCTTTGGAAAGCGTGGGAAGCTCAATCCAAGATACATAGGGCCTTTTGTGATTCTCGCGAGAATCGGCCTTGTGGCTTACAAACTTAATCTACCGCAAGAACTCAGTAACGTACATCCTACCTTCCACGTCTCGAACTTGAAAAAGTGTCTGTCTGACGAGACTCTTGTTATTCCATTTGACGAGATCGAGATCAACGAGAGCTTTAACTTCGTGGAGGAACCAGTAGAGATCATGGACCAAGAGGTCAAGCAAACAAAGCAGAGCCGTATCCCGATAGTGAAGGTGCGCTGGAACGCAAAGCGTGGACCGGAATTCACTTGGGAACATGAGGATCAGATGAAACTGAAATACCCTCACCTTTTCTCTTAGTTATATGTAATTTCTTATTTGCTTAAATTCTAATTTCGGGACAAAATTCCTTCTAACGGGGGGATGATGTGACAACCCGAAATTTCCATTCTGCACAAAATGTATCACTTCAATAGAAGTTATTGCAGTCACAGTTAATTTTCAGACTTTTTCGCGTAAGTTTGAGTAATTCATGGTTTATACTTCAGGAAATATCAGGAGAGTGGGTGCACTAGGGTTTTGTGCAACACTATTATTCCAACACTCTATTATATTAGAGATCATTTCAGGAATAAAAATATTTTCTGCCAAAAATATCTCAGGACTATAAATAGATTTCTGAACCAAATTCATTCATTATTCACATTTCCAACTATAGAAAAACCATTTTCTCTCTCACGGATCTTCGGGTTTTTATACCAAAACGATCGTAGCGTGTGTACAAGTCCTCGCTTGACACCTAGCCATCCTATACCGTTCAGTTCATCCCAATCACCAACTACATGTGAGTTCATACCCCTAATCAATGTTTTAAATGATTTTAAATGCTTTAAAGGGGGGGAATACAAGTAGAAACAAACATGTTATTTAAATCATTGATATGTATTTTATAACTGTGTTTGTCATTTAACAGATTTCACATACTACAAAATGTGATGCATGAAATGGTTTTAAATCTTAAAAACACATTGTTATCAAATGTTTTACCTTTGAAATGTATATTAAAATGACATCAAGTCATTGTTAATTATTGTTCAAAACCAATAAGATGTCTTACAAAACCATTTTACATTCTTGAACTAATGCATGTACACTTATATTCTTATATATGTATTGATGTTATAGTTTACAACTTTCATTTAGTTTCTCACACTCTTGAGTAGTAAGAGTGCATAAACCTACTTGAACAACCAATTACCTTCCAGTAAATTATCATAGGGATAATTTGGAGATATCAAACATAATTCCTATTACAAGGAATCACACAAGGGTCAGTTCATTCATGAGTCTATACCAGTACATTACCTGATACATGAGTACATTTACATTTGATTACATGATACATGAGTACCTTTACGTAGATACACTTAACTATGTACATTAACATGAATACTTGTATCTCGAATTGCGAGGATGATTTATTAGTACCTTCAGTGTAAATCTTCTTGCATATCCCTAGTACCTCGGGATATCTAGACAGGACCCTATCCCTAGTACCTCGGGATACCTAGATGGGCCTCTATCCCTAGTACCTTGGGATATACGTACGGGACTAACCTTTCCGGAACCCATCTGTTAGCAACAGTGGGTGATGAACATCTACGGATGCCTACGGTTATTACATATACTAGGAGTACCTTTACAGGGACTAACCATTCCTCCGCCCTGCTGCTGCTACAGAGGACAAGTGGACAATCTTCTGGTGTTCATTAGGTTATATAGGTTGTGTTAGCCCTAGTACCTCGGGATAACAGTTACATATGTTGTGTTAGTACTAGTACCCAATGACCACACTTACAATAGTACATTTTCCTGCTTACTTTATTTTGTGATGCTTTCACATAAACGATGAGTTAGACTAAGTACTTTAGTACTAAACAATTAAAGGAAAAACTATCATTTTACTTACAAAACATTCGGGTCTTGGTAAAAGACTACATTTCGTACTTATAGAAAATAAGGGATTTTCTAGGGATTTCGTACTTACATCAACATTTTCATTTAAAGGTTTACATGGCCTTCATAACAGATTTTCATAAGCAAGACAACGACACTTATTTACTTATGAATTCACTAGCTTTAAAGCTGATACTCGCTTTCAAAATAACTTGTATTCTCAGGTCAACAGTAGATAGGTACGATGGCCAGGTTTTGAGAAGACGGAGCAGACAAGTCTCGTCTTTTATTTTGATTGTATATTATGTGTGTCTTATTACAATGAAAGAACACACATGTATTAAACTTTACTTATAATGCAATGGATGATGTTGTTGCTTGTTTATTATATTACACTATTGTGATACTGTACATGACGTCCTCCACCCCTGAACATTTCCGCCGTTCATGGTTTTGGGGTGTGACAATTTCGGTTCATGCCACGACTTAAGAAACACTAAAGAGGATACTCACAGGAATCTACTACTAAGAAGATAGAATGCATAAATTAAAATAAGCACTTGTGGAAGAAATCTTGTTATGAAAATGGTGAAACTGGGCATCTTGAAAGAACCTGCTGAAGACTAAAGAACCAAGAGGTGATAGATCGAGTCAGAAGAATCGTGATTGGAATTAGGAATGAAACAAAGAGCTATCAGTAGTAACTGGTGTGTTTCTAGTTAGCTAATTGTATATTAAGGAAATTCTAATTCAACTATGCAAAGAAATCCTTGTGAACCCTAAACTTAAACCAATTATGAGTCATGGACCTAGTAGTTTGGAGAAAACCTATAGAGTAGAGACAACCAGTGAGCTATCGGAAATCTACTTGTGAAATTTTTATAAATTTCATCCAAACACTTACCAAAAAATGTTTGTCACATCAACCTTGTGCTTAGGTCACCGAAAGTCTAATTTCAATGTCTATATGACATGGTTTTGTTTATATCACGTCAAGTCGTTATACGACCCCCAACCCTCAAACTGATAAAATAACCATGAACGATCTATCTATACTTATAGACTTTTTGCCAATTCTGAGCTGAAGCTTCGACATTATCCTAGGTATGATTCGACTAGCTCTCTATTGTGTCAAGATTGTTACTACAAGAAAGTTGTACGGCCAAATCTACCTACGAGAAAACCATGGTCATTTATGATGACAAGTCGGAGAAAAACCTAAAGATTCCTTCCTACCATAAAAATAAAATAATGGATTGTTGTGAACTTCTCGGATCACCGTGATTTAAGCAAGCTTGTGACGAATTTAATAAAATGAGAAGGATTTAATAAAATGTTAAGGATTTAATAAAATGTGAAGGATTTAATATTATTTGAAGGATTTCGTAAAATGTAGAAAAATTAATCAAATGTGGAGGATTTAATCAAATGTGAAGTTTAAGTGATGACTTCTTCCTAAGAAATGAATGTTGGAATTTTAACAACAATAGAATTTGTGTTGGCTACTACAAGTGATCCATCAGGAACTTCTGTATGGTAGCCCAACCATCAACTATGTTAACACCAAAAGGAAACAAAGTCCAACTGGAAAGATAAGCAAGAAATTGTATTTAAAAATTTGGAACAACTATGGTGTAATGCACTAATCGTACCTTTCTGAAAGAACAAAGAACTTGTCTGTATATGACAACATGTACGTGAAGGATTGAGGTGCACATAGATGAATTAAAATAAGGTTTTTACCTATGCTTTTGGTTGAATGACATAAATGAGAAATTTGTTGTCATCATAATTTGGGAGATCTGTTAACATTGTAATGAGATTGACATGGTTGCAAATGTCTGGAACCGAAAAAATGTACCAAATCCCGTTGAGAATGACTATTGACTATGGATATCCATTTACAACCTATAGCTCAAACTCAAGAAGTTTTACTTGAGACCATGAGAGAGAAAAGCTTTGCCAGTGAAGCTTTATGAAGACTGGATAAACGTGTAAAGCTCAAGAATGACGGGATGTGATACTTTATGAACCAAATTTGCACGCCTAAGTACAGTGAACACTAGAACATAGTCTTGGGTGAAGTTCACAGAATAAAGTGTTCTATATATCTAGGCTTTTGACATAATGTGCTTATATCTATAGAAATGGAAATGGTGTGCATGAATAAAAGCAGAGATTGTTAATTGAGTGAATAAATAACAAACTTGTACCAAGTGCAAAATGTCAAAAACACTCAGGACTAGAATAATGATAAAGAAATACCCAAGTAAAAGTGGAAACCAATGTCAATGGACTTTATACTAAAGGTACCCAATAATATTCATCCCTAACGCCCATAATAAAATACCCATCCTTACTTGGGTAATATGCTCTAAACATATATGATAAACTTTGGTAATTACATGGGATACTCATTGGAGTTAATGAGTTATTCCTACCATGATAATTAATCACACCAACATCAAGGCCACATTGATCAAGACCTTATACGGGTGCAAGCGCCAATACTCGACTTGTTAAACATTGATTGGAGATACGGAACTAAACAAACAACATGCCGGTGTTACACTGCATTCAGATCCATGAATCACACAAGAGATTATAGAAAAGATTATGTGAACATGATAACAATTACAGTCTGTACACAAATGACAAAAGAGTTATGTTAGCAAAAGACGTAAGTCTTTCGACTTCAAAGTTGGAGACTGTGTAACTTTAAACGCTTTACTTTTGAGGAATGATTCAGCTTAGAGAATGAGTCAAGTTAAAATATGACTCAAAAGACCTTCGAAATTCATAACAAAATTTAGTCCTGATATTTATATCAACTTATCTTGAGAACGAAACGGCGTAGACGACGCTTTTCATGCGCTAAATCTTAAAGAGCGTCTTTCCGAGGATACGCTTGTTATATGTTTCAATAAAGTGTATTAAGAAATAATGCTAATGTTTCATGTTTGTGAAAATACACCCGGTTGAATTGTATATAAGACTTGAAAACCCTTAAAATATTTGATTTGATCTTATTCCATATTCCCTATTTAGTTGTGTATTGTGGTAAAGTCGTCTATTGGATCCGTTATCTAATCTAGAGCTACACGAATTAAATCGACTTTAAAGGGATCATGTATGCATCAAGCGAACGGAAAACACCACCAATTGTTTTATAATATTTTATCTATACATTGAATTTCGGGACCGAATTCCTTTCAACGGGGGGATATTGTAACAATTGGTAAAATTCGGTCAGAGTTCGGCGGTCAAACCATCACGAACCACTATGTGTTAAGAACCAATTCACGAACCACTATGGATCTTTATCCAGATCCATAGTTTGAGTGTGGAATTACACGAATGTTCATCCATATCCCTCAAACAAGGGCTCTGATACCAACTTGTAACTTGCCAAAAAGCATAGTAAATTTGTTTCCATTTTTAAAATAGAATAAACCATTTTTACATAAAACATAAGCCACCAAAAATTTGTTTGACAATCATATCATAAAATTGGAGTATCAAAATCTTAAGATCTCTCAAAACATAACGAACACTCGATGATGTGTACAATCACGCCTTTGCCTTGCCCCGATCCTCAGAATTACCTCAAATGTTTATATCCATAATTGTAAGTCAAAACTTAGTGATTTCCCCAAAATACCCACACAATAATAAACATACAATCCATTCACAAAAGGCCAACAATAAAGAGGCTCCTGAGCCTACAACCAATAGCTAAATCGATCTTCGGAGCCTAAAGTATCGACTAAACTGTTCTCCTAAGCCTAGAACATGTAGTTGGACTGCTCTCCTTGGGCATACACTATCAATTGGACCGCCCATGTTTCTTGGCCTACAACACATAGTAGGACCATTTCAACCCAAGCAAAATATTTCAATATATGAAAATACAATAACAAGAAACCACATGTTATATTCAAATATCTACCAGTCTAATAGATCATTATAACATATTAACATTCTAACGCACCATGATACATACTGCAGTACAAACTATAGTGAGAAAACACACCTCACAGATGAAAGATAATCACCACAGCTCACACGGAGGTAAAGACTATTACTACAAACCACTTATATGTCAGCTAGAGGCAAATCTTTAATCTACAATCTAAAACCGACAAGATAACCAAAAAGTCAACCTGGTCAAAAAGGAAATGGTCGACTCACCACATCGTAGCCAACACTATGGCTATGTTGTGGTGGCTACATGACGAAACAGTCATGGAGAACTCGGTCACCACATTGTGGAAGAAACTTGTCATGTCTTTGGAACTGGTTCTCACAACTTAATGGATTAAGTTCTTAACCCTTATTCTTTAGAGCTCAAAATCTCAAATATGATCCTTCCAAAGGTCCTGATGGAAAAAGATTCTAACTTTATCCATTAACTCATCCCAATAAGTCAAGATCTATAAACATATGTTCTTAATGGATGCACCAAATGCATGGACATCAAACTATGTCATGCAATCCATCATTCTAACCACTGCCATGGTCTAGAAGCCATAGAATGCACTCAAGAATTCTGGAGTCCACTTAAATTCCAAAACCAATAAGATTTGGACCAAAAAGGTCATAAAATGACATATCAATAAAACTAGAGAATTAATGAGCAAGATAGAAACTTTATACCTACAAATGATCTGACAAGAGTTTAAGATGATAGATCTAAGATGGAATCAAACACACAAGCAACACGAGAGACTCATTCTTCCTTCAAACTTCACAAAATGGGCTCATAGAATCAAAATCCACACAAAGAGGCTAAGTTTTAGGTGGAACTTGACCTATGAGTGTCGAGGTTGCCAAATGAGGATATACTAGGAGCTAGTGCCTTTAAATAGGGCACTAATCCTAGTATCTAGGGTGTTGAACCACCCTAGCCGCTACCACATCATAGCCAAGGCCTTCCCACATCGTGGTGTCTCGCGAAAGCGTGTCCAATAAGTTGACAATGTCATGTTGTGGTCCCCTCACTATCAGGTCTTGGCCAAGACAAAACCTTACAAAATTTAGATTTAATGTTTCAAACTAAAATGGAGTATACTTGGAAAAGCAAATGTTACAATTACTATAGAGGTTTGATGGTTTGAATAACGTGATGTGTTAAATGTATCTAGTTTAATGATTAGAATAATATGTTTGTAATAGCATGTTATAGTTTTTTGATCATATAAGAATTTGAATCATATTATTATGGATAATAAGTTAAGATGATCCACAAAAAATTATTTTAATAGACAATTTGTATAAGAAGCGTCATAAAGGTTTGGATCACTATTATTAATATCTGAAATTAATTAATGTTAAGATGTTTATGATTTAAAAATGTCTATCATCCAAAATAATGTGATAAAGAGTTTCTATCATTCAAATGATGACATGAATAATAAAGTTTGAATCATGACTATGTTCCATAATTTAACATGTTCCATAATAGTATTATAAAAATTATTTTCCTAAGACGGAAAAGTATATATTATTAAAATCATGATAAATAGGTCTTAAATTTATGATCCATATTGTCTATGATTCATAAACAAAAATATGAATAACAAAATTTTGGATCGTGACTAGGATCCTCAATCATAATACAACTATTATGATCTCCAGTACACATAATCATAATACAACTATTATGATCTCCAGTACACATATTTGTGTACTGGAGATCATAATAGTTGTATTATGATTGATGATCCTAATTCTTCAACATTCCTGATATTAACGAAAGAGCAAGCTCCCAAATTAATGGATATGTGTTGTCCATAACCTCAAGTATCACCATCGAAATTTGATGGAGATACTATACATACATCAAACAACTAAAGCACATAAGTATTATTTCTTCTATACACATACACATTAGAATGAGTGTCACAAGTTATTTAAAGCTAGAATTATAACATAATGACTTTGTAGTTACTAATTGTATCAATCACTCATTAAATCCGAAATCATATATTTGTATCATACATAAAGTTACAACACGAATTCTATTTTGATTTTAACAACAATATTGTTAGGAATATTCAGATTTGAATGTATCTATCACTTTAACAAGTTAATTTCAAGATAAAAAAACAAATGATCATTGTTCTAAGCAAATACATAACTACTTATCACATTTATAAACAGATGAATAAAAGTATTAAAGATTTTAAATTTTCTAAGATGTCGTTTCGTTGATACATTAGATCGAATCGAACACCTTGTAAACATCAACATATTAAGTTTCATTTTGATGCTTTTATCTAATTTTTTTTATCCATAAATCTTTTCTAAACTTAAAATATCAGAAGAATTGATCTTAGTATTCAACTCAAATTTGAACAAGGTAACATTATAATATCTACTGGATTAATAAATTATACATACCTGAGCATAAATCAAAAGTGATAAAATAAATAATCAATAATAAACATTAAACATTGATTACCAACAAAACCTAAAATACGAAGATATAGGAAAAATAAATAATTATTATTAAGGCTTCTTGCTTGTATATCTAAAAATAATAAGGTATAAAGCAAATAATTAACAATAAATACTAAAGTGGGGTACCAAAATGGCTAATAACACATCTCTATGGGATGTTGATTTCCAGTGACGGACCTATGTAGGGCATTTGGGGTCCCGGGCTACTGCTCAATTTCCGGCACGCAGTGTAATTTTTTTTTTTTTTTTTTTTTTTTTTTTTTTTTTTTGTTTTTTCTATTACGTGCACCCGCTTGAAGTACGAGGGACACCCCTACTAAAACAGTCTGCGTCCGCCACTGTTGATTTCACTTATTATGGTCGACGGATCATCTCACGTCTAGGGCATAAGTGAGATTTTGAGTGTTTTATTAATAGATTAGTTATGTCGTTCGAAAGAAACACTTAACAAAGGTTTACTTCGTGGCATTAAGCAAATGTTCCTGAAAGAATATAAAGAACAAAGAAAAAAACGAAAAAGGCAGATTGGTGAGATTTAATGGCAAAACAATTGATGATGGTTTCCGCTTTAAAATAGAGCAGCAGTAACGAAAAAGAATAACGATAACCTTGATTCGTAAAAGATTTTTTGATTTTACACTAACCAATTTACGGCTAAGATATTTACCCTTCTAAAAAAAAGAAACTTTCATCTAATATCAAAAATGTCACCGTTTTTTTAAATAAAAAAGAAAATTTAAACTAATTATAACCACTTATATTTAATAATCGAAGTCTAAGAATTATCTTCCGGTTCTCAACAAATTTTGAGTCCACAAATTGTTTTATAGATTAAGTCTTTTGCTTGTCAAAAGAATGGTCCATTAATATTAAAGAAATGAAATATTTTTTTATTTTTTCTTTGTATTAATCTTTCTACTCACCAGATAAAATCAAAGAAAGATATTAATAAAAAAAGTTAATGGAGTTTACATATCATCATTTTATATAAATAGAAAGATAATTAGGAACAAAATCTAAAAGATATTTATTTTTTCATATAAAAAATCATATCAATACTCAAATGTTTAAATCAAATAAACCACAAATAGTTTTGTCTTAATCTAATTATGTTATCCGAAACTGAGTTACAAAAGTATAAAATTAATTTGCAAATTTCGTAAATATATTTTCATAAATAGTTATCCTCACAAATTTTAAATCTTTTCATTAAAGCGTTTCAATTTTACTGATCAAATTAAGATTAACAGAAAATATATTTTTTCTCCTTTTTGCTTTAAAGGTTTGCGATATGAAGTGATTGAAAACAAAGAAAGCCGCGTTGCCTCCATCATATTCACATTAGTCAAGATCTTGACTTGGAAGTCTTTCACACACACACATACACACATATATATATATATATATATATATATATATATATATATATATATATATATATATATATATATATATATATATATATATATATATATATATATATGAAAAAGTGAATATACCCTTAAGGGTATATAAGCTTAGGTACCCAAACTCATAATAATACGTCGTTTTGTTTGATATATTCATTATAATATTATTAAACTTCAATCCTTAACTTGATTTATATTCAATATTTTTAAATTTTCACTATTATCTTCCTCTTACATCACACCTTTTTGTCGAACACTTACTAGGCTATATATATTATTATTGAAAATGACAATTATGTAAGAGGAAGATAAATATGAAATTTATAAAAATCTTTGAAGTAATTCAAATTAGAAGTTGAATTATAAGAACATTGGACAATTACAATGTCTATATATGATACAAACGATGTAGTATTGTGAGTTTGGGTACCTAAGCTTATATACCCTTAAGGGTATATTCACTTTTCTCATATATATATATATATATATATATATATATATATATATATATATATATATATATATATATATATATATATATATATATATATATATATATATATATATTCAGGTTTATTTGAGACCATTCTAATTTTATGAGACCGTGAGACCAAATATAAAAGTAATTTTAAAATGCAAAATAAATGGAAAAATTCAAAAATTCTTTTTTAAATATTATTTTTGGAACTTGAATTAACTAAAAAAAATATAAAAAATTAAAAAAAAATAAAAAAAATCTTGTTTTTTTTTTTGAAAAATACGTGAAATATTCTAATAGAATATTACACTGATATATTCTAAAAAATAATTTTAAAATGCAAAATAAATGGAAAAATGTAAAAAAAATTAATATTATTTTCGGACTTGAATTAACTAAAAAAAAATTAAAAAAAATTCTATTTTTTTTTTGAAAAATATGTGAAATATTCTAATAGAATATTACACTGTACATATTCTAAAAAATAATTTTAAAATGAAAAATAAATAGAAAAATCCAAAAACTCTTTTTTAAAATATTATTTTCGGAACTTGAATTAACTAAAAAAAATAAAAAAATACGTCTCACGATCTCACAAAATTAGGCCGTCTCACATTAACCTAATCATATATATATATATATATATATATATATATATATATATATATATATATATATATATATATATATATATATATATACAGAGAGAGAGAGAGAGAGAGAGAGAGAGATTGGATTGGGTGAGGTCTTATTTTTCGGTGAGGACTGTGACGACTACTCATGACCATCCATCTAAACAATTGAACAAATATGATTTTTTTATTTAACTGTATTTTTAATAAAAATAGCGGTGACATTTTTGAAATTATATCGTACTTTTTGCTATTTTCCATCGATGGATAATTGTTTTGAGGGTTCAATCGTCATTTGCAAAAAGGAAGCCATCGTTACTGTCTTATTTCATTCCCCCCCCCCCCCCCCCCCATTTTCTTAATTCTTCTTCGCTCTTTCACTGTATCAAATTCTCAAGCATCGATCGTATAATCCCGTCGTTCGAAGTCATAATGCTCTTTCAATTATCGTGTTTAATCTTTACAGTTCTCGGGTTGATCTTATGGAAGCAGGTACAGTTTTGTTTTTAAGTTTTTATGTTATTAAGTTCGTGTGTTATTTCTTTATGTATAGTCAAAGTCCTTATTGTTAGTTTTTGCCATATTGTTGTTCAGATTCATTGATTATTTTTCATTGATTTAGTTTTTTCATTTTTTTAATTCTAACAAAACCCTAGTTTTTTTTTTTTTTTTTTTTCTTTTTTGCTATATTTTTTGTATTCCTCTTTCTCTATGTTTTTTGGTTCAATTTTTTGTTAATTGAAGTATTTTAAGTGTCATTTATTGATTTTCGTTGTTGTAATTGTTAGATTATGTGATAGTCTCACATTTTGATATCGTTGTTTTGTTAATTGAACTATTTGTACTTTCTTTCTTGTAATCGGCTCTTTTTTTTTTTTATTTTTTTATTTTTTTTTTTTTTTTTTGTAAATGGAAGTATTAGAAGTTCAATGTATTGTTTATCGTTTTTGAAATTTTTAGTTTACTTAATATTGTCACTTTTTCATATCGATTTTTTTTATGTAAACATAATATTATCAAATTTGCATGTTTATCTCCTTGTTTTTAGACAAAATTGCAAAAATATTCCCTGTGGTATGCATTTTTTTGGGGTTTTAGTCAAAACCCCAATTTTTTGGATTCGTGGTCCTTTTGGCCATATTTGTATGTAAATTTGGTCACTCATAAAATTGAATTGACTATAATGCCCTTCTGATATATTTTTTTTATATTTTCTTTATTTAATTTAAATGAAAAAGAAAATAAATAAATATTTTGGGCGCACATCTCTCTCTTTCTCTCTCTCTCTCTCTCTCTCTCTCAAGCTAACCCGATAAAACATAGATTCATCACAATCTAGAAAAAAAAGATGCAGGAAATCAAATCTATTGAAGCCATTAAATAAAAACTAAGAAAGAGGGAGGGGCATATTAACTGGAGGAAGAATGAGAGATTTCTGATTCACAGACACATTCAGATTCATACACACATAGATGAAAGTCTACTATCGTCCATTCCCTTTTGATAAACTCATTGCCTCCTTTAGTTCATCAACAGTAAAATATAATGCGTCGATTTAAACTCATCACCTGATTACAGGTTTTGGGTTCTCTGATTTTTGTTTCTACAGTTTTTGTTATAGGTCTGGTTTCAATGATTTGTGTTTCATGTTTTGGTTTTGTTTGATCTGGGTTTCGTTTGATTTGGTTTTGCTATGAAGATGACAAGCTTGTTTAGGAATAACCGAGAGAAGCCCAAAAGCATATTTAAGATTAGAAGCCTCTACATCAGAAAGCTTAGCTAAGAAACCATGAAATCGATTTTTGGTTTAATTTGAAATTGATTTTGGGTTTAATTGTAGGACTTGAAGCTATTATAAATTTGGGATATATATTTGATTCTTCTGTGAATCTTAATCATCATTTAATCTTTTACAACAAATTAAAGAGAAGGGTGACCGAACATGGGAGGGTGAGGGCGATGTATTTGGGTTTTGATGAACAAGATGAAGATCTGAATGGAGTTTTGATGAACATGAAACTATCAAATATGCATTTGTATTTCTCGCTCCCCTTTAATGACTTGTTGCGGTAGCAGAGGGAAGAAAAATCTAACCTACTTCTAGTTTTGTAAAACCCCAAAAATTCCCAAGAAGGATTAATGACGAAGTATGAAGAATCTAAAAAGCGTTTCCCCTCAAATCGATATCATAACAAGAACACTTCAAACAACCCATCATCGTCTCTATCAATATGAACCTAATTAACCTGTTTCACCTTCAAAAACATAAAGAACACTACCCCCGAAAATCACCGCTACCTGATGTTATAATATTTATACCTAAACAACCTCTTGAGTGTATAATTACTGATTCTAGAAGAAGAAGAGTTATGGTGTGTATTTGGGGATGTATGAAGAATACGAAGAAGATGAAATTCTTCAGGGGGAGAGAGAGAGAGAGAGAGAGAGAGAGAGAGAGAATGTGGGAACCTTGTTATTTTTTTAATTATTAAAATAAATAAATTAGTATTAGATTTAAGGTTTTAGGTCATTTTTGGTCACTTAACTTTTGGTTTTATGCTCATTTGGTCACTTAATTATTTTTAAGTTTTTAAAGGTCATCAAACTTTTGGCTTTGTGCTCATTTAGTCACTTAACTTTTGTTCTGGTCATATTTAGTCACCAAAGTTTTAAAATTGTGCTCATTTAGTCACTAAACTTTTAAAAAAATTTAAAAGTTTAGTGACTAAATGAGCACAATTTTAAAAGTTGGGTGACTAAATGAGCACAAATCTGAAACTTAGGTGACTAAATGCGACCAAACCAAAATTTAAGTGACTAAATGATCACAAAGTCAAAAGTTTAATGACCTTTTAAAACTTAAAAATAGTTAAGTGACCAAATGAGCACAAAACCAAAAGTTAGGTGACCAAAAATGACCTAAACCCTAGATTTAAAAAGAAATGAAAGAAAAATGGAAAATAAATACCTTAAGGGTATTACAGTAATTTCACTATTCATAGGGACTAAAAACGCAATGAAACTAGCTCAAAAGGACCATGAATCCAAAAAAGTCAAGGTTTGGACTAAAACCCCAAAAAAATACATACAACGGGGACCATTTTTGCAATTTTGACTTTTTTTTAATATCAATTGTTAGTTTGTTATGTTAGTATTTTTTTATGTTGTCTACTTTCTGTGTTTGTATTGCTTAGTTTTCATATATTGATTATTGTTTGTAGTTTGTATGTATAAAATGTGCTTTTATTATTTGCTTTCTTTTCATATATATATATATATATATATATATATATATATATATATATATATATATATATATATATATATATATATATATATATATATATATAAAAGGTCACACCTTATGATTTGATGAGTACGTTGATCGCCAACGTCAGTGCCAACATCAACGTTAGCGCCAATGCCTCAAGAATAGAGAGCAAATCTGATAGCTTGCTGAAAGGCAACGGTTCTTATTAAACAATTATACTTTTATGTATAGAATAGATAACAAATCCGATAGCTTGGTGAAAAGGGACAATTCATATTAAAGATTAGATACAATCCCTTGATTGAAGGAATATGATATTATAGTTTATTATATATTCAACATTACGATGAAACCCTAATGTTAACGTCTTGGTGACAGTCTTTGTGACATTTATTCTCTTGGTGAGAATAACCCCTTTCTGGGTGAAATACATCTTTGTGATTAATCTATGTTCTTTACTTTTTTTGTTCTTTATTCATTTTAGTTATTTTTTTCGTTAAATATACTTTAAGTGTATCTGGTTGATACAAACCTTCAATTGGTATCAGAGCTGGTTTTTGATACACTCAAGTTATAATGTCGACCTCCTATAATCTCAAATGCTTTTGTCTCAAAAATATTCCCCATTTAGATGACCACAACTTTACCATGTGGAAAACTAAGGCTATGGTTATTCTTTAAATCATAGACTATGAGATGCTTAAGATTGTCGAGGAGGGTCCTCACGTTCCTATGTATTAACCTATGGTTAACAACATTGGTGCTTTGAAGCAAAATCCATAGAATTGTTATGACGATGATGAAAAGAAACTGATTAGTCTGGATGAGAAAGCTAGGGTAGCCATAAAACTCTCTTCCCTACCATGTGCATCATTTAGTTCGCAGTTGTGAACCAACTAAAGAGATGATGGAGAATATGAATCTCATCAGCGACTCAGATGATACTGATCAAGGTGAAACAAGTAGTGAAGAAATTTCTAATGAACTTATTGTCAGCATTGCACTTATCATCAAATTTTACAAAGAAATCATATCAAATGGAGTCTAAAGAGATTGAATTAAGGAAGAAAGTTTAGCGACAAGATCTACCTCAGAGAAAAGAAACTCATGTAATTGTGGAAGTCCTAACCATTTTTCCAGGGATTGTAAAGAGAAGAAAGAAGGTCAAAGCCCAGAGATTTATGAAGTCTTGTATAAGAAGTTGTTGGCTCGTATGAAGAAAAAGATTATCTCTCTGCTAAAAGCCTTCATTACAATACAAGAGGATCGTGAAGATAAGGAAACATTTGAAGATGATTGAATAAATGTTAATGGTCTTATGACTCTTATGAATGATTCCTCTGATGGTGATCTCAACATGTGTGACGCTGATATATCTTAAGTTGTCCAAGAGTCAAGTCAGAATCAAGAATATACTTGGTTCATTGACCATAGATCCTCTAGATACATGACTGGTGTAAAATCCCTTTTAATAGATTTTATGGAGAAAGGTGATATGATGGTGGTTTTTGGTTAGAATAGTGAAGGAGTTGTAATGGGCAATGGAACATTTGAGTGCAGGGTGTTCAAGCTGAAAAATGTGTTATATGTCAAGGATCTAAAAGGCAATCCTATCTCCATCGGTCCACTTTATGATGCTATTTACAATGTTCTCTTTCATTGCAATGAAGGAAAGTTTTTTTTACTTTAAAAACAAAATTATGCTCACTACACTCAGGGACAACAACAATTATATGCTTTAATTTCATTTGTTTAGACAATGCTATTTTATGACTTTACATTATGCTTTGCTACTCTAAAATATTTGAATATAAGCAACTAATGTCTTAGCTTACTATTACTCTTTCGCTTCAAATATTCTTTTTAACTTTTATTTTACCAAAAAAGTATACATTGTATATTTTGCTACTAACATTGCTAATGTTTTTTCTTCTCTCTCACATTTTATATCTCAGGATCATTTATCTTCATCTCAACATTGATCATAACTGATTCGTTCTTATGGAAAAGATCAATGTGTCATTCCTTCGGTGCAACATCTTCTTAGTTGAGCTACTTGATGTTAGCTCAACATATTTTCTTCAACACCAACTGCTCTCTCCCTGACGTTGTGTAACATACACATTTAGTTATCCTGTATTGTAAATTATAAAAGTGAATAATATTACGAAATGTTATGTGAATTTGAATCTTGAGTTCTAACAGATGGTTTTTACTAGAAATAAAGTAAAACTATGCTTAGAATCATTCAGAAAGTATTGGAGGTCTTATTAAATTCCAATCAAAAGGCAAATAGTGAAATTTAACGAAAATATAAAATTTGAAATAAGTAAAATTTTATTATTAGAAGTTGTCGATAATCTCGTTAGAAACATTTAGGCGAAAACCTCATCGAAATCCGAGTTATAACGAAGAAGTTATGAACAATCGATGAGTCGCGATAAAATCGTCATGACGCCGAATGACGTAAAAAGTGAGTTTTTGATAAGCTACTTTTTAGCCTTAGTGATCTAAATGAAAGTCGTAGTATTCGTTAAACCGAGAACTTTCACAAAAAGAATGTCGAATGTCAAAATTTGACTTCGTATGAGGAAGTTATGATTTTTCTAAGTTTCGGTATAGCAGTAGACAGCTAAAAACTCGAAATAAAGATCGAGTAATTTTTAGCCGATGCAACCTAAACGAGAATCGAAGGTCTTGTCGATAGTAGTACAATAGTAAAAAAACAGAATAGACGTCGAATGAAGAAGTTATGAATTTTTAACGGTCTTATCCTATCCCGACCTGTTAAAAATATAATAATAAAAATAAATTCAAAATTAGCCAACGGAGTCTAAACAAAAGTTGTAGAGCATAATTTCACTTACACGTGGATATAAAGAATGTCAAAAACGGAGTTCGTATTCAAAAGATATGAATTTTACAAGTTTTTGAATAAAAATAAATGAAAATTCAAAGCCTTATCCAAAGGGGGGTACGCCCCGTGTACTAGACCCGATGAACACGTATCAAGCACTCTTGACACGTTCGAGGCCCGGGTTCCGATCAGATGACTCCTCGCATGTACGCCCCGCGTAGTGAGCTGCCTCGCACTACACCCAGCGTACCGAGGACTTACGCCCAGCCTAGTCAGCAGCTTCGCTGCCCTATAAAGAGAAACCGAGGCTGTCGTATTTTTGTTTAGAAAATTTCATTTTCTTTCACTCTAAAACCCTTTTTAGCTCACTTTTAACCCCCCGAAGCCCTAGTATCATAACCGAAACCCGAAACAAGTCCCGACGCCCTAAAGTTTCCGTGAAAATTATATTTTCAAGTCGAAACTCTACCCGTGTAAGGCCGGTTTTCAACCAAAATTCCCGGTTTCGTCACAGAAAGTCATATTTAGAGCCGAAGTGCTACCCAAATTATCATTTATTCCTTCGGTTATTTCAATGTGAGTTTAATATATAGGAACAATTGTATGTTATGTGTTATAGTGTTATGTCCTTTTTCAGCGTTATTATTCCGGGTTATTTTCCCTTGTTATTTTTTTATTCGCTATTTTAATAGCAAAGAAATACCTTTGACCATGTGGTCAGTGAAAGGACTTAGATTCACATTGGTATTGGTATGTCGCATTTGGCTATGTAGAGCATATCTCCGTAAGAGAATGACTTATATTCTATCGTATTGGCAGAAGGTTAGACATGGCTATAAGCCTGAAATCTTCCAAAATGTTAATCAGAAGTTGTATGTCATTTGTGCCATTTGGGCCAAAGCTTTATTGATGTATATCAAGTATGGAAATTGTTATGTCTCATTGATTGTATATTTTTGAATCAAATCAATGATTGATATGGAAAGTTTGTCACATGATTCACATATGCCTTTGTTGTTCCTTGTTCCTCTTTGCTCCTGCCGTATTGAAGTATATATATGACATAAAGTTATATTGTATCTATTATTGAACTCACTAAGCGTCACCGCTTACCCTCTCAATGTTTAACAAATTGCAGGAAATAAGCATCCCGTATAGTTATGTACTGATAGAAGATTTTGGAATAGTTTGAAACTATTGTATTTTGTACTCCCTATGTATAAAAACTATAGAATCCTGGGAAGTTATGTAATATATCACACTTTGAAATAGTCGGCTTGTATCCAGTAGTTTGTAATCACTTTATCAATGTAAAATATTGTTTTTAAGAATATGCATGTAGCATGTTTTGGAGTAACAATTGTCAAGTATGAATGTTTGGGTCTTTCAGAAATATGAAAGTTAGGGTCTTTCAATCATGGTATCAGAGTAGTAGTTTAAGTGAACTAAATTCCACGGATTGGTATTTAGACTTAAACTATTGGAAGTTTAATATATGAACAGATTCATTAGGAGTATATGGATACAAACCATAGGAAATATTTAAGTAAAAGTATTAGGTAATAATAAACCCTAATGTTACTCCATGTTGCAGAGCAATGGCTGAAAAGGTTAGTAGCCATACCCCTGATGTTGGTGGAGGTCCTCAACCCGAGGAAGTGAATACTCCAGTATCTCCTCCTGAGGAGCGACTCTTGGGTAAACTTACTAGTGTTATTCGACAGACTCTCGAAGAACACAAAAAGAATGGTGATAAAGGAAAAGAGAAAGCCACTGGAGAATCTTCAAAAGAAGAGGTGAAGCATCCCTCGTTCAAAGATTTCAAGAGTAGTGGTGCTACATAGTTTTCTGGTGTTCTTAGTCCCATTGTTGTTCTTACCTGGATCCAGAACACAGAGAAAGTGTTTCGTATTTCTCATGTGGATAATGAAGACAAGACACATATGAAGCTCTCAACGGGTATGACCAGGAGAATTTATCCTGGGAGATGTTTAAAACTCGTTTGCTAGAGAAGTATTGTCCTCTAGATATGAGGAGGAGATTGGAGAAGGAATTCATCGATCTTAAATAGGGAGGAATGACTGTGAATGAGTATGAAACTTTGTTTAATCAAAGAGCAAGGTTTGCTACAAAGTATATTCCAACTGAAGACGAGAAGATTCAGTTATTCATGGAGGGACTACGACATGAAATCCACGATTTTGTTGCCAATCGAGAAGTTCTGTCATTCGATAAAGCCGTGGAGTATGCTCGAAGACGCGAGCATAACTTAGAAATACATGGTGGCACTTTTACTATTCCGAAGCATCCACGTACTGAAAGAACTGTTCCCGTTCCTTCTTTTTTACCAGCTCAATCCGTTCGGACTGAACCTGGTAATCAAGTGCAAACTTAAAATGCCTCTCGTCGACGCAGTGGATCACAACCTTTTTCTATTCAATCGCCTTCATGTCGTGTTTGTAGAAGAAATCATCCGGGCCAATGCAAAATAGACTAGGAATCCATTGTCTGTTATGGGTGTGGAGAAAAGGGTCATATAAAGCCAACTTTCCCAAGAAAGGATGTTATTTGCTATGCATGTGGTATTACTGGCCACAAGACCCTACTCTTACTAGTTAGATGACGGGAAGTGAAGCTTCTGTTCAACAATCGGCAAGAAGTCAAGCCCATGTTCAACAATCAAAGGGTACTCCAACTAAAAATGAGGACGTGCCAAAAGCTAATGGTCGTGCATTCTAGATTACCTCAGAGGAGGCACGCGAGGACCCGAATGTTGTGACGGGTACATTTCTTGTCAGCTCTAGACCTGCTCACATCTTATTTGATTTGGTGCCTCAGATTTTTTTGTATCTTATGAATTTACTCATTCCTTTCAAATTGCTTGCTATGTACTCGCGCAACCATTTCACATAGATACTATGGAAAGTATATCATTACTTGTTGATAAAGTCTATAGGGATAGTGTTATAGAAATTGAAGGTTATAATTTTCTTGCTAACCTAATCCCTATCTCCTTCCCTAACTTTGATATTATTCTCAGTATGGATTGGTTATCAAAGAACCACACATAACTCTTGTGCTATGAAAAGTTAGTACACATTCCTATTGAAGAGGGAAATCCTATCTATATTTATGGTGAACAAAGAATCTTAAAAATAATCTATTTCCTCAAATCTCACAAATTCATGTCGAAAAGGTGTTCTATCTATTTGACCTACACAGTTGATGTCTCAAAAGAGGAGAAGAAAATGGTAAATGATGTTCCCATTTGTTAGGTCCAGTTTAGTGTTGCGTCTTTGGGCTCGTTAGCTAGTCCAAGTTTTGTCTCCGGTATGGGCCTGTCCATCCGTGAGTGTTGTTTAGGGTTTATTATAAATAGATGCTTTCATGCATCCTAGAATGTAGCGATTAGATAAGAATTGATAGAGTTTTTCAAGCGTATTCATTGTTCTTGTTTTGTAACCCTAGAATCCTCTATAGCGGAAGTTCTTAGTCGTGCTCTGCTGAGGATTGAGTAATCTAATCATTCGACTCATTCAGATCCATACTTGTGCTTTATCTCATTGTTTTTTACGTTCTTTATTTACCTATTACAAAGATCTAATGGATCAAAGAGTGTTAATAACTCATCACCATTGTTAACGAATATCCTAATATTTTCCCCGATGACTTGCTTGGACTTCCTCCAGACAGGCAAGTAGAATTCCGAATTAACCTTGTGCCTGGTGTTGCTCCGATTGCAAAGACTCCTTATCATCTCGCGCCAGCAGAGATGAAAGAAATGATGATCCAACTGCAGAAATTACTTGACAAAGGCTTTATTCAACCGAGTACCTCTCCCTGGGGAACTCCAGTATTGTTTGTCAAGAAGAAGGACGGATCGATGCGGATGTGCATTGATTTTCGTGAGCTGGATAAGGTGACTATCAAGAACAAGTACCCACTACCGCGCATTGATGATTTATTTGATCAACTTCAGGGTGTTAGCTATTTCTAGAAGATTGATTTAGTATCTGGTTATCATCAGTTGAAAGTTCACGAGCAGGATGTACCGAAGACTGCTTTTCGTACTCGATATCGGCATTATGAATTCCTTGTTATGCCGTTTGGTTTAACAAATGCTCCTGCTGTATTCATGGATATGATGAATCGGGTATGCCACCCAATGCTCAATAAATCTGTCATCGTATTCATTGACGATATTCTAATCTATTCCAAGTCTAAAGCTGATCATGCCATTCATATTCGTGCGGTATTAGAACTTCTTCAAAAGGAGAAACTACATGCTAAATTCTCGAAATGTGAATTTTGGCTTCGCCAAGTTCAATTTCTCGGCCATGTTATTTCTAGTGACGGTGTATCCGTAGATCCTATAAAAATAGAAGCCATTCAAAATTTGGAAGTGCCCCGTAATTCTTCCCAAATTCGTAGTTTCTTGGGTTTCGCGGGATATTACCGGAGATTCATTAAAGACTTTTCTCGTATACCTGTACCTCTCACGAGTCTTACACGGAAGGAAGTGAAATTTGAATGGGGTGAAGCCCAAGAAAAAGGTTTCTCAACTCTGAAAGATCTTTTGACTCATGATCCAATCTTATGACTCCTGGAAGGTGATGATGATTTCTCCGTATATAGCGATGCTTCAACATTGGGACTCGGTTGTGTGTTGATGCAACGTGGTAAGGTGATAGCCTATGCCTCAAGACAACTGAAAAATTATGAAAAGAATTATCCCACTCATGCTCTCAAACTCGCTATAGTGGTATTTGCCCTAAAACTTTGGAGGCATTATATTTTTGGTACATAATGCCAATTATTTATCGCCCACAAAAGTCTCAAGTACATATTCAGTCAGCAAAATTTGAATATGAGACAACAACGAGCCATTGAGTCGATTATGACTGTCAAAATCCTATATCATCCTGGAAAAGCCAACGTAGTTGCCGATGCACTTAGCAAAAAGGTTTATCGTAATAGTATGTGTTATGCTATTACTCATACTACAGTAAAATTCACTATTCTAGATGAACTAGAGAAATGGAAAGAAGAGGACCTAAAGCCAGAAAATGTGAAGAAAGAAGGGATGATACATTATAATGATGCTATACTTGATGATCCACGAGGATTAAAAGTATTCAAGAATCGGTTACGGATTCCAAAGATTGTTGGATTAAGACAGAAGATTTTAGATGAAGCCTATAAATCTAAACTGTCAATACATCCTGGTACAAGTAAAATGTACTATGATGTAACAGCTGATTATTGGTGGCCTGGATTAAAGAGTGACATTGGAAGATATGTACAGGAATGCTTAGTATGCTTACAAGTCAATGCAGAGCACCAAAAGCCTTATGGAACCCCAGAAAGTCTTAGTGTTCCTGTATGGAAATAGGAAGAACTGTCCATGGATTTTATTACCAAATTGCCAAAGACTGCTAGACAGCATGATAGCATTTGGGTCATCGTCGACCGCCTGACTAAAAGCGCTCATTTTCTTGCCATGCATGAAACGGCTCCAATGGAGAAATACGCATAAGTATACTTGGATGAAATTGTTTCAAGACATGGTGTGCCATTAAATATCATTTCCGACCATGATATTCGCTTCACATCTCACTTTTGGGCAAGTATGCAACGTGAATTCGGATCTCGAGTTGCTCTCAGCACAACTCATCATCCCCATACAGATGGTCAGATGGAGAGAACAATCCAAACAGTAGAAGATATGCTTCGTGCATGTGTCTTGGAGTTCGGTGGTAACTGGGATAAATACTTACCTCTTGTCGAATTTTCGTATAATAACAGTTACCACGCTTCATTCAAAATGCCACCATATGAAGCATTATATGGTCGCAAATGTCGTATGCCATTGTGTTGGCGAGACATAGGACAGAAGATCCTTGGAGGCTTTGAAATGATTCAAGACACCACCGACAAGATTCAAATTTTACGATAAAGAATGAAAGCGGCCCAGGATCAACAGAAGTCCTATACAGAAAAGAGGAAATGACCCATAGAATTCCAGGTGGGTGATTTCGTGATGCTAAAAGTATCCCCGTGGAAAGGCATTATGCGATTTGGGAAGAAAGGAAAACGAAGCCCTAGATTTGTTGGTCCTTTCAAAATCATCCAGGGAGTTGGTAAACAAGCATACCGCTTTGAATTGCCGGAAGATTTGGCAGGTATTCATGATGTGTTTCATGTGAGCTATTTGCGCAAATGCTTGAGCATCAATGATCAGACAGTTCCATTATCCGAGGTGATATTGGATAATAAGTTAAGATATGTAGAAGATCCTGAAGAGACCATGAATGAAAGAACAACTAATCTATGTAATAAAGAAGTTGGTGCTTGTCAAGTGGAAACACCATCGAGGCCCAAACTATACTTGGGAGAATAAGAATGAGATAAGATCGAAATATCCCCATTTATTTTAATCAATGTAATTTTGGGGATGAAATCCTCGAAAGGAGGAGGTATTCGTAACATACACGTTCAGTTATCGTGTATTGTAAATTATAAAAGTGAATAATATTATGAAATGTTATGTGAATTTGAATCTTGAGTACTAACAGATGGTTTTTACTAGAAATGAAGTAAAACTATGCTTAGAATCATTCAGAAAGTATTGGAAGTCTTATGATGTAAGCTGTAGATAATCTCGTTAGAAACATTTAGGTGAAAACCTCATGGAAATCCGAGTTATAGCGAAGAAGTTATGACCAATCGAAGATCCGCGACAAACCAGCACGACGTCGAATGACGTAAAAAGTGAGTTGTTGATAAGCTACTTTTTAGCGTTAGTGATCTAAATGAAATTCGTAGTATTCGTTAAACTGAGAACTTTCATAAAAAGAACGTCAAAATATGACTTCGTATGAGGAAGTTATGATTTTTCTAAGTTTGGGTATAGCAGTAGACAGCTAAAAACTCGAAATAAAGATCGAGTGATTTTTAGCCAATGCAACCTAAACAAGAATCGAAGGTCTCGTCGATAGTAGTACAACAGTAAAATGACAAACGAAAACGGACGTCGAATGAAGAAGTTATAAATTTTTAATGGTCTTATCCTCTCCCGACCTGTTAAAAATATAATAATAAAAATAAAGTCAAAATTAGCCGACAGAGTCTAAACAAAAGTTGTAGAGCATAATTTCACCTACGGGTGGATATAAAGAACGTCAAAATCGAGTTCGTATGCAAAAGATATGAGTTTTACAAGGTTTTGAATACAAATAAATGAAAATTCAAAGCCTTATTCGAAGGGGGGTACGCCCCGCGTACAAGAGCTACGCCCAGCGTACTAGACCCGACGAACACGTATCATGCACTCTTGACACGTCTGAGGCCCGGGTTCCGATCAGATGACTCCTCGCATGTACGCCCCGCATACGAGGGTAACGCCCCACGTACTGAGCCGCCTTGCCGTACGCCCAGCGTACCGAGGACTTATGCCCAGCGTAGTCAGCAGCTTCGTTGCCCGATAAATAGAAACCGAGGCTGCCGTATTTTTGTTTAGAAAATTTCATTTTTTTCACTCTAAAACCCCTTTTAGCCCACTTTTAACCCCCCGAAGCCCTGGTATCATTCCCGACACCCGAAGCAAGTCCCGACGCCCTGAAGTTTCCATGAAAATTATATTTTCAAGTCGAAACTCTGCTCGAGTAAGGCCGGTTTTCAACCAAAATTCCCGGTTTCGTCACAGAAAGTCATATTTAGAGCCGAAGTGCTGCCCAAATTATGATTTATTCCTCCGGTTATTTCAATGTGAGTTTAATATATAGGAACAATTGTATGTTATGTGTTATATGTTCTATGTGCTTTTTCAGTGTTATTATTCCGGGTTATTTTCCCGTGTTATTTTGTTATTTGCTATTTTAATAGCAAGGAAATACCTTTGACCGTGTGATCAGTGAAAGGACTTAGATTCACATTGGTACTGGTATGTAGCCTCTGGCCATGTAGAGCATGTCTCCGAAAGATAATGACTTATATTATATGGTATTGGTAGATGTCACACCCCAAAACCAAGAACGGCGGAAACGTTCTGGGGTGGAGGACGTCATGTAAGTATCACAACACAGTAAATGTAAATAAGCAAACAACATCATCCATTGCATTAAATATATAATTTTAATACAAGCGTGTTCTGTACAGTTATAGACACCAAAAATAATGTAAATCAAAATAATAAGATGAGTCTTGGATGCGCTCCATCTTCTTAAATGCTGGCCTCGGTACCTGTCTACTGATGACCTGAGAATACAAGTTATTTTGAAAGAGTTTATCAGCACTAAGCTGGTGAGTTCATAAGTTTTTTAGTGTCGGTATTTGTCATCAAAAAACGTTTGAACATGTCTCAAGTGTAAGTTTGTAAAATGTAAGTGAATGTTTGTAAGTGTTTGTACAAGTTTGAATCTCTCAGAAAAACCTATATTTTCTATTAAAGTAGCCTTCTACCAAGGCTTAACTGTTTTGTATGCTCGTTTGTCGTAAAAGTGTGTAATTTCCCAAGTGTAACTATCATTTAACAAAATATAGTTTGTACATTAAAGTTTAAGTGAAACAATCACTAAAAGTATGTAATGGGTAAATTATTGTGGTACTGTAGTGTTATATTATAGGAACTATTGCTGTACTAACTACCTTAAACCGGATTTATATTAAGGTATCATGTGATAAATTGCACCATACTATAGACTGGTAACAACGACAACGTATAGTCGAAAAATCAGGTATGACGTTTGGCACCTGCAGACCTGCCGGTCCTGCTGTAGCTAGCAGCGAGGTGTAGGATAGTCAATCCAGTATAGATCTATACGCAAACTCACGCTCTCCCTTCAAGAGACTCTGGCTACAACTCGGGTCATGACAATTAAGGCATGCTCCCATACAGTGGATCACAATTGTTAACGTATTCGTGTATATGTAATATAATGTTACATGTTCTAGTATCGTTGTATATGTTCTCTTAGTAATAGGTATTGACTCATGAATGAACTGACTCGTTGATCTAGAAATTGTAGTAGTATGATCCTATGTTACCCCGATGGTAACCTACTGGTGATGTACTGATAAGTATGAATATGGAGGTACTTTTATGTCTATATATGTATATTTGATATATAATTAATATTGAAACGACCTTCGGATGGTTACCCGAAATCCCACCAGACCACATCCAAATTGAGAAAAACGAAATAGGGCGGATGGCCTTCCAAAGCCCTTTAAACATTACTTATACATCTATACATATATGGGCATGCAATTTATAAGAAGTAAAACAAAGTTTAATAAGAGCATTTGATAAGTAAAAGAGTTTATAAAACATTTTGAAGTAAAATAGTTTGATAAACAGTGATAAAATCATTGGTTTCCTAGTTATTAATCACATGTGATTGATGTAATCACATGTGATTGATGCAATAACTATAAGTATTTAACTTGTATTCCCCCCATAAAGTATTTAAAACATTTAAAATCATTTCAAAGGTTAATTAAAGGGGTATGAACTCACTTGTGGTGAGTGGATTGGATTGTAGTGTCGGATACCGTGCTAGGTGGCAAACGGAGACTTGTTCACACGCACGAGCCTAGTTATCATATAATGAGCATATATATAACTAATTAGCCAAATAATAACTTAATGAAATAACTTGGGACACTTAGGAACATGTAAACACTTTGTATAAGTGTTATAGGTCCTAAGGGTTGCTTCTAGGTTGTTATGGGACAAGGCTAAAGGGGTTTAATGCTTCCAAGGACCTTGTATAAGAGTTTACTACCCAATAAACCCCACACAAGGAGTTTACGGTCGTAAACCCTTGAGTTTACGGCAGTGAACTCCAATCTTGGTGGTTTTTGGTGTTTTGAAGTGCTAAATGATTTCTAGAATAAGCCTAGCTTGGTGGTTTAATCATTTGGGTAGTTTAGGGCATAGATAGTACTCCTTTGGGGAGTTTACGGCCAAAAGACCATATCCCTTAGAGTTTATGGCCGTAAACTCTCATGGGATGGGTGTTTTAATTCTTTCAAGTCTCTTGCATAAATAGGATAATTTCTAGGCTTTTGTTTAAGGCTAAGGGGGACTATAGGCACACTTTGGTGCCCTTACTTGGTGTTTACGGCCCAAGAGTAGTTCCTTGGCCGTAAACTCCCTTTAAGGGGTGTTTTTGATGTGTTAAAGTCTCCAAATTAGCTAGAAGTAATTGAGGGTTAAAGTCTAAAGCCTTTAGGAGTGATTAGGGCACATTTAAGCCCTTGATTTTTGTGTTTACGGTCCAAGAAAATCTTGGGCCGTAAACTCCTAAAGCTATGTGTTCTTGATTGTTTTCTAGTCTCAAATGATCATACATATTATCCTAAACTAGTTACCTAACAAGGAAATGGGACTAGATGGCCTTTAAGCTTCATTTTGGAGTTTACTCCCCAAGAACGTTCTTGGGCGGTAAACTCCCGAATCACATATATTTGGCATACAATCTATGTTAATAAGCATAAAACAAGCATTATAACACAACTAGAGATGTGTACTCACGATTTGGGATGAAAACCCGAAGATCCGTGAGAGAGAAAATGGCTTTTCTCTAGTTGGAAATGTGAATAATGAATGAATTTAGTTCAGAAATCTATTTATAGTCCTGAAATATTTTTGGCAGAAATTATTTTTATTCCGAAATTGGACTATAACATTATGAAGTTTTGAAATGCTCAAGTTTCACAAACCCAGAAGCATCCACTCTCCTGATATCTCCTTAAACGTAAACCCTAATGTACACAAACTTATTCGGAAAAGTCTGAAAATCACTTAAACTGGACTAGCTTCTATTGAATAGATATTGTTCGTACCAAATGGAAATTTTGGGTTGTCACATCATCCCCCCGTTAGAAGGAATTTCATCCCGAAATTAGAATTTAAGCAAATAAGAAGTTACAAACAATTAAGCGAAAATATGAGGGTATTTCAGTTTTATCTGATCCTCGCTTTCGCAAGTGAATTCCGATCTTCGCTGGGCGTTCCAGCGAACCTTCATGATAGGGATACGGCTTTGCTTTGTCTGCTTGACCTCACGGTCCATGATCTCTACCGGTTCTTCCACGAAGTTGAGGCTCTCGTTGATCTCGATCTCGTCGAGTGGGATTACAAGAGTCTCGTCAGACAGACACTTTTTCAAGTTAGATACGTGGAATGTAGAATGTACATTACGAAGTGCGTCGGATAGGTCAAGTTTGTAAGCTACGGGGCCGGCTCTTGCAAGAATCTCGAAAGGCCCTATGTACCTCGGATTAAGCTTCCCACGCTTTCCGAAGCGTATCAAGCCTTTCCAGGGTGAGACTTTGAGAAGGACTCGGTCTCCCACCTGAAATTCCAAAGGTTTTCTTCGTTTATCAGCGTATCTCTTCTGTCGGTCTCTTGAGGCTTTCAATCGTTCACGAATCTGAACAATTTTCTCTATCGTTTCCCGAAAGATCTCCGGACGGGTGAGAGTACTGTCGGAAGTTTGCCCCCTGGCTAATTGGGTATCACCCACCTCAGCCCAGCACAGAGGGGATCTGCACTTTCGGCCGTAGAGGGCTTCAAATGGAGCAGCCTTGGTGCTCGTGTGATAACTGTTATTATAGGAAAACTCGACAAGTGGTAAATGAGTATCCCATGCCTTCCCAAAGTCAATCACATAGGCTCGCAACATATCTTCCAGTGTTTGGATGGTCCTCTCACTCTGTCCGTCGGTCTGTGGATGGTAGACTGTGCTCATGTCCAGCCTTGTTCCTAGGGAATGTTGTAGTGATTGCCAAAATCTTGAGGTGAACCTACTATCTCTATCGGAGATAATGGACATAGGTACACCATGTAGCCGCACAATATCCCTAATGTATGTTCTCGTAAGTTTCTCCATCTTGTCAGTTTCTTTGATAGGCAGGAATGATGGGTTTTGGTCATAAGACATCCTATGTGCTCATACAAACCCTAAAGCTCGGATCTAGGTTTCTCTATTGTACATACTTTGAATCCAAGACTTGAACCCTAATTCTACCATATGGAAATCAGAATTCACATGTAAATAGGTTTAAGAACATACCTTGATTGTTATGTAGCAATAACAATCCAATTCCTCCTTGAATTGACCTTGGAAAGCAGAGAGTCACAAGTGTCACTCCTCTAATGGCTTACAAACACCATAAGCAAGTGGAGAAGGTATAAGGAGAGAGGAGGGAGGTTAGAATTCGTATTTGGGACTTCTTGGGAAGGGATACACGAATTCATGACCTTAGGGGTGTTTATATAGGTTTAGAGATAGGGTTTCAGTCATTATCCTTATCTAGTTGATTATCCATTAAGCAACCAATAAGATAATCCTTGAATCCTTATCATACTCAAATTCTAAGGCTTTCCAACCTTAAATTCGTTCACCATACTTATAAGATAATCCTTACCTTATTTTGTAACTATCACATAATTACAATTCAGCCCCTCAAGTTTAATTAATTACACTTGATCACAAAATTAATTCTCAATTAATTATTGACCAATATTAATTAAACAAATATGATTTCTCCTTTAATATATTATTCTTACAACATATTAATAAATCATATTATCCTCTCTTTCTATATATATTTCTCCAATCAAGTTGCTTTGGTGAAGGCAACCCAAAAGGACCATGCACCATCGGGTCAAGTACATACCAAAATAGTTATGGACTTAGACACTAATCCAACAGTCTCCCTCTTGGATAAGTCTAATAACTATTCTGCGTATGACTTCGGATCCCGATCTACAATCGTAGCTTTCCAAAGCCGCTGTCAACTCTGATCATATCAAATACGCGTGTCCTTAGATAAGGGATCATATATTCCTCCATTCTAGATATCATATGAGATACGATTTCAAATCATTCTCTTTGTACTATATCTCGATTCCTGATTTATGACGACTGACTAATTGAACAAATCAAATTAGCCCTAGCCCGGCCGAGCATTTACGTTTGTCATCACTAAACCATCGAGGGGCCCAAAGATATTGCTTTTATCCTACTTTTGGATAAAAGGAATGGATAAACTTTGATACAATGCTCGCTTGTACTCACGCACCGAATCACACACAACAATATGTTTTATAACACCAAGTTACTGGTGCGTTTACATATTATCAATGTGCAACCGATTCGCAAGATACAACTCACACATCTCGGTTTCAAGAATATAAGATGTTATCGTCTCACCAATCACTCGTGATACAATCCATGGAGTGATCCAAGTGAGCGTGGGTCTAATCCAATGCTCAAATCTCATTCATAAGCACTCATGAACGTTGCAGCAAACATTTGCTTATGTCTAATACTCTTTTAGACAATCCACACACCAATTCACGACAGTCTTTATTCATATCTACTTCCAACATATGAACGACTGTGGCCCGTTCAAATAATTCGATTATTCTTAATAAACTCAATTATTCTGGAAGTCAAAACATGCAAAGTGAAACACAAGGATAATACTAATCCCATATGGCCTCAATCCTTTGAGTATAAATAAAACACCTTTTATTTATCACCATATTGATTACTCATTATTTGTCGTTTCGGGTAATCAACTTCTTACTTGAATTACAATACTTGTCCCATGCTCCTAGCATGCACACAATGTTTACCTATGGTTCTTACTTTGTGAAATAGATCACATTGAACACATTTCCAATCCTTCTCATTTCACAACTCCAAATCCGTTTTTCATAAGTTAAAGAATATCAAATTCTTGCTACTTATAGAATATGCTAGATTCTAACATTCTATGCAACTATCCTTTCGTAATGTCACTACACCAAAGTCACAAAGACATTTCCAATGATATTACAAAGTCTTCTATCGGAGATTGTTACAAGACAATTCCATAGATGTGATGTCTCTCACTCAAAGTACTTTCTTTGAACATCCTTTTGCATAGAAGTTTCTAATCTAGTCATAGATTTCTCAATATTCAATTCCCAATATGGACACACTTCCATATGTTCCATATGACAACTCATTCTTAATAGAATCTTATCTATTCATAATGATGTCGATATGGTCCATCCAATATGGAAACATTTCCATATTTTCCAATACTATACTTCCAACTACTCACAAGCGACCAATCCTCGTCGAACTTGGATTGTCCTTTGATAGTTGTTTAATTATTTTAGTCTAAACCAATTCTAGTCCTTTTTCCCTCTAAATGTGCTCGACATTTGGAAAATTTTAGAATGGTCAAACATTAAAGCATTTGCAATCGATCCTATACCCGAAGCGTATGGGACACGACGCATAATGTTTTATTTGCTATGTTCTCAAAATTCGAATTGTGAAGAGGGATGCCGTAATCATAATCGAAATTTTAAGAACACACTTTGTACCTTTGACTAATTTTATTAACATTTCTCAACCTAAACCTTTAGATTTGAAATGAAGCATAATATTCTCTCCCTTAATTATAGCAAAACAACTTTTCAACTATTGCGACTTTGCAAAGTATGACTCATGTTTTCTATAATTAATATTGCTAACCTTGCAATACTTTCCTTAATAATCATACAATCATAACTTTTATGCTCCCACTATCTTGATGATTATTATAAAACATAACACTTATGCTCCCACTAGCTTCGATATGTATTCATAAACATCTTAACTTTCAGAAAACAATGCTTATTGAATTTCTTATGTTCATGTTTCTAATACTTAGTGCTTTGATAATCTTTTATCAAGGATTCTTTATACACCTTTGCCTTCGATAGTTCATATGTGTGTCTAAACAATTAAGACTAATTGCCAAACCTCACAATTCAAATTATGGAAAGGGATGCCGTAACCATAATTGAATTCGAGAATGCAATTTCACTATCTTCTTAAAATCTCTCTTAGTGAAAGCATTTCCTCACAATCATTTTCATGAAGGAGGAAATCTTATGACACTTAGATTTTAAACGGTGTAAATGTTATTATCCATGTGAATTTGTCAAAACCAACGTTTACGACAAATTCAAACTCATATGGATCGAACTTTCTTAATCTTGATTTCTTGCCTCATGGTAGCATAGCTGCCCACCACGTCTTCCAAGTAGTTAAGCATCTCACCCTTTCTTATCAATGTACCTTTCATTGATTAAGGTGCTTTGCCTTTTATGCGTTCAAAATGAGAACTCATAGAACTCACATGCATAATTAACTCGATTGGATTGGCACATAATCAAGATAATGTCAACACGACAGGTTGTAAACCTCAACTCGTGTGCTAGTGATGATCGATAAGGTTTATTTGATTTGTTCTTGAAACTTTTCAAGACCATTAAGACTCCCACTGACTCCTTGACATATAAGATTCTCTTGTCAAAACATTTCTTGACAAATAAATATTTAAGAGTTAGTGTAGCTTTTATCAAAACTCTTCATAAATTGGTCCTAGTTGGTCTTTGTCTTATCTAAGACATCACAACTTACCACATTTAATGAAAGTTATAAACCTTCTTAATACCTTTCACTCAATGCCACAATCTTAACTTTAAGACTTGTTATTGGAACGAAGTATGATTGACTTATTGATTTAACCATTCCTTCAATTCTTGATTCCTCTTTTTAGACATACAATTGTACTAAGACTCACTTAGAGGATCAATTGAGATATGGTTCTTAATCACTAATACATATCATAAAGCATAAAAGCTACTCTCCCATCTTCTTAGAATGGAGAAACTTTTATCTTTCTGCCTACTTGATTCTTCTTATTCGTTCTGCTATTGATCTAAACCCTTTAATCAATTCAGAATTACACTTAGTCTTGTAAGTATAATCATATTTACTAAGCCTTTAGTAAATCATGACGAATATCTTTGTTATTCTTACGGTGAACTTGATCAACACACTACTTTGTGTACTTGATCTCCTAGTCCTTCACTTGACACTTTGTCAACGAATTGGTCTAATTTCCAAATATGAATTTCTCATTCATCATGCAACCAAGTTGCATGATTCCAAATTTCTGTCCGATTGAAACTTTGGGCGATGAGAAACTCTCCCTATTTGGTAAATTCTTGACATTTCCATAAATAACATAAACAAGAATCATATCCATTCGTTGTAGAAATATTCAAACATCGATTTTCATAATGATTTCATTGTAAGGAAATAAACAATTAAATAAGTCAAACAAAAAATTATTTTATTTATAAAAGCAGCGGAAAAATTTGTCCTTACAATGCAAAATCCATTGAAAACTATGTACAAAAGATAATTTCTAACAACTCTATCATAACTTTCTAAGCTCAAAATCTAATCTTCAAGTCCATGCGATCGAGATCCATCTCTTGTGATTAGATTCATCTTGCTCTCTTATCAAGCTTCCTTTCTTTTCACCGACCCTACAAAGCACTCAAATGTAATCTTATTACATCCTATATCAATGAATAGGAACTTAATGGAGTTAGATAGTGGATTTTTACCTAAAGCGCAGTCATACCTTTGACTCTCCCATCTCTTAGATCTCTTAGGTAATTAGGGCAACTTCGTCTCCAATGTCTCTTCTCTTGGCAATAAAAGCAAATTGACTCTTTTTGGAACAACAAATAGAACTACTTCAGACATCGCCTTTCTCTTATGATCAAACTTTTCGATCATTGCATGTCTTTCATTGCCATTGTCTATATCCATAGAGTTCTTGAAGGCAGATTCACCAATCAACCTTGCTTTTCTATTGCGCCAAACCATTGCTGATTCGGCAACAATAAGCATATAGGTGAGATCTATAAGGGTCACGTTGTGGTTCGTCATATAGTACTCTCTTACGAACTCACTATATGAGTTGGGAAGTGACTGAAGAACCCAATCAACAGCTATCTCTTCACTAACAACGGATCCCATGTCTATCAATGCGCGACTTCATCCCTAGGACGTGTGCACACACCGACCTTCCTTCTTTATGTTTACTTGCCAAAAGGGCTTGAGTGATATTGAACCTTTCAATTTTACAATCTTGTGGGTTAGGGAGAATAATTGGAGGAGGAGGAGGAAGTGAAGCATGATTTCTTGATCCTCGATCGAATCGTGGAATATCATCTTCATGTGGAAAGCTTGTTCCACGGGATTTGGGAATACCATAGTTGTCGAACTTTGACATCTACAAAACGGGAGAAAACGAACTCAAGTTAGTTGATAGATTAAGTCCTTGGTAAATCACCCAAATGAAATTCCAAGGCTAGGACCCAACACAATATTCTACAAATCGGGAAAGGGATGCCGTAACCCTAATTGCAGAATATTTGAAGGTAAGTGAATGATGATTCACTAATTTCCACCACGAAAAACGAAAAAGAAATTTAAGTTTTAAATCTATGAAAACTCCTAGATCCTTTGAGATACATTAAACATTTCAATGGCATGTTTAAATCTCGATATGCCCCTCTAGTTTGTGACTGGGATGCCGAGGATCACAAAGCGGGTGTGAATAACCATGCAAACTACATGGTGCCCTCACATGTTACAGTCACCTATTCGATGTGCCGGTAAACCACACACGCTCCACCGAACTATGACAAACATTGAGTCACCCTTTGCTACCTTTGCTAAGACCCATTTAGTGTGCCGGTTAACCACACACGCTCCACTAACGTCTTCGCAAGGGCACAAAGTGTAATTTCATGGAATTGCATCAATTCACTTTTGCCTAAGTAACTAAGATTGGGAATTTTATAAAACATTTAGTTACTTGATAATTCATTATACTTATAATGGAAGGTTTCGTCCTATCCTACCCGTTCGGCTAACGACCCTCCACAAGTCAAGAGTGCGGTGGGTAAGAGTGGATACCCATTCATTCGCCATTTTATAGGCAATTTCCTTAAACACCCCTTATAGACCAGCTTCGTGAATGAGGCCTACTAACGGTAAGACTGACTTTTAGTTATACATATATATAATGTTAGACCTTTTAATGTTATATATAGTATAAGGTGTATTTTTAAAACTTTTAAAATACTATGTGGTTAACTATAACAATTATACTTTTAATTAAATGGTTAACCTAAACTTTTATGGATTTATTAAATCTCTTTTAATTATACACCTTAATTAATTAATAAAACCATAAGGGTGTATTTGAACTTTTTCAAAACTAGTGTTTTAGAATTTAACATTCCTAATTAACTTTTAATCAACTTTTAAATTCCAAAACTTGAGGGCAAATTTTGAAACATTTCAAAACATTAGGGTTTCAACTATTTAAATTTCAAAACAACAAAGCTTTTGGGGTTCAAATTTAAACTATAAAACCTAAAGGGCCATATATGAAACTTTTCACAACAACAAGGATCAAATAATAAATAATTCAAATTAACATTTAATCACATAATTATCCATATTTGATGATTTCTTGCAAAATAATTTATCAATTTACTTAAAATAATTAATCAATTATCTTATAAGGAAACAATTATCCTATTAATTGATAAATATCTTCAATTAGATTAAAAATATAGTCAAATATATCATATAATCGGATTAATATTAATCTAACATGATAAGGTAATTATCCATAAGCAAAAACAGCAAGAAATCCCGAAGTACCCTCCTTCTGACGAGTTGACTCGTCGAGTCAGCCTTGAACTCGTCGAGTCACCTTGGACTCGGCGAGTTCAGCCATGGACTCGGCGAGTCCAGCCTCCAGAATGCAAAAAATCGAATTTTTTTCAGTTACAACAAGCATCAATACAATAGAAACCAATCAAGGCTCTGATACCACTGATGGGTTTTGGTCATAAGACATCCTATGTGCTCATACAAACCCTAAAGCTCGGATCTAGGTTTCTCTATTGTACATACTTTGAATCCAAGACTTGAACCCTAATTCTAGCATATGGAAATCAGAATTCACATGTAAATAGGTTTAAGAACATACCTTGATTGTTATGTAGCAATAACAATCCAATTCCTCCTTGAATTGACCTTGGAAAGCAGAGAGTCACAAGTGTCACTCCTCTAATGGCTTACAAACACCATAAGCAAGTGGAGAAGGTATAAGGAGAGAGGAGGGAGGTTAGAATTCGTATTTGGGACTTCTTGGGAAGGGATACACGAATTCATGACCTTAGGGGTGTTTATATAGGTTTAGAGATAGGGTTTCAGTCATTATCCTTATCTAGTTGATTATCCATTAAGCAACCAATAAGATAATCCTTGAATCCTTATCATACTCAAATTCTAAGGCTTTCCAACCTTAAATTCGTTCACCATACTTATAAGATAATCCTTACCTTATTTTGTAACTATCACATAATTACAATTCAGCCCCTCAAGTTTAATTAATTACACTTGATCACAAAATTAATTCTCAATTAATTATTGACCAATATTAATTAAAGAAATATGATTTCTCCTTTAATATATTATTCTTACAACATATTAATAAATCATATTATCCTCTCTTTCTATATATATTTCTCCAATCAAGTTGCTTTGGTGAAGGCAACCCAAAAGGACCATGCACCATCGGGTCAAGTACATACCAAAATAGTTATGGACTTAGACACTAATCCAACAAGGAAGTGTGCAGACTTGGTCAATCTATCGACGATGACCCATATGGTATCAAGTCCACACGTTGTCTTGGGCAACTTGGTTATGAAATCCATAGTGATCTGATCCCACTTCCATTCTGGGATCTCTGGTTGTTGCAGTAAACCAGAGGGCTTCTGGTACTCGACCTTAACCTTTGCGCAAGTAAGGCATTTACTTACGAAGGTAGCAATCTCTGCTTTCATATTAGGCCACCAGTATAGCTTTTTAAGATCCAGATACATCTTATCTGAACCTGGGTGGACTGAATACCGAGTGTTGTGCGCCTCGGTCATGACCAAGTCTCGGAAACCACAGTGTTTCAGTGTCCAAATCCGGTTCATGAAATATAAGGCTCCGTCACCCTTGGCTTCTAAATTCTTGTCCATTCCTCTAAGGGATTCACTCGTCACATTTTCAGGTTTCATGGCTTCAAGTTGAGCCGCCTAAATTTGCTTGGACAAGTGTGAATGGATGGTTATTGATAATGACTTGACTTTGCGACCAGAATATTCCTTCTGACTCAGGGCGTCTGCTACTACGTTGGCTTTACCCGAATGATAACGAATATCGCATTCGTAGTCACTGAGTAGCTCGACCCACCGTCGTTGTCTCATGTTGAGCTCCTTCTGATCGAAAATATGTTGTAAACTGTTGTGGTCGGTAAAAATAGTGCTTTTCGTTCCGTACAAGTAATGTCTCCAGATCTTCAGAGCAAACACCACTGCTCCCAGTTCAGGATCGTGGATCGTGTAGTTAACTTCGTGTGTCTTCAACTGTCTCGAGGCGTAGGCGATGACCTTACCTCGTTGCATCAGAACACACCTGAGCCCTTGATTCGATTCATCGCAATAGACTACGAAGTCTTCTATTCGTTCGGGAAGGGATAGTATTGGCGCGGTGCACAAGGCTCGTTTGAGCGTTTGGAATGCTCTCTCTTGTTTCTCTTCCTAGTCAAAGGCCACGCCTTTCTGGGTCAAGGTTGTAGGAGGTTTCGCTATTCGGGAGAAGTTCTGTATGAATCTGCGGTAGTAGCCAGCGAGGCCTAGAAATTGACGAATTTCAGTAGGCGTCTTCGGTACTGACCAGTTCTCAATGGCTTTAATTTTGGACGGGTCCACGTGGATTCCCTCTTCGCTTACCATGTGTCCTAAGAATTCGACTCTTCGGATCCAAAATTCACATTTCGAGAACTTCGCATAAAGTTTCTCCTTTCGTAATGTTCCTAGAACTTGTCGCAGGTGATCGCCATGTTCTTCCTTACTTCGGGAGTAGATCAAGATGTCGTCAATGAAAACGATGACGAATTGATCCAAGTAAGGTCGGCATACCCTATTCATCAGATCCATGAAGACTGCGGGCGCATTGGTCAATCCGAATGGCATCACCACGAACTCGTAGTGTCCGTAACGAGTTCGGAAGGCTGTCTTTGGCACATCCTCCTCTAGTACCCGTAACTGGTGATATCCGGATCTCAGATCAATTTTGGAAAAATAGTTCGCCCCTTGCAGTTGGTCAAATAGATCGTCTATGCGAAGCAGAGGGTAACGATTCTTGACCGTCAGTTTGTTGAGTTCTCTGTAGTCGATACACATACGGAATGATCCGTGTTTCTTCTTAATGAACAAGACCGGTGCTCCCCAAGGTGAGAAACTTGGTCTTATAAAGCCCTTGCTGAGCAGTTCGTTAATTTGACCAGAGAGTTCCTGCATCTCAGCTGGTCCTAAGCGGTAGGGCGACTTGGCTACTGGGGTAGCTCCTGGGACTAAGTTGATTTTGAACTCGACCTGTCGTTGCGGAGGTAATCCTGGTAGCTCTTCTGGGAAAATGTCGGGGAAGTTGCTCACTACTGGAATGTTCTTCAGTTCTTTCGTTTTGAGGCTCGTGTCGACGACGTGAGCAAGGAATGCGTGGTATTCTTTGCGCAGATATTTCTGTGCCTGAATACTTGATATGATGCGAAGACTCGCACCATGTTTGTCGCCGTAGAAGATAAGAGTTTCATTAGACGGAAGGTTTAGACGGACTGCTTTCTCATAACACAAGATGTCGGCGCGATGAAGACTTAACCAATCCATGCCGATGATAACGTCGAAGCTTTTTATTGAGACCGACATGAGGTCGATTGGGAATGAATGGTTATCTAGAGTTAGGGTACAACCTAAGTATATGCTATTCGTACTTTCTATTTTTCCATTAGCCATTTCTACTGTGAATTGTTCTTTGAGTGTGTGTGGTTGTTGTTTAAGCATGCGAGCAAATTTGTGGTTTACGAAGCTTTGCTCCGCTCCACTATCGAACAGAATACATGCATTGGCGTTATCGAGGAGGAACGTACCAGTCACCACTGTCAGGTCAGCAACTGCTTCCCCGTGGCCTATAGCTAGTACCCTCCCTGCTCCTCCATAATTCTTCACTTTAGGGTAGTCCCTCTTATAGTGGCCTGTTTCGCCACATCCGTAGCAGGTCGGGCTCGCGCCAGAGCCGGAGACTTGGGCGATCGGTCTTGCCGGAGATTTACAGAAACGGACTGTGTCCCCTCCTGTGGCAGTTAGAGAACTGCATTTCATGGCAGGGGCCATTGTGGTGGTAGTTGCATTTGTTGCACTTGGGCAAACTTCCAACATAATGTCCCGCCAGAGCAGTAGTAGCAGCAGCAACAGGGGTTATTGCGGAATGCACTGCCACAATTTGCTGCTTTTTGGCAGCTTGTTTCGTCTTTTTCTTTTCCTCCCAGAGTTTCCGCTTTGTGTCAGCGGGTTTGGAGGGTTCCGAGATGGCTAGAGTTGTTGCTGTTGTAGGGGTTTTGACTCCATGGTCGATGAGTCGATGTGCCAATCGCTTGGCACTATCGAAGGTAGCGGGGTTTGATGATAGGACTGTTGGATTAATGTCTAAGTCCATAACTATATTTGGTATGTACTTGACCCGACCCGGCATGGTCCATTTGGGTTGCACTTCACCGACACAATTTATATGGATAATCTTTTGAGAAGAGTATGTTTATGATTAATATTAATATATTATAAGTTCTAATATATTATTATGGAATCATATTATTTAATTAGTATTGATCAAGAATTAATTTATAATTAATTAAGTGATCAAAAGGAACTAATTAAATATGGACTCTTATATATATGGAATGGGCCAAGTTCATTTAGGTTGGGCTAAGCTTTCATGGATAGTCCATGGAGTGTTTAACCCATGGATCCTAGGAAATGATAGGTCATGGGTATTAGGGTTTAACCCTAATCCTCCATACTATATAAAGATGTCCTTGGTTAGTGAAATGGGCACTAGTGTGGATACACTAAGAGGGCTAGCCGATTTCACTAAGAGAAAACCAAGTATTCATTTTCTCTAAAGTCTTCCAAGGTGTCTTGGTGATTTGTGATTCCACTTGAGGCTTCCACACTATTGGGGCTAAGCTCTTAAAGCTTGAAGACATCAAGCTACATCAAAAGAGGTATGTATTCTATCTTGCTAAGTCATTGTTTTGTATGCTAGATTAGGATAATACCTTGGAAGTTCTTATTTGCATGTATAATAGAGAAAACATAGATCCAAGGTATTTAGGGTTGCATGTACACTTAGGAGTGTTAGAATGCTCAAAACCCAACAAGGACATTCCCCTGATACGGAGGCACCAGCCCCCATATGTACCTCTCAATCTTTTCCCCTCGGTGGGAACCATATTGGGGCAGAGGGCCACCAGTTCGCTGAACCTGGCGGTATAGGAGACTATGTTGGAGCCCTTCATGGTTAGGCTCCACAGCTCCTTCTCTAATTTCTGGATCTTGCCCCTTGGGCAGTATTACTCAATCATGAGGTCCTTCATGGTTTCCCAACCCATGTCATTCGCCACCACTAGAGTTAGTGCCTTAACATGGCCGTTCCACCATGTCAGGGCCTTTCCTTCAAAGGTGCATGCGGCATATTTCACTTTGCTCACAGCAGGGCATGAACAGATTTCGAAGACCGCTTCATTCTTCTTGAACCATTGCGAGAGGGCAATGACTCCGTCGGTCCCATAAAAGGACTTTGGCTTGCAGTTGGTGAAATCCTTGTAGGAGCACTCTCTCAAGCGTACAGGGGTTTCAACCGGAATTGATTCAACAGGGGTTCAACCTCTGCTGGCATCAGATGAGTGATACTGAGCCATGGCAGTTGCCACTGCTGCGGCTACGGCAGCATTCAGGGCTGCAGTATCGATGACCAGAGGCGGAGGAGGCGGTGGAGGTGCAAGGTTATTCCGGGGAGATTTGCGAGGAGGCATCTTTCAGCTATAAGTTTATAAAGATAAGAAAAAGTGGTAAGAATCAATTTGTAAGTATCGTGAGAGTGATACATGGACTAACTAACCATAGCCCAACAGTTGAATGAGTGTTTGAGATCGCAACAAGGAATATTAGTAGGAAAACACAAGTGTACAGATTTTTCCCACAGATTAGATAGATTTCAATAATACTGGTATTACTGATGTAATAAGTTCAAGGAAAATCGACCTAACAGTAGGTCTTACATCATACGATACAGAAAAGTTTGACAGTTCTTAGATTCCTAATTAGAGTACTGAAAGTTAGGAATATTTTACAGACAAGTGCTACATAGAGCACAGATGTTAAAGGCTATTCCTTAACCAAAAGACAGAGATGTACTAGACATTATCTAACGGCGATGGGAATTCCTCAGGCGAGCCCTGAGGTCTGACACTTGACAAAACACCTTATTAAGGTGTCGATCTTGAGCCCTCTGACGGGCTCGAAGTTCCAAGACTTCAGCTCGGGAGGCAGCCAGCTGTTGCTGCAGGGTTTCATTGGTTCTTCGGGTCCGTTCCATGTCTTCTTCAAGACGGCGGATGCGGACTGTGTTGACACCTGAGGTGGCATCAATCTCCATGACCCGGTCGATGGCTGCTCGACCTTGCTCAGCATTTCAAGCTATTCTGCGGATAATGACGGGCAGAGCTCGGTCAGCAGAACCACCTTCACTGACGTTGTAAAAGCTTCGGTCCCCAAAGTATGGTAAGGGTTGACCCTGTTCGTCACTCCAGCGATTCAAGTTGGTTGCCCACAAGGGAGTAGGACCTGGAAAAGCTGGTCGGAAATTGTTGTTCGGGGCTTGACCTACTAGCGGTAGGTTGTTGACTTCAGGCTCGGAGTCGGATCCACCAGAAAAGCCTTCTGCGAGGTGATCATCCAAAGGGATTGGATGCTCATCTTCGATCCACCCGACATTGCCTTCATTTGGAAAGTACGGGTCGTTGTGATGGAATCCAGCCATTTAAATCTACGCGAGAAGAGAGGTATAAGAATATAGTATACATGTAACTAGTAGTACAAAATACACCTATAGTATTTTAAGTTTAAGTTCTACTGATCTTTTTGTGGTATTGTTGGTAAGTTTTTAGACTTGTTAACACATCACAACCATTCTAGGGCATATGCTAATCACTCCTCGGACCAGCAAAGTTGATCAGGCTATGCCATTCCCAGGATTGACCATACATCCCCGGGCTCACTTGCGATATTTAACAATTGTAATACTTTTGTTCTTGTCATTGTGACACTGATTTTAGTATGAATGCAAACTAGTATACTTAATTAAATATTTTAATATTTAAAGTATAGACTCTTGGTCAGAGTGCTTTAATCCCTAATGGGTTTATAGTTTAGTATATCTTTTATGGGTTGATATACTTGATTCACTATAAACAATGCTCTGATACAAATCTGTCACACCCCAAAACCAAGAACGGCGGAAACGTTCTGGGGTGGAGGACGTCATGTAAAGTATCACAACACAGTAAATGTAAATAAGCAAACAACATCATCCATTGCATTAAATATATAATTTTAATACAAGCATGTTCTGTACAGTTATAGACACCAAAAATAATGTAAATCAAAATAATAAGATGAGTCTTGGATGCGCTCCATCTTCTCAAAAGCTGGCCTCGGTACCTGTCTACTGATGACCTGAGAATACAAGTTATTTTGAAAGAGTTTATCAGCACTAAGCTGGTGAGTTTAAAAGTATTTTAGTGTGGGTATTTGTCATCCAAAAACGTTTGAACATGTCTCAAGTGTAAGTTTGTAAAATGTTAGTGAATGTTTGTAAGTGTTTGTACAAGTTTTAATCTCTCAGAAAAACCTATATTTTCTATTAAAGTAGCCTTCTACCAAGGCTTAACTGTTTTGTATGCTCGTTTGTCGTAAAAGGGTGTAATTTCCCAAGTGTAACTATCATTTAACAAAATACAGTTTGTACATTAAAGTTTAAGTGAAACAATCACTAAAAGTATGTAATGGGTAAATTATTGTGGTATTGTAGTGTTATATTATAGGAACTACTGCTGTACTAACTACCTTAAACCGGATTTATATTAAGATATCATGTGATAAATTGCACCATACTATAGACTGGTAACAACGACAACATATAGTCGAAAAATAAGGTATGACGTTTGGCACCCGCAGACCTGCCGGTCCCGCTGTAGCTAGCAACGAGGTGTAGGATAGTCAATCCAGTATCGATCTATACGCAAACTCACGCTCTCCCTTCAAGAGACTCTGGCTACAACTCGGGTCATGACAATTAAGGCATGCTCCCATACAGTGGATCACAATTGTTAACGTATTCGTGTATATCTAATATAATGTTACTTGTTCTAGTATCGTTGTATATGTTCTCTTAGTAATAAGTATTGACTCATGAATGAACTGACTCGTTGATCTAGAAATTGTAGTAGTATGGTCCTATGTTACCCCGATGGTAACCTATTGGTGATGTACTGCTAAGTATGAACATGGAAGTACTTTTATGTCTATATATGTATGTTTGATATATAATTAATATTGAAACGACCTTCGGATGGTTACCCGAAATCCCACCAGACCACATCCAAATCGAGAAAAACAAAATAGGGCGGATGGCCTTCCTAAGCCCTTTAAACATTACTTATATATCTACACATATATGGGCATGCAATTTATAAGAAGTAAAACAAAGTTTAATAAGAGCATCTGATAAGTAAAAGAGTTTATAAAACATTTTGAAGTAAAACAGTTTGATAAACAGTTTGAACAGTGATAAAAATCATTGGTTTCCTAGTTATTAATCACATGTGATTGATGTAATCACATGTGATTGATGCAATAACTATAAGTATTTAACTTGTATTCCCCCCATAAAGTATTTAAAACATTTAAAATCATTTCAAAGGTTAATTAAAGGGGTATGAACTCACTTGTGGTGAGTGGATTGGATTGTAGTGTCGGATACCGTGCTAGGTGGCAAACGGAGACTTGTTCACACGCACGAGCCTAGTTATCATATAATGAGCATATATATAACTAATTAGCCAAATAATAACTTAATGAAATAACTTGGGACACTTAGGAACATGTAAACACTTTGTATAAGTGTTATAGGTCCTAAGGGTTGCTTCTAGGTTGTTATGGGACAAGGCTAAAGGGGTTTAATGCTTCCAAGGACCTTGTATAAGAGTTTACTACCCAATAAACCCCACACAAGGAATTTACGGTTGTAAACCCTTGAGTTTACGGCCGTGAACTCCAATATTGGTGGTTTTTGGTGTTTTGAAGTGCTAAATGATTTCTAGAATAAGCCTAGCTTGGTGGTTTAATCATTTGGGTAGTTTAGGGCATAGATAGTACTCCTTTGGGGAGTTTACGGCCAAAAGACCATATCCCTTAGAGTTTACGGCCGTAAACTCTCATGGGATGGGTGTTTTAATTCTTTCAAGTCTCTTGCACAAATAGGATAATTTCTAGGCTTTTGTTTAAGGCTAAGGGGGACTCTAGGCACACTTTGGTGCCCTTACTTGGTGTTTACGGCCCAAGAGTAGTTCCTTGGCCGTAAACCCCCTTTAAGGGGTGTTTTTGATGTGTTAAAGTCTCCAAATTAGCTAGAAGTAATTGAGGGTTAAAGTCTAAAGCCTTTAGGCGTGATTAGGGCACATTTAAGCGCTTCATTTTTGTGTTTACGGTCCAAGAAACTCTTAGGCCGTAAACTCCTAAAGCTATGTGTTCTTGATTGTTTTCTACTCTCAAATGATCATACATATTATCCTAAACTAGTTACCTAACAAGGAAATGGGACTATATGGCCTTTAAGCTTCATTTTGGAGTTTACTCCCCAAGAACGTTCTTGGGCGGTAAACTCCCGAATCACATATATTTGTCATACAATCTATGTTAATAAGCATAAAACAAGCATTATAACACAACTAGAGATGTGTACTCACGATTTGGGATGAAAACCCGAAGATCCGTGAGAGAGAAATGGCTTTTCTCTAGTTGGAAATGTGAATAATGAATGAATTTAGTTCAGAAATCTATTTATAGTCCTGAAATATTTTTGGCAGAAAATATTTTTATTCCGAAATTGGACTATAACATTATGAAGTTTTGAAATGCTCAAGTTTCACAAACCCAGGAGCATCCACTCTCCTGATATCTCCTTAAACGTAAACCCTAATGTACACAAACTTATTCGGAAAAGTCTGAAAATCACTGAAACTGGACTAGCTTCTATTGAATAGATATTGTTCGTAGAAAATGGAAATTTTGGGTTGTCACAGTAGAAGGTTAGACATGACAATAAGCCTGAAATCTACCAAAATGTAAATCAAAAGTTGTATGTCATATGTGCCATTTGAGCCAAAGCTTTATTGATGTATATTAAGTAAGGAAATTGTTATGTCTCATTGATTGTATATCTTTGAATCAAATCAATGATTGATATGGAAAGTTTGTCACATGATTCACATATGCCTTTGTTGTTCCTTGTTCCTCTTTGCTCCTGCCATATTGAAGTATATATATGACATAACGTTATATTGTATCTATTATTGAACTCACGAAGCATCACCACTTACCCTCTCTATGTTTAACAAATTGCAGGAGATAAGCATCCATTATAGTTATATACTGATAGAAGATTTTTGAATAGTTTGAAACTATTATATTTTATACTCCTATATGTATAAAAACTATAGAATCCCGGGAAGTTATGTAATATATAACACTTTGAAATAGTCGGCTTTTATCCAGTAGTTTGTAATCACTTTATCAATGTAAAATATTGTTTTTAAGAATATGCATGTAGCATGTTTTGGAGTAACAATTGTTATGTATGAAAGTTTGAGTCTTTAAGAAATATGAAAGTTAGGGTCTTTCACGTTGATGCTCATGTTGATTGACATGAAAGATCCTGTTAATGAGCCTAGAGAGAAGAGAATTATGCCAAAATCTTTTCTTCTAGGCAGATATCTCTTCTTTCCTTGACAGTCTATCTCTGATGCAATGGGATGAAGTGGTGATTTAGCACATCTAATTTCCATAGATGTTGTTACTGCTACACCAATTCACATCTGAAATCCGAAGACCTCTTCAACAAGACAATGTTTCTCATCACTTCTATCACGGATCACAATGTATGAAACCTTTGACAATGTCTTGGTGATTCTCATAACTCGAAGGTTACAATGATTGGGACCTATTAACTAGTTGGTTACAAATATTGGTTTATGTTCTTCTCTTGTTCTTGGTTGTCATGAAGCTTAGAATCATAGTGAAATACTTCAAAAATTAAAGGCATTTTCTCTCTTTGGTTCTATGAATTGTGTTTTAGTTTGATATATTTGGTTTTTTCCCTCATTCTTTTATAGACAGTGTTGAGGGACAGATTTCTCGGAAAAAGGAAGTTCATTTATGACCCTTTAATTCAAAAGATTTGATGAATCGGCTCTTTATCTTATTTCTGAAAAATCTGCATAAATATCGCTTGTAGAATATTTCGTTGTTTAACTAACTTTTTTGTTTGTATTCCTATATTATTTATTATTTTGTCTTGTACCATTTTAAATGATTTGACGGTGGCAATTCATAAGCCAAGTATGTAACTACAAAAAAAACATTGTCCCTAGAAGCATGTTTCTATATGTACGTAAATCTCTCTAATTATCTCATCAGCGAGACCATCTGCTGAGATGACATTCAGTCAGCCCCTCACACTGATAGTCTAGTATTGTCTAAACTTTCAAAGTGAGATTTCCTTATCCAAATAAGAAAATTATTGAAAGGTTTGGGTGCTTATTTTTGGTTAATCAAGTCTCATGTTCTGCTGAAATATCAAGCACAACCCATCATGCTTGCCTAGAAGCATGCTTGTCGTATGCATAGTCATCACCTTAAGAGTTACTTGTCTGGTCCTTAAATGAAAAAGGGTTATTCATGACCTTGACCTCCTAGTCTGAGGTATGACATGGTACCATTGAACGAATTGATGGTGAACGTAAAAGTTATAGACTGCAAGTTAACTCTATGATATGGAAGTTTAACCACTTTTTGTTGATGACATGACATTGTTTATCGTTCACGTTGATTCCACCTCAGTGTGACTAAAACATTATACTCTCTCCTTTATTATTCAAAATAAAACCATACGATTCACTGTGATATACCACACACTGATGAAAGTTTGAAAATTTGTGTCGATGGTTAGTATATATACCGTAGACTATCACACGCACCAATCCCTTCTTGCGCTTACATTTTTTCGTTAAAGCTTAATGATTCAACGTAATGTACCATATGCTGATGCGAGCTTGAAAAATATGTTCTGATGGTCAAGCTAAAACACCACAACATATCACATGCATAATTCCACTCTTTCTCTTTTCTTCTAATAAAAGTGATAAATAAGAAGCATATGAAACCACACACTAGTGAAATCTCGCAATACTATGTCATTGAATGATAGTTTAAACCTGTACTATAAGGAGACATCACAAACTTACTTGAGTACTAGCTGAAACTTTGATACGTTGATTGCTTCTGTTGATGGCTATTGTTGCTAATGTTATGTCTCACTAACATAATTTCCTTATCCTAACGGCAACTATTGATTGACGATTAAAAGATTTATCAATATCTTGAGATACATGATTTTTATGCCGCTAATCTCTTCAATCATTGGTTGAGTAAAAGGGAAGAAAATTTACAGATAAATTGGGAAAACTCTTTCCTAGGTCACTTTCGCAATTCATTCAAACAATTGAATTTATCTCTCAAAGAAGGCTCTCTAAACCAGGATCTTCCTCACACTCTCATTATATCAAAGGCTTTGTTCGATTTTGCTTATAATGGCAATGTTGTCAAAGGCCCTCATGCCTCTGATTCTCCTATTTTCATTCAAGCAAACAATGTGGCATTCTCTGATGTTATCCCGAAATAGTTCATGAACTCAAGAATTGAAGACTTCATCAAGTATGTCAAAAGCTTCCCTCTTTGATATGCCTTCTAAGACTTTCGAGAACCATTCTACCCAAAGAAAGTATGTGAGTTCTAATGTTGATGATTTGCTGATTCTAGTGCTTGAACCATTACCATGACCATTAGAGATGGTGAATGTAGGGTTACTATTGATTTCGAATCTTTTCCAACTACTCTTTGTCTTCTTCGGTTAGAAAACTATTCTAAAATTCCTTTAGAGTAAAAATGTAAGTCCACTCGTGGAATATTAGGGTATAAGTTCTCCCTTTAGCTCACTTCGCGTGATCCATCCAAATACACTCATCGTCAATACTTTGGTGTAGGTTAGAAGTACCTATCAGGGTAATTGGTAAACGCCTTAGACACAAGATAAGGAGCATAGATCAATTGAATCTTTTTGAGAAAATAATTTTGTATTACATGTTGTGCAACAAAATATTTGATTTTCCCCAGCTCTTCCTTAATGAGTTGATTGATTGTATCACTAGGAACAAGAAGCCATCATATGTTCCTTATCCTCGTTGGCTTGGACTGATTTTGGCTCATGATGAAGAAGGTTATTGTTGGGTTTTAAGTACTATAACACTTCCTAAGTGCACATGCAACCCAAAATGCTTTGGATCTATTTTTTCTCTAGTTATACATGCATTTTCTTTTTCTAAAGCATTCACCCTAGCTTGCATACAATTGAAGCTATATATAATCAAAACATATTTAGGATACATACCTCTTGAGTAGGGTAGAGTTCCTGAACTTTGGAAACTTGAGCACCTCAAGTGTGATGCCTCTAATGGTTCACAAACACCAATATGCAAAGGAGGTTCTAAGAGAATAAGTTACTTAATTCTTTTGAAGGTGAAACCGATTTTGGAGCATGTAGGGGGCTTTTTATAGTTGTGGCAAGTGCTAGGGTTACACTTTGCAAACCCTAATGATCCATGGGTTTAACCCCCATGGACTATCGATGGGTTATATTATTGGTTTAGCCCACTTACATAACCATGGATCACTTTTCCCGTACTACAAGTATCATTAATTTACATAATCAATCCCTCCATATTTAATTAGTCTATTTTGACCACAAAATTAATTACAAATTAATTCTTGGACAATACTAATTAAATAACCATATTAATATATTATACTTATAATGTATTAATAAATCATAAATAACCTTATTCTCATAAAACCATCCTATCAAATTGCACGAATGAAGGCAGCCAAAAAGGACCATGGTACTATTGGGTCAAGTACATACCAGTTATAGTTATGGGCTTAGACACCAAATTCAATAATCTCCCACTTGGATAAGTCTAATAACTATAGTTGCCTATGTGACTTCAGGCTGTTAACTCTGACCCAGTCAGTGATGTATCCTTTATATAATGGATCATATACTCCTCTGTTCTCAAGATATCAGCTGGAAAAAATACATGGAACAATGTCATACTTATTGTCCAACAGTTCGTTTCTCGATTTCTGATTTGTCTAACATAGAACATAACTGAACACATCCGACACATAAGTCAAAACAAAATCATTGAGGGGCTGAAGATATCGCGTTCAATCCTCTTGGGATAAAAGGAACATATAAACGTCGACATTATATGTTTATACTAACTACTCATTAAATCATGCACAACGATATGTTTTATAACATCAAGTTACTACTGCGTTTTCATGCCATCAATGCATGAGTAACTCATATTCAACAACTCATGTATCTAGATTTGAAGACATATATATATATATATATATATATATATATATATATATATATGATATTATCATCTCACGATTACTCGTGATAAATTACATGAAGTGATACAAGTGAGCGCGAGTTCATCCAATACTCACATCTTATTTCAGAAGTACTCATGAATGGTGTAGTAAACCTGTTGCAATGCCTAACTCCTTAGACAATCCTACAAGCCAACTCATGACAGTCTTCTTTCGTACCTACTTCTAAAGTATGAACGACTGTGGATAGTTTGAATAAATCTTATTTATTCTGGAAGACAAAACATGCAAAGTGAAACAATAGTAAATGATTGACACAAGACAGTAACTTTACTTATAAATAAAAATCCTTTTATTCATCATCAAATGTTAATTACAATTTAGCTATTACAAGTTTCGGTTTATCTAATCACTAAAACTAATATCGTCCTTTAGCCCAATGCCCCTCACATGCTGCAAGTGCTTTACGCTAGTCAGTCCCATTGTGAGAGGATCTGTTGGGTTGTCCTCTAACATTATCCTCTTTAACACGAGGTGCCCTTCTTCTACTTGATGTCTTATGAAGTAGTACTTTCTATCGATATGTTTGGATCTTCCATGATCCCTCGGTTACTTGGTTAAGGCAACCGCCCCTTCATTATCGCATAAAATTTTCACAAGCTCCTTTATGGGTGGAATAACTCCAAGGTCTCCGATGAAGTTTTTCAACCATATCGCCTCCTTCACTGCTTCGCTTGCTGATATGTACTTTGACTCACACGTTGAATCAGCTACAGTCTCCTGCTTGGAACTTTTCCATTTCACTGCTCCTCGATTCAGAGTAAACACCTAATTCGACTAAGAGTGGGAATTATCTCTGTCGGTCTGAAAGCTCACATCGTTGTACCTTGTTACTCTCAAGTCATCACTCCCACCGAGGGTAAGGACCTAGTCCTTAGTCCTTTGCATGTACTTAAGAATGTTCTTAGCCGTAGTCTAATGAGCTTTACCAGGGTTCCCTTGATATCTGCTGAAAATTCTAAAAGCAAAGGCCACATCAGGGTGTGTATAAGTCATAACATACATGATTGAGCCAGCTGCAGAATCATATGGTATATGACTCATTTCTACTATCTCAACCTTTGTACTCGGACTTTAAGTCTTACTTAGTTTGGTATTGCCTTAGATAGGTAAGTCACCTTTCTTGGAGTTCTCCATGCTGAAACGTTTCAGCACCTTGTCCAAATAGGTACTTTGACTAAATGCTATTAGTCTTTTACTCCTGTTTCTCAATATTCTTATCCCCAGGATATATGCAGCTTTTCTGAGGTCCTTCATAGAGAAACACCTCCCAAGCCAGGACTTGACCTCCTGTAAGGTAGGGATGCCATTTCCTATGAGTAGTATGTCATCCACATACAACACAAGAAAGCTAACTATACTCCCATTAGCTTTGACATATACACAGGAATCATCCTCGCTTCTCGAAAATCCGAACTCTTTCACTTTCTCATCAAAACAAAGATTCCATCTGTGAGATGCTTGTTTCAATCCATATATGGATTTCTCAATCTTACACACTATATTAGGGTATTATGCACTAACAAAACCCTCTGGCTGTCTCATGTAAACATCCTCAGCCAACTTTCCATTAAGGAAAGTGGTTTTTACATCCATTTGCCATATTTCATAGTCATGAAATGAAGCTATGGCTAGAATAACCATTATAGATTTAATGTTCACTACTGGTGAGAAGATCTCATCATAGTCAAATCCCAGTGTTTTGAGTAAATCCCTTCGCAACCAGTCACGCCTTATATGTGTGTACATTATCATCCATGTCGGCTTCTTGAAGATCTATTTGCACCGGACTGTCTTACGGCCCGGTACATTATCAACCAAGTTCCAAACTTGATTGTCATACATAGACTGAATCTCGTTGTCCATAGCCTCTTTCCATTTAGCAGACTCGGAGCCTGCCATGGCTTCCTTAGAGTTGTTAGGTTCATCCAAATTTATCAGTGTGCTACCATTGATAAATGTATCACCTTTAGCTGTTATAAGAAAACCATATAACATAGGTGGAACACTAACTCTACTGGAACGCCTCGGAGCTACGCACTTTTCAATTGGCTCAACTGAAGTTTCCTCCTCGGGTTGAGTACTAGTGTTTGAGGTTCCTTCATTGCTTAACTCTTGAAGCTCTTCAAGGTCAATTTGCCTCCCACTGTCCTCTTGGCATATGAGTTCTCTCTCTCTCTCGAAAGACTCCTCTCATTGCAACGAAGACAACATTGTCACTCGGTCTATAAAAGAGATATCCAAAGGACTTCTACGGGTAGCTGATGAAAATACATTGCTCACTATGAGGTTTGAGCTTGTCGTGAGTTTCTCTTCTCCCAAAAGCCTTGCAACCCCAAACTTTGATGTGGTCTAATGTAGGAACCTTCCCAGTTCACATCTCATGAGGTGTTTTGGAAACCTTTCTGGTAGGGACTAGATTAAGGATATGGGTGGCAGGCTCTAAGGTATACCCCCAGAATGAGATTGGTAACAAAGATCGACTCATCATGGAACGAACCATGTCTAGAAAGGTCCTATTGCGCCTCTCGGCCACACCATTAAGCTATAGTGTCCTAGGTGGCGTCAATTGTAAAATAATTCCACATTTATTAAGATTTTCAAAGAACTCAATACTAAGATACTCTCCTCCACGATCGCATCATAGCATCTTTATTTTCCTGCCCAATTGATTCTCCACTTCTTGTTTAAACTCTTTAAACCTTTCAAAAGTTTCTGACTTATGCTTGATTAAGTAGATATAGACATACCTACTATAAACATCAGTAAAAGTCACATAGAAGCGGTTAGCTTCCCTTATGGTGGTTCTGAATGGTCCACACACATCAGTGTGTATGAGGTCCAACAAACCTTCACCCCTTTTATAAGTACCTGTGAAGGGTGACTTGGTCATCTTTACAAGTAAACAAGATTCACAAGTGTCATCCAACTTTAAGTCGAATAACTCTAAAACTCCTTCCTTTTGGAGTTGGGCTATGCGCTTCTTGTTGACATGTCCAAGATGATAATGCCACAAGCATGCCTTGTCCAAAGCATTGAACAAATTAATATTTAACACATTATTTCCTAAGTTATCTACAAAATTCACAGTTTCATATACACCATTGCAAGGTAATTCTTCAAAATAAAAAAAAAACACCATTATAATAAGCATAAATTGCACCAACTTCATTTTTAAACGAAAAGGTAAAAGCTTGTTTGTACAAACTATGAAAGGAAATAATATTTCTTGCCATATCGGCCGAGTAACACCAATTATTCAAATCTAAATTCAAAACCATTTCTAAGAAATAAAGAATAAACTCCAATCTTGGTCACAAGCGACATTTTCCTATTTCCCATGATTAAGTTTATCTTCCTGTGCTCCACATCTCTATTTCTTTTTAGTCCCTGCAAATCAGAACAAATGTGAAATCCACAACCTGTATCAAGGACCCAAGAATTAGCATGTGATGAGTTATTAGATTGAATAGTGTAAATACCTGCAAAGGAGAGTTTAATCTTCCCATACTTTATGTCCTGCAAGTATTTGGGGCAACTTCATTTCTAGTGCCTCTTTTCATGACAATGGAAGCAGTCAGCGTCCTTCAGATTGGAAGAGGGATTAACGGAAACCAGCTTTTGGTCCCACTAGAAGAGTATCCATCAAGAGACTTTCCCTTGCAGCTCTTGGAGGGAGCCTTCCTCTTCTTTCCCTTTGCATGTCCTATTGCCAAAACAAGGGCATAAGTAGTAGTAGGAGTAGACACAACCGAATTGCCTTTAAGGTTGCTTTCGGCAGCCCTTAAAAGCCCTTGAAGCTTGATAAGAGTGTCATCCTCCTTGTTCATATGATAAGTCATACGAAACTAATCATAACAAGAAGGTAAAGAGTGTAGAACTATATCTATGGCTAACTCTTCATCCAAATTGACATTCAATTTTAGCAAGCCGTCCATATATCTCTCCATTTTCTGCAAGTGGGCCGTGATGGGTTCACCATCCTTCATTTTAGTTGTGATCATGGAGGCAATGATCTCATACCTCTTCTATCAAGCACTTTGATGGTATCTTTCCATCAAATCATGATAAATTTATAGAGATAGTAGTCTTCATAGGACTTCTCCAGCTCAGCAGTCATTGTTGCAATCATAAGACACAACGCCTTTGTTGTATCCCTCTCATGAGTAATGTGTCCAGCGATTTGTTCAGGAGTAGAAATGGTGACATGAATCTCCTTTAGCTCTTTATCAAGGACATATTCCTTGTCCTCATAACGAATAGCCATTCTGATGTTTCGAATCCAGTCACTGAAATTCGAGCCATCAAAAATGTCCATCCCACATAGGTTCATGAGGAAGAAAGAACCTAAAGGAATTGGTGTTGAAGCATTGTTTGGGGTAGATATCTGCAAAGGAAGAAGAACAAAATTTAGATTAGATGAGAATCCTTCATATTACACCCAATATGAAATATTACGGCTAGGATCTAACACAATATTCTACAATTGCGAAGAAGGATGTCATAATCCAATTGTAAAAATATTTGAAGGTAGGTAAATGACGATTTACCAATTTCCACCATGAAAAACGAAATAGATTATTAGATTTTAATTGGTTTGAAATTTCCTAGATCTTTGAGATTCATTGAACTTTTCGTAGGCATGTCTAAATCTCGATTGTGCCCTTCAAGTTTGTGACTGGGATGTCGAGGATCAGAAACAAGGTGTGAATAACCATGCAAATTAAAATGGTACATCCAATGTTACAAATCACCTAATCAATGTGCTGGTTAACCACACACATTTGTCATACATTGTCATTCCCAGATTAGTGTGTCGGTTAACCACACATGCTCATCTAACAACTTAACAAGGTGCAAAGTATAATTTCATGGATTAGCACCATTTTCACATTTTTCCTAAAGTAACTAAGATTGGGAATTAAATAAAAGTTTAGTTACTTTATATTTATCATTATACCTTTAATGAGGGAGAATTAGTGTCCTATCCAATCCGTTCGGCTAACGACCCTCCACCAGTCAAGGAAGCGGTGGGTGAGAGTGGACACCCATTAAACCACCATTTTATAGGTAGTAACCTTATACCCCCTTGTAGATCGGCTTCGTGAATGAGGCCTACTAACGGTAAGAGCGACTTGTCTTATACATATATATATATATATATATATATATATATATATATATATATATATATATATATATATATATATATATATATATATTATTAAACTTATAATATTATAAAGTATAATGGTTGAATTTTAACTTTTAAAACTCTAGGGTTTCAAATTAAAGTTTCATTTAATGAGACTTTGAAAATTCCAAAACTTGAGGGCAAGTTTTGAAACTTGTTAAAACTCTTCACATTCATAACCTATGAGTTTAATTTGATTTTAATGATGATACCTTTCATTTTCCATAACTTGAGGACAAGTTATGGAGGTCATTAAACATCAATTAGATCATATTTCTAACAACTAAATTATCATATAATTCTTGATCTAACTAAACTCATATACAAGGTAATTCTATATCAACAATTTTAAAACAATTTGGTTTATCATATAAAACAACTCTTTTAAAACTTTGATAATTATCTTTGTATCGGATGAGTATGATCACTACCATATCTTAAAAAATATATTTTTATGATTCAAAACAGTTTGGGGTAATGATCAAATCTAATTTTGGCGAAAAACATGAATTTATGCACTCTGATCAGCTAACTCGGCTAGTCCATGATCTGGACTCGTCGAGTAGCTTCATTTCTGCATGGACTCGTCGAGTTCATCGGTCAGAATGTAGAAAACTTGATTTTTTCAACTTTGAAAACAAGCAACCATCCAATATAATAGAAAATAATCCTAGGCTCTGATACCACTGTTGGATTTTGAGCACTATAACACTTACTAAGTGCACATGCAACCCTGAATGCTTTGGATCTATATTTTCTCTAATTATACATGTATTTTCTTTTTCCAAAGCATTCACCCTAGCTAGCATACAATTGAAGTTATATATAATCAAAACATAGTTAGGATACATACCTCTTGAGTAGGGTAGAGTTCTTGACCTTTGGAAACTTGAGCACCTCAAGTGTGATGCCTCTAATGGTTCAAAAACACCAATATGCAAAGGAGGTTCTAAGAGAATAAGTTACTTAACTCTTTTGAAGGTGCAACCGATTTTGGAGCATGGAGGGGGATATTTATAGTTATGGCAAGTGCTAGGGTTGCACTTTGCAAACCTTAATGATCCATGACTTTCCACATTCCTATGATCCATGGGTTTAACCTCCATGAACTATCCATGGTTTATATTATTGGTTTAGCCCACTTACATAATCATGGATCACTTAGCCCATACTATAAATATCATTGATTTACATAATCAATCCCTCCATATTTAATTAGTCTCTTTTGACCACAAAATTAATTCCAAATTAACTCTTGGACAATACTAATTAAATAACCATATTAATATATTACACTTATAATATATTAATAAATCATAAATTACCTTATTCTCATAAGACCATCCTATCAAATTTCATTGGTGAAGGCAACCCAAAAGGACCATGCTACTATCTGGTCAAGTACATACCAGTTATAGTTATGGGCTTAGACACCAAATCCAACAGTTATAATATTAATCATGGATACATTATTCCAATCCCGAACCTCTCCTCAAAAGTTATCAACACTGCTTATTTTGATGGTGATATGCATATTACCCAGAGAAGGGAAAATTGTATTGTAAATCCCTACACTATTGACTCCTATGACTCTAAGAAGAGGATTATGATGAAGATAATGATGCAGGCGTTGATGATGAAGAAGAAGATGCTAATGATGATGAAGAAGTTGATGATAAAGAAGACGTTGAAGATGAAGAGGATGATCTTGCCACCGATAAGGGAGAATCCACTGTTCGTGGAATGAATTATCCTCCAAATTTGAACAAACACATTCAATTCTCCTCTACTTCTTCATCCACTCCCTCTGTAGACGACATTGTACATTGTGGATCAACCCCAACTTAAGTGAAAACGACTGATCCACTGATCCAAGATGTGATTTCTCTAAGGTCAGTGTCTCCTTCTCCTCAAGCTGCAATTGCTCCTCCTATGCATACACATCTTCAAGCTTCTTCTTTTATCAGGAGGAATCCAACTCCAACTTTCAAACTATTGTGCTCTATCAAATCTCTCTCTATTGGTGCATTTAACTTAATCTCTGAGAGAAAGATTAACTATAATAGAAAAGAATGTGGCTGATATGAAATTCATTATGACCTTGGGTGATGATGATTATGATAATATGGTTATTGATGACTCTCTACCAAATTCTTTAGGTGATAATCATCCACCTTCATCATCAAATCCACCTCCACCTCCTCCTCCAACATCTCACCCCCTCCTCGCACTCCTTCACCACCTCTTGGCTCCCCTCCCTAAACCGATGATGCCAAAAAGGGGGAGAATAGTCAAGGGAGCAATGATCAGGAATTGGTGACTACAACAACTTCATCTCTACCTGAAATTTCTGAATCAGGAATGGATGATAACCAAAAGGCAACTGTTGTAGTTGAACAAGCGAGCAACATCCCAGATGCTAATGCAACACACTATGATTAGGCTATCTCAAACGTTGGTGATCACTTTGAGACCGATGACTATGAAAGGTTTCTCTAATTGGGGTTTATGGCACAAAATGGTTTTCATATTTTCCTGAGATATCTGAATCAAGAAGGGATAATAATCAAAATCCAATTGTTTTTGTTGAACAAGTGAGCAACATCCTAGGCGCTAATGCAACCAATAATGATCGTCTCAGACGTTGGTGATCAATCTAAGATTGATGACTATGAAGGGTTTCTCGACTTGGTGTTTATTGAAGAAGTTGTTCCTTTGACTGTTGTTTACCCTGATTCATATTTTGAGGGGGGGGGGGTATTTATCAAGGAACCAACAACGAAATAGAATCTAAGGATGAACAACTCAAACCTAGAAAGAAGAAGGCTTCCTTCTTAAGGGGAGCCAATGACGCTGAAGCTAGAAGCTCTTCTACTGCTGGTGATTCTTCATCCCCTCCTCTTTTCAAGAGAATCAACCTCACTGTTGATGTAAATGATTTAGCTAAAGAATGAGATATAACGATTAAGAAATTTATAGAACTTATGATGGAGAATAATGCCACTATTCAAGATAGCAACCTCACGACGTGAGATGTGTTGTAAGAAAACTATTGTTTAGGACTGGTCTTACGATGTGAGACATGAAGTCTCTCGATGTGACAACTACTGCAGTCCAAGCCTATGATCTTTTAGGGTTTCCTTCATTTTTAAGCACCTCTAAGTTTATTTTACAGTTTTTTATCAACCCCAAACCCTCTTTCACCTGAGAAAAACCCAAGTCTCCATCCTTTCTTGATCTTTGGACATTTTAGAGCCTTTCTTGGTTTGCAAGAAGAAAATTGAAGAAGAATAAGAAGGTCATTTTTGTGGAGGCATGCAAGGAATTATCATCATCATCACCTTACATTGTTTCTGGACCATTATAGGTGTTAAAGTTCCCATCTTTATTGTTATAAGAGGCTAGATATAAGTTTTGTCCCACTTTTCTTCTTGGTTGTGAAACTTTGAATGAATGGAAACCGTAATGTTGGTAACTTTATGGGTTATGAGGGTCGTAGGAATGTCTTAGAGTTCAGATCTAGAGAACGGCTGAGTTTTGGAACCTTGCATGAATGTTGTATGTCTTTTCTTCAACTTTTGAACTAAATGAGATCTAGACATGTATTGGAAATATTTGTATTAAAAGCATCAACTTTCTAGTGTATTAAGAAGTTATAAAACCTTCTGGAAAGTAAGAGGGCAAGGCTTAGTGGATTAAGGACTTAAAAGTTGTACTTTTGTTGATGATTGTTCTCATGACATGAGACATATGTTGAATTAGGTGTCTAAGCCCATAACTATAATTGGTATGTACTTGACCCGATAGTAGCATGGTCCTTTTGGGTTGACTTCAATGAAGCAATTTGATAGGATGGATATTTGATAAAGAGGTTATTTGTGATTTATTAATATATTATAAGAATAATATATTAATTGAGAAATCATATTATTTAATTGGTATTGGTCAACAATTAATTGGAATTAATTTAGTGATCAGAAGAGACTGAGTTAATTAACGAGGACTGATTAGGTAAATCAGTAATACTTATAGTTTAGGCTAATGATCCATGTTGATTAGGATGGACTAATTTTATGTGGGAATCCATGTAGAGTTAGTCCAAAGGGCTTATCATATGGATTATTGGGTTAAAGGCCAAAGGAAGTGAATTTGGTTTACAAGTGAAACCCTAGGAATTCCACACTATAAATGTAACCCCTAGCCTCACCAAAAATGGACCTAAGAGACTTCCAAGAAGAAACCATAGCTGTGTTTGGGTGCTTCCTAACCTCTCTCTCATAATCCTCCAATTCCTTTGGTGTTTATGACTTATTAGAGGTATCATGCTTGAGGTACTAAGCTCTTGAAAGGCGAAGGATTACAAGATACAACAAAGAACATGGAGGTCTCACAACGTGAGGTCAGCTCCATTCACTTTTCTTGACTAAGTTGGCCAGGGTGAGTTGGGATAAGTTGGAATTGAATCGAGTGAGATCTCACGACATGAAAAAGGGTTGGTCACAACGTGAGGGTGGATAGTCGACATCATGGGTTGTTGGGTATGACATTGACCATAGACTTTTGGCTTCATTTGACTTTTGGTCAAAATTTTATTTTGATAAGGTAGACTTAGGGTTTATATTATGTGGATCATAGGAGGTGTCGAGCACCCGTCTTTTGGCAGGTGAGCGGTTAGTTGTGGTCCGCTTTGTGATTCAAGTGAGTCTTCTAATTGTAGCAGTGGTTCGAAGGCACCAATGAAGGCCCACTAGGATATGTTATGCTAGTTGTCTTTGTGACTCTCCAATGGTATGTTTTGATATGCCCATTTTATGACGTGCTATGCCTATTTTCATTATTAGCTAGGCCTAATGTATGTTGTGTAGTATGTTAGCTGTCTCTACGACTCTTGCATAGTACGTCAGGATGGGCCCATTGTATGAGGGCAAGGCGGATTATGGTGGATTAGGCCCAATTTGCGGTCTAGGCCCAATAATATGTATGGTATGTGGTATTTTTTTAGAACTCACTAAGCTTTGTGTTTATGGTTTCATGTTTATGGTTTCAGGTACTTCAAGTACAAAAGGTAAGGGCCCGATGTGACTGCACTGCATCCACCTAGTTTTTGCAACTTTATGATTTTGGGATTGTACTCTGATGACTATTTTTACTCTAATATACTTTTGACCGATTAAAAAGGCTAAATAGTGTTTATGGTTGAATTAAAAAAGAAATTTTTACTTTACAATTTTTGGGATAATACAAGTTTGTATCAGAGCCTTGGTTTGAAGGATTCAGACACACTTCTGGGTGTATCTGAACTCAAATTGAGGAATTGATAATATTTTTGAAAGAAAAGGAATATTCTAAAAATATTTTAAAGAAGAAGGGGGGGTGTGATGCATGCAATCAGTCGGGCTCTAGTAAATGATTCCCATAATAGCTACACATGTTGATATGCTATATGATATGAATGTTTCCATGCTAGGATAAGGCTAGGGATACATTCAGGAATCATATGATAGATTCGCCTGATATGTGATGCCTTGTATCCTAGGAAGAACTAGATGATATGATTGGGAATATGTATTGGTAGAAGTAATTGCTAAATGTATTCTTTAGCAATTGTAGATGATTAGGATCATAGACTTAAAATCATTGATTTGGCCTTATTTCCTGTTCCTAGTTTGGTTGTGGTCCTAGGGTAGAGTATTTTATTCCACGGTATATTTGATCATGTATTGTGTATAATTCATATGTATAAGGCAACCAACAGTGAGAATGGAAGTTCCCAGCATGGGTTGTTATGAGTAAGATTTGGATGTTCTTTATTTGTTCTGTGGCTTGGAGTGTTACTTCATGAATGTTGCTTGCTTTGTGCTTTGTGGAACTCTTACTGATGTAAGTTAACTATTGAGTGAATATGTTATGTCACATGTTGCGAGTTTTAAATAATCTCAGAGTGATGGATTTGACTCTATTATGCATCTCTCGTTTGAGTCTAACCATTGTAGGGTTGAGTCTTTTACTCTAAGGATTATCTATGCTTTGTGGCAGTGATTATATTTCATTTGTTTCTACTTATTTAATTATGCAGAATGTTTCTAATGTGAATCCATAGTGTCATCTGACGAAGTCTCTGATGCTTACAAAACTGGATTGCACAAAATTGAGTCTTATATACATTCCAAAGTTCATAAGAACATGTTGAAACAAATTTTGAGTGAAAAAGATAAAGAGCATATTAAATTTGATACTTCGCAGAAATTTGATTCATTGAGCACTAAATTGAGTTCAGATAATACACTTAACGTTGAAAATGTATCTGAATTTGATGGTGGTAGCGACATGAGTGAGATCTCTATGGAGAATGAGGTTGATTGTTTAGAATTTGTTAAAAGCGAGCCTAAACCTGCAAAAAGTTTTATTTCAAAAAATTTAGTTGAGTACTTTTGCATTTCTGAAAATGGTTCAAAAGTTTTAAAAGAAAAGGCAACTGTTTCCCCAAAGGTTTGAACTATTCCGAATCAGGTCTTTGCAACTTCAAGACTTAAAAAAAATCAGACCAAAGAACTTTTGTCCCTCGTAGAAAAAGACAATGATGATGGGTGTGACGAACATTTATGGTCTACCCCTATTAACAATGCAGGTGAAACCAAAGGTCTATCTGAAGTGACCTCTTGGAAGACGAAGGGAAGATATTTCATAGAACCTTTGAATAAAGTCAACTGTATCTACGAAAAGGGAAGTCTTAGTGGAACCAAAAACGTTCCTAGTGATATGTCATTTGAAAAGTTTGAAACCTCTGTTAGAAAGCCAAAACCTACGGCTAATCCTCATTAGTCTCCTAAGCAATTCGCTACTCAAAACATCAAAGAAATTCTAGATATAATAAATATCTAAAAGAAAGAACGAATTTATGGCAATCCAAAAATACTAACTTTGTTTATCAAGAAAGATCAGCAAACTAAGTGCAAAAGTCTCTTCAAATCTGAATCCCAAAAGTTTTTCTAAAATTCAGTCATCTTCTTCTCCAATTTCAAGAACAAAAGTTTCTCAAAAAGCCCCATTTTCAAAACAAGCAAAATATTTTCAGCAAAGAAAACCTAATGTTTCACAATCTACCAAAATATTGAAAGATATAAGGGGCAAAGAAAAGGTTGCTTCGGAGTCAAAAATTCATTTTATAAACTCCAAATCAAACTTGAAAAAGGAAAAGATGGTTGAGAAAAAGATTATCAAGCAACGAATCAAAGATAAGCAAAGGAATCCTAAAGTCGAAAGGATCGTTGTTTTTAAAATAACAAAGAAAGATAATTCCATTATGGTTAAACAATCTTACCTGGTTGATGAAACAATAACATTTCATGTGTCTGTGAAAACCTCATGTGAACCCAAACAACTTTGGGTTCCTAAATCTCTTTGATTTTTGTAGGTGATGCGTGACGAGCAGTTTGACTCTGAATGGTACATTGATAGTGGCTGTTTGTGTCACATGACATGAATGAGGGAAGAATTGGGAGAGTTCAGACCACTGAAGGATGGAGGGAGAGTCAAATACAGAAATAACTCTCTTGGGGAAATTAAGGGCTATGGAATGATTATGAATAGAATATTCTCTATTCAAAACGTAGCCTATGTGGAAGGCATGCAACACAACCTAATCAGTGTATCTCATTTGATTGTAGGTACATGCTTGAAAGTGTCGTTAGATGATGAGGGATCTGAGATAATCGAGAAGAAATCCAAAATAGTGTTGTTGAAGTCTACGCGAAAAGGCGAGATGTATCCACTTAATCTGAATCCCATCAAAGGAAAGCCAACCATACACCTTCTTATGAAAGCACATTTGGATGATAGTTGGCTTGGGCACCGAAGGCTCTCACATCTCAGCTTCAAAGACATCAACAAACTCGCACTTGGTGATCATCTGTGAGGGCTACCATTGCTGAAGTTTGAGAAGGATCATCTTTGTGTGGCCTACGAATTAGGGAAGCAAAGCAGGAAGAGTCATTCAGCAATCATAAAAACCAAAGTGATCGAGCCACATGAGCTTTTACATATTGATCTCTGTGGTCCATCTGTCATCAAGAGCATTGGTGGTAACAAGTACGTTTTAGTTATTATTGACAATTTTTCTAAATTTGCGTGGGTTTATTTTCTGAAGCAGAAATATGAAGCTACTTCCAAGCTCAATGACTTTATTAAGCAAATAGAGCTTCAACTGCGAAGTCAGTTAGGAACGTTCGCAACGATAATGGTTCGGAGATCAAAGACCATGCGTTTGAAGAATTCCTGACTGAAAAAGGAGTTGTTCACAACTTCTCAGCTCCTCACACTCTTCAGGAGAACGGAGTCGTTGAAAGACGAAACCGGTCTCTTTGCGAAGCTACGAGGACCATGCTTTTGTTTGCAAATCTGACACTTTACTTCTGGGCAAAAGCTATTTGCACAACGTGTTTTACTCAAAATCGATCTCTTCTTAGTAAATGATTCTCCATCACCCCTTACGAAAGTATTAATAAAAGAAAACATAACGTCAAGTTCTTTCATGTCTTTAGCTCCATGTGTTTTCTTTTCAATTCAAAGGAGAAGCGAAATAAATTTGATTTGAAAGCAGATGAAGGAATTTTCTTGGGGTACTCTCTGACTTCGAAGTCATATAGGGTTCTAAACAAAAAGACAAGACAAATAGAAGAGACCTATTATGTCACTTTTGCTTACAATTATTTAAAGAAGTATCAGAAGACTGACTCTCAATTAGAGGAAATTTTTCCTGTAAAAAATCCAAAGACAATTCCTCTCTGTAGCCTTTATGAGGAGTTCGTGAACCTCTTTGACAAACCAAAAAAGCGATCTCCTTAGAATCCAAAGCAGCAAATAACAAAGAGGACGAGTTGAAAAAGATTATTGATGACACTGCGAAAGATATAGAACATGAGTCACCAACTCCGAAACGCTCTGACATTCCGTCTCCACCACAAGCTACGAAAGCACTACATCTGGGGGAGGGTTTCACATCAACCTCTTCAACTGACAAACATGTTCAGGGGGAGGATGAAGCCCCTGAAATCAGCTTAGAACCTTCATTCCAGGGGGAGGATTCAACTTCAGGTGCGAATGAACAACCAAATCCATCATTCGAGGGGGAGAATGAGAATACAAATGATGATTCAAATGCAAAATCTGAATTTGAAGAAGTAAATGATGAACGGGATCCATCTTATGATCCAAACTATCATCCTCTAACCAAATGGACTAGAGATCACTCCAAATCACAATTAATCAGAGAAGCCTCTGTTGGAGTTCTTACGAGAGCACAACAAAAGGCGAATCAGGCTGTATTATTCTCCAAAATGGAATTTTGCGTGTTCAATCCGTTTATCTCAAAAATTGAGCCCAAAAACATTAAGATTGCTCTTGATCATTCTCACTGGGTCCAAACAATGCAGGAAGAGCTCAATGAGTTTGAATGAAACAAGTTTTGGAGGCTAATTCCAACTCCGAAGGATGCTTCTGTCATTGGTCTTAAACGGGTGTTCAGAAATAAGCTTGACAAAGAGGGAAATGTGATCCGAAACCAGGCGCAGATAGTCATAAAAGGGTATTACCAAGAAGAAAGGATTGACTACGAGGAAACTTTCGCACCAGTAGCAAGACTGGAGTCAGTTTGCATCTTTTTGGCATATGCAGCACACAAGAACTTTTGAACTCTATCAAATGGACGTCAAGTGTGCCTTTTTGAACGGGGAATTAGAAGAAACAATGTATGTAGAACAACCACCTGGATTCGTAAACGAAAAAAATATATGCACCACTTTTACATTCTTGACAAAGCAATCTATGGTCTGAAGCAAGCTCCACGAGCCTGATATTAAACTCTAACCAGATTTTTAAAACATTTTAAATTTAAACAAGGCTTAGTCGACCCAACCTTCTTTCGTAAGAAAGGTGGTGACCATTTGATGATCGTCCAAATCTATGTTGATGACATCATTTTCGGATCAACTATCCTAGATTAACTGTTGACTTCCGAAAGTTGATGGAAACTAAGTTTGAGATGAGCTCAATGGGTCCTATCAACTTTTTCCTTGGTTTGAATATAAGATAGAGTTAGAAAGGAATCTTTATCAATCAGGAGGCTTATAAGAAGAACTTACTTGTGAAGTTTAGAATGGTGGGAGATTCGACAGTGATGGTTCTAATGGCATTCAGAACAAAGCTAACACCATCTTTGGACAAACCAGTTGCGGATATGAAAGTCTATCATCAAATTATAGGTTCATTGATGTATTTAACTGCTAGTCGTCCAGACATTATGTTCCCTATTTGCTATTATGGTAGGTTTTAAGCAAATCCTCGCAAACCCCACATGACTGATGTGAAGAACATCTTCATATGTCTAAAACGAACAACCTCGCTCGGAATTTGGTAACCATCTAGTTTGGGTATTCTTTGTGCAAGCATTCTCTGATACCGGTCTTAATCGCAAAAGTACAACTGGAGGCTGTCAATTTCTTGACGACAAACTCGTTAGTTGGAAATCAAAGAAACATACCTGCGTTTCCCTATCGACTGCTGAAGCTGAATATATTGCAGCTACCTCCTGTACCTCGTAGGTGATATGGATTCAAATTTAGTTAAGGGACTACGACATTACCATGAAAAGAATACCCTTATACTGCGATTCTGAAAGCGCCATTCGCATCTTTAACAACCCAGTGTAGCACTCTAAGACCAAACACATCGCACTGAGGTATCACTTTATTAAAAATCACATGGAAGATGGAAATGTTGAGAATCATTTTGTTAGATCTGCTGATCAGTTGGCTGACATCTTTACTAAAGCCTTACCAGAACAAACCTTTAATCACGTTTTTCAAGGCTTTGGAATGATTGAAGCTGAATCAATTCCGAAACCACCTTCGCACTAGGAAAGTATTGATTGAACAGTGAATGGGTGCGAACGCTCGTAGTGATTTGTAGTCAACAGTTCAACTCTGAATGGGTGTGAACGCTCGTAGTGGTTCGCAATCTGCTGTTCAACTGCGAATTGGTCCGAACGCTCAGAGCAACTCGCAACCTCGGCCTTTAAAAGGGGTGCGAGGGCCAGCCGATTTTTCACACCTTTGGCCATATCTTTCTCTCTCTAAACCTACCAAACCACCCCCAAGCCTAGGAAGCCTCCCTAGTACTAGAAGAAAGTCGTGGAGCACCCGAAGACTCTGAGAAAAAGAGTTTTTCGGTTTAGAAACTCTGCCCCCGCAGAGCCTGGTTTTCAAGCAAACCTCCCAGTTTCGTCAAAGGAAATCATATTATGAAGAAGCGAAGCGCTGTCCAAGTTGGAATCACCACCTTATCAAGTGAGTGCATAGTTACTTTCATCTTACACATAGATATGAAGTATTTTTTATAAATTACGTGCTATGTGTGTATATTATCTGTTTATCTTGAGATCTAAGCTGGATGAAAGATTTAAAATTTTTCTTATGATCTGAACTGTATATGTATTTTATTTTCAGATCTAAACTTTTTCTTCAAATTTGAACTGTATATGTATTTTCTTTTCAGATCTAAACTTTCTCTTCGGATCTGAACTGTATATGTATTCTCTTTTTAGATCTAAACTTTTTCTTCAGATTTGAACTGTATATGTATTTTATATCTACAAATATGTTGGGTAAAACATGGGTAGATGAAATAGTTGGTGTGTGATGAAAGATAAGTTTGATGATGAGATGAAAGGTGATATAGATCGAGAGATTAGGGTGAGAGGTGAAAAATGAGAGAAACCTTTACCCAAGCGTTGGCCCCGTCATCTACCAGAGTATGGATGACAACCACATACTATTCTAGACGGTTTGGTGGAGCACTAGTAGGCTCGCAACCTATAGGTGTTGTGAACGATATGTTCACCCGGTGTACTCTAAAAACCCATTGACATGTATTGTGGGTGGACTCCCAAAAATAATATTGTTAATAAATGAGATAAACCCTAGCAGCTATGGACTTAGTGGTTGTTATATAAACCCTGGCAACGATGGACTTCATGCCTACTCCTTAGGACAATCCTTAGGAATAAATAATAAGGGATAGACGATTCATAGAGAAGATACTTAAGAATAAAGACGATAATGGGGATGAGTAAATGGGTTAATTTTTTGTTGATGAAACATAGTAACTTTATTCTTGTGGGTTGAAAACCCTATGTACTCACCGTGTTTCCCAATCTGACCCACTCAGTTTATTTGTGTCACATGTGTCGATATAAAACTACACTATACCGAGAGACTAAGGAGATGTATATCACTAGTGTAAATGAATATAAGTTCTGTCTATGCTTATGTTTCTATATTTACGATGACATCACAGAGTTTTAAAACGAATAAAATACATTACTTAGGAAATGATTTTATGACATATTTATCATGTTTTTCTGGGAACAAATTCCACAACACTTTTCCTTAAAAAGTTACTCTGATTTGAAAATAAAGCTTAAACAAATCGGTCTTTTTTTGTAGTGAAAATGGGGATGTCACATAATACCAACTTGTAATGTCCAAATTTTCAAATGAAAATTATCATTTTTAAAATAGACTAATCACCCAAAACGTTGTCAGAAGCCTAACCGGATTGACTCAAATACCAACCTTATTGATGTAACAAGCCAAAAATGATATCTGTATATACCCAAGATCACACCTAAAAAACTAAACAACATCATTGTAGTATCCTATGTTTTAATATCCTAAGACAACTACCAAACCCATGCTTTCTAAAAGCAACAATCCCACAACTCAACAACCAAGGGTACATATACCCAAAAACCCAGATATATAACTGACAAAAGTTTAATGTAAGGTCGACTAACCAACTATACCTTCAACTGTTATTGCTTGAAAGCGTAATATCACCCCAAATGTTGACGAGGAAAAAAACACCAATCGATTTAAAAGGGATTGAAAAACATAGCCTAATGATCTTATATACTGCTTAACGAATCCCATATAGAGACACATACCAAAGTAAGAAGCTGACCAAATGATCAACCTTTACCCATCTATGACCAAGGATAACCAACCCATTATGCAATCTAACCATGATTCTTGTACTCGTTACATAACCTTAGCGGTTCAAAGTCTTCTCTATCAAAATCCTTAACGCTTCCAAAAAGAACTATTGACTATAGCGAGTTCTCTTCCCAACAGCTTCCTGTTGTGAGGAAAACTCATGAACTATTGAAGACGTAAAAATGATATCAACTCACTCTGCACCTACGACTTGACCGTTTCTTGAACTCTTACGTACCTATGAAGGAACTCAATGAATCTTTGAGGAATGTAACAAGAAAACATCCTAATCTCGAGTACCTCAATGGTATCCTATATTCCTTCTCTTACGTAGTAATAAAGTTGAACCAAAAATCTCGCATACTAGAACTGCAAATCCTCTGACCCATAATAATGAAACCACAAATCAAACAATCTATTAATCTTCCAATAAGAATACTAAGTTCTTGCCCACTTAAAGTGCATAACAAATAATAACATGAACCTTCATATAAAAATTAGCTGGTTACAAGGAAACTCTAAATCTCATATCGAGACCTCAGAACTTCCCACAACATCACCGCCTTAATCTTAGTAAAGTCGATTTGGATACCATTTGATTAACCAGGCACCCTAGGAACAGAACCTTGTGCAATCAAAACTTGTAATTGAAGAATTGCACTACAAGCTAACCCACCACTAAAACTATAGGAATCTAATGTGATTGCTCTAACAATAGTGCCGACAAACCTAATATAACAACTAACAAGTACCCCCTTGAATTCTTCCCCTGCTTGACATCCCAACTACGACACCTTAAAACAGATGAGTGGATAATAAAATATTGAATTATCTAATCTAACAGAGTTGCCTGACAGTACACTATCTCTTTCTTCCTCCTTTGGACTTCTCGTCCGATTTTTGGAAAAAAAATTTATTGAAATACATTGGCAAAACCCGATATTCTCAAAACAGGGTTGCATTCTCGACTTGAAACATGATCTCCACTCCGGCCATCGAACCGAAGAAAAATCAAGTATAAAAATCCTTATACTAAAAGACATAAATGGTTTACAGCGAACCAGACTCTACTCCTTACGGAGGACACTAGCCCTTTCTTATATCAACTAATATGAATCCAATCTCTTTTCCCTCTAACATAGTAGGTTGGAAGAATATAACCTTGTTGTACCTAATGACATCCATAGCTGACCACTCAACCAAAGGCTACAGTCCCTGATTCAATCATCACAATTGCTTCCTACTTAATTTTCATGACTCAAATTAGTGCTACCATGACACAAGGCTATCGAGAATGTAGAATCAACCAACTCACACATGGCTACACCAATCAAACCTAATTTTCGATGGCTATTTAGGTCAGAAAAACTTCCATGCTCATCCTTATCATGAGCAATCATATCTGAAAGATGGATACACACTAAAATGATCTACAACTAACTGTAGTTTATACCACACTGTCCACAATCAACCGACTCCCAAGCAGCATGTTGACTCTTCGTGATCCCCATACAGATCCTATGCTTCAATTAGTTTAGGCTCATACTATCGCCTGCACCTATCTATACTTGTCCCAAGAAATGTCTCAACATCCCAAGCCACTACACGTAACTACTACTGAATGTTCTAAACACATTTACACGTGCTCTAATGAGAACACATCACTAATATTCCAAGAATCTCCTACTAGGATTCCTCCTACCTTCGCTCTCGTACAATTAGAAGTCTCTGCGAATGCCAATAGTTGTCTTGTGAATGCAAGTCATACATAATCAAAGATCAGATAGACAGTCAAATAAGTGACTCTAACCTAAGTCCACAACCAAACAAGGAAAAGGTAGTAAGGATAAGTCAAGATTCTAAAGATATACAATCCAATTATGGATAACTCTAATTAACAACCGGTCACCATTATCATTAATGTTGGAGCATGGAAATGCTTTACAAATTATGAGTGATAGTTGTTGGGTTTTATGTACTATAACACTCCTATGGTGCACATACAACCCTAATGCTTTGGATCTAAGTTTTTTCTAGTTATATATGCAAAAAAAAATTATCCAAAGCATGAAACCTATCTAGCATACAAATTTGGTACATGAATCATAAAACTAGTTAGAAGAATACCTCTTATTTGTAGCTTGTAGTTGTTGGCCTTCAAGAGCTTAGCACCTTAAATGTGATACCTCAAACAAGTTATAAACACCAATAACAATTGGATGAATATGAGAGAGAGGTTATGAACCTAAAATCAGCTAGGCATTCTCCTTAGGAGTCTTAGGGGCCGAGCTAGGGGTTCATTTTATAGTTTAGAATACCTAGGGATTCAAATTGTAAACCCTAATTCACTTGGGCTTTTAATCCAATAACCCATTAGCCTTTTGGACCAACTATTCATGGACTCTCACAAACATTTAGTCCAATCCTAATCACTATAAGTATTACTGATTTACCTAATCAGTCCTTATAAATGTAACAACCTCTTTTGATCACTAAATTAATTCCAAATTAATTCTCGATCAGTACCAATTAAATAATATGATTTCTCAATTAATATATTATTTTTATAATATATTAATAAATCACAAATAACCTCTTTCTCAAATATCCATACTGTCAAATTGTTCTGGTGAAGGCAACCCAAAATGGACCATGCTACTCTCTGGTCATGTACATACCAATTATAGTTATGGACTTAGATACCTAATCCAACAATAGTTAGGTTATTTTGTTCCCCTTTATTGTATTGTAAGTTACCTATCTCTATAAATAAATAATGAGAAGTCATATATTATGTTTGCACCTAAAAAATAGTTCTCTAGGTAGAGATAGTATGGTCGAATCTCTCCCACCAAGTGTTCTTCATTTTCATATTGTAACTCTTTCTTTCTAGTAAAATTATCAGGTTACTCATCTCATTGTGGTTTTCATATTTTGTCATCGTTAAATCTCAAGATCTTATTATTCCGCACAAGTTGATCGTTAAAATGGGATCCTACAATTCGTATTAGAGTTGTACATTGAAGATCTAAGAGATTATTTCAACTGAACGACTCCCGATCAACTACTTCTATCTTGAAGATTTTTCGATTTTTTGCATAAAATTTATAGGTTCGCAACTACAGATTTTAAGATGAGTTTTTGATTTTTAAGTGTTGATTCAAGTTTTATAAAGCTTTCAAGAATAAATGTTGATGTTGTCTCGTTCATGTTTCTACAAAAATCCGAGTTTACAATGATCTTTTTTGCTGCTGAGAAAGAAGAAGATGGTAATTTTTTCTCTAAAAGAGCTAACTTGATGATTTTGCTCCATGTTATGCAAGAGACAAAAATATCTTGGAGATTTGGAGAAGATATGTTTTGGAAGGAAGATATATGAGGAATTTTTTGAGATCATACTCAATAAAAATATCATAAAGGTATGATTCTCCACTTTTTTTTTGTTGTTGGTATATATTTATCTAAGCCATGAGAGTACAAGTCGATTGGGCGGTGAAGAAGCTGAATTCGTGGATTATGCATAGACATCTCTCTTCGCATTTAGTTTTTACCGTGAATATGGCGTACGTGATTACAAAAACAAAAGAATGCCTTTTGTTTTTTAGTCCGATTATGGGAGACAAGAATTTCACTGCCCAAACTCATCTGCAGCATTTGCATGCGACGCTCCACCGAATTTTAGACAGCTCGTCACAGCGGGGCCCCACCCCCATTTAAATGCTTGGTCTTTAATTGTCTCCACCCAATAAATAAAATACCCTTTACCCACGTGACACTCAAAAGACCATACTAGCTTATACCTATTGTAGATCCAGCAACCCTAGACATATCGCCAAATCCCATTTTAATTTCTTTAATTATTTTTTTAAATCCCACCAAAATCAGAGACCTCGTATCCGCAAGATTGTATCCCCAAGAAGCCTTTTGTCATTTTACCTTACTTTTTATTTTTATTTTAATTCTTTTATCCCATTTTTATTTTAGCCAGCATACTATAATACCTTAGACCTCACATACCCACCCTACCATTTTTATTATTATTTTATTTTACTTTTTTTATTCCATTTAAGTACCCAAGACTATAGTCACATAATTTGTGGTACGCTCCGGTACGGGTACGAGTTCGCGGTTCGAACTCATTAGGTCCCTGAAATCCGGTACAAAAAGGGGTAGAGTCATTTTGGTACGCTTCGGGACGCTCCGATACGATGTACCATATATTTTGGTACAATGTACCGGTTAACATTAAAGATTAATTTCAAAACATATTAGATAAACCTAGTAGATAAAACATGAAATCAAACAAACATAAAACGAATATTTTAATGAGTCCGACTTGGTTGCTGAGTTGCCTCATCCACATTCTAGTTCTGATTATCTTCTTCATCGCCAAGGTCAACATCATAATCATCTTTATCCCCGTATTGTTGTGATTGCAACACCGCTACTCCATCTAAAATCGATGATTCTCTAATTGAAATTGAGAAATCAAGATTATGATTATGTACTTCTAATTATGATAATGAATGGAGCTTGAGAATGGAGGAAGCCTAATATAGGCTAGCAGAGTGTGTAATGTTCAATCGATTGTAGAGGGTCGTCAATTAATTTTCTTACCTTTTGTAGAATCGTGACGTTACAACTTCCGGTACGATGTTCCCAATTGACTCTAGAACACGTGTCAGATTCATCAAATTTGCGATCCAAACATCAATAGGTACGATTCAATTGCATCTTGGGAACGTCAATTTCAGAATTGGAAACGCGATCCCGAACGTACCCAGAACACGAATGTACCACATTTTGGTACGAGATTCGTGGCACTTCCAGCGAATTATGTAACTATGCCTAAGACAACCAAGAACGCAACTTTTCTTTATCAACCTAACATACAACTCTACGGTCTTCACTTCCAGTTTTTTGTACCGAAGACTTTGTCATCACATCCTCGTCAAAACCTATCACCGCAGTTAACCTTTTTCCCAACCTTTTTTTCTTTCAACCCAATACCGTAGTTTATTTAAAATAAAATTAAATAAAAAACTCTACCGTCCCACTTTCATTTTCTATACAGCAGACCTTCCCCATACCGAAGTTTGATTTTTTACCCCAACACTTTGGCCATACCGCACACTTACACCCCCCCTCCGCGCGCGCGCGCTTTCCACTGCAGTTCCACCTTTTAATGCAGTTTACCACTTTCAGCCCTCAACTTCACAACTGTTTGCACCTTTTTACCACCACAGCCTATTTTAAAGAAAAAATATATATTTTTTTAGCTCATTAGTTTTACTCTTTTATTTCTATCATGACTGTTCACTATTTGGATAAAACCCAATTGTTTAGTTGGATAATTTGGATTGGACAATTTGGTTCGGATAATCGGATCTTTGGATTGGTTTTCAACAAAACCGAATTATTATTTTGGATTGGTTTTGGTTTATAAAATAAGAACCGAATAGTCCAAAAAAACTGAATAAACATTTATTATCTATTTATTTATAATATGTATCTATAGTTAATTATTAATTTTGTAATTTATTTTTTCAAATAGATTCAAAACGTTTCACCTGATAAAAAAACATTAATATGCATTTTCTATCAAAAGTTTTCTATCTATAAAATATTTAACTATAATATATCATCTTATTAGTTGTTTATAAATTTCAAATCACAAGTAAATAATTTGTTTTCGCTTCTTGTTTAAAGTTAAAGAATATTATAATTGTATGTCGTTTTAAAATCTTTCGGTTTTTGAAAATCGAATTATAAAAGCCAATCCAACCGAATTGTAATTAGATCAGATCGGATTGGATTTGATTTTGGTTTGGACTATTCAGATCCATGTTTTGAAAATCGAAATCAATTTGGATTCACTTGATTGGATCGGATCAAACGGATCCATCCAAACGAACACACCTAATTTCTATTGATACCAATTTACCTCTTTATTTAACACTCTTCTTTTAAGACTTACTTTTTTTAACACCAATTATTTTTTTATTAATACCAATTATTTTTTTAAACCAATTTTTTTAACACCAATTTTTACTACAACAACCCATGATCAGAAGCACTTTTGTGAAGATATTTTTTTTACAAGACTCGATTTATTGTCTTCACGAAAGAGATTATTATTGGAGAGTTACTCAAGCTTTGATCATCACGATGGATTACTTCTTGTTGATTATATTGGAAGAATTTATAATTTTTACCATGAGGATTGCTCTTAGATCAATGTCTTAAGACCAGTTATCCTCCATACTACAGTCAGACATCATATTTCTCTTCGTGATGTTTGTACCGCAATGGCATCTGATCAACAAAGTTGCTTCGCAATATTCACTTCACGAAGAATTTTTATTATTTGTCGCTCTTGATCTTGGGTTGACGAACCATGTGTCTTAAGCAAGTGGACTTTATTTATTGAAGACCACTTCAAGAGTTTCGGCACTGCAGTTTGGGTACATCAGCTTTTTCAGCAGAGCAAAGATTTTTCATGCAGATTTCTTATTTGTTGCTTTGGTACTTGTTCAGATAGTTTTTAGCTACCGAATCAACCAGCTACTTATGACCAAAGAGTATTTATTTTACTCTCATTCTCGTGTTTCATTGAGACCCTTCATACATATAGGGAGACCATGCGAAGCTCTTAGTATCAGACACTCTCCATCCTGATTGATTTATTTATTTTTGATATCCGGGCATCGATTATTAAAAATAGGGAGAGAATATTATGTTATTATCCAGGTATGATTTTATGATTTTTTGAGCTTGGATTTTCGATACTTTTGAAGACGATGGTTTATTCAGTGATGCGAAGTGGCACTAATTTTGGTCACCATGATCAAATTTTGGCCTCACTAAATGTTTCCCAAATCCAGATTATTTATTATTCAGGCTCTACTTTAGGATGTTTTCATGTTTTAGAAGGTTATTCTTTTGAAGGATTTTGGGTGTATTATGATTCGAGAACTAGAGCTGTTTCTGACTTCTTGAAGTCGAAGTGTTTTTCTAATTGGATATTCAACTTGATTATTGTGCTTGTGATGAGTTTGAAGATTTGGATCTTATTTTTCTGCCTCATAAGTGGTGACTTTGAAGCTGAAGAGATTTACAGATTAGAGATTCATGGCCATCATCAGAGATCATAGACACTTCAAAGTTTCATAGACATTTTAGCATTTGGTTCTCATTATGTGTCATTTTGTTACCACACTTGCTAGTTGGTTACTATGTATTTTAGCCTTCTATCACTGTATTTGTATCCCTCGTCACTTACGAGCATTTAGGGAGAGATTGTCGGAGCATGGAAATGCTCTACAAATTATAAGTGATAGTTAGGTTATTTTATTCCCTTTTATTTTATTGTAAGTTACCTCTCTCTATAAATAGAGAAGGAGTGGTCATGTATTATGTGTGCACCTGTCACACCCCCGAACCAAGGATGGCGGAAACGTCCGGGGGTGGAGGACTTCATGTATAGTATCATAACAAAAATTGTAATAGTGATTAAAGTAAACACCACCAACATAAATATAATTGAAAGAGTTACATCATTGTATGAGTTTACATGTTTCCAAATCAATTACATTATGTTGACAAAAATGAAATGTTTGACGCCTTAACGTCCCATCCTCAAAAGCACTTGATTACCTGTTTATGGATTTCCTGAGAATACAAGTAGTTTTGAAAAAAGTGTCAAAACAAGGTTGGTGAGTTCATAAGCTTTTGAAGGTGATACTAAAATCCTTTCCTTGTAAAAGTAAAGTTTGTTCAAGAAAAATCCCATATTTTCTTACGTAATGCAATGAAATCTTAAAAGTCAAGACCGAAATGTACAAGTATTTTACCATAGTTAAGGAAATTTGTACAAGTTTAAATCGACATAAACTCGTTAAATTTAAAAGTAAAACCCTTAAATCTTATGGTTGTTAATACCACATGTGAGTTATTATAACCATACTATGACTCAGATAGCTTTGTAATACGACGTTCTTCAGGCGTCGCAGGTTAAATGACACTTGTCACCTCATACCTGCCGGTCTAGCTGTTGCATGCAGCTCAGGTGTGGGTTCGTCAGACCCAATATAGATCTATACACAACTATCACGCTCTCCTTACAAGAGACTCTGGTTACAATTTACATGACTTTTGATTTTGTTACATGGATGTAATACGAAGCGAATGTCTCACAAATTTATTCATTAACAGATTTACGTGAACTAAGAACCTTTGGTAAAGAGTTTGATATGTAATGAAACATAAACTATACCTATTATAGTTTATCATTATCGTTTATAATGTAAGAGCAACATAAACTATACTTCCATAGTTTACCAAATATTTGCATGCCATGGTTGTAAACCTTGTTTATAACATTAAACTAATTTACCATTCTTGAGAAGGTAAAAATCTTTTTGCTTACTGATACAGGTCTAATTATCAAGACAAAATGACATGTAATGTAATAATATATGATCGCACAATGATATACACCTTGCTCAACAAGTTACAAGGTGGAATGAAATTGATAGCATTTTTCTGTTGTTAATATTTTCTATTGTTGTTCTTAGAAAATTTATAGAAAAATTATCAAAGGTCCAAATCAAAATCCGTAAATTTTGGAAGTTTGGAAATTGAGTCTAGTTTGTTCATAAATTTTATTATGATTTTTAGTGACCTCTAACTTGTGTGAAAATGTCCATAATCATAGACTGGTCCAGATTCGTTCTTGAAATGATAGGCAGTTTTGTAAAAATCACCATAAATTGTAAAAAAATCGTATGGAGATGTGCAAGTAGTCATTTTAAAGCTAAGAACTTGAGATATTTGCACATAGTGTAGTTTTGAAAACTAAAATGTTTTAAGTTGCCCAAAACAGTCTGTGAATGGAGTCCAACTTTTCTAACGAAAGTTGTTGGAAGAGTTTAGTTGTGTTCTTGTTGTTTTAGCTTGTATTCCCCCCTTTAAAACTTAAGAAAACATGAGAAGATAGGGTTATGAACTCACCTTATGTGATTTCAGTGGATGGATGTTGAAGAAGAGAAGTGTTCAACTCAAGAACACTTAGAAGATGCCTTGATGAACCGAGAACCTAACATGAAGGTGACGATGTTTGTGTAAGATTCTTATGATTTTGAGTCGAAGAATGTGTAATAATCATAAAAAGAATAAATTATACTTACCAAGAGTGGAAGAAAGCTTGATGATTAGCCTTGGAAGTCTCGAAATTGGGAGAGAATTGTAAGAGAATTTGGAGTGTGATCCTTGGAGGAAAAATGAGAGAGTGAGGTGATAGGTTGGATGTTCCAGCTCTAAGAACGTGAGTATGAGTGGGAAAAGTACTCTTGAATTACCAGGTATGGTGGGGAGGGGTGTGGGTTAGTTATGGAGTGGGATGGGGGTGGTTGCTTGTGTCTAACACTATGGCAAAGTAAACACTCTACCACAAGATCTTACTTAATGGATTTTATTCTTAAATAAGGATTTCCTTAAAAATATGTTGAATTTATGAATATGCGGGACCTTATATGTCAAAATATGAGTTTGGGTGAAAATCCCCCGTTAAAATAATAAAAAACGGGCTTAAAACGGAGTCGTGGTCGAAAACCGGGTGAAAATGGGGAAATCCGAAGTTAGGAGGGTGATTCCGATCTTAACAGCCCTAGGTCCGAAGTGGGGTTTGGTCGCTGTAGTGGATCCGAAGGGGAAGGGGATAGGGTCCGAGGAGGTATCGTAGGCGGGTTCGTTAGGAAGGACTGGAGGCGAGTTCGGATGCGGTTCGGTGGCTTCGGCTTGGTGACTGCGGCTTGGAGGCTTCAGGCTCGGTGGCTGTGGCTGCTCAAGAGGACTTCGGTCTCGGTTCTTGTGGTCACGGTTTCAGGAGGGTTTGGTCCCTATAGAGAGGCTTCGGCCCTAGGAGGCTAATTTCCAATGTATCTTCCCGCTTCGAGTGGTTTTTCACCAAGTCAAGTGTCGGGATGCCCCAAATGATTAAAATAAATCAAAAGGGGTTTTGAGAAATATTTGACATACTTGGAGAGATTTCACATACAGAGAGAGATTTAGGAGAGATTCCATATTATTGGAGAGATTTGGGAGAGATTTGACATACTTGGAGAGATTTGGCATACATAGAGAGATTTGGGAGAGTTTTTTAATATAGAGAGATAGAGTGAAAGAGAGTAAGAGAGGCTTGTTTTATGACCTTTTTGAGTGTTTGGCTTCGCAACGTAAAGTCTGCAAGCCCCGTTAAGCCATGTTTAAGGATCTTACACACTCCAGATGAGTATGCAACATTGTTTTATCGGTTTGGTTCATTACTTACCACAATTTTAGGTTAAAGTAACGTGGATATAGAAACTTTTCAGTTGATGATTTCTTATTAGAATAACGAGTTGTGTTGTAATTACATAGCATAAACCCTAGTATACAAGGGTTAACTGAGTTGACCGGTTTGACTGGTTGACTTTGACTTGACCAGAATTTGATGGTTGTCACAGCACCTAAAGTGTAGTTCTCTAGTTAGAGAGTACGTTGGGATTTCTCCCACCAAATGTTCTTCATTTTCATATTGTAACTCTTTCTTTCTAGTAAAATTATTGGATTACTCATCTCATTGTGTTCTTCATATTTTGTCATCATTAAATCTCAAGATCTTATTATTCTGCACAAGTCGATCGTCAAAATGGGTTCCTACAATTAACTTCAGGGAGTACATAGCAAACAACCCCTAATCCTAGAAGGAATCTCATATATCCGACAATCCTATTACCTAGTTCCTGAAAGGGTCTTTTTCCTATGCACTATCTTACATTTCTAATAGTTTACTTTTCAGAAGATAAAACAAGTATTGATATTCCTAAAGGGGTCCTTCCCCCCCCCCCCCCCCAACGGACTGTACACATCCTAAATATTTTCTTCTTTTATAAAATATTTAATTAAAATTTTTTGTGGAAATTTCTCAGATCCTTAGTATGAGTTTGGAATTCCATGAGTGTTTAGAATAAATTTTTCATTTTTAAAATAAAGTAAACACCCACTTTAGGAACGATATATTCAATGTAAAACCATTTGTTCATAATCTGTAATCCAAAATTAAAGCTACAAAGAAAACTAGCGAGAAATCGCAAACCAAAAAAATGTTATTGTGAGTGTACAGTCTTGCCTTCGCCTTTCCATGATTTGATGATGTACCTAAAAAACATTGAAACCACAAATATAAGCCAAAGATTAGTGAGTATCCCCAAAATACCACACACAACAATATACATATTATGAAGACATGCAATGTTCTTGCCGCTAAAACTAATCCGCCTGAAGAGCATTGAGTGTTTAGGCTCACAACACTTTAGTTGATCTTGCTATGAACTTTCCCCTTGTGAGTGTCTAGACTCACAACACATAATTTTGATCTTGTTATTAACTCAACCCTTAGCCTTCAACATAAAGCTGGCCCATCTGTATATTGGTCATCCACACAAAGTTGGAACACCTCAACCCACCTTAAAATATGTCGACATATACATAATATGGTGATAAAACTCACTTAAGATAAAAAAAAACAACCTCAACAACATAACAACTATCACATTTTACGTAATTCCAAACCAATGCCAGACCTTAGTCAAATACTCAATTGTACACAAATTTGACCGAAAATGAAACAAGTCAGAAAGTATAACATCCACTTTTAGGACTTTTTTAATTTCAATATAACATACTGTAATCTGATCGAGTAAAGGTCTTGGGAGTCAAGGGATTAAAATTTAAACCTTGTTGGGTGTTGATAATGTTGGTTAAGTTATTTAAACCCTTTAATTTTTCTTTAGAGTTAAAGGGTTAAAATGTGAAAATTGATATTATGGACTTTTGCATGTATTAATAAATTAAGGTCTATATGATTTAATTCAAAATTAATTGGACAAAATTGTGAGGATTATCAAACCTTCACATGCATATAAAGATCACTCGAAATGGAGTTACAATGAAGAAGTCATGACTATTTGAAGTTAAATTTAAAAAACCGAAAAACTGAGAAGTTAGGAATTTATCTGAAGAGTATGGAGCGCCACTTAAGAGTGTGGGGCACCCCCGACCAAATGGATTTCACGTATTTAGGGTTTTGGGTTATTTAATGGACATTAACCCTAAGGGTTCATCATTTTCAGACACCACCTCCTCTAGAACACCTTTAATGAAACCCTAGCCTCCATTCAAGTTTTTGGAACTAATACTCTCTCCTAAATCCATTTTAGAGCTCTCTTAATTTCCATTTGGTTATTTCTTTTGGTGGTATTGTGCTCTAGAAGGAAGAAGAGCAAGAAATATTAGTCTTTGAAGCTATTCATTTGAAGTATTTAGCCTCCACTCACTTTCTATACCTATGTAAGTCACAAAGTTCCAAGGTTTATTAGTTTTATATTTGCATCTATGAATATATGGAATTTTGGTTCATTTTCCTAATTTTTGGTCCTTTGGTGGCTTGTTGCATAGAGTTTGAAAATCTCTTGAGCTTTTCATTGGTGTTTAGGATGATATATGGTCACTTGGTAGAGTAGAGAATGCATGCAAGATCTCTCTTTACTCTATAAATAAAAAAGATGGGTTTTTGCCATTTCTCAAGTTAGAGTTTTAGATCTTTGAAGTTTGTATTGTTATAATTGATAGATTTGGAAACTTTATCCATCTAGACATCATGTTTATTCACATCTGAAAGTGGAACACTTATACTTATTATATTAAGATAAGAAAAATGCATTCTTGGATTTTATGAGACTTAAATTTTAGATCTTGCTTGATTGGTCTGTCTTGACGGGTAAAGTTGGAAACTTTATCCGTTATGACAGTGTTAATGATAAAATTTTATTGGGGAATTGTCTTAATAGAATAAGTCATTTTACCATTTGGATTAAGTCAAAGTGTGATGCGCTTCTTTAGAGGCATGGAGTGATTTTAAGGTTTTTAGATATGTACTTGATTTTGATCCATATTTTGTCTGTTTTGTCATTTACTAGACATTAGGCGTCTTTGAGAGGGTGTGAGGCGCCTGTTGACCAAAGTGTTAACTTTTGACCGTTGCACATTGACTTTTTGCCTAGTACGGATTTTTGTCAAACTTTGGTATTATTGAGTATTTAACTCAAGGTTGGTCTCGGTTTTGCTTTAGGTAGCTTTGGGTTTAGTGTTCTATTGATGAGGTTGCTATTGAGCTTATGTTGAGTGGTTCAAGAGAATTTTTCAATATATACTATGTAGGACAATAGATGTCATTTTATGCTTGTGGTATTCGTGAATCAATCATTTATTCTATATGCTTGGTTGAAATAGAACGTTAGGCGGGGCCCATTGGCTGAAATGGGTCATTGGTTGAAATAGATCGTTGTAGAGGGACCGTTGGCTGAATAGGTTGTTACTTATACGGTCTGTGGTATCTTGGGGAACTCACTAATATTTGTGCTTACGATTTCATATTTAAATATTATAGGACTTTTTGGTAGTACAGGAAGAATATGACATGATTGCCTCGCATTTGCTATTATGTTTTCAAAATTTTCCGCATTAGAATATTACTACACTGATTTATGTTACACCTTATGCAAAAGAGAAAGTACCCGATACGGTGCAAGAAAAAGAAGAAATAGAATGTGCAATTTAATAACAAAAATAAAGACTAAAACTCTAAAATAAAGTATATAAAAGAAGTAAATAAAACAAACTATCAATATACATCTAAACTCATGATTATAGACTTATAGTACAAAGAAGATGTTAAAATGGAAAACACTCTCATAAAGATTCAAGAACATGTTCATGGAGTTCTTTAATATCAACAAAACATTCAAGAAATTTCACCAAAGTCAACCAAAAGGAGTTTAGCCTATCATGGCTAAAGTTAAGGAAAAAAAAAACAAGAATTAAATAAACCAAACATTCAAGATGAAAATGAGAGCAAAATGATGTTGTCCTTCAAGTATTCTTCATCTTCTTAAGGCTCCAAAAGTCCAAAGAAAACATTCAAATTTCAAATCTATAAAGTTATCCAAAGTTATCCAATAGTTTCCCATCTACTTGCCTCAAATAGTAGCCATGACAAAAATTCGGATTCTTCACTGCGCAACCTGCGCATACCATTTTGGTCTCTCACGTAGGCCGCAAGCCTCAATTTTCAAGATCTTGTTCTCCTATAATCACTCTGTCTTTAATAGTCTTTTGTAAATCCTACAATTAAGGTTAAGTGACCAAAATGAATCTAATAAAGATGCGAAATAAGTAACTAAAAGTGAAATTATCAATTCATTATTAAGCTAAAATAAACTAGAAAAATAAGTAAATGAGATGAAACTATCAATTCATTATTGGTTACAAAATAATTTAATGTAGAATATGCAATAAAAAAAACTAGCTTCATATTTAAAGATAGTAAAGAACTTGGTATCGACATTGCAAGATTTTGACATTAAATCGGTACCAAGAGAGGATAACACAGAAGCAGACGCATTAGCCAATATTGGTTCTGCCTTTATATTCATATTGACATTATGATTCCAGTATCTTATGTCATTACACTTTCAATAGAAGACATAAAAGAAGAATTGACACTTGTCCAAGATGTTGGATCCAAGGATCTCATTCCCAAAGAATCATGGATCCAACCTATCTTTCAGTTTCTCCTAGATGGATATCCATGAAAATTAAAAGTGTCCAAGAGCCTTAAGAATCATTGCTTCCAGGTTCAATATCATTGAAAATTTCTTGTTAAGAAAATCAGGAGCATGTCCCTATCTTAGGTGTCTTCAGGATAATTAAGCCAAGGTTATCCGCAAAGAAGTTAATGCAGGAGAAGCTGAATCCTTTTTCCAAGTTAGAGAAAAAAAGTGAAATCCATCATCAAGCATTTTTACCAGGTTTGGTATCCCTTCCAAAATTATATGTGATAATGGATCTCAATTTATAGGTAAAAGAACACATAACTATTGTGGAAGTTGGTGAATCAAGATGACCGCTTTTACACCTGTTCATCCTCAAGCAAAAGTTCTAGTTGAGTCAAGCGACATGATCAGAGTCAATAACCGACAAAATAGACTCATGGTAAAGAGTGGAAGATGGATTGAAGAATTACCCTTTGATCTTTAGGCAAATAGGACGACAACTAAAAATCCAACATGACAAACAACATACTTTTTGGTATTTGGGAATAAGGCTATGATTCCCCTATAAGTTAGGATCCTTATAGCTAGGACAAGATTCTCAACCAAAAAAAATGTTATCACCATAGCATCGAACAACATAGTGAAAGCTTTACACACATATCATACTCTTTTCCATAATTCCATATACAAATTGACTTTCTCTTTTACATGGCTACTTGCCCTTAAATAGTGCGAATCTACTCTTATACACATCAGTACACTCTTTGACCCTTAGGTATTTCTGATGTTGACTTTCTCTATCTTTATCTTCTTTCTCTTGGAATACCAACGCTCTTACTTTCTCTACTCTTTCCGTACCCTTTCTTTCCATTCTTTCTCCATATTTGTACCTCTATCTCATTCTCTTTCTATCCTTGTACATGTTCTAATTCTCTCGAAGTTTCCACTATCTTATCTACTTAGGGAGACTTGCCCTAACTATTGTCTATCTACAAGGACATGTCATCTATACCATTTTCTTTTATCATGATAACCATAATATAATTCTTTCTACACATACACTTAGCATCTCTTTAACTAGAGAGCTAAATCTTATTTCATTTATCAAAATGACATTTCTGTATTTCTTTTTGACATTTTAGACCCAAACCCTCGTCGTTGGTCTATTTACTATACTTAGACACTTAGATTCTTCATCTGCACATATCTATAGCCATGTACCTACATGACATAGCATGGTTTATTGCAAAAGCAACTCATATTCTATCACTTAGTCTTGTACACTAACATCAAATATAACATATAGGATCTAAGTATTTATCACTAATAATGGTCCTCAACTCTCTAGTTTTTTTCTTCTCCCACAGTTTAAGTCTTGGTATGGATATACCAATCGTAACAACCCAAATTTTTCTCATCTATGTAGCTTGGGAATTATCAGAGTTTTCTACTAAAGTTTTCATAATTCCACAACTCAAATAAAACAATTTACACCCCACGATAAAATCGTGTTTACAGTAAAATCATACATAATTTAAATCAACAATGTACATAAGAATAAAACTAGTTCTAGTCTAAGTCCTTGTGATCTTACTTCCTCTTGTACAAGGACTAACACATCGGCTTGCAAAACATGAAATTATCTAAAACATCATACCATAGGTCCTATGAGGTATATTCTATCTATTTTTATGTAAATAAATTCTTCTTCATATCTTTCTTTCTTCACATAATCTAACATTCTTTTCTCTTTTTTCTTATACTCTGTAAATATAATATCTTCTCTCTCTTAGCGTACTCAACTATTCTTTCTCTTTAAATACTCATCTATTATGATCTTGCCTTCTCTTCTCATACTCTTTCTTATCCTTTTCTCAGGCTTGTCTTATATTCTGTTCATGCTCTATCTTCACCTCTTATCATCTTCTCCCGCATCATTCTCATGTAGTCATGCTCTATTCTTCTTTCTTTTTAACTCTGTCGTACTCTTCCCACTTCATCTATTTTCTTGTCCTTTACTCTTATCTCATCATCTCTCTTTGTTATTCCCATACCCTACATATTCTCTTCTTAGAACTCTTATTCTTAGCATGCCTTATGATACTCTTCCTATACTTACCTCTCTATTCTCAACTTCTCATGCCTAAGCGTTCCATTCTAAACTATATCCAACGGTCTAATCTCATATGGTAGTCTTATCTATCATCTAAAGGAAACAACATCCCACTAATGTTATCGGGTACACTCATCCATACTTCCACTCTTTTCTTTTAGATCCCTCCTGGATCCTCAAACATTCTTTTTCTCTTGAATCCCTTATAGATTCCTTGCTTTTAGTCTTGAAGGAAATCATCTATGTACTCTTCTTGAAGCCTCATTTACTCATGGAATTTTCTCAGTGTATTCCTACATAACACTTGTTCCATGGACATTATTTCTCTTTATCTCATCAACACATCGACTACTACTCATCTAGTACTTAACTTAGTAAGTATTTAATCTCTATTTTTAAGTATTCTACACAATACCATTATCAGCTTTGCATACAAACGCTTTCTTCAACTCCACATACATGCTCTAATCTCCACCACACATACATACTTAAAATATACATACGGACTCAAATAAATGAATTTAAACATATAGTCTCACACAAACACTAGGTATACATACATGGTCAGATACATGATTTTAAACATATATGTGGAATCCACCTCCATCAAATAACTTGAGGGCGTTCACTAACTTCCTCAAGATCTAACATACATCCATATATATATATATATATATATATATATATATATATATATATATATATATATATATATATACACACACACACACACACACACATAAACATGCATACATAATCTAGTTAGAGTGTGAATGATAACTCACCTTGTTAGATAGTGAAGACTAAATACCCCTTGGCTTATTTCTTTAATTGAAGCATCTTGATCCATCTTCTCTACTCATGTCCTATTCATACAACTTGCCAAGTCCCTTAGAACATGTCTTAGGCTATTCAGAGCTTAATGATTCTCGTTGTCAAAATGACCACTTAATGGGTCATAATTCCATCATATAAATTTCTACCTCTTAACTTACTCCAACCAATGAATTAAGCATCCAATACTACCTAATTCATTACACTCTAATTCCTAATGCATCAATCATAATCCTTATTAGTTGGGGTTTCAAACCTTGACGCTTAGTGGTTTGATTTCACCATGGAAATCACTTATCAAGCATGATTAAGGTTTCTAAACACTCCTAATAACATCATATAGCTATAGGTTGATAATTCAACCAATCTAACCAAAGTAAAGATTTCACCAAAATAGAGAAATATTACCTTACTAGAGAGAGGATAAAACATGTGTTTTGACTTCGAAACTACTCAAGGCATATTCGTACAACTTGCCCTATCGTGTTGTGGTGCACGTCAGTTAGATGCGGTCAACCTCTAACCGAGCTGCGCCATGGTACCCGTATACCACTCTGTGTTACCCCTACTTTTTGCAACGCGCATATCTCCTTTGTGTTTAAAACCCATTTTCTATGATCTTAATATCCACTTGAAGGTAGCGATAGGGGTATCCAAAATCTGGTATTCAAAACCGGATATCTGAAAATTCGAATATCCGAATTTTGGATATCAAAGAACTCAAATAGTTAGATTTTAATATCCAAATTCGTATTCGAAATTTCGGACACAGATTCGGATATTAACCTCGGATATCCAAAAATGTTGAACTTTCAAAATGAACTTCTAAAATGTATTTTTGAATCTTCTAAATAATATTTTATGCATAGCATCTAGTAGCCGAATAAACATTACCCAACAAAACATGTTCATGTCCATGTGCATACATGAAAATTCATTTTAAAAAATTGGATTCATTCCCACCCATATAGAACAACTTAGTCGTGCTGTTAAAAGAGATTCAAATAAATTACTCAGTCTTAAAAACCAAGTGTGCAAATCACTCCTTAGTGTTAAACATTTGGGTCTAGTTTAAAAACGAAAATACAACTTGAAACAATTAAACATGGGCCGGAGGAAAATACAAAAACTAATGATTTTTTTTTTCTTTTTTTAAGAATCAACTTATAGGATAACCTTTGAAAAAAAACGTTTAATGTTTTTGTAAGAAACCGTAAAATTAATCAAAGTGATTAAAGTGATCTATTATAAGGGAAAATGAAAAACTAATCTTGAAGCTACATACATTAAAACCCCAATCCATATGTGCATGGTAAATTGTATATATAATAAATTCCCATTGCTCTTAGCTACAGTACCAGTTTCAAGCAACAGCTCGAGTGGTTTAGATGAGCTCCAATACCAGAAGTTTCACGCCGACCTTGATTTCTTTTCACCCCCAACATCGATTTGTGTTCACTGCCATTTCATCTAATCTCGTTACTTCATCTCCGATTCAATTCTTCTCTCTCAAATTCATCTCTCAAATTTCAAATCTGTGACGCCTCTTCCTCTGAAAGTAATTTAATTCTTCACATCTTATGATGTCTTAAATCATTGGTCAGTCACCACCTCCATCACACCATCGCCCATTGTCGAAGCCTTCCAAACTATCTGCAGCTATTGTTTGCTCCTCTCTCTTCTGGGTAAAGAACGGAAAAATAAACACATACATGCAGTGGAGACGGTCGGAGATAGCGATGGCGAGGGTGGTAACGGCCGGAAACAGTTTGATTTGAGTATAACTATGACTAATTTGAGACATAGCTTTTGAGTTTCAATATCTCACCCTAATCTCCTTTCTGTATTCATGAACATAAGAGAATCGAAGGGATGCTTCTTGATGGTTGTCGAAAGAAACATCATGGGGATGCAACCCTGATTATAATGGTACTACCTCCATCTCTCATTATTTATCGATACCATCAGTTTTCTCCTCCTTTCATAATTCAATTGAAAATTTTGAATTTGTTCTACTAAACCAATGATTTGGGAGGAAATTAAGCATAGCGGGCTCCACTCTAAAGGGAGGGCTTGCCGACGACGAAAGCTTTGCCAACTCATGTCATATACCTTGGTTATGATCCTCTTTCTTTTATCTATTTATATGCATAAATCCACAAATATAAGCAGTTTTAGCTCTTCGCTCTTTATTCCTTTCCTTCTGAGAAAAATTAGGTTTTTAGTGCACTTACAATGGTGATTTCAAGCTCTTGAAAGTTAACAGTTGACGTTGAAGAGCACAAGAGAGGTGGCAATGGTCATATGGTGGTGGAAATTTAATAGAAAATGTAAGTAATTGTCATGTTTTGGTTGTTTTTGTTCAGCAATTTTTACAATATTGCTTAATGTAGTCTAAAAAAGATGGCTTGATTTAAAATTTAATGTTGCAAATTTCAAAATTGATTATATGTTTTTATTTCCAAAGCCAATATACTTGATTTAGTAGCCCAAAATAGATGTGTTTATTCGAGTATAATGGAAGTCATGGGCAGTTTGGAACGATACTTAATATGAAAATCTTGGAATCATGTTTTCATGGCTTAATCTATAATATTCAATAAGTTGTAAGCTATGGGTGTTTCCTTTTGACTTAATATAGACATAACTGGTTAATAGAGAATGAAATTTTCTATATTAACTTCTTGTCATTTTACAAATTTGCCCTCATTCATAACATCTTTTAATTTATCAATATAACATTGTCTGATACCATTTTTTATACTAACCCAATAACAAGTGCATCGAATTAAAAGTGAACAACTTAGAAAATTAGTGGAAGTTATTGGTATTTAATCCTTGTGGGACACATTATTAGAGTTTTTCAAAAAAAAAAAAAAATCCAAAAACTTGGTGCATATGAAAAACCTGATCTTGTGGTTTCTGAGTCCAAGAGTAAAGATACTGATGGAGGACACATCACTATAGAAAAGAAAAAGAAGAAAAGGAAAAGAAGGCAGGTAGATGATCTTCTGTTCGAAAGAAAGGAACGTGAGAAAATGTATTTTTTATCATTTTTTCCACAATTTTTTTTCAAAAAATAAAGTAGGTAAAACTTTCATCAATTAATAATCTTAAATATCGATTTTCTAAGTATGATTTTGTAAGTATCATACTCCGTGAAAGTGTTAATCTTTGTGAGAAAATATATATATATATATATATATATATATATATATATATATATATATATATATATATATATATATATATATATATATATATATATATATATATATATATATATATATATATATAATGTAATTTATGGTTTTAGGATTTATCATTTTGTGTAATTTTTGATTTTAGGTTGTGAGAATAGATAGTTTTTGTGTTTGTTACAACTGAAAATTGAAATTATGAATCTTAATTTTTATATGTTTGATGGTAACAAGAGGACTACAACTTGAAGTTTCTTGATTTATGCTGCTTAAAGTTAACTAATACCCAAATTTCAATCATATTCCAAACCTTGATCGACTAAATATTGAGTGTCTTACACTGGTTTACTTCTCACCTCACTACTTATTTTTAGTTGTATTAATATGGGATAATGACTTAGGAGGGTAATAACGTTTCCCGTTTGTCAATATTAGGTTCCTAACGTATTTTTTTGTGTGTATTACACCATTAAAGTTATTATAACCATTTAGAAATAATCCCTTTTACCGGATTCTTCCTGTTAAAAGGACTATTTGTAAACGGTTAGAATAACCTTAATGGTGTAATACGCACAAAAAATACGTAGGGATCTGAAATGGACAAACAGGAAACGTTATTACCCTTCTAAGATTTTTAGTATTTATTATTTTGAATATATATTTTTAAGATTTTTAGTATTTATTTTTATATGTGTATTTCATATAAAGTTGTTGAAATTAAAAAGAATAAAAAGTAAAAAGATTTGGATTGGATTTTGTAACCACATCATCCAGTTAACCTCTAGCAAGGAGCTAGAGAGAAGAACAAATTAAGGCCATATTGGATTTTGTAACCACATCACAGATAGATGAAAACATTGGAAGGTCCAAATGAAGCCAATGCCCAACCCGACTCCAAACCTGATCAGCAACCGAAAACTACAATAACAAAGACTTCACACTTTCTTGAGAATTATGACACACATGACGCAATAAGGAATCTATCACCATCCCCTTTCCACCAGTTTAGCTCTTATAGGAATGCGATCCAAAAGCACACACCATAAAAAATGTTAATTTTAATAGGGACAAAACGGTTACACCTAGTAGGTATACTATCCATAGGAAGCGTCATATCATTAACCAAATTCTGTGCTGATTTAACAATAAAGATACCCGATGATTAAAGCTCCCAAGACCACTTATCCGTCATTTCCCCTATGCGAATAGGATTTTATATCTCCACAACATAATCAAATTGGGTCGATTCAGCCCCTCCTCTAATCCCCCGACACCAATGAAAATTCCATCCCCACGAATCCCATTATTCACTTACTCGAGCATCTTGATTAAATGCCAAAGCAGAGAGCCTCCCGAACCGCTACCTAAGATAAATATCCAAGCACCAATCATCATTCTAGAACCTCGTTTGAGTCTCATCCCCCACCACTCTATACATGGAATTGGAAGGAATACAACCATTCTCATGGAGATGATTAATGGATCCTAAAATCTTTTGCCAAACACCCCCTCCGGTTCCTATTCTCGAATCGTCCGAAAAGCCATCACCTTCCCCATGACAATTTTAACCCAAAGAGCTCACTTGTCATTAAGAAACCGCCACTTCCATTTATAAAGAAGGCCGAGGTTAATAGCATCTAAACTACCAACCTTAAGACCTACAAGTTTCTAATTTAAAAAGTAAAAATTTACTATAGGGGTTTATAGTTTCATACGAGGATAATGACTTAGGAGGGTAATAACGTTCTCTGTTTGTCCATATTAGGTCCCTAACGTATTTTTTTGTGTGTATTATACCATTAAGGTTGTTATAACTGTTTAGAAATAATCTCTTTTACCGGTTTCTTCCTGTTAAAAGGACTATTTGTAAACAGTTATTATAACCTTAATGGTGTAATACACACAAAAAATACGTTAGGACCTAAAATGGACAAACAGGAAACATTATTACCCTCCTAAGTCATTATCCCCATTAATATTGATGATTAGATGTATATTATGCTTATTGGATAAGGTCTTGACATTACTTTCAATATGTCACCATTATTTGTTACCATTCGTACAATAATACCTATTGTTTGTTATTTACTAGAACCTGGGCAACGGACAAAAGTGTGGATGTGGAAAGGGAATGACAGTTCATCGGTGAAGAACATCAACTACATTATAATTTCTTAGTACACTAATTTTAATACATGAGAAGATTACATATTTAGGTATATGGCGACTTTTGTTTTCCCTTTGTAAATAGTTATGTGAAGAAAAAGTTTAAAGACCATGTCTGAATTTCATGTATTGATAATGCATCCATAGTTTTCATTGCTCTGTATGGCTTTAGTGTTTTACTAAATATTTGACTGAAATTGATGTTTCATTCAGAAAGTGTCCATCAGGAAAATATTTAGGTGGTTGAGTGGTGTGTCTATGTATGTTCTAGTGTTCTATACTTAACTCGAACAACACATGTGACTTGATGTCTTAGATTAATTACTTAACTTATTTTCTGCTTTTACCCATTTTCCCAATTTACAAATATTTCATTCATTATGGAAGAAGTACATATACATAAATTAATACTTTCAGAATAAATAAATTAATACATAGAGGCTAAAATGTTATATATGGGTACTAACTCTTTTTGTATTTGTTCTATTTATTGTATAATTTTTGTTCAAAAACAATTTTAAATATTTTTTGTAAAATGAATTATTAAATATTTCACATTGAAAAATGTAATATGTGTAGTAGTAACGAACGAGATCCAAATATTGATGCTTTTATGAAAGCCACAGTTGTTTGTGTTTAACCAACTAGTTTTATCACCGAGGAATTTGAAGGTTTTGTGCAATTTAAGTAAAAAAGTTCCTAAAACTTGAAAATTTTAAGAAAATTAAATCGAAACAATTTAATTTTTCAGCTTTTAATTGCAAAATATGTAAATTAAAATATTATCCAAAATAATACAAAAATAAAGTTGTTTGTGTGACCAACAACTTTAAACAAAAAACCAATCAGAAAAAAACGAACCAGATTACGCTTCTATTTTTTGGGAAGGGAGATTGAAAAAAACGAATAAGATTGTTGCTTTTGATTACCTTATATGATTTCGAAATTGTTGGTTCTGAAATCTGATTTTCGAGAAACCCTCCTATATATGAATGGTTGTAAGATTGTAACAACTCAAATCTTTTTGCGAGAAGGAAGAAGAAACTTGTTGATTTTGTACTTACTTTGAGGAGGAAGAAGAAACATGTTGCTTTTGTACTTACTTTCGAGAAGAGGGAAGACAATTTGGTAGCCATTATTAGAATCGAAGAGTTTTTCTTATGTTCCCCAAATTTCAGTCTATATTCAGTTTCCTGCTCCTATGATCACTGTTGATGCCTATTGATGCGTAGGTGAAAGAAATAATCGTATAAAATATATTAACCTAATTTAAATTTGGGATAATATATATGTTAAATTTCTTTTTAGCCGTATGATTTAGTGGACTCTGTCCATGGGCACACTTTGAACTCCCTTTGGTTTAACTCTAGTTGTTGATATGATTTTATGTTTGTTTCTTTTTTTGTGATGATCGTGTTTGTATAAAATTCGACATTTTTTTTTTATATTTAGGCTTCATTGGTCTCAATTAATGGACAAACTTCTATTGCTGAAATGCATCATGGAAACAAGCCAAACATCTAGGAAAATACGCTACTTTAAAATAGATATACCTTTTTACTTAAGGAGTTACAAAAATGTTTAAGACCTCAATTTTTATTTTTATTCTTTTAAAATTTAGATTTTTTTACTTTCATTTATGTATTTCTGTTGGGTAGTTCTTTTTAATCCTTCTATTCTTCTTCTTGATGAACTCATTGGTGGACTTGACTTTGATGCTGAAAGAGCTATTCAAGAGGTTATTGATCTTCTTATGTTAGGTCGTTCCCAAGAAGGTAGACCCCACTCCTACCAAATAACAAATTAACAATATTCTTTTGTTATTTTATGATTAATTTTCAATGCTTTGAATATTTGTTTATTGGATGCTAGTAAGAACATACAACGAGAAAGAAAGAACCACCAATTTGGTGACTTGTGGAATTAAGTTTGGCTGATTGGCTCTATGCTATTTTAGGAAGAACTAGTGTTGCTATTTTCGGTTCTTTTAACCCTCTTCTCCCTTATGCCATCTGTCACACCCCAAAACCTGAACGGTGGAAACGTTCGGGGGCGGAGGATATCATGTACAATATCACAACAATGTATAATAGTAAACAAGCAACAACATCATCCATTGCATTAATAATATAATTTTAATACAAGTGTGTTCTGTATAGTTTATAAGATACCAAAAATATGAATCAAAATAAGAGATGAGTCTTGAACGAGCTCTATCTTCTCGAAACCTGGCATCGGTACCTGTCTACTGATGACCTGGGAATACAAGTTATTTTGAAAGCGTAGATCAACATTAAAGCTGGTGAGTTCATAAGTATTTTAGTTTCGTTACTTGTATAAAAGTGTTTGTAAATGTTCGATGTAAATGTTTGTAAGTGTTTATAGTAATTATTTGAATCTCTAAAAAAATCTTATATTTTCTACTAAAACGTAGCCTTCTACTAAGGCCCAAATGTTCTGTGTGTTGTGTTGTTTGTTAAAGTGTATCTTTCCCAAGTATGACTATCATTACCAAAATATAGTTTACATTACCGTTTATGTGAGAAGATCACAATGTGAATGCAATGGGAAAATATCAGTGTACAGTAGCATTATATGTAAGTAACTGCCAATGTACTAACGACCTTAAATCAGTTTCTTAATTAAGGTAAAATGTGATATGATTGTTACCATACTTGATAGACTAGTATAACATGACGCTCTAAGGCATCGAAATGGTATGACATTAGTCACCCATAGACCTGCAGGCCCCACTGTAGCTAGCAGCAAGGTGTAGGTTAGTTAATCCCGTATAGATCTATACACCAACTCACGCTCTCCCTCCAGGAGATTCTGGTTGCAAAACGTGACACAGCAGTAGATTGCCATCCATGAAGTAGTGGCTCTCATTAATGTTATAGTTTTCTAGTGTTTTTATAGTATGTTCTAGTGTATTGTATGTTCTCTCTGTACTAGTGTAGTGTATGTTCTCTTCGTACTAGTGTAGTGTATGTTCTCTTTGTTTCTCATCATAGTATGTTCTCTTGTATAATGTAGTGTATTGTATGTTCTCTTAGTTTCTCATCATAGTATGTTCGTTCTGTTTCACATAATAGTAAGTTTGTATTGACTCATGAATGAATTGACTCTTGTATGTTTCATTGTACCAGAAATAGTGAGAAGTGACTTCCTACACTATACCTATTATAGTTTACTAGTAGAGTTGTTTGTATAAATTAACATGTTTGTACACCTTTGCTACCCAAAGGTATTGAACTAAATACAGAGCTTTAATATCCATATACATACAAATAATATATAACTAAGATTCAAACGACCGTCGGACAAATAACCGAATACCCTAAGTCCACAACCAAACAAGGAACAGGAAGTAAGGCGAGTTATCAGTCCTAATTCCTTTCAATCCTACTTATATAACTATACCTATACAAAAGTGCTTTTGACAATATATTAGTTTGAAAGATTTTAATAAGTAGTTTTGCATGTAAAAAGTTTGTAAAAGAGTTTGAAGTAGTTTTGATAAAACAGTTAAAAGTATAGTAAATCCATCTGTTTGATAGTTATTAATCACATGTGATTGATATAATAACTATAATGTTTCAACTTGTATTCCCCCCCCCCCCCCCCATAAAATCATTTAAAAGAAAAGTTAAGCGGGTATGAACTCACCTGTAGTGAGTGGTTTGGATGAACAACTGGTATAGGACGCTAAGTGTCAAGTGAAGACTTTAACACACACATGGATCCTATTTAGCATATAATGACACATATATGTATGTAATTAGTACATAAACAACTAATCATGTAAGGAAAGACACCCTAGAACTTAGGAAACACTTATATTGAAGTGTTAGAAGTACAAAGGGTTGCATCTACGGAGTTTAAGGCCACCCTATGGTGTTTACGGCCAAGTGGTATGCTTCTTGTGAGTTTACGACCATAGGGTTTATGGCCCTATGAGTTTACGGCCGTAAAATAATAAAGTTTAGTGCCAAAGAGTGAATTAAAGGTCTTAAAATCCCCAAGGACTGTTCTAGTCTTAAGTCCAAGCCTTAGGAAGAGTTGTGACCACATTTGCACCTTTAATAAGGGTTTACGGCCAAGGGAGATGCTCTTGGCCGTAAACTCTCTTTAATCTTGGATATTGGATGATTTCAAGGTGCTAAGCACGGGTTCTTACTAGATATCATGTATAGAGAAGTAATACTTATGATATATAAGCTAAAAAGGTTGATTTTGGACCAAAACACTAGTGTGTGGTCTTGGTGTTCTTGAAGATCTAACCCAAAAGATGATGTTAATGGATGGAATCAATAGGTTATGCTAGTTAAGAAGATGTATCAACAAATTAAGGGAAGAAAACTTACATTTTGGAAGAACAAAATGAAGATGCAATGATACTTGAGAGAGAAATCGGTTTTCTAGATTTGAAAAGATGAGGAATGAGGAAGTAATGGAAGAATATCATGTTTATGACATGAGTTTACGGCCACCATGAGTTTACGGCCGTCAACTCACATGGTGTGGCCGTAAACTCCTCATGATGAAGTTTAAGGCTTTCTTGTTAGGTTACAACTTCAACAGACACTTCCTATCACTCATTCCTTTAGTGTACTAGGCTCATAATGCTGAAACAGACTCTAAATAGTGCTAAAAGATAGTCAAAACATGTCTGACTTTGATTGAGTTGAATAGTTGTACAAGATAGAAATTTCGGGTTGTCACATCATCCCCCCGTTAGAGAGAATTTCATCCCGAAATTAGAGTTTAAGCAAATAAGCTATGACAAATAACTAAGCGAAAAGATGAGGATATTTCAGTTTCATTTGATCCTCGCTCTCCGAAGTGAATTTAGTTCCTCGCTTGGCATTCCAGCTGTAACACCCAAAGTTTGGAAAGCCAAGAAAAGAAGGAAAATCCCCAATTTTAAGGGGAGACTCAGCGAGTCCAAGGAGGGACTCGGCGAGTCCGAGCGGGATCCAGGTTGAGGTGTAAGCGACCGACTCGGCGAGTCGACCAAGATGACTCGGCGAGTCTGGTCTGAGCAAGGAAAACCCTAAATTCGGGACTTAGAGCTTATGTAAACGTCTCATTCTCTCCCCTAGGGTTCCTTTACTGTCTCTCTAACACAGAACACTAAACCCTAGCCGCCATCATCGTTATGAAGCAATATCGACTCTTAGTGAAGCTTTTGGAGCTTGAGAGAGAAGTTAGTCTTTGTGGAGCAAGAAGGGGGCCTTGGATCCAGAGTTGGTGGAACATTTATGAGCATTTATGGGTAATAAATCGTTACCTTCCCTCTTTTGTTTAATAGATCAACCTTGGCTATGTGATTTGGGGATTTTATGCCATGCTTAAGAACTATTTCGAGTTAGAAGCCTAGATCTGAAGTTGCTACTTCAGATCTGAGTGTATCTTGACTTAGAAAGTCATAAAGCATCTGTTCTTGGGTTGATAGTGAAGCCTCTTTGTCTTAAACCCTAGTTTGGATTGTTTTAAGCCTAGATCTCTTGATCTACACGTAAAGTTTGCCACTTTACGTGGGAGATAGGCCTTAGAAGTATGGATCTATGAATTGGAAGCTCTGTTTGGCTCGAAAAGCCACTGCATGGATTAAGGACTGAATAGACTCGATGAGTCCTTCGAGTGGACTCGGTGAGTAGCTTGAAGATGAGGAGGAACTCGACGAGTTGGATGAATAGCTCGTCGAATCGGATGAAGTTAGGCATGAACTCGGCGAGTTGGAAGAACAACTCGACGAGTTGGTTGAAGATTGCCTTGGGCTCGACGAGTCTATTCCTGGACTCGGCGAGTCAGGTCGCGAAACCCCAAACCCTTCGAGTTGAAACTCGAATCGATGAGTCGGGTGGAGACTCAACGAGTTGGACAGGTTAGGACTCGGGAATAGTTGACTCGGCGAGTCATGGACTGAATCGGCGAGTCGATTCGTGAATAGAAAGACCCTGAGCATATGAACTCGGCGAGTTATTAGGTGGACTCGGCGAGTAGGGTTGACCTGAAAGGTTGACTTTGACCAGGATTTTGACCTTGACTAGAGTTGACCTAGTTGACCTTTGGAGGTCAGTTGGACTAAGTGTTATATTGACATTGGTAGCTCGAGGAGCTAGTGGAGCAGCAGTTCGGAGTCAGAGGTCAGGTAGCAGTCAAAAGGATTAGCAGCATCAGTTCAGCAGTCTCAGGTGAGTTTCCTTCCAGTAGGAACGGGTCTAAGGCCACAATGCCGACCCGTTTAGCTAGTAGCAGTTTTCGGATTTTGATCTGATGCAGTATTTAGTATGTTTGATGCCTTCGTGGCTTAGACAGGAATTATGTGTTATGTGTTCCGGGCCACGGCCTGATGTAGTATGCAGTATATGTGTGTTCATGCTAGTTGATATGTTTATGCTATGTTCTGTTCAGTTAGCTCGGACTTCGGTCCGATGCAGGGGACAAGGTCCCAGTTAGTCCGGACTTCGGTCCGATGTAGGGGGCAAGGCCCCAGTTAGCCCGGACTTCGGTCCGATGCAGGGGACAAGGTCCCAGTTAGTCCGGACTTCGGTCCGATACAGGGGGCAAGGCCCCAGTTAGCCCGGAGTTCGGTCTGATGCAGGGAACAAGGTCCTAGTTAGTCCGGACTTCGGTCCGATGCAGGGGGCAAGGCCCCAGTTAGCCCGGACTTCAGTCCGATGTAGTGGGCAAGGCCCAGTATGTGCTTTACATGTTATTGTATGGTATGTGGTAGATTGGGGGAGCTCACTAAGCTTCGTGCTTACGGTTTTTCAGGTACTCAGTTTTCAAAGGAGGAGCTCGGGAAGATTGCAGTGCACACACCATATTCAGTTAACCTGGGAAAGTTTGACTCTGATAATGATAATATGTTTTGAATTAATACTCGAAAATTATGTTATGGCTTATGATATAGTTTTTATAAATATAATTTAGTAATGTTTTTAAAGAAATTTTTAGTTGTGATTTTTGGGTTGTTACAAGTTGGTATTAGAGCCTTGGTTTGAGGGATTCGGGCGCACTCCCGAGTGTGTCTGAACTCAAACTAAGGAAGTGGTATAGAGTTTTCAAAAGAAAAACCATGGTTACAAAAGGATTTTGAGAAAAGAAAACAATTTTAGAAAAGTATAAAGAAAAGAGTTTTAGAAAAAACAAAAAGAGTTTTGAAAAGAGAAAAGGGTGTGGTGCATGCAATCAGCCGAGCTCAAGTAAGTACTCCCAAATTACCCATACAAGTTATGTTATGATTATCAGTCCTAGTTTCAGTTTCAGTTTCAGCTTCAGTATCAGTAGAACAGCATGCTAGAATAGGATTACGGATCTAGGATGATGCCTCATGTGCCTGCTTTATGTGTTTCAGCTTGATAAGAATTTCATGCTAGTAATGAGTAGACAGTAGTAGGATAGCCTGTGTAGGTTATGCCTGATAGTATGAGCTTAGCATTGTATGCTAGTACAGTTTCTTGTTATGAGAATAGTTTTGCCTGAGTATGTTTCCTTTATCCGAATGCTGCTTGCTTTGTGCTTTGTGGGACTCTGAGTGATGGGAGTTAGCCATTAGGTGAATACGTCACACCACATGTGATTAGGGTTGAATAATCTCAGAGTGCTGGATTTGGCCCTATTGCGCAGCTCTTGTTTGAGTCCAACCGTTGTAGGGACGAGTCTTTTACTTGAAGGATTATCTGAGCCTCGTCACATGTGATGGTATTAAGGTGGTGGCTAATTGGCATTACAAGGAGGCCTTCAGCAGCTGAGGACTGTTTGGGTAGAGTCAGAGGTTCCCTAGGGCAAGCCTAGGATGAGAGTAGCAGAGGTCAGTAGAAGAGAAAAGGGGACTTGGTGGAGTCGAGGTAACTCTTGAGGAAAGTACGGATAGATGTGGAAGGTAGTATGGGCCCGTACTACTGAAAGCAGAGGATCCGTACTCGATTCAAGGGGGGCCAAGGCAAAAACCAGGGAACTAGTAGAGTGTGTGAGAGATTCCGCAGCAGTAGTGTGTAAATTGACCAGGAATTGTTATATTTTCAGCATGGTGACATTGCGCGAGCTACCAGTTAACAGTTCAGGCGTCGCGGAGGGATCTGGCTCGGGCTTTGGAGCCGGGCCGCTTGATGATCAGATGAAGGATTTCATTTCCGCAGAGATCATGCGCAACATCATTGATCAGACTCCAGTGATTTTCGGTTCGGTTAGAGAGGCCATTGTGGAGCTCATGGACAGTCATCTTGAGGCCTTTAAGGCTGGGATAGTTTCAGGACAGATTGGGGCTCGTCTAGATCCCGATTCTTATGGAGTTCGGGGATCCATCAGGGGGGAGATCCCATTTCTAGTTTTTTCCATCAGGGGACAGGAGTGAGTGGGGCATCCTGTCTCCAAGAGAGACCTCTGTATGATTGGATAGTTGAGGAAGTTTTGCGAGCCATTCGCGAGGATCTGCCCGACATGGTCGTGAGGATCACTGATAGATTGATCGAGAGGCTCCAGGATCAGACAGCTGTTGTTCAGTCAACGGGCAGGGAGTCGGAAAGGAAGAGGAAAACAGATGAGACTCAGGTAGCCACAGGTTCGGGTAAGAGGCTCAAGGTTTCGGATTTGAGGACGAGGAACTATCAGAGCCGCAGTCGATGCGGGAAGTGCGGAAGGACGCACATGGGTGTGTGCAGGCGTAGAAGTGGTGGCGATGCTAGATGTTTCAAGTGCGGCCAGATTGGTCATTTTAGCAGAGACTGTGTTGTTACCATCGCCCAGGGACTTAATCCGTTATGTTTCCATTGCAGTCAGAGGGGCCACAAGAAGGCCCACTGTCCAAGTTTTATACAGCAGGGCAGGTGCCAGCTCCTGCCCCTGGGACTTCGAGAGCCACCAACGGACATCAAGGCCGGGCAAGGGTGCCTACGGCTCGGAGCCGAGTTTTCCGGTAGATTTCAGCAGGGATTCGAGCAACACTGAGTGATCGAGGTATGTATCTTTTACTTTTCTATCAGTTATTATTTGTGATATTATTGTTATGTTGCTGCATTGTTATCAATAAGCTTAAGTGTTGGGGTATTATATTACCTACTTGTGACTGAGTGTTATGCCATCTGCATACCTTGGAATTAGAATGGTGAATTGGAGGACGTCCCCTCTAGATCAGGTTACTTCGGATTCAGTAACTGTAGCATGTATGTGTAAGATGCAGTAGTGCCTTACTACTTGCAGAAGGCGTTAGTCGGGTAATGATCAGTTATATTTTCAATAGTGATAACCTAGAGTTTTTAGTGGAGTAGCTAGCGGTCAGTAAGGAAGTGGGTTGGGGATGTGCACCCCAAACGCAGATTCTCGGGATGTAGTCCCTAAAGCAAATACAGTTAAGGATCGAAGGGTGCTCAGTCAGATAGCAAGAAGGGTGCGGATCTGGTAAGAGTTAGTTGGAGCGCTGGCAAGGGTAAACGACGGCGGACAACATATCGCCCTTTTAATGGAAGTAAGGTTGCAAATCCTTTCGACCAGTGAGCAGTAAGGATCTAGCCGAATCCAAGTGGGGGAGAACCCTCCGAGTATACATGGATAAGAGCCACGTAGACTCAGAATGAGTGCGCGGCCTCTGAGAAGAAATGATAGTAGCATAGTGATCGATGGATCGAGAAGTTCAGAATTGGGAGTTCGAGGACCTTCCCAGCAGTTAGTTCATGTAATCGAGATGGTTAGAAGCTAGTTGAGAATCCAGGATTGTATGACCACCTGTAGGGGCTCAAGTGAGTCGGAATGAGGATCCTGAGAACGGTTAGCAAGAGATGTTTTCGTATTAGTAGCCAGTGACAGAGTCAGCATGCAGGATTGTGTAGATTCAGGAGTTGGGAGTTTGGAAACTTTCCAAAAATAGCTTCTTGTATCCGGATTAGTAGACGGTTGGTTTGGGAACCAAGCCGAAGAGTTCCTCGACGAAGCGCTAAGTATATTGAGGATATAAGATGTCGAGGATGATGCAGTATTCAAAGACTGAGGGCTGGTTTTGAGAAATCAGGATGAGGAATCACTAGCGGGACTAAGGATAGTCAGGTTGTCCTCGGGATAGTAGTAGAGTGTTGTAAGTCTGCGGGGGTAGCCGTAGCATTCACTAGCAGTCAGATAGTAGTAGTAGTGTTGTAAGTCTGCGGGGGTAGCCGTAGCATTCACTAGCAGTCAGATAGTAGTAGTAGTGTTGTAAGTCTGTGGGGGTAGCCGTAGCATTCACTAGCAGTCAGATAGTAGTAGTAGTGTTGTAAGTCTGCGGGGGTAGCCGTAGCATTCACTAGCAGTCAGATAGTAGTAGTAATGTTGTAAGTCTGCGGGGGTAGCCGTAGCATTCACTAGCAGTGAAGTAGTAGTAGTGGTGTTGAAAGTCTACGGGGGTAGCCGTAGCATTCACTAGCAACCAGATAATATTAGAGAGTTGTAAGTCCGCGAGCGTAGCCGCAGCCTTTATCAGATTGGTAGGTAGCATGAGCGCGTTGTTGGACGCGGGAAAGCAGTAGTACCCACCAGTTCGGGTGCAGTAGTGAGGATATGGGAATCCACGGGTTAGATTTCGGATTTCCAAGTATTTCAGTTATGGTTAAGTCGGCAATTTTTCAGTAGATCGTCACCTCAGTTATGAGATCAGAGTAGTAGTGGACCGTTAGGGTTCGGGTATGTTAAGGGCTACCGTCAGTCTGGGAGCCATCATATTGTTAGTCGTGGAATTGATGATGTCAGGATGTGACGTAAGGACTTGATCGGTGGATCGAGAGGTTGTTAAAGTTGCAGTGTCAGGATGACTGGTGGAAACTAGTTCCAGAGGAAGATTTCGTTTAGAAGTTCTGGGAAGTAGCCATTCAGCCAGTTCAGTGATTCAGCCAGTTTAGTGATTCAGTCAGTTCAGTGGTTCAGCCAGTTCAGTGATTCAGTCAGTTCGGTGTTTTAGTCAGTTCAGTGTTTCAGTTAGTTCAGTGTGTTTCAGCCAGTTCAGCGTTTCAGCCAGTTCAGTGTTTCGGGTAGTTTAGCGTTCCAAGCAGTTCAGTATTGCAGGCAGCTTAGCGTTTCAGATAGTTCCAATATGAGTAGCATAGTGGATAGAACAATTATAAATAGTCGAGGAATCTTGCGGAGTGGCTGGGAGCGACTAGGAGATTGCGATGGAGTGTAGTGACCGGTAAGAGTCCGGTAACTCAGATATTGACAGAATAGTTGGACCAGGGAGGTCTCAGTGCATCCGGTAGGCGGATGAGGGGTAACAGAATTCTCAGTCGGAGGAAGTAACGTTAAGAAAATTATGGAAAAGAGAAGGATTCAGTATGTACCAACAGTAGTGACCAGCACTGTAAGTGGCTGGAGTGATGGGCAAAAGGGGGTGTTAGATTTCCCAGGGAGAGAGTTGGAGGCAGTTCGCAGGACAATTGGTCATAGCAAACTTCGAGGACGAAGTTTAGTTTAAGTGGGGGAGAGTTGTAACACCCAAAGTTTGGAAAGCCAAGAAAAGAAGGAAAATCCCCAATTTTAAGGGGAGACTCAGCGAGTCCAAGGAGGGACTCGGCGAGTCCGAGCAGGATCCGGGTGGAGGTGTAAGCGACCGCGAGTCGACCAAGCTGACTCGGCGAGTCTGGTCTGAGCAAGGAAAACCCTAAATCCGGGACTTGGAGCTTATTTAAACGTCTCATTCTCTCCCCTAGGGTTCCTTTACTGCCTCTCTAACGCAAAACACTAAACCCTAGCCGCCATAATCGTTTTGGGGCAATATCTACTCTTAGTGAAGCTTTTGGAGCTTGAGAGAGAAGTTAGTCTTTGTGGAGCAAGAAGGGGGCCATGGATCCAGAGTTGGTGGAACATTTATGAGCATTTAAGGGTAATAAATCGTTACCTTCCCTCTTTTGTTTAATAGATCAACCTTGGCTATGTGATTTGGGGATTTTATGCCATGCTTAAGAACTATTTCGAGTTAGAAGCCTAGATCTGAAGTCGCTACTTCAGATCTGAGTGTATCTTGACCTAGAAAGTCATAAAGCATCTGTTCTTGGGTTGATAGTGAAGCCTCTTTGTCTTAAACCCTAGTTTGGATTGTTTTAATCCTTGATCTCTTAATCTACACATAAAGTTTGCCACTTTACGTGGGGGATAGGCCTTAGAAGTATGGATCAATGAGTTGGAAGCCCTGTTTGGCTCGAAAAGCCACTGCATGGATTAAGGACTAAATAGACTCGGCGAGTCCTTCGAGTGGACTCGGCGAGTAGCTGGAAGATGAGGAGGAACTCGACGAGTGGGATGAACAGCTCGTCGAGTCGGATGAAGTTAGGCATGAACTTGGCGAGTTTGAAGAACAACTCGACGAGTTGGTTGAAGATTGCCTTGGGCTCGGCGAGTCTATTCTTGGACTCGGCGAGTCAGGTCGCGAAACCCCAAACCCTTCGAGTTGAAACTCGAATCAGTGAGTCGGGTGGAGACTCAACGAGTTGGACAGGTCAGGACTTGGGAAAAGTTGACTCGGCGAGTTAAGTCGCGAATAGAAAGACCTTGAGCATATGAACTCGGCGAGTTATTAGGTGGACTCGGTGAGTAGGGTTGACCTGAAAGGTTGACTTTGACTAGGATTTTGACCTTGACTAGAGTTGACCTAGTTGACCTTTGGAGGTCAGTTGGACTAAGTGCTATATTGACATTGGTAGCTCGAGGAGCTAGTGGAGTAACAGTTCGGAGTCAGAGGTCAGGTAGCAGTCAAAAGGATTAGCAGCATCAGTTCAGCAGTCTCAGGTGAGTTTCCTTCCAGTAGGAACGGGTCTAAGGCCACAATGCCGACCCGTTTAGCTAGTAGTAGTTTCCGGATTTTGATCTAATGCAGTATTTAGTATGTTTGATGCCTTCGTGGCTCAGACAGGAATTATGTGTTATGTGTTCCGGGCCACAGCCTGATGTAGTATGCAGTATATGTGTGTTCATGCTAGTTGATATGTTTATGCTATGTTCTGCTCAGTTAGCCCGGACTTCGGTCCGATGCAGGGGACAAGGTCCCAGTTAGTCCGGACTTTGGTCCGATGCAGGGGGCAAGGCCCCAGTTAGCCCGGACTTCGGTCCGATGCAGGAGACAAGGTCCCAGTTAGTCCGGACTTCGGTCCGATGCAGGGGGCAAGGCCCCAGTTAGCCCGGACTTCGCTCCGATGCAAGGGACAAGGTCCCAGTTAGTCCGGACTTCGATCCGATGTAGGGGGCAAGGCCCCAGTTAGCCCGAACTTCGGTCCGATGCAGTGGGCAAGGCCTAGTATGTGCTTTACATGTTATTGTATGGTATGTGGTAGATTGGGGGAGCTCACTAAGCTTTGTGCTTACGGTTTTTCAGTTTTGGTTTCAGGTCCTCAGTTTTCAAAGGAGGAGCTCGGGAAGATTGCAGTGCACACACCATAGTCAATTAACCTGGGAAAGTTTGACTCTGATAATGATAATATGTTTTGAATTAATACTCGAAAATTATGTTATGACTTATGATACAGTTTTTATAAATATAATTTAGTAATGTTTTTAAAGACATTTTTAGTTGTGATTTTTGGGTCGTTACACCAGCAAACCTTCACTAATGGGATACGACTTAGTTTCGTTTGCTTGACCTCCCGGTCCATGATCTCTACAGGTTCTTCCACGAGGTTGAGGCTCTCGTCGATCTCGATATCGTCGAGTGGTATTACAAGAGTCTCGTCGGACAGACACTTTTTCAAGTTCGAGACGTCGAAAGTAGAATGTATGTTACTGAGTTCGCGAGGTAGATTGAGTTTGTAAGCTACAGGGCCGATTCTAGCGAGAATCTCAAAAGGCCCTATGTATCTTGGATTTAGCTTTCCACGCTTTCCGAAGCATATCAAGCCCTTCCAGGTTGAGGCCTTCAATAGAACACGGCCGCCAACCTGGAATTCCAAAGGTTTCCTTGTCTTGTCTGCGTAGCTTTTCTGTCGGTCTCTAGATGCTTTCAATCGTTCACAGATTGGAACGATCTTCTCTGTCGTTTCCCAAATAATTTCCGGACCTGTGAGAGTGCTGTTAGGAACTCGTCCTTTAGCTAACCGAGTGTCGCCCACCTCAGCCCACCTCAGACGGGATCTGCACTTACGGCCATAGAGGGCTTCAAATGGAGCAGCCTTTATGCTCGTGTGATAACTATTATTATAGGAGAACTCGACAAGGGGTAGATGACTATCCCATGTCTTTCCAAAGTCTATCACACGGGCTTGTATCATATCTTCCAAAGTTTGAATATTCCTCTCACTTTGTACGTCTGTTTGAGGATGGTAGGCTGTACTCATGTCCAGCCTAGTTCCTAGAGAACTTTGTAGCGACTGCCAGAACCTCGAAGTGAATCTGCTATCTTTATCCGAGATAATGGATATGGGAACACCGTGCAGTTGTACTATCTCCCTAATGTGTGTTCTAGTTAGTTTCTCTGTCTTGTCAGTTTCTTTGATGGGCAGGATGTGTGCGGACTTGGTTAACCTATCTACGATCACCCAAATGGCATCGATACTACTAGTTGTCTTGGGCAATTTGGTTATGAAGTCCATCGTGATCCGCTCCCACTTCCATTTAGGTATCTTCGGTTGTTGAAGTAGACCTGATGGTTTCTGGTATTCAACCTTAACCTTGGCGCAAGTAACATATTTACTCACGAAGGTAGCAATCTCTGCTTTCATGTTAGGCCACCAGTATAACTTTTTAAGATCCAGATACATCTTATCTGAACCTGAGTGGATGGAATATCCAGGTTGTGCGCTTCGGTCATGACCAAGTCTCTGAAACCACCGTGTTTCGGTGTCCAGATCTGATCCATGAAATATAAGGCTCCGCCACCCTTGACTTCCAAGTTCTTATCCATCCCTCTCAGGGATTCACTTGCCACATTTCCAGGTTTCAAAGCTTCGAGCTGAGCCTCCTTAATTTGTGTGGACAAGTGTGAATGGATAGTCATAGTCAATGATTTGACTCTACGACCAGAGTATTCTTTCCGACTCAGGGCATCAACTACTATGTTGGCCTTGCCGGGATGATAACGAATTTCACATTCGTAATCACAGAGTAGCTCGACTCGCTGTCATTGTCTCATGTTGAGCTCCTTCTGGTCGAATATATTTTGTAGGCTCTTGTGGTATTACAGATAGTGCTTTTCGTACCATTTAGGTAGTGTCTCCAGATCTTCATAGCAAACACTACTGCTCCAAACAAGATCATGTGTGGTGTAGTTGACCTCGTGTGTCTTCAACTGTCTTGAGGCATAGGCGATGACCTTACCTTGTTGCATCTGAACACAGCCGAGTCCTTGATTTGATGCACCGAAATAGACCACAAAGTCTTCTATTCCTTCAAGGAGGGATAGTATCGGTGTGGTGCATAAGGCTCGTTTCAACGTTTGGAATGCTTTCTCTTGTTTCTCTTCCCAGTCAAAGGCCACGCCTTTCTGGGTCAATGTTGTAAGCGATTTCACGATTCTAGAGAAGTTCTTAATGAACCTACATTAGTAGCCACCGAGGCCTAGAAATTGGCGAATTTTTGTAGGCATCTTCGGTGCTGACCAGTTCTCAATGGATTTGATTTTGGAAGGGTCCACATGAATTCCCTCTTCACTAACAACGTGACCCAGGAATTCGACTTTTCGAATCCAAAACTCGCATTTAGAGAACTTCACATAGAGCTTCTCTGATCGTAATGTTTCCAAAATCTGATGTAGATGCTTACTATACTCTTCCTTACTACGAGAGTAGATAAGTATGTCATCAATGAAGACAATGACAAACTGATCCAAGTAAGGACAACATACCCTGTTCATTAAATCCATGAATACTGCGGGCGGATTAGTTAATCCGAATGACATCACCACAAACTCGTAGTGTCCATAACGAGTTCGGAAGGCTGTCTTCGGAACATCCTCCCTGAGCACTCTTAACAGGTGATACCCAGATCTCAGATCTATCTTTGAAAAGTAATTCGCCCCTTGCATTTGGTCGACAAATCGTTTATGCGAGGAAGAGGGTAAAGATTCTTAGCGGTAAGCTTGTTTCGTTCTCTGTAGTCGATGCACATACGAAACGATCCATCCTTCTTCTTCACGAACAAGACCGGTGCTCCCCAAGGTGAGAAGCTTGGTATAATAAATCCCTTGCTGAGCAGGTCGTTAAGTTGACCGGAGAGTTCCTGCATCTCAGCTGGTGCTAGACGATAGGGCGATTTGGCTACTGGGGTATCCCATGGAACTTAGTCAATTCTGAACTCGACTTGACGTTGCGGAGGTAATCCTGGGAGTTCTTCTGGAAAGATGTCGGGAAAATCACATACCACATGGATGTTCTTTATGTCTTTCTTCTCTTGGCTCACATCGACAACATGAGCAAGGAATGCGTGACATTCCTTTCGCAAGTACTTCTAGGCTTGAATACTCGAGATGATACCAAGGTTCGTGCGGGGTTTGTCGCCATAGACTATTAGAGTTTTGCCAGATGGCAGATTAAGGCGAACAACCTTTTCATAACACATGATGTCGGCACGATGCAGACTTAATCAATCCATGCCGATAATGATGTCGAAACTTTTAATTGAGACCGGCATGAGGTCGATTGAAAATGAATGGCTATCTAGAGTTAGAGTACGTCCTTTGTATATACTGCTTGTGCTCTCAGTATTTTTGTTAGCCATTTGTACAGCGAACGGTTCTTTAAGTGCTCGTGATTTTTGCTTAAGTAAGTAAGCAAATTTTTGGTTCACGAAACTCCTCTCCGCTCCACTATCAAATAGAATGCATGCATAAGAGTTATTGAGGAGAAACGTACCAGTGACCACTATGGGGTTGGCAACTGCTTCCTCGTGGCCTAAAGCCAAAACTCTTCCCACTTCACCGACATTCCCTGCCTTTGGGCAGTTCCTTTTGTAGCGTCCCACCTCATCACAAACGTAGCAAGCCTGGCCCACACCAGCGTCGGGGACTTGGTTGATTGGCCTTGCCGGAGCTTTGCAGAAACGGGCAATATGCCCCTTCCTGTTGCAGTTAGAGAACTACATTTCCAGGAAGGGTCCGTTGTGGTGGAAGCTGCATTTGTTGCACTTCAACATGTTTCAAGCATACTGCTTTACTGGTGCAGTAGCGACAGGTGTTATCGAAACATGAACCGCTATGACCTGCTGATTTTTGGCAGCTTTCTACATAACGTTCTTCTTCTTGTCATCCCAAAATTTGAGCTTGTTATCAACGGGTTTGGACGGTTCTGAGATGGCTAGGGTTGTTGTTGTTGACAGGGTACAGAACCCATGGTCAATGAGCCGTTGTGCCAATGGCTTGGCACTATCGAAGGTAGCGGGGTTTGAAGCTAGTACATTCCCCTGAAATGGAGGCACAAGCCCCCAGATATACCTTTCCACCTGTTGGGTTTGAGCAATCTAACACTTCCTAAGTGTGCATGCAACCCTAATAAACCTTGGATCTATGTTTGTCTAAATACATGCAAAATAATAATTTTCCAAGGTTCATAACCTATCTAACATAGCATGGGGAACATTTCAACATAAAAGAGTTAGAAGAGATTACATACCTTTTTGATGAGTTTGGTTCTTGAGGAGTTTGAGGGCCAAGCACAAATAGTGTGAATGCCTCAAATGGAATCACAAAACACCACAAACTCTTGGAAAACTTTGAGAGAGTATACACACTTGTATTTTTCGGCCGCACACAAGCTCACACACACTAGTTCACTAGTTGCCATTTCATGCTCCATAAGCATGCTTATATAGTGTGCATGGTTAGGGTGAAACCCTAATAACCCATGACCTTTACTTTCCAAGGATCCATGGGTTAAAAGCTCCATGGATCATCCATGGACTTTCATCCAAGCCTAGCCCATTAACAAATGAGTGTTAGCCCACACCATATAAAACCAATAGCCCATAATCTAATTAGTCTTCCTTTTAATCTCTAAATTAATTCATAATTAATTTAAGACTAAAACTAATTAAATAACATAACTTCATATTAATATATTATAACTTATAATATATTAATAAACATATGTGTATAACTCTCATAAAATTATCCATAAACAGTTCGGGTGAGATGCAACCCAAATGGACCATGCCGGGTCGGGTCAAGTATATACCAAATAAGTTATGGACTTAGACACCTTATCCAACAGACTCCCACTTGGATAAGTCTAATAACTGTATTTGCCTATATAACTTTAGGAACCAACCAGCAATCGTAGCTCTCGAAAACTCCGTTGAACTATGAAGTGCCATTTTAAGACAAGTGATCATATAATCCTCTGTTCTCATGATATTAGCCGGACAAACACATGGAACTATGTCTTGCTTATTTTCTGGCAATTGTTTCTCGATTTCCGAATTGTCTGACTAGGAACTTTACTGAACACATCAGTTTAGTTCTGACCGGGCCCGGTACATGGGTCAACACAAAATCATCGAGGGGCCCAGATATCGCTTCTATTTCTAGAAGGAACAGATAAACTTCAACTTATATGCTTGTTCTACTACTTGTTGAATTGTACACAAAGGCACGTTTTATAACATTAAGTTACTGATGCGTTTACGTGCAATCAATGCACAACCAACTCATAGGTAACAACTCATATCTCTAGGTTTGAAGACTTATATGATATTATCGTCTCACTATCACTCGAGATAAATTCCATGAAGTGATACAAGTGAGCGTGGGTTTATACCAATACTCATAACTTATGAGTACTCATGAATGTTGCAGCAACCATTGCCATGTCTAAACACCTTTAGCCATCTACAAACCCAATTCATGACAATCTTGATTCATACCTACTTCCGACGTATGATCGATTGTGGAGGTTTGAATAAATTAATTATTCTGGAAGTCAAAACATGCAAAACTGAAACAATAGTAAATAATTGACAATGACAGTAACACTTTACTCATAAATAAATCACAACTTTTATTCATCATCAAACGTCGATTACATTTTACAAGTTTTAGGAAAACTATCTAATCTGTAAAACTAATATCGTCCCTCAGCCCAATGCGCCTCGCATGCTGCAAATGCTTAACCCTCGTCAGTCCCTTCGTGAGGGGATCTACAGGATTCTCATCCGACGATATCCTCCTTGCCACGAGGAGTCCTTCTTCAATCTTGTGTCTTATGAAGTGATATTTTCTGTCAATGTGTCGGGATTTGCCATGATCTCTTGGTTCATTGGCTAAGGCAACCGCACTATTGTTGTCACAGAAAATCTCCATAGGTTCCTTAATAGCTGGTACAAATCCAAGGTCTCCGATGAAGTTCTTTAGCCATATCGCCTCCTTCGCTGCTTCACTCGTTGCTATATACTCTGATTCACAAGTCGAATAAGCCACCGTCTCCTGCTTGGAACTCTTCCAAGAAATTGCCCCTCCATTTAAGGTAAAGATCCAGCCCGACTGAGAGCGGAAGTTATCCCTATCAGTCTCAAAACTAGCATCACTATACCCTAATACTCTCAAGTCATCACTCCCTCCAAGGGTAAGGATCCAATCCTTAGTCCTCCGCAGGTACTTCAGAATGTTCTTTACCGCGGTCCAATGAGCCTTGCCAGGGTTCCCCTGATACCTGCTGACCATGCTCAAAGCAAAGGCCACATCAGGGCGGGTACAAGTCATAGCATACATGATCGAGCCAACATCGGAAGCATAAGGTAATTGGCTCATCTCAGCTATCTCTGCCTCTGTACTCAGACTCTGAGTCTTACTCAGTTTGACATTGCTTTGGATCGGTAAATCTCCTTTCTTGGAATTCTGCATGTTGAATCTTTTCAACACCTTATCCACGTAGGTACTCTGACTAAGTCCAATTAGTCTTTTACTCCTTTCTCTTAATATCCTTATCCCTAGGATATAGGCAGCCTCCCCTAGGTCCTTCATAGCAAAGCACTTCCCAAGCCAGGACTTAACCTCCTGCAAGGTTGGGATGTCATTTCCTGTAAGTAGTATGTCATCCACATACAGTACCAAGAAGCTAACTATACTCCCACTAGCTCTGACATACACGCAAGACTCATCTTCGCTTGTCGAGAAGCCAAACTCTTTGACCTTCTCATCAAAACAAAGATTCCAGCTACGAGATGCTTGTTTTAATCCATAAATGGATTTCTTAAGCTTGCATACTCTATTAGGGTACTCTGCACTGACAAAACCCTCTGGCTGATTCATGTACACATCCTCAGCCAACTTTCCATTAAGGAAAGCAGTTTTGACATCCATTTGCCATATTTCATAATCATGAAATGCAGCAATGGCCAGCATTACCCTAATAGACTTAATCTTTGCTACCGGCGAGAAGGTTTCATCATAATCAATACCCTGAGTCCGAGTAAAACCCTTCGCAACCAGTCGAGCCTTATAAGTATGCACTTTTCCTTCCATGTCGGTCTTCTTCTTGAAGATCCATTTGCACCCGACTATTTTACGGCCTGGTACATTATCAACCAAGTTCCAAACTTTATTGTCATACATGGATTGTATCTCGCTGTCCATAGCCTCCTTCCATTTAGCAGACTCCGGGCCTGCCATGGCTTCCTTAACACTGCTAGGTTCATCCAAATTTACCAGTGTACTATCACTGATAAACGTATCACCTTCCGTAGTAATATGAAAGCCATAATAAAACGAAGGTGTTTTCCTAACCCGTGTGGAACGCCTCGGAGGTACAGACATGTCAGCTTGCTCAACAGGAGTTTCCTCCTCAGGTTGATTGCTAGTGTCTGAGGTTCCTTCACCAATTGATTCTTGAATTTCTTCAAGATCAATTTGCCTCCCACTGTCTCCTTGGCTTATAAACTCTCTCTCACGAAAGACCCCTCTTCTTGCTACAAAGACCACATTCTCACTGGGTCTGTAGAAGAGGTAACCAAAAGATTTTTGTGGGTAGCCGATGAAAATACACCTTTCACTTCGGGGTTCGAGCTTATCATGAGTCTCACGCCTCACGAAAGCCTCGCAACCCCAAATCTTGATGTGGTCCAAATTGGGAACCTTCCCAGTCCACATCTCATGAGGTGTTTTGGTAACCTTCTTTGTAGGGACTAAATTAAGGATATGGGAAGCAGTCTCTAAGGCATACCCTCAAAAAGAGATTGGTAACGAAACTCGACTCATCATAGAGCGAACCATGTCCAACAAGGTTCGATTAGGCCTCTCAGCTACACCATTCAGCTGTGATGTCCTGGGAGGAGTCAATTGTGAGACAATCCCACACTCCTTAAGATAGTCAAGGAACTCGGTACTAAGATATTCACCACCTCGATTGGATCGAAGCATCTTAATGTTCCTGCCCAATTGATTTTCTACTTCCTGTTTGAATTCCTTAAACCTTTCAAAGGTTTCTGACTTATGTTTGATTAAGTAGACATACCCATATCTACTAAAATCATCAATAAAAGTCACATAATACCGATTGGCATCCCTTGTGGCGGTTTTGAGTGGACCACATACATCAGTATGTATTAGGTCCAACAAACCCTCACCCCTTTCACAAGTTCCAGTGAAGGGTGATTTTGTCATCTTTCCAAGTAGACAAGATTCACAACTATCATCCAATTTAAGGTCGAATGATTCCAAGACTCCACTCTTTTGGAGTTGGTCTATGCGTTTCTTGTTTACATGTCCAAGACGACAATGCCACAATGATGCTTTATCTAGGCTAGTAGAAGAATCAATATACAACACATTATTTCCTAAGTTGTCTACAATCGACACAGTTTCATACACACCATCACAAGGTAACGCTTTAAAATAAAACACATTTTTAAAGAAAGCATTAATACCACCACATTCATTATCAAACGAAAAGGTAAAACCTTGTTTGTACAAAGCATGAAAAGAAATAATATTCCTCGCCATTTCAGACGAGTACACACATTTATTCAAATCTAATTTTAACCCATTATTAAGCAACAAAGTACAAACTCCAATCTTGGAAACAGGTGAAGCCTTCCTATTCCCCATGATCAAGTTTATCTTCCCGTGCTCCACATCCTCACTTCTTCTTAGGCCCTGCAAATCAGAACATATGTGAATACCACATCCTGTATCAAGCACCCAAGAGTTAGAATATGTTGAGTAATTAGACAATATAGTGTAAATACCTGCATGGGTGGGTTTCACTTTCCCATCCTTTAGATCCTGCAAGTACTTAGGGCAGTTTCGCTTCCAGTGTGCCTTTTCATGGCAATAAAAGCATTCAGCATCCTTGGGAATGGCAGAAGGAGTGAGAGAACCGCTCTTGGTCTTCGATGATGAGCCTTCAAGAGACTTTCCCTAGGTACCCTTCGAAGGGTGCTTCCTCTTTTTCCCTTTGCCTTGCCCGATAGCTAAAACAAGGGTAGATGTTGGAGTAGAAGTAGGAGAGGTAACAACCGCCTTGCCCTTAAGACCGGTTTCAGCGGTCTTCAAGAGTCCTTGAAGCTTACTGAGGGTAACTTCCTCCTTGTTCATATGATATGTCATACGAAAATGATCATAACAAGAAGGTAAGGAGTGCAAAATGATGTCAATTGCCAAACTCCTCAGGGATGCTCACATTCAGCTTCAGCAAACGGTCCACATACTTTTGCATCTTTTGCATGTGAGCCGTGACGGAATCACCGTCCTTCATGCGGGTAGTTATTATGGAGGAGATTATTTCATACCGCTCCTGACGAGCACTCTGATGGTACCTTTCCATCAGGTCCTGGTGCATCTCAAAAGGGTAGAAATCTTCATATGACTTTTGGAGCTCGGCTGTCATCGTGGCCATCATTATACATGCCACCTTAGTAGCATCTCTCTCATGTGTCCTGAATTCAACGATCTCCTCAGGAGTAGCAGTAGACTCATCAAGTTCTTTTAACTCCTTATCGAGGACATATTCCTTGTCCTCATAACGAGTAACCATCCTGATGTTCCTAATCCAATCCATGAAGTTGGAACCATCAAAGATGACCCTCCCACAAAGATTCATGAGAGAGAAAGAAGTAGTTGGGTTAGAGCCTGAAGCATTAGTGTTGGAAGACATCTGAAAGAAGAAAGCAAGTTTAGATTAGATATATAGAATCCTTAATAAGACACCCAAATGTAATATTAAGGCTAGGACCCAATCACAATATATTATACTTAGAAGAGGGATGCCGTAATCTAAGTAATAATATATTTGAAAGGTAGGTGAATGACGATTCACCAATTTCCACCGAGAAAAACAAAATGTATTATTAGGTTTTAATTGGATTTTAAATTCCTAGATTCTTTTGAGATTCATTGAACTTTTCAATGGCATGTTTCAATCTCGATTGTGCCCTTCAAGTTTTGTGACTGGGATGCCGAGGATCACAAAACAAGGTGTGAATAACCATGCTAATTCACTTGGTACCCTTAATATTATCACCTAATCAACGTGCCGGTTAACCACACACGCTCCATTGATCTATGACAAACATTAAGTCACCCTTCGTGATCCTTACTAGTCCAAGTTAGTGTGCCGGTTAACCACACACGCTCCACCAACGACTTGGTAAGGTACAATGTGTGAATTCCATGGACTAGCACCATGTTCACATTTTCCCTAAAATAACTAAGATTGGGAATTAAAAAAGGCTTAGTTACTTTATAATAATCATTATACTTTTAATGAGGATTTAAAGTCATTATCCTACCCGTTCGGCTAACGACCCTCCACCAGTCAAGCAAGCGGTGGGTGAGAATGGACACCCATTAAGTCACCATTTTATAGGCAACAACCTTATACCCACCTTATAGACTGGCTTCGTGAGTGAGGCCTACTAACGGTAGAACGACTTATTCTTATACATATATATATATATATATATATATATATATATATATATATATATATATATATATATATATATATATATATACTAATTAACTGTTAATGTTATAAATAGTATAAGGGTTGAATTTTAACTATTAAAACTCTAAGGGTTGGAATTAAAGTTTATTGAAGTGTGTGAAACTTCACAAATTCCAAAACTTGAGGGCAAGTTTTGTAACTATCAAAGACTTTTAATTTCATAACTTATGAATTAAAGGTTCATAAAAATGAAGACTCTTCATTTTCATGTAACTTATGTGTTTAAATGTGTGTGTTAAAGAAAGTGACCTTTGGATATCCATAACTTCAGGACAAATTATGGACTCCATTAAAACACATAAATGATCAAGAATTAATTCTAAACAATTCAGCAAATAATTCCTATCATCTTCTAAATTCATAAGAACATGAACATGATCATCAAAACTTCAAGAATTATATGAGCACATAAAAATCATGGAATTTTGATATATGCTATTGTAAATAGATTAGAACAACCATTACACCAACTAAAACAAGTTTTAAAACACCAAAACAGTTTAGGGTAATGTTTCTAGTCCATTTCCAGCAGCTAAAGTCTAAAATCTACACTCTGTCGCTCCTACTCGTCGAGTGCATGAACCTACTCGGCGAGTAGGTTGAAGATACACATGGACTCAGTGAGTCCCCCCATGGAATCGGCGAGTCCATCAGTCAAACAGCAAGTTTTTCAACTTTTTCAACTAGTTTGCATCAAGTATCAAACAAGCAAGCCTAGGCTCTGATACCACTGTTGGGTTTTGAGCAATCTAACACTTCCTAAGTGTGCATGCAACCCTAATAAACCTTGGATCTATGTTTGTCTAAATACATGCAAAATAATAATTTTCCAAGGTTCATAACGTATCTAACATAGCATGGGGAACATTTCAACATAAAAGAGTTAGAAGAGATTACATACCTTTTTGATGAGTTTGGTTCTTGAGGAGTTTGAGGGCCAAGCACCAATAGTGTGAATGCCTCAAATGGAATCACAAAACACCACAAACTCTTGGAAAACTTTGAGAGAGTATACACACTTGTATTTTCGGCCACACACAAGCTCACACACACTAGTTCAGTAGTAGCCATTTCATGCTCCATAAGCATGCTTATATAGTGTGCATGGTTAGGGTGAAACCCTAATAACCCATGACCTTTCCTTTCTAAGGATCCATGGGTTAAAAGCTCCATGGACTTCCATCCAAGCCTAGCCCATTAACAAATGAGTGTTAGCCCACACCATATAAAACCAATAGCCCACAATCTAATTAGTCTTCCTTTTAATCTCTAAATTAATTCATAATTAATTTAAGACTAAAACTAATTAAATAACATAACTTCATATTAATATATTATAACTTATAATATATTAATAAACATATGTGTATAACTCTCATAAAATTATCCATAAACAGTTCGGGTGAGATGCAGCCCAAATGGACCATGCTGGGTCAGGTCAAGTATATACCAAATAAGTTATGGACTTAGACACCTTATCCAACACCACCTTCCTTGCTTCGGAAGGAACCATTCCCGGGCATAGCGCTACCAGATCGCTGAATCTGGCAGTGTAGGAAACTATGTCGGAGCCCTTCATGGTTAGGCTCGAGAGCTCTTGCTACAGTTTTTGAACTTCGCCCCTTGGGCAGTATACTTCAATCATGAGCTCTTTAAGAGCTTCCCAGCTGATAACATTTGCCACTATAAGAGATAGTGACTTGCCATGGCACAAGCCCCCAGATATACCTTTCCCCTGAAATGGAGGCACAAGCCCCCAGATATACCTTTCCACTTGTTGGGTTTGAGCAATCTAACACTTCCTAAGTGTGCATGCAACCCTAATAAACCTTGGATCTATGTTTGTCTAAATACATGCAAAATAATAATTTTCCAAGGTTCATAACCTATCTAACATAGCATGGGGAACATTTCAACATAAAAGAGTTAGAAGAGATTACATACCTTTTTGATGAGTTTGGTTCTTGAGGAGTTTGAGGGCCAAGCACAAATAGTGTGAATGCCTCAAATGGAATCACAAAACACCACAAACTCTTGGAAAACTTTGAGAGAGTATACACACTTGTATTTTTCGGCCGCACACAAGCTCACACACACTAGTTCACTAGTTGCCATTTCATGCTCCATAAGCATGCTTATATAGTGTGCATGGTTAGGGTGAAACCCTAATAACCCATGACCTTTACTTTCCAAGGATCCATGGGTTAAAAGCTCCATGGATCATCCATGGACTTTCATCCAAGCCTAGCCCATTAACAAATGAGTGTTAGCCCACACCATATAAAACCAATAGCCCATAATCTAATTAGTCTTCCTTTTAATCTCTAAATTAATTCATAATTAATTTAAGACTAAAACTAATTAAATAACATAACTTCATATTAATATATTATAACTTATAATATATTAATAAACATATGTGTATAACTCTCATAAAATTATCCATAAACAGTTCGGGTGAGATGCAGCCCAAATGGACCATGCTGGGTCAGGTCAAGTATATACCAAATAAGTTATGGACTTAGACACCTTTTCCAACACCACCTTCTTTGCTTCGGAAGGAACCATTCCCGGGCATAGCGCTACCAGATCGCTGAATCTGGCAGTGTAGGAAACTATGTCGGAGCCCTTCATGGTTAGGCTCGAGAGCTCTTGCTACAGTTTTTGAACTTCGCCCCTTGGGCAGTATACTTCAATCATGAGCTCTTTAAGAGCTTCCCAGCTGATAACATTTGCCACTATAAGAGATAGTGACTTGCCATGGCTATTACACCACGTCAGAGCTTGGTTCGCGAAGGTGTAGGAGGCAAATTTTACTTTGCTCCCTTCTGGACAGGAGCAGATCTCAAAGATCGACTCGGTCTTCTCGAACCATTGCGAGAGGGCAATGATTCCACCAGTTCCATTGAAGGCCCTGGTTTCGCAGCTGGTGAATTCTTTATATGAGCACTCCCTAACACGTACTGGAGCATCGCCCTGAGCAGACTGGGTAGCTGCACCACCACCACTAGTTCCGCTATTGCTGAATTACGCTAAGGCTGCCGCAACAACCGCAGATACTGCAGCTTGGAGGGCTGCAGAATCGTATTGTGGAGGAGCTGGTGGTTGGGTTGGAGTTATCGGAGTAGTGCGCCTCGATGATCGACGAGCAGGCATATTGTAGCTATAAGATCACAAAGATGAAGATATTGGTAAGAATTCAATAGAGAGAATGATGAGAGTGACTCATGGACTAACTCTCCATAGCCCAACAACACAATGAAAGTATGATTGAATGTAGATTTAGTACTAGAAATATGAAAGCACTTGGATAATAATTTCCATGAGATTAGATATCTGTCAATAATATTGGTATTATAGATGTGCCAAGTTCAGGAAAAATGACCTAGGAGTAGGTCCTACATCACACCAAGATAGGAAAATTTTGACAAAACGAAGACATAACAAGACATAACAAGTTCAAGGTCTTATCATAGATAGGAAAATAAAATAAGAGTTTTTACACAGACTTAAGTTATATCCAAAAGAGAAAGTTGAGTAGGCTCTATCTACAACGAGAACCACTAGAATGAGTCCTTGATTCTGACATACGGCGCTCCATGTCTCTAATGCGCCTTTCATACATTGCTTGACGAGCTCGAAATTCCCTGACTTCAGCTTGGGTTGCAGTAAGATCTCTCTGTAGGGCCGCATTCTGGTTCTGAGTCCGTTCATAAGCAGAATCTAGATGGCGAATGTGTATGGTATTGACCCCCACATTGGCATCAACTTCCATGATTCGGTTGATAACTACTCTACCCTGCTCATCATTACGAGCAATCTTGCATACCAAAATAGGCAGGACTCTTTCCGCTGAGCCTCCCTCTCTCAAGTTATAGAAGCTTCGATCTCTGTTTTAAGGTAAGGGTTGACCCTGTTTGTGGCTCCATCTATTCAATTTTGTTGCCCATAGGGGTGTGGGGCCTTGAAATGTTGGACGAGGGTTAGGATTCGGGATTTGAGCCACTCGGGGTAGGTTGTTGACTTCGAGTTTGAAGTTAGAATCCTCTGCGAAGTTCTCTGTGAAGTAGTCATCCAGAGAGATTGGATGATTCTCTTCTGGCTCTGCATCGAGCCATCCTCTGTTACCATGGTTAAGGAAGTACAGGTCGCCGTGGGGATGGAATCCAGCCATGTTATCTACGCGAGAATAGGGATAAAAGAAATAATTAATAGACATACTAATTTAGATAATTATAGGATGATCTTTATCAGTTACTTCAACAATTTCACAGTGCATACCAGTTACATGTAATCAAAACAAGATAGACCTTTAAATAAGTGACCCTAACTCCAAATCCACAACCAAACAAGGAACAAGAAGTAAAGCAAAGATCACAGATTCTTAGCCTATGACATCCTAGTCACATATAACCTTAGCGTATCCACTTAGAAACTATTGACCTACTAATAAGGACCTTTAGTTCTCAGGTAAGTAATTATAGTAACATAAAATAATCATATAGTATTTTATGTTTATGTTCTGTTCTAATGTTTTCAGTGTAGTAGTGTTGGTAAGTTTTTAGACTTGCTGCAACACCACAACTATTCCTACGCACATGCTAATCACTTCTCGGAAAGATATAGTTGATCAGGCTATATCACTACCAGATCTAATTATATATTCCCAAGCCTGATTGTGTTGTCCAACAATCATAATACTTTTGTTCTATCCTAGTGACACTGATTTTAGTATGATGGCAGGTATGTATACTTAGTTAAATATTTTATTATTTCAAAGTATAAACTCTTGGTCAGAGTATTTTTATCCCGTTGTGTTTATAGTTTATATATCTTTTATGCGTTGATATACTCGATTCACTATAAACAATGCTCTGATACCAATCTGTCACACCCCAAAACCTGAACGACGGAAACGTTCGGGGGCGGAGGACGTCATGTACAATATCACAACAATGTATAATAGTAAACAAGCAACAACATCGTCCATTGCATTAGTAATATAATTTTAATACATGTGTGTTCTGTATAGTTTATAAGACACCAAAAATATGAATCAAAATACGAGATGAGTCTTGAACGGGATCCATCTTCTTAAAACCTAGCATCAGTACCTGTCTACTGATGAACTGAGAATACAAGTTATTTTGAAAGTGTAGATCAACATTAAAGCTGGTGAGTTCATAAGTATTTTAGTGTCGTTACTTGTATAAAAGTGTTTGTAAATGTTTGATGTAAATGTTTGATGTAAATGTTTGTAAGTGTTTGTAGTAATTGTTTGAATCTCCTAGAAAATCCTATATTTTCTACTAAAAAGTAGCCTTCTACTAAGGCCCAAATGTTATATCTGTTGTGTTGTTTGTAAAAGTGTATCTTTCCCAAGTATGACTATCATTACCAAAATATAGTTTACATTACTGTTTATGTGAGAAGATCACTATATGAATGCAATGGGGAAATAACAGTGTACAATAGTATTATAAGTAAGTACCTACCAATGAACTAACTACCTTAACTCAGTTTCCTAATTAAGGTAAAATGTGATATGATTGTAACCATACTTGATAGACTAGTATAACACGACGCTCTAAGGCATCGAAATGGTATGGCATTAGTCACCCATAGACCTGCAGGTCCCACTGTAGCTAGCAGCAAGGTGTAGGATAGTCAATCCCGTATAGATCTATACAACAACTCATGCTCTCCCTCCATGAGACTCTGGTTGCAAACGTGACACAATAGTAGATTGCCAAGCCATGAAGTAGTGGCTCACATTAATGTTATAGTGTTCTCGTGTTTTATAGTATGCTCTCTCTATACTAGTGTAGTGCATGTTCTCTTTCTACTAGTGTAGTGTATGTTCTCTTTGTTTCTCATCATAGTATGTTCTCTTGTATAATGTAGTGTATTGTATGTTCTCTTAGATTCTCATCATAGTATGTTCGTTCTGTTTCTCATAATAGTAAGTTTGTATTGACTCATGAATAAATTGACTCTTGTATGTTTCATTGTACTAGAAATACTGAGTAGTGACTTCCTAAACTATACCTATTATAGTTTACTATTAGAGTTGTTTGTATAAATGAACATGTTTGTATGCCTTTGCTAACCAAAGGTATTGAGCTGAATGTAGAACCTTAATATCCATTTACATACACATAATATATAACTAAGATTCAAACGACCATCAGATAAACAACCGAATACCCTAAGTCCACAACCAAACATGGAATAGGAAGTAAGGCGAGTTATCAATCCTAAGTCCTTTCAATCCTACTTATATAAATATATGTATACAGATATGATTTTGACAATATATTAGTTTGAAAGAGTTTAATAAGGAGTTTTGCATGTAAAAAGTTTGTAAAACGATTTGAAGTAGTTTGTTTGATAAAACATTCAAAAGTATAGTAAATCCATCAGTTTGATAGTTATTAATCTCATGTGATTGATATAATAACTATAGTGTCTCAACTTGTATCCCCCTCCGATAAGATCATTTAAAAGATAAGTTAAGGGGGTATGAACTCACCTGTAGTGAGTGGTTTGGATGAACGACTGGTATAGGACGCTAAGTGTCAAGTGAAGACTTTAGCACACACACGGATCCTATTTAGCATATAATGACACATATATGTATGTAATTAGTACATAAACAAGTAATCATGTAAGGAAAGACACCTTAGAACTTAGGAAACACTTATATTGAAGTGTTAGAAGTACAAAGGGTTGCATCTAAGGAGTTTAAGGCCATCCTATGGTGTTTACGGCCAAGTGGTATGCTTATTGTGAGTTTACGACCATAGGGTTTACGGCCGTAAACTCATATTGTTTAGTGCCAAATAGTGAATTAAAGGTCTTACAATCCCCAAGGAATGGTTCTAGTCTTAAGTCCAAGCCTTAGGAAGAGTTGTGACCACATTTGCACCTTTAATAAGGGTTTACGGCCAAGGGAGATGCTCTTGGCCGTAAACTCTCTTTGATCTTGGATATTGGATGATTTCAAGGTGCTAAGCACGGGTTCTTACTAGATATCATGTATAGAGAAGTAATACTTATGATATATAAGCTAAAAAGGTTGATTTTGGACCAAAACACTAGTGTGTGATCTTGGTGTTCTTGAAGATCTAACCCAAAAGATGATGTTAATAGATGGAATCAATAGGTTATGCTAGTTAAGAAGATGTATCAACAAATCAAGGGAAGAAAACTTACATTTTGGAAGAACAAAATGAAGATGCAATGATACTTGAGAGAGAAATCGATTTTCTAGACTTGAAAATGTGAGGAATGAGGAAGTAATGGAAGAATATCATGTTTACGACATCAGTTTACGAACACCATGAGTTTACGGCCGTAAAATAACATGGTGTGGCCATAAACTCCACATGATGAAGTTTAAGGCTTGCTTGTTAGGTTACAACTTCAACAGACACTTCCTATCACTCATTCCTTTGGTGTACTAGGCTCAAAATGCTCAAACAGACTCTAAACAATGCTAAAAGATAGTAGAAACATGTATGACTTTGATTGAGTTGAATAGTTGTACAAGATAGAAATTTTCGATTGTCACATCATCGCAATAATTGTCATAACTTTTTATCGACAAGAAATCGATAGAAAACAAAAGATAAACGATGAAGTTGACAAGTGGTACTTAATCATCGACTGCATGGGTTTTGTCACTGTAATTACAAACTTCTTACAACACTTTTACTTCGGTATCATGGGGGAGAAAATAACTGAACGAGTTAGGAGAATGATGTTTCTTGTTAGTAACTTTTTAGCAAGTACTTTTTGACTAATGAGTGTAAATTATAAATAATTTGTTTGTTTTACAATAATAACAATGCTTCAAAATGATGTTGAATGTTTTGATGAAGAACAAAACCGTGTAGACATGTTATCCATGCAATTAGCAAATGATGGCGATTACCACTTGTAGCATTAGCCACATTGCATGTTCTATAACATCCTATTTCATGAAGTTTCTTATTCCGGGATTGTAGACAAAAAATTGATCAAGTAAATGCATTAGGATTCAAGGGAATGGGGCTTAGACTTTATTGGGTGATGAATTAAGGATTTTAGTTCGACGTGTTTTAAGTCAAAAGTATTTAGAAAGTGTTGTGGGGCGTGTCAATACCTTTCCGTGCATATAAAGAATGCTGAAAATGAAGTTGAATTGAAGAAGTATGGCTGTTAAAAGTCTGGAAGGTTTTGGGTTAAGTAGAGTATGTTGGGTGTATGGGATGTACACTGGGCGTACTACGCAATGAATGAACATGGAGTTCAACCTGGTATGTTGAGTGTACCAGGAGTAGGTTAGGCGTACACGATCAGAACCCGAACCCTAATTTTGAGGTTCTAAGCCCTATTTAATCTCCTTAACTTCCTCAAACCCGTATTTTTTTCAGCATCCATCCTCTCTAACCCAAATTTCGAAACCCTAGCTCCATTTGTGATATCCTTGAGTTTTTGGGTGCTTTGGAGTGTTCTTGGTGCATCTTTGAGAAGAAGTGTCTCATTGCAGAAGTGTTTGTTGCATTGGAGCTTGTGCATCCATACCTTGTTCATCTTGATCATTCTACTAGAGGTATAAAGCTTGAATCTTTATGATGCATTAACTAGATCGAACTAGTTTTGGATGTTATGAGCTTTTTGTTCACTTTAGTGCATAAATTTTAGATCTAGAAAGTTTGTGACCTTGTTACGGTTAAAGTTGGAAACTTTATCCATCTAAACATCATATTGATTTAGATATGGTGGTTGGGGATTTGGTCTTAATGAATTAAAAGTTAAAGATGCACTTTTGGTCCCTTTGGAACTTAAAAGACTAAATCTTTGTTGTTTTCGACTGTTCTAATGGATAAATTTAGAAACTTCATCCATTATAAAGCTATCAGGAGCCATAAGAATGTGATATTGGTCCTTTCTATCCCCTCCATGCAAGGGTTATAATGTCATAATGGGTTATTAAGTTAGGGTTTTAGCTTTTGGACCTTTTCTAGCTATGGAAAGTCATTAAGATGGAAACTTTATGACTTAGAACGATGTTTTTTGTCTAGATCTAAATTTGGATGAAAGGTCTTTAAGGAATAAGCGATTAATAAGAAGATTTGGAACTAGACAGAGTACATTGGGCGTACGAAGAGGTATGATTCGTGTACCGGGTTAGAACCTCGTGGTTTGGTTAAGTCTCGACTATGCCCAAAAAAGTAACTGAGTACACGAGATACACTTAATCAGTCTGTTTTGACCTCCTTTGACTTTTTGACATTGAGTTTGATCGTTGACTTTTTGCTCAGTTTGACTTTTGGTCAAACTTGAGTATAATTGAACATTTAGCTAAGGATTTGTTTCAGTTTGGCCTTAGGAATCTTGGGTTGAATGTTTTTTTTGCTAAGGTAGCTGTTGGGCTTCTGTTGAATAGTCCAGCTGGGTCTATTCACTATACTCGTGGGTCGAAGGCACCGATGTCGGCCCGCTCGATTATATTTCTAGGATGATGGTTGTCTTTGTGACACTTCCTGATATGTTTTCATGCATTTAATATCTTTGTGACTCATTCTTATATGTCTGTATGCTTATATATGTGGGTTGATACAAACCCTACACAGCTACAAGTTGTTATACAGAGTCATTATGGACTCGGGGGTGATATGAACCTGGGAGTTGATACGTACCCGACATAGCTACAAGTTGTTACATAGGATTTGAGGTTGATATGGACCTGGGTATTTATACAGACCGAAAACAACCACGTGCTTTTATATTTGTATATAAGTTGTATGTGGTGATTTAGGGAAGTCACTAAGCTTTGTGCTTACGGTTTATGTTTAAAATGTTTTTCATGTACTTTTGGTTTTAAAAGGAAGAGCCTGACTTGATCGCACTGCATCCCCTAGAGATTTATTCCACATTAACTATTTATGATTTTACTTTGATGTTTCAAGAATACATTTAATATGATTGTCTTATGGGATAATAAATTAATGCTTTTGACTTATTTAAAATGAAATTTTTACTCGGTATTTTTTGGGTGTTACAAGTTGGTATCAGAGCCTTTGTTTGATGGATTCGGGCAGACTTTCGGGTGTGTCTAAACTCAAACTGAGGATTTATAAAATATTTTAAAAGAAAAAGAATGATTTTCCAAGTTGGTTTTAAAGAAAAAGGGGTGCGATGCGCACAATTAGCTGAGCTCAAGTAAGTATTTTCCCAAAATACCCATACATGTGTTGTGGTTATTGTTTTGTTATGAATATATCAGAATTACATTATATTTTAGGGCTAACGATATACTCAGTATTGCATGATAGAACGCAAGGAGAGATGTATGTATATGCACACTGGTTGAGCTTTTGGAACTGCATGCTAGTATGGACCCTAAATGTTGGGTAAAATTGCTTGTGATGCCTTGTAGCCTAGGAGAAATTGGATGTTATGTTAGATTTGGAATCTATGTTGGTGGAATTGATTGCTAAGTGTATGCTTTAAAAATTGTATATGATTAGGATCAGATAGCCCTAGAAGGACTGATTGGCCTCATTTCTTGTTCTATGTTTGGTTGTGGGCTTTGGGTATTATCAGTCATTCGACAATCAATGTGATCCCATTTTGTGTATAATTTGCATGCTTCAGGCAACCAAAAGTGTTAGTAGAAGTTCCTAGCATGACAGAAACAAGTTAACGGGAGGATGCCTTTTATGTTCTATGGCCTATGGAGTGTTACTGTTCGAATGATGCTTCATTTGTGTTTTGTGGGACCTATATTGGTGTGAGATAACTATTAAATGAATATTTTAAGTTACATAATGCAAAGTTTAAATAATTATGGGATGATTGATTTGGCCCTATTGCACAGCTCTCGTTTGAGTCTAACCGTTTTAGGGTTAGGTCTTTTTTTCGAAGAATTTTTTAAGTGTTGTTGCATGTAATTGTATTGATTTTGTTAGCTGATATTAGTAGGGGCTCTTCAGCAACTGATGTGAGGGTAAATTGGTAATCTTAGGAGAGCTGAGGAAGTGCCTTAAAGGAGTTATTGCATTGTTTAGCGGTGTGTATTTGTTTGAAAGTGGGCATAGGTGACAAGATCAGACGGTAGTGGACATTAGTAGGCACTTAGAGGATCCAAAATGATTCTTAAGGAAAATACGGATAGTTGTGGAAGGTAGTATTGGGCCGTACTACTGAATACATAGGATTTGCACTCAAATCGAGGAGGATTTTAGGGATTCTAAGGAGCTGGTGGATGGTAGATTGTATGATTTGGCACCATGATTCAATACAATATGTTTACTTGCTTATAAGATTATCGGTTATGGTTGTTCAAACTAGGGATGGGCTTGGTACTTATTTGGGCTTGAGTGGCCATGTCAGTTTGGGATTGAATGGTGCATACCGATGTGAGTAGTTGATTTTAAGGTCTCCTGGGCCTTGCTCGAGGAAGTGCCAATCGAGTCACGAGACTTAAGAAGGAAGAAATTGTGATGGTCGGCTCGAGGATGGTAGCCAGAAGCTGAGTGATTTCCAAATGTATTAGGATGTTATCATCAATGACGGTGTTATGTTCTTGCAGCTTTACATGTTCGAAGGAAAGAGAGAGAAGACATGTGATTTTCATAGTTAGGATGTAGACGCAACATAAGTCTAGAGGATTTCGATTTCTTTGGCAGCAAGTATGGTAGTGTGGTGATGCACAAGAGGATTCTTATGGTAGGTTTGCCCTAAGATGAGATCAAGGGTCAGCTTCCTTGAATATAGTTAGGTCAAGTGTTGGTTGATTGTTTCAGTTGATCTAGCAAGTGAATCGAGAACGATAAATTTTGTAGACGAGTTGTGTGGTAGCCCATTTGTTTCTAGATAGAGAACCAGTGCTATTAAGGGACTGTTAGAGTTATTGCCTGTTCATCTCCATGGGATTCTTGATGTTATAGGAGGTTATGATTGGAAAGGTTTCGAGGTCTCCATATGAGATTTGGAATCTCTTTGATTTTTCTTGGTCGTTATCTAGAAGAACATCTTGTGTTATGTTATACATCCCAAGGGTTAGGGATATTATGTATCAGTTTGAGCTGGTAACTGGTTGACTTTTGGTCTGTTTGCAATGTGAGTTGGTGGTAGTTTGAATCCTAAGTGGGGGAGAACTGGGTATGCTACTTGTAGGATCATCGATTTATCAGAGTTTCTGGCTTCATAGAAATGGGTCACAAGTATCTGTGGTTTTGGTATGCAAGATTTTGGTCAAAGATTTGGTGAAACGGGGTGTAGGGAAAGTTTCCATCATATGCATGTGCTCATGAATAATTGAGTTGTCTTCGCGGCAGGAGGTTGTTGGACAAGCAACTCGTTGTATCCAGTGGTTCTTTTGGGATCACCAATGAATAGGTAATGAGGCGTTTGGGTCACTCAAATTGTGTATTGGTTGTTGTGGGATTTGATAGCCCATTGTATATATTGCTAGATATAGTCTAGAATGGGTAGTTGATGAGTTGTCAGTCAACTTCATAGTTTGGTACGAGTAGTTCCTAATGGGCTTTGTTCAGTAGTTTACTGGATCAAAGGATTAGTTGTTAATGCATTCTCGATCGTGGGCCATTTCGTTCATAGCCAAGGGTTGAGGTTTTTCCAACGTTTTGAGCTACATTAGAGGACTTTCAAGGGATGCATCAACCTATCATCAAAATCTGTACATTACGCCTATTGGTTTATGGGCATGGGTATCCTCAATTGTTGGTTATAGAAGTATTGTTCATAGCGGGCACGGGGTTTGGCGGTTGTCTTTGGTTATTTGGAGTTCATGTGTCAGGTCGGTGTCGTTAGTTTGTCAGGTGTAACTCTAGGTTAGCTTTGGATCCAATTTTAGGGCATGTTAGCGTTGGTACTCGTATTGATCTGACCCAGGTTTTGACGACATATATTGTTAATTTTAGAAGTTTTATCAAGCTTGTTACGTATTAGTGGGACCTGTTAAATTTCAATCGAGGTGTGGGATCTTGTATCGGTCATTCATGAGGATGTTTTTCCTAATGATTGAGGTTGTGAGGAACAAGGAATGCACTAGATACAAGGTTGTTTATATGTCTCCCCTTGAGGGTGTACATTGTGGTAGTTCCCCGATTATCATAATGAGGTAGTGTATGTGGACTGAGTGTGATGGCATGAGAGCACTTGATTCGGATTGTTGACATGGTTCTAATTTGGTTCTTATCTTTTAAGTTGGAACAAGTGTACGGCCACCTATCTCATTTTCTAGTTGTGTGTGACCATGTTTTCATCTGATTTTTCATTGGTAAGAACATGTACTGCGAAAGGAATTATGTGTGATAATAGGGTATGGCATGTGTTGTGTTCCGTTAGCACAGAGGGGGATGTCGATTCGGTTCCTACAAGTCCGTGAATTGGCAACTGAGTATCTTTAGGCTCACATGGTGTTGGTCATGAGTCTTCAAGACAATGACGGAATAGCGAACAGATCGGCGTAGTACCATAAGCTTATTGTTCTAGTGGCTAGAGGGTGCCACGGTGTACCGTGGACCAGTGGTTGTATGATTCATATAGGTGGAACCTGGTAGTCATTTGATTAAGACTCTTAGGTCTCTAATCGTTAGTCTTGTTGGCATGTTTGGGTGTTAGTGCATTGTTGGGAGTCGGCACACTTAGTGACCAGCTGGTTTAGATCGTGTTGACAATAAAAGATTGTTGCGAGTATTAATCTTACATCAGAAGTCTTTTGTTGAATGTTTGCATTATAAACCCCGTTGGCTTTCTGGATGTTAATTGGGTGTTTGGTTACCGATGTTGGGTATCAATTTTGAACTCTCAATTCATGAGGTTCCTTGTCTCGAGTTTCACGTGGATGTATACTTGAGCTAATGAGGGACTTGAATGAAACACGATATTTTTGTATTGACCATCATTACGCTCATGGGAGCAATGGGTTGGTGATGACTTGCCATGAAGTCAAGTGTATTTGGAATGTTTTTAGGCACAACTTTCATATTTGGGTTGGTTGAAATTCACAATCGGCATGTTTTGAGTATTTCTTTGTACATGATTTGGTGGTGTTCCTAGTCAGGTACTAGGGGTTAGTATGACAAATGAATGATCATCAGACTTAGGGTATGGTTTCTGAAGTTTAGACTGATTGGTTCCTGGTTCTAGGAAGTGTTTTGACGGAATTGGTTTGTGGTTGTGGTTTTGAGAGTTTCCGGTTTGAGTGGTTCTCAATGGAAGTTGGGTTTTCCGTTAGGAAGAAAGAGATAGCTATTACGGTTGATTATTTTAATGTTTTTGGGTGGTTTGTTGGAAGTTATGGCTTTCCGAGTGGTCCCTCGAGTTTTATCTATAAGATGCATTAATTTTGAAGCGGTTAGAGGAAGCTTATGGCATGTGTTGGCGTTGTGTTTAGAGATCCTAACCAAGACGGATTTCGAGGATGAAATCCAATTTCAGTGGGGGAGAGTTGTAACGTCTTTTTTCGAGAAGTTTCTTACTTCGGGATTGTAGACAATAAATATATCAAGTAAACGCCTTGGGCTTCAAGGGAATGGGGTTTTGACCTTATTGGGTGATAATAATGTTGGATAAGTGATTAAAGCCTTGGTTTGTGTCTTGGGGTCAAATGAGGAAAATGAGAAAAGTAATGTTTTAGACTTCTTTTGTGAAGTAAGGATTATAGGTCGATGTTTTTTAAGTAAAAAATAATTAGATAGGGTTACGGGGCTCATCAATACATTTTCGTGCATATAAAGAACGTCGAAAACAAAGTTTAAACAAAGAAGTTATGACCATTAGAATTCAGGAAGGTTTTGGGTTACGCCTAGTACGTTGGGCGTACTAGGCAATGGTTGATCGTGGAGTTCAACCTAGTACGTTGGGTGTACTAGGAGTATGTTGGGCGTACACACTTAGAACACAAATCTTAATTTCGAGGTTTTAAGCCCTATTTAAGGTCCTTAACTTCCCCAAACCCTTATTTATTTCAGCCTCCATCCTCTGTAACCCTTATTTTGAAACCATAACCCCATTTGTTAGATCCTTGAATTTTTTAGTGCATTGTAGTGTTCTTGGTGCATCTTGGAGAAACATAAGCTCATTGGAGAAGTGTTGGTTGCATCCGAGCTTGTAGATCTTGACCTTGTTCACCCTTATGTTTCTTCTAGAGGTATAAAGCTTGAATCTTGATGATGCATTTGTTAGATCTACCTAGTTTTGGATTTTATGAGCTTTTTGGTCACTTTAGAGCTTAAAGTTTAGCTATTGAAAGTTTTGTGACCTTGTTATGGATAAAGTTGGAAACTTTATCCAAATAAACATCATGTTGATTCAGATCTGAAGGTTGGCGACTTGGACTTAATGGATTAAGAGTGAAAGATGCACTTTTGGTCCCTTTAGAACTTCAAAGACTAGATATTGGTTTTTTGGACCATTTTAATGGATAAATATGGAAACTTTATACATTATGGAGCTATTAGGAGCCATAAAAATGCAATCTTGATCCTTTCTATCCCATTCATGCAAATGTTATGATGACTTAGTTGGTTACTAAGTTATGGTTTTAGCTTTTGGACCTTTTCCAGCTATAGAAAGTGAAAAAGGTTGAAACTTTATGACTTAGAGAAATGTTTTGGGTCTAGATCTAAATTTGGATTAGATGACTTTAAGGAATAAGCACTTAATGCGAATATTTGGACCCAGAAGGAGTACTTGGGCATACCAAGAGTTTTGATTTGTGTACTGGGTTAGAACCCTATGGTTTGGGTGAGTCATGAGTACACCCAACATAGTGACTATGTACGCAGGAGGTACACGGTCAGTTTGTGTTGACCTCCTTTGAATTTTTTACTTGGAGTTTGACCGTTGACTTTGGTAAAATTTCAATAGAATAAAATAATTGGCTAAGGATTTGTTTTGGCTTGTCCTTAGGAAGATTTGGTTGGATGTTTTGTTGTTGAGGTATTTTTTGGGCTTGTATTGAATAGTTTAGGTGAGTCTCTTCACTGTACTCGCGGGTCGAAGGCACCAACACCATCCTATTGGATTATGTTAGTAGGATGATGATTGTCTTTGTGACACTAGCTGATATGTATGCATGCACTTATTTTCTTTGTGACTCACACTTATATGTTTGTATGATTGTGTATATGGGTTGATACAGACCTGAGCGTTGATATAGACCCGACACATCTACAAGCTGTTATATAGAGTTATTATGGACTCGGTAGTTGATATGAACCCAGCACAGCTACAAGCTGTTACATAGAGTCATTATGGACTCAGGGTTGATACGGGCCTGACACAGCCATGTGTTGTTATATTTGTATATACGTTGTATGTGGTATTTTAGGTTACTTACTAAGATTTGTGCTTACTGTGACAACTGTCAAAACTCAGGATAGTACTCACCTCAAACCTCACCATCTTTATGTGCGAGCATAACTTGGTTCTACATGCCAGAAGATGAACTAGGTCGCGACTTAATAGATCCCTTGGAACAATTAGTTGGAACTTAGCTTACGATGAACTATCACATGGATTTGTGAATACATCAACTAGCTTATAAAGTGCCAAAGTTCAACCGTATAACTAAACACTAAACCATGTACGATAGATCAAAGCTCAAGGGTACGTTAGATACACCAATTGTCTAACTGGGACGTTCCAAATGCTTTACAAGCTTAACTATTTTAAAAAATGTGAACTAATTAAAACATAATATAATTTAATAACTAATTTGAGGCAATGTTCATGCAATTCATAATTTAAGTTATGAATGAAAAATATAATTCAAGGATTGTCTAATCCTACGTTCTTATATTATGAACCCTTATTTCGTTTACATGAAATATACATTTGATTTTTTTTATAAAATTTAAATCACAAAATATTTAATTCCTACGATTATAAATTAAAATGCAAATCTATGAAGTTATTTCTATATATATATATATATATATATATATATATATATATATATATATATATATATATATATATATATATATATATATACACACACACTTGAATAAAAACCAAGAAATAAACTCTTGGAAGTTTAAATAATATATCTAGAACTTTTATAAAAACTAAAGAAAATTTTTATAAAATCTGAAATGAGGCCATATTAATAAAGTTCACCACTTTTCAAGAAGCCTTTAATCCCTTCTCTCTTCCCAAAATTTGTTCATAGGCTCTTCCCTTTCCACTTACTCTCTCTCTCACTCATTATACCTTGATTATCTAATATATATGCACATGTTTGATTGGTGGTTGAGGCTTATCTGCTTTGTTCGAGTGCCAATAGACCTGGGCATTCCAACCCGATGGTTGTGGGCAATGAGTATTCCATCCCGAGGATGATTGAACTCGTAGTATTGTGCATTCCAACCCGATGGTTGTGGGCCTGGGGTATTCCATCCCGAGGATGACTGGACGTATAGTATGTTGGTATTCCAACCCGAAGGTTGAGGACATAGGGTATTCCAACCCGAAGGTTGTGGGCCTAGGGTATTCCAACTTGATGGTTGATTGGACCCATAGTATACTGTTTTGTGATTATATGTATATTGTTGTGTGTATGGGTATTTTAGGGGAACACTCTAAGCTTCGGGCTTACAGTTTAAGTTTTGGTTTCAGGTACTTCGGATGATCGCGGGAAGGCGAACGCGTCATCGTACAGCTCCTCACATTTATGATTTTGATTTCTGGGATACTCTGATATGAAACTATTTTGAAAACACTTTGTACTAATTAATGGTTTTAATTGGTAGAAAAAGTTTTAAATTGGCTTGATTTTTTATGGGTGTTACAAGTTGGTATCAGAGCCTTAGTTTAAGTGAATCGGAGGAACACTCGTGTGAATCCAGTGTCAAACTAAGGAAAAGATTTTCAAAATAATTAAAGGAGGATGCAGAGTGTATGATCAGCCAGTGCCAATAAGTAGACCCCAAAATACCATGCAGTTATTTGATATTGAAATATGTTAGAACAATATGCTAGTACTTGGCTAGGGATCTTTAGGAATTTCATGATAGAATTGCTTAATTATATGATGCCTGATAGCCTAGGGTTTTCCTTATATAAAATTGACATCATTACTGTAGTTGCTTCATGTATGCATCATAGGTTGTACATAATTAAGATCTTATAGCCTGAGAATATTTGGTTTAGCTTTATTTCCTGTTCCTTGTCTGGTTGTGGGCTTAAAGTAGGACCGAGTATTCGAATGTCTATAGGATCCAACTAAAACATCCCAAAATTCAAGACCAAAAATTTTGTTTTAATTAAATTATTATATAAAACCAACAGCATAAACACATTCATATTAATATCTCATGTCACACCAAAGTGTCAATAAACAAAACATATTATCACATAACCATATCAGAGTGTAATCCCAAAGATCTCATGTGCGGAAAACATAGTGTTATGCGTTGCGATCGAGCCAGCTCCTTTCCTTGAGAACAAAGTACATGAAACCAAAACTGAAAACTGTAAGCACGAAGCTTAGTGAGTTCCCCAGATACCACATACCATACAAACCAACTGATCCATACATGCCATACATAACCAACATATACATAATCATGTAAGGTGCTATGTGCCAAACATAGTCTTGGTGTTATGCCACGAGTCGCACGTGGTCTTCCTGCTCAAGCCTTGGGCCACTCCCTGGGTCTTACAGACAATTGCCAAGGGCCACCCCTGGTCTTCCATGCAAGCATCACAAAGACAACTATACATACGACTATACTAGGGTACTAAGCATATAGGGAGCCAGGAGCCACCTCCTGGGCTTTCATACATAATAGCATACAATGTGCCAGGAGCCACCTCCCGGTCTTTCATTCATGTTGCCTAGGGCTAATCCCTGGGTCTTCCTACCATACATAATAACATATCGTGTGCCAGGAGCCATCTCCTGGTCTTTCATGCATAATGCCTAGGGCTAACCCCCGGGTCTTCGTACCATACATAATAACATACCGAGTGCCAGGGGCCTCCTCCTGGTCTTTCATGCATAATGCCTAGTGCTAACCCCCCGGTCTTCTTACCATACATAAACTAAATGGGTCAACATTATGGTCGTATACCCATACAAACAGTGAGCAGACTCACCTCGCACAGTCGTAAACTCGCTAAACACCTCTGACTGCTAACTGACAACTTCTGAACCGTTGACCCTTCGGCTTCCCGAACTATCAATACCCAAAATAACATTTAGATCAATAATCCAAAAGTCAACCCTGGTCAAACTTGGTCAAAGTCAACAACCTGTTGACCTGACTCGCCGAGTTGGTCTACCAACTCGTCGAGTCCAGACTCCTCCAATCCCAAAACATCCCTGAATCCACTCATCGAGTCTAGCAATAACTCGACGTGTTCTCCTTCAACCACTCAATCGGGACCAACTTCATCCGACTCGCCGAGTTCATCCTTGAACTTGTCGAGTTCATCATCCTCACATGAATGTGCCTAGTTTATGACTCGTCGAGTTATATGAACCACTCGTCGAGTCCATCCTTATAACGAAGGAGATTGCCTTAGACTCGCCGAGTTCTTCCTTGAACTCGTCGAGTGCGATGAACATCATGACCATTATGGACTCAGATTGGCTGAGTCCCTTTCCAATCTCAACTCGTACCCTTAACAGAAGGGTTTTGGGGCAAGAACTAGCCTGACTCACCGAGTCCCACAACTGACTTGCCGAGTCTCTCTCTGTCCAACACTAATCCGACGATTTCAGACAAACTCAAGGCATCCAAGACCCAGATCTGGCCTCATAGGGTCGGGATGTCACACAAAGTTGCTACCTTTTCACCCTTACATGGCCCTTTTTGCTCAAAAGGCCATAACAACCACTTAATCTTTGCATGGGGAGGTTTGATGGCATAAAGCACCCACCTTTATGCCTTTACTTCACTAAGCATCCCTAGATCTGAAAGGATCTAGCTTGGGGATGTCCAAATCCCACAAGGCATCATTCTTGGTCCATAACTTCATAAAATGGACAAAAGGAGATCTAACAAGCCACAAGGAAAGAAAGGAACTTGATTACCACTATGAGCAGCAAATGAGATGGATCTTCTAGATCTAATCCTCCCTCCTTGGATTACCAATCTCCTTCTTCACTTTCCAAGCTCCAAGAATGCTTCAAGACTCACAAAATGGCTCACAAGCTCAAAGGAGACTAGGGTTTTGCTCTGGACATGAGAGAGTAACAAGGGGGATGAAGAAGGTTTGTAATATTCTTTAAATAAGGTACAAGTCCCGCATTTAGGGTTTGTCGCAAAACCTGACCAACTTGCTGAGTTAGTCTTCTGACTCATCAAGTAGGTCACTTATCCCACAACCAAATTCGCGCTCCTACTCGTCGAGTCACCCATCTACTCGACGAGTCACTTCCTCATCTTGAGGGTTTCTTTCCTTTCTAGGTCTTTTGAATTCAGGGTGTTACACCAACGTTATGTATGGATAGCCTGCACTACTGCTGCAGGGTTGGTGGAAGTTTCATGGATGGGTGAGTTATGCGGGATCAGTAGGCTAACTATGAGATAGTTAGACTTCATCTAGGAGTGAGGATTGAGCGATCACCATGCATATGTATATTGTTAAGGTGTTGTGATGATACTTGAGGCAAATATGGATAGGTGTGTAAGGTTGTATGGGCCTGTACTACTAAAAACACCGGACCCATAGGTGTAGAAAAGAAGCCACAACCCCTAGGGTTTAGTTGGGGGTAGGTTCCCCGTTGTTTATACGAATTATCTGATTTCTTCTTGGTATATTTTCAGCATGGTCGTTACATGGAGATTTATGACTGGATCTGGGTCAGAATCAGGAGGGAGGGTTAGGAGGGACCAGCAGTGCCTGACACCATCGGTCAGATGAAACGGGATGAGATGGACGCCAGGATTCAGGAGATCCTGCAGGAAGAGGTTGACGCATAGTTCCGGGCATAGTTGTTGGAGATGTTTGGGTCTATTAAGACCGCCATGATGGAGTATTTTGATGACAAATATGTAGCTGTTGCAGAGACGGCTGTCACCGCAGCTACAACATCTATAACAGCGGTAGGGGGAACCACTCAGGCTTTTCAGTATCGAGACTTCGATAACACGAAGCCCCCGACTTTCGATGGGACTCAAGATCCGATACATTGAGGGTTGTTTCTTCATGTGCTCATGTCCAGCTTACCAGAAGGTCAGGTGTGCCCTAAACTTGCTGAGGTTTGGGGCAAAGGACTAGTAGAGGTTGATGACCGATTCATATACAGATGATCAGAAAGCTGCAGTTACTTGGAAGCGGTTCAGGGAGACGTTCCACATTAGATACATTCCACTGGTCAAGCGTGAACGGCTGTCTTAGGAGTTTTTGGATCTGAGACAGGGTACGGAGTCGGTGAAGAAGATCACCCACATGTTCACCGAGAGGGTGATGTTTTGCCCCGAGTTTGCATCTGAGCAGGCTCAGATGACATGTTATCTGAGCATGATCAAGACTAATATCTTCGGTTTGTTACTACCCAACGATGTGATACACTGCTGGAGTTACAGGAGGCCGCTAAGTGGTGTGAGATGGAGATTGAGTTACAGTTATGGGAGCAAAGGCAGGCCTTGGCGCAGTCACAGCCAGCGTCGAAGCGGTCCAAAACCATTGATACTAGGTTTGGAGGACAGTTGGGCCGCTCTTGTGGGAACTGCAGGAAGGCTCATTATGGGGTTTTCCGATCAGGGAGCGGGTGCCACAAATGTGGCAAGCAGGGCCATCTTGACAGGGATTACATGTAGTAGACTCCAGGTCCCGGAGTTAGACTTTGTTACCATTATGAGCAGGTGGGCCATATGAAGGCCTAATGTCCCCTATTAGCCGCCAAGTCAGCACAAACTCAAGCGCCGGCTACACTGAGGATCACTAACGGGAGTTATGGTAGAGCAGCACTCCCGAGGGCTCAGGTACGTGCCTTCCAACTTACGGCATAGGAGGCCAGGGTAGCACTAGACATGGTTGCTGGTACGTTTCTATCCCTTATCTTATTGAATATATATGTTTTATGCTTATATGTTTTTACCTGTGATTAGGTATGTTTTTAGTGAACTCCTTACGTGATTTGGTATTAGTTTACTCGGGGGCGAGTCGGTCATTTGTCTCTAAGTAATTCAGTAGGGAGTTCGGTTTGCCGGTAGAAGAGCTAGAGTGTCCGTTGCAAGTCTCCATCGCCAACGAACACGGGGTTTCCGCTTCCTCAATTTATCGGAGTTGCATGTTGGAGATCATCGGGGTATCTTTCTTGATAGACTTGATTCCAATTCCCATGGGGATGTGTGTGTGATCATGGGTATCGACTAGCTTAGTTGCTTCGGTGCCATGATTGAGTACGAGGGTCAGCAAGTGGTAGTTCGAACCCCAAGTGGGGGGGAACTTATTGTTTATGGTGTGGGCACTAGATTAGGATAAGGATTTTGTTCAGCTACCAGGGCTCGACGGTACCTTCAACATGGGTGTGTGGGTTATTTAGCGTATGTGGTGAATACGTGGTTCAGGGATCAGATTTCAGTTTTAGAGGTTCCAATAGTCAGTGAGTTTGCTGATGTGTTCCCGAAAGAGCTACCCAGAGTGCCTCCGGAGAGGCAGGTCGAATTTAGGATCGACCTAGTGCCAAGTTTAGCCCCTATCGCCAAGACGGCGTACCGGTTGGCACCACCAGAGATGCATGAACTGTCACCACAGCTGCAGGAACTGTTGGACTAACAGTCATTCGTCCAAGCAGTTCTCCATGGGGAGCGTCGATCCTCTTTGTCAGGAAGAAGGATGGTTCACACCGGATGTGCATTGAATATCGGGAGTTGAACAAGTTGACGGTGAAGAACCTTTATCTACTCCCGAGGATAGATGATCTTTTCGATCAGTTGCAGGGAGCATCTTGGTTCTCCAAGATAGACCTGAGGTCTGGGTACCATCAGGTCAGGGTTAGAGAGGAAGACGTGGAGAAGACTGCGTTTTGGACTAGTTATGGACATTACGAGCTCGTGGTGATGTCGTTTAGGCTCACCGACGAGCCGACGGTATTTATAGTCCTGATGAATCGGCTCGACAGAACATGCTCAATTGCTTGGTCATTGTGATCATAGACGATATCTTGGTGTACTCCAAGACCCGTGAGCAGCAGTAAGAGCATTTACAGGAGTTATTGGGAGTTTTGAGACAAGAACGGCTCTAAGCCAAGCTCTCAAAGTGCGAGTTTTGGTTATGAGAAGTTTTGTTCCTTGGACATCTCGTTAACCAGGAGGGGATTTTGGTTGATTCGGCCAAAATTGAGGTGGTTATTCAGTGGGAGGTTATGAAATCTCCCTCGGATATCAGGATTTTCTTAGGATTGGCTGGGACCGGAGATTCATGCAGGATTTCTCCAAGATTGCAGTACCTCTCACTCGTTTGACGAGGAACGGGGTGGATTTCCAGTGGGGCCCTGAGCAGCAGAGGGCCTTTGAGACCGTCCGACAACGACTTTGCGAGGCTCCAGTCTTGACTCCCAAAGGGAGTTGAGGATTTTGTGGTGTTCTGTGATGCATCTATCATGGGACTGGGAGTGGATCTCATGTAGAGAGGACAGGTGATAGCCTACACGTCTTGGTAGTTGAAGTCCCACGAGACGAGATACCCTAATTATGATCTGGAGTTGGGAGTGGTGGTATTCGCTCTCAAAATTTGGAGACATTACCTCTATGGGGTCCGTTGTACAATATATATATATATATATATATATATATATATATATATACAGACCACAAGATCCTAAGACACATCATGGATCAGCCGAAGCTGAACATGAGACAGCGCAGGTGGCTGGATGTAGTCAAGGACTACGACTGTGAGATCCTTTACCACCCAGGTAAAGCGAATGTGGTTGCAGATGCTCTGAGCCGCAAGTTGTTAGAGCATGAAAATGTTCTACAATGTTGAGTGTTTATTAGGTTAGAATATTCCCTTGTATGAAAAGCATATTCCTTCTACTAGTGTATAAAGTGCAGCTGATGGTCATTTTTATTAGTTAGTGTTCACTATGTAGACTTTGTAGTTTAGAGAGAGTGTGGTGGAATCTCTCTCACCAAGGGAGAGTTATCTCTCCCAACCCATGAGTGCTTTTGTAATATTTTATATCTCTCTATCTATCTACTACAGTCTTACTCACATATCTTTTTCATCATGTTTATACACTATTATTTTCTTGGTAATATCTTATGCACCGATCCAATCGACAAAATGGGAACCAACAAGTGGCATCAGAGCGAGACCTTGAAGATCTCACGATAATTTCAAGGGAACGATCCTGATTGGTTTATTATCTTGAAGATTTTCGTCATATATAGTGTGAGTTATTTATCGTTTAGTTGGTGATGTTGCTAGAAAAGTAAAAAATTTGCTGCTACTGTTCATACATTTTTGTTGCTGGTAAAATATGTGTTTATGGAGAAAAATATGTTTGATGAAGAAGATGAAGTTCTCTTTAAAAAGGTGGTGTTTGATCTTTTAATCCCACGCAAAAAGGTGTTTAGAAAAAGACAAAAATATGGTTATGGGGTAAGAGATTGAACAAAAGATGAGGAGTTCGGAATTTGTGATTTTTAGACTGTTGGGATAATTATTTCAGAACGTACAAGATGATTGAGTTGGTGGTACTAATGCTAAATGCATGTTATTTCCGAAATGAAATTGGTTTTTGGTGTGTGTGGATAAGATTTTCCGAGATGCTATGATTTTTGGAATGACTTGGCAATCATTTTCCAAGAGTACAAGTAGTTGTGGTGTTTGTACAAGCATCATATGCGTGTCTTAATCAAAGTTGTTGCCAGCCGGGTCCCACCTACATTTAATGTTTGAGTTTTCAAAGTTGAAAACAATCACGTGATCAGCCATCTGCTCCACTCCATGCTTGCATCCAACAGTTAAGGACGTCTGTCACAGGTGCATCCTTGCCTCATCTCGGGTCCCACATCTCCTTATTTAAAGTAACTGTGTAATTTGTTGAATAATATTGGAGACGACCTCTATGGCTGTCGGTCACAACTATTGATGTAAACATGACATAGTCAACCTTTTTCAGGCGCATGTCAACCTCAAGTCCTGTCCATTCCACATTCCCATGCCAGCCTTCATCAATTTTTTCGATTATTATGTATATCATTTGGACTTAAACTCCGAGACTCACATGTTCCACCTGTTCCAGACTCTCCATCACTACAAGAAAAATGTGATTTTGCTAGGGAAGGTTGCCATGGAACGTATTTTCGTTGTTAATCTGCACTGGATCGTGTTATGGAATGTCGTTCCATAGCAATGTTGTTACCACATTGTCTACAAATTTTATTTCTGGTAGCGAGAGTGGGAGTTTCTAGGGGAAATGCTACCGACTCAATATCCGTTGGCATTATGATACCGATAGTTCTATGGAACAAAAATTCATAGCAATTTTCCAACAACATTTGTTACCAAAATCACTTTCCATTGTACTGCTACTATGGAATTCATCATCGTGGTTAATATGCAATGGGTTTGTGACGGAAACCAATTCCATAGTTGAATTGCTATGGAAGTACCATTCGTAGGTATTTGCTAGGAAATTTTGCTATGGAGTATGATTTCGTTTGCTTGTTTTGCTATGGAACAAAACGCGTAGCTAAGTTGTGATGGCATTTATTGGGATGTTGTATGCTTAATTAATTTTGTTATACTATGGATGAATTATCATTATGATCATTGGAGTTTTTAAGATATGGTTTGAATGAAATGTTTTTGAATTTGTAATATGTGGCATAAACTAATGGCTAAAAAATGTAAAAATGAACGGATATTGCTGGCAAGCAGACTAGAACTTAAGCTTATCCTAGAAAAGGGTGCGGTTAAGCCAGTTGTGCTAATCAAGTTGTGTATAATTTATTGAAAACATAGTATTATAATGAATAATTAACAACGAGTTCATTACAAAGTTATTTTTAATTACATTAACCGGGCATGTTAAACTATATATAATCTATGTAGATTATTTTCCTTAATAACGAACTCATTACAATTTTTTTTTTGAATTACATTAACTATACTTCACCACAAAAATAACATGGGTTTTACAAATACTTCATCCTACTCAAACAACATAGCAAGATAAAATGACTAAAATGCCCTTTTAACATAACCAAAATAAAATTATAGTAGTACTATACAACTTCATATACAATATAATAAGAACACTAATATTCAATGTCCATTTTATTATCAACCATTAATATTTTTAGGAAATATACAAACCTACCATACTCTACATACAAACGACAAACCGTGGAATATCTTTGTTGATCCTCATCCTCTTCATGGCCTACTGCCAATGCACCTTTAACATAATGACGTGGGTCTTCACATTGGGATGTGTTATTCGTTGCAAGTCTATGAACAACATCAATATCCCGCAACAACTCTTTGGCACTATCAACAACTCATGTGTACTCCTAATCATCCAAAACTGCCTAGCCAAAATAGGCATCAAGTAATTGTAAACCTACACATTAAAATATCCATCAATTCATCCAATGTACCCTTTTCAATAAAACATTAAATATTATACAACACAACACAACTAAATACTAACCCCAAACTACAAACATGCCTTAATTAACTATATATATAATTTAATTTACATATATACAATATATACATACCTTCATCACATTGATGTGGCCCTCTTGAAATGTAGATCATTCTAAGCAAATAAATTGCCTCAAGATGATCTTCATTTGCAGCATTTCTCAACAAAGTCAATCCTAAATCAAAATTGCCATAATAAAAGCACTCATCCTGTTGACAGAATGACAATATCAATATATAACATTTATGACACAAAATGTTAATAAATGGTATATTTAGATTACATATAATTACTAAAATTACACATACAATTCCTTGTCTATACATGGATTCAATATTATTATGCAATGCACATGTGCATATAAATGAATCAACTTTTAGAGTTTTGGGACTCATTCCTTCAAACATGTCAATGCATGTTGTTCTGTGCACTTGAGGATCACCCACTGCTTCATATATCTTCTTTGAACTTCAAAAATTTAAATACACAGTAAATAACAGAAAAATAAAGTTTTATTTCATCAAATATAAATTTATTAGTTTATGTTTATTGATAACTACCAAATTCTTGCAGAGACGATGTCTTTCATAGATTCTGACCCTAATACTACAAATATCCGACTCAAAAGCTCCAGTGACAGATCATCTAATGAAAGGGGACTTCTAATATTCAACATTCTACTTACAAAATACATGTTGGAGTATTTGATTTCAATTTTTTTTTTTAAATTAAGCGTAAATATGAAAGACAGTGTAATAGAGTATGGAAAAAAAACTTACTTTATGCTGATTTGGTAGAGAGGAGTACAGGAGTTTCTATTATCGGAGAAAATCGTTTTTGAGAACAATTATTCTAAGATGATTCGGGGGTTTTACTGTTTGTATACAGATCTATCGTCCGTAAAAGTTGAGATGTTATGAATGGTTGAAGAACTGGAACGCCGATGTGGCGTTAGATGTATGATGGCGCCTTAACAATTTAGAGTGCAAAAAGACCAAATTGCCCCTGAAATCATTCCAAATATGTGAATACTAAGGGTATTTATGTCAAAACACGTATTCAAATATTATATCCTTTTATAGCTAGGTAATATTGGACTTTTGATTGTTAAAATGAAAAAGACAAAAATAACATATATATCATAATCCATAATGTAATACATTTATATTAACATTTCACCAAATTACTAGTATATATTCATTTACTAATTTACATATTAAAAGTGGAAAAAGATTTTAATAGTAAACTTATTTATGTTAGATTTTAGACACAATACTTATATTTTGTTGCCACTTTTAGTCCCTATCTTTATAGTAATTCTTTACTTTGATTTCAGCCACAATACTTTTTCTTTGTTGCCACTTTTAGTCCATATGTTTATTCCTTTACAATTTTACCCTATGAAAAGAATGGGTACTTCACTAGTTGATATTAAACCAAATTACCAAGTCCAAAATAAAATACATGTTTGTTTATGCCTTTACAAATGTATTTTATATGTATTTCATACTAGGAAAGAACAAACATTTGCTACATACAACTATAACTACAATACAATATAAACACTAATATTAAAAGTACAAAATACATTATTCAAATTTCAAACATTATCTAAACATCATTCAAACATCATTCCAAAATTTAACTCTTTTAGTCCCTTATATTAAACCAAAAGAATCTACGTAACATTAATGTCATAATATGAAAGTACATGTCAATAAACTACTCATAAATTATAACAAACTCCCTGGAAAACCTAACGAAACAAGCATCTCATAAAAAATGTCAGACATAAACACCCATTTGTATCTATTCACAAAAGCGTCTGACACACTACCTACAGAATTATGCAATGCGTAAGATCTATGGAAGCCATGGAAGTGTACATGTTTCTTCCCTCCCTATCTAAGTGGAGATGAACCTTAGAACAAGTTGCTTTAAGATTCCACTTACCTTTTGCTCTGCGGTAAGCATTCTTCAACATGTCCAAAGCTTCGTGCTTCCTATGTCTCCCTTCAGCCATCAACATCATTCCAAGGACAAATGTTGAATCTAAATGTCCCAATGCAGATGCTTCTTCAAGCATCATTTTCCCTTCATGTCCAGCTTCTAACAAAAATAACTTCTTCTGAAAAAAAAACCATTAAACACATATTTTCTAGTTAAAGTTATGCAAAACAAGTAACATATTAATTACTACTATGCATATATATATATATATATATATATATATATATATATATATATATATATATATATATATATATATATATATATATATAACAACGTACCAATGCATTCCTGAATAGAATATTTTGGTTTCTCATCTCTATGCATTTATTGACAACTATATGTTTTTGGTCAGAGAAAAAACGATATTGTAATCCATCTAACTCCTTATGTTTATATACTTCATCCGTTTTTCCTGTCTCGTTGAAGAATCTGCAACTACAAACGAAACAAAATATTCGCTCGGTAATGTAAAGACAACTAAAATACAATTGTGAAACAGAATGATAACAAGCAAAACTTACACACTCTTCATCCTGAAAGCCTCGACTACTGAAATTTTTGCCAAGTCAACTATTATTTTCTCCATCACTTCAAATGGAATGTCTGATAGCGATTTCGTTTGATTTCTTGATTGAATCTTAGATGAAGTACTGGCTTCCATAATAATAAGCATTCACTAAGATAACGATTCTGCGAAATTGATTTTAGGGTTTTTTGTCTGTCATAATTTTTAAGTTGGGGATGTTTCAAAGTGACTGAATTTCAGAGTGAAGAACTGAAACAACGTGTTTCGTCAGAAAACATTATGACGCCTAGAAGATGTTCCATTACAAAATGACCAAATTATCCAAATACATACAATGACTCGTATTTAATTAGTAAGGGTAGTTTTGTAAAAACTCATATTTAAAAGAAAAATCAATTTCTATTATAAGTAATCAAGGTTGTAAAAATCGCTCGTCGGTAGCTCGGCGGTCGACTGGCAATAAGCGATTAATCAGACTCAGCAGGGATTAATCGGGGACCCTAAATTATTAATAAAATTATTTAAAAATTAAATATTTCCTACAAAATTAAGTATTTGAAAATTTTTAATTTTAATACACAACCCGCACAAATGATATATGTTGACCAATGGCCCATATGTCCACCATATGTCAACCATGGACACCATAAGCAACTACCATGTTGACCAATGGCCTGTATATCAACCATGGACACCATAAGCAACAACCATGTTGACCAACAACCCATATGTCATACATATGTTAACCAAGGACACAATAAGCAACTACCATGTTGACCAATGGCCCATATGTCAACCATGGATACCATAAGCAACAACCGTGTTGACTAATGGCCCATATGTCATCCATATGTCAACCATGGACACCATAAGCAACTACCATGTTGACCAATGGCCCATATGTCGACCATGGACACCATAAGCAACAACCATGTTAACCAATGGCCCATATGTCAACCATGGACACCATAATCAACTACCATGTTGACCAATGGCCCATATGTCAACCATGGACACCATAAGCAACAACCATGTTGACCAATGGCCCATATGTCATCCATATGTCAACCATGGACACCATAATCAACTACCATGTTTACCAATGGCTCATATGTCATCCATGGACTCCATAAGCAACAACCATGTTGACTAATGGCCCATATGTCATCCATATGTCAACCATGGACACCATAATCAACTACCATGTTTACCAATGGACCATATGTCAACCATGGACACCATAAGCAACAACCATGTTGAACAATGGCCCATATGTCATCCATAGACACCATAAGAAAAAACCATGTTGATCAATGGCTCACATGCCATCCATGAACAACTTAAGCAATAACCATGTTGACCAATGGCCCATATGTCATCCATATGTCAACCATGGACACCTTAAGCAACTACCATGTTGACCAATGGCCCATATGTCAGTCATGGACACCATAAGCAACTACCATGTTGACCAATGGCCATTACCATGTGGACCAATCAACCATATATCGACCGTGGACACAATAACCCACTACCATATATATTGACATGACTCGTACGTCTTTTGTATATAAATTTCTGTTTAAACAGAAAAGCATAAAGACGTATAATTTATTAATGTTTAGTCCTCGTATATAATTTTAAGTTAAAATTATACTGCGGACACATCGTTACTCTATGTTCTTTCTTGATGTTATTTATGTGTATATACCTTATCTCTCAATCTGTAGCTACTTTAAATAAATTTGAATTATTAAATACTTAGCAGTAATTAGCATAGTTCGAATTTTTTATTAGGGGAGGTTCAAAATATTTCACAATTCGTTTCCCTCCTACCTACACACGTTTATGCTGCATATTAGGGTAATTAATTACCGATTAGAAATAGGGTTTACATTTTCTGTAATCATCATCTCTGGTGGCTTATTGATCGAAATCTTTGTTCGTTATACGTTTGTGCACTAACTTTGGCGATATAGATTGTCACTCATCTAAAATTTATTTTAATTAAATTTGTTGTTGTCGTGATGATCGATCATTTTTTGTTCTCTGATCATCTTCATGTGAATTGGTTTTGATTGTATTCAATAGCTTACATGCAAAGTAACGCCTTCATATATAATTTATTTTTATTGTTTGTGTCAGAAAGACGTCGACCTCGAAAGCAGAATGAGCATCCGGTGTGAAGCCAACTAAATTCATTGCACCAAAAGTTATGCAACGCAATAGGATTTCTGCTGCAAAAATCTGTAAACTGACAGTTACAAGATGAAGAAATCGACTTGCCAATACCAACAACCACATCCAAAGCACCCATAACATCTACCAACAAAACCCCTAAACCTATATCATTAACATCACCCATGACTACTACTTCCTCGACATCACTTAAAACATCTAGACCCTCCTTAGAAAAAATGTTTAAAACTTTTGAAACCGGAACAATACAATCGTCAATACGAACATCAATAACGAAAACTTTAGAACCTACATCATCTAAACCATCCTCAACATAAACACCCACTACCACATCATCAACACCTATATCTACTAACACAACATCAAAACCTACATCTACACTACTATCCTCCACAACTACAATAACTACCACACCCTCCTTATGTAAAGGAACTACCACATCCTCAACATATATATATCTATCCCAACATCTACCCCAGAATATACCCCATCAACAACACCTATCCTAGAATTTACCCCATCACCAACACAACCACCCATGAATGGATTTGTAGTGGAAAGTGTAGAAGGTCAAAACAATTCTTCTGAAGATTGTGGACAAGATGGATGTTTTAATGCTCATGTTTGGAAAAATACGTAAGTTACCAATTCAAATCTTAATTACAACTTCTTTATGTATTAAATTTTTGTTTACACCTACATATCAATTCATAACTTAACACATCACATGATTACTTGCAGGCTAATGCCACCAGGCCCTTGTGCACACTTTATTAGTCAGTCCTTTAAACAAAGAGTAGATCCAGAAGGGTACACTTGGGCACAAGTAAGCAAAGAAATGCATGAATTATATTGGGAGGAGTTTCAGGTAACTATAAGTGATAAATTATTGTTTGGTAAACATTTACACTTCAACTTATGTTTATATTGTTAATGTGTAGAAAAAATGTTATTAGAATGAGACAATAGACTCGTTGGTGAGGCAAGCTTGGGCAAGGAAAGAGGCACAAAGTTATGGTCAATATCTCTTTAACATGAGGAGCCCAAAAAGAATACAAGCTAAAATCTGAGCAGAACAAGAAAAATAGGCGTAACGGTGTCGCTGATGGAGTAGCAAAACCTACACATAACACTGGATCTGCATGTCATTTAAAGATAGCTTCTGATTTGGTAATTTTTTAAAAGGTACATCATATCAATGTTTGCATATCTTGATCTGTATATTGGAATTTTTATATGGTATTTATGCAGAAGAGAAAATTAGGACATGAGCCACCCCATAGTGAATTGTTCCTGTATACACACACTAAGAATCGAGATGGAGTCACTTTCACAAATGAAAAAGATAGACAAATTCATGTAATATTCATTTTAGTTTAAATTAACTTTTATATTGTAGGTGCTCCATAATATCATTCCTAAATTTGATACCTTTTAACTTATAATATTTTTATTTTGTAGGCGCCCTATACAAAAAACGGGAAGAGTTGGAAGCTAAAGGTGTTGAATTTAAAGAGGACAAGCTATTTTATGTTGTTGTAGGTGGTCATGATAAAAAAAAAAGACTTTATGGATTAGGCACTTTTGCAAAGTCGGTTCCCAATAGGAATGGTAAAACGGATGTAACTTACATTCCGGAAAAAATGATGAAATAGAAGAAACGAGGGAGCTTGTTGCTAAACAACAACATCAAAACGAAAAGCTTACAGAAATGATGAATGCCCAACAACATGAAAACAAAGCAAGGGTCGGGCATCTTGAAAAATAACTTCAAACAACATTGGATCTTATTAATGGCTTTACAAAACAACAAGAGTAGTCGGTTGATATATGTTTATTGAAGATTACGTATTTTAGAGTAGCAACTTTCTTTTTTCAATGTAATAAATAATTATTTTGTTATTTTATGATATGATGGTTATGATTTTTTTTTGTTTTTCATATATTACTACAAAATTATGTGGATATAATTTATAAATCAATTATTCATTGGTCCATATTGAATCTGATATATAATATATACACCACTCAAATTGCTAGGGATTCATGACCACAGAATTTGCTAACAAGTGATCAAACGGAATTTGCTAGGATTCATGACCACGAAATTTTCTAGGAGATCATCAAACAGAATTTGCTAGGGATTAAGCACCACGAAATTTGCTACGGAATCACCGTCACGGAATGTACTAGGGAATGACCACCATGGAATTTACTAGGGAATGACCACCGCATAATTTACTAGGGAATCACCACCACGGAATTTGCTATGGATTCATCACCACAGAATTTGATAAGAAATGAATAACAACGGAATGTGCTAGGGAATCACCGCCACGGAATTTGCTAGGGAATCACCACCACGAAATTTGTGATGGAATAACTACCATGGATTATGCGATGGAATCCTACTATGGAATACACGACGGAATACCACTTACCATGGATTTCATTCCGTTGTCAAATTTGTGACAGAATTATCTTTCTGTTGCAAACCCTCGCTACGATGTTTTTAGGGACGGAAATAGGTCATTGCAAATTTCGTCGCTAATCGTCATTTGCAACGGAATTTCAACTTTTAGCAACGGATTCCTTCCGTAGCAAAACCGTGTTTTTCTTGTAGTGCATGGACCACCTCCCAGAACCACTTTCACTGTGTCGGAGTCAGGACCTTTTCGTTTCATTCCGATTTTTTTTTCTTTTAAAACCCACTTCAGAACTTCAATTTTATTCCAGATGCATTTTACCCACCTCTCATTTTGGAGTCCACCCTTGCATTTCGGATTTTTTTTTTATTTTAAAACTCATTCCGGACCTTTTAATTTTAAGACCCATTTCGAACCTTTTTTTCCATTTTGGATTTTACCTCTTTTTTAACTTAGCACCCAAGTTATCCAAATCCACTTCTAACCTTATTATTTGTATCTCACCTCTACCGAGCAACTCGCATTTGCAACCTCATATTTATGCGCTTCAGAGATTGATCATTTCCGAGGTTCGCATTTTTACTCCCTTCGGACTATTTATATATGGTTTCAGACCGTTATTAGGGAGTTCGGGTTTGCATTTCGGTTTTCGGCATTACTTCGGTTCAGCATTTATGATTCTTCAGCAGCGGATTTTATGATATATTCTACAATGTTTATTCAGTTCGCCAATACATCACCATGTCTACCCATGACCAAAAAATAATATTCTCGTTTTACGGGTAGATGCTCACATCAAGGGGGAACGTGCGATGCTCCATCATATCAGACATATTTTCTTTTCCGGTTTCATGATTATTGTTGATCTTTATGGCATGGTCGATCAAAAATAAGGGAGAATCATGAGCATCCATTCTACTTTATTATTGGAGTTTTGACGTTTGAGACATTTGAAGACAGAGATTGTTTTAATAGTGTGATGTGGCACTGATTTTTGATCTTCATAGATTGAATTTTTGGCACTATTAGATGATCTTCGGATTATGATTATTTATCTTTAGACTCTACACTTTGGGATGTCTCATTTGTGTTTGCATCCGGTTCAGATCTTATTATTGCTTGAGTTTGGATTTGTGATATTTTGAAGACGATGATTATTTTAGCGATACAACGTGGCACTTATTTTTGATCTTCAGATCAAATTTTTTGGCATTTCTTGACCATGTCTTCGGATTCATATTATTTATTATTTGGACTTCACTTTTGGATGCTTTACATTTTCAGCAAGTTATTCTTCAGATATTATTTGGTTCATTATCATTTGATTTCAGAATATTGAAGACGTTGTGTGATTCAAGATTGTGCTCTTCGGTTCTATAGTCTAGGGGGAGACTGTGGGGATTGATCACATTTAAAGATTTGGATTTCATACTTTTATTCAAATATTGGGGTTTCTCTATTTGTTCTTTGATGCTAGAGATTCCACTGCCAGATTCTGAGATCACGACAACTTCAGCTTTTCAGAGACACTTCAGCACCAGACCCACCGGACCTACCTGTCGGATGTTCTGCCTTTATCACTGCTTTACCCTCCCCATTTCCGAGCATTTACAGGGAGATTATTGGAGCATGAACATTTTCTACAATGTTAAGTGTTTATTAGGTTAGAATATTCCCTTGTATGAAAAGCATATTCCTTCCACTAGTATATAAAGTGCAGGTGATGGTCATTATTATTAGTTAGTGTTCACTATGTAGACTGTGTAGTTTGGAGAGAGTGTGGTGGGATCTCTCCCACCATGGGAGAGTTATATCTCCCAACCATGAGTGTTCTTCTAATATTTTATATCTATCTACTACAGTTTTACTCACATATCTTGTTAATCATGTTCATACACGATTATCTTCTTGGTAATATCTTCCGCACCGATCCAATCGACAAAATGGGAACCAACACAAGTTAGCTGGAGTTTCACCTCTGGCGATATATATGAGGATATCAGTGGATTCTCCACTAGCGGGTTTAATTAGGGATGCTCAGGATGAGGGTATACGGCAGGAAAATTAGAATCTTGAGAGGATTAGGAGTGAGAACACCCGGTTTCTGCTGGACAACCAAGAATTATTTACCCGTTCCTATCACGTCTAGATTCCGATGTCTAGTGGGGTCAGACAGATTGTTCTGGAGGAGGCCCATAAGTATCGATGGTTGTGGCCGAGCACTAGAGGCCGCATGGCCAGCTGCAGCCCCTAGAGATTCCCATGTGGAAGTGGGAACAGATCACGATGGATTTTATCACCAAGCTATCGAGGATGGCGAAGGGCTTCAATGCTATTTGGGTCATCATGGATCGATTGACCAAGAGCGCCCACTTTTTATCGATACAGGAGATTTCATCGGCCGAGAAGCTGGCCAACTTGTATATCCGTGAGATTGTTGCCCACCATGGGGTGCCGGTCTCTATTGTGTCAGACCGTGATGTTTAGTTCACCTCCCGTTTCTGGCAGAAGTTCCACGAGGAACTGGGGACGCGGCTGCACGTCAGTACAACCTATCATCCATAGACGAACGGCCAGAGTGATCAGACCATACAGACTCTTTAGGATATGTTAAGAGCCTGTGTTATTGACTTCGGTGGGAGCTGGGACACCTACCTACCTCTTGCAGAGTTCTCCTACAACAACAACTTTCATTCCAGTGTTGGTGCCCCACCATATTAGCTATTGTATGGACGGAGATGTTGCACCCTATTATGTTAGGGTGAGATCGGTCATAGGATGATGGGACAAACAGTGGTAGTCATGTAGACTACCGAGAGGATTTACCAGATCAGACATTGGCTACAGACCGCTCAGAGTGGGCAGAAGAGTTACGTTGTCAGGAGTCGATCTGAGTTGGAGTTCCAGGTAGGAGATGTGGTATTACTGAAAGTCTCACCCTGGAAGGGTGTGATTCGCTTTAGGAAGAGGGGTAAATTGGGTCCATGATACATTGGGTCATTCAGGATCATTGCCAGGGTTAGCGAATTGGCATATAGACTGGATCTCCTAGAGAAGCTTAGTCAGGTCCACATAAACTTTCCATGTGTCATAGTTGCGAAACTGCATAGCAGATTAGGGGTCAATGTTATCATTAGACGATATATAGGTCGACGAGTGCCTGAATTACGTTGAGAGGTCAGTGTCGTTTCTTGAGTGGAAAGTAAAGGTTCTACGAAATAAGGAGGTACCATTGGGAAACAAACAATGGGAGCACATGAGGGGATCCGAGTGGACATGGGAGCCGGAGGCAGAGATGCGGGAGCACTACCTAGATTTCTTCGCCACAGTAGACTTTGAGGACGAAGTCTAGTTCAGTTGGGGGAGAATTGTAACACCTCGAATCCCAGGTATACGTTTTAAAACATTATGTACAGATTTATGGACCGAATCAACGAGTTGGTTGCCCCAACTCGTCGGGTAGAGACGGGTTAGCCCACATGGATTATTAGACCTACTCGACTCATCGGAGTGCCCTGAATCTACGAGTAGGAGTTGCTTATGAAAACCCTAATTTCTAGGGTTTGTACCCTATTTAAAGAACCTTAACTCCTCTACCCAACCTCCCTTTCCAACCTATCGTCCCGAAGCAAACCCTAGTAAGCTATCTCTCTAGTTTTAAGTGTGTAAGGCTAAAAGAGTGTGTTTTGGTGCATTTCTTGAAGAGATTTGAAGACTTAGATGCTTGAAACGAGAAGGAGCCTGTAGATCCAGCATCTACTTCATTTTGTCATTCATTTTAAGGTAAAAAATCTTTACCTTGGCTTTCCTTTTCGTATATCTTTTCTCATGCAAGAATATGGTCTTTTTTAGGGCAAAATGGGGTCATTCTCGGCTTTGAACTTGTACAGAAGATATATTCTCAGATCTGGACTCCTCAAGGTCCCAAACTCATAAAGATATCAAATTTATCTCATATTGACCTCTCACCATGCCCTCAACCTCATTCTACACTTGGTCTAGGTGTTCTAAGCTTTTAAGACCTTGCGTGCACGTAAAGTTTGCAACTTTACATGGAATCTGTGCCTTAGGAAGCTGGATCTACAAATTCGGGCTTTGGGGTAGCGTAAAAACATCTGAATGGGAAATGGACTGAAGGGACTCGACGAGTTGCATGGTCAAATCAACAGGTTCGATGAAGAGTGACCGTTGATGGTTTCCGCATGGACTCGGCAAGTCACTAAGACGACTCGACGAGTCAATTAGGGTTTTCCCGACTTTTGGACATGCATGGACTAGACGAGTGGTCTAGAAAATTGGCGAGTCAACTAGGGTTTTCACGATTTCTCGAGTTCTAGAAGGACACGACGAGTCAGTGAACTGCACTCGACGAGTTGGTTCAACATGGAATGTTAACCAGTTTGACTTCTGGGGGTATTTTAGTAAATTAGGAATTTATGGAAGTGGTTCTATGGTGAATATAGGTAGTGGAGTTTGCGGCTGTGATTCGAGAGTTTAATCTTATCACTACAGTTCGACAGTTGTGAGGTGAGTTTTCCTCACTATACTCAAGGGTCTAAGGCACCAAGGCCGACCCATTTGGATTGTTATCTTGATATGTTATGCTAGTATGATCTATTGGATCAGTATCCTGGTAGACAGGATGATATTATGTTGTTATGATCTGTTAGATAAGTATCCTGATAAATAGGATGATTTTATGCTAGTATGATATGTTAGATCGGTGTCCTGGTAGATAGGATGTGATTATGCTATTATGATATGTTAGATCGGGTTGTCCTTCTATAGACTGTTATGTGATTATTTGGTATATGTGCACATGTTTGATTGGTCGAAGGTACTTTAGATAGGGTTAGGCACGAATTTGGTGGCCTTAAGGGTTCCTTTTATAGTTAGGCTTCTAGGGTTATTAACTAGGAAACCCTAATATAGTTGCTTATTCCTTAAGTAGCCCAAAGATCCTTCCAGAAGGCCCCTTGGATGATTTCTATATGGACTCTCATATAGAATTCGTCCACTGCTTCCTTATGGATCCTAAGCCCAACTTTGCAACTATCTTATAATTACAGTATCGGTCCCCTTTATTTAATTAACCTCTTTTAACCACAAAATTAATTCTAAATTAATTCTTGATGAATATTAATTAAACAATATGATTTCACTTTTAATATATAATTCACATAATATATTAATAAATCATAGTTAATCCTTTTTCCCCTTAATTCATTCTATTAGTTGTTATGGTAAAGGCAACCCAAAACGACCATGCTCATCATCGGGTCAAGTACATACTAGAATAGTTATGGGCTAAGACACCTAATCCAATAGTCCCCCACTTGGATAAGTCTAATAACTATTTTGCAAGTACGACTTTAGAACCAGATTAGCAATCGTAGCTTTCAAAAGCCGCTGTCAAACTCTGATCTTATCAGCAACGTGTCCTTTAGATACGGGATCATATATTCCTCCATTCTAGATATCGTATGAACAGAGACATGGATTTTAATCATACTCTCTGTTCATGTGTTCTTTCCCGATTTCCAATTTATGACGACTGACAGTAGGATACAATTAAACACATCAACTTAGTCCCGGCTTGGCCAAGCGCTTAGGGTGTCATTAGTAAATCATCGAGGGGCCCACATATATTGCTTTTATCCAACTTTGGGTAAAAGGAACGGATAAACTTCTACTCAAATGCTCGCTTGTACCTACTCATCAAATCGCACATAATAATATGTTTTATAACACCAAGTTATTGGTGCATTTACATATTATCAATGTGCAACCAACTTGTAAATTACAACTCACATGTCTCGGTTTCAAGAATACAAGATACTATCATCTAACTAATCACCTGTGATAAAATCCATGAAGTGATTCAAGTGAGCGTGGGTTTCATCCAATACTCAAACCTTATTTTAGGAGCACTCATGAACACTGCAGCAGACTCTTGTTGTGTCTAAAACACTTTAGACAATCTACAGTGAGATTCATGACAGTTTTCTTTCATACCTACTTCCAATGTATGATCAACTGTGGATGGATTGAATAACCTAGTTATTATGGAAGTCAAAACATGCAAAGTGAAACACAAGAATAATCGAATCCAATATGGCCTCAGACTTGTGAGTATAAATAAAACACCTTTTATGTAGTCACTGTATTGATTACACATTATTCATTGTATAATGTTTCTAATAATCAACTTATTACTTGAATTATAACAATAGTTGTCCCATGCTCCAAGCATTCACACTATGTTTACCTATGGTCCTTGCTTTTTGAAATAGATCAATTGAACACATTTCCAATGATATTCATTTCATAACTCCTAATCCTTATCATTAGTGTAAGAATACCAAATTCTTCCCACTATTAGAATATGTTAGATTCTAATAATTTATGCAACGATCCTTTTGTAATGTCATAACTTCATAGTCACCAAGACTTTGCCAATGAAATCACAAAGTTCTCTATTGGAGATTGTTACAAGGAAATTCCATAGATATGAAGTTTCACATTCAAAGTACATTCCTTTGAACATCCTTCTTGCATAAAAGTTTCTAATCTATACATAGATTTTTGATATCCACCTCCACTTTATGGAAGCATTTCCATATTTTCCATATGACAACTCATTCTAAATAGAGTCCTATATGTTCATAATAATGTCAATATGGTCCATCCATTACTACACTTCCAATTGCCCACAAGGACCAACCCTTAGATTTTTCATTAGTTTAGTCATTTCCGGTTCTATTGCCTTTTCCCTCTTAATGCCCTAGGCATTTGGAAAGTTTAGAACGGTTGAATATTACAGCCACTACAAGAAAAAAGGCCTTTTACGACGCGCAAAATACGACGCTCATTGATCTATGTTACGCAAATGAGAGTGACATTAGAAAAATGTCATCTCTTCAAAAAATTTAAGGATAGAAGACACGCATTATTGCGCGCCCTTAAATTAGTGTCTAAAAAAAACACGGAGGGCACCTATAATAAAATGCGCGTCGTCTACGGATGTCGCTTTATATTTTTTAATGGAACGCGCGTTCCATCCTTTAATAGTGGGGGAAAGGGGGAAGTGAAATTCTGAAAAAATTAAAAACCCCGCCATGCTCTCCTCTACCTTCTTTCAATCGTTCTTCTCTCTCTCTCTCTCTCTCCCTCACCATTGTCGGTCCTCACACGTCAGACGACCGCACCGCCACCATTAGACCCACTTACCACTCCAAATCGTCATTGTTGCTCCTCTCTTAAACCACTGCAACCACCCTTCTCTCTCTCTTTCTAAAATGCTCATTTATAACCACCATCACACCAGCCACTACACCATCACCATTAGCAATGCACACCGCACCACCACTACCGTTCCTCTTTCTCCATACGAATAAACCCTAATTTGTATGTGCTTACAGGTTTTAAAAATTAAAATGAGAGTGAATTGAAATAGGTGACCTAAAAGATGAATGCACATGAAAATCCATCGTTGGAGGTAGGTTTTTCTCACTAATCTTTACTCTTCCTCAATGTTCTTTGAAATTTTACATTATATATTTCTCATCTGTACATGTACCAGAAGTTGTTTTCTATTTTCCATTTAATTTCACACAACTCGTTTCTTAAATGAATTTTTTCCTAATCTTGTGGTCAATTTGTTTTCTATTTGGAATCACACCTGTTCATGTAGTTTTACAGAAGAATGATTTGCATGAGAGGGATGATGGGACCGGAGCTTGAAAGAACAGGTCAACCGTTCCAGCAAAAACCCCTGAACCTTCATTTTTCGAGAAATTCCCTTGATGCCCCTGACTCGAAAACTGTTTTTCCCCCCCTGTAGCTTCTTTTGAAAACAAATTTCCATTATTTCCTTTGGTTTTCTTCACCACATCAACAAACCCATCATTTTGTTCCTTAACTTCTTTAGTGCTGGCAAGAAGCACTTGCATAAGATCCACAGTAGCTCCTTCTTTTCCTTTCTCTGTTTTACTTCTCTCCTCTTCTTCTTTCATCTGAATAGCAGTAACATCAATCGAGATTAGTGGAAATTGGTTTTTATTTTTTATAGTTGATACTTGAGAAAACCTTATATGTTTTTTTTTATTTTGTGAAAATTAATTCCAGATGATGGTTTATAAAGAAGATATAGTAAACTACACTTCTGGCCCTGAGTGCAGCTAGTTTTTTTTTTTTTAGTTTGGTCCCAAAATATCCTCTTTCACTTGCTAAAGATTTAGGCTTCCAGCTACTCTCTGATGATATTGATATCAGACATTCAAGGAATGGTAAGGCGTAGATGGCATTTGTATTTTCATTTGGTATAACTTTCTGTTTAGCTCCTTTTACCTGTTTACTTTTTTTCTGTCCACTCATTGGTTTTTATTCTTCTTTTACCCAGTTCCAATGATCTACATGATGGATTGCACAGAAAATGACTGTAGTTCACTACTCAAGTCATCAACTAAGGTACTTGATATCCCTTGATTTTGGCTAGTGTATGTATTTGTAAATTCAATTAAAAGTTTTGATATGTGTATATCATGTTCCATGTTAGAGGCATGGGATATCATGTTTACATCTATGAAATGTTGACTACATGTTCATCTCAATGGTTTACTTAGATTTCATGTCTTGTATCTGTATCAGTTCTTAGTAGAACTTTTTTTTAACAATGGAGAAGGATGGATAAGCCAAAAAGGAATCACGGGTGGCTATGATTCTGTTTTCCATCAGATCTATAGTCATATTGTAAAAATCATACCTTGAGCTATAGAACTCAAACGGACCCCAAACCAGTTCCCAAAGTTCACAAATTGAGTTGGCTAACTTTCTTAAGCAGCCCAACTTCACTGGTAAGGACTTTATCTATGTGCAAGAATGGAATCTTTTCTGTTAGGTCTGATCCGGGTCTGTTCTGATATGTCATTTTGTTTTCATCGTTTATAAGGCTTGGAAAAGGATCCAGAGTGATTCCATGTTTCTATATGTTCCTGATATTATGAATTTAAGATCTGGAGCAAATGGGGTGTTATTTCCAATTATAAATTGGTTAGAATTGATCCAGACTCCAGATCAGTGGGCAGTCACCAGCTTTTACTAGTGTTGTGATTGTCCACAATGTGAATTTTATATCCGGAGCTTGGGAAATGCTTTTCATTCAATTCCAACTCTGAGACTTTCATTTGTATGTCCTTTACTTCTCTGAATTTTGGTATGGACGAATTCTACTCACAAGTTGGGTAGAATTGGCCAACCTCACTTGACTGTCTTGTTGGAGATAGAAGTGATACACCTTTTTGTAAAATTCATATTTAATTCATCCTTTGGAGTTAGAAGGAGTTCTTTATAGTTCTGGAATCTTGAACAATCATAGTTTTCTATAAAATTTAGTTAAAGCTATGTTTCTGTTTTAGATTTTGGAGTAAATCCATTTTGAACAGCATGTCTGTTTTAGAGACCTTGCTGTGATTACTCTTTTCTCAACTCATAGCTTCATTACTTCTCCTTTCTAACCTTTAGTCCTTCTAAGATGGGTTTTAAAAGTTTAAAATTTTTGCAAGTGTGCTATTGAAAATGAAGAGCTTGTTCAGGTATCTCAATTTCCAGACATACCCTTTTGGGTTTTTCACTTTCCTGAAATACCCTTTTTGATCTTTTACAATTTCCAAAAATACCCTTCTTGGTGCCTAGGAGTTACAGTGTTACCAGTTGCAGTTGTAATATATATATATATATATATATATATATATATATATATATATATATATATATATATAGGTTGCAGGACAATGGTGAACAGTCAAGATTCGTATGCACAACCAGTTGCGGTTGCAGCCACACATGGTGTGGTGGATGTGTACCATGCATACGGTGGGGCTGCAAGCGGACAAACCCTTCCTGTTCAGGTTACTTATGCTGAAAACTATGGTACCCATCAAGATCCCTACTCTTCTGCACACACATCATATTACACACATCATAATCAAAAAGTTTATAACATCAATTCCGATAATATACTATATTCACTATTGTTATTGTGGCCTTTCAGGTTTTGTTTAAGAATCTGAATGTTGATTTGAAGGAAGTAAGCCCATCATCCCTTCTTATGGACAAAGTGAGAAAAGTTGAAGGAAGCCCTGATTTTTCCAACAAGATATCGGGTCAACTCAACAACCACCAATGGTTGGAGAAGTTAAAAAAACAAAGTATTATCTTATTGATTAGCGATTACTGGTGTTGAGCTTTAAGCAATTTCAGGCCCTCTATTTATTAATCTTTTATAAGCTAGATTGTTGTTTTCTTTCCTTTTTATAAGTTGAATTGTGGCTAGAAATTATAGTCATCTATTCAAAGAAGGTGTTGGAACGTGAGTTCAAAATGATGACCCTTTTACATATAAATTTGATTAACAGATTGTACAATGAAATGCAAAGAATAATTATGGGAAGGAGGTTAAGTATTAATCTCATGAATGCTGCAAACGTATTTGTTTCTCTCAATTCACCTTTTGAAGGACCTGGCACGTGTCTATATTATAGAACCTGTAAGTTTTTTTCCTTTCTTTTATGGGTAAACTACAGGAAATAACCTCCTACTTTATTACTCTGTATAGGATGTATATGTAACAATTCTTTACACATGATATCAAACAGGAAAATGAGGTAGCTAACTAAACTAACTACTTTAATTTTCATATACTTCAATAAAAAATTAAAATATATTATGTTTGTTAATGATTTTGTATTGCAGGTACCTTTTCAACACTTTGCTGAGAAAATTGGTGGCTTTCTTTTGAATAGGAGGAGTTAGTAGGTATTTAGACATGCATACCAAACATAACATTTTGTACAGAGAGTTCTTGGCACATAGGAAGCTAGATAATGCAATTGTATATAAATGAGTTCATTTTTTTTATAACATTTACTCACTACTGGAATAGTTATTTGTATTTGACATATTAGTGAAATGAATTATCTTTGTTATTTATGGTATTTTATTTTGTATTATGAGATTTTTAATGTATTATTTAATTTGAAAATTAGAAAAATCTATAAATAATATTTTTTTTTAAACATTTAAAATTATGATACGCAAAAATGTGTGTCATCTTCATTTATGACATGGCCTTTCTTGACAGTGGCTTTCTTGATACGCATTGCGTGTCATTAACACGTGCGTCGTAAGGTTACGACACGTGAATGCGTATCGTCTTCCTTTATGACAGGGTCTTCCTTGATACGCATTGCGTGTCGTAAACGCGCGTCGTAAATGCGCGTCGTAAATGAGCGTCGTAAATGTGCGTCGTAAATGCGCGTCGTCTATAGACGACGCGCAAAAGCGCTTCGTCTTTCTTTATGACAGGGCCTTCCTTGACGCGCATTTGCGCGTCGTCTGAGCCTTTTACGACGCGCAATGAGCATCGTAAAAGGCCTTTTCTCTTGTAGTGAGCTTATGTAATCGATCCTATACCAGAAGCGTATGGGACACGATTCATGAAAAACATTATACTTTACCAGTTACTTGCTATAATATTTGTCATATATAGAATTCCCTTATGTTGAATCTTTTCAACATACCATTCATATATGTCCTTTGACTAAATTTGATTAAAAAAATTCTCGATCTAAGCTTTTAGATTTGAAACGAAGTATAATACTCTTTCCCTTAATTATAGCAAAGCAACCTTTCAACCCCAACAACTTTGCAAAGTGAAACCTTTTGTTTTCTATAATTAATATTGCTAACTTGGAACACTTAAAATAATAATCATGCTCCCACTAACATGATGATTATATCCTTGCCATCATAACACTTATGCTCCCACTAGCTTTGACATGTAATCAGAAATCGGCTGAACTTCTAGAAAACAATACTTATTGAATTTCTTAACGGAGGTTCATATTTCTGATACGAGATGCTTTGATAAGCCTTTATCTAAGCTTCTCAAACTCATACACCTTTCCTTAGACAACTCATATGTGTGTCTAAACAAGTTCAACACTTATAGCAATAAGTCTTAAATGTTTAAACTAATTGTTAAATCTCACAATTCGAACTATGAAGATGGATGTTGTAATCATAATCAAATTTTAGAACGCAAATATCACAATTGTTGTCTCCTTAAAATCTCTCTTAGTGAAAGCGTTTCCTCACAATCATTTTCATGAAACAGAGAGAAACCTTATGATACTTAGATTTTATGGTGTATGTGCTCCTATCCATGTGAATTTGGCATAACCATAATCATAAGATAATGTTTGTGACAAATCCAAACTCTTGTGGACATAACTTGTTCATTCTTAATTTCTTGCCATCAAGGGTCCTACCATTGCTTCCAAGTTATTTAGTAGCTCACCTATACTAGTCAATGAACTTTCATGGAACAAGGTGCTTGCCTTTATGCAGTCAATTGAGAACTCATAGAACTCATATGCATAACTAACTTTACTGGAATGGCATAGAAACAAGAATGTGTCTACACGATAGGTTACAAACCTTAAGTCGTGTGCTACTGTTTAATAATAGGTATACTCTTGATTAGTTCTTGAAACTTTTGAAGATGATTTAGACTCCCACTGACCTCTTGAAATATAAGATTCTCTTGTCAAGAAACATTCCTTGACAAAAAAATATTCAAGAGTTAGTGCGAACTCTTATCAAGACAAACACTTCACACAATTGGTCTTAGTTAGTCTTTGTCCTATCCAAGACATCACAACTTACCAATTTCAAATGTGCAAGAGTAAGAAACTTTTCTACTCCACATTTGATGAGTGTTATAAACCTTCTTCAGATAATGGCACTCAAGTCACAATCTTGGAGTATTACTCTAAGACTTGATTTTGGAACGAATTATGATTCATCTTTTGATTTAACCATTTCAACAGTTTTCGATTCCTCTTCTTAGCCATACTAGTGCACTAAGGTCTCCATAGAGTATCAATTGTGACACGGTTTCATAATCACTAAGTTAATCATAAAACACGATACTTAAGTACTTTCCTTTCTTTTTAGATTGGAGAAACTTTTATCTTTCTGCCTAATTGATTCTTCTTATTTGTTCTGCTTTACATTGAAACTTTTTCAATGATTCAGAATTACACTTAATCTTGTAAGCATAACCATATTTATTAAACATTTAGCAAATCATGGTGAATATTCTTATCATTATTTGTGGTGGACTTGACCTAGCGCACAACAATGCATACTAAATCTCCTAGTCATTCACTTGATCACATACTTATGTGAACAAGGAATTAGCCTTAATTTCCTAAATACGAAGGTTCTCATTCATCATATAATACAAGTCACATGATTCCAAGTTTCTGTCCAATTGAAACTTGGGTGATGACAATCTTTCCTTATTTGGTAAATTTTTTGACACTACCACAAATAACATAACTAAGAATCACATCCTTTTTCAATATTTCTAACAAAAGAAACACAAAAGCGTCAATTTTCACAAATAAAATTGCAAGGAGATATAAATAAGACAAAACTCAAAATTTATTTTATTTATAAAAAGGTGCATAAAACATGTCCGTACAACGTAAATTCAAATGAAAACTATGTTATTACATATTCTTAAGCAATCTATCATAACTCTCTAAGTAGCAGCTCAAAAATCTGATCATCGAACCATGCGATCGAAATCCATTTCTCCGCGATCAGACTTAGCTCACTTTTCCTTTAAGCTTCCTTTCTTTTCTTCGATCCTACAGAACATCAAAATGTAATCTTATCAAATCATGTATTAAGAATCTCCAAATAGGAACTTAATAGAGTTAGATAGTGGATTTACCTGAAGCAGATTCATACATCTTGACTTTCCCATCCTCTTGATCCTTCAGGTAGGCACGGCAGCTTCGCAACCAATGCCCTTTCTCTTGGCAGTAGAAACATATGGACTCTTCTGGAATGGTATACGGGACTATCTTAGACTCAACCTTTCTCTTGCATAGAGAAAACTTTTTTGGACTTCCAATGTTGCCATTTTCCATAGAAGGTTTGGATATTGACATACCAGACAAATTTGCTTGACCAGTCCGCCAAATCATTGTTGATTCAACAACAATAAGGAAATAGGTAAGATCAATGAGGGTCACGTCTCCGTCCATCATATAGTACTCTCTAATGAACTCACTATATAAGTCAGGAAGCGATTGAAGAACCTAGTCAACAACCAACTTCCTTAAGACATCGACACCCAACATCCTTAACCTGTCAATGTATGACTTCATCTCTAAGACGTGTGCACACATAGACTTTCCATCTTCGTGTCTTTTTCCAATAAGGCTTGAGTGACCTTGAACTTTGCAAGTCTTTGAACTTGTGGGTTAGGGAGAATAATTGGAGGAGGTGGAGGAAGTGAAGTTCCACTTAACCATAAACAGGGATTGATCTTTCACCTTAATCATTACACGGACTTCCACTTTTATGAGGAAAAACTTTTCCAAAGGATTTGGTAAGACCATAGTTTTCATAAGTAGACATCTACAAGGGGAGAAAATTCAAGTTAATTGGTTGAGTCCTTAATGAAACACCTAAATGAGACATTAAGGCTAGGACCCAATACAATATTCTATAACTTGGAAGAGGGATGTCATAATCCAGTTACAGAATATTTGAAGGTAGGTAAATGATGATTTACCAATTCCCACCATGAAAAACGAAAAAGAATTTAGGTTTTAGATGAATTGAAACTCCTAGATCTTTTGAGATTCATTGAACTTTTCAATGGCATGTTAAATCTCGATTATGCCCTTCAAGTTTGCGACTGGGATGCCGAGGATCACAAACAAGGTGTGAATAACCATGAAAATTAGCTTGGTACCCTCAATGTTACTATGGTACCCTCAATGTTAACCACACACGATCCATTGATCTATGACAAACATTGAGTCACCCTTTGTCATCCTTTTCGGTCCTAAATTAGTGTGCTGGTTAACCACACATGCTCCACTAACATCTCGGCAAGGCGTAAAGTGTAATATCATGGGTTAGCATCAAATTCACATTTTTCCTAAGTAATTAAGAATTGGGAATTTATAAAATGTTTAGTTACATGTATTAAATTATACTTATAATGGAAGGTTGTGTCCTATCTTACCCGTTCGGCTAACGACCCTCCACTAGTCAAGAGTGCGGTGGGTAAGAGTACATACCCATTCAATCGCCATTTTATACGCCATTTTCTTAAACAACCCTTAGAGACCAGCTTCGTGAATGAGGCCTACTAACAGTAAGACTGACTCTTTATTGATACATATATAATATTAGACTTTTAATTTTATATAGTATAAGGGTGTATTTTACACTTTAAAAATACTAGGTTGCTTAATCTAATAAATTATACTTTTAATTTAATTAAACTTAAACCGTATCATTATGGATTTATTAACTCTCTTTTAATTATACACTTAATTAATTTAATAAAGCCATAAGAGTGTAATTTGAACTTTTCAAAACACCAAGGTTCTAGAATTTAATATTTCAAAATTAATACCTTTTAATTAAATTATAAATTCCAAAACTTGAGGGAAAATTTTGAAACTTTTCAAAATATCTTTTAGATCAGATCTGAAATATAATCAAATATCATATAATTAATAATTATCACATAATTTGACCTAATCTATTTTTCTTACAAGATAATTCAAATTAAAATACAAATAATTAATCTTTATCTTATAAATACAAATAATTATCTTAAATTGAAAATTATCCATTAATTTGATTAGGATATCAATTATCATAATTAAAAAATCTAATTTTTATTTGGAAAAACAATTTATGGTAATTATCCAAATCAAATTAGGGCAAAAATTTTGAAATCTGCTGTCAGACTGTGTTCACAAGGTGAACATACTTTGTTCACGACGTGCATCTGGTAGATTCAAAATCCGCAATTATTTTAACTTTGAATGATCAAACATAGCATCAAATACATTATATAAATAACCTAGTCTCCGATACCATTGATGAGTTTGAGCATTAAATCAATCCTATGGTGCACATGCACACCCTAAAGCTTTAGATCTAGTTTATCTAGTTTTACATACAATAATCATCCAAAACTCATAAACCCTAGATCTAGCGTACTATAGTCGAAATTAACATATGAATAGGGTTAGGAATATTACCTTGATTGTTATGTAGCAATAACAATTACAAACCTTCTTGATCTTGGCTTTTGAAAGCCTAGTGCGTCAAATGTTGCACCTCTAGTGGAGTCACAATCACCACTAGCAGCAAGATGACTTAGGAGAGGGAGGAAGAGGCACAAAACTCATCCAAGGTACTCTAGATAGTGTTAGGCACGAATTTGGTGGCCTTAAGGGTTCCTTTTATAGTTAGGCTTCTAAGGTTATTAACTAGGAAACCGTAATCCAGCTGCTTATTCCTTAAGCAACCCAAAGATCCTTCCAGAAGGCCTCTTGGGCGATTTCTATATGGTGAAGTCAACCCAAAAGGACCATGCTCATAACGGGTCAACTACATACTAAAATAGATATGCGCTTAGAAACCTAATCCAACAGTTGTGTGTATGAGTATTTTAGGGGAACTCACTAAGCTTCGGGCTTACAGTTTCAGTTTTGGTTTCAGGTACTTCAAATGATTGCGGGAAGGCGAAGACATGATCGTACAACTCCTCACATTTTATGATTTTGATTTCTGGGATACTCTGACATGAAACTATTTTGAAAACACTTTATAATAATTAATGGTTTTAATTTGTTGAAAAAGTTTTAAATTGGCTTGATTTTTTATGGGTATTACATAAGGACTGAATTTTGGTTTCTAATCAGAGTTTGGCAGTTGCATTGGATGACTACCCTTTTTGATTGTTAGTGAAATATTTTGATCCTAAAAATATAGTGACTTATCTAAATGGTATATAGTATAAATAGCGTCAATGGTCATTAACAGTTTTGGTAATATTTCTAACATAAGTGGAGCCCTTTTGGGTTCGCCTTAGGTCCTAAGTAACAATAAGGAAATAGAGAAAAATAAGTTATTAGTTTTTAAGGAATTAATAAATTAATTGGAAATTATTTTGGAATTAATTAAACTGATTTAATTAATTAAAGAGCTTGAATACTAACTAATTTGTGGTAATTTAATGGAACATTCCAGATGCTTCAAAAGCATAGAGGCGCATAGTTTTGGCTAACTCCCTAATAGGGATAAGTTAGTCTTGAATCAGATAAGGATTAAACTTAAGAGTTTTAATCCTTCTGGGATTCTATCTACAACCAATAAATAGACTTCTAGGGGTAAATTGTAGAGTTATTGATTCCTTTCAAAATTTCATCGAAACTCTATCACACTCTCTCTCTCTCTCTCTCTCTCTCTCTCTATATATATATATATATATATATATATATATATATATATATATATATATATATATATATAGATGAAATTTATAGCTACACTCCTAGGGTTAGAGAATTTCGATAAAACTCTTGCCTAGGGTTTGTTCCTATTGCTTTTGGTGTTTGTTGGTTTAACATCATTAAAGTGATCTACTTTAGACCTTCATCCATTCTAGTGTTGGCATGTATGAGATCCCAATCAAGCAATCTAGATGTTAGTATATTATTCCAATTGATTTTTAATGTTTTTTCGCTTTAACTATTAAAATCCACATCGACGGTGCATCTATATGTATATATATATATATATATATATATATATATATATATATATATATATATATATTGAGGTATTTCTTCTTATTGCTCAAATTTCATAAGATAGTGTATTGATGCTAATAAAACCCACCAATTTAGTCAATCTAAAATATATAGTAAGTTATTATTGTGAGAACAATAATGAAGTAACACTAATCGGAATAGGATTTTTGACAAAGCGTTTTAACCAAGTTCATATGTACTTGCTAGAGAACAAATATTGGATATGACCTGTTTAAGGTTACTTCATGAATCATTATCGTGAATTATACTTGATAAAGGTAATATCTTTGTATCCTTAATATCAAAGATACATATTTACGACTTAGGTGTGGGGAATCATATAATTTAATTAGTCAAATGTTGTTCTTGGAGGAGATGTGTATCTAGTCGAGATAGGATTTATTCCTATTATGTGTTGAGAGTTAGACATCTAGGTTATTTTATCAAAAGTTAAACACAAAATGAGGTAGATTGTTATCCATATTTTGTGTCCAACATGACGTTTATAGTAAAAGGATAACTGATAACGTATATTACACATAAATGATAGCTTTGAGCTTTTAGGAATTGGATATTGATAAATGGAACATTGTCATGTGTTATTGGGGAAGTGAAATATGTTGGATTACATGTCTAAGGTCATAACTATTTTTGGAATGTACTTGACCCGGTTGCCATGGTCCATTTGGGTTGCATGGCATCATGACACTTGGATAGACTAAATAAGAGAAAGGACACTTATGGTTTATTAATATATTATAAGTTCTAGTATATTAATAATATTATTTAATTAGTATTGATCAAGAATTGATTTAGAATTAATTTGGTGATCAAAAGGAGACTAATTAAATATGTGAGGTTGATTGTATAAATCATCCATTCTTTTATAGTGGGCTAATGATCCATGATTTAATGAGTTGGGATAAAACCCATAGGGTGCTCCATGGATAGTCCATGGAGGTTAAAACCCATGGATCATGGAGGAAATGAAAAGCCATGTCAATTAGGGTTTACATGTGTAACCCTACTTGTGACACCACTATAAAAGGACCCCATGAGCTACCAAAATCGGCACTAAGTGAAGAACTAGAGGGCTAGCCAATTTTGAGTGTGTGTGTGTACTTCTCTCAAGTTCCGTATGCCATGCTAGATAGGTTAAGAACCTTGGAAAAATATAATTTGCATGTATCTTAGTAAAACATAGATCCAAGGTTTCTAGGGTTGCATGTACACCTTAGGAGTATTAGAATGCTCAAAACGTTTCAGTGGTATCAGAGCCTAGGCTTGTTTTCTTGATACTTGATGCAAATTGATGAAAAAAACTCAAAATTTTGCATTCTACCTGAGTGAAATCGCCGAGTCCATGTGTTAATTCATCTTAATCGTCGAGTAGGTTCTTGCACTTGATGAGTAGGAGGCCCAAAGTGCAGTTTTTCAAGTTTTTCTGCTGGAAATGGACTAGAAACATTACCCTAAACTGTTTTGGTCTTATAAAACCTGTTTTAGATGGTGTAATGGTTATGCTAATCCATTTACAATGGCTATTATCAAAATTTCAAGCTTTGTATGTGTTATTTATGATTCCTGAAATTGTTGACATGAATTTTCATACCTTATGAGTTTAGAAGATCATAGGAATTATTTGCAAATAGTTTGTTAAGTTTAATTCTTGATCTTGATGTGTTTTAATGGAATCCATAATTTGTCCTTAAGTTATGGATTACCAAAAGTCTTTCTTTTAAAGTCCGTTAAATAACACATAAGTTTCATAATGTGAAGAGTCTTCATTTTAGTAAATCATTAACTCATAAGTTATGAAGTTGAAAAGTTTAGTTCCAACCCCTAGAATTTTAGAAGTTAAAATTCAACTCTTATATTTTATAATATTATAAGTTAAAAATAAAACTAATAATAATTATAATATATATATATATATATATATATATATATATATATATATATATATATATATATATATATATATATATATATATATAAGAACAATTCGTTTTACTATTAGTAGGCCTCATTCACGAAGCTGGTTGATACGGGGGTATATGGTTCTTGCCTATATAATAACAGCTTAATGGGTGTCCACTCTCACACACCGCTTCCTTGACTGGTAGAGGGTCGTTAGCCGAACAGGTAGGAAAATGACTTTAATCCTCATTAAATGTATAATGATTATAAGGTAAATAAATTTTTTAGAAATTCCAAATCTTAGTTACTTTAGAAAAATGTGATTTTGGTGCTAATCCATAAAATTACACTTTACACTTTGCTTAGGTCGTTAGTGGAGCGTGTGTGGTTAACCGGCACACTAACCTGGATTTAAAAATGTTGGAAAAGTGTGGCTTAAGGTTTATCATAGATCGGTAGAGTGTGTGTGGTTAACCCACTACTAGAAAACATGCCTTTAATGACACACATGTTATGATACGCACGAATTTACGATACGCGAAAGTAAGTGACGTAAAAGTATTGTCATCTCTCCAAATTTTTGAAGCATTTAGGACGCACATTTTTCGTGCCCTAAAATTTGTGTCAGAAAAAAATAAAAATAAAAATACGGAAGACACACATCATAAACGCGTCTCCTCTGCACCATGTCATTTTATAATTTTTAAACGCGCATTCGTATTACAAAATGGGGACCAAAATTAGGGATTTTTTCCAAGAACATCACGAGGAATACTCTATACAATGTCTTATCTTACATTTGTTTCCATCCTTCTCTCATATCTCACATCTTTCGTCTCTGCCCCTAACCCACCACCACCACCTCTAACACTCACCATCTCTTTTGGCCTCACACGGCGGCGGTGCACCGACCCTATCGACGAACGCTTCATCCACCACCATTCTTCCAATCATACGATCCGGTATAAAGCAGATAAAAGGTTTTGAAATTCGAGAGTTATGGTATCGGGAACATTGATAGGGTTGTTGAAACCTTCATGTCTACACGTGTATCTATCTGAGAACCCCAATTTTTTGAGAGCAGATAGAAGGTTTGAAACCCTAATTTTTTTTCAAGAATGTCACGAGGACTACTCTATCACTGTTCGGATCTGGATTCACAGTCCTTGCTACGTGTGTTTTAAGGAACTCCGCAAGTTCTCCTTCAAGCTCGTTTTCTTCCTCGCTCTTTCAGTAAGTCTTTATTGAAATTCACATCGATTTGAATTAAATTTAATTTTTTAAAAGTATTTGACAATTAACTGTTGTGGTGGTTTTAGTTAAGTGCTCTAGTAAAGTCCAGATTACAACACCAATTTGTTTATTTGTCTGTGTTCATTTTTTTTTTTGGACCTTATGTTCTGATCCCTATAGATGATTCCAACATAGAGCATGCTAGGGTTTGGAGTTAATTGAATATCTCTTTCATGTTTGAATTTTGACATTTAGGAACTGATTGTGGTCTGATGATTTGGTTGATATTATAGCTTCATCACCTCCCCCCCCCCCCCCCCCGAACTTGGTTTCTATTAGATCAATGTACTCCATTTTACATTTAAATTGTAAGAAACCTTAAGTGGATGGTTGTGTTAACCTTTGTCTTTGTAATAGAATGCGATTTTTCTCTAGTATATGCATTTTGGTGCTATTGAACCTCTACCGGGATTTCAATTCCAAGAAATTTATCACTTTACCCTTTTACCATGCTGTATCATTGAGGCTTGTTGAGTTCTTCGCTTAGACTTCCATTTTCTTAACTTGTTGAATGAAAGGTCGCATAGTCATAATATCAAATTAGAATCCCTGGAATTGTTCATGTGTAAAAACCAACATTTTTTATGCTTGAATCAATCTCAATTCAGGGATGAAAGGTAATAACTTAAGTTGTTTTGTTGTTGGTGCAGGATATGCTTTGCAGTTTTTTCATTGTTTTTAAGACTTAGAATCTCATTCCAAAGCCCCATGAGAATTATTCTCCAACAAAAATTCTACACAGATCATTTGAAATATTATAGAATTATTATTAGATTCTATTATTTTAGTTAGAAAGGTTTCGTATTATAATTCTAGAACTCATGTATAAATCTCATCACATCTATTGAAAAAGGCATGATGTTAAGTATTAAGTTCCCCATGCAATATCTATCAATGGCACATAACCAAATCAATGTATCGATCAAAGGTTGGAATGGTTCATTAAACAAGAAAGCTGAATTTACCATTTTTTTCAAAACCCACATCAGTTAACTATGGAATCGTTCATTGAACATGAACAAGTCCTTATATATATTCTACTTGATCATATTATATACTCTACCTTCCATGCCCCAATTCTTGAGAGTATACAGTGGTTTTTGTGCCAATGGTGTTAATTAAGTCTATACAATCATTAGGTTGTGAGTTGGAGAGATATAATGTGTGTGTATGTGTAAGACAGTCGTTAATTTGATGTAAATACGGATCTGTTTTGTCTGCAAGGTACACTGGTACATTGTTGTTCAAAAACGGGAAGCTTTCTGATGTATTGGGTGAACTTCAGGTAAAAGATGCTATCAATTTGACATACATGCCATCTCAAGTAGTTCAGTTTTTCAGAATTTGAAGTTCTAATTAGGTTTTAATTCTAATAGAGTTTAAATTGGACAGGGTTTAGTTAAAGGATATGAGGGAAATCAAGGAGATGGAGCTGAAGGTGATTATTCAGATGCCATTTCTAGCCGAGTATTGCTTTATTCACAAGCTATTTATGTAAAATTTTAGTTTTCAATAAATCAATTACAAAAAAACAGGTTCGAAGGTTAGCAATGGAAGTTAGACAGCTAGCTTCTTGACGTCAAAATCAAATCACAGTTTTAAATGGAGGTTCTAGTGGTATGTTCTTCACACTTTTTCTTTTTGCTTAAATTCTTATTCCATTTTTTTGTAATGTAAATCTAACGTCTTACATTAAAATATAGGTAATATAACATCTATGGTGGTTCCTGTGATGAAATAATTCAGAAGTTTAGTTAGTCACTTAATTTGTTTTTAATCAAATTCAGTTTGTTAGAATTAGATGCACGTTTATTTTGATTCAATCAAAGCCATGTTGGCTAAGAGACCGAGTCTCATGCGTGTAGTGGTATTTGCAGTATTTCTCACATGTTTATGTGTTTAAATATGTTATGCATGTAATCATTGAGGCACAATCTCTTCTCTTTCAATTTATAGTGAAAAGCTTTAAGCTTGAAACACTTTGAATTGTTCTTTCTTTCATCTTGGTATTGTAAATAGCCATTGTCTGAGTGTTACAGGTTTGTGAAAAACCAACATTTGGTATCAGAGCGAATCTGGTGCATGCCCAAGTATCAAACTCGCTGAGAAATAGCAGGAGGCAATGGTGGCAATGGTGAAAAAGACGGACTTGTAACCCTCCACTATCCGATGTTGACAAAGACGAATTATGGAACATGGGCAATCAAGATGCGGGTGTACATGTTGGCTCAAGGCATTTGGGATGCTGTAGAACCCAGAACCTCAAATACCCTTGTTGAATCAAAGAAAGATAACATGGCATTGACCGCCATTTATCAGGGTATACCTGAAGATCTACTGATGGTTTTGGCGGAGAAGAAGACGGCCAAGGAAGCTTGGGACGCTCTCAAAACCATGTACGTAGGAGCTGACAGAGTGAAGGTTGCAAGGATTCAGACGCTGAAGGCTAAGTTCAAAGCACTGTGCATGACAGAAACGAAAAGTGTCGACGACTTCACCACAAAAGTAACCAACACTGTAAGTACACTTTGCACTCTGGGAGATAAGGTCGATGAATCTCAGGTGGTGAAGAAATTGCTCAGAGCAGTGTCATACAAATTCGTTCAAATTGCTTCAACGCTCGAACAATTTGGGGATTTGGATGATATGTCCGTCGAAGAAGTGATCGAAAGACTCAAAGCATATGAAGAACAAATGAAGAGTCGTGGCGAAAACGATGAATGGAAGCTTCTTATAACACACAAAGAATGGTCTGAAACAAACAAGAAAAAATAGAGGGTGATTCGACACAAAAATCGAATCGTGACGGTCATGGAGGATCACGGGGTGGTCGTGGCTGAGGAAGAGGTAGAAATGGTTGCCGTGGTGGCCGTGGAAGGGGAATTCACACCATCAGAAAGAAGGAGGTCAAAGCTCATCAAATAATTGAGATAAAAGCGAGATTCAGTGTTACAACTGCCAGGAATTCGGGCATTATGCAGCCGAATGCACGAATCCCAGAAAAGAGCGAACCTACGAAAGCAATCTGGTACAAGATGACAATGAACCTGCACTTTTGTTGTCATCACTCGAAGGGAAAGAAGAAATCGGTGAAGTATTCTTAAATGAAGAAAACATAAGGCCAAAATTGAGAACACATGGAGGTGAATCAATCCAGTCAAACCTGTGGTACCTCGACACAGGTGCGAGTAATCACATGACTGGAAATGTGAGCAAGTTCAGTGAATTCGACAGAAAGACAAGTGGATTCGTGAAGTTTGGCAACGAATCCAAAGTGAGAATTGAAGGAAAGGGAACAATCATGTTTAAATGCAAAAATAGAGAACACAAGAAGCTTCAGAATGTGTACTACATACCCGATTTATGTAGTAACATCATAAGTCATGGGCAATTATCAGAATGTGGGGACGAAATCAGAATCAAAGAGCCATGGTTGCGGGTCAGAGATAAGGATGGAAGACTGTTGATGAAAGTTCACAAGTCACCAAACCGCCTCTACAAGATCGAATTGAAGGAGTTTAGATCAATGTGTCTATTAACTCAAGTTTCTGATCCAACTTGGTTATGGCATGCAAGGTTGGGACACATAAACTTCAATTCAATGAAGTACATGACAGATAAGAAGTTGGTCGAAGGTGTTCCAAAGGTGACAATTCCTTCACAACCCTGTGAAGAATGTCTTGTGGGAAAACAAGCAAGGAAGTCATTTCCTTTGAATGCAAGTTTCAGAGCAAAGAAAAAGTTAGAACTTGTACATGGAGACCTCTGTGGCCCAATCTCACCACCCACACCTTCTGGTAACAGGTACTTTATGCTAATTATTGATTACTTTAGCAGGGTAATGTGGGTTTATCTGATGAAATCAAAAGAGGAAGCCCTTCAAACATTTAAAAGTTTCAGAAAGAAAGTTGAGACGGAAACAGGGGAGAAAGTCAAGGTGTTCAGAACTGATCGAGGTGGTGAGTTCTTGTCAAATGAATTCACAAGATACTGCAATGAAACAGGCATGGAGAGGCATTATACATCTCCTTACTCTCCACAACAAAATGGAGTTGTAGAGAGACGTAATAGAACTGTATTGGAGATGGTTAGATGCAATTTGAAGTCAATGACAATGCCAGATGTCCTATGGGGAAAAGCAGTATCACACTCTGTTTATGTCTTAAACAGAGTACAAACTAAAGCCCTGAAGGATTCAACCCCATATGAAATATGGACTGGTAGAAAGCCTCACATTGATCATCTAAGAGTCTTTGGGTGTATTGCTCACATGAAAGTGGTAAAGGGCCATCTGAAAAAGCTGGAAGATAGGAGCATGCCACTGGTTCATCTCGAAGTTGAAAAAGGATCGAAGGCGTACAGATTGTTAAACCCAGACACAGGGAAAATGTATGTAAGCCGTGATGTGGTATTTGAAGAAAATAGAGCATGGAATTGGGAAAATGTGAGAAGATCAAAGCAACACATGGTATGAGCTTCACTATCGAAGGCTTTGAATTCACCGATGAATACTATGACGACGAAGGAGAGTAGGTGCTAGATACGCCAGACCAAAATAGTGGGTCACCACAGTCAAATGTTAATTCGGGTTATGTTGACCAGTTGGATCACCCGAATATAACCCCCCCCCCCCCCCAAATACCCCTATACACTCACCAGTTACGCCTAATTCCCCAATTGTTCAAACTTCTCAAAATTCTCCAATTAATCTCAGCACCGCCTCAAGTTCCACCGGTGGTGGTGCCCCAAAACGATTCAGAACACTCACTGACTTATACAAGAACACCGACGAAGTCAATTTGCCCCCTAAAGAACTGATGCTGATTCGAAATGATGAAGAGCGATCGACTTACATTCAAGCTAGTAGAAAGAAAGAATGGCGTGAAGCCATGGAAGCTGAATTAGCCTCGCTCGAGAAAAATAACACATGGAAGCTGGTCGATCTTCCTAAGGATCGAAAGGCGATAGGTTTAAAATGGGTATTCAAACTAAAAAGGGATCCAAGTGGAAAAATTAAACATAAGGCAAGGATCGTAGCGAAGGGGTATGTGCAACAACACGTAATTGATTTCGATGAGGTATTCATGCCGGTGGCCAGAATCGAAATAATCCGATTGATTTTAGCGTTAGCAGGCTCAAATGGGTGGAAAATACATCACTTAGATGTGAAATCAGCGTTTCTAACTGGCGAATTAGATGAAGAAGTCTATGTATCCCAGCCAGATGGTTACCAAAAGAAAGGAGAAGCTCACAAAGTCTACAAGCTATCCAAAGCTCTTTACGGGCTTAAACATTGCCTGGATCGCCATCTGAAGAGCCTCGGATTCAAGAGATGCGCTTATGAATACTCAGTCTACACGAAGAAGGAAGGAAAAGACACTCTAATAGTCGGAGTGTATGTAGATGACCTCTTGGTGACAGGGAGTTGCACTGAAAATATTCAGATATTCAAGAGAGACATGAACATCAAATTCGAAATGAGTGATCTCGGGCTATTATCGTACTACCTTGGGATTGAAGTAAATCAGAAAGGAGATGGGAGCACATTAAAGCAAGAGGCATATGCAAGAAATCTCCTCATCAAAACAGGTATGAAAGACTGTAACCCTACACGAACTCCAATGCAACAAAAGCTCAAATTACGCAGCGATGAAGAAGGTGAGCTTGTAAACAACACTGAGTATCAAAGCATTGTGGGAGCATTAAGGTAACTAACACACACACGGCCTGACATTTCCTTTGCTGTTTGGATTGTTAGCCGCTTTATGGAGAAACCAGCTTTGAAGCATCTTCAAGTAGTAAAAATGATACTCAGGTACATCAAAGGCACATTGGAGTTTGGCCTAAGATATTCAAGGGGGAAAGAAGACACAGATCTCGTTGGATACACTGATAGTGACCTTGGCAATGATGTAAATGACAGGAGAAGTACAGGGGGGTATGGCATATTATGTGAATGAGAACTTAATTACATGGGCCTCTCAAAAACAGAGGTGTGTGGCACTCTCCTCGTGTGAAGCAGAGTTCATGGCTACAACCATGGCTACTTGCCAAGGGATATGGCTAAGGAGGTTGATTAGTGAAATAACGGGACAAAAAGTACCACCTGTGACAATGATGGTAGATAACAGGTCATCACTGGACTTGATGAAGAATCCAGTCTTCCATGGCAGGAGTAAACATCTGTGACAATGATGGCGGATCCAGCCCGGAAGTCAAGTGGGGTGCACCGTTGACCGTTGACCGTATAAATTAATACGAAAAAATTTAAATAACAAAAAGTAGAATAACATTATAACCTTAAATGTCATTTTACAATTGAAATGACACATAAGTAAAAAATCGATTGATGCTATTTTTATTCCTAACCTTGGAAAATTTTTATGTTTCAACTGTGCAAATTACACAATAATTTAAAATTTCATTTGAAATCGATTTAGTTAAAAAATAAAAAACCATTAAACAATAAAAATCATTAAACAAAACCATTCAACATAGAACAAAGGCACAGTCACTAAGTTAGTTCAAAACTATTAAGCAAAACAGTTAAGTAAAAATCTGAACTTTGTAGACCCTTTTTAATCGGTTATATATCTTTCCATTGTCCCACATAACTACTAATCCAAATTAACCAAAGTATCAAACCCATTTAATCCAAATTAATCAACCGAGAGTATTAAATCAAAGCAAAATTCAGTTTAAATCTAAATTCAGTTCAAAGTATCAAAGCAAAAATCAGAAATCAGGAATCACTAAAATCAGTTCACACAAAACCACTAAGCAAGATAAATCCATTCAGTTTAGAAATGGAACACAAAATCTGATTTGAGAGTATCAAACCAAATTTGTGAAAATTGAACACAAATTTAAAAGAAATCAGTGCAACATACTTACAAACTTTTTGGCAGCGGTGTTGTGCGGCGTCATACGGTGGTGGGTCGTGTGCGGCGGAAGATGGTGTCGGTCAGCCGGTGGTGAGCGACTTCAGGCAATGGCGTCACTACGTTAGGCAACAATGATGTGTGCCTGGATGATGCGAAGTTTTGGCGACGGTGGGCAGTGGTTGTGGAGTGCTAATTCCCGACGATTTTCATTTGTTTGTGCTATGGACCATGGTTTCCACTTGTTGGGTACTTGGTAGGCTAGGTCAAAGAACGGGAGAGAAGAATAGACGAGAAGAGAAAAATGGACCAGAGAGAAATCTAAATGAGTGGGGACCAATGTTTGCGAAGTGGGGTCCATAGTTTAAAATAAAAACGACATAAATTATTTTTCTTAGCATATTACTGGAGGGAAAAGAATTTAAGTGGGGGCCATGCACCCCACTCCTATTGAATTGAATCCGCCTCTAACGTAACCTGGCAAATGCTGTTTCAAATTTGACAAAAAATCTGGAACAAGTTACAGATGCTCTCGCTATAACTTTTAAAGCATAAAAGTATTTTTCTTTTCAATTACTTCATATTATGTCTACATTCATGGTTTTTATTTATTTATTTATTTATTTTTGTTTGTTTAATCAGGCAGCAAAGTCGCATTTAACCCAGAGGATTGAGAATTTGGATGATCAAGTTGAAATATCAAAATTAATTAAAAACTAGGTACATTTGTTAAACATAAATATTACATGGTTTTATATAATAATATAAATATAACTGATTTGTTGAAGTTGTAAAACAAGTGACTGATGTTGGTGCTGATGTTTCCCAAATAGGTTATGATTTGGATTCACAAAATAAAATGATTTCTGGTTTGGTGAGTTATTATTATTATTTTTTGTTAATTCACATTTTCTGTTGCTTTCTATTAAATTTGTTTTTTTATTATTATTAATTGGTTTGCAGAATGGGAAGATAATGACATTGGAAGAAAAACAAGATATGACGAATCTTGGAGTGTTGTACCTCTGCAATATGGCTGATGGAAACAAGTTATCTGGCACTGCACATGTTTGACTTCAACTTTGACTTTTTTTATTAATAATGTCTTCTTTTAATGGAATATTTGCCAGTTTTTATAAAAAAAAATATTATAATTATAGAAACAGTTTAAGCTTGCTGGCAAGTCGTTTGATGGTCATCTCTCATATGGTGGAATTCTGTCTCATGTGGTGGAATTCTGTCTCTTGATGAACTTGCCAATGAGTTACCTAGGATAACAACATGAGTTAAGAAAATTAACCCTAGTTCTTTCTCCCCTTCTGTTTTTTGTCTTAAGATTAACTTTTTTTTGTTTGTTTACTCTTTGTGGTTGATATTCAGTAGCAGAAATGGTGGTGGAGATTCTATAGGTTTTGACAAGGCAATGAGACATAATTGGTCTCAACATGCTAAATACATGAGCCAAGATAAGATTTTGAAATCTAACTTCCTGATCTCATTGTCAACACAAAAACTATCCGTTGAAGAAGCAAAGGCTGCAATTGCAAGGTGTGGTTTTCAGCCATGGCTTTGTTTAGTTTCTTGACTACCTACTTATGTATAGTCTCTCTCTTTTATCTAGTATTCTTTTAATTATAGTAGTTACAGTTATGATAGTAGATGCCAACTCTCTAAACCATTTTGCCAAAGTGGCTTATAAAAACTTAAAATTTGGTTATTTTAATCCTTCATCTTTGTGGATTGTTTATCATGGACAGAGTATATTCCTTTTAAAGCACTTAATCACTCTATTTTTTTTTAATATCCAGCCCAAATAGGTTCTTTAAGAAGATTTTTTGTTCTCTCTAACATTCTTATAAGGTCATAACAAGTTTGAGATCCCACCATTTTTTTCTTTGTTCCAGATCATTCTCTTGTAAAGTTCAAAATGTTACAAAGTCACACAATCCACAAGTCGAAAATGTAAGACACATTTTAGTGTTGTATTATCATGTGTATTTCTGTTTGTATACTTAGAGTAACTATATGGTGATTTATAATTCCCTATTTTTAATATGGGAATCATTTAGTGTTTCTTTAATTTCCTACTTCGTTGTTCTTTTATCCTTCTTGCATCGTGTAAAGTTAAAGCTTCTCTTTACTTGCATTATATGATCTTGGACTCTTTCAAAAACCGTAGTTATTCCATTTTTTAAGTACTTACTGATAAAATGTAACTTTTTTTATTATATGAACTTCTGGCAAGCTTGGCAAGCTCTTTACAACCTCAAGTTGTCTTCTAGAAGTTGCCTAGAAGCTGCAACCCATGTGCAAAATATGAAGGATATGCTTAATTCCATATTAAATGATCTCATTGACAAAGATAGTGGATTGAACTCTGATCAATTAGAAACGCTTCGTCAAGATAGGTAATGTCCCATTTTTGTTTTAGAAAAAAAGAATAATGAAATTGTACCTTTGAGTGTCCGATATATGTTTGAATGATGTAATCATAGGCTGCAACTAAAAAAGCAAATCCAACATGTTAAACAATATTGTTCTTCTATTTTGATTGATGAAGGATGCAGATAAAATTTTTCTTCATATTCAACCATTAGAGATTTGAAGTATCAAACACCATTAGCGTTGTAAATGCGTGTCGTAACTGCAATGTACAATCCCTTAATAGCAATGTAGTATTAGGTTTTATAGTTAGAGAAAACCTCTTAATATGAGTTTGGTACATTGTTGTAAGAAACATATGCTCACCCTTTTGGTGGTTGGCCGGTCCTTAAATGGGAAAAATGAGTTAGCCTTGACACATTATTCCATTGTGTAAATTCATGTTAACATGATTAGATGCTAACTACTCAACTTTATCTTTGAATTCTTGAAAATCTCTACTATTGACAGAAAATACAAAGTGTAGATTTTTAAATATTATGCTATCTAATGTATTTTTCTCCTTCACATGATCCTTTTGATCCCAAATTCAAGAATTACATTGAATCTCAGGGAACCAAGGGTAAAATGGTCCAACTTGGACCAAAATTGAGAGGGATGGTTGAACACCAAAGATATAATCTGAAGTTCATATTTATTGCTCCTCATTATCGTATAAAGGTGAGATCAATTAATTTTTTGTAATTATAAATTTATAACCACATTTTTATAAATATATTGCAGGTTGAGTAAATTTCATGTGAGCGAATTGCCTTCACTCAATGATAAAACTGGAGAAGTTATTGGATCATCTGTTAAGAGGTTTTTCTTTTTTATTTATTATAATTGGCAATCTATTCCTTCCATTGTTTTTTTGCTATTTTTTCTTTTTACAGGATCATACATATTATATCACATCCGTTAGTAAATATATGCATTTTGATGTACTTCTAAGTGTTGTTGATTGTGTGATTAATTAAAGCTTTTTTGTTTCAGTTAATGTTCAAGGCATTACTTGCCATCTACACCCGGTGGACAACAACCAATTTTTTGACATGGAGGATTTTTTTGACATGATATCTGAAACAAGGTGTCCCTTAATAGCAATGTAGTATTAGGTTATATATGGAGGATTTTTTATACATGATATCTGAAACAAGGTGTCCCCTTAATGGCAATGTAGTATTAGGTTATATAGTTAAAGAAAACCTCTTAAACACAATGTACAATCACATACCCTTAATACCAATGTTATTAGATGAAATTGATTGTTTTGGTTTATATTTGTTTCCATATTTTTGTATTATGTGTAAATGAACATCGTAAAGAGGCATCGTAAATCTATATCGTAAAGGCTGTTGAAGTTTATGACACGCAAATGCGTGTCATCTTCATTTATGACAAGGGCTTTAATTGTATGCATTGCGTGTCATAAACACGCTCGTCGTAAGGATACGACACGCAAATGCGTGTCGTCTTCCTGTATGACAAGGCCTTTCTTGATACGCATTGCGTGTCATAACTGCTCGTCGTAAATGCGTGTCATAAATGCGCCTCGTAAATGCACGTCGTAAATAGACGACACGCAAAAGCGTGTTGTCTCTCGTTATAACAGGGCCTTCCTTGACACGCATTTGTACGTCATTTGAGCGTTTTACGACACGCATTGCACTTCGTAAAAGGATGTTTTTATAGTAGTGACCGGCACATCGGTTAGGTGATAAACATTAAGAGTACCAAGTAATTTGCATGGTTATTCACACCTTGTTTTGTGATCCTTGGTATCCCAGTCACAAAACTTGAAGGGAACATTCGAGATTGAAACATGCCATTGCAAAGTTCAATGAATCTCAAAAGAATCTAGGAGTTTCAAAACCAATTAAAACCTAATAATACATTTCGTTTTTCATGGTGGAAATTGGTGAATTGTCATTCACCTACCTTCAAATATTGTATAGCTTGGATTAAAGCATCCCTCTTTTAAGCTATAAATATTGTGTTGGATCCTAGCCGTAATATTACATTTGAGTGTCTTATTAAGGACTATCTTTATATCTAATCTAAACTTGTCCTTCTTTCTTTTCAGATGTCTTCTAACAATGTTGCTTCTGGCTCAAACCTTACCGGCTCCTTCTCTCTCATGAACCTTTGTAGGAGAGTAATCTTCAATGGATCCAACATCAATGATTGGATCAGGAACATCAGGATGGTCACGCGCTATGAGGACAAGGAATATGTCATCGACAACGAGCTTAAGGATCTTGATGAGTCGTCTGCTACTCCAGAGGAGATCGTTGAATTCCAGGCACATGAGAGAGATGCCACTAAGGTGGCAAGTATCATGTTGTCCGTAATGACAGCTGAGCTCTAAAAGTCCTATGAGGACGTTTATCTTTCTGAGATGCACCAGGATTTGATGGACAGATACCACCAGAGTGCTTGTCAAGAGCGATATGAAATAATCTCCTCCATGATAACAACCCGAATGAATGATGGTGAACCCATCACGGGCCACATGCATAAAATGCAAAGATTCATGGACCGTTTGTTGAAATTGAATGTGAACTTCCCGAAGGAGTTGGCAATTGACATCATTTTGCACTCCTTACCTTCTTGTTATGATCGATTCCGAATGACATATCACATGAACAAAGAGGAAGTTACACTCAACAAATTTCAAGGACTTTTGAAGACCACTGAAACCGGTCTGAAAGGTAAATCGGTTGTTACCACTCCTACTCCTACCCTCACCCTTGTTCTAGCCATCAAGCAAGGAAAAGGAAAGAATAGGAAGAGCCATTCGAATGGTACCAAGGGAAATTCCCTTGATGGCTCCACTTCAAGTAGAACCAAAGGTGGTTCTGTCACTCCTTCTGCGAACCCTAAAGAGGTTGAATGCTTCTATTGCCATGAAAAGGCGCATTGGAAGCGAAACTGCCCAAAGTACCTGCAAGGTGTTAAGGATGGGAAAGTAAAACCTAACATGCAGGTATTTGCATTATATTGTCTAATAACTCGCCCCATTATAATTCTTGGGTCCTTGATACAAGTTGTTGTATTCACATATGTTCTGATTTGTAGGGACTAAGAAGAAGTGAGAATGTGGAGCATGGGAAGATAAACTTGATCAGGGGGAATAGGAAAGCTTCATCTGTCACCAAGATTGGATTTTATTCTTTGTTGCTAAGTAGTGGGTTAGTGTTAGATTTGAATGTTACTCGTCTGAAATGGCGAGAAATATTATTTCCTTTCATGGTTTGTACAAACAACGGTTTTTACCTTTTCGTTTGATAATGAATGTGGTGGTATTAATGCTTTCTTTAATAATGTTCTTTATTTTAAAGCATTACCTTGTGATGGTGTATATTAAACTGTGTCGGTTGTTGATAACCTAGGAAATAATATGTTGTGTATCGATTCTTCCACTAACTTGGATAAAGCATCATTATGGCATTGTCGTCTTGGACATGTAAACAAGAAACGCATATGCCAACTCCAAAAGGATGAAGTCTTGGAGTCATTTGACCTAAAATCGAATGATAGTTGTTAATCTTGTTTGCTTGGGGAAATGACAAAGTCACCCTTCACTAGTTCCAGTGCTACGGGTGAGGGTTTGTTGGATCTCATACATACTGATGTGTGTGGACCCTTCAGAACCGCCACAAGGGATGCTAACGAATTCTATGTGACTTTTACTAATGATTATAGTATATATGGATATGTCAACTTAATCAAGAATAAGTCAGAAACCTTTGAAAAGTTCAAGGAGTTTAAACAAAAGTTGGAGAATCAGCTGGGCAAGAACATTAAGATGCTTCGATCCGATCGAGGTGGTGAGTATCTTAGTATAAATTTCCTTCACTATCTTAAAGAATGTGGGATTGTCTCACAATTGACACCTCCTAGAACACCACAGCTTAATAGTGTGGCTGAGAGGCATAATCTAACCTTGTTATACATGGTTCGTTCCATGATGAGTCGAGCTTCGCTACCAATCTCATTTTGGGGGTATGCCTTAGAGACTGCCACCCATATTCTTAATCTAGTTCTTACCAAAAAGGTTGCCAAAACACCTCACGAGATGTGGATTGGAAAAGTTCCCAATTTGGACCACATCAAGATTTTGGGTTGCGAAGCTTTTGTGAGATGCAAGACTTACGATAACCTCGAACCTCAAAGTGAGAGGTGTATTTTCATCGGCTACCTACAGAAATCCTTTGGTTACCTCTTCTACAGACCCAATGATAATGTGGTCTTTGTAGCAAGGAAGGGAGTCTTTCGCGAGAGAGAGTTCATAAGCCAAGGAAACAATGGGAGGCAAATTGACCTTGAAGAAATTCAAGAGTCAAGTGGTGAAGGAACCTCAAACCCTAGCAATCAACCAGAGGAGGAAACTCCTGTTGATCCGACAGACAAGTTTATACCTCTAAGGTGTTCCATGAGAGTTAGGAATGCACATGAGCATTACTACGGTTTCCATATTACTACAGAAGGTGATACACTTATCAGTGATAGCACACTGGTAAGTCTGGATGAACCTAACAGCTAGTCGGAAGCAATGGCAGGCCCTAAGGCTGTTAAATGGACAGAGGCTATGCATAACGAGATATAGTCCACGTATGACAATCAAGTTTGGAACTGGTTTGACAATGTACCAGGTCGTAAGACAGCCGGGTGTAAATGGATATTCAAGAAGAAGACCGACATGGATGATAATGTGCACACTTATAAGGCACAACTGGTTGCAAAGGGCTTTTCTCAAACTCTGGGAGTTGATTATGATGAGACCTCTTCACCAGTAGCGAAGATTAAGTCTATTAGGGTTATGCTAGCCATTAATGCATTTCATGATTATGGAATATGGCAAATGGATGTCAAAACCGCTTTCGTTATTTTTAAAAATATATAATAATAATAATAATAATAATAATAATAATGATAAAAGTAATAATGCTAATAATAATAATAATAATAATAATAATAATAATAATAATCATCGAAGTAATAATAATATCGGTATTAAATTATATATATATATATATATATATATATATATATATATATATATAGAGAGAGAGAGAGAGAGAGAGAGAGAGAGAGGTTCATGTCTTTAATGTAATTATTGTGTTATTGTATGCGTAAATGTGGACCAATCATTTTAAAAACCTAGATAGGGGTAAAATTGTAATATTAGCTTTTAATTAATTTTGGTTATTACTTATTCAAATCATCAACCCTTTAATTTAGGCAAAATCGTTTATATTTACTGCATTAAAACCCTAGACAGAAAACATCGACCTTTAACAATCAAGTAGTTATCGGCTGCTTCTCTCCCGGTTCCGACATTGTGTGCGAAGGGAAGAGAGGTGGGTAGTTCAATCGATGGGGTGAAGAGGCGGCAGTTGGTTCGAAAGAAGCAAGGATCATGTGCATCGCCGACATCTCTTTAGTATGGTCACCTCCTTTTAGCTTTTAATTTTATGTCAGTTGGAGCTGGTGGGGTATGTCCGTGTTCGTTAGCATTTGGGGAGGATCAAATAAACTGTAAGGATAATCCGAAAAGAGAGAGGTTATTGGAGATTTCTTTGGGTGGTATCACGCGATAGCTATTGTGGCTGTTCTTATTGCAGAGTTATCGATCGGTGCCCTACCCCTATAGTCAGATGAGTTTATGTTATATATTCTTCTTCAATTTTGATTCCGATAAAAGCATCCCCTTCGTGGTCTCTTATTCCGATCTTTACACACTCTACCACTGTGTATTCCATTACAACAAAATCGATTAGGCAGGGACAGGCAAAATCAGCGGCGACAGTAGGCAGCTCTGCCACTTCATCCTTTTTTTTTCTGGTGAGATGAGAACAAGAGACAAGGAGGTCGATGGGTATAGGTTTCTTTCTTTCTTCTTCTTCTTATTTTGATTGATTTACTGTAAACCAATGAAGTTTAATCTTCAAATGATATATATATATATATATATATATATATATATATATATATATATATATATATATATATATATATATAATTTGATTTGATTTCAATACATACAATGGATGTTTGGGTTGATTGTTTGACAGAAATCAAAGAAATTTTTGATGTGTTTAGGTTTATTGTCTAATTCTTTCAAGGTGTAATATTTTTAGTGAATTGGGAATTTGTTCTGATTGTCTAATTTTTACAGGAAGTTGAAAGTTGTTTTGATGCAAACCAAGCGCTCGTTAAAATGCTTCAACTGAATGGTATTTCTTCGTTTATAGTATTCTATCAAAAAAGAATGATTTTTATGATAATCATGAACATATTATGTTAGAATGCCCCAAATTAATATAATTATTAGTAAATGAATTCCAATTCTATCAGAATGGAATCACAAATTCCGATTATGTTAAAATGGAATATGGATATTTTCTCACTAATTTATTCAATGGATTTGTTTCCACAGAAGCTGATGCTTCAAGAACAGACCACAAAATTTGAACGACGCCTCTTAGAAACATTATTCTTTTAGAATGTAATAGTGTCTTTGTTAGATTTTGATGTTTTTTTTTTTCGATTTGAAAGTTTTTAGTTTTATTCTTTAACAATAAATTTAGTTCTTAGCAATTGTTACATGTATTCTATAAGAAATAATGAAAATTTTGTTTTAATTCTTCAATTGTTGGTTCGAAAATTTGTTATTCTACAAGAAATTTTTAAAGTCATGATCAGAAAATATGTTCAAGAATATTTTTATTATTTTATGGTTCTAGAATATTTTTATTTTTGAACATACTCAAACATATTCTGTCAGAATGTCCGAATTAAAAAACTTTTAATTTGTAAAATCGGATTTTTAAAATTAATAGAATCCATGATCCCTTAAAATATGAAAATTTCCTTTATTAAATCTATATTAATCGACTAAAATACCCTTCTAGTTAAATTTGATAATATTTTTCAATTATATTTAATTCAATAATATGTGTTAATCATTTTCTTAAAATAAGTAAAATGATTGGCACATATTTATGCATACAATAACATAATAATTACTTTGAATATAATAACCTAAGCTTATATATATATATATATATATATATATATATATATATATATATATATATATAAGGATTTAGGAGCAATTAACCAAAAGAAGTGTCAACCTACTAGTAAGGTGGTCACATTGGTTGCTTTAGGTCGGATATTCGAAACTCGTTGCCTTCACAATTCCCCTATGTACGTTCCTTTTTAAATAACCAACTGATATCAGTGAATAATCAACGACATTTCAGCCAAATGGGTCAAATCATCGTTGACAGGGCGGGCCACGTGTGCGGCAAACAATTAGCTAATCATGTAATCTACCAAAATGGCAAAATCGCTAAAATTTAGGCAAATTTCCGGCTTTATTGAACCTAAAAGGCACCAAGGGGTAAAACCGAATATTTCTTGAAAACTTAAGAGTTTTTTTGGTACTATCCCTTCCTCTTTACCTTTTAGGGAAGTGTTTTAATCTTTTTATGTTTTGCGTGATGATGCTTTGTTTGGGAAATAAATCTAATTTTATGTTATTCTTTAAAATGCTTTTGTTGCTAAATTCGTAGCCTTTGAATATAAACCCAACAAGCATTATATTAGAGCTTTTGAGCTATGTATGTTAATGGTCAATAACTTAATGAATTAAGTTGTTTGGACGCTAACCACGACATGGTGGACAGTTTGTTGCTGCGCGAGTCGAGCAATCCAGCCATGAATGTTTTCACTTTTAGTGACCACGATACGAGAAAGGAGATAGTTGTGACACAGTGGTTAGTGCTGGTTAACCGTCGACTGATGGTTTTCTTACAAGATTGACTTTTGGTCAACCTTCAAGGATTTGTATTATAGACTGAAGTTTGACCTCTGGTCGTATTAGGTTGTGCGTGTAGCTGATTCTGCGTGATTTTGAGTATTGTCCTTTCCACTATTTGATTAATGTGAGTCTTCTCACTATACTACATAGTTCACTAGGTGTCATTATATGCTTGATGCATGTATAGCTAGCTGTTATATATTTACATGCTAGTTGGGTTAGGCTCACGTGATTGAAACATAAATGTTGCACGAAGCCTATTATTTGTATGGTGTATGATATTTTGGGAGCTAGCTAAATTTTGTGCTTATGATTTTAACTTTAAATGTTTCAGGTACTGCTTGTAGCAAAGGAAATGACGCGACGTGATTGTATTGCATCTGCTATTATGTTTTAGAGATTTTTCCGCAATCTTGATTTTATCTCTATAACTCCGATTTATGGTGTTAAAACATTTGGATACTACTTTTGAGAATGAAATTGATATGTTTACATATGTTTTAAAAATGAAAAAAATTGTTTGAAATATGAGACTTTACATTTGGTTATAAAATATTCCCTCCGTCTCAAAAATTATTGTCTACAACAAAAACACACATAGATTAAAAAAACATTAATTATCATTAATTTTATTAAATGAAATGACAATTATACCCATATATTGCATTTAATTATATGTTAATTGCATTTATTTTATTGTTGTTTAACTAATAATGAATAATATTTTGATAAGAATGATATTTATTTTTTTAAGTGAACAATTATTTAGAACAAATAAAAAAAATAAAGCATAAACTATTAATTTGGGAGGAGGAAGTATACCCAAAAATTAACAGCTAGATGGACCAATATGATATAGGTGGGAGACCAGTTCTCTAAAAGAGGCCTTCTATTGATCTACTAGGTAGGGGCTCTTTAAGGCTTATTCTTTTTCATAGTTGGCACGATTTCCGACATCATACACTATGACATAATTGACATTTATCTAGGAAATTAAATGATTTACTTGACTAACAAAGATAAATATGAATATAAAATATTGAGGAAATTTTATAATCTAGGAAGTTAAAAATATAATTTCATGGTTTAAAAGTTAAGCATGTTTAAAGTAGTACCATTTTTCCATTCAAATTTCAAATAATCCGTGAATATTTGGACCAAATTTCCTCAACATGATATGATTCGCATCACAATTTCATTTTCATTATATACATGTTGCGTATACAATGATAGGTGTATGCGGTTGATATTTGGTCGTCCAAAAGTGGACTAACCTCGTCCACAAGTGAAGTACTTTTATGGTGCTAAAGAATATGAACCAAAATCCATGTCTAACCAATTTTGTAACATTTCAACAACTTAACATATTACTAATATGGTCTTTAACTTGCTTTGTATCAAACCAATAACTTATATTCAAATTATGTGCATAAGATATATACAAGAAAAATACGAAACAATAAACTTTATATATGATACGTGTGTGAATTTGAGCCTCTTCAAAGCTCTTAATAATGACAATATGGGGTTTCTTTTAATTTGGATTCTTTAGGGCGGTGGTTTTCTTGTCGAGATGCTACAGATAGTATAAGAATGTTGACCTCCCAAAGAAAACGAGTTTGACTTGTCTTGCCCAGAGACGGAAATATAAAATATTGTTTTATTTTGGAACCGCAACAATATAATAAAAATAGAAGATAGCAATACACTATTAAAATAATAATAATAATAATAATAATAATAATAATAATAATCTGTTAAGGAAAATTGGATTTTACATCCACATATACCAATTCTTTCTAATAGAACATAATTAGAAATTGTATTTTATAATACTTTTTATAATCTTAGGAAGGTACTTTTACAAGGCCATGTTATATCGAACACATTGAAACAATGCTAAGAGTTCAAAATAAAATCTACAATAATGAACTTCCCTGGCTAAGGTAGAGCTTTATTGGAGAGACAAGTGTTTGTTTAAATGAATCAGTTCAATTTGATCCGATAAACTAATCCAAATTGATTAGGGTTTTTAAAACATTAATTCATTGAATCCAATAATTCAAACCAAATTAAAATTCTGGTCGCACCAACTACCATTGAATCGGTTTACTATTGGTATTTTTATGTTTAAATTAAAAAAATGTTATGTTAGTTAACTCATGTAAAATATATAAAAACAAAGTGCTTATATAATATTTAATTTGTTATTTTCTCTTGATGGTTGTTTTTTTTTGTTTCCGTTAGTGTTTTGCTATCACGTTCTCAATAAAAAAAAATTTATGTAAATTTCTTTTTGTTTTTTACAAATGTCGCCTATTTTTGCATTTTATTATTTTCTCAAATCCTGTTTACTCAAACTATATTAGAGAGAAACATTTTAATGGAAAATAAAACACATGTAAGAGGCCTTAAGAGCATGTATGCAAGATTGTAAGGAACTGATTTCAAATTCATACTTTCAAAATTGAAGATATTAATATTTGCCAAACTCTTCCTTAACTAATCACATGAACTTGCCCGTAAACATTCCAAACATGAATGAAAGCTACATTCAACTACATGCCCTTTACACTATAAATACTAGGCATTCTCATGGTCACATTTCCATTGCATCGATGACCATAGTCCACAATCGATACACTATATATACACTCAAAAATCTTAGTTGAATATACCTTGGAGGTTATGATATGATATGATTGATGATAAAAATACTTGGAAGTGATATAATTCATCATGTTGAGGCCTAGGAAGCTCCTGAGGATGACAAAAAAATGGCGTAGACAGGCGGTCAAGAGTGGATCAATGATGGCTGACAAGGGTCATTTTGTTGTTTACACTATGGATCACAGTCGTTTTGTGATTCCGTTGCATTATCTCAACAACAATATATTTCGTGAGCTTTTGAAGATGTCTGAGGATGAGTTTGGGTTGCCAACAAACAGACCTATCACTTTACCTTGTGACTCGAGCCTCATGAACTACTTAGTGTGTGTTTTTGAACGAGCTCTAACCAAAGAGTTTGAGGCGTTACTCATTTCAGTTGCTACAAATCGATGCAATTTGTTCGATCAAGGAGGAGAAAACAGGAAACAAATGTTCCTTTGTGGTTTCTAATGAAACCCATTTGGTGCTAACTTTATGGGATTGATACTAGGTTTTTTAATAGTATCATGGATTAAATATTTTTCACTTAACAAGATATCATATTTAAGAACCTTGTTAAGTTGTATGATCGATGGTCCATAATGGATAAAACATGTTAAATATTAGTATTTCTTTAATCTTATGTGCTACTTTCTGATATAGTTTCCAAATAAAAAACATCAAAATAATACTTTCATTAAAAGAGAGTAGATTATATCATTATATGAATAATTAAGATCTTCTTTGTCTTTAATGTATGAACTCTTACATAGCTCAATTATGGTTGTTTTTCTTTAGTTCGTTCCATCCCAAGCATCATGGACGAGACTAATCAAAAGTGAATTTTTTTTCTTCATCTGGAAGGGTTGGGGATTTGTGTTAAGCATCCTGTAAGAATTCGCCCTCAGCCAAGATGGAACTCGCCATGAGATTCATAGTTTCAGTTTAAGGCCTAGCTAACTTGTTTCCATGCTCTTCATATTCGCCTCCAGCTCACTCCTATAAGTAAATCAAAAATTAAAAACTTACACATTGGTGTACGGATATACTCAGTGATACGTGTGTGTTGGGATATTTTGTGTTGTGTCAATATTGTATTGTATTGTTATAGTCCATCTTTTGTAACGGGTGGGCCTGTCCACCCGGTTTTAATGTACTAGGGTTAGACTATTTTTAGTGCATGCATGCACCGTGATTAGTATCGATTCGATTGTACTTACCCTAAACTGCCTTTCAAGCAGCATTGGATCCACTACCAAGATCCCTATTCTCTTCCCTCAAGACTATGAAGTTTGGGCTTTGCATTTTGAGGATTACGTCCTTGGTCTTGAAGATAATGGTTCCTTGATATGGGCAGCCATGACTGTGCAGACGTTCATACATATTGGTACAAAAAGAGTTATTAAAACTCAAGCCACTACAACAATCTTCTTATCCAAGTAAAAGACGTTCCACAGGACGAAAAAGAAAATTTAATCAGCAATCTCAAGGAAATGAGGATAATTAGGTTTGCTTTGCCTCCAAACACGTTTCGTCTGGTGAGTTCCTATGATACATCGAATGGGATATGGGACAGGTTGAAAGAACTCTACTCGAGTGATGCTGATCTTGAGCATTCTATTCGGACGCTACTTCTTTAAGAATTTGGAGCCTTTGTCCATAAGCTTGAGGAAAAACTGGAACAAACGATCAACCGATACAACCATCTCTTGAGCAGGATGGGAAAACATATGACGTGAACTGATAAAACAAAAGGTCACGCTCATGAACGACTTGAAGTTAGAATGGAAAGCAGTGGTGTCACCTGTTAAAGCAAATGAATAGTTTATAAGGTACTCATTAGCAAAACTTGTGGGGATTCTTAGGTCCCACGAGGATGAAGCAGAAAAGGAAGCAAAGATAGTAACCGGCATGGGTTCGTCGGCCCTAGTTGCAAAGGGCAAGAAAGCTATAGAAAAAGAAGGTTCAAAGTCTGATCTCCCCGATTGCGAACTCACAAAGGAGGAATACACACTAATGGTGTCAAACCCCAGAAAGTTTGCAAAGAAGAACTTTGGGGGTTCCAAAACTAGGAATTGGCAAGGAAGTTATAGTTCTAACAAGGAAAAGGAAGAAAGCATTAAAAACTCACCAAAGGATGAGGTGAAGAAAGAGAATTAGCTGGTAGGAGATTTTGGATATGACTTCCATTATAGTAATGGAAAGAATCATTTGGCAAAAGAGTTCATGTTGAAAAGGCTCAATGAGAAGAAGGACGAAGGAGAGAAAGATGAAGCTTACTATGTTCGGAAGATAGAGGAGCTAAAGAAAAAGAAAAGTATGGATAATGCTAAGCCTACTTTAATTGTGCAGGAAGATGATGATGAGTTTGGAAGAGTCGAAGTTGATGGTTTTTGAGCACTATAACATCCCTAGTTGCACATACAACCCTAATGATTCAGATCAAAGTTTTCTCAAGTTATACATGCAATTTCATTTTATCTAAAGCATATACCCTAGCTAGCATGCAATTAGAGATATAGATGCAATTTCATTTTATCCAAAGCATATATCTGGTTCTAGTCCATTTTCCCTCTTAATGCCCTAGGCATTTGGAAAATCAGAACATGCAAATATTATAACATATGCAATCGATCCTATACCCGAAGCATATGGGATACAATTCATAATAAAGATATGATACTTTACCAATCTCTCGTTATAATATTTCCATATATGGAATTTCCAATATTAAAACAGTTCAACTTATTCATATATTCTTCTAAATTTGTTCAATTAATACTTCAATCTAAACTTTTAGATTCGAAATAAGGTATAAGTATCCTCTCCCTTACTATAGCAAAACAACTTTTCAAACTCTGCAACGTTGCAAATCAAAACTTTGTTTTCTATAAACATCATTGCTAACACACAACACTTATCATAACAATTATGCTCCCACTAGCACAATAATTATGTCCTTACTAGCATAACACTTATGCTCCAACTAGCTTTGACATGTACCCAAAAATTAGTTGGACTTCTGGAAATCAATACTTATTTACTTTCTTACCAAAGTTCAAATTTCTGATACAAGATGTTTCGGTAAGACTTTATCTAGGCTTCTAAAACTCATATACCTTTCCTTAGATAGCTCATATGTGTGTCTAAACTATTTCATAACTTACAGCAGTAAGTCTTGAATGTTCAGACTATTTTCCATTTATCATAATTCGAACTATGAAGAGGGATGTCGTAATCATAATCGAATTTGAGAACACAAATAACACAATGGCTATCTCTTCAAAATCTACTTAGTGAAAGTATTTCCTCACAATCATTTTCATGAAGCGGAGAGAAACCTTATGTCACATGGATTTTATGGTGTATGTGTTCCTATCCATGTGAATCTATCAGTTCCAACCATTATCATTAGATAAGGTCTATATCAAATTCAAACTCATATGGACTGAATTTGTTCAATCTTACTTTCTTGCCTTCTAGTAGCACAAGGGTCCTACCATTGCTTCCAAGTTATTGTGCAGCTCACCACTATAGATTAATGTACTTTCTATTGATCAAGGTGCTTTTCCCTATGCATTCAAATGAGTTCTCTGAGAACTCACATGCATATTAAGCTTAACTGGAATGGGCACAGAAATAATAATATGTCAACATGATAGCTTACAAACCTTAAGTTGTGTGCTAGTGATAAACGATAGGTTTATTCTGGTTTAGTTCCTGAAACTATTCAAGATTATTAAGACTCCTACTGACCTCTTGATATATAAGATTCTCTTTTCAAGAAACATTCCTTGACAAACAAATTTTCAAGAGTTAGTGCGGGTTCTTATCAAGGAAAAACACTTCATATAGTTAGTCTTAGTTGGTCTTTGTCTTATCTAAGACATCACAACTACTAATTTCAAATGTGAATGAGTAAGAACCATTTCTACTCCACATTTGACGAGTGTTATAAACCTTCTTAAAATTATGTCACTCAAGGCACAATCTCGGAGTATGACTCTAAGACATGATTTTGGAACGAACTATGACTCATCCTTTTGATTTTAACCATTTTAACAATTCCCGATACCTCTCCTTAGTCATATAAATGCACTAAGGTATCCTTAGAGGATCAATTATGACATGGTTCCATAATCATAAGGATGATCATAAAACACGATACTAAAGTATTCTACTTTCCTTTCAGATTGGAGAAAACTTTTATCTTTCTGCCTAATTGGTTTTTCTTATTCGCTCTCCTATACTTTGAGACTTTTCAAAATATTAGAATTACACTTAATCTTGTAAGTATAACCATATTTACTAAACTTTTAGTAAATTATGATGAAAAGTCTTTATCATTCTTTGTGGTGGACCTGACCAGTACACAACAATGTGTAAGCACAACAATGTGTACTAGACCTCCTAGTCCTTCAATTGACTCACATCTTCATGTGAACAAGGAATTAAGCTTAATTTCTCAAATACCAGGATTTTCATACATCATATAATTCAAATCACATGATTCCAAGTCTCTATCCAATTGAAACTTGGGCGATGAGAATCTTTCCTTACTTAGAAAATCATATCACTACCACAATCGATAGAATCAAGTCCATTTTTCAATATTGCTAAAAATATATAAACACCAATTTTCAAAAATGCCATTGGAAGGAAATATAAAATAAGACAAAAATAAAAATTTTCTTTATTTATAAAATGCGGAGAACGTGTCCTTACAATAAAAATTCAAATGAAAACTATGTTACTAAATATTCCTTAGCAATATATCATAACTAAGCAGTAGCTCAAAAATCTGATCATCGAACCATGCGATCGAAATCCATCTCTTCGCGACCAGACTCAGTTTACTCTTCCTTTAAGCTTACTTTCATTTCTTTGATCCTACAAAACATCAAAATGTAATCTTATCACATCATGTATTAAGAATCGATAAACAGGAACTTAATAGAGTTAGATAGCGTACTTACCTGAAGTAGAACCATAAAATTTGATTTTACCGTCTCTTAGATCTCTCAGGTAGTCAGGACAGCTTCGCTTCCAATGTCCCTTCAAATGGCAGTAGAAGGAGTGGATTCTTTGGCATTTGTACATGGAACTGTCCCAAAACTGTCTTTTCTCTTAACCATTTGGCCAAACGGTTTGACCTTGGTCGATCCCTTTCCATTGTGAAGAGAAAACTATTCTGGACTTCCAATGTTGCCATTGTCAATGTCCATGGAAGTTTGGGAGATTGATCTTCCAATCAAATTTTCTTGACCAGTGTGCCAAATCATTGTTGATTCAGTAGCAGTTAGCAAATAGGTAAGATCGATAAGGGTCACGTCGTGATCTGTCATACAATAGTCTTTAACAAACTGACCATACGAATCGGGAAGTGACTGAAGAACCAAGTCAACAGCCACCTTTCTCTGGAAAACGACACCCAACATTCCCATCCTGTCAATATGCAACTTCATCTCCAAGACGTGAGCACATACAAACTTTCCATCTTTGTGTTTGCTTGCCAATAGGGCTTGAGTGACTTTGAACTTTTCAAGTCGACAGACACGTAGGTCAGGGCGATTAATTGGAGGAGGTGGAGGAAGTGAAGTATGATTTCTAGTTCCACCAATGCAGGACAAAGGGATTGATCTTTCACATTGATCACCACATGGAATAGCATCTTCATAAGGAAAGCTTTTTCCAAAAGGATAAGGAAGACCATAGTTGTCAAAGCTAGTCATCTACAAATGGGGAGAAATTCAAGTAAGTTGATTTAATCCTTAATATAACACCCAAATGAAATATTAAAGCTAGGATCCAGCACAATAATTCACAATTCGGAAGAGGGATGCCATAATCCAATTGCAATTTATTTGAAGGTAGGTAAATGACGATTTACCAATTCCACCATGAAAACAAAATTTAAATGAATTAGGTTTTAAGTAAAACTCCTAGATCTTTTGAGATTCATTGAATTTTTCAATGGCATGTTTAATCTCAATTATGCCCTTCAAGTTTTTGACTGGGATACCGAGGATCACAAACAAGGTGTGAATAACCATGCAAATTAGCTTTGTACTCTCGAAGTCATTTATCACCTAATCAATGTGTCGGTTAACCACACACGCTCCATTGATCTATGATAACATACACACTAGCCATTGTTATCCCTCATTAGTCCCATATTAGTGTGTCGGTTAACCATACACACTCCACTAACAACTAATAAGGTGCAATGTACAATTTCATGGGTTAGCACCAAATTCACATTTTCCCTAAAGCAACTAAGATTGGGAATTTAGGAAACATTTAGTTACTTGTATTTCATTATACTTATTAATTAATGTTTGTGTCCTATCCTACTCGTTTGGCTAACGACCCTCCACTGGTCAACGGTGCGGTGGGTAAGAGTGTATACCCAATGACGATCATTTTATAGGGGGCTTCCTTAAACACCCCTTATAGACCAACTTCGTGAATGAGGCCTACTAACGGTAAGACTGAGCTTTTACTTATACATATATAATATATTAAACTTTAAATTTTATATAGTATAAAGGTGTATTTTACACATTTAAAATACTAAGTGGTTTAATCTATTAATTAAACTTAGACCTTTAATTTAATTAAACTTTAATCTATTAATAAATTAGACCTTTTTCAAATTACTAGGGATTTAGAATCTAATATTTCATAATTGAAACCTTTTGAATTCCAACACTTGAGGATAAATTTTGTAACTCTTCAAAATCATTTCTTCAAAATCATTTATATCAATTTTGTGTTAAACTAATAAAATAATCATATAGTTTTATCTCTTACTAATTTGACCTAATTCAACTCATATAGCAAGACAATTCAAATCAAATAATATAAATAATCAACTTAATTATCATATAATCATATAATTATCTTAAAATTTGACAATTTATCTTTTAACAGGATGAGGATAATCACTACCATATCTAAAAAATCGAATTTCATTATTCAAAATAGTTTGTGGTAATGATCCTGTAACATCCCAAAAATTTCATTTTTGATAATACAACTCATAAAACAATTTTAAGAAATATCAAGTTAATTCATTTCATCAAATCCAAATATATTATGTCTCAAAAACATGTCATAGTGTAGTAACAATGTCAGAGTACAATCTCAAGAACATCAAGTGCAGAAAATAATGGTGTGATGTGTTGCTACCATGCCGACTCTTTTCCTTTCGAAGAATAAGGACCTTAAACAAAAAGTGTAAACTGTAAACACAAAGATTAGTGAGTTCCCCCATACCACATACCATAAACATATAATGCCTATCCCTCAGTATCTTTCAACCGGTAATCTGGCTAGCATAACCGGAAGCTGGACTTCCCTTCGGTATCTTTCAACCGGTAGCCGGGAGCTGACCTCCCCTTCGGTATCTTTCAACCGGTAACCGGGGACTATTTCATCCCTACCACTACCACATAATAACATAACATGAACATACTGCTAGGCATGCATGGGTACGGTCTACCCCTTTAGTATCTTTCGACTAGTAATCGGGGACTATTTCACCATACTACTACTAACACATATATCATAGCATCCTAGCACATAAAGCGTAACAGATAGTGGCATACCAGACAATTATCACAAAGACAATCATCTAACAACAACTCCTACTCTGTGGGCCGGCATTGTGGCCTTAGACCCATTTCTACTGGAAGGTAACTCACCTCAATGTCGTGCAACTGAACTGTCCTCGGTACCAGGGTCAACTTCTCTAAAACTCCAACATATAAATCATCTTTTTCAATTCCTCTTTCATACCCATAAACCCTTTAAGGGTCAAATCTGGTCAATGGTCAAGTCAAAGGTCAACACCCTGGTCAAATTCAACCTTCTGGTCAAAGTCAACATTCTGGTTGACTCAACTCGCCGAGTTCCATAATTCAGAGAATCTCGAATTTGTGATCTGACTCGTCGAGTTACTCTATAACTCGTCGAGTTTCTCCTTATGATAGAATCGAGACTTTCTATTTGAACTCGTCGAGTCCTTCCTTGGATTCATCGAGTTCTCTTATATACAGGTTGGGACATTTGCTCATTGAATCGCCGAGTTCATCCTTGGACTCGTCGAGTTCTTGACCTTTAAGTCCAAAACACGCCTAACTGGCTGAGTCGCCTTCTAGACTCAACAAGTTTGCTAAGTAACAGAGAAGGTTGGGGAACCAAGACCCAACTCGTCGAGTCCCCCATGATCAAAGTCTATCCAGTCGATTTCAATCGGGCTCAAAGCATCCAAAACATAGATCTGGCCTCCTAGGGTCGATATAACACGTAAAGTTACAAACTTTACGTTAATGCATGCGCCATTTAGCTCAAAAAGACCTAAAAATTGGTTCATAGGATGCATGGGACTCCCATGGCCATAAAGTTGGCACCTTTATCCCATGGAGTCCCTCAAAGACTTTGGATCTGAAGTTAATACCCCAAAACATGCTTGCATCTATGAATGGCTCCAAAAATGGCTCCTTAAAGCCCTAAACTGCTCCAAGAAGAGATCTAATAGATGAATGAACAAGGTATAAACTTTATACCTCAAATGATCTGGAAATGGAGCACAAACTCTGGATCTACTTGCTTCCTCTTGAACCTAGAAGCTTCTTCTTCCTTCTCAAGCTTCAAAATCACCAAAAGTACACTACAATGGCTCAAGAACACTCAAAATGGGTTAGGGTTTTGAATTAGGGTTTTCTGGACCAAGGGAGGCAATGAGGGAGGCCGCAATGGGGGTGTTAAGGCCTTGAAAAAGGGTGCAAACACTGAAAATTAGGGTTTCACTCTGGCAGACCTACTCGTCGAGTCGAGGCTCCTCGAATCGTCGAGTAGACTTCAAGTCCCGCAACCAACATATCCAATTCCTACTTGATGAGTTTGGGGCCTCCAACTCATTGAGTCCCTTATAAAATATGAATAATTCTTATTTAAATACATACCAGGAACCGGGCGTTACAGATCCTAATCCACTTCAGGAAATAAAACTCGAAAAATCTTCCAATAGGTGGTCCAACTCGTCGAGTTAGGGCATGGACTCGTCGAGTCAACACCAGATGATCCAACTCGTCGAGTTCCTACATGTGACTCGACGAGTCTAGCAGTCAGAGGAAAAAATGAAACTTTTTCAGCTTTGAAAACAATACAATTGCATCAATATAACAGAAAACACCCTAGGCTCTGATACCACTGATGGGTTTTGAGCAATATAACATCCTTATGGTGTACATACAACCCTAATGCTTTAGATCTATGTTTTCTGAAGTTATACATGCAATTTCATTTTATCCAATGCATATACCCTAGCTAGCATGCAACTAGAGATATACAACATAAAAACCAGTTCGATGAATACGTCTTAGTTGTAGCTTGTAGTTCTTGGCCTTTCTAGATCTTAGTACCTCAAGTGTGCTACCTCTAATGGAGTCACAAACACCAAAAGGAAATGGAGGATTATGAGAGAGAGGTCATGAGGCACCAAAAACGGTAAGGGTTCTTCCTTGCAATACCTTAGGGACCTTTTTGGTGATGCTAGGGGTTACATTTATAGTGTAGAATTTGATGGGTTATGAGCAATCTAACACCCCTAAGTGTACATGCAACCCTAGAAAACCTTGGATATATGTTTTTCTAAAATACATGCCAAATATGATTTCCATGTTTTATAATCCTTTCTAGCATACATGGGGAACTTTTAACATAAAACATGGCTAGAATTACATACCTTGTAGTTGATTTGATTCCTTGAAAACTTTGAGAGCCTAGCACCCTAAGTGTGATGCCTCAAATGTTTCACACAACACCAAGTGCTTTGGAATAACTTTGAGAGAATGTATAACACTTCAAAAATCGGCCTAGCCCTCTTTTTTTATTGTGTAGCCGATTTTAGATGATATCATATTCTTTATATAGTGTGTTACATCTAGGGTTACACCATGTAAACCCTAATGTGACATGACTCTTCATTTCCATGACCCATGGGTTTGTAACTCCCATGGAGCATCCTATGGGTTTTAGCCCAACTTGATAATCCATTGAGCATTAGCCCACTATACAAGTTATGGATGATTTACATAATCAACCAATATATTTAATTAGTCATCGTTTTGTCACTTAATTAATCCTAGATTAATTCTTGATCAATACTAATTAAATAATATTATTAATATATTATAACTTATAATATATTAATAAACCATAAGTGTTATTTCTCTCAGTTTAGTTTATCCAAATGCATGATACCATGCAACCTAAATGGACCATGCAGGGTCAGGTCAAGTACATACCAAATATAGTTATGGACTTAGACACCTTATCCAACAGTCTCCCACTTGGATAAGTCTAATAACTATAAATGCAAGTATGACTTTAGGAACCGATCAGAAATCGTAGCTCTTTCAAGGTCTCTCGAAACTGAGAAAATGATGATACGCCATTTAAGATAAGTGATCATATAATCCTCTGTTCTAGATATTAGCCGGACAAATACATGGAACAATGTCTTACTTATTCTCCAGCAGTTTGTTTCCCGATTTCCGATTTGTTTGACATAGAACTAATTGAACACATCAATTCTGTTCTGATCGGGCCTGGTACATAGGTCAAAACAAAATCATCGAGGGGCCCAGATATCCGCTTCTAATCCAAGAAGGAACATATAAACTTCGACTCGTATGCTTGTTCTACTACTTGTTGAATCACACACAAAAGTCCGTTTTATAACATCAAGTTACCAATGCGGTTTCGTACAATCAATGCATGACCAACTCATAGGAAACAAGTCATATCTATAAGTTTGAAGATTTATATGATATTACCGTCTCAAGATCACTCGAGATAAATTCCATGAAGTGATGCCAGTGAGCATGGGTTGAATCCAATGCTCAAAATTTATGAGCAATCATGATTGTTGTAGCCATGTCCAACAACTTAGACCTATGCAACCAACTCATGACAGTCTTGATTCATACCTACTTCCAACATATAACTGACCGTGGAGAATTCGAATAATATGATATACCAAACATAATTATTCTGGAAGTCAAAACATGCAAAAGAAATATAGTAAACGACTAACAAAAGATAGCAACACTTTACTCATAAATAAACACAACTTTTATTCATCATCAAATATCAATTACACTTTACAAATTTCAAAATTATCTAACTACTAAAACTAATATCATCCTTCAGCCCTATGCTCCGAGTATTTTGGAGATGCTGAACCCGACTCAGCCCTTCGTGAGGGGATCTGCTGGGTTCTCATCTGATGATACCCTCTTTGCCACGAGGAGTCCTTTTTCTATTCGATGTCTGATGAAATAGTATTTTCTATCAATGTGTCTGGATCTCCCATGATCCCTTGGTTCATTGGCTAAGGCAACAACACTTTCACTATCACAGAAAATTTCCATTGGCTCATTTATAGCTGGTACAACTCCAAGGTCTCCAATGAATTTCTTGAGCGATATCTCTTCCTTTGCTACCTCGCTTGCTGCTATATACTCTGATTCACAAGTTGAATTGGCCACTGTCTCTTGCTTGGAACTCTTCCAAGTAATTGCTCCTCCGTTTATGGTAAAGACCCAACCTGACTGAGAGTGGAAATTATCCCTATCAGTCTGAAAGCTAGCATCACTATATCCTACAACTCTCAAGTCATCACTCCCACCGAGGGTAAGGACCCATTCCTTAGTCCTCCGCAGGTACTTGAGGATATTTGATAGATTCATTTTATTTACTTCTTTTTATAGTTTATTTTAGTACATTTCATTCGCATTTTAGTTAACTTCCATGCATATTTTCCCTTTTGTTATTTTTATGACCATTTCGGGGTACTTTCTAGTTTCTTGAGCATTTTTGCAGATTTTCTTGGAAACTAGCGGGGCGGCACTCTTGGGAGGCGATTGGGCTTGAAAGGAATTGGGGATTTCGTGCTTGATGGCTATGAAGGTGACTCATGGGGTGGACTTGTCAATTGCTTGAAGACTTGGAAGAATTGAGCTTTAAATTTGAAAGACGTGGGAGAATTCTTGAGTGTGCAAGATCAATATTTGGGAGTTTGCGGAAGTTTAGAGTGATGTGGATAAGCAAATTGGGCTTTAATTGAAGAAATATTGAAGAAAAATGGACTAGGAGTTGATTGGATTCGAACTGGGCCAATGGATTAGCTGTGGGGGCCCAAAACTTGAAGAAGCCCAAAAATACCCGTCAAACCCCGCGGCCCGCGTAAGATTCCCCGCGGCCCGCGTGGGTTCCTGACTAGGGCAATTTCGGGATTTTGCTAAGAGCTCTATTTTGGGAAGTTTGGTGTGCCTCTTTAGCCTTATCTTGAAGGTCCGATTTTGAGACTTTCTCTCTGGAGTTTGGAGCATTTTTGGAGGCCAAGAACACTTGAAGAATATCTTCTTTTCATCTCTTGAATCTTGTCAAATGTTTGGTACAATCTCATCTAACTTTGTTCATTTGAGTTTAGCCATGCTTGGCTAAACAAATCGTGGTTGACTTTTTGTTGAATCTTTTGAACTTTTGTTGGATGTTGAAGAATCCATGAACTTGTTCTTAAATCTTTATGGAATTGTTTTGTGTTTTATCATATTATCACTACTAGTATGTTTTTATTCATGAGTTTAAATATGTTTGTGGTGATTAGTTGGCTAATTTCTTGATTAAGTAAATGATTCTCAAATTAGCAAGCAACAAATGATTTTTGTGTTGTTTTTGCTTCACACAATCATAAAAACATTTCCTCCAACATGGTGGTGAAAGCATTTGACCCCTCTTGGATTTGGTGACTTTTTGGTTCTTAATGCTAGTTGACTTTCACTAATTACATGCTATTTGGAATTAGTGACTTTGACTAAGGAAATTGTTATGAGCTTCTCTAGCCATTTCAACAATTAAGAAAAGTCTAGGTAATCTCAAGCTCCTTGGATTGCTATAGCCAAATTAAGGATTTAAATCAAAGTATTGCACCATTGGATTCTAATGATATGTTCATCAAAAGTCAAAGTGAGGAAACTTTAAGTCAACCATCTCTCCTTTATTGATTTACATCAAACTCTTATTTTTGTTGCATTTGTCTATTTAAATCATAGTTAATTCTAGTTTGTTTCAAGTATTTCAAAACATCAAAACCCCCTATTTTATTTTTATTGTCATTTTACAAGTATTTTTACAAAGAGATTTTTCATAGAGTTATAAATTGAACCAATCTCCGTGGATTCGATCCCTTTACCACTATACACTATTTTAGTGTGTAATATTTAGGGTTATTATTTGTGTTGGCCTCGACAACCACCAATATTCTTTACCGCAGTCCAGTGAGCCTTGCCAGGGTTCCCATGATATCTACTGACCATGCTCCAGGCAAAGGCCACATCAGGACGAGTGTAGGTCATAGCATACATGATCGAGCCTAATGCAAAAGCATAAGGTACTCGACTCATTTCTGTTATCTCAGCCTCAGTACTCGGGCTCTGAGTTTTACTTAGTCTGGCGCTACTCTGGATGGGTAACTCTCCTTTCTTAGAATCCTGCATGCTGAACCTCTTTAGCACCTTATCCAAGTAGGTACTCTGACTAAGTCCAATTAGTCTTTTACTCCGGTCTCTCAGAATCCTTATCCCTATAATATAGGTAGCTTCTCCTAGGTCTTTCATAGAGAAACACTTCCCAGGCCAAGACTTCACTTCCTACAAGGTTGAGATGTCATTTCCTATGAGTAGTATGTCATGCACATACAGTACCAAAAAGCTAACTATACTCCAACGAGCCTTGACATAGACACAAGATTCATCTTCACTTCTCGAAAAGCCAAACTCTTTGACTCTCTCATCAAAGCAAAGATTCCATCTGCGAGGTACCTGTTTCAATCCATAAATGGATTTCTCGATCTTACACATTCTATTAGGGTATTCTGTACTAACAAAACCCTCTACCTGACTCATGTAAACATCCCCACCCAAACTTTCATTAAGGAAGGCGGTTTTGACATCCATTTGCCATATTTCATAATCATGAAATGCAGCGATGGCTAACAGAACCCTAATGGACTTAATCTTTGCAACAGGTGAAAAGATCTCATCAAAATCAACTCCTGGAGTTTGGGAGAAGCGCTTTGCCACCAGTCACGCCTTTATACGTGTGTACATTACCATCCATGTCGGTCTTCTTCTTGAAGATCCATTTGCACCCAACTGTCTAACGACCTGGTACATTGTCAACAAAGTTCCAAACTTGATTGTCATACATGGATTGTATCTTGCTGTCTATTGCCTCTTTCCATTTAGCAGACTCGGGGCCTGTCATGGCTTCCACGTAGCTGTTAGGTTCATCCAGACTTACCAATGTCTCAGCACTGATAAGTGTCTTACCTTCCACAGTAATATGGAAGCCATAATAATGCTCAGGTGCATTCCTAACCCTTGTGGAACACCTCATAGGTACAGACTCATCAATTGGCTCAACAGGAGTTTCCTCCTCAGGTTGAGTGCTAGGGTTTGAATTTCCTTCACCACTTGACTCTTGAATTTCTTCAAGGTCAATTTGCATCCCACTGTTTCCTTGGCTTACGAACTCTCTTTCTCGAAAGACACCCCTCCTTACTACAAAGACCACATTATTACTAGGTTTGTTAAAGAGGTAACCAAAGGATTTATGTGGGTAGCCGATTAAAATACACCTCTCACTTCGAGGGTCGAGCTTATCATGAGTCTCGCGTCTCACGAAAGCCTCGCAACCCCAAATCTTGATGTGATCTAGTTTGGGAACTTTACCAGTCCACATCTCATGAGGAGTTTTGGCAACATTCTTTGTAGGGACGAGATTAAGGATATGGGAGACCGTCTCTAAGGCATACCCCCAAAATGAGATTGGTAGCAAAGCTCAACTCATCATGGAATGAACCATATCCAACAAGGTTTAATTACGCCTCTTAGCCACACCATTCAACTGTGGTGTCCTGGGAGGTGTCAATTGTCAGATAATCCCACATTCCTTAAGATAGTCGAGGAACTCTGTACTAAGATATTCACCACCACGATCGGATCGAAGCGTCTTAATGTTCCTACCCAATTGATTCTCAACTTCCTATTTAAACTCTTTAAACCTTTCAAAAGTCTTTCACTTATGCTTGATTAAATAGACATATCCATATCTACCATAATCATCAGTATAAGTCAAATAATAACGATTAGCATCCCTTGTGGCAGATTTGAAGGGTCCACATACATCTGTGTGCACTAGATCCAACAAACCTTCACCCCTAGCACAAGAACCAGTAAAGGGTGACTTTGTCATTTTTCCAAGTAAGCATGATTAACAACTATCATCTGACTTTAGGTCAAATGACTCCAAGACTCCATCCTTTTGGAGCTGGCCAATGGGTTTCTGGCTTACATGTCCAAGACGACAATGCCATAAGGATGCTTTATCTAAGTTATTATTACTAAAAGAATCAGTACACAACACATTATTTCCTAGGTTATCTACAACATACACAACTTCATGCACACCATCACCGGGTAATGCTTTAAAATAAAGAACACTATTAAAGAAATCATTTATTGCACCAATTTCATTATCAAAAGAAAAAGTAAACCCTTGTTTGTACAAAGCATGAAAGGAAATAATATTTCTTGCCATTTCTGGAGAGTAACAACATTTATTCAAATATAAAGTAAACCCACTACTTAGCAACAAATAATAAACTCCAATCTTGGTGACAGGTGAAGCTTTCCTATTCCCCATGATCAAGTTTATCTTTCCATTCTCCACTGTCACACCGCAAAACCGAGAACGGCGGAAACGTTCTAGGGCGGAGGACGTCATGTAATGTATCACAACAATGCAAAGTAGTAAACAAGCAACAACATTGTCCATTGTAGTAATAGTAATAGTTTAATACATTAGAGTTCTTTCATAGTAATATGACATTACAACAAGTAATCAAAATAAAAGACGAGTCGTGACTGCTCCGTCTTCGCAAAACTTGGCCATCGTACCTGTCTACTGGTGACCTGAGAATACAAGTTATTTTGAAAGTGTAGGTCAGCATTTAAGTTGGTGAGTTCATAAGTATTTAATGTCATTGTTCGTATAAGTTTGATGATAACATTTGAAATCGTTCAATGTAATTGTTTGTATATGTTTTGAAAACTCCTAGAAAATCCCATATTTTCTACTAGTATAAAAAGTCGTCTTCTACCAAGACCTGAATGTTTTGAAAGTAGTCTTTAACCAAAACCTGACTGTTTTGAAAGTAGTCTTTAGCCAAAACCTAACTGTTTTGAAAGCAGTCTTCTACCAAGACTTGTAAGTTTTGCTGTAACAAAGATGATTTTCCCCTTTATGACTACTAGTAACAATATGTATAGTCTATTTCATCGTTTATGTGAATGTATCACAAAATAAAAGTAATAGGGAAAATATAGCCATATAAGTATTATTATTTTGTATTAGGATAAACACGACATCGCGACTGCCGAAACGTTCTCACCGTGAATATCCATAGATGTTCATTTTCCTCTGTAGCTACCAGCAAGTGGAAGGAATGGTTAGTTCCTTGAATGTCTTCCTAGTATAAGTATTAACCGTAGACATCCGTAGATGTCCATTTACCTCTGTTGCTAACAGCCGGGTTTAGGAATGGTTAGTCCCTTATTGTTTCTTACCACATAGTATCTATGTAAAAGTATCCCTATCAGTGTATCCATGTAAGAGGAATCTCTTGTAAGAGTATCTATATAAGTATATCCATGTAAGAGCAATCTCTGCAAGAGTATCTATATAAGTGTATCCATGTAAGAGGAATCTCTGTAAGAGTATCCCTTCATATAGCATGTAGTTTAGACTCATGAATGAACTGAATTTGGTGTAATTTCTTGCATTAGGGATAATGTTTTGCATCCCCTAAATTAATAGTTTACTAGAATGTAATTGATGAGTGTCCAAGTAGGTTTGTACACCCTTGCTACCCAAGAGTGTCGTAACTGAATTAACTGATGGATCATTTATGACTATATATGTACACATGATATATAAATAATATTTAAACGACCTTTGGAAGAGTACCCGATATCCCACCAGACCACATCCAAATCGAGGAAAAGGAAATAGGGTGGATAGCCTTCCTAAGTATTTTAAACATTTCTTATATAACTATACATATAGAGGGATGCAATTTATAATATAAAAGCATAAAAGAAGTTTTGTAAAACCTTTGAAAAGTTTAGTAAATAAGAATTATTACTTGATTTCAGTTTATAAATCGGTCCAAAAGACTGTTTGACAAGACAGTTTAAGTGTGAGAAAACCTTTGTTCGAAGCACAACTATAGTAGATTCAAAAGGAAGCCTACAGTTTGTAAGACAATTTCTAGAAGTGTTTTCAACATGTAAAAACGTTTGTGAAAACTATTTGAAGTACCTATGAAAATGTTCGTTTGTTCTTGTATATGAATGTATCTCCTTGCAATAGTATTTCTAGTATGTAAAAGTTCGTGATGTTCTCGTAAAACTATACCTATTATAGTTTTCTAAAAGTGTGTCTCGTTTGTATAGTAATCCCTAGTGAAATGCTCACTTGTTATGAAAAGTATAATTTTTGTAGTGCCTAAGATGGACACATATACATACAGTATAAGCAGTGTGTTTGATTTATACATATATAACAACACTTTTCATTTCAAAAGATATGATGTTATCGTGACACATTTTGCATATGAAAGTTTCCTTATAATAGTTATAAATCACATGTGATTCCGTTGAATAAAAGTGTATAATAAAACTTTATATAACACACGATAATAATCGTGTGTTTTACTTGAATTCCCCCCCTTGAAAGCACATAAAAGCATTTATAGAATATTTAAAAGGGTTAATTAAGGGGTATGAACTCACTTGATAGATTGAAGAAAGTGGGACGAAAACCGAGCATGACTTCTACTCAAGCAAGTGGATTTCTTGGGATTCTCGGGAATCTTGGGAGTCTTGGGAGCGTAAAACTTCCTTCCCAACTTGGATATAAAAATCGGGCCTTTGGGATGACTCCGAGGGTTGAAACGCAGAACTTCGGCGCGAGAAAGGGGGGAATTGAGCAAAAATGGACGGCATCCTCGCATCCCTTTTATAGGTGCTGAAAGCCTCGCGTACGCGGGGCGTACTAATGAGGGTACGCTGGGTGTACGCAATGTCATGGCTTACCGCATCCTCGGAAAAAGCATCGAAGCGACGTGGACGGATAAAGCCGAGCATCGGAGTACGCTGGGCGTACGAGGGTACGCTGGGCGTAACTTGGATTGGTCCGATTACTCTTCCTTTGGATAATACCGGATTTATAATTTAATTTCTATTTTAATTATTTAGTAAACTTCAAAAATTCATATCTTCCTCATACGAACTCCGTTTTTTACGTTTTTTATATCCACGCGTAGGTGAGACTACGATCTATAACTTTCGTTTAGACTCCGTCGACAAATCTTGATTTATTTTTAATATAATATATTAATAGGTCGGGACAGGAAGAGTCCGTTAAAATTCCATAACTCCTTCATCTGTTGTCTATTTTCGCCAGACATTTTACCGTTGTAATACCATCGATGAGATGATCGATTCTCGTTTAGGTCATGTTGGCAAAAATCTGCTCGATCTCGATTTCGAGTTTTTAGCTGTCTACTGCTATGTCTGAAACTTCGAAAAATCATAACTTCCTCATATGAAGTCAGATTTGGGCATTCTTTTTATGTATGCTTACGGTTTAAGGATATCTAAAACTTTCATTTAAATACCTAAAGCTAGAAATTATTGTATTGAAACTTCGCGTTTTACGCCTATCAGTGTTGCCGGTTTTGCCAAGAATCTTCGGTTGGTCATAACGTCTTCGTTACAACTCGGATTTTAGGGTTCTTTATACGTACGAAAACATTGAAACGATTCCTACCACTTTATTTAACCCAAATACGTTTTTAGGAAAGTTAAGTTTTTACCTATATTAGACTGGTGTTACATTTCATTGTCTCAAAATATCGGGTTGTCACATCATCCCCCCGTTACAGGGAATTTCGTCCCGAAATTAGAGTTTTAGCAGAATTGATACTACGCTACAGATAGAAGTTTTATTTGATCCTCACGTTCCCAAGTGAAATCAAGTCCTCGCTTGCCATTCCAGCGAACCTTTCACTATCGGGATACGACTTTGCTTCTTTCGTTTGACTTCACTGGTATGATAACTCCTCTTGGTAGAATGTATGTTGAATGTTTTTCACTTCCGGGCTCATAGTGACGATGTGTGCAAGGAATGTGTGATATTCCTTTCGTAAGCACTTTTAAGCTTGAATACGCGGAAAGATGCGAAGGTTCGTACTTGATTTGTCTCTGCAAATAACAAGAGATTCTTTGAATGGGAGGTTAAGATAAACTACTTTATCAAAGACCCCGATGTCGGCTCGATGTAGACTTAACCAACTCCTACTGATTTTGATGTCAAAACCTTGGAAGTGGATTAGATGTCACGAAGATCTAAAAGAAAGTATGATTACTCCCGAATTAAGGAAAAAGGATAGGTATTTCTAAGTTTATTCACCCGAAAGCACGATCACTCTCAGTCTTGGGCGGTCTCCGTCTTGAAGTTCATAGTAGAACCCTTACTAGGTTCATCAATCACAGTCTCGGGTATACGAGTCATATATAAATAAGATCAACTACTTTATCAAAGCCCCCGATGTCGGCTCGATGTAGACTTAACCAACTCCTACTGATTATGATGTCAAAACCTTGGAAGTGGATTAGATGTCACGAAGATCTAAAAGAAAGTATGATTACTCCCGAATTAAGGAAAAAGGATAGGTATTTCTAAGTTTATTCACCCGGAAGCACGATCACTCTCAGTCTTGGGCGGTCTCCGTCTTGAAGTTCATAGTAGAACCCTTACTAGGTTCATCAATCACAGTCTCGGGTATACGAGTCGTATATAAATAAGATCAACTACTTTATCAAAGCCCCCGATGTCGGCTCGATGTAGACTTAACCAACTCCTACTGATTATGATGTCAAAACCTTGGATGTGGATTAGATGTCACGAAGATCTAAAAGAAAGTATGATTACTCCCGAATTAAGGAAAAAGGATAGGTATTTCTAAGTTTATTCACCCGGAAGCACGATCACTCTCAGTCTTGGGCGGTCTCCGTCTTGAAGTTCATAGTAAAACCCTTACTAGGTTCATCAATCACAGTCTTGGGTATACGAGTCGTATATAAGTAAAATTGAAACTGTGGGTCTTTGGATTGAACTTGACGTACTGCACGAGTGGTACTTCGGGCTGGTTTGCTGAGTTTTTCTTCGGAAAGGATAAGAAACATGAGGTGCTCTATGCACGAGTACTTTGGTGTCCTGGAATTACGGCTTCGCTAGAAAGACGATTTCGGAGTAAGAGATGTACGTATGAAGCTGTTTTTGTGAGAATCGAATTGAATCAAGTCGTATGATAATGTCGGAATCATAAGGAAATTTAAAGACATTAGATATGGACATAAGACGTTTACAGACAAAACACAACTGTGCAACCATCAACAGAGTTACAGTACTTTAGACTACTACAAGACTATTGTTGCGAATAAGGAATACTACAAAAGGCAAGTATGCGCAGCATGAGCATCCCTATACCGACGGCATCCCGCAAAAGATAAGACCCTGGTTGCACTAGTTTTGGATGGTTTATAAGTCTGTTACAACGAAACGCCTAAATTACAATTAACGTGGGTTCGGAGTAGGTTCTCCTGTAGCTGTGATCCTGAGAATCCTACCGTCTGCGCCAGAGTTCTTTTTTATAGGGCAATCCTTCTTGAGGTGCCCTATCTCCCCGCATTGGTGGCATGACTGGCTAGTGCTAGCCTTGGTGGCGGGAGTGAGGTGTGTAGCCAGTGTTATGCGGACACGAGTGCCTTCCTCATTACACCACCTTGGAAATTGCTTCCTAAAGCGTTCTGCAGGAGTTGCCACTTGTTGCTGTGGCATGGCAAGTGTTTGGGATCTCTTGCGCTCCTTTAGGGCTTGACGATATCGTCTCTTCCTTTAGGTTTTATGGCTTCGAAAGTCTATGATTGTTGCCATTTGTTGGTTTCCTGGTTTGGTACTACCATCGGAACTCTCGATCCCTTTGTCGGTCTTGCTTGTGTTGCCTGAGTTGATGTGTGTAAGGAGAGTTGTCACAGCAGCTGCTACTACAACTTGTAATGTAGCGGCGTCGATATAGAGGATAGGGGTTTCGTTGCTCGGCTGATTGTTTCCGGATGACGACATGATTCTGTAACACGAAAGATAAAGATTTTGTGAGCGATTCTGGTTGACTCTAGATGTACTTCGATTGTTCAAATAAAGAGTAAGACTATGTCCTCGAAAGTTTGACCTACATCCCTATGATGCAGTCCTAGTACGTATTCGAAGTATGTTTTGCGGAGGTTTGACCTACATCCCTATGATGCAGTCCTAGTACTGAGTGGAAATGTGGTCATAGAATGGTCTCAAGACGCTTGTCTTCCAAGCCGAGGTATCGTTGTTTGGTCAATAACATGATCCAACCACTAAAAGAGACTTGGAAATATTTCCGAAGCTAAATTACTATAGTCCAATGACTTGACTAAGGCGTGTTTCAGATAGACTCCAATGAGAGTATGATAGGAGTACTTGAATAAAGAATGACACAAAAGTTAGACGACTGTCAATATCTTTGATATTCATGACGTAAAAGTTCGGGAAACTCAACCTTGTAGTAGGTCTTAAATCATATTTGGACTAGAAAATCCCTTGATAGTATAAAGTCCTAACTAAAAGTACTTACAGTACACGGTAGTCACATAGAAGAGTGCTACCCAGAACATAGACAGGAGCACGGTTCTTTAAAACAAAGAAGGATAGTATAGCATCTCCTACTGGCGACGGTCACCCCTATTATGAACTCTTAGTTCAGTTAGTTGACGTCCCATATCTAGCAGGTATCTTTCGTACACCCTCTAGCGTACTTGAAGTTCCATGACTTTGGATCGGGTTTCAGCTAGTGCTTGCAGCAGTGTCTCATGGTTTCTCTCAGATCTCTCACTTGTTTTCAAGGCGATTCGTGCGAATGGTATGCATTCTTGCATTGGTATTAACCTCTTCGATACGTTGGAGAGCCGTCCTGCCCTGAATTTCGTTTCGGGCAACTCTGCGGATTAAGATTGGCAAGATTCTGTCTGTTGAGCTCCCATTGCTCAGGTCATTAAAGCTTCGGTCACCAATAAATGGCATGGGCTGATCTTGCTCTTCGCTCCACTTTTCTGAGCATTCTACCCAAGGAGACATCGGGCCATGAAAAGTCGGACGAGGGTTAGGATTTGGAATGGGAGTTATCGGGGGTAGGTTCACAACCTTGGGTTCGGAGTTATCAACATCTGAAAGGTTTTCAGCATGGTGATCGTTCAAAAGGGATTGGATGATCACTCTCTGGTTCTTCTGCAAACCATCCAACATTGTCTTTGTTCGGAAGGTACAGGTTGCCATGGGGATGGAGTCCAGTTATGTTATCTATGCGAGAATTAGGGTAAGGAAATAATTATTAGACGAACTATCTAGATAATTATTAGAAAATCTTCATTATTTACATCGCCATTTGTAAAGTGCATACCAATCATATGTAATCAACACAGGATAGGCTTTCGAATAAGTGACCTTAACTCCAAATTCACAAGGAGTAAGGGTAAAGCAAAATTTCACCGATTCTAAGTCTATAACATCCCAGGTACATATAGCCTTAGTGTATCTACCTAGCAACTATCATCTTAGTAATGAAGATCCTTTTTAGCTCTCAATTAAGTAATTATGGTAACACAAAACACCCCTATGGTGTTTTAGACTTAGGTTCTATTATAATGTTCTCATTGTGGTAATGTTGGTAAGTTTATAGAATTTTTGCTACATCCCAACCATTCTTGGGCATATGCTAACCACTCCTCGGACCAGCATAGTTGATCAGGCTATGCCACTCCCAAGACTGACTATACATCCCCAAGCTTACTTGTGATATTCAACAATCGTAATACTTTTGTTCTTGTCGTTGTGACACCGATTTTAGTATGTATGCAGGCACGTATACTTACTTAAATATTTTATTCTTTAGAAGTATAAACTCTAAGTCAGAGTATTTTAATCCTATTGTATTTATAGTTAGCATATCTTTTATGGGTTGATATACTCAATTCACTATAAACAATGCTCGGATACCAATCTGTCACACCCCAAAACCGAGAACAGCGGAAACGTTCTAGGGCGGAGGACGTCATGTAATGTATCACAACAATGCAAAGTAGTAAACAAGCAACAACATTGTCCATTGCATTAATAGTAATAGTTTAATACATATGAGTTCTTTCATAGTAATAAGATATTACAGCAAGTAATCAAGATAAAAGACGAGTCGTGACTGCTCCGTCTTCGCAAAACCTGGCCATCATACCTGTCTACTAGTGACCTGAGAATACAAGTTATTTTGAAAGTGTAGGTCAGCATTTAAGTTGGTGAGTTCATAAGTATTTAATGTCATTGTTCTTATAAGTTTGATGATAACATTTGAAATCGTTCAATGTAATTGTTTGTATATGTTTTGAAAACTCCTAGAAAATCCCATATTTTCTACTAGTATAAAAAGTCGTCTTCTACCAAGACCTGAATGTTTTGAAAGTAGTCTTTAACCAAAACCCGACTGTTTTTAAAGTAGTCTTTAACCAAAACCTAACTGTTTTGAAAGTAGTCTTCTACCAAGACTTGTATGTTTTGCTGTAACAAAGAAGATTTTCCCCTTTATGACTACTATTAACAATATGTATAGTCTATTTCATCGTTTACGTGAATGTATCACAAAATAAAAGTAATAGGGAAAATATAGCCATATAAGTATTATTATTTTGTATTAGGATAAACACGACATCGCGACTGCCGAAACGTTCTCACCGTGAATATCCGTAGATGTTCATTTTCCTCTGTAGCTACCAGCAGGTGGAAGGAATGGTTAGTTCCTTGAATGTCTTCCTAGTATAAGTATTAACCGTAGACATCCGTAGATGTCGATTTACCTCTGTTGCTAACAGCCGGGTTTAGGAATGGTTAGTCCCTTATTGTTTCTTACCACATAGTATCTATGTAAAAGTATCCCTATCAGTGTATCCATGTAAGAGGAATCTCTTGTAAGAGTATCTATATAAGTATATCCATGTAAGAGCAATCTCTGCAAGAGTATCTATATAAGTGTATCCATGTAAGAGGAATCTCTATAAGAGTATCCCTTCATATAGCATGTAGTTTAGACTCATGAATGAACTGAATTTGGTGTAATTTCTTGCAATAGGGATAATGTTTTGTATCCCCTAAATTAATAGTTTACTAGAATGTAATTGATGAGTGTCCAAGTAGGTTTGTACACCCTTGCTACCCAAGAGTGTCGTAACTGAATTAACTGATGGATCATTTATGACTATATACGTACACATGATATATAATTAATATTTAAACGACCTTCGTAAGAGTACCCGATATCCCACCAGACCACATCCAAATCGAGGAAAAGGAAATAGGGTGGATAGCCTTCCTAAGTATTTTAAACATTTCTTATATAACTATACATATAAAGGCATGCAATTTATAATATAAAAGCATAAAAGAAGTTTTGTAAAACCTTTGAAAAGTTTAGTAAATAAGAATTTATGACTTGATTTCAGTTTATAAATCGGTCCAAAAGACTGTTTGACAAGACAGTTTAAGTGTGAGAAAACCTTTGTTCGAAGCACAACTATAGTAGATTCAAAAGGAAGCCTACAGTTTGTAAGACAATTTCTAGAAGTGTTTTCAACATGTAAAAACGTTTGTGAAAACTATTTGAAGTACCTATGAAAATGTTCGTTTGTTCTTGTATATGAATGTATCTCCTTGCAATAGTATTTCTAGTATGTAAAAGTTCGTGATGTTCTCGTCAAACTATACCTATTATAGTTTTCTAAAAGTGTGTCTCGTTTGTATAGTAATCCCTAGTGAAATGCTCACTTGTTATGAAAAGTATAATTTTTGTAGTGCCTAAGATGGACACATATACATACAGTATAAGCAGTGTGTTTGATTTATACATATATAACAACACTTTTCATTTCAAAAGATATGATGTTATCGTGACACATTTTGCATATGAAAGTTTCCTTATAATAGTTATAAATCACATGTGATTCCGTTGAATAAAAGTGTATAATAAAACTTTATATAACACACGATAATAATCGTGTGTTTTACTTGTATTCCCCCCCTTGAAAGCATATAAAAGCATTTATAGAATATTTAAAAGGGTTAATTAAGGGGTATGAACTCACTTGATTGATTGAAGAAAGCGGGACGAAAACCGAGCATAACTTCTACTCAAGCAAGTGGATTTCTTAGGATTCTCGGGAATCTTGGGAGTCTCGGGAGCGTAAAACTTCCTTCCCAACTTGGATATAAAAACCGGGCCTTTGGGATGACTCCGAGGGTTGAAACGCAGAACTTCGGCGCAAGAAAGGGGGGAATTGAGCAAAAATGGATGGCATCCTCGCATCCCTTTTATAAGGGCTGAAAGCCTCGCGTACGCGGGGCATACTAACGAGGGTACGCTGGGCGTACGCAACGTCATGGCTTACCGTATCCTCGGAAAAAGCATCGAAGCGACGTGGACGGATAAGGCCGAGCATCCGAGTACGCTGGGCGTAACTTGGATTGGTCTGATGACTCTTCCTTCGGATAATACCGGATTTTTAATTTAATTTATATTTTAATTATTTAGTAAATTTGACGTTCTTTATATCCACGCGTAGGTGAGACTACGATCTACAACTTTTGTTTAGACTCTGTCGGCAAATCTTGACTTTATTTTTAATATAATATATTAATAGGTCGGGACAGTAAAAGTCCATTAAATTTCCATAACTCCTTCATCCGTTGTCTGTTTTCGCCAGACTTTTTACCGTTGTAATACCATCGATGATATGATCGATTCTCGTTTAGGTCATGTTGGCAAAAATCTGCTCGATCTCGATTTCGAGTTTTTAGCTGTCTACTGTTATGTCTGAAACTTCGAAAAATCATAACTTCCTAATATGAAGTCAGATTTGGGCATTATTTTTATGTATGCTTACGGTTTAATGATATCTAAAACTTTCATTTAAATACCTAAAGCTAGAAATTATTGTACTGAAACTTCGCGTTTTACGCCTATCAGTGTTGCCGGTTTTGCCGAGAATCTTTGGTTGGTCATAACTTCTTCGTTACAACTCGGATTTTAGGGTTCTTTATATGTACGAAAACCTTGAAACGATTCCTACCACTTTATTTAACCCAAATGCGTTTTTAGGAAAGGTAAATTTTTACCTATATTAGACTGGTGTTACATTTCATTGTCTCGAAATATCGGGTTGTCACATCCACATTCTCACTTCTTCTTAGTCGCTGTAAATCAGAACATATATGAATACCAGAACCGGTATCAAGCACCCAAGATGTAGAATAGGATGAGTTATTAGACAGAATAGTGTAAATACCTGCATGGTTGGGTTTGACTTTCCCATCTTTCACATCTTGCTGGTACTTTGGGCAATTCCGCTTCCAATGCGACTTTTCATGGCAATAGAAGTATTCAGCCTCTTTTGCGTCAGAAGAAGGAGTGATGAAAACTTTCTTGGTTCCACTTGAAGAAGAGCCATCAAGGGACTTACCCTTGGCACCCTTCAAAGGCCTCTTCCTTTTCTTCCCTCTCCTTTTCCCAATTGCTAGGACAGGGGCGGAGTTTGGAGTAGGAGTAGGAGTGTTAACAACTAACTTACCTTTATGACATGTTTCTGCGGTCTATAGAAGTCCTTGAAGTTTGCTAAGTGTGACTTCTTCCTTATTCATGTGGTTTGTCATGCGGAATTGATCATAACACCAGGGTAAGGAGTGTAAAATGATATCTATTCCTAGCTCCTCGGGGAAGTTCACATTAAGCTTCAGCAAACGATCCACATACGTTTGCATTTTCTGCATGTGGCTCATGACGGATTCTCCATCCTTCATCCTGGTTGTTATCATGGAGAAGATTATTTCATATCGCTCTTGGTGAGCACTCTGATGGTATCTTCCCATCATATCTTGGTGCATCTCAAAAGGGTAGTAATCCTCATAGGACTTCTGGAGTTCAGCATTCATGTTGGCCATCATGATGCATGCCAGCATGCCACTTTGGTGGCATCTCTTTCATGAGTCCGGAAGTCAGCGATATCCTGGGAGTAGCAGTGGACTCAGCGATCTCCTTTAGCTCCTTATCGAGGACATATTCCTTGTCCTCGTAGCGAGTAACCATCTTGATGTTCCGGATCCAATCCATAAAGTTGGAACCATCGAAGATGACCCTCCCACATAGGTTTATGAGGGAAAAGCAGCCAATAGGGTTTGAGCCAGAAGCAGTGTTGTTGGAAGACATCTGAAAAGAAGAAAACAAGTTTAGTTTAGATATAAAGATAGTCCTTCATAAAGCACCCAAATGTAATATTAAGGTTAGGATCCAATCACAATATATTATAACTTAGAAGAGGGATGTCGTAATTTAAGCTATAACATATTTGAAAGGTAGGTGAATGACAATTCACCAATTTCCACCAGAAACCGAAATATAAATTATTAGGTTTTAATTGGTTCTTAGAAATTTCTAGATTCTTTTGAGATTCAATGAACTTTTTCAAAGACATGTTTCAATCTCGAGTGTGCCCTCCAAGTTTTGTGGCTGGTATGCCGAGGATCACAAAACGATTTGTGAAGTAACCATGCAAATTACTTGGTACCCATAGTGTTTATCATTCAATCGATGTACCGGTTAACCACATACGCTCCACAGACCTATAATAAACCTTCAGTCACCCTTTACCTACCTTGTTAAGTCCAAGTTAGTGTGTCAGTTAACCAAACACGCTCCACTAACGACTTAAACAAAGTGTAAAGTGCAATTTCATGGATTAGCACCTTATTCACATTTTCTAAAAGTAACTAAGATTAGGAATTTAATAAAACATTTTGTTACTCTATAATATTCATCATACTTTTAATGAGAATTTTATAACTCATTGTCCTACCCGTTTGGCTAATGACCCTCCACTGATCAAGGAAGTCGTGGGTGAGAGTAGACACCTATTAAGTTGCCATTTTATAGGCAGCAACCTTATACCCCCCTTATAGACCGGCTTTATGAATGAGGCTTACTAACGGTAAGACGACTTGATCTTATATATATATATATATATATATATATATATATATATATATATATATATATATATATATATATTAACTTATAATATTATAAAGTATAAGGCTTGATTTTTAACTTTTAAAAATCTAGGGATTGGAACTAAAGTTTATTAGATGACTTTACATGTTGCAAAACTTGAGTGCAAGTTTTGTAACTTAACAAAACTCTTCAATTTATAACTTATGAGTTATTAAAATGAAGACTCTTCATTTTTGTAACTTATGTGTTCTTTTAATAGGTTTAAAACAAAGAGGCTTTTGGTTATCCATAGCTTGAGGACAACTTATGGACTCTATTAAAACACATAACGATCATGAATTAAGCGTTAAACAAGTAATTCCTATGATCTATCAAGAACTCATAAGAACATGAATATTAATATCAAAATTTCAAAAACATATGAACACATATAATCATGTAATTTTGAAATTAGCCATTGTAAATGGATTAGAACAACCATTACACCATCTAATACAAGTTTTACAACACCAAAACGTTAGGGTAATGTTTCTAGTCCATTTCCAGCAGCAAAAATCGAAATTCTGCACTCTGCCTGGCCAACTTGTCGAATGCACGAACTGACTTGCCGCGTTGGTTGATGTTTCACTTGGACTCGTCGAGTCCCCTGTGCAGACAGCTTAAAAAAAATCGATTTTTACACTATTTTGCATCAAGTATCAATAAACAATCCTAGGCTCTGATACCACTGATGGGTTATGAGCATTCTAACACCCCTAAGTATACATGCAACTATAGAAAACCTTGGATCTATGTTTGTCTAAAATACATGCAAAATATGATTTCCAAGGTTCATAATCCTATCTAGCATACATGGGGAACTTTTAACATAAAAGATGGCTAGAATTACATACCTTGTAGTTGATTTGATTCCTTGAAAACCTTGAGAGCCTAGCACCCCAAGTGTGATGCCTCAAATGTTTCACACAACACCAAGTGCTTTGGAATAACTTTGAGAGAATGTATAACACTTCAAAAATCGGCCTAGCCCTCTTCTTTTCTTGTGTAGCCTATTTTAGATGATATCATATTCTTTATATAGTGTGTTGCATCTAGGGTTACACCATGTAAACCCTAATGTGACATGACTCTTCATTTTCATGACCCATGGGTTTGTAACTCCCATGGAGCATCCTATGGGTTTTAGCCTAACTTGATAATCCATGGAGCATTAGCCCACTATACAAGTGATGGATGATTTACATAATCAACCCATATATTTAGTTATTCATCTTTTGATCACTTAATTAATCCTAGATTAATTATTGATCAATACTAATTAAATAATATTATTAATATATTAGAACTTGTAATATATTAATAAACCATAAGTGTTATTTCTCTCATTTGAGCTTATCCAAATGCATGATGCCATGCAACCCAAATGGACCATGCCAGGTCGGGTCAAAGTACATACCAAATATAGTTATGGACTTAGACACCTTATCCAACTGAATTCCTAGGGTTTCACCAATAAACCCTAATTCATTTCCTTGGGCCTTTAGTACAATAATCAATATGATAAGCCCTTTGGACTAACTCTTCATGGACTCTCACATAAAATTAGTCCATCCTAATCAACATGGACCATTAGCCCAAACTATATGTATTACCATTTTACTTAATCAGACCCCGTTAATTCAATCAGTCTCTTTTGATCACTAAATTAATTCCAAATGAATTCCTGATCAATACCAATTAAATAATATGATTTCTCAATTAATATATTATACTTATAATATATTAATAAATCACAAATAACTTCGTTGTTAAATATCCATCCTATCTAATTGATCTGGTGAAGGCAACCCAAAAGGACCATGCTACTATGAGGTTAAGTACTTACCAATTATAGTTATAGACTTAGATACCTAATCCAACAGAAGTTTCGTCGTCAGAATCAGAGGATGAAGATGTTCACAAACCCACACATAGCTGGTGATTTGTCGTGAAGGATGAGTTCCCTAAGTACGAGGGAAAGTGTATGAGGGTTCATAGTGACGTTTTAGATCAAAGAGGCTACACCACTGATGGTGGAAAGACTTCATACAACTGCTTCGCTGCGAAACCTTTCTCCGAGCAGATCAACGAAGGTGAGAAAATGATCAATAAGGTACATTCTATTCTCGAATCTCTAAATATTCCTGTCTCTATGTATGAAACTGAATTAGATGATTTAAAATTTATAGTTTCTAGTTTAGAGAGAACCCGTTTAATTAATACTAACTTAACTGATCAAATTAGCAAGGTAACATCAAAAAGTGAAGAGAGGCGGATGTGGATTGAGAAGTTAGAGTTGGAGTTATCTAGGTCTAGGGATGATTTAATTTATTCGCAACGAGACAGTTTAGTGATTTTGAAACAACGAAATATGTTTTTCTTTGATTGCTGAACGTCTTTATTGTAATATAACTCAGTTGCACATTGACTGTGAAATAGGGAAGAAAATCCATAAAATGATTTTGCCATTTCTAGAAATGAAAGAGGACGAAATCGATGCAGACTGTTTCAAATGCGAATCCATTGTGTCATCTGACGAAGTATCTGATGCTTACAAAATTGGATTGGACAAAATTGAATCTTATATACAGTCCAAAGATCATAAGAACATGTTAAAATAAATTTTGAGCGATAAAGATAAAGAGCAAATTAAATATGATACTTTACATAAATTTGATTCATTATGCACTAAATTGAGTTCAGAAAATACACTTGACATTGAAAATGTATCTGAATTTGATGATGATAGTGACATGAGTGAGATTTTTGTGTAGGATGAGGTTGATTGTTCAAAATTTGTAAAAAGTGAACCTGAATCTGTGAAAATTTTGATTTCTGAAAATTCAGTTGAGTACATTCGCATTTCTGAAAATGGTTCAAAAGTTTTAAAATAAAAGGCAACTGTTTTTCCAAAGGTTCAAACTGTTCCGAACCAGGTTTTTGCAACTTTTAGACTTAAAAAAAATCAGATCAAAGAACTATCGTCCCTTGTAGAAGAACACAATGCTGCTGGATGCAACAAATACTTTTTGTCTGCCCTTATTGTCTATTGACAATGCAGGTGAAACCAAAGGTCTCTCATAAATGACCTCTTGGAAGACGAAGGGACGGTATGTCGCAGAACCTTTGAACAAGGTCAACTCAATCTACGATAAAGGAAGTCCGAGTGGAACCAAAAATGTTCCAAGTGATACGTTGTCAGAACAGGCTAAAACACCTATTAGAAAGTCAAAACCTAGGTGTAACATCCCAAAAATTTTGACCAAAACTTTTTGTTTTTAATTATAATACTTGTCAAACTGTTTGAGTAAAACATTACTGATATCACATCAAACCACAAAACCATAGTTACATCTTTCAAAACCCATAATGTCAAACAGTATAATGTCAGAATACAATCCCAAGGTTCTCAAATGCGGAATCATGTGTGTGCGATTTGCTGCTACCCTGCCAGCTCCTTCCCCTTAGATGAAGAGGTACCTGAAATCAAAACCGAAAACCGTCAGCACAAAACATAGTGAGTTCCCCATCATACCACATACCATACAACCATACATACTGCTGGGCAGTTCTGGGGTGCCCGACCTACCCATGTCAAGCCAGTCTGGGGAGCTGACCTACCCGTGTCAGGCCATTCTGGGGTGCCTGCCTACCCTCCGGTCTATCTCACCCGGTTACGGGGACTATTTCACCCCTACTACTATCACATAATAATACATCATAATCATGCTGTCAGACATGTCTAGGGTGTCAGACCTACCCTTCGGTCCCAACGACCGAATCGAGGACTATTCCCCCTCCTACTACCACTGTCACATAAAACATATCATACTGGCACATAGAACAAATCAACTGATAGCAAACCAGACAATTATCACATAGACAATCATCTCAACTGTAATCAACTAATAGTTCGTCAACCTTGGTGCCTGAGACCCACTTCTACTGGAAGGTAAGTCACCTTAATGTCGTGTAATGTCTGCACTATCCTCGGTATGGAAATCAACTCTTCTCGACTCTTTGATCCCTACACACCATCCTTTCTAAGTTACCCTTTCATACTCAAAACCCCTACCAGGGTCAACTTAAGTCCAAGTCAAAGTCAAGGTCAAAACCTTGGTCAAAGCCAACTTTGGTCAAAGTCAACATCTGGTTGCCTCGACTCGCTGAGTTAGTCCACCAACTCGCTGAGTCCACACATCCACAAAAGGCTACAATCTCGTCCCTACTCATCGAGTCTAGAAAGTGCTCGACGAGTTCTCCTTTAACAAACATCGGGACCTTATTCAACTGAATCGTCCAGTTCGTCCTTGAACTCGTCGAGTTTATCTTCTTATGTATGAAGGTATTTAGTCTATGACTCGCCGAGTTCTCCCTGAACTCGTTGAGTCCGTCTTCATGTGGATGGGACATTGCCTTGAAATCTCCGAGTTAGCTCATCCACTCACCGAGTTCTATGATTTCCAGGTCCCTAATGAGCCTAGATAACTAAGTGATCTTCAATCTTATCATCTGGTCCTTTAACAGAAAGGATTTGATGGAAAATACATCCCGACTCGTCGAGTCCCTCTTTGCCCAAACTATACAGTCACTTTTACTTGGTCTAAATGCATCCAAACCATAGATCTGATCTCCTAGGGTCCATATTGTACGTAAAGCTACGAACTTGATGTCCATGCATGGGGTCTTTGGCTCAAAAATCCATAAAAGGGGGGTTTACATATTGCATATGCCTCCCATGGCCATAAAGTTGGCACTTTTATGCCATGGGAACCCTTAATGGTTCCAGATCTGAAGTACAACTCCAAATATGCACACAAATCCGAGTATAGCTTCTCTAAAGCTTAGAAAAGGTAGAAAATAGCCCTAAACCAAGATCTAAGTGTTAAATAGCCAAGGTATCAGCTTTATACCTCAAATGAGCAGGAAATGTCCCACGACTTCTGGATCTACTTGCTCTCTGTTGATCTCCCAAGCTTCCTTCTCCTTTTCCAACTTCAAATACACACAAAAGGCACCAAAAAGCTCAAGAACACTCAAATAAGGCTTAGGGTTTCGAGTTAGGGTTTTCTCTAGGTTGGGAGGGATGATGGGAGTTAGTTGAGGCAGAATAATTCGTTTAAATAGGGTGCAAACCCTAAATATTGGGGTTTTATCCAGACATCTTCTACTTGTCGAGTCGGTCTCCCGACTCATCGAGTAGATCATTAAACTTCCCGGTTAAAAATCGAGTCTACTCGACGAGCTGGGTCTCCAACTCGCCGAGTCCCAGAGAAAAACATGAACTTACTTGAATTTAAATACGTAGCAGGAACTGGGTGTTACATTAGGGCTAGTTGTCATAAGTCTGCTAAGCAATTTACGTCTCAGAAACGTCAAAGAAGTGCTAGATATAATAGAAACCTAAAAGAAAGAAAGCATTTCTTATGATCTAGAAATCCTATGTTTGTTTATCAAGAAAGATCAGCAAATCTGAGTGGGAAAGTCTCTTCAAATCTGAATCCTAAAAGTTTTTCAAAACCTCAGTCTACTTCTTCACCGATTTCAAAAACAAAAGTTTTTCAAACCCCCCCCCCCCTTTCTCAAAACAAGCGAAATATTTTGAGCAAACAAAGCCTAATTTCTCTCAAAAATCTAATTTTTCCCAATATGCCAAAATATCGAAAGATATAAAGGGAAAAGGAAAGGTTGTTTCAGAGTCAAAAGTTCCTTTCAAAAACTTCAAATCAAACTTGAAAAAGAAAGAAAAGAATGTTGAGAAAATGATTGCTAAGCAACAAATTAAAGATAAGCAAAGAAAAGCAACTTTTCAAAGGAATCCCAAAGATGATAGGATCATTGTTTTTAAAATAACTAAGAGAGATAATTCCACATTGATTAAACGATCTTACTTGGTTGATGAAGAAATAACATTTCATGTTTCCGTGAAAGCCTCACGTGGCTCCAAACAACTTTGGGTTCCTAAATCTCTTTAAAATTTGTATATGATTCGTGACGAGCAGTTTGACTCCGAATGGTACATTAATAGTGGCTGCTCATGTCACATGACGGGAAGGAAAGGAGAGTTGAGAGAGGTCAGATCGTTGAAGGATAGAGGGAGAGTCAAATATGGAAATAACTCACTCGGTGAAATCAAAGGATGTGGAATGATCACAAATGGGGAATACATCGAAGGCCTAAACACAACCTAATTAGTGTTTCACAATTAGTTGTAGGTACAGGGTTGAAAGTATCGTTCGATGATAAGGGATCTGAAATTATCGAAAATGAGACCAAACTGTTGGATTAGTGTTTAAGTCCATAACTATTTTGGTATGTACTTGACCCGATTGTGCATGGTCCTTTTGGGTTGCCTTCACCAAAGCAACTTGATAGGATGAATTATGGAGAAAGATGATTAATTATGATTTATTAATATATTATGAGAATAATATATTAAATGGGAAATCATATTGTTTAACTAATATTAGTCAAGAATTAATAAGAATTAATTTTGTGGCTAAAAGATATTAATTAAATAAAGGGGACTAGAACTGTCAATTGTGTAATAGTTGAATATTGGGCTAATTGACTCCATAAAGGATGGAGTGGACGAATTCTATGGGGAAACTCATTAGAAATAGTCCAAGGCCTCTAAGGAGGGAGTCTATGGGTTGCTTAGGGCCTAAGCAGTCAAATTAGGGTTTCTTTGTTAGATAACCCTAATAGCCTCACTATTTAAGGACCCTTAGGGCACCAAAAACGTGGCCAACTAATTCCTTAGGGTTTCTACACGTTTTTGGGTGTCTCCTCTCTTCTCATTCTTCATCCTCTTGCTCTTGGTGTTTGTGAGCCATTAGAGGAGTGACACTTGTGACTCTAAGCTTTCTGAAGCCATTACAAGGAGGATTTGAGATTGGTATTGCTACATAACAATCAAGGTAAGATCAAAATCCCATTCTTATGTTAATATGATTAATTGTATGCTAGATCTAGGGTTTATAGCTTTGGATATTCAATTGCATGTTCATTAGACAAACTAGATTTGAAAGCTATTAGGGTTTGCATGTACATTATAGGAATGATGTTTTGCTCTAAACCCATCAGTGGTATCAGAGACATTGCTGTTTGTTTGATGTATTTAATGCTATTGTGAATTATCCTTGCTTAAAGATCGAAATTCAGGGTTTCTGGGGGCTGAACTCGCCGAGTCCATGCCTGACTCGACGAGTTAGCTGGTCAGCAAGAGGGAAAATCAGGATTTTGTGCTCTTTTGGCTGTGGGATAGTTACCAAAACGTTTTTTTATTGATATAAATCAGATTTTAATGATATTGGGTGATTATCTTTGCCAAAATTAAAGATAAATTCATATTAGTTGGATAATTATTTCCTTATATGATTAGATTTAATTATTTGAATTATTTGGTGATTTATCTTTCAAGAATTTGGACTAGGTCAAATTAGATAACCACCAATTAATTGTTAATTGCCTTATTTGAATTTTGTGATCTAGAATATTCTTGATAAAGTTTGGAAAAGTTTCAAATTAATCCTTTTATGTTTTATAGTTTAAATTTGAACTTAAAAGTTTTGTTTTTGAAATTTAAATAAGTTAAACCCTAATGTTTTGAAATGTTTCAAAAACTTGCCCTCAAGTTTTGGAATTTAAAAGTTGATTAAAAGTTTAATTTAGAAATGTTAAATTCTAAAACCCTAGTATTGTTTTTAAAAGTTCAAATTACACCGTTATGGTTTTATTAATTAATTAAACTATATAATTAAAGGAGATTTAATAAATCCATAAAGTTTTGGTTTACATTTAATTAAATTAAAAGTATAATTTATTAAATTAGACCGCCTAGTATTTTAAAAGTGTAAAATACACCATATACTATATATATATATATATATATATATATATATATATATATATATATATATATATATATATATATATATATAACATTAAAAGTCTAGTATTATATATGTATGAGTAAACAGTCAGTTTTACCGTTAGTAGGCCTCATTCACGAAGCTGGTCTATAAGGGGTGTTTAAGGTATATGCCTATAAAATGGCGATTGAATAGGTATCCACTCTTACCCACTGCACTCTTGACTAGTGGAGGGTCGTTAGCCGAACGGGTAGGATTGGAAAGAAACCTTCCATTATAAATATAATGAAGTACAAAAGTAACTAAATGCTTTTACAAAATTCCCAATCTTAGTTACTTTAGGCAAAAGTGAATTGATGCAATTCCATGAAATTACACTTTGTACCCTTACGAAGACGTTAGTGGAGCATGTGTGGTTAACCGGCACATTAAATGGTTCTAAGCAAAGGTAACAAAGGGTGACTTCATGTTTGTCATAGTTCGGTGGAGCGTGTGTGGTTAACCGACACATCGAATAGGTGACTGTAACATTGGGGGCACCGTGTAAGTTTGCATGGTTATTTACACCCTGTTTTGTGATCCTCGGCATCCCAGTCACAAATCGAGGGGCATATCGAGATTTAAACATGCCATTGAAATGTTCAATGAATCTCAAAAGATCTAGGAATTTTCAATAGATTTAAAACTTAAATTTCTTTTTCGTTTTTCATGGTGGAAATTGGTAAATCGTCATTTACCTACCTTCAAATATTCTGCAACTAGATTATGGCATCCCTCTTCTAGGTTGTAGAGTATTGTGTTGGATCCTAGCCTCGATGTTTTATTTGGGTGTCACATCGAGGATTCTAATCAACTTAACTTGAATTTTCTCCCGTTTTGTAGATGTCAAAGTATGACAACTATGGTCTTCCCAAATCCCGTGGAACAAGCTTTCCACATGAAGATGTTATTCCACGATTTGATCGGCGAATAAGAGATCATGCTTCACTTCCTCCACCTCCTCCAATTATTCTCCCTAACCCACAAGTTCGATGGCTTGAAAAGTTCAAGCTTACTCAAGCCCTTTTGGCAAGTAAACATGGAAAACCTGTGTGTATACGTCTTAGAGATAAAGTCATAGATTGATAGGTTAAGGATGGTGGGTGTCGAGATTTCAGGTAAATTGGTTGTCGATTGGGTTCTTCAGTCGCTTCCTGAATCATATGGTGAGTTCGTTAGAGAGTACTATATGATGGATCATGACGTGACCCTCATTGATTTGACCTATATGCATATAGCTGCTGAATCAAAAATGATTTGGCGAGCTCGTCGAGCAAATTTGTCTGATGAATCAAACTCCCAAACTTCAATGGTTATTGAAAATGGTGACATTGGAGATCCAGAAAAGGTTGATTCTGAGATAGTTCAATGTACCATTCCAAAGGAATCTATTTGCTTGTATTGCCAAGAGAAGGGTGTGACAACCCAAAATTTCCACTCTGAACAAACCACACCAAGCCAATGGAAGTAGAACAGTTACAGTGAAAACTCAGATTTCGAGTATAAGTTTGGCAGTTTTCAGGATCTTACATCTATGGAGATATTAGGAGAGTGGATGCACTAGGATTTTGTGCAACACTATAATTCCATTTCTCTCGATCATTAGAATCCATTCCGAGAATAGAAATATTTTCTCCCAAAAATCTCAGGACTATAAATAGAATTTTGAACCAAATTGGTTCATTAGTTGAATTCCAATTAGAGAAAAGCCAATTTCTCTCTCACGGATCTTCGGGTTTTCACCCCAGATTGTGAGTCTACTTTCCTAGATGTGTTTTAATACTTGTTATATGCTTAATAACATTATTTACATGTCCAAAGTACAAGATCCGGGAGTTTACCGCCCAAGAACGTTCTTGGGGAGTAAACTCCAAAATGGAGCTTTAAGGCTACCTAGTCCCGTTTCCTCGTTAGACAACTAGTTAGGGACTTTATGTATGAACATTAGAGGCTAGAAATCAATCAAAATCAAATAGTTATTAGGAGTTTACGGCCAAGGATATGCTCTTGGGCCGTAAACCCCTTTTTCAAGGGCTAAGAGTGCCCTAATCACCCCCAAGGGCTTGGAATCTATTTTAGACAAATACCCTAATGTGTTTAGGACCTAGGAAACATAAGAAAAGCACAAGTATTGAAGAGTTTATGGCCAAGAGTGGTTCTTGGGCCGTAAACGCCCATAAAGGGGTTAAAGGACACCCTAAACCCTTCCTTAAGCCAAGAGACAATTTGGGCATGTACCTAAATGTGTTATGGACTAGCTAAAACATTTAGAACCCTATGTGTGAGGGAGTTTACGGCCCAAAAGGTTCCAAGGCCGTAAACTCCATAAAATGGTGCCAAATGTGCCATAAACTCTTCTTAAGCCATGTGCCAAATGTGCCATAAACTCTTCTTAAGCCAAATGTGCCAAATGTTGGATTAGTGTCTAAGTCCATAACTATTTTGGTATGTACTTGACCCGATTGTGCATGGTCCTTTTGGGTTGCCTTCACCAAAGCAACTTGATAGGATGAATTATGGAGAGAGATGATCAATTATGATTTATTAATATATTATGAAAATAATATATTAAAGGAGAAATCATATTGTTTAATTAATATTAGTCAAGAATTAATAAGAATTAATTTTGTGGCTAAAAGATATTTATTAAATAAAGGGGACTAGAACTGTCAATTGTGTGATAGTTGAATATTGGGCTAATATGCTCCATCAAGGATGGAGTGGACGAATTCTATGGGGAAACCCATTAGAAATAGTCCAAGGCCTCTAAGGAGGGAGTCCATGGGTTGCTTAGGGCCTAAGCAGTCAAATTAGGGTTTCTTTGTTAGATAACCCTAATAGCCTCACTATTTAAGGACCCCTAGGGCACCAAAAACGTGGCCAACTAATTCCTTAGGGTTTCTACATGTTTTTGGGTGTCTCCTCTCTTCTCATTCTTCATCCTCTTGCTCTTGGTGTTTGTGAGCCATTAGAGAAGTGACACTTGTGACTCTAAGCTTTCTGAAGCCATTACAAGGAGGATTTGAGATTGTTATTGCTACATAACAATCAAGGTAAGATCTAAATCCCATTCTTATGTTAATATGATTAATTGTATGCTATATCTAGTGTTTATAGCTTTGGATATTCAATTGCATGTTCATTAGACAAACTAGATCCAAAAGCTATTAGGGTTTGCATGTACACCATAGGAATGATGTTTTGCTCAAAACCCATCACAAAACAGTTCTTCGAAAGTCCAAGCGAAAAGGCGAGATGTATCCATTAAATCTGAATCCTATCAAAGGAAATCCAGCCATATGCCTTCTTATGAAAGCACCTTCGGATGATAGTTGGCTTTGGCACCGAAGGCTCTCGCACTTAAACTTAAAGGATATCAACAAACTCGTGCTAGGTGATCATGTGCGAGGCTTGCCACTTATAAAGTTTTGAGAAAGATCATATCTACGCGGCCTGCGAACTAGGAAAGCAAAGTAGGAAGAGTCATCCAACAAAAGTTAACACCAAAGTGATAGAGCCTCTTGAGCTACTACATATAGATCTTTGTGGTTCTTCATCTATAGAAAGCGTTGGTGGTTACAAACATATTTTTGTAATTGTTGATGATTTTTCCAGATTTACCTGGGTATATTTTCTTAAACAGAAATTAGAAGCCACACCTCAGCTCAAGGACTTTATAAAGCAGATTGAGCTTCAACTATGAAAGTTGGTTTGCAACATTCGCAGTGACAATAGTTTGAAGTTCAAAAACCAAGTGTTTGAAGAATTCCTGACTGAAAAAGGAGTAGCTCACAACTTTTCATCTCCTTACACTCCTCAACAGAACGGGGCCGTTGAAAAGCGAAACCAGTCTCTTTGAGAAGCTGTGAGAAAATCTTTTGATCCCATCTATGTCTATATCTATATCTATATCTATATCTATAACTATATTGATATCTATATTTATCTATATCTATATCATTATATACTTATAATAGAAGCATTTTTCCTTTCACTACATTCATTTGAAGTTCCCATGAATTTTTTCTTTCACCACATTCATTTGAAACTCCCATGACTTTTAAATTTCTTTCTAATAATGATTATAGGCTGGTTAATAAGGTTAAACAAATATCAAACCTAAAATATAATCATATATAAACTAAATTTAAATATTAAAAGAATATATTTTCTCCTACTTATAAAGTTATGTTTTCAACTTTTAACATATTATACTTAATTTATTAGGTCTAATATGTTGTTGTATGTAAAACCGTTATCATTTTAAAGCTACAACTTTTGAATAATTTGTATAAAATACTTAAATTGTTAATTTAAATAACCTTCCAAGATCAACTTAAATATAAATTTTAGTTCAACTTAAACAACCCAAAGAATATTTTGTAAATAGTTAAAAGTGATAAATTGTAGTGTCATTCTAATAATGATTATAAGTTGGTTAATAAGGTTGAATAAGTATCAAACCTAAAGTGTAATCATAAATAAACTAATAATATTTTTACTTCTACTTGTAAAGTTATGTCTTTAACTTTTAACATATTATACTTAATTTATTAGATTTAAGATGTTGTATGTAAACCATTATTAGTTTAAAGCTACAACTTTTGAATATTTTGGACAAAATACTTATACTGTTAATTTAAATATAACATTACAGGGTCAACTTCAATATAAATTTTAGTTCCACTTAAAAAATCCATATAATATTTTGTGAATAGTTAAAAGTGATAAATTGTAGTGCTAAATGCAAAAACTAAATTGTAATATCAATTTAACTAAAATATTTCCTTAAGATATTTTTATAATCGATAAAAATTCTAAAATAAGTAGCTTAAAATATCTTATAATAAAAATAATTAAAATAACTCTATATAAATGATTATATTGCTAACTTTAAAATAAAGAAAAATTGTTTGACGTATTAAGTAATTAAAATGATAGAAATTAAAATGTTAATCAAATAAATTTTAAAAAATTAATTAACAATAACAACAAATATAAATAACATTAAACAATATATTATATTTAATTTTATACATGAGTAACCCGCGAGAAGAGAAGATTAAAATTATGCAGTTTTAACAGATGTATATATTATCATAAAATTCAAAATAATCAATATACTATATCAACTTAGTATAGGAATTATTATATCAAATTTAACAACAACATTATTGTTATTTGAAAAAAACATATATTCGTAAAAAGATTAGCTATATAGATGCTTCTGCGCAACGCGTGGACATTCGAGTAGTATATTATAATAGAATCATTTTTCTATTCACCACATTGATTTGAAACTTCTTTTTCTTTTCATATTCTTAAATGACTATATTTATAAGTACCACATTAATTTGAAACTCCTTTGTCTTTTCATATTTTCCAATGACTTTTCAAATGTCTTCTAAGTAATTGATTTAGCATTAAACACCAAATATGCTATATAAACTCTTACATGTAAGAAGGATGTCATAAGAAAATGAAAAGAAAAAATTTCAATAGACACAATTCTTTAAGAAAATATTGGTAGTGATGGAGTCCCTAAAAGAGCTTTACAAGTTAAGGTTGTGGAAAAATGTATCATTTTTTACTCATTGTTTGATCGTGTTATATTTTCTTTTCTAGTAGTGATGTGCAATTTGATTTGTGGTTTGCAAAATCCGAAGTTATATGTGAGAACATCATCATTAGCCTATTTGTTTTTATCTCTTTGTTTTTGTTATGAATATTTTAATATGCTTTGTTTTTTCTTAGATTTTTGTTTCCTTTTATATTTTTTGAACCACAAATTGTAATTGAATAAAACAATACATGTTAAGTGTATTGATATGCTCCATAATTTGTATCATAAAAGGTTAATTTCATGTTCATCGTTATAGCAAGTTGTACAATTCTTATATGAAGTGGCCTAAAATGAGAAGTTTACAAGATTAACAAAGTTTCTTTCATAATTAGTTTAATGTTATTAATAATTTTTTGGTGTATGCCATATATATATATATATATATATATATATATATATATATATATATATATATATATATATATATATATATATATATATATATATATATATATATAATTCTATTATGCACAATGCGGGAAATTTACTTAAATCAAATTCATTTGAATTTTTCACAACAAAAAAAGAGTTTTCTAATTTATGTATACTTATGATTTCAAATTTAAAGTTAGTAATCATTAAAACTTAAAAGTTTTTGTAACTTTTGGTTAGTAATTGGTAGTGACTTTTTATTTTTCTCTCAAATATATATACAATATATATATATATATATATATATATATATATATATATATATATATATATATACAATATATATATATATATATATATATATATATATATATATATATATATATATATATATATATTGTAGTCGTATTAGTAATATATAAGTTAGCTTTCTCACAAACAATCACGTGTGTTAAGATATTTTTAATTAAAATATGAAAAGTTGAAAAAAAAGAGTGTTTTGGCGCATCATGGTTATTAATATACGGATTTTTATTATAACAATAAGTATACTTTCATAATTATTTTAATGTTATTAATAATTTTTTTTTGGATGCCTTAAAGACATCAAACATGCTATAATGAGTTTTTATATCAACTTCGTATAAATCTAATTATTTCAAAGTTAATAATAGTCATATGATTATTTTAATAGTGTGTATGTATATATGTGTCTGTACGTCTGTATCACTCTCTCTCTCTCTCTCTCTCTCTCTCTCTCTTTATATATATATATATATATATATATATATATATATATATATATATATATATATATATATGTATCTTTTATTTATTTTTTTATGATTTATCAGTGTTTAATAGTGTTTTATGTTATTAAAAGTTGTATTTGTGTTTTTGATATATTTGGTACTCATTAAATACATAAATTAAGATACAATATATATATATATATATATATATATATATATATATATATATATATATATGTATATATATATATATATATATATATGTAATTTTACAAACCATAAAATGGTCAATAGATGTGACAACCCAACGTTTATTCTGTTATATAATTCCGTTTTCACTAACGGAATATGTCACTTTATAAAAAGTTCCGTAAATTGGGGTCGTCAACTAAATAAATATTCATTTATTTATTTATATTTCATGTGATTATTGTTTTACTAAAAATAAATATAATTCGTTAATGTTAGTTCCATTTAACGAACTAAAGTTATATTATTTTTCAACCACTTAACCCGGGTAAAAAGTTTAACCCCGTTAGACTTTAGCATCGGGTAGTCGTATACCGGGTGCAACACCTCTCTCTCACTACTCTCTCTCTCTAGCTCGTTTTCGGCTCCAAAACCGCAATTTCCGGCTCCTAAACGTAAGATCTTCAACCCTATCTTGGTCTAAACGTGCATTATTGTTATTATAGCTCAAAAATCACATGATTGGGACATGAAAAAGGAGTTTACGGCCTAAGAACCTCCTGGGGCCGTAAACACCCAAAAAGTGGCCGAAAGTCCCGATGTTCCTTCTATTAAGCTTAGATACTAGTTAAGGGATTTACCTAGGGGTGTTTAATCATTAAAACACAAAGTTTTAGGGCATAAAAGAGGGTTTATGGCCGAAGCACATGCTTAGGCCGTAAACACCCCTTATCCATGCAAAAATGCCCCAAAAACCCTTCGAAGGCATGTTAGGCTTGAGATGTGATTTATGGAAATTCTAATTCGAGTTTTGGACATTAAAGCTTCATGATTTGAGGGGTAATTTAGAGTTTACGGCCCAAGCATAAGCTTAGACCGTAAACTCCCCCAAACCTCATCAAATGAGGGTTTAAAACCCCCTAAAAAGCCCTACACCTTCACTAGAAAATTATTGGGATGAAATAAGGACCTTAACATCAAAGATTGGGGAGTAAACAAGAGTTCACGGCCAAGCCATGAGGCTTATGGCTGTAAACTCCCAAGGAGTGGCCTTTGGGCCGTAAACTCCAAGGGAGTAAACTCTTGGACTCCCTAGTACCCCCTTTTGGTCTTGTACAATCCCCGAGAACCACTTCTAATCCATAAGACCTCGAATCAAGTTCAGGATATGTAAATGTATTAATAAAAAGTATAAGTGACTAATTTCTTGTAAAACACATATCTCATATGTTAATAGGGTCTTAAAAGGTGTACAAGTCCTTAATTGACACCAAACGCTCAACCGACACTTTCACCCGATTTACCCGATTTACTCGATTTCAGGTGAGTTCATACCCCTTAATGAACCTTTCTAATGTTTTCATATGTTTTAGGGGGGAGGGATACAAGTCAAATATATACATTTTTATGTAAATCAATCACATGTGATTTACTATCCGTAGTTAAAATCACATGTGATTTATCACTATGTTTTATAAAAGAGCTTTACGTTTTCAAAACTACTTTGGAAAAATAAACTATTTTCTAAATGCTTTCTTTCGTTAATATTTTTATTAAATTACATTCCTTATAAAAGGTATCTACACTAATATATTTATATAAGTAAGACTTGAAGGACTTAGGACCGATAGCTCGCCTTATTTCCTGTTCTTGTTTGATGTGAGCTTAGGGTATTAGTTATCCGTCCGACTGTCGTTGATTTTTTAGTTATATATCATGTATATTGGTGTTAGATACGAATATTTTCATCTCATTCAATGTGTATGTCATTCATTTACCAAGAACAATACACACTAAATTAACTGTAATAGGTATAGTTAAGGTCACTACTACTCGTTACTACTATTACGATACACTCTATAATTCATACTACTACAAGATGGTACATGAATAGAAGAACACTCTATGAAATATACAAAAGACAACTACACTATATTACAAGAGAAAGCACTAACCCAGAGTATAATACACTAATCCTCTACAAGACACTCTACGCGCTACATACTGTGACCAGGGCTTTCCGAAAGGAAGGCGACGCTACATGTATAGATCTATACGGGGCAGACACTATTATATCCCGACTGTTAACCTCAGTCCGAGCCGAGCAAGCCCAGGGATGGCACTACTTCACTACACTATGTATGACCGGGAAGGTCATGGGATCCTCTATTGTTCACACTATTGGTCACATAAAAAGGAATACACTCTATCCACACTAAAATACTAAGACTAAAGTCTAAGTTAATATCCCAAAGTAAATAAGTAACTATTACTAATGGGAGTTTGCACCACTATTACTGACGACAGGCATAACTTTTCTTATTTACATCACGTACTGGAGATTTACTAATATACTTTTACAACAAACAGTTTTCAATGATGAAACTTACATGCAACTTAAAGGTTTTCACTTACAATGTACTTTCTGGAAAATATAGGATTTTCCTACTACTTATAAATGCAAATTGCAGCTTTTCACACTATATTTTCTGATACATTTTATACAAAATCCACACTAAATTCTTATGAACTCACCAGCTTTATGCTGATACTCGTTTTCAAAATAACTTGTATCCTCAGGTCAACGATAGACATGTACAGGTGCAACATTTTGGAGAAGATGGAGCGTACAAGATCCATCTCTTATTTTTGTATTACTTTTGGTGTCTATTAAAACTTTACAGAACACACCTATAATTAAACTCACTATGTTAATGAAATGGTTGTAAGTTTCTTGTTTTTACTATTATGCAATTGTGATGATACTGTACATGACGTCCTCCACCCCGAAACGTATTCCGCTGTTATCGGTTTTGGGGTGTGACAGATTGGTATCCGAGTATTGTTAATAGTCAATCAAGTATATCAACCTATAAAAGATATACGAACTATAAACACTTCGGGACTAAAACACTCTGACCAAGAATATATACTGTTAAGTACTAAAATATTTAACTAAGTATATATACACATCTCTATAAATTACAGAACTCAGTATCACACTAGAATAGAACAAAAGTATTAAGATTGTTGGACAACACAATTGAGCTTAGAGACATATAGTCACATTTGGGGGTATGTAGCTGTTGGATTAGATGTCTAAGCCCATAACTATTATTGGTATGTACTTGACCCGAGAGTAGCAAGGTCCATTTGGGTTGCATATCATCAGGACAATTTGTTAGGATGGACTTTTGAGAGAATGTTATTTATGGTTTATTAATATATTATAAGTTAAAATATATTAATATGAAATCATATGTTTTAATTAGTATCGATCAAGAATTAATTTGGAATTAATTTAGTGATCAAAAGAGCCTAATTAAATCTATGGGGACTAATTATGATAATTAGTTATATTTATATGTGTTGGGCTTATGATCCATGTTGGACCAAGTTTATGTATGGATACATAAAGAGTTGGGCCACATGAACCATGGATCATAAAACCCATGGGTATGGATTATGGGTTATACCCATGACCCTTGGAATCCTACATATAAATAGGTTACTCCATAGCCAAAATCACCACTTCTTTTCTTAGAGAAATATGGAGGTATTTTGGTGCATGGAATTCTCTCTCAAGAGCCACCTTTGTCCTAGGTGTGTTGTGATTCCATTTGAGGCATTTCATACTATTGGTGCTAAGCTCTTAAGGCCAAATACATCAAGACTTCAATCCACATAAAAGGTATGTTTCCCTAACTAGTATATTATATGGTTTATGTCAAATACATGCTAGTTATAGGTTTAATGCCTTGGAAACCATTTGCATGTATAATTAGTGAAAACACAGATCCAAGGTATTTAGGGTTGTATGTGCACCATAGGATGTTGTATTATACCAAAACCCAACAGTGGTATCAGAGCCATGGGTTGTTTTCTACTATATTTGATGCAAATGTATTTTTTTTCAAGTTGATGGAAAAAAAAAGAAAAAAAAAACATGAACTTTGTCAAATTTTATGATAATTAGTTGATTTTATGAAAAACTAATTATTTGTAAAATTTGAGTCACTTTACTGCAAGAGTTGAATTAGGTCAATTTATTAAAAGATAGAATGATATGATTATTTTATTTGTTTTAAAAATTTGATCTAATTGGTTTTAAGAGTTACAAATTTTGTCATAAAATTTTGGAACTCAAAAGTTTTTTTAAAGTTATGATCTTAAGAATTTTGAAACTTCCATAAGTTATGGATGTGAAATGTCTCATTTATTAACTCTTTAGGTTATGAAGTCCAAGAGTCTTCAAAGGATAATTGTCAAAGTTTCAAGATGTGTATTAGTTTATATGATTATCTAATTTCTTGAAAATTGTTGATGCGAGTTATCTTTACTTATGAGTTTAATCTAGATCATAGAAAAATTATTTGATTATTGTGTTAATTGGAATATTTGATCTTAATGGTTCTTATGAACTCCATAACTTGTCCTCAAGTTATTGAAAGTGATGAGTTTTTCTTTTTAGTCTCATTGGTTATGAAAATAGAAGAGTCTTTATTTTTAATGTCATCATTAAATGATTTAATGTCTTCCATAACTTGTCCTCAAGTTATGGAACTTGAATTTTTTTTTTCATTAAACCTTAATTAAACTCATAAGTTATGAAAAAGCCAAGAGTTTTGAAATGTTTCAAAACTTGTCCTCAAGTTTTGGAATTTGTAAAGTTACCCCCCATGTATACTTTAATTCCAAACTAGACCTTAGAATTTTAAAAGTTAAAATTCAACCCTTATACTTTATAATATTATAAGTTAATAATATTTATATATATGTATAAGAGTAAAGTCAGTCTTACCGTTAGTAGGCCTCATTCACGAAGTCGTTCTATAAGGGGGTATAAGGTTACTGCCTATAAAATGGCAGTTTAATGGGTGTCCACTCTCACCCACCGCTTCCTTGACCGGTGAAGGGTCGTTAGTCGAACGGGTAAGACAAGGACTATAATTCTCCCTTCATTAAAAGTATTAATGATAAATACTAAGTAACTAAACCTTTTATGAATACCCAATCTTAGTTACTTAGGAAAATGTGAATAAGGTGCTAATCCATGAAATTACACTTTGCACTTTGTTTAAGTCGGTTAGTGGAGCGTGTGTGGTTAACCGGCACACTAACTCGTATTTAACAAGGTAGGCAAAGGGTAACTTAATGTTTATCATAGTATCGATGGAGCGTGTGTGGTTAACCGGCACATCGATTGAGGGGTAAACACTTAAGGGTACCAAGTAATTTGCACAGTTACTTCACACCTTGTTTGTGACAACCCGATATTTCGAGACAACGAAATGTAACACCCGTCTAATATAGGTAAAAATTTAACATTCCTAAAAACATATTTGGGTTAAATAAAGTGGTAGGAATCATTTCAATGTTTTCGTACATATAAAGAACCCTAAAATCCGAGTTGTAACGAAGAAGTTATGACCAACCGAAGATTCTCGGCAAAACCGACAACACTGATAGGCGTAAAACGCGAAGTTACAATACAATAATTTCTAGCTTTAGGTATTTAAATGAAAGTTTTAGATATCATTAAACCGTAAGCATACATAAAAAGAATGCCCAAATCTGACTTCATATGAGGAAGTTATGATTTTTCGAAGTTTCAGACGTAGCAGTAGACAGCTAAAAACTCGAAATCGAGATCGAGCAGATATTTGCCAACATGACCTAAACGAGAATCGATCATCTCATCGATGGTATTACAACGGTAAAAAGTCTGGCGAAAACAGACAACGGATGAAGGAGTTATGGAATTTTAACGGACTTTTACTGTCCCGACCTATTAATATATTATATTAAAAATAAATTCAAGATTTGCCGACGGAGTCTAAACGAAAGTAGTAGATCGTTGTCTCACCTACGCGTGGATATAAAGAGCGTCAAAAACGGAGTATGTATGAGGAAGATATGAATTTTTGAAGTTTACTAAATAATTAAAATATAAATTAAATTAAAAATCCGGTATTATCCGAAGGAAGAGTCATCGGACTAATCCAAGTTACGCCCACCGTACCCTTGTACGCCCAGCGTACTCGGATACTCGGCCTTATCCGTCCACGTTGCTTCGATGCTTTGTCCGGGGATGCGGTAAGCCATGACGTTGCGTACGCCCAACATACCCTCGTTAGTACGCCTCGTGTACGCGAGGCTTTCAGCCCCTATAAAAGGGATGCGAGGATGCCGTCCAGTTTTGCTCAGTTCTTCCCTTTCTCGCGCTGAATTTCTGTGTTTCAACCCTTGGAGTCATCCCAAAGGCCCGGTTTTTATATCCAAGTTGGAAAGGAAGTTTTACGCTCCCGAGACTCCCGAGATTCCCGAGAATCCCGAGAAATCCGCTTGCTTGAATAGAAGTTCTGCTCGGTTTTCATCCCGCTTTCTTCAAGATATCAAGTGAGTTCATACCCCTTAATTAACCCTTTTAAATATTCTATAAATGCTTTTATATGCTTTCAAGGGGGAGGGGGGGGGGGGGGAATACAAGTAAAACACACGATTATTATCGTGTGTTATATAAAGTTTTATTATACACTTTTATTCAACGAAATCACATGTGATTTATAACTATTATAAGGAAACTTTCATATGCAAAATGTATCACGATAACATCATATCTTTTGAAATGAAAAGTGTTGTTATATATGTATAAATCAAACACACTGCTTATACTATATGTATATGTGTCCATCTTAGGCACTACAAAAATTATACTTTTCATAACAAGTGAGCATTTCACTAGGGATTACTATACAAACGAGACACACTTTTAGAAAACTATAATATGTATAGTTTTATGAGAACATCACGGACTTTTACATACTAGAAATACTATTGCAAGGAGATACATTCATATACAAGCACAAACGAACATTTTCATAGGTACTTGAAATAGTTTTCACAAACGTTTTTACATGTTGAAAACACTTCTAGAAATTGTCTTACAAACTGTAGGTTTCCTTTTGAATCTATTATAGTTGTGCTTCGAACAAAGGTTTTCTCACACTTAAACTGTCTTGTCAAACGGTCTTTTGGACCGATTTATAAACTGACATCAAGTCATAAATTCTTATTTACTAAACTTTTCAAAGGTTTTACAAAACTTCTTTTATGCTTTTATATTATAAATTGCATGCCTCTATATGTATAGTTATATAAGAAATGTTTAAAATACTTAGGAAGGCTATCCACCCTGTTTCCTTTTCCTTGATTTGGATGTGGTCTGGTGGGATATCGGGTACTCTTCCGAAGGTCGTTTAAATATTAGTTATATATCATGTGTACATGAATAGTCATAAATGATCCAACAGTTAATTCGGTTACGAGACTATTGGGTAGCAAGGGTGTACAAACCTACTTGGACACTCATCAATTACATTCTAGTAAACTATTATAGGAATAATTTAGGGGATACAAAACATTATCCCTATTGCAAGAAATTACACCAAAGTCAGTTCATTCATTAGTCTAAACTACATGCTATATGAAGGGATACTCTTACAGAGATTCCTCTTACATGGATACACTTATATAGATACTCTTGCAGAGATTCCTCTTACATGGATATACTTATATAGATACTCTTACAGTGATTCCTCTTACATGGATACACTTATAGGGATACTTTTACATAGATACTATGTGGTAAGAAACAATAAGGGACTAACCATTCCTAAACCCGGCTGTTAGCAACATAGGTAAATGGACATCTACGGATGTCTACGGTTAATACTTATACTAGGAAGACATTCAAGGAACTAACCATTCCTTCCACCTGCTGGTAGCTACAGAGGAAAATGAACATCTACGGATATTCACGGTGAGAACGTTTTGGCAGTCGCGATGTCGTGTTTATCCTAATACAAAAGAATAATACTTATATGGCTATATTTTCCCTATTACTTTTATTTGGTGATACATTCACGTAAACGATGAAGTAGACTATACATATTGTTAATAGTAGTCATAAAGGGGAAAATCATCTTTGTTACAGCAAAACATACAGGACTTGGTAGAAGACTACTTTCAAAACAGTTAGGTTTTGGTTAAAGACTTCTTTCAAAATAGTCGGGTTTTGGTTAAAGACTACTTTCAAAACATTCAGGTCTTGGCAGAAGACGACTTTTTATACTAGTAGAAAATATGGGATTTTCTAGGAGTTTTCAAAACATATACAAACAATTACATTGAACGATTTCAAATGTTATCATCAAACTTACACGAACAATGACATTAAATACTTATGAACTCACCAACTTAAATGCTGACCTACACTTTCAAAATAACTTGTATTCTCAGGTCACCAGTAGACAGGTACGATGGCCTGGTTTTGCGAAGACGGAGCAGTCACGACTTGTCTTTTATTTTGATTACTTGTTGTAATGTCTTACTACTATGAAAGAACTCACATGTATTAAACTATTACTATTAATACAATGGACAATGTTGTTGCTTGTTTACTACTTTGCATTGTTGTGATACATTACATGACGTCCTCCGCCCCAGAACGTTTCCGCCGTTCTCGGTTTAGGGGTGTGACATTGTTTTGTGATCGTCGGCATCCTAGTCACAAAACCTGAAGGGCACACTCGAGATTGAAACATGCCATTGAAAAGTTCAATGAATCTCAAATGATCTAGGAGTTTCAAATCCAATTAAAACCTAATAAATTATTTCGCTTTTCATGGTGGAAATTGGTGAATCGTCATTCACCTACCTTCAAATATTTTATTGCTTGGATTACGGCATCCCTCTTGCAAGTTATAAAATAGTTTGTTGGGTCCTAGCCTTAATATTTCATATTGGGTGTTATATTAAAGACTTTAAATCAACTATCTTGAATATCTCCCAAAAGATGTCTAGTTTAGACATCTATGATCTTCCCAAATATCTTGGAACTTCACTTCCTCCACCTCCTCCAATTATTCTCCCTAACCCACAAGTTCAAGGTCACTCAAGCCCTATTGGCAAGGCAAGGTCTAGGTGTGATCACATCTTGGAGATGCAGTCACATACTGACAAGCCGGGAGAGTTGGGTGTCAAAGTCTTAAGAAAGTTAGTGGTTCAATCACTTTCTAAGTCACATAGTGAGTTCCTTGGGACTCCTATGAAACAGACTATGACAAGACCCTTAATGATCTTATCTATTTGCTTGGTGCTGCTAAATCAAAAATGATTTAGTGTACTAGTAAAACAAATTTGATTAGGAGATCAACTTCCCAAAACTTTATGAACAGGGACAATAGTGACACAGGAAATCCAGAAAAGCATTCTCTTCCCAATGGAAAGGGATCGGCCATAGTCAACTCGGTTGACCGAAGGGTAAAGAGAAAGGCGAAGTCTGAGATAGTCCCATGTACTATTACCTAAGGGTCCATATGGTCCTATTGCCAAAAGGAAACGGCATTGGTTGCGAAGCTGTCCATTTTACCTGAAAGATCATAAGGCTAGTAAAGTCAATAATTTTGACTCTATTTCAGGTAAGGTCCACTATCTAACTCGGTTAAGTTTCTATTCTGAGATTCTTATTACAAGATGTGACTGCGTCACATGTTGATGTTTAAGAATCAAAGGAAAAGTGAAGGAAACTTAAAGAAAGAGTATGTTGAATCTGATCGTGAAGATGGATTTCTATCGCTTGATTGAAGATTGGATTCTTGAGCTACTCTTAGGAGTTATGATAGATTTCTAGGAAACAAGTAATAACATAGTTTTCATTTCAAGTTACATTGTAAGGAAAAAGTTTTTCTGCATTTTTAAAATAAATAAAAGTTTGTTTTACTTTATTTTTATCTCCTTATAATGACATTCATGAAAACTTGATGTTTGTATGTTTATAGCAATATTGGAAATATGAATTTGATTCGTTCATTTGTGGTAGTGTCTAAATTTACCAAATAAGGAAAGATCCTCATCACCCAAGTTTCAATTGGACCGAAACTTGGAATCATGCAATTTGTATAGTATGATGAATGAGAACTTTCGAGCATTGGAAAAATTAAGACTAACTACTTGTTCACATGGATGTGTGAGTCAAGAGAAGGACTAAGGGATCAAGTACACTTTCTTGTGCACTTGTCAAAGTCCACCACAAAAGATGGATAAGACTATTCGTCATGATTTACTAAGGTTTAGTAAATATGATTATACTTACAAGCTTAAGTATAATTCTGAAACATTGGAAAATTTTCAATGTATGACAGAACGAATAAGAAGAATCAAATTAGGCAGAAGGATAAAAGTTTCTCAAATCTGAAAAGATGGGAGAGTACTTTAGTATCATGTTTTAAGGTCATCTTAATGATTTTAAGACCTTATCACAATTCATCCTCTAAGTACATTCTGATAGTTAAGAAGAGGAGTTATGAATTGTTGAAGTGGTTAAATCAAGAAGATGATTCATACTTCATTCCAAAACAATTCATAGAGTTATACTCTAAGATTGTAACTTGAGTGACATGTCTTAAAGAAGGTTTAAAACACTTGTCAAATGTAAGAGTAAAAGTTTTCTACTCTTGTACATTTGAAATTGGTAAGTTGTGATGTTTTGGATAAAACAAAGACCAACTAAGGCTAATTGTGTTAAGTGTCTGTCTTGATTAGAATCCACACTATCTCTTGAATATTTGGCAAGAAAGTCGTATAGGTCAAGGAGACAGTGGGAGTCTAAAAGCTCCTGAAAAAGGTTTCAAGAATTAATCAAGAATAAAACCTGTATTTCATCGCTAATACACAAGTAGAGGTTTATAACCTATCGTGCTGACATTTCTGTGCCCATTCCAGTTAAGTTGACTATACATTTGAGCTGCCAGGTGGCAAGAAGTTAAGATTGCACGAGTTCAATCCATATGAGTTTGGATTTGTCATTATCATTGTCTTGTGACTATGGTTTTGACAATTCACATGGATAAGAACACATACACCATTAAATCTAAGTGTCATAAGGTTTCTCTTCGATTCATGAAAATGATGGTAAGGAAACTCTTTCACTAAGTAGATTTTGAGTAGATAGCAATTGTGGGAATGACAAAAGGTCTAAACATTATGATTATGACATCCCTCTTCATAATTGTTTAGACACACATGTGAGCTATCTAAGACAGGTGTATGATATTGATAAAGTCTTATCAAGGCAATCTAGTATCAGAAATCTGAACTTTGGTAAGAAAGTCAATAAAGGATTGATTTCTAGAAGTTCAGTTGATTTCTGGGTACTTGTCAAAGCTAGTGGGAGCATAAGTGTTATGCTAATAATCATCATATTAGTGGGAGCATGATAATTAAGATAAGTATTGCAAGTTAGCAATGTTAATTATAGAAAACAAAAGTTTCAATTCGTGAGGTTGCAGGGGTTGAAAAAGTTGTTTTGCTATAATTAAGGGAGAGGAAATTATACTTCATCTCAAATATAAAAGCATATATTGAGGTCTTAATCGTATTTAGTCAAGAATATATATGAATTTCATGTTGGGATGGCTCAACATAAGGAAATTCTATATATGGGTTCATTATTTGCATTCTAAAATTCGATTATGATTACGGCATCCTTTTTCATAATCTGAATTAGGAGAACTTGGCAAATAGAAATGGAAATATTATAGCAAAAGACTGGTTTAGTCTTTATGTGAGACATCATGGATCATGTCCCATATGCTTCAGATATAGGATCGATTACATGTGGTATATTTACTCTTTCTAAGTTTTTCCAAATGCCTAGGGCATGAAGAAGGGAAAAAGGTCTAGAAATTGATATGACTAAAATGATTAAGCAATTGTTGAGGATAATATAAGGTTTACCAAAGATTGGTTGCTCAAGGACAGTTGGAAGTATAGTATTAATTCTGGAAGGACCATATTGACGTAATCTGTAAGGAGGCAACTCTTGTTCAGAAGTGATAGTCAAATTGGAATATGGAAATGTTTCAAAGTTAGAAATCATTCAATCTGTGAAAGATTAGGAAACTTAATGCAAGAAGGATGTTTCCAAGGAGCTGATCTCCTTTGGAATACTCTATAATGATTGTTTCCAAGTCATTGTGAATTTGTGCATAATCATTACAAGTGGATTAATGCATATAAGTTAAGAATCTAACAGATTTTAGTAAATGGCATGAATTTGGAATTCTTGCATTTGTAGTAAGATTTGGGACCATGAAATGAGAATCATTGGAGTTATGTTCAATTGATCTATTTCACAAAGTAAAGATCATAGACAAACATAGTATGCATACTTGGTGTGTGGCATGACTAGTGTTTAGAAAAACATAGTGTACATGCTTGGAGCATGAGACAACTATTGATTTAATTCAAGAATAAAGTTGATAGTTGAAACAATATACAATGAATAATGTGTAGTCATATGGTGATAAATAAAAGGTGTTTTATTTATATTCATAAGTTCTGAGACCATATTGGACTCGATTATTATTGTGTTTCACTTTGCATGTTTTGACCTCCAAATAAGTAGGTCATTGTTCTGATTGACTAAGTTATTCAAACCATCCACAGTCGGTCATATGTTGGAAGTAGATATGAATCAAGACTGTCATGGGTTGGGTTTGTAGAGGTCTAAGATGTTGGACAAGGTGGTGCTACAACACTCATGAGTTCATAAGTTTTGAGTATTGGATTCAACCCGCGCTCATTGGAATCACTTCATGGATTTTATCACAAGTGATCATGAGACGATAATATCTTATATTCTTCAAACCTAGAGATATGAGTTGTTACTATGAGTTGGTTATACTATGATTGCACGAAAACACATTGGTAACTCGATGTTATAAAACGTGCCTTTGTGTATGATTCAACAAGTAGTAGAACAAGCCATATGAGTCAAATTTTATCCATTCCTTTTACCTTCGGGATAAAAGCGATATCTGTGGGCCCCTCGATGATTTGATGATGACAAATGGAAGTGCTCGGCTGGGCCAGGACTGATTTGATTTGTTCAATTAGTCAGTCGTTATAAATCGGAAATCGGGAAACAACAATGGATAGAGAGAATGATTATAATCCATGTCTCAGTCCATATGATATCTAGAATGGAGGAATATATGATCCCTTATCTAATGGACACGTCATTGATTTGTTCAGAGTTCGATAGCGGCTTTAAGAGCTACGATTGCTAGTCGGGTTATGAAGTCGTACTTGCAACAATAGTTTTAGACTTATCCAAGTGGGAGACTGTTGGATTAGATGTCTAAGCCCATAACTATTATTGGTATGTACTTGACCCGAGAGTAGCATGGTCCATTTGGGTTGCATATCATCAGGACAATTTGTTAGGATGGACTTTTGAGAGAATGTTATTTATGGTTTATTAATATATTATAAGTTAAAATATATTAATATGAAATCATATGTTTTAATTAGTATCGATCAAGAATTAATTTGGAATTAATTTAGTGATCAAAAGAGACTAATTAAATCTATGGGGACTAATTATGATAATTAGTTATATTTTATATATGTTGCTGGGCTTATGATCCATGTTGGACCAAGTTTATGTATGGATACATAAAGAGTTGGGCCACATGAACCATGGATCATAAAACCCATGGGTATGGATTATGGGTTATACCCATGACCCTTGGAATCCTACATATAAATAGGTTACTCCATAGCCAAAATCACCACTTTTTTTCTTAAAGAAATATAGAGGTATTTTGGTGCATGGAATTCTCTCTCAAGAGCCATCTTTTTCCTACGTGTGTTGTGATTCCATTTGAGGCATTTCATACTATTGGTGCTAAGCTCTTAAGGCCAAATACATCAAGACTTCAATCCACATAAAAGGTATGTTTCCCTAACTAGTATATTATATGGTTTATGTCAAATACATGCTAGTTATAGGTTTAATGCCTTGGAAACCATTTGCATGTATAATTAGTGAAAACATAGATCCAAGGTATTTAGGGTTGTATGTGCACCATAGGATGTTGTATTATACCAAAACCCAACAGTAGCCTGATCAACTACATTTTCCTAGGAGTGACTAGCATGTGCCTAAGTTTGGTTGTGGTGTTGCAACAAGTCTAAAACTTACCAACACTACCACAATAACGTTAGCATAAGAATACTATAGGAGTATTCTGTACCTCTAAAATATACATATGTGAGAACTAAAAAGGGTCGTTACTAGTGGAGCAATAGTTGCTAAATGCATACTTTCCGGTTACCTGTGATTAGGGCGTTATAGACTTAGAATCTGTGATCTTTGCTTTACTTCCTGTTCCTTGTTTGGTTGTGGACTTAGAGTTAGGGTCACTTTTTCGACGGACTATCCTGCCCTGATCACATGTAATTAGTATGCATTATGCAAGTATTGGTCTAACTCGTGACGATCATCTTATAAGTATTTTAGGTTAATACGTCTATTAATCTTCCTTTCCCCTTTTCTCGCGTAGATATGATGGATGGCTTCCACCTTCCCGGTGATTCATACTACCCAAACCAAGGGAATGGAGGATGGCTCGACGAAGAGTCGGACGATGATCACCAGATCCCTCTGGATGACCACCGAGCAGAAGGCTTTTCGGATAGCTCCGACTCTGAGCTAGAAGTTAACAACCTACCTCCTGGAGCTCCGAACCCCAACCCCCGTCCGGCATTTCAGGGTCCCACTCCCATGTGGGCAATATCATTGAACCGATGGAGTGAGGAGCAGGGCCAGCCTTTACCTTTCAATGGAGACCGAAGCTTCTACAACATAAGCGAAGGAGGAATAGTGGATCGGGTTCTGCCCATCATGGTCCGAAGGATTGCCAGGAATGTCGAGCAGGGTCAAGCAGCCATTGGTCAAGTTGTAGAAGTGGATGCCAACTTGAATCTCAACACTATTCGCATCCGCCAACTTGAAGAAGCCATGGACAGCACAAGGAGGACCAACGAGGCTCTGCAGCAACAGCTAGCTGCATCCCGAGCCGAAGTTAGGGAACTCCGAGCACGCCAAAGGACTCATAAACGACACCTTCAAGAAGTTATGCATCAACTAGCGGATCTGAGGGTTAGCCCAACAAGTAACCGTCGTCCGTAAAAGACGTCTAATTATCTCACTCTTTTGTTTAAAGGACTAGCCTTCCCTCTCTATGTTTCATAGATCACTTGTCTGTAAACATTTCCTAGCTTAAAAGTACTCTAACTAGACCACTAGACTGCCAGCATTTTCCTTATGGTTTGATGTAAGACCTACTGTCAGGTCATTTTTCATGAACTTGTATTACATCATTAATACCAGTAAATTGGCAGTTAACTACTCTATTGCTATGACTCTCATTCTGATCTTTGGATTATGTTGATTTAATCCATGAAACACTCTATTCATAATCGCAATAGACTCTTACTATTGCTATCATTTCTTTGATCTTCCGGTGAAAGATGCCTCCACGAAAGCGTCCAAACAGAGGGAAACCAGCAACTCAAACCCCTCCTCCACCACCTCTTCCTCTACAGTTCGATCCAGTGCTGTTCCAAACGGCTGTGACCGCAGCTGTGACAGCAGCCATGGCCCAAATGAACTCGGGTGATGCGAGCGGTGGAAATTATAGATTTGGTGAAGTCCATCAAAGAGTGCAGGGATGCACTTATAAGGACTTCATGAACTGCAAACCTACCTTTTTCGATGGTACCGGAGGAATTCTAGCATTATCTCATTGGTTCGAAAGAACCGAAGCAGTCTTTGAAATATGCTCTTGCCCCGAAGAGAGCAAAATCAAGTTCGCTACTACCACTCTCACTAACAGGGCCTTGACATGGTGGAACGGCCATGTCAGTGCACTCTCCTTGGTAACAGCCAATGCCATGGGCTGGGACACTCTAAAAGACCTCATGAGGAGGGAGTACTACCCTAGGGGCGAGATCCAGAAACTTGAAGAGGAACTTTGGAACCTCAAGATGAAAGGGACTGACATAATAGCTTACACGGCCAGGTTCTGCGACTTAGCAGCTATGTGTCCTAACATGATCCCTTCTGAAAGCAAAAAGATCGAACGATGCATCTGGGGTTTAATGCCCCCGTATCGAGGAAATGTTCTAGCCTCACGCCCTACCACCTTCGACAGCGCCAAGGAATTGGCCCAGAGTCTAATCAATCACGAAGTCTCTTCCACTCCAGCAACAGCAACCACAACTGCCATTGCACCACCCGATTCAGCTGACAGAAAGAGAAAGCGTTGGGATAAGAAGAAAATCAAGAAAACTCAAGCCCCATCCAAGGACCAGCAAATTGTGGCGGTCCATGCTGCCACCACTCCAGCCACTCCTGCATCGACAAAAGCTTATGTTGGGAATCTGCCCAAATGTCCCAAGTGCCCTTACCACCACAACGGCCCCTGCAGTGAATTGTAGTGTTCCAACTGCGGCCGGAAGGGCCATACTGTCCGATTTTGCAGGGCCCCACCCAAACCTATCTTGCAAGTTCCCGGTTCGGGAGTGACCCAGACTTGTTATGGCTGCGGTGAAGCTGGTCATTTCAAGAAAAACTGTCCGAAGGCTGGGAATGCTGGGGGAACTGGAAGACTACTCGCTATTGGTCACAATGAAGCAGTGGTGGATCCCACAGTAGTCACGGGTACGTTTCTTCTCAACAACTCTTATGCATGTGTCTTATTTGATTGTGGTGCAGAAAGAAGCTTCATAAACCAAAACTTTAAACACTTACTCAAACAATCCCCGCAACCACTAAAAGAAACATTCGTCGTAGAAATGGCTAACGGGAAGACCGAAAGCTCTAATGAAATCTACATAGGTTGTACCCTCACGTTAGACGATCACTCATCTCCAATCGACCTTATACCAGTCTCAATCAAGAATTTCGATGTCATTGTTGGTATGGACTGGTTGAGTCTTCATCGTGCCGATATCCTATGCTACGACAAAGCCATTCGCCTAAATATTCCAAATCACGAAACTCTATTGATTTCTGGAGACAAACCCGGTACGAGCCTTCGTATCATCTCCAGTATTCAGGCCTAGAAAGATTTGCGTCAGGAATATCGCGCCTTTCTTGCTCACGTCGTCGACACAAGCCAGAAAGCGTAAAATCCAAAAGACATCCCCGTTGTATGCGATTTCCCTGACGTCTTCCCAGAGGATCTTCCAGGTCTACCTCCCAAACGTCAGGTTGAGTTCAGAATCGACCTAGTCCCAGGGGCTACCCCTGTAGCTAAGTCGCCCTATCGTTTAGCGCCTGCCGAGATGCAAGAACTATCTGGTCAACTTAACGAGCTACTCAGCAAGGGCTTTATAAGGCCGAGCTTCTCACCTTGGGGAGCTCCGGTCTTATTCGTAAAGAAGAAAGATGGATCGTTTCGTATGTGCATCGATTATAGGGAACTCAACAAACTCACGGTCAAAAATCGCTACCCTCTCCCTCGTATCGACGACCTATTCGACCAACTACAAGAGGCGAGTTATTTTTCCAAGATCGATCTTAGGTCCGGGTACCACCTGTTACGAGTGCTTGAGGAGGATGCTCCAAAGACAGCTTTCCGAACCCGTTACGGGCACTTCGAGTTCGTGGTGATGCCTTTTGGACTGACTAACGCACCCGTAGTGTTCATGGACTTGATGAATAGGGTGTGTAGTCCATACTTGGATCAATTCATCATCGTCTTTATTAACGATATACTCGTCTACTCTCGGAGCGAGGAAGAACAGAAGGATCATCTACAATGAGTCCTAGAAACACTACGATCAGAGAAGTTATATGCGAAGTTCTCTAAGTGCGAGTTTTGGATCCGAAGAGTTGAATTCTTTGGACACGTTGTTAGTGAAGAAGGAATCCATGTGGATCCCTCCAAAATTAAAGCTATTGATTACTGGTCAGCACCGAAGACGCCTACAAAGATTCATCAATTTCTAGGCCTCGCTGGCTACTACCGTAGATTCATCCAAAACTTCTCTCAGATTGCGAAACCTCTCACCATGTTGACACAGAAGGGCATAACATTCGACTAGGAAGAGAAACAGGAGAAGGCATTCCAGACCCTGAAGCGAGCCCTATGCACCACACCAGTATTATCCCTTCCCGAAGGAACAAAAGATTTCGTTGTATACTACGATGCATCGAATCAGGGGCTCGGTTGTGTCTTGATGCAACGAGGTAAGGTCATCGCCTATGCCTCAAGACAGCTACAGGACACATGAGGTAAACTACACTACTCATGATCTCGAGTTAGGAGCAGTCGTCTTCGCTCTGAAAATATGGAGACACTACTTGTATGGAACGAAGAGCATAGTATACACTGACCATAAAAGCCTCCAATACATACTGAACCAGAAAGAGCTTAACATGAGACAATGCCGGTGGGTCGAACTACTCAACGATTCCGACTGTGAAATTCGTTACCACCCGGGAAAAGCCAATGTGGTAGCTGACGCCCTAAGTAGGAAGGAGTATTCTGGTCGAAGAACCAAGTCGTTAACAATGACTATCCATTCACATCTATCCGCACAGATTAGGGAGGCTCAGCGGGAAGCCTTAAAGCCTGAGAATGTTACGGGAGAATCACTACGTGGAATGGATAAGAGTTTGGAGGTCAAGGGTGATGGAGCCTACTATCTCATGGACCGAATCTGGACTCCGCGCCACGGAGGTTTCAGAGACTTGGTCATGAAGGAAGCACACAACACTTGATACTCCGTCCACCCAGGTTCGGATAAGATGTATATGGATCTCAAAAAGCTATACTGGTGGCCTAACATGAAAGCAGAGATTGCTACCTTCGTGAGTAAGTGCCTTACTTGTGCGAAGGTCAAGGTCGAATACCAGAAGCCATCGGGACTCCTCCAACAACCGGAGATACTGGAATGGAAGTGGGAGCGGATCACAATGGACTTCATAACCAAGCTATCCAAGACAACGAGTGGGTTGGATACCATTTGGGTCATCGTCGATAGATTGACCAAGTCTGCACACTTCCTACCCATCAAGGAAACAGACAAGATGGAGAAACTCACAAGAACATACATTAAGGAAATAGTACGGCTGCATGGCGTCCCTATATCTGTTATCTCAGATAGAGATAGTAGGTTTACCTCAAGATTTTGGCAATCACTACAAAAGGCACTAGGGACGAGGCTGGATATGAGTACCACCTACCATCCGCAGACTGACGGACAAAGTGAGAGGACGATCCAAACCTTAGAAGATATGCTGCGAGCTTGTGTGATTGACTTCGTTAAATCGTGGGATACACACTTACCTCTTGTAGAGTTTTCCTACAACAATAGTTATCATACGAGCATCAAGGCAGCTCCATTTGAAGCCCTCTATGGCCGGAAGTGCAGATCTCCTCTATGCTGGGCTGAGGTGGTGACACTCAGTTAGCTAAAGGACGAGTTCCTGACAGCACTCTCACTGGTCTGGAGATCATTCGAGAAATGCCCGAGAAGATTGTACAGATTCGCGAACGATTAAAAGTTGCTAGGGATCGACAGAAAAGCTACACGGACAAGCAAAGAAAACCCTTAGAATTCCAGGTAGGAGACCAAGTCCTTTTGAAGGTCTCGCCCTAGAAGGGCACGATACGCTTCGGAAAGCATGGAAAGCTGAACCCAAGGTACAAAGGGCCTTTTGAGATTCTCACTAGAATCGGCCACGTAGCTTACAAACTCAACCTACCCCACGAGCTAAGAAACATACATCCTACCTTCCACGTCTCAAACTTGAAGAAATGCATGTCCGATGAGACTCTCGTGATTCCGCTTAACGAGATTGAGGTCAACGAGAGCCTCAACTTCATGGAAGAGCCTGCGGAGATTATCGATCGAGAAGTAAAACGAACGAAGCAAAGCCGCATCCCAATTGTGAAGGTTCGGTGGAACGCCAAGCGGGGACCGAAATTCACTTGGGAGCGCGAGGATCAAATGAAACTCAAATATCCCCATCTCTTCGCTTAGTAGTACTGTAATAACTTAACTGTTTGAGTTCTAAATTTCGGGACGAAATTCCCCTAACGGGGGGATGATGTGACAACCCAACGTTTATTCCGTTATATAATTTCGTTTTCACTAACGGAATATGTCACTTTATAAAAAGCTCCGTAAATTGGGGTCGTCAACTAAATAAATATTCATTTATTTATTTATATTTCATGTGATTATTGTTTTAGTAAAAATAAATATAACTCATTAATGTTAGTTCCATTTAACGAAATAAAGTTTTATTATTTTTCAACCACTTAACCCGGGTAAAAAGTTTAACCCCGTTAGACTTTAGCATCGGGTAGTCGTATACTGGGTGCAACACCCGAGACCTATATAAAGGAAGTGTAACTCCACTTAGAAGCTTTTTACCACTCAAACACCTCTCTCTCACTACTCTCTCTCTAGCTCGTTTTTGGCTCCAAAACCGCAATTTCCGGCTCCTAAACATAAGATCTTCAACCCTATCTTGTTCTAAACGTGCATTATTGTTATTATAGCTCAAAAATCACATGATTGGGACATCAAAAAGGAGTTTTCGGCCTAAGAACCTCCTTCGGCCATAAACACCCAATAAGTGGCCAAAAGTCCCGATTTTCCTTCTATTAAGCTTAGATACTAGTTAAGGGATTTACCTAGGGGTGTTTAATCATCAAAACACAAAGTTGTAGATCATAAAAGTGGGTTTACGGCCCAAGCACATACTTAGGCCGTAAAATCCCTTATCCATGCAAAAATGCCCCAAAAACCCTTCCAAGGCATGTTAGGCTTGAGATATGATTTATGGAAATTCCAATTCGAGTTTTGGACATTAAAACTTCATGATTTGAGGGGTAATTTAGAGTTTACGGCCTAAGCATAAACTTAGACTGTAAACTCCCCCAAACCTCATCAAATGAGGGTTTAAACCCCCTAAAAAGCCCTAAACCTTCACTAGAAAATTATTGGGATGAAATAAGGACCTTAACATCAAAGATTGGGGAGTAAACAAGAGTTCACGGCCAAGCCATGAGGCTTACGCCCGTAAACTCCCAAGGAGTGGCCTTTGGGCCGTAAACTCCAAGGGAGTAAACTCTTGGACTCCCTAGTACCCCCTTTTGGTCTTGTATAATCCCTGAGAACCACTTCTAATCCATAAGACCTCGAATCAATTTCAAGATATGTAAATGTTATAATAAAAGGTATAAGTGACTAATTTCTTGTAAAACACATATCTCATATGTTAATAGCGTCTTAAAAGGTGTACAAGTCCTTAATTGACACCAAACGCTCAACCGACACTTTAACCCGATTTACTCGATTTACTCGATTTCAGGTGAGTTCATACCCCTTAATGAACCATTCTAATGTTTTCATATGTTTTAGGAGGGGGGGGATACAAGTCAAATATACATTTTTATGTAAATCAATCACATGTGATTTATTATCCGTAGTTCAAATCACATGTGATTTATCACTATGTTTTATAAAAGAGCTTTACGTTTTCAAAACTACTTTGGAAAAATAAAGTATTTTCTAAATGCTTTCTTTCGTTAATATTTTTATTAAATTACATTCCTTATAAAAGGTATCTACACTAATATATTTATATAAGTAAGACTTGAAGGACTTAGGACCGATATCTCGCCTTATTTCCTGTTCTTGTTTGATGTGGGCTTAGGGTATTAGTTATCCGTCTGCCTGTCATTGATTTTTTAGTTATATATCATGTATATTGGTGTTAGATACGAATATTGTCATCTCATTCGATGTCTCTATCATTCATTTACCAAGAACAATACACACTAAATTAACTGTAATAGGTATAGTTAAGGTCACTACTACTCGTTACTACTATTATGATACACTCTATAATTCATACTACTACAAGATGATACGTGAATAGAAGAACACTCTATGAACTATACAAAAGACTACTACACTATATTAAAAGAGAAAGCACTAACCTAGAGTATAATACACTAATCCTCTACAAGACACTCTACGCACTACATACTGTGACCAGGGCTTTCCGGAAGGAAGGCGACGCTACATGTATAGATCTATATGAGGCAGACACTATTATATCCCGACTGTTAACCTTAGTCCGAGCCGAGCAGGCCCAGGGATGGCACTACTTCACTACACTATGTATAACCGGGAAGGTCATGGGATCCTCTATTGTTCATACTATTGGTCACATAAAAAGGAATACACTCTATCCACACTAAAATACTAAGACTAAAGTCTAAGTTAATATCCCTAAGTAAATAAGTAACTATTACTAATGGGAGTTTGCACCATTATTACTGATGACATGCATAGCTTTTCTTATTTACATCACGTACTGGAGATTTACTAATATACTTTTACAACAAACAGTTTTCAATGATGAAACTTACATGCAACTTAAAGGTTTTCACTTGCAATGTACTTTCTGGAAAATATAGGATTTTCTAGGATTTTTCTACTACTTATAAATGCAAATTGCAGCTTTTCACACTATATGTTCTGATACATTTTATACAAAATCCACACTAAATTCTTATGAACTCACCAGCTTTAAGCTGATACTCGTTTTCAAAATAACTTGTATCCTCAGGTCAAAGATAGACAGGTACAGGTGCAGCATTTTGGAGAAGATGGAGCGTACAAGATCCATCTCTTATTTTTGTATTACTTTTGGTGTCTATTAAAACTTTACAGAACACACTTGTAATTAAACTCACTATGTTAATGAAATGGTTGTATGTTTCTTGTTTTTACTATTATGCAATTGTGATGATACTGTACATGACGTCCTCCACCCCGAAACATATTCCGCCGTTATCGGTTTTGGGGTGTGACAATAAAATCATCAAATATTTATTTTTTATACTATTTGTTTTTCGTTATATAGAGAAATCAATATATGTTTTATATACATTTATTTTCTTTTTTCATTCATAAATATTATCACCATTTATAGAATTAGGAGATCTAATGATTAAATCATTATGTGGATGTGTGTTTGGTGCTATTAAAAAAATATATAAATATATTATTGCGCAACGCGCAGGGATTCGTCTAGTATACTTATAAAGGAAACATTTTTCCTTTCACCACATTCATTTTAAATTCCCATGCATTTTTTTTCTTTCACCACATTCATTTGAAAATCTCATGACTTTTCAATTTCTTTCTAATAATAATTATAAGTTGGTTAATAAGGTTAAATAAATATCAAACCTAAAGTGTAATCATATATAAACAAAATTTCAATATTAAAATAATATATTTACTATAATTATAAAGTTATGTTTTTTAACTTTTAACATATTATACTTAATTTATTAGTATTAGTATATTGTTGGATGTAAACCGTTATCATTTTAAAGATACAATTTTGAAAAAATTTGTATAAAATACTTAAATTAATAATTTAAATATAAAATTACAAGCTCAACTGAAATATAAATTTTAGTTTAACTTAAACAACCCAAAAAATATTTTGTAAATAGTTAAAAGTGATAAATTGTAGTGTCTTTCTAATAATGATTATAATTTGGTTAATAAGGTTAAACAAATATCCAACCTAAAGTGTAATCATAAATAAATACATTTCAATTTTAAAATAATATTTCTACTTCTACTTATAAAGTTATATCTTTAACTTTTAACATATTATACTTACTTTATTAGATTTAAAATGTTGTTGTATGTAAACTATTATCAGTTTAAAGCTACAACTTTTGAATAGTTTGGACAAAATACTTAAATTGTTAATAAAAATATAACATTACATGGCCAACTTAAATATAAATTTCAGTTCCACTTAAAAAATCAAAGAATATTTTATAAATAGTTAAAAATGATAAATTGTAATGATAAATGCAAAAACTAAATTGTAATCTCAATTTAATTAAAATATTTCCTAAAGATATTTTTAAAATCGTTAAAAGTGTTAAAATAAGTAGCTTAAAATAACTTACACGAACAATAGTTAAAAATAACTCTATATAAATAATTATATTGATACCTTTAAAAAAAAAACAAAGTTTGATGTTTTAAATAATTATAATGATAGAAATTAAAACATTAAACAAAGAAATTTTAAAAAATTAATTAACAATAACAACTATAAATAAGATTAAACCAATACTATATTTAATTTTATGCATGTGTAACTCGGGTAGAAGTTATTATAATAAATGCATATATTTAATTTTAAAAAATTAATTAACAATAACAACTATAAATAAGATTAAACCAATACTATATTTAATTTTATTCAAACAATTGAGATTTTACAGTTATAATAAATGCATATATTATCATATAATTCAAAAATAATCATTATATTATCTTAATTTAGTATACAATTTATTATATCAAATTTAACAACAAAGTTATTGTTATATTTTAAAAATATACATATTTGTAAATATTGTCATAAATGTTGTCATAAATGAAAGTCTTCTTTAATTATCAATATGATATACTAAATTTGTTGACTTCAATATAATGTTAAATGCATAACATATATTAATATATAAAATAAACTTCAAATATAGTGTAAAATTTAAAATGTAAAGTAAAATATCAAATAAAGTTTTAGAAAATCAATGTATATTTTGTAAAATAGTTAAAAGAAAAATATTAAATGTGATTAATGTAAAAGAAGCTAAATCTAAAAGTCGAATTAACTAAAACTTGTCCAAAAACTATTTTTTATAACAAATAAAATTCAATTTAAGTTGTCTCCAATTTAATTAATTAATTAATTAATAATAATAATAATAATAATAATAATAATAATAATAGTAATAATAATAATAATAATAATAATAGTATTATTATTATTATTAATAATAGTTAAAAATAACATAATATTATAAATTAAATTACATTATATTACAAATAGTGGTTGATAATTTAAATAATCATCATGATAAAATTAAAATATTGTCAAAATATGGAAATTAATAAATTTTAACACTAGTTAATTAAAATAGTTGATAAATAATTAATTTTATACACACATAAAGTTTGAATTGAGACCTTAATTGATTTGATTTTAATAAATTTTATTCTATCTATTATTCAAATTAGTTATAATATTACATCTATTAAATGTAACAATTGTTATCTTATAACGAGTTATCATTATGATATATAATTTGTTGACTTTAATATAGTAAATAAACTTAAAAAATAATGTAAAATTTAAAACCTAAAGTAAGATATCAAATAAACTTTTAAAATAATTCAATATATATTTTGCAAAATAGTTAAAAGAAAAATATTAAATAGGATAAATTCAAAAGAACCTAAATGTAAAAGTTGTATTAAGTAAGAGATTTCCAAAAACTAATTTTTCTAATAACTAAAATTCAATTAAGTTGTTTTCAATTTAACTTATAATAATAATAATAATAATAATAAGAAAAAACATCATAAATGGTCCCTGTGGTTTTCCAAAATCTAAAGTTTAGTCCCTGTGGTTTAAAAGCCTCATAGATGGTCCCTGTGCTTTCAGAACTTTTGACAGTTAGTCCTTATTGCTAACTCTGTTAGTTTTATCCGTTAACTGAAGGGAATTTTTGTCTTTTCACTACCACAAGGACCATTTATGATGTTTTCTCTTATTTTATTTTTTTATATTAAAAATATTATTTAATATGTAAAAGGTCCCACCTCTCTCTCTCTTTCTCTCTCTCTCTCTCTCTCTCTCTCTCTCTCCAACAGGTGACACATGTACACTTTCAAGAATCATTTCCTTCAACTCCTCTCACCTGTAAATGTTATTGGAAATAAGATCTAGAAGTTAAATAAAGCTAAGGTACTATATATTTAGTTTCTTCCCCAAAATTACATTAATCGGAGAGTTTAAAACGGAATGGGGAAGGGACACCCACACCGGGTTTTTTTCCCTAAGAGATTTAGGGTTGTGTCATCGGTTACCGGTAAACTCGATGAACCCTAAATCATGAAGGCTTGAACTCGGTGAACCCTAAATCTGAAAGGTTTGGACTCGATGGACAAATCTAGAACTGGAGGTGCCGATTGACACATATACTAGCTATGTTTTTTCATATTCACAGTACTGAGATAAAAGTGGTGTTTTTCTTCATCCTAACTTCCAAGATGAAGAATGGTGTTGGGAGGTATACAATCTACATGTTGTCGCCCCCAAATTCAGTATATAATCTACGTGTTCATCTTGGGTCGATGCGCATAAACAATTTCATCTTAATTTCTACAAATGATTTTTGAAAATTTCGGTGCTCTCTTACGGTGATGACATATCTGATCAAAGAATTAACACCTTCCGGACCACCTTGACTCCCTCTGTTTCTCTTTGTCACACTACTACCTGTCAAAGTCGGATGTAGAAAGTGAATATATTATTGATTTACCTGAAATGAAAAATTCAAGAAAGGTTCGATTTCAGATGATGAAAGTGAGACACATCGATCTAGTCTTAAAAAGAAATGGGGGAGGTGATATCGAATGAGAAAAAAAAGGATGATGGGGTAGCCTAGGGTGGTATTTAATCCATTTTTTCTTCACTAGATTTCGTATGATGCATTTGCAATTGTTGGGTTTTATGCGTCTGTTTTAAGATGTATTTGCAAATATGAGTTTTTTAATTTCAAGAAGAGAGAGAGAGAGAGAGAGAGAGAGAGAGAGAGAGAGAGGTGGGACCTTTTACATATTACATAATTATTTTTAATATAAAAAATAAAATAAGAGAAAACATCATAAATGGTCCTTGTAGTAGTGAAAAGACGAAAATGCCCTTCAGCTAACGGACAAAACTAACGGAGTTAGCAATAAGGACCAACTGTCAAAAGTTTTGAAAGCACAGGGACCATCTATGAGGTTTTTAAACCACATGGACTAAACTTCAGATTTTGGAAAACCACAGGAACCATTTATGATGTTTCTTCTACTACTACTACTACTAATAATAATAATAATAATAATAATAATAATAATAATAACAATAATAATAATAACAATAATAATAATAGATAGATAGATAGATAGATAGACAGACAGACAGAATAACATAAAGTTATAAATTAAATTATGTTATATTACAAACAATGGTTGATAGTTTAAACAATCATCATGATAAAATTAAAACATCATCAAAAAAATTTGAAATTTGATAAATCATCACAATAGTTAATTAAAATAGTTGAGAAATAATTAATATTATACACACATAAAGTTTCAACTGAGTCCATTACATGATTTCATTTTAATAAATGTTATTTTATCTATTGTTCAAATTAATTATAATATTACATCGGTTAAATATAATAATTGTTATCTTATAACTATTAAAAATAACAAAAATATATTCAATATCTTATAATTACCAAGAGTTTAACTTCATAATTTTATTCCGCGCAACATGCGAATATGCGCCTAGAATACTTATAAAGGAGGTATTTTTACTTGCAGCACACTCATTTGAAACTCCCATGCATTTTTCCTTTCACCACATTCATTTGAGACTCCAATGACGTTTCAATTTCTTTCTTATAATAATTATAAGTTGGTTAATAAGGTTAAATAAATATCAAACCTAAAGTGTAACCATCTATAAACAAAATTTCAATATTAAAATAATATCTTTACTTCTACTTATAAAGTTATGTTTTTTAACTTTTAGCATATTATACTTAATTTATTAGTTTTTTTTGGATGTAAAACATTATTGTTTTAAAGATACCATTTTGGAACAATTTGTATAAAATACTTAAATTATTAATTTAAATATAACATTACATGGTCAACTAAAGTATAAATTTTATTTAACATTAACAACCCAAATCATATTTTGTAAATAGTTAAAAGTAATAAATTGTAGTGTCATTCTAATAATGAGTATAAGTTGGTTAATAAGGTTAAATAAATATCAACCTAAAGTAAACTAAATTTCAATTTTAAAATAATATCTTACTTCTACTTATAGAGTTATATCTTTTACTTTTAACATATTATATACTTAATTTATTAGATTTAAAATGTCATTGTATGTAAACCATTATCTGTTTAAAGCTACAATTTATAAATAGTTTGGAAAAAAATAATTAAATTGTTAATTTAAATATAACATTACAATCTCAACTTAAATATAAATTTCAGTTCAACTTTAAAACCAAAGAATATTTTGTAAATAGTTTAAGATGATAAATTATAGTAATAAATGCAAAAACTAAATTGTAATCTCAATTTCACTAACATATTTCCTAAAGATATTTTTATAATTGTTAAAAGTTTTCAAATAAGTAGCTTAAAATAACTTACAACAACAATAGTTAAATATAACTCGATATAAATGATTATATTGTTACCTTTAAAATCAAAAAACAGTGTTTGATGTTTTAAATAATTATGATGATAGAAATTAAAACATTAAGCAAATTAATTTTAAAAATTTAATTAACAATAACAACAACTATAAATAACATTAAACCGTATATTGTATTTAATTTTAATCATGTGTAACTCACGAGTAGAAGTCATTCAACGATTGAGATTATGCACTTATAATAGATGTTTATATAATCATATAAATTAAAATAATCAATGTATTATATCAATTTAGTATACGGATTTTATATCAAAATTAACAACTTTATTGTTATATTAAAAAACATATATTTGTAAGGACTTCAACTATATAGGTGTTTCTGCGCAACACGCGGGCATTCGCCTAGTTCTACATAAAACCATCGTCTACATTTCTTCTTCGACAAATGCCATCCCCCCACCCCAAACATCCTTGACTTCAGTTCTCTACACAAACCTTCATGGAATCTTTGTGATTGATTAGTATTGTATTAGATTATGTACCTACAATATTGTAAATGATCGAAAAGAGCCTATGTACAATATAATATATAATAAACAAATATAAGATAAAGGACTTAACACCCCCACTCTAAGATATAGGATCATGAATGCTTAGAAATGACCTAAACTTAGAAACAATTATCATGCTAAGCCTTTCAACAAAATGTCAACATAATGATGAGAAACTTCATAGAACAAGAATATGACTATTAGTAACACACTCGCTTACATAGTGTAAATCTATTTTAACATGTTTCTTTGTTGATGTTGCAAGTCATGAGAAACTAAGTAGAATACATTAGAAATATAATAAAAGGCAATTATGACACGTGAGATACATATTGTTTAAACAATAAAGAGATGAGATTGTCATTCAAGAAAGATACAATAACTTGAAGTGGATCAATGAGTCTAAGGATTTCTCTCCCAATCAACATCATTTTAAGATACCAAACTATCAACTAAAAGGCATGTAAAGGTGAAGACCATGAGTGATAGTCCCCTAAAGGTAGCTAAGTGTGTATTGTAAGTTATTCAGATGGGGTTTCAAAGAATTATGCATAAAGAGGAAGACTTATGGGACCATATAGGCAATTTGGGTCGAGTAAAATTGAGATATCTAATATCTTTTATAAGGATATGACAAATATTCAGGAAACTTGCAGGTTTTCCTACAAAAGATAATTTGGATTTGTGTTGGTAGGAATGATATATGGATTATACATGAGCATACTAACTTGTTTACGAGTTTCGTCTATAAGACAATTTAATATAAGAAAAGACAAGAAAAAAATTATAAAGGCGGTAATGATAATGAAAAAAAAGGGATTTCATAAACTGGTTATAGAAAACACAATAGATAAATGATAGATAACAAATCAAATAAGAGTCAGGAAGACGTAGTAAGGATACTATCATCAATATAGTTAAAAACATAATGTTATCCTTTCCTCGATGAAATATAAACATGGAAGTATCATATATGCCAATTCACAATGCCAAAGAGGATATATAGATGCAAAATCATCGATACTAACCTTAGAGGGATTTTTAAGGTTATAAGGAGTCTTTTTTTGAGACATCCCCTATTTTTCATAACCAATTATAATATTTTTCTTTACGCTTTATAAAATTGAGATGCAAAAATTCCCAGTTAAAAAAAACATTTTGAGATAAAAAAAGTTATTTCATTTTATTAAATACCTCGAGGATGTCATCGTTTATATCCAAACATACATTACAGCGTAAATACTAAAAGGTATTGAAACTACTAGGCACATCTCTTTATTCCACTTAGCATCCTAACTAGACTAAGTTAACCTTGGTTCCACTACATGCGACACATAAAAGTGAGTGGGTCTGGTTTGAGAAAAATTGGGTGATATATGTAGTGTTTTCAAGTTCATAACAATTTAATGATAATAATTAATATAATCCCGCAAACAACATTATCAGATAATTTCTATATAATGTGACCTATGACAAACTACCCAACCCAACCGATGAGTCGTTTGAGCAACTCTTTGACTACGTAGCTAGGGGTGTCCTTGGCCAGTGAAATTTATATAAGGCAACCAATGTTTAGAAATTTAATTAATAGTGTATCCTATTTTATCTACGTCCATGGGTTATAAGTCCATGTTAGCAATGTAATTCACTAGACTGCCTAGATTAGTCAAGTGTTGTCATCTACTTTGGTCAATGACCCAAACATACTTGCCAGTTGTTTGATCTGGACCCACCATTTCTAGTCATTCAAGAAAGAGGAAAAACACTTCGATCTAATCTCACACACCCTACCCTAGTCATGAGACTTAATCGATATCTAACTTAATTTCAACTAAGTGTCCTTTAAAATTTTTTACTCTTAAACCTAAGGCAAGAATTATAACTAAAGGCAATCGATTCCCAATACAAATTTTAATCCAATAGTATTATCCTAATTATACAAATAACATGTAGCACAGAGAATGCATGCAAGCATTTAATGTGTCATATAAATAATACTTTTATTTTAAATTAAGATCTTGATAGAAACTACGCACTCACCTGACAAAAGTGTCTGGTGATTGGTGGATCGGGCAGAGCTTCGCCTTACAGCTTTTCCAAAAGACCTAGATGTGCATAGCACTAAGTATTAGTCTATTACCCTAAGGTTTTAGATTCCTCAATACTCCCAAAGTCTACTTCAAGATATAGTTAAGGTATAACCAGGTAGGAACACATCGGAGGTAGGGTCCGTTTAGTATACAGAGTATACTGTTTGGAAATCTCACTATAAACGCCTCACTAAATCCAGCCTAGGCATTACTCCCCAAAGTAGATCAAGCAGTATATTGACTTAAAATCATTGATAAATTTCACTTATAAGTTCCTAGTAATGACTTATAACTATGATTATAAATCACAAGGAAGTAGAGTAAGTGTAGCTCACTTAACGAGTACTATAGATGAGAACCGAGAACTAGTCGAGCATAATGTTGTCTTGGGATCTCCTACTTCTACTCAGATGAGTACTCAGGTGCGTCATAGGGCTTCTCCGCATAGCAGAAACGAAGGAAAAATAGGCTAAATAATGAATGTTTTAGAGAGAATTCGAATGAATGGTGTGAGGAGAAATGAAGGAATGAGCTGCTATTTATAGGCTGAATTGTTGGGATATGTGCCATGCATCTTGGCGGCATGCCGTAATCCTAGTCGGGACATAGTGAAGTGGCGAATTGCTGGCCTGACATGTGTCACAATGTGGGTGGGGCTTCATATTCTTGTCGAGCACCCTGTGTGCCTGACGTGGATGCATACCATTTTTTGATTTACAAAATTGTGTATCTCCTTCATACAAACTCCGTTTTGATATTCTTTATATCCCCAGAAATCTATCGACGAGATCTATAACTTTCATTTAGAGTCCGTATGCTAATTTTAAATTTATATTTTTCGCACAGGCTTCGAGTGATAAAGCCAATATATAAAGCATATCTCTCTCATCTGTTGTCCGTTTTTGACACTCATTTTATCCTTGAATTCCTATTCATGAGATCTGCAACTCTTGTTTAGATAATTTTGGATAAAAGTCGGCCGATCCAACATTTGATTTTTTAGCAGAATATTGCTATGTCGAGTCTTAGAAAAATCATAACTTCCTCTCATGAAGTCAGATTTTGATGATCTCACACTCTTGGTTTAATGACTAGTACGACTCTCATTTATATTACTAAGTCTAAAAAGTAATTTAACGAAAATATACTTTTTACGATACACAACTCCGTACTAATTTAATTGTGAAACATCAAAGAAGCATAACTTCTTCATATGAAGTCGGATTTGAACGCTTCTTATATCTCCGGAATCCTTATCACCTATATTAGAACTAGGTTAAGATTACTTGTCCTATGTAATCTTTTATCTTTGATGCATAATGTAAATTTAATTTATTTTATTATTAAATATACCTAATATCATATAGAACACATAAGCACATAAATATATGAATAATCGTTTCTTATTCATTCATATAAAGATTACAGTGGTTGACTAAAGCGATTAAAGACTACGACTTAATCTAGCAGGAAACACAGGCATTACATTTTTAGCCGATACACTTGACATGTGTTAAAACATGGACATAATAGGAAGGTTAATTTATAAAAAAACATCCTTAGTAAGGGCACCATTCATAAATGTATTTTTCAAATCCATTTGATGTATACGATAGTCATAAGAGACAACAATGTCATGAACTGTATGAATCGTGACATGGTCAACCACAGGTATAAAAGTTTCATTCAAGTTCAAACATGACTGTTAATGTTAAGGAACATATTTTCCCATGATTTAATATACAATACACAATGGTATAAATACAAGGTTGCCTTATTGGGCCAAATACATACAATATAAGTATAGTGCTAATGGGCCTAACAATACAATACAAATAATACATTATATAATTGTAGCCCACTAATATCCCCCTGTAGTTTGATCAGGAGGAGACTTTCGTATGTTCAAACTAGATTTAAAATTGATGAAGAGTTGTAATGGTAGGCTTTTGGTGAAGATGTCGACGTACTGACCGGAAGACGGAACATTTAAAATTCGAATAAAGCCATGTGCATCCAAGTCACACATGAAATGAATGCCAATCTCAATGTGTTTCGTGCGTTGGTGCTGAACTGGGTTCACAGTGATGTACACCAAACTGATATTAAGAGACGGATTAGGCCACTAAGTGGGCCTTATAGTTTTTATGATTGTAGTAATTGTCTTATTTATTACAAAAAGACATTCACAATGACCAACATTGTTACGAAATGAGTCAAGGAACAAGATTTCGTGTGCCATTTATAAAGTATGGTGTACATTTCAAAGTACATGGTATTGTTCCACTAAGATTCATATCTGGCCTGAGTGGGTGACTTTAGAATGGGTGGATACAAAGTAAGGGCTCTAAGGGAGTTAGGAATTCATATGAGGTTAAAATGATATTTTCATAATGGTTCTCAATAATTGTTGAATAGAATGTTGATTTTTTTTTTGAAACCGGTGAATAATTTTAAATAAGACCCAATATTGGCAAGAAGTTAGTTGTACAAAAAAGCAATGTACAATTACATATTACCACAAATAAAAGGAGAGCAATGCCAGTTACTCCATTTAGAATTTTTTAATTTACCCCTATATTTGTGCCAATAGTACGTAATTGAAATCACATCATCGCAACTACAGTGGGGGATTGAATCGGATTGTTGTATAATCTATTATTCCTCGCCTTCCAAATTTACCAAATAAGTCCATAAAGAATTATGGATAATGTCTTCCATTTCTTAGGACAATTACCCCATCTTGAACCAAAGTCTAAGATATATGTTACTCCTAAGAATCGTTCATAGGGAATACCACACCATTTAAATATCCACTCTATAATCGATGAAGCGAAAAAGCAACTAATAAGTGTATGGTTAACTTTTTCATCACTTGTGTCACAAAGCCTGCACTGAATTGAATTGATTTGAAAACTTCTTTTTATAAGAGCATCAACTACATAATTTTACCCAGTTTCACCCTCCATACAAAGCATGCCACTTTTAGTGAGATAGATTTTAACCAAATGATTGTGTGACTGTCTCTAGCTGTGATCTTGGAGTCTACTAGATTACTAATCGCCTCCACAATGAAGTTTCCATCTGAAATAAGTGGACAACTAAAGATAGTATCGCTCTGCATGAAATAATGCTTACATAAAATAGATTTAAGTTCTTTTAATTCCGATTGGGCTTGAGTAGAAGTAGGTGCAAATTTCCACGCCCATTTAAAGTCATTTTCAACTCTCCTTTCAGTAATGTAACAGGATTTTAATGATTCAAGTGAATAGAGCCTTTGGAATAGAGATTAGAAATTGTGAGAGTCGATCCATTCCTCCTTCCAAAGGAGTGTAATGTTCCCCGATCTTATCTGTAGTTGAAAGATGTCTTATGGAACAATTCCTAAGCTCCTAAGATCAGAAAGGGAGTTGGTAATGTTCTACCAGGTGATGTTTTTTTTTGTAGCATCACTCCATGACTTTGTTTTCAGTCTATGCAACCCGTGAATGACTTTACACCATAAATTGTTGTTCTTGTTACATAGGCACCACAACCATTTGATTAGTAGTGATATGTTTTGGGCTTTTAGGGACCCCGCACCCAAACGTCTTTTACTTTTAGGAGCTAAGATCTTCTCCGATGTGATCCGATTAATTTTCTTTACCGTATTTGAACCTCCTTATAAGAATTCCTTCTTATTTTCTCGATATCAGCAATAATAGAGGATGGTGCCATAAAGAGCAACAAATAATACATATGAAGGCTCTAAAGAACTACTTTAACCAATGTGACCCAGTCTCAAAATAAAAGGGATTTGACTTTCCAATTTGATTATTTGATTGAAATTTATCGATCATAGGTTTCCAATGTTTCCTCCTCTTCATATAGTCCCCAATCGGAACACCAAAATAAACAAAAGGAAGAGTGTCAACCATACAACCAAGATCACTATCCTTTAGTTTAGTTTCATTTTCATCCACGCAAACAACAATAACTCTATGCTTATGAAAGTTGATCTTTAGGCCTGAAGAGATTTGGAAGCATCTCAAAATCCGAGCCAAAATTTTTATGTTATTGTGTGTCCATTCGCCCACGGAAATTGCATAATCCGCATAGAGTAGATGATAAATCATAGGTCTGTTGGTTGGAATTTTAATTCCACAAAAAATAGATTTACTGCATGCAGTCTTCATCGCAATATTTAAGCCATCCATGACAATGATGCATTAAAATGGTGAGAGACAGTTTCCTTCTCTAACACCTTTGGTGATTGGAAATTCGAAGGCCGGGGATCTATTTATTAAGAATCGAGGCCCGGGCTAAAGTGAGATACCCTAAATCCAGGATCTCCATCTAACACCAAACTCATTTGCTCCCTTATTAAATCAAAAAAACACAGTTGATAGAGTTGAAGGCTTTCTCAAAGTCGACTTTGAAGATGAACATCTTTTTCTCACCTTTTTTGCCCAATAACACTTCTCATTTATAATAAAGGGGCCATCTAGTATATTTCTACCTTCAACATACGCAGTCTGAACATCATCCACTACTGTCCTAATGACTTCAATCTTGATGCAAAAACTTTCATTTTGATTTATATATACAACCGGTGAAACAAATTGGTTTATAGCGACCAAGTGTGGTTGGGTTTTTAATCTTCGGAATGAGTTTGATAAAGGATGACTTACATTCTCTAGATATCTTACTTTTTGCTTCAAAGTGTTTAACACACTTAATCACATTAATCTTAATTATATCTCACTTTGACTTGAGTAGCTTAAAAGTGAAGCCATCCAGTCATGGAGATTTTTTGCTACCACAATTAAAGACAACTAATTTTTTTCTTCTTCGGTAAAGTTTCTTTCCAACTGCATGCATACAGTCAAAGAGATCTAACTGTTTGAACATACTATTTAGGAGCTTTGGTTGATCCGACCATTTTTGAAGGAATTTTGACCCAAAAAAATCAATGATCTTCATTTTTTAAGGGTGTTGCTAATAAGACATGCATTGGACACCCCATTAATTATTTTTTAAAAAGTCAACCTATAGTTAACTACATATAATCAATTTTTTCCGAAAGCAATACAATTTCAACCAATAAAAATATTTTAAAATTAAATTAAGGTGTATATATAATAAAATACAATTTCTTTTTAGTCAACGTTTATTAATCATCCCCTAATAGCACCACATTCCATCGTTACAACCGCCTAGGAAAACCAACATCCTTTGTTATGGTTCTTTTGAGTTGTAATAATTCCTCCCAAAGACTTTTGAGTTGGAATTTGGGCCTGAAAATCATTCACCAAGAATGAGACATTAGGGATTGGGCCGTTAGGTGAACTGGGCACATTAGGATCCGAACAGGCCTAGGGGTACTAGGGACGTGAACTGCGACTGGGTCTTTGACTGTATCATCAACATATGACTTTCCAGTTAGAGCTCTGGGAATTTCCTCATCAATAAACGAAGTTGTTTCGATTGTCGAGGGTTTTTGGAGGAGACACCGATAACGTTTTCCAGCATCGACTCACCAGGATCTCCGGCGGCCAGAACATTATACCCATTCTCAGGTGAAATTTCACCTTCTTCGAACTCAACATCTTCATTATCCTTCTTCATCCAGGTATTGGAGATATCATCCTCGTCATCAGATTCATCCGAATCTTATAAGATGTCCTTACGGGAGATTTGAAACGGGTGTCAATCCTAATAGTATTCCACGATCCCTACCTTGCATGAATTAACACCAGCGAAAATGGTAACCTCTTCATTGATTCTTTTCCTAGATGTAGTCAAGATAAAAATTTTGATGCAAGATCAATCGTCGGACTCCCATAACTTTGTCAGTGTTTCCAGGGTCTTGAAGTGGTTGCCAATAATGGTAAGGTTATCTGAGGACAACATATACAATGGGAAACCAATGATTTTGATCCAGACCAGCCTCTCGAATCTTACCTTGTCAAATCCATCTGCCTTTAGCCATTTGAACCACTTTACCCACAGATTTTTTTTTTTTCAGATAGGAAATCATTTGCACGAACAGAAGATTCACAATTTAACATAACTAACATACCTCCAAGGTAGAAAATCTTCATCCCTAGTACACCATCGACTTTAAAGATTCTTGTTAGATTACGAAGGTTCTCCAAACTTTGAACTTCCCCCATAAGTGCTTCTTTGGCGAAGAATTCATTTTTCTCAACCCACTCTCTAATATGAATGACATTTTCACAGGGAGGAGCATGATGAGTGAGAGATAGGTTGAAACCTTTAAATACATCTACGAAGGATCTCTGGTTGGAAGTGAATCTGTCCATGAGTGGTTTATTGTTGTTTGGAAATCCTGCTGACAGTCTATGAGAGGTGGTGAATCCTCTACCCAGATTTGATTTCCTGAGAAATCTGGCGACATAGCATGATATTATACTATCACCGTATTTCACTCTCCCAATCACTTCGTTTCCAGATCAGCCACCAGAGCAACCACGAACCACCACACCACAACCAGAGTACTCTCCGGTGAGAACGAAGAGAGAGAAAGAAGAGAGGGACAGAAGAAGGCTGAGAGAGAAGAAATCGGTCAAGAAGCCCTGGGCGTTGCGTCTGGTCGTCGGCACCACGATCCATCACGAAAACGACGAACCACGACCGACCGGGGTGGTGTGTACGGCCGTTGTTCATGGTCACGTAGACCACGATCGGGTTCATGGTCCGTATACCTTACGACCTAACTTCAAGCGCATTTTTCAAGAGCGATTAGAAAAGTATTTGATTATCGGGGATGTGTGGGTCATGTAATACATATGTTAAGGGTCAACTACTAAAGGGTCAATTTTTCAACCAATTATATAAATATTCAACATCCAACAGATATTCCATTATATAAGGACGACCTACAGACAATAAAACCATTTCAAAAGGATCACCTTGAGGGGAACGTTTGAATTTAGAAAATGGTATGTTACATTTATAAGTAGTCTTTCGTGTAGCTATTTCACTTGTGGTTATAGAATTTGTAAAGGAATTAATGCCATTTTCCTATCAGATTTAGTTGAGCATAAATATAAGTTGGTGTTAGTCGTTTAGTACGCTTGAAATAGCTCAAATAAAAGTCAATTTATGACAGAGTTTACGGTCTCTGAATGCAATGATTACGTTTCTTGTCTTTCTATTCTATGATACCAGGGACTCTCCCCGACCCGAGAACATAGGAAAACCAAGGAATATGTGTCTCCGACAATGACGCTAGCTAGCTAGAATGATGGTCGATACCCCCAAGAATCCACATCCATGACCCACAAATAGTCGCTATCAGGGGCTCCCCCAACCCGAGAACATATATAAGAAAATCTAGGAAGTTATGTCTCAGACCATGACACTAAATGGCTAGTGGAATGGCTGATACCCCCATGGATCCACATATCAATGACCCAAAAGCAGTTGCACAATGATACCATGGGCTCCCCCAGACCCGAGAGCATAAGAAAACCAGGGAAGCCATGTCTTGGACCATGACACTAGCTAGCTAGCATGATGGCCAATACCCCTAAGGATCCACATATCCATGACCCACAAATAGCCGCACACTGATACCATGGCCTCCCCCATCTTGAGAACATAAGAAAACCATGGAGTTTGTGTCACAGACCATGAAACTCATGCAGACTTTCCTTCGATAAAACCAAATGACATTCATGTCATTACAGCTCACCTCGGAGATCGTCAATCAAATGATTCAAGCATCGGAGCCTATAACTCAACTATCTGCTTCCTAAAGGACTACATCGTTGAATTTTGTCATCAGATGTAGAGTTTGCTCATTTTTTTGGAGCAGAAAAGTCATTGGCCAAAATCACTACCGAACTTCCTGAAGCTCATATTTTAGTTGAAGGATCCATCGAGGAACCAGAACGTGGTTATGTCTACCCCAAGATGAAGACCAATCAAAATAAATTTTTCCAGGTGCTAGAAAAACATCTTGTTCCTACCATGATTCTCCAAAAGTTCATCTCCAATGCGGTCAAGAGTGATTCTTCGGAACATGTGAAAAAGAAATTTACTGAGCATCTCAGATACATCGACGTCTGAAGCTGGCTTCAAAGTGCTTATCTATTTGTGTTTGATGAAGCGAAGTGTAGAGTCAAAAGATTGCTAAGGTCACTTAGGGGGAGATTTTTGATACATGAAAAGTGACTCCTTAGCAATCTGAATTGGAGCCTATTCTGAGGTAGAAGAAATCTATGATGATACCTATTCTGAATAGAAGATCTGTTCGAGCTACATCTTTCGTTACTTGCTATCTGATTCTGTATATTGCATTAATCATTCATAATATTAGTTTGTCTTTTAGTAGTTGTTTTATTGTACAACACATGGGACAAGATCAACAGATACGACTTTAACAGTCTGTTGATATGCAGTTGTCTTCTAGTCCATGCACTTTATGGGACTTGTATTTTTTCTCACTCCTTGCCTATTTAACGAGATGTAAGTTTGATTGTCTACACAAGACTGAGTACAACGTTCTCTATCATATTAATACCAAGAATCATTTAGTTATATCACTCTCTCATACATTCTTATTGTTATTAGGTTACTTTACATTGTTCATACTTATTAATCATTTTATATCTTGAACACTTTGTTCACATCTCTATTCTGAGACAAGAATGGTTTACCAGACTTGACTAGATCTTCATTAGTAGCAATCATTGATCTTAAGTTAATTCAAGGTTTGAGTTTTCAAACCTTTTCCACGCAGATCGTTTTTGCTGTTTCAATTTCCAATTAATCTGTTAATCATATGATATATTAATAAATTATCCTCTCTCTATTCAATAACTAGTTATGAAGGTAAATGAAAAAGGACTTTGATTTTAATTACAAGTATATACCAATTTAGATATGAGCTTAGACACCTCAATCCAATAGTCTCGTACTTGGAGAAGTCTATAACTACAATTTCAAGTATACACTTGACCCAAACAACAAAGTGTGCTCTGTGAAGAAAATGTCGAACTCTGATTTAAATCAAACATTGGACCTAAGATAAGTGATTAGCTATTCCTTCATTCTTCAAGATGTCATATGGGCACGAGACTTAGAATCCAATCAATTTCATTATCCAAAATTTTGTTTCCTGATTTCCCGATATTTTACGATGTCATTAGACTAATTAATTGAACACATCAATTTAGTCTTGACTAGGCCCAACACTATAATGTCAACACCAAATCACCAAAGGGACCAAATATATCTATTTTCCCGTTAGGGCGAAAGGAATGATTAAACTTAACTACATAACTGTGAACTTTACTCACCAAATCATACATGATACTATATTTTATAACCTTATAATACTGATGCGTTTTCGCAATACCAATGCAAAACCGACTTCTAAATCATAAATTGTGTATCTCCGTTTGATGAATAGAAGCTATTAACGTCTTACAATTACTTAAAGCTAGTTTCGTCTAAGGTTCCTTCCTTGGATGACCTTGAAATTTCTTCAAGAACAATAGTACTCCCTCCCACTGTCCTCTTTGATTATGAGCGCTCTCTCATGAAAGACTACACTTCATGCCACAAAGACCACGTTTTCACTAGGTCTTTAGAACAAGTATCCAAAGGAATTTTGTGGGTAGCCAATCAAAATAAATTTATCGGCTATGGGATCAAGTTCTTCATGAGTTTCTGGTCTTACGAGAGCTTCACAACACTAGATCATCATATGTGCAAGAGAGGGTACTTTCCTTGATGAACATAGTTGAAAACTTTTTAGCAATTAACTTTGAACATCTTGCAACTAAGCTTGAAGATTATCACATGAATGTTGGTTTGAAGGCCATTCATGAGTCTGCAATATTCAAAAGTTGTTTTTAACAGAAAACTTAGGGTACATGTGGTGATTTTCCATCAAAACTTATAAAAAATTGAATTACCTTGATATTGACATAATTTTAGGTCATAAGACTTCACCATCTTGCCATGCATGATGTTCGTGGGTGAATTCCTACCACCATCATCATCAAAACCGTAGGTGGGTATGTTTTTGTTCATGATTTTTCATAAGAATGGTCTAGGAGGAGAAGCACATGCAAGAAAACTTTGCAAAACTTTGAAAGAAAGTGAAGGAAGAATTTTGTGATTACCTGAAGAACAACACTTGATAATGAAAGTTTTTAGTGTCTTGAGCCTTATTTGATTGGAAAATTTTGTGGGTAAGGAAGAGTGAAGAGAAAGAATAAAGATTGTGATGGATGAAGAGCGTGAGAGAGAATGAGAGAGATGAGGAGTGTGTAAAAGGATAAAATGATGGATGATTTAGGGAAGAGTGATCTTGGGGAAGGGTAAAGAGCTGAAATTTGAATGAGTGAGGGCTCCCCCCTCTTTTCCTGCCGAGATTAATGCGCTATTAGATCGACATATTCAAAACAGATAAACAAGAATGAAGTAATCAAAGAACACAAGAATCGATCAAATGATGTCGAATAATTAAACTTCAACCCCTCAGAAGAGCTCGATTAAGAACTTCGACTGTAGAGGTGTGTATAGGGTTACAATGCAAAAGCAATTAATTCGATCAAAAAACACGTAGAGACTATACATGCATGCACTACAAATAGTCTAACCCTAACTTTAAATCACGGATGAACAGGCCCAATCCGGATAAACAAAATAAAACATTTATGCCCAATAAGACGCAACTCTAAAACCCAACAATCTCCCCCTTTGCGTCAATTGAGGCGAGACTTCAGTGTTGGACACAATAAGACGACTATCCTTATATAATTTTTGAAGGCCTAAACTGACGGCTACCCTTATATAATTTTGCAATTGCAAAAATCATATAAGTTGTTAAATCAACATCATAACATCATGATACCCTTTCTCCAATTCTTACCTGTTAACCAATTCCATATTCCCATTTTCTTTTAGTCTCCATTCCAAGACTCTCAAATTTCATTTCAAGCATATTTTATCATGTTAACTCCATTCCAAGTTATGATAAAGTTTTCCTCATAACTCTATCACCATCATATACCAAAAACCTTGATAACTAAACATTATGTACATATATGTAACTAAAAGATATTTACTCAAAAATTTGTAAGTAAAATGCACTTTTAGTCACCTTGTCTCCTACGGCTTGTGTGGATGATAACCTGAAATTGAGACTTCTTTGCTTGTACCTTCCTCTCGTTTCCTTATTCAACGATTATTCTATAATCATTGTTAACACAATTAATCACACATTTATGCTCATTAAGATCACCCTTTATTAATAAGGTTATGATATCTTTGATGATTAATAAGAAATCTTTACATCTACAACTTGAATTTATTCATCAAATCCCTTATCAAGTTCATTGTAACTGTGTTATATTCGTAAACATCAGAATTTACCAATTAAGGAATTAACTCATTAAGTCACTTCTTCCTTAATGTATGATCTCAATTCCTTAGAAATTCCAAATAGCGTCTAAAGCTCATAAATAATGTTTAAAGCTATATTCAACTATGTAATATCAATTAAAGAGAAAAGTTTCATCCACTGAAAAAAAATTCCCATCTAGGGTTTCAATGGAAAACACCATATCAAGCCCTAATTTCAAAGAAATTGATGTTAGAAACGTATACGCATTACCTTAATCCAACACATTGAAGTTCAAACCCTTCAATCCTTTGAAAATAATACTTGGGGAGTCTAAGTGTGTGTAACGTCCCAAAAATAAGACCCAAAAATTTCATTTTTAAATTTATAAAACCAGTATTCTAGAAACATCATCATAAAAATCTAGATAAAATAAATGTATCAATCGTCACATCATATTTGAGTAAATCAAGAAAATGTGGACGAGGTGGTGTGTGCTCTGCAATCATCCCAGTCTCTTCTAATTGAAAACCGAAGTACCTGAAACATAAACTGAAAACCGTAACCACAAAGCTTAGTGAGTTCTCCAGAAATATCACATACCATACACACATAAAGGGCTCCGCCCTGTCATCAGGCCCCGTCCAACATCAAGCCCTGCTGGGTATAAAGATCTATAACTCATCGGGCCCCGCCCAGTAAACATATATACTCATATAAACATGCAAACATATGCAAAAATCCCAACAACAATAACATACCATACAATCATCAGGCCCCGCCCACTGAGTATAACGGGCCCCGCCCAAACTCGCATAACGGGCCCCACCCACATACAAATCATATACGCCTAACTAGATACTAACATATAGAATAACCATCGGGTCCCGCCCAGTAAGCATACAAGCACATACACATGCAAGAGTCACGCAAACATCTAGCACCTTACATAACAAACCATGGACCGTCATTGGTGCCTTCGACCTGCTAAACACAGTGAGGAAACTTACCTCACACTACCGAAACATACAGAAAACCCCTGGCTGTTGGCTGACAGATCCTTGAACTATCAATATCAAAACAACACCCGATTAACATTTGGGTTCCAATACATAACCATAAATCCATACTTAGGGTAAAAGACCATTTAACCCCTAACCTAGGTTGGTCTAAGACTAAGGCCTAAACTCACAATCTGAATGGACTAAAAGCCAAATAATCAACCAAGGCCCAAATATAGCCCAATTTTCCAAATTGGGACCAAACCTCGTATATGGGCCTTACTCTAAAACCCAACCATTTTTTCCAAGTCTAAAACATTTATACTCAGATGGACCATTAAGAACTCAAACAACTAGCCCAAAAGAAAGCCCAAAATCGAAGCCCAAAATGCAAAATCCCACCTGACTGAGTACGTGAGGCGTACTCAGTTGTATGTTACACGTACACGTTATTTGGCTTGTATGGCGGGTGTACAAAATTGTATGCTCAGCGTACTCATCGATTAAGCTCTTAATTCTTAAGTCCAGAAGCTCAAACCACAGATCTAAGTCCAAACAAGTGTGTAGAACCATAAAGTCACTGACCTGGTGACTTTGCATGCCTTAAAAGAACCCAACTTCAGGATATAATAATATGTTTTAACCAATGGACACAATCTCATACATGGGGGATTCGAAACCCTAAAGGAGACAACTTTATGAATCTAGTGATGGGTTTGAGCCATAAGAACATTCCTATGTGCACATGCAAACCCTAATGCTTGGATCTAGGCTTCTCTAATGACTGTTCATCCAAGACTTGAAAAACATAGATCTAGAGTAAACAATTCGAAATTGACATAACAAAATAGATCTAGATGATTACCACTTCTTGAAAGCTTGAATCTTGTTATCCTTGGAGCATAGAGTCACAAATGTCACTCCTCTAATGGCTTACTAACACCAAGAGGCAAGATGATGATTTGGAGAGAGTTTGTAGGCACAAAATCGGCTCTAGGAACTCCTTAGGGTTTCTGGTAGTCGATTTCTGTAGCCCTTGGGGTCTTTAAATACTTGAGCTGCTAGGGTTACAACATGAAACCCTAATTGGATAACTTAGGCCTTAAGCAGCCCAAGGATCCTTCTAGAATAAGGCTTGGACGAATTCAAGGAGTCCATACACCTTAATTTCGTCCACCCTATGATCCATAAGGATCCACAGCCCAATAACCAACTATCACACAATTGACAGTTATAGCCCCCTTTATTTAATTAAACTCTTTTAGCCACAAAACTAATTCTTAATTAATTCTTGTCTAATATTAATTTAACTATATGATTTCTCCTTTAATATATTAATCATATAATATATTAATAAATCATAATAACCTCTTTATTTATAAATCATCCTATCATGTTGCTTTGGTGAAGGCAACCCAAAAAGACCATGCACAACCGGGTCAAGTAATTACTAAATATAGTTACGGGCTTAGACACTAATGCAACAGTCTCCCACTTGGATAAGTTCAGTAACTATAAATGTAAGCACAATCCAGTAACTATAAATGTAAGCATAATCTGATTAGCAATCATAGCTCTCAAAGACGGTGTCGAAGTCTGATCTTATCAGCAACCTGTCCTTCAAGATAAGGGATCGTATAGTCCTCTGTTCTAGATATCGTGCGGAGAATTACATGGAACATAGTCATACTTATTGTCCAGCAGTTTGTTTCTCGATTTCTGATTCGTTTTACATACAACTTAATTGAACACATCAATTCAGTCCTGACCAGGCCTGACACATAAGTCAATCCAAATCATCGAGGGGCCCTGATATCGCTTTTACCGTCTTAGGATAAAAGGAGCAGATAAATTTCGACTTATGTGCATTTATTATTCACTAACCAAATCATACACAACAATGCATTTTATAACATCACGTTACTGATGCGTTTTCACATTATCAATGCATAACCAATTACCAAACAATAAACCATATATCTAGGCTTCAAGACCATATGATATTATCGTCTTGCGATCACTCGAGATAAATTCCATGAAGTGATTCCAACAAGTGTGGGTTTATTCCAATGCTCAAATCAAACTCATAAGCACTCATGAACGTTGTAGCAAACTTTTGCTATGTCTAATACATTTTAGACAATCTACACACCAATTCATGACAGTCTTCATTCATACCTACTTCCAACATATGAACAACTATCGACGGTTCAAATAATTCTTTTTATTCCGGAAGTCAAAACATGCAAAGAAATGAAACAATAGGTAAACAATTAACATAGGACAGTAAGATTACTAATAAATAATACTCTTTTATTTCATCATCAAATGTTAATTACAATTTATCTATTACATGTTTCTAAACTATCTAATCTAAACTAATATCGTCCTTCAGCCCGATGCTCCTAGCGTGCTGCAAGTGCTTAACCCTGGTCAGTCGCTTCGTAAGTGGATATGTTGGGTTATCCTCTGAAGATACCCTCTTTACTACGAGGAGTCCTTCTTCCACCTGATGTCAAATAAAATGGTATTTTCTGTCGATATGTCGAGATCTACCGTGATCCCTTGGTTCCTTGGTCAAGGCAACCGCTCCTTCATTATCACAGAAAATTTCCATGGTCTCCTTTATGGCTGGCACAATTCCAAGGTCTCCAATGAAGTTCTTCAACCATATCGCCTCCTTTGACACTTCGCTCGCTGCAATATACTCTGATTCGCATATTGAATCAGATACTGTCTCTTGCTTGGAACTTTTCCAAGTCATTGCTTCTCCATTAAGGGTAAAGACCCAGCCCGACTGTGAACGGTAGTTGCTCCTGTCGGTCTGAAAACTAGCGTCACTGTAGCCTCGCACCTTTAAGTCATCACCCCCTCCGAGGACTAGAAACCATTCCTTGGTCGAGGCGAAGGCCACATCAGGGTGAGTACACGTCATAACATACATAATCGATCCAAGTGCGGACGCGTATGGTACTTGGCTCATTTGTGCTATCTCGAATTCGGTACTCGGGCATTGAGTCTTACTCAACTTGGCATTACTTTGGATCGGTAACTTCCCCCTTCTTTGAATTCTCCATACTAAAACGTTTTAGTACCTTGTCCAAGTAAGTATTCTGACTAAGTCCTATTAGTCTGTTACTTCTGTCTCTCACTATCCTTATTCCCAAAATATAGGAAGCCTCTCCGAGGTCCTTCATAGCGAAGCACTTCCCAAGCAAGGACTTAACCTCCTCGCTTCGTAGAAACCCAAACTCTTTGACTTTCTCATCGAAGCAAAGATTCCATCTGCGAGACGCTTGCTTAAGTCCATAAATGGACTTCTCAAGCTTGCACACCCTATTGGGATGCTTCGTATTGACAAAACCCTCTGACTGAGCCATGTAAACATCCTCAGCTAACTTCCCATTAAGGAAAGCGGTTTTGACTTCCATTTTCCATATTTCATAATCTTGAAATGAAGTAATGGCCAACATCACCCTAACAGATTTTATCTTGGCAACCGGTGAGAAGGTTTCATCATGGTCAACTCCGAGAGTTTGAGTGAAATCCTTCGCGACCAACCGCGCCTTATATGTGTGCACATTCCCATCCATGTCGGTCTTCTTCTTGAAGATCCACTTGCACCCGACCGTCTTACGACCGGGCACATGGTCAACCAAATTTCAAACTTGGTTGTCGTACATGGACTAAATCTCGCTATCCATCGTCTCTTTCTATTTTGCAGACTCCGTGCCTGCCATGACTTCCTTATAGCTGTTAGGTTCGTCCAAATTTATTAGTGTACTATCACTAATATACGTGTCCCCTTCTGTAGTAATATGGAAACCATAATACTGGGGTTGAACTCTAACTCTTTCGGAACCTCTAAGAGGTAAGGACTCGTAAATCGGTTCAACTGGAGTTTCTTCCTTAGGTTGAGCGCCAACGTTAGAGGTTCCTTTATCGCTCGACTCTTGAATCTCTTCAAGATCGATTTGCCTCCCAATTTCCCCTTGGCTTATGAGTTCTCGCTCTCGGAAAACCCCTCTCCTCGTAACAAAGACAACATTGTCACTCGGTCTATAGAAGAGATATCCAAAGGATTTTTGTGGGTAGCCCATGAAAATATACAGCTCACCATGAGGTTTGAGCTTGTCGTGAGTCTCTCGTCTTACGAAAACCTCACAACCCCAAACCCTTATATATGACAACGAGGGAGCCTTCCCTGTCCACATCTCGTGAGGTTTTTTGGCAACCTTCTTCGTAGGGATTAAGTTAAGGATATGGGCGGAAGTATCTAAGGTATACCCCAAAAATGAGATAGGCAGTGAAGCACGACTCATCATGGAACGAACCATGTCCAACAAGGTTCGATTATGCCTCTCAGCCACACTGTTCAACTGCGGTGTCCTAGGTGGCGTCAATTGCGCAACAATTCTACATTCCTTAAGACAATCGTGGAATTCAAGACTTAGGTACTCTCCTCCTCGATCGGATCGAAGTGTCTTGATTTTCCTGCCCAACTGATTCTCCACTTCTTGTTTAAACTCTTTGAACTTTTCATAGGTTTCTGACTTGTGCTTGATTAAGTAGATATACCCATATCTACTATAATCATCGGTAAAAGTCACGTAGAAGTGGCTCGCATCCTTTGTTGTTGATGTCAAGGGCGTACACACATAGGTGTGTATGAGATCCAATAGACCCTCACCCCTCTCACAAGTGCCAGTGAAGGGTGAATTGGTCATCTTTCCAAGTAAATAAGACTCGCACACGTCATCGTCCCTAAGGTCGAATGACTCCAACACTCCATCCTTTTGGAGTTGGGCTATGCATTTCTTGTTGACATGTCCAAGACGAAAATGCCACAAGCATGCTCTATCCAAACCATTGGATGAATCGACACACAACACATCATTTCCTAAGTTATCTACAACCATCACAGTTTCATATATCCCATTATAAGGCAATGCTTCAAAATAAAATACACCATTAAGATAAGCATTAATAGAAACCTTTTCATTATCAAATGAATATCTAAAACCTTGTCTATATAAACCATGAAATGAAATGATGTTTCTTGCCATATCTGGCGAATAGCAATAATTGTTTAAATCTAATCCTAATCTACTAATAAGCATTAAAGAGTAAATTCCGATCTTGATTACAAGCGACAGTCTTCTGTTCCCCATGATCAAATTTATCTTCCCATGCTCCACATCACTATATCTTCTTAGTCACTGCAAATCAGAACAAATGTGAAAACCACATCCAGTATCAAGTACCCAAGAAATGGAATGTGATGAATCATTAGATTTAATTGTGTAAATACCTGCGTAAGATGGCTTGATCTTTCCATCCTTGATGGCCTGCGAATATTCTGGGCAACTTCTCTTCTAATGCCTTATTTTCTGGCAGTGGTGGTACTCTGCCGCCTTTGGGTTAGAGTTGGGTTTAGCATAACCAACTTTGGTTCCACTAGAAGAGGTACCATCTTGGGGTTTACCCTTGTGGTTGCTCTTTGAGGGATCCTTCCTCTTCTTACCCCTCCCTTGCCCAGTAGCCATATAGGGGAAGCGGTTGGAGCGGGAGTTAATGCAACAAACTTATCCTTGAGATTGCTCTCAGCAGTCATATTCAAGCCTTGAAGCTTGCTTAAGGTGAACTCTTCCTTATTCATATGGTAGGTCATGCGGAACTGGTTGTAGCAGGGAGGCAGGGAGTGAAGGATAACGTCAATCGCCAGCTCTTCATCAAAGTTAACATTCAACTTGAGAAGACGGTCAACATATCTCTGCATCTTTTGCAGATGAGCGGTAAGGGACTCGCCACTACCCATTCGGGTAGTGATCATCGAAGTGATGACCTTATACCTCTCTTTCCTCGCACTTTGATGGTACCGTTCCAGCAAGTCTTGATGCATCTCATAGGGATACATGTCCTCATAGGACTTTTGGAGTTCGGAAGTCATTGTTGCCAACATGATGCAATGGACTTTCGTGGCATCACGCTCGTGGGCCTCAATGCCAGCGATCTCTTCAAGAGTAGCAGTGTTCATATCGATCTCCGTCAGCTCCTTATCTAAGACATACTCTTTGTCCTCATAACGGGTGACCATTCTAATGTTACGGATCCAATCGTTGAAATTGTTTCCGTCGAATATCACCCTCCCACACAAGTTCATGAGTGAGAAAGAGTCGAAGGACCTCAAGCCAGAAGTGTTGTTGTTTATGTTCGACATCTGAAAAGAAAAAGAACAAAGTTTGATTAGAAATGAATCCCTAATTAAACAACTAAATGAGAAATTAGGGCTAGGATCCAACAACATTATTTACAAATTAGAAAAAGGATGTCGTAATCTAACAAGTAAATAATTTGAAGGTAAGTGAATGACGATTCACTAATTCTCCATCATGAAAAACGAAAACAAGATTAAGTTTTAAATATATATTGAAAACTCCTAGATTCTTTTGAGATTCATTGAACCTTTCAATGGCATGTTTAAATCTCGATATGCCCCTCAAGTTTGTGACTGGGATGCTGACAATCACAAAGCAGGTGTGAATAACCATGCAAATGTACATGGTGCCCTCATTGTTACAGTCACCTATTCGATGTGCCGGTTAACCATACACGCTCTATCGAACTATGACAAACAATGAGACACCCTTTGCTACCTTTGCTTAGAAACCAATTAGTGTGTCGGTTAACCACAGACGCTCCACTAACTTCTTAGCAAAGGTACAAAGTGTAATTTCATAGAATTGCATCAATTCACTTTGCCTAAAGTAATTAATATTGGGAATTTTGTAAAAGCTTTTAGTTACTTTAATAACTCATTATACTTATAAATGAGAAAGGGTTGCCCTATCCTACCCGTTCGACTAACGACCCTCCAACAATCAAGGAAGCGGTGGTTGAGAATGGACACCCATTAAATGGTCATTTTATAGGCCATAACCTTATACCCCCCCTTATAGATCGGCTTCGTGAATGAGGCCTACTAACGGTAAGACTAGCATTTTAAGTTATATATATATATATATATATATATATATATATATATATATATATATATATATATATATTAATATTATAATATTATAAAGTATAAAGTCGAATTTTAATCTTGTAAAATTCTAGGGTTTGAAATTTAAATAGTTCAAATTAAACATTTTAATCACAAAATTTAAATTTCAAAACTTGAGGGAAAGTGTGACAACCTGATATTTCAACTCTTTGTAACGACCAAAATGGATCAAGTATTGTAACCACTTCTGAATAATAAAAAGTTACTTTCATAATAAAATGTATAAATAAGTTCTACTTAATTTCCTTCTATGATTAAATGTCTTTGAACCATGATCGTACGTGAAAAGAACGCCCAAATCCGACTTCATATAGCGAAGTTATGATTTTTCCAAGTTCGGCTTAGCAACAGACAGCTAAAAACTCGAATCGGAAATTGAGCGACTTTTGGCCGGAATGACCTAAACGAGAATCGAAGGTCTCGACAATGGTATTCCAGCGGTAAAAAGTCTGGCAAAAAACCGACATCAGATAAAGAAGTTATGAATTTTCTAAGAAATTCCTTAAACACGATGGATTTTTAATAAATAATAAAAAAATAATTTTGGAATTTGCCGACGGAGTCTAAACGAAAGTTGTAGAGCGTAGTCTCACCTACGCGAGGATATAAAGACCATCGAAAACGGAGTTCGTATGAAGAAAAATATGAATTTTTGAAGTTTATTAAATAAATTAATTATTTATTTAATTCAAAATTCGGATATTATCCGAAGGGGAGTCAGCATCCTCCTCCGAGGTACGCGCTGCGTACCCCTGTACGCCCCGCGTAACCGAGAGGATTGGCCTCTGATCGTCCACGTCGCGCTATCCGAAGAAACCGACCCATCCGACCCGTCTGAAGCCCTGATCCGTCCGACCCGACGTCCCATCCGACCCGGCGTCCGATCCGACCCGCGTACCCAGCAACCCGTCCCATCCGAACCGAGGCAGTCGAGGCTTCGGTCATGCATGACGTACGCGTACGCGCTGCGTACGAGCGTACGCCCCGCGTACCGAGGCAGACCAGCCTTACTATAAATATGATGCGAGGGTTTCCAAAGAAAGGGTTCATTTCTCTTCTCTCTCTCTCTCAACTTTGCCTCGTTTTCCGTGTCCGTTCAAACCCGAAGCTCTGGTCTTTTTGGCTCAAGTCCCGAAGGTCGATTTTACTCCCGAGATTCCCGAGAATCCCGAGGAAAATCCGTTTCCCGAGACGAAACTCTGCCTGGTTTTCCATCTCGCTATCTCCAAAACTTTCAAGTGAGTTTCATACCCCTTAATCAACCTTTTTAATTATTCTAAATACTTTTATATGCTTTCAAGGGGGGGATTACAAGTAAAACACACGAGTATTATCGTGTGTTACATAAAGAAACTCTTTTATATACTGTTATATATTCAAATCACATGCGATTTATAAACATTTAAAGGAACTTTTATATATATATATATATATATATATATATATATATATATATATATATATATATATAACATATGTCACAATAGCATTTTACCTTTTAAAATATAATGTTGTTGTAATGCATGTATAAACTAAACTGTTCTTAGATTTTTCTTGTCTATCCTAGACTCTACACCAAAAATCTATACTTTCATAAACAAGTGATTCCTTTTCTCAATATTTCTAAACAAACAAGACACACTTTTTGGAAACTATAATAGGTATAGTTTTACGAACAGATTTCTAACTCTTATGTACTAGAAACACATATTTCAAGAAGTTTACTTTCGTATACAAGAACAAACGTAACATTTTAACAAGTAGATCTGTTTTTATACCACGGATTTGTGAGACACTAACTTTATGTACGTTCGAGTACACATTTCAAGTCCTGTATTATATACCAGAATCCCTTGGAGGGGGAGCATGGTGTTTGTGTATAGATCTATACGGGCTTGACAACCCGCGCCCTGACTGTTAGCTGCAGTCCACCGTTTGGGGTGACAAACGTCATAACATTCCAACGCCTGAAGGATGTTGTGTATAGGCATTCAGAGTCAATAGTATGGTTATAAAACTCACAAGGGGTATTAAAAATGCATTGATTTACAAGGTTTTCAAACTCATTGGTTATTTTACATTTACATACATTTTGGAAACAAACATTGGTCTTGAGTGAAGGCTACTTTTATACTAGTAGAAAATATAGGATTTTCTAAACACAAACAAACAAAGATAAAACATTTCATTTCTTTCAAACATTTTCACTTAAATACTTATGAAATTCACCAGCTTAAATGCTGATCTACTCTTTCAAAATTACTTGTATGTCCCAGGAAATCAGTAATTTCAGGTATTCATTTCGCTTTTGATGAAGGGATACTGCGGCGCCAGTTTAATCTCGTATTTTTGACATCATATTGTAATTGAGTTTTGAACATGTAACTTTTGACAAATGTAAACTTTCATTTATATATATGATGGTTGTATTGCTTTCTTTACTATGTATTCATTTGTTACGCTACCACATGAAGTCATCCGCCCCCGAACGTTTCCGCCGTTCAGGTTTGGGGGTGTGACAGAAAGTTTTGAACTTTTCAATACACAAGGATCAAATAGCAAATAATTTTAAATTAAATAATTAATTTTATTATTATCTAAATTTGACCTAATCAAGATTAAGATAATTCACCAAATAAATTCAAATAATCAAATATTATCAAATAAGGAATTTATCATTTAAATAATTGGTAATTATCTTTTGTTGTGTTAAGGATATTGACAAAAAGGTAATAAAATTCGGATTTTATTAGACTAAAACAATTTAGGTAATTATCCTTAAGCAAAACAGCAAGAAATCCCGAAATTCCCTCTGTCTGATACTCCGACTCGCCGAGTTCATCAGGCAGACAACAAAAAAAAAAACGAATTTTTCAAGCAAGAATCAAACACAAATCATCAAATTCAAGAGAAGCCAATCAAGGCTCTAATACCACTGATGAGTTTGAGCCATAAGAATATTCCTATGTGCACATGCAAACCCTAATTCTTCGATCTAGGTTTCTCTAATGAACATGCTTTTCATCCAAGACTTGCAAACCCTAGATCTAGAGTAAACAATTCGAATTTGACATAATAAAATAGATCTAGATGATTACCTCTTCTTGAAAGCTTGAATCTTGTTATCCTTGAAGCTTAGAGTCACAAATGTCACTCCTCTAATGGATTACAAACACCAAGAGGCAAGAGGATGATTTGGAGAGAGGTTGTAGGCACAAAATCGGCTCTAGGAACTCCTTAGGATTTCTGGTAGTCGATTTCTGTAGCCCTTGGGGTCTTTAAATACTTGAGCTGCTAGGGTTACAACTTGAAACCCTAAATGGATAACTTAGGACTTAAGCAGCCCAAGGATCCTTCTAGAATAAGGCTTAGACGAATTCAAGGAGTCCATACACCTTAATTTCGTCCACCCTATGATCCATAAGGATCCACAACCCAATAATCAACTATCACACAATTGACAATTACAGCCCCCTTTATTTAATTAATCTCTTTTAGCCATAAAACTAATTCTTAATTAATTCTTGTCTTATATTAATTAAACTATATGATTTATTCTTTAATATATTAATCATCTAATATGTTAATAAATCATAATAACCTCTTTATTTATAAATCATCCTATCATGTTGCTTTGGTTAAGGCAACCCAAGAGGACCATGCACAACCAGGTCAAGTACTTACCAAATATAGTTACAGGATTAGACACTAATCCAACATCTAGAACCGCAGAAACACCAAGAGTGGCAACTCATAGCTCCTGGAGTGCTATCAAACCACTAGATCTCATTCGTCGGGCCAAAAATAAACCAAAACTCATACATTATAGATCTAAACCATTAATGAACAAGCTCATAGATTTTTACCTCAAACAAGTTGCAAATGAAGTAGAGAATCAGGATCCATAAGCTCTTCCTTAATCCACAACCTTTCACCAAACTCAATCTTCTTGAATATGAACCAAAACACACCAATATGCGCACGATGAGCTCAAAAACACCACCATGGAGGTTAAGGGACGAGTTCTATGGTTTTGGGAACTTGGAGGTTGGAAAAGAGGCAAGCCCTAAAGACTTAATGTGCTTAAATAGTGCACCTCACCCTAAATTAGGGTTTTCACTTACCCCTCGTACCCCACGTATACTCCTCGTATGCCCAACATACGAGGTATTGCACCCCCGATCAAACCTTCATAGTATGTTAAGCGTACACCAAATTTCCCCTCGCATACTTCCCTTTGCATTAGTACGCCACACATACGCCCTAGGTACACCTCGCGTACTAGGGTTTCCTCTTAAGCCCTAAAGCACTCTAAAGGCAATAACTTCTTCGTTATAAATTTGATTCCCATGATCTATATGTACATGAAAAGGTAACGAGAAGCTCTTCGCTTAATCAACTCATACCTGCCTTACCATTTCCTGAACTAGCATCCAATTTCCATAAAAGCCGAAGCTCACATATTACCAAAATACCATTTGGCTCCAAAACACAAACCAGAGACCCGAATCATCCAAATTACATCATCCACCTCCAAATGAGCCTAAATCTCAATTCTTCAAGGGTCCTAAGTCTGCTAACATCCACTCTTTGATCACCTCCCAAAAATGGGAAATGATTCAAAACAGGGCATTATAGTGTGTAAATGACACCTTAGGGTTAGTGTTTTGGGTTGTTTTATCCATAATGTTCTATTCTTAATCGGAATGAATATAATCTGCTGACTCGTGCTCATGTCATGACCCTATTATGCTCATGTCATGAGCAACTTTTCGTGACACCTTACTCGCACGACGAAAATAGGTTCCGTCACTAATAATATTTAACACGCGTCGTGAGCCTATTATGCTCAGGTCGTGAGGTACTTTTCATGACACTTTCCTCGCATGAAGAATATAGGGTTCGACACTAACAATATATAATCATCTACTTTCTAACGTCATGAGGATTCAAAGTATAATGTTGTCACTGCTCACTTGCGTAACTTCAATCTCGTTCTTGTATACACACGTTGTGATACATTGTGTTCCCGTTGTGAGCCTCAAATTTTGGTATATTTCTTTCATTCTATCCTTAAATCTTGAACGACCTGTACCACTCTATCCTTATTATCTAAATACCTGAATTATACATTGCTTTATCACAAATAATTTACTTCATAAATTAGTTAAAGTCATAATACATACGTGAATACATGATTATACAAACATACATATACATACATATATTATACCTTCAATATCCTTCATTTTTTCTGAAATCGGTCGTTACACTTTGGGACCCACTTTCAGAAGAAGCGTAAAGTTACAATTCTTTTCACTCTGTAGGATCCTAGGGTGAATTTATGGAAGGATCCTCGGCCATCAAGGAGGATCCTTGAGTGTCTTTAGTTTAATGAACTTTAAGGAGTCGACTGGAAATGTCTCTAATGTTGAAAATGTCTGAAAGTAATTTTGCAACATTTCAACGCTACAATTTTTACATATTTTATAGGGAGTATCCCATCTTTAAGCAATACATTGGTATCGTAAATCTCGAAAAACCTTGGGAAAATTCCAAATTTAGTAAATTTCTAGGGAGGATCCTAAATCATATGAAAACATAAAAATGTTATTTATCTTCTGGGGAAAATCCCAACATGAAAATGTTATGAACCTCAAGCGTTTTCTGGGGAAACTCCCAACTTGAGATAACATGAAAATTTTATAAACTTTGTGTATTGTCTGCGGAGGATCCCAACTTAAGATAACATGAAAATGTTATAAACCTTGTGTATTATCTATGGAGGATCCCAACTTAAGATAACTTGTCAATGTTATAAACCTTAAATTTCAACTTTACGATCTTAACTTATGTTTATAAATAAGAGGGGTTTCCAAGTCACTACAATGCAAAATGATCGCCTTCTTCACATCCCGTAGTTAGATAACGTGCATCAAAGCGAGGTGTATAAACCTTAACTCGTGTTTATGAGCTAATTAACTCTTTAAACCTTAGAGGGGATTAAGTACCCTTATTCGTAAGAGAGATGATTAGTCTCTTTTCTTAGGATATCCGTGTTATGAATCATAAGGTGTTCTTAGTTATGCAACTATTTGGTGCCAGGGTCTTCAAACGTCAAGATCAGTCTTTATCAGGATCCTTGAATTTTCATTTGTCAAGATCCGTATGTGTCATGATCCTTGAGTGTTAGGATCATGCAGTTCCTGTGCACATCAAACATTAGGTAGGGGTGGGCGTTAGTCTTTCTAATTCCCCTTTGATGCTTAAACCAGTAAGGGTATTTGAAGAGACTAAATAGTAATAAAAATAGAGGGTAAAGGTAAATAGAAGTTGCACCGTGAGTGTGTTGGAAAATGACTAATCTTACTTACATGAAATAAGTTTTAAGATGTATAACTAATGCCCATTTTCCTGCTTCGACATCTATGCGATATGGTCCTTCCCATTTTTGTGCCAGTTTACCTGCATTAGGATCCTTGGTATTTTGGAAAGTTTTCCTTTGTACAAAGTGTCATGTTTGGAACCTTCTGACTCTTATATTTTTTGTACGCCTTGGTGATCCTCTATTGATGAGTAGCGATGCAGATCTTTGGCAAGATCCATGAGTTCATCTATAGTATTTAGATCATGGGCCAGGATCCTATCGTTGTTCTCTTGGTTTTGAAGTAGGTATTTTGTTGTTGGATCACTACATTAGTGGGATCATTTCTTCCGTTCCAAACACTAAGTAGTATGGGGCTTGGCCTGTAACTACCTTGGAAGTGGTCCTATCTACCCACAATACGAAAGGAAGTTCTTCTGCCTATCTTCCTTTCTTCTCATCTAGCCTTTTCTTCAAGTTTTTGATTATGAGTTTTTTGTTAGACTCTGCTTGACCATTGGCTTGAGGGTGGACTGGAGTGGACATCACCATCTTGATTCCCCAACTTGTGAAAAAATTTCTTGTAATTTTTGTTATGAACTGGGATCCATTTTCGCATACAATTTTGGAAGGGATCCCGAACCTGGTCAAAATATTACCTTCAATGATGGAAACTACCTCTTGTCTCTTACCCGGATGAAATCTTCGACTTCTATCCATTTTGAGAAGCAATCAGTCATCACTAGTATGAAGACCTTTCCTCCAAGAGCTACAAGAAATTTGCCGACTACGTCTATTCCCTATTTGATTAATGGCCAAGGGGAAATGATAAGATGTAGATGTTTCGCTGCTTGATGCAGGATGCTGCTCTGTCTTTAACAAGCATCACATTTCTAAGCATGAAGGAGGTAATCTTTCTTTATGGTTGGGCAGTAGTATCTTGTCGTCAACACTTGTTAGCAAAAGGATCTACCTCAGCGTGGTTGTCACAGTCTCCTTCATGTATGTCTCTTAGGAGTTCTGCAACTTCAAGATCTTCTTAACATCCAAGGTATGGATCTGTCAAATTTTTGGTATAATTTACCTCGGATTATAAAAGAGCTTGAGATCATTATTCTGAATGCCCTTTCACTTTTTTCTTATTTAGGGATTATGCCATTCTGAAGATATTCCATAATGGGTTGGATCCAGGATCCTAAGGTTGGAGAGGGATCCTTGATTTTAGGATCCTGATATGGAAGTGTTTAATTGGGATCTTCGATTGTAGTGATGTTAGTAGTTTCCTCATGATCGTCGGGATCCTTCATTGTATTGGCATGATCCTTCAATCCTTGATTACTGGGATCAACAGGTGAGTGATCGGGATCCTGGTTTCTGGTGGGATCCTTAGAGAGGATCCTATATTGGCTAAAGCATCTGTTTCAACATTGTCTTCTATAGGAACTTGGTTCAGGTTGAATGTTTTGAATTATGAGTCCAAGTTTTTGAGGATCTGGATGTATAATGCTAACTTCTCTCCTTTTACTTCACAGGATCCGTTAAAATGGTTAGTTAATAATAATCGGTGAATACCTGAAGATCCTTGATTTCAAGGCCTTTGGCTAGCTATAATTCCATGATTTGTGCCTCATATTCTGCTTCGTTGTTGGTTGCATTGAACATACAGCTAATTTCTTCGGTCGGATGTCCCCCTGTGGTGATTTTAGTAAGATATCCAAGCCATTTTCTCTTTGGTTTGGTGCTCCATTTGTGAATAGCATCCATATTCCCATGTTTTCTTCTTCTAGAAATTGTTTGGCTTCTATTTCAACTTCAGCTCTTAGATGATTACTAAAGTCAGCCACAAAGTCTGCCAATGCTTGAGACTTTATCATGGATCTTGGCTCATACTTTATGTCATATGCGCTTAACTTCACAAACCACTTCGCCATCCTTCCTGAAATTTTTGGTTTTCTCATAAAATTTTTAATGGGATAGTTAGTTTTTATAGTTATGGAGCTTGTTTGAAAATATTGTCTTAATTTAGTAGAAGCGGTTACCACGTCTGAGGATACTGGGATGTAGAAAAGAAACTTTTACTTACATAGTATATGGGATGTTGGTCCCCATTAAGATCCTTAGCTATACCGCACTCACCGTATTTGCGGATACTAAGAGGTAGAGAAGGAGTGGTTCCCCATTTAATGGTTTTACCAATAGGGGTAGTGAATTTAAATATCTTTTAACTTCCTGAAAAGCATCTTCATGTTCCTAATTCCATTCTAATCTTTTGTTTTTCTTCAAGATTCCATAGAAGGGCTTGCATCTTTCTAAGGATCTTGAGATGAACCTGTTTAGGGCTGCCACACTTCGTGTTAGTCTCATAATATATTTTGTCTAGGATGGTGATCTTAGATCAAGTATGGCCTTTATTTGTTCCAGGCTTGGTTCGATTCCTCTTTTGGTTACCATGTATCCTAGGAACCTACCTGATCTCCTCCTAAAGTGGCATTTGTAAGGATTCGATTTCGTGTCAAAGTGATCTAGTATTTCGAAGGCTTCTTCAAGATCCTTGAGGTGATCCTCAGCTTTTTTGTACTTGACCACCATGTAATCGTTGTAGACATACATGGTGTCACCTAATTTCTCTTTGAACATCGTGTTGACCTGTCTTTGGTATGGTGCACCTGTATTTTTAAGACCAAATGGCATGGCAGTATAACAATACATACCTGTTGGAGTTATAAATGCCATGTCCTCTTGATCAGAGGGTTCCATCTGGATATGTTGGAAACTTGCTGATGCATTCATGTATGTTAGTAATTCATGACCCATTGTTGTGTCTATCATGGAGTCTATGTTTGGTAGAGGGAAAGGATCCTTGGGACAATCCTTGCTAAGATCAGTGTAATCTACACACAATATCCATTTACCGTTCTTCTTTTCTACCAAGACTATATTACCTAGCCATTATTCGAATTTCGCCTCCAAGATCATCCTAATTTTGAGAACTTTTTCTACTTCTTCTTGTATAACTTGGTTTCTTTCCAGTGCAAATTTCCTTTTCTTTTGGTGTACCGATCTGTAAGATGGATCAATGTTAAGTTTTTGGGTTATTATGCTTTTTTCAATACCTGTCATGTCCGCATGCTTCCATGAAATCTTCTTGCTTCTAGCTTTGAGGAACTTTATAAAATCTTGTTTGACTTGTTCAGGCATTGAGGATCCTATGAGAACTTTGGCTTCAGGATCCTCAAGGTTCATGGGAACTTCTTTTATATCTTGCTCTCTTGCTTCCAGAGCATCTCGTGCCCCTGGTTTGATTTTTATGCTTGTGGTGGTATTGTTGAAGATTTTCACGAAATCTTGTAGCATTCTTTGATTCTTGTTGGTATCCTACAATCTTCACTTTCCCCCATGGGGTGCACATCTTTATGCATTGATGATATTTCCCCTCGCATACTTCCCTTTGCATTAGTATGCCATGCATACACCCTAGATACACCTCGCGTAGTAGGGTTTCCTTTGAAGCCCTAAAGCACTCTAAAGGGAATAACTTCTTCATTATAAATCCGATTCCCATGATCTATATATACATGAAAAGGTAACGAGAAGCTCTTCGCTTAATCAACTCATACCTGCCTTACCATTTCCCGAACTAGCATCCAATTTCCATGAAAGCCGAAGCTCACATATTACCAAAATACCATTTGGCTCCAAAACACAAACCAGAGACCCGAATCATCCAAATTACATCATCCACCTCCAAATGATCCCAAATCTCAATTCTTCAAGGGTCCTAAGTCTGCTAATATCCACTCTTTGATCACCTCCCAAAAATGGGAAATGATTCAAAACAGGGCATTATAGTGTGTAAATGACACCTTAGGGTTAGTGTTTTGGGTTGTTTTATCCATAACGTTCTATTCTTAATCGGAATGAATATAATCTGTTGACTCGTGCTCATGTCCTGACCCTATTATGCTCATGTCATGAGCAACTTTTCGTGACACCTTACTCGCACGACGAAAATAGGTTCCGTCACTAATAATATTTAACACGCGTCGTGAGCCTATTATGCTCAGGTCGTGAGGTACTCATGACACTTTCCTCGCATGACGAATATAGGGTTCGACACTAATAATATATAACAATCTACTTTCTAACGTTATGAGGAATCAAAGTATAATGTTGTCACTGCTCACTTGCATAACTTCAATCTCGTTCTTGCATACTCACATTGTGATACATTGTGTTCCTGTTGTGAGCTCGAATTTTGGTATATTTCTTTCATTCTATCCTTAAATCTTGAATGACCTGTACCACTCTATCCTTATTATCTAAATACTTGAATTATACATTGCTTTATCACAAATAATTTACTTCATAAATTAGTTAAAGTCATAATACTTACGTGAATACATGATTATACAAACATACATATACATACATATATTATACCTTCAATATCCTTCATTTTTCTGAAATCGGTCGTTACACTTTGGGACCCACTTTCAGAAGAAGCGTAAAGTTACAATTCTTTTCACTCTGTAGGATCCTAGGGTGAATTCATGGAAGGATCCTCGGCCATCAAGGAGGATCCTTGAGTGTCTTTAATTTAATGAACTTTAACGAGTCGAATGGAAATGTCTCTAATGTTGAAAATGTCTGAAAGTAATTTTGCAACATTTCAACGCTACAACTTTTACATATTTTATAGGGAGTATCCCATCTTTAAGCAATACATTGGTATCGTAAATCTCAAAAAACCTTGGGAAAATTCCAAATTTAGTAAATTTCTAGGGAGGATCCTAAATCATATGATAACATAAAAATGTTATTTATCTTCTGGGGAAAATCCCAACATGAAAATGTTACGAACCTCAAGCGTTTTCTGGGGAAAATCCCAACTTGAGATAACATGAAAATTTTATAAACTTTGTGTATTGTCTGCTGATGATCCCAACTTAAGATAACATGAAAATGGTATAAACCTTGTGTATTATCTATGGAGGATCCCAACTTAAGATAACATGTCAATGTTATAAACCTTAAATTTCAACTTTACGATCTTAACTTATGTTCATAAATAAGAGGGGTTTCCAAGTCACTACAATGCAAAATGATCGCCTTCTTCACATCCCGTAGTTAGATAACGTGCATCAAAGCGAGGTGTATAAACCTTAACTCGTGTTCAAGAGGTAATTAACTCTTTAAAACTTAGAGGGGATTAAGTAACCTTATTCATAAGAGAGATGATTAGTCTCTTTTCTTAGGATATTCGTGTTATGAATCATAAGGCATTTTTAGTTATGCAACTATTTGGTGCCAGGGTCTTCAAACGTCAAGATCGGTCTTTATCAGGATCCTTGAATTTTCATTTGTCAAGATCCGTATGTGTCATGATCCTTGAGTGTTAGGATCATGCAGTTCCTGTGCACATCAAACATTAGGTAGGGGTGGGCGTTCGTCTTTCTAATTCCCCTTTGATACTTAAACCAGTAAGGGTATTTGAAGAGACTAAATAGTAATAAAAATAGAGGGTAAAGGTAAATAGAAGTTGCACCGTGAGTGTGTTGGAAAATGACTAATCTTACTTACATGAAATAAGTTTTAAGATGTATAACTAATGCCCATTTTCCTGCTTCGACATCTATGCGATATGGTCCTTCCCATTTTTGTGCCAGTTTACCTGCATTAGGATCCTTGGTATTTTGGAAAGTTTTCCTTTGTACAAAGTGTCATGTTTGGAACCTTCTGACTCTTATATTTTTTGTACGCCTTGGTGATCCTCTATTGATGAGTAGCGATGCAGATCTTGGCAAGATCCATGAGTTCATCTATAGTATTTAGATCATGGGCCAGGATCCTATCGTTGTTCTCTTGGTTTTGAAGTAGGTATTTTGTTGTTGGATCACTACATTAGTGGGATCATTTCTTCCGTTCCAAACACTAAGTAGTATGGGGCTTGGCCTGTAACTACCTTGGAAGTGGTCCTATCTACCCACAATACGAAAGGAAGTTCTTCTGCCTATCTTCCTTTCTTCTCATCTAGCCTTTTCTTCAAGTTTTTGATTATGAGTTTTTTGTTGGAATCTGCTTGACCATTGGCTTGAGGGTGGACAGGAGTGGACATCACCATCTTGATTCCCTAACTTGTGAAAAAATTTCTTTTCATTTTTGTTATGAATTGGGATCCATTTTCTCATATAATTTCGGAAGGGATCCCGAACCTGGTCAAAATATTACCTTCAATGATGGAAACTACCTCTTGTCTCTTACCCGGATGAAATCTTCGACTTCTATCCATTTTGAGAAGCAATCAGTCATCACAAGTATGAAGACCTTTCCTCCAAGAGCTACAAGCAATTTTCCAACTATATCTATTCCCTATTAGATTAATGGCCAAGGGGAAATGATAAGATGTAGATGTTTCGCTGCTTGATGCAAGATGTTGCTCTGTCTTTAACAAGCATCACATTTCTAAGCATGAAGGAGGTAATCTTTCTTTATGGTTGGCCGGTAGTATCTTGTCCTCAACACTTTGTAGCATAAGGATCTACCCCATCATGGTTGCCGTAGTCTCCTTCATGTATGTCTCTTAGGACTTCTGCAACTTCAAGATCTTCTTAACATCCAAGGTATGGATCTGTCAGATTTTTGGTATAATTTACCTTGGATTATAAAAGAGCTTGAGATCATTATTCTGAATGCCATTTCACTTTTTTTCTTATTTATGGATTGTGCCATTCTGAAGATATTCCATAATGGGTTGGATCCAGGATCCTAAGGTTGGAGAGGGATCCTTGAGTTTAGGATCCTGATATGGAAGTGTTGAATTGGGATCTTCGATTGTAGTGATGTTAGTAGTTTCCTCATGATCGTCGGGATCCTTCATTGTATTGGCAGGATCCTTCGATCCTTGATTGCTGGGATCAACAGGTGAGTGATCGGGATCCTGGTTTCTGGTGGGATCCTTAGAGAGGATCCTATATTGGCTAAAGCATCTGTTTCAACATTGTCTTCTATAGGAACTTGGTTCAGGTTGAATGTTTTGAATTATGAGTCCAAGTTTTTGAGGATCTGGATGTATAATGCTAACTTCTCTCCTTTTACTTCACAGGATCCGTTAAAATGGTTAGTTAATAATAATCGGTGAATACCTGAAGATCCTTGATTTCAAGGCCTTTGGCTAGCTATAATTCCATGATTTGTGCCTCATATTCTGCTTCGTTGTTGGTTGCATTGAACATACAGCTAATTTCTTCGGTCGGATGTCCCCCTGTGGTGATTTTAGTAAGATATCCAAGCCATTTTCTCTTTGGTTTGGTGCTCCATTTGTGAATAGCATCCATATTCCCATGTTTTCTTCTTCTAGAAATTGTTTGGCTTCTATTTCAACTTCAGCTCTTAGATGATTACTAAAGTCAGCCACAAAGTCTGCCAATGCTTGAGACTTTATCATGGATCTTGGCTCATACTTTATGTCATATGCGCTTAACTTCACAAACCACTTCGCCATCCTTCCTGAAATTTTTGGTTTTCTCATAAAATTTTTAATGGGATAGTTAGTTTTTATAGTTATGGAGCTTGTTTGAAAATATTGTCTTAATTTAGTAGAAGCGGTTACCACGTCTGAGGATACTGGGATGTAGAAAAGAAACTTTTACTTACATAGTATATGGGATGTTGGTCCCCATTAAGATCCTTAGCTATACCGCACTCACCGTATTTGCGGATACTAAGAGGTAGAGAAGGAGTGGTTCCCCATTTAATGGTTTTACCAATAGGGGTAGTGAATTTAAATATCTTTTAACTTCCTGAAAAGCATCTTCATGTTCCTAATTCCATTCTAATCTTTTGTTTTTCTTCAAGATTCCATAGAAGGGCTTGCATCTTTCTAAGGATCTTGAGATGAACCTGTTTAGGGCTGCCACACTTCGTGTTAGTCTCATAATATATTTTGTCTAGGATGGTGATCTTAGATCAAGTATGGCCTTTATTTGTTCCAGGCTTGGTTCGATTCCTCTTTTGGTTACCATGTATCCTAGGAACCTACCTGATCTCCTCCTAAAGTGGCATTTGTAGGGACTCGAATTCATGTCAAAGTGATCTAGTATTTCGAAGGCTTCTTCAAGATCCTTGAGGTGATCCTCAGCTTTTTTGGACTTGACCACCATGTAATCGTTGTAGACTTACATGGTGTCACCCAATTTCTCTTTGAACATCTTGTTGACTAGTCTTTGGTATGTTGCACCTGCACTTGTAAGACCAAATGGCATGGCAGTATAACAATACATACGTGTTGGAGTTATATATGCCATGTCCTCTTGATCAGAGGGTTCCATCTAGATCTGTTGGAAACTTGCTGATGCATTCATGTGTGTTAGTAATTCATGAACCATTGTTGCGTCTATCATGGAGTCTATGTTTGGTAGAGGGAAAGGATCCTTGGGGCAATCCTTGTTAAGATCAGTGTAATCTACACACAATATCCATTTACCGTTCTTATTTTCTACCAAGACTACATTAGCTAGCCATTATTCGAATTTTGCCTCCAAGATCATCCCAGTTTTGAGAACTTTTTCTACTTCTTCTTGTATAACTTGGTTTCTTTCCAGTGCAAATTTCCTTCTCTTTTGCTGTACCGATCTGAAAGATGGATCAATGTTAAGTTTATGGGTTATTATGCTTTTTTCAATACCTGTCATGTCCGCATGCTTCCATGAAATCTTCTTGCTTCTAGCTTTGAGGAACTCTATAAAATCATGTTTGACTTGTTCAGGCATTGAGGATCCTATGAGAACTTTGGCTTTAGGATCCTCAAGGTTCATGGGAACTTCTTTTATATCTTGCTCTCTTGCTTCCAGTGTATCTCGTGCCCCTGGTTTGATATTTATGCTTGTGGTGGTATTGTTGAAGATTTTCACAAAGTCTTGTAGCATTCTTCGATTCTTGTTGGTCTCCTACAATCTTCACTTTCCCCCATGGGGTGGACATCTTTATGCATTGATGATATGTCGATGGAACGGGCTTCATTTCATGGATCCATAGTCTACCTAGTATGATATAATAAGAGGATGACGTATCAATTACGAAAAAATGTTGTACAAAGTTTACCCCCTCTATGTAGATAGGTAGCTTTATGCTTGGTTTCTCTGCTGAATCCAATTAGCACTTGGGATCTTGCAAGTATTTCACACTCCGAGATGTTCATTTTTTTCAACGCGTCCATGAGTATGATTTTCACCGTTGATCCTCCATCAATCAAGATCCTTTTGATGAAATGGTTGTTGATGTAGAGTGTAATCACAAATTCGCCGTGGTGAGGATCTAGGACGTCTTGTTGTCACACCCCCAAACCAAGGATGGCGGAAACGTCCGGGGGTGGAGGACTTCTTGTATAGTATCACAACAACGAGTATAATAGTGCTCAAAGTAACTAAAACCATCATAAATTTAATTGAAAAAGTTACACCAAAGTATATGTTTACATGTTTCAAATCAATTACATTATGATGACAAAATGAACTGTTTGACGATTTAATGTCCCATCCTCAAAATGCTGTTGATTTCCTGTTTCACTGATTTTCTGAGAATACAAGTAGTTTTGAAAAAGTATCAATAATTAAGTTGGTGAGTTCATAAGAGTTTTAATAGAGAAAGAAACCATTTTCTTTGTAAAAACGACAAAGTATGTCTCCAGAAAACCTAATATTTTCTTTATTAAGTGTGGAATGAATGCTTCTATGTTATGTGATAATGAACCCTAGAAGGTCCCATGGATTCCTTCTATAATCGCCCAACGTATATAAATTATATAAGATTCAAGTTAAATAAACCGTTGAAAATAATGGGTCTGCCCTATGTCCACAACCAAACAAGAAACAGGAGATGAGGCGGGCCCACAAATTCTAAGTCGATTGTGACTAGATTCTTATATAACCCTAGTGTATACACTTAGCGATTATAGTTGAAGTCTAACAATTCTAGCTTTATGCTTTTTTAATAGAAATATGTTCCAAAGAAAATCCAATATTTCCCTTATAAAAGTTAGGTAGTCCTAAATCCCAGGACTGAAAATAATCAAGTATTTTTCCATACATAAATATATATAAGTGATTTTAAATCGGTATAAAACCCTTTTTGATATAAAAGTGTACAAGTATTTTTCTGTACTTAAGTAATTCATGTGAGTTAAATCAAAATAACTCGCTAATTTAAAAGTAGAACACGTAAATCTTTTGATTTGTTAATACCACATGTGAGCTATTATAACCATGCTAAGACTCAGACAGCCTCGTAATATGACGTTCTTCAGGCGTCGCAAGTTAAATGACACTTGTCACCTTAGACTTGCCGGTCTAGCTGTTGCAAGCAGCTCAGGTGCGGGCTTGTCAGACTCAATATAGATCTATACACAACTATCATGCTCTTCCTACAAAAAACTCTGGTTACAATTTACATGACTTTTGACTTTGTTACCATGAAGGTAACACGAAGGGAATGTCTAACAAGTTTATTCATTAACAGATTTACGTGAACTTAACTAACAACCTTTGGTAAATAAGTTTGAAATATAAATGATACATAAACTATACCTATTATAGTTTATCCAAAACGTTTGTAATGTAAAAGAACTCTTATGAAAATACATTAGTGCTATGAATCCATAAACCATGCTTATTATAGCTTATTATATGCGTTCTAAATAAATGAAGAATCTTATCATGAATGACTAAATGTTAGTTTATGATGATAAACTAACAATAAAACACATTCCATATTTAGAACTTATTGTTATACACTTTGCTCAACATAATACAAAGTGTTAGGAAAGTTATAAGCTGTTAACTAGTTTTTAACCTTTCTGCACTGTTTTAGAAAAATCATAGAAAAATCATACGAAGTCAAAAACTGAATCCGTAAATTCTGAGAGTTCTAAAAATATGTCTAGTTTATTCATAATTTTTATTATGATTTTTGGAGGTCTTTAAATTGTGTTAAAATGTTCATACTCACAGACTGGTCTGAATTCATTTCTGAAATGATAGACAATTTTGTCAAAATCACCATAAATCGTATGGAGATGTGCAAGTAGTCATTTTAAGGGTATGAACCTGAGCTATTTTCATATTAAATAGTTTTGAAATATATTAAGTTTAAAATAGTCAAAACAGTCCGTGAATAAGACTCAACTTTTCTGATGAAAGCTGTTGTTTGAGTTTAGTTGTGTTCTTGGTGTTTTAACTTGTGTTCCCCCCGCCCCCCTAAAACTTGAAGAAAACATGAAAATGTAGGGGTATGAACTCAACTTGAGTGATTTCAGTAGATGGATGAGGAAGTAAAGAAGTGTTCAACTCAAGAACACTTAGATGATGCTTGAAGATTTCGAAGATCTAACAACAAATATGGCGATATTTGCGTAACGAACTCATGATTTGAGTGAAGAAGTGTAATAATCATATGAAAGAGAATGATACTTACCAAATGAAGAAGAAAAGTATTGGAAATCTCGGAATTGAAAGAGAGAAGTTGAGAGAAAAGTGTTTGCTCTTTTGGTGGAAATGAGAGAAATGAGTGAGAATGAGGAGAGAGGGTGAGTCTTCCAGCTCTTTGGATGTGGGAATGGCTGGAGATTGATGGAAAAGTGCAAGGAAGTGACTAGGTATGGTGGGGAGGGGTGTGGGTTGGTCATAGAGTGAGTATGGGTGGTTGCTTGTGTCATAAATCAAAGAAAAGTAACACTCCACCCCCTTGTACATTAACCACTAAATCTTGGATATGATTAGCACTAAAAACGTGGGGATTAATGAAATTTGACGCTTATTTGTTAAAATAAAGTTTTGGGTGAAAATCCCTCGTTAAAATGATGAAAAACGGGCTTAAAATGCAAAACTAGTCGAAAACCGGGTGGAAAAAGGCTTCTTGCGAAGCTTCTCGGGTAAGGGCCGAAGTTCGGTCCTCAGTAGCTTGGACCCGAAGGCGAAATGGGCCGAAGGTGAAGTTCTGGAGCGAAGGCGAGGTTCGGGTTCAGTTCAGAAGGGTTCAGGTTCGAGTCAGCAGGCTTCGTTTCTTAGTAGAGTTCGGTCCCTATAGGGGACCTTCGGTCCTAAGAGGCTTCGCTCCTTAAAGAGGGGTTTCGGGTCCTTAAGGCTATTTTACCCGTTTTTACCCCGTTTCAAGCAGTTTTTGACCTGGTTAAGGGTCAGGATGGCCCGAAAGACTAAAAAAAGTTAAAGGAACTTTTGAGAGAGATTTGGGAGAGATTTTAAATAGAGAGAGATAGAGTGAAAGAGATTGGGATAGGCTTCTTTTGTGACCTTTTTGAGTGTTAGACTTCACAACACATGGTTCGTAAACCCCGTTAAGCCATGTTTAAGGATCTTATACACTCCCGATGAGTATGCAACATTGTTTTATCGGTTTGGTTCATTACTTACCACAGTTTTTGGTTAAGGAAATCTAGATACATGAATTTTCAATTGATGATTTCTCATTAGAATAGCGAGTTGAATAGTACTTACCTAACGTAAGACCTAGTACACAATGGTTAATTGAGTCGACCGGTTTGACTTGTTGACTTTAGTTGACTTTGACTTGACTAGAAATTGACGGTTGTCACACTTATCTATCTACTTGGTCGAATGTGATCTACTTTTCTTTTCTGGTTGGTGTGTTCTTTCGTGGTCCTTTTCCTTCTTTGTTTTGGATACCTTGTCATGCCTCTTCGCTGTAGAATAAAAGGTACCACAAATGTCACATCCTCCAGTGATCACATTGAATACTTTGGCATCAGCAGCGGGATCCTGGTCTGTCGAGGATCTTCTGAGGATCCTGATCTTTTTCTTTGGATTTCTCCATTTTCATCCAAGTATTTATTTCAGGTATCCTTTGCCTAGTATACATATGATCTCCTTCCTAAGAGTTATGAAATCCTTTGTGATGTGAATGAAGTGTTCATGGTATGCACACCATTTTGACTTGTCTTTCCAAGCAGTAGATTTTTGTCCTTTTCTGGGCGATCTTGCATTGTCTCTAAGATCCTGCATAGCAAATATTAGACTTGAAATATCCACTAAAAACAATAATCAGTAATTTGAGGAAAATCTTCTTCCTCTCCCTCATCTTCAAGGGCATTAACCCTATGACGGTAAGCCCTGTAGGATCTTTAGGCTGAGGAATCGGCCTTTCTATTGGGTAATCATAAGAGCTTGTTGGGATGCTCCTTTTATGGATCTCCTTGTCTTCATCGAGCTCGATGAACCTTAATGCTCTGCTTCTGATTTTTTCCATCCACCTGCATGGACTCATTACGAGGTCTTCATAGAAAGGTGAATCTTTATTTAAGTAAAATTAAAAAGATTCGACTGTAGTTTCCATGTCAATGTTGGGGATACTTAGGGCTTCCTTGCCAAACATGTTCACAAAATTCCTAAGGGATTCCTTAGGATCCTTGACAAACTAATAGAGATCAGTAGTGATCTTTTCGAATGTTTTGCTACAAGAAAATTGGTTATTAAATAAATTAATCAAATGAAGAAACGATGTAATAGAATAGGGAGGAACATTAACGAGCCATTTTAAAGCTGATCCCGTGAGGGTTGAACCAAAACCCTTGCACATGCAAGTGATATTGCCATATTTATACACATATTAAGGCAATATTTTTATACATTTTTATTAGTATTTTTGTTATTTGCAAAGATATATGGTACTTATGAGATTAAATTATATTTTGCAACCAAATGGAACATTCTTGAAGATAAAGGGTCAAAAGCGACAAAAACAGAACTTTGGAGGATTGAAGAATTTAAAGAAGAAAATCCCTACGAAAAGCCCATATCACGACGTGGCCATGACTTACACAATGTGGAGTGAGCGTTCTAAAAGATAAGTGCACTAGAAGTCAGAATCCTTGCCCGATAAAGATTCATCTTAAAACACGATGTGAAATCCTTGTTCACGACGTGAATTACAATAATTCCCATAACTATATATATTTATTCACTTTCATGATTCAGGGAGACTTAGGGGGTTTAGAGAATGATTTCTGGCAAAAGTTTAATCAGAAAAACCATGTACAAGCACTCAAGGAAGGAGAATTTATTGAGGAATTAGAGATTGAAGATTATAATCATCACTTTAGTTTGGTATATTTGATTATTTCTTTATTCATTGAATTTGAGTGTGTGATTTCAACCATGAGTAGCTAAATCTAGCAGCTTCTGTTTAGCTAGTTGAAACTTCAACTTTATGAAATAGTTTAATTAATTATGGATTATTAATGGTTTGTTATGTGCTTGTGTTTGATTGTTAAAACCTAGCATGCTAATATTTGATACTTATTTGTTTGAATTCATGCTTTGTGTAGCATAGTGACAATTAAATTACATGAACTTGACACCTAGTGATTTAGTCACTATTAAATTGCTAAAGCTAGGATCGACCCAATCTTAGATAAGTAATTGGAGTAATTAAATTTAGCTATTTTGGAGAACACTTATTATGACCATAATTGTGTCTGCTAAATAAATCTTACACAACTCATTTATAATCCATAGTTGATTTTGTGTTTGATTGTGTGTGAACATGCATATTTTTACATGAATGAGTGAAACATTGGTAAATTTCGACTCAAATTACTAATAATCTAATATTTTTTAACCAACCTTAATAATCCATAATTAGTAGCTAACCATAGAGGAGAAGTGGATTCGAAGTAAACAGAAGTGTTTTGAGTAATTGATTGAATTTGATAGTTAAGTGATTAAGTTTGTATGAACTTGCAAAGTCAGATAAAAAACCTAATTAACTTTTTCTTGTTTTTAGATTAATTTTTAGTGGTTAAATTAGTTAATTAAATCCTTTCCCTGTGTGTGAAAAGGTACACTGCCTTAAGTGGTAATAGTAAACACTACTAGAAAACAGACCTTTAATGATGCGCTTTTTACGACACACGCTGATCAATGATACGCAAAAGGACGTGCCCTTAAAATAGTGTTATCTCTCCAAAAAATTTAAGGATTTACGTCACGCATTATTGCGTGCCCTTAATTAGTGTCTCAAGAAAAAAAAATTAAAAACACGGAGGGCGCTTTATCTTAAACGTGCTTCGTCTGTACCTGTCGCTTTATAATTTTAATGAAACGCGTGACAAGGGGGAAACGAAATCCCCAAATTTTTGAAAACCCGCCTTGTTTTTTCTATCTTCTATCTATCTTTCATCCTTGCAATCCACTTTCCCCTCTCTGATACTCTCTCCTCTAGATCTCTCTTCTATCTATCTTTCATCCTTGTTTTTACTATCTTCTATCTACCTTTCAATATTTCTCCATTTCGTATTTTTGGAGCTCAGCACCAGCCAAGCACCAACCATACAACGGTCAACGGTGGCAAATATTCTATTTTCTCCACCATTTGCTCCCTCTCAAACGTCTTTATTTCCGTAATTGTTATCATAAGTGTGAAAATCTCTAACTTATAGCTTTAATTTAAACTTTAAGTTGTTCTAGGGTTATATTGAACCATAGTAAGAACGTGTACTGGATATGGGATACGATTTCATACCGAACGCTTGGGAACACGTCTTGGATGATCCAACGATTTCAAAATTGAACCGACCTTACCTTTATTCGTGTGTTTGGGACATATGAACGATGCTTTAGATCACTGATTGAAGTTTGGGAACACCGCTTAAAGTTTTGGAATGCCGACTTAACAACATTTGTGCGTTGGGTGCGTCAACTCAATATATGGTAACAAAATCTCACATTTTCTAGCAATTAATTGTGTATATCTTAATTGTAAGGGGTAGCGATCACTTTAGAGAACCATATACACGATTTCAATTCATTAATTTTAGTCAACTTTATTATATTAAGTTGGTTCTAAACTTCTAACATCGTGCGTTGGGTACATCTTACCGAATTAACCTCCTACCTCTATGTATTCTGTATAAACTTTATTACTATTCAATATGAATTGAAGATTTTTTTTGTTAAACTCAGACCATAGACAAGCTGGGGAAAGCAAACGAAGCAGTGAAAGTTGCTCCTGGACATTTCCGCAACCATCTGATGCCCTAATTGCTTGCAGTTCCAAATATTGAAAAGTTTGCTTATCTTATTAGTGAACAGAGGAAGGTTTCCATCTTTCTGAATTTCTCTTTCATAAACATATCTCAACAATGCTAATCTTTTTATCTATTTCAACCAGATATATCAACCAAAACAATTTGATGAGGTGAAGGTAGTTCCAAAGACCGAAGAAGACACCATGAAAGATTAAAGAACAACAACTAGAAGACTTGAAAAATACTAAACTGGTTTGTAAATTGCAATTCAATTCTCCATCTTCCATGTTTACATTTTTTTGATCAGGTTTAACACTTACAGGTTTGTAAATTTCAATTCAATTATCCATCTTCCATCTTCCATTTTGGATATTTTTTGATGTTTACTCGTTGTAGTTCCAGGTATAGAGATGAATACATGGGCTAAAGGAGGAGAAGTCGCAACAGAAGCAGGGACAAATATTCTGGAAGGGACAGAGAAAGTAGGACCCACAGTAGGAGTAGGAACCTTGATTATCATAAAAGACATAGGTGGGGGAGGTAGGATGGTGAGAGAAGTCTGAGTAGGTCTCATGTAAGGTAAAAAGACATAAATGCCCTTATCATTGAAAATAGCCCTAGCTAGTTTTTTTTCAGTTTTTGTTTAAAGTTGATCTTTTGTTTTAAATACATGTTGTCTATAATAACAAATTTAATGACTTGTTTGAAATTTTCATATCCCTAGAACTCTGTTTGCAAAGATGAGTATCTTGGAGAATATACGGGTGAACTGATCTCGCATCTAGAAGCAGATGTCCGAGGAATTTATATGATTGTATAAACTCATCTTTCCTTTTCAATTTGAATGCTCAGGCAAGCAGTTCCTTTTCATATGACTTTGTGTGTGGACTATCTAATATCTATCTATCTATCTATCTATCTATATATATATATATATATATATATATATATATATATATATATATATATATATATACTATTAATTAGCTTTTGAAACTTGTTTATACACATTTTTTAAAAAGGAAACAAAATGAAATTTGTTCTGAAAATACATCAGCAACAACAAAATGATTTTTTTTACGGAGTACCTCCTGAATTTTAGTGCTTTCTAGACGATTGTGAATGCATTTGGTTAACTTCGGAATTCATGGGAGTTGCTTTGGGTATAAGGGAATAACCGATAACTATGCAGTTTCAGATATAAACCAATTCACAATATTAGAATGAACTATAATTATAGGAAATAGGGTTTGATGACTTAAGAATTCACTTGTAATTTAGTGTTTCTATAATACCCATAACAAGTTATTTTAATAAACAGGGGGTCATAGAGAAGATGATTGGACTTGCCCTAGCTGTGGAAATCTGAATTTCTCTTTCAGGACAACATGCAATATGCGCAATTGTACACAACCTAGACCAACAGATCATAATTCTGTAATTTCCACATTTTGTTTATATTTATACACCATTTAGCCCCTATTTTTTCATTTTAGTCCCCTCTTTATGTAATTTGCAACTTCTGTTACACTTGTAAAACACTAAAACTAATAGTTTTACTGTGTTGCAGAAATCTGGTGGAAAGGCAATGCAGACCCCACAAGGGTATTCATCTACTACTGCTGGTCCATACGTTGGTTCTGGTGCACCTTCATCAATGTATATTAGTGTACAACCTTATGCCTCCTCTCTCTCTATGCCACCTCCTTATGATATTCATGTTCCCTCTGCTTATCATTATAGTTATGGAACTCGCCTTTCTGGAGGCAGCAGCCCCTAAAGACCCATCCCACCCCCTACTCTGGTGGCTCAATCATAGGTACACTAAATATAATAACTTTTATTTTTCTCATTTTATAATTGTTATATATATATATATATATATATATATATATATATATATATATATATATTTGTAGTTGGTACGTATGGAGTACCTCCGATGATGGACCGATACTTGCCTTTGGGCCACACTCCAATGGTATCGTTGTATAAGTATTAAAATCTTTTTGTTATAAATTTATAATGAATTGACTATTTTGACCCTTGAAATTGATAGGGTCTACGACCTGGGTTTTATCCAGAAGAGAAAGCAAAGAAAGGTGTTGAAAACATTTTGTATGTTGATTTTATTTTTGGATGAACAGATGGCTAATGTTATTATTATTATTTTATATTTTAGATGGAAAAAGGGACAATGATTGGGTATGCCCTAATTGTGGAAATGTGAATTTCTCATTTAGGACAGTTTGTAACATGAGAAAATGCAATACACCTAAGCTAGGATCTCAGGTATTTAATATTTTTTTTCTTTACACCTAGTTTCATCTTCTGTATTTCTTTAACAACAATTGACTAAATGTTATGATAAAACTTTTTTTTTTTGAGTTTTTTTCCAGGCTTCAAAGTCAGGAAAGAACTCCAGTAAGTTAAATTTTGTTTTTGGAAATCATATCTTTGATATTCATAAATCATAAATGATAACGTGTTTGTTTTCAGAAGGAGATATGCCTGATGGGAGCTGGAAGTGTGATCAATGTAACAACATGAACTATCCATTCAGAACAAAATGCAGTAGACAAAACTATCCATTCAGAACAAAATGAAGTAGAAGAAAACGATCAGGTCTGCTTACTTTCATTTTCATCAAACTTATGTTGCTTAAAAATGTGTTTCTTTCCATTTACATTTTCTAATTCTATAAATTTTTTTTTACAAATGTAAAAGTCAAAAAAGCTATTAGCAGCTCTTTTTTACTCCAGCCAGTCATCATCTCCCTTTGGTCATTTTAGCAAAGTTGTTGTTGAAGGGTATAGTCGTCTTTTTATTAATCCACATTTATCTACTCATTTGTGGTTGTCGTGTCTTGTCAACTTTGTATCCTGTTGGGTTGAAGATTCGTTTGAAGATTGCGTCTTTGGGCTCGGCTGTTAGTCCATTTATTTTGTGCTCCGGTTTTGGGCCTGTCCAACCATGAGCTTGCTAGGTTTACTATATAAAGATATGCTTGCATGCATATTAGGAAAAGGTTTTAGAGATTATTACGATAGTATCACAGATATCTTTATCGTTCTTGTAAACCTCCAACCCTCTACAGTTGATGTTCTTGATCGAGATCTTCTGAGGGTTATTTTATAATCATTCGACTCGTTTGATTCATTCTTGACTTGTTCTTTATTTTCGTGTTCTTGCTGTTTAATCGTTAGTTACCTGTTTGAGATCTAATCGATCTTCTAGATTAAATTTCAATCTCATCAATTGGTATCAGAGCAGGAGGTTGTGTAATCGATACACTTCTTTTCTGTGAAAAGGTTTCAATTAGGGTTTTTCCGCAATAACTGATATTTATTGAGCCGTCATCTCATTATTGACATATCTTGATATTTATTGTTTTGCCCTAATCTGATTTATTACAAGTCTGATCTTTGAACAGGTTATTCGATCATAATGGACGAGTCGCAATCGAATCCCATCAATATTTCCAACAGCATCGGTTCAACCACGAAGATTCCCATCCTATATACCCATGATTATGAAGTCTGGGCGCATCACTTCTAAGACTACGTTATAGGATCTGAGGATAATGGATACCTCATATGGGAAGCAATCATTAATGGACCTTTTTCTCACTCTGCAATGTCAAGGATTATTAAAACTCAAAAGGAGTATAATGATCTGCTGAAGGATGTCAAAGATATTGCGCAAGATGAAAAGGATAAATTCCAGTGCAATATCAAGGCGTTAAGATTGATCAGATTCGCCCTTCAGTCCGACACTTTCAGGTTGGTAAGCTCATCCACGACGGCAAAGGAAGTTTGGGATAGACTTTGTGAATTGTACTCTACAGACGAGGATCTTGAACATTCTATCCAAACCTTGCTCTTATCTGAGTTTGGAGAATTCAGGCAAGGAGCCGAAGAAACTGTGACCCAGACGTTCGATCGCTTCAATCATCTTCTCAGCAAGATGATCAAACATGACATCGAAAGGAAGCTTATCGAGCAGAAGGTTACGTTCTTAAATGGTCTAAGGTCAGAGTGGAGAGCAGTGGTGTCAACAGTTAAAGCCCATGAGCAGTTTAAATCATATTCTTTGGCGAAACTGGTGGGTATTCTCAAGTCTCAGGAGAAGATTGTGCTGCAGGAAAAGAATGGTGTCTCAAGCCTAGTTTCGCTGGCCCTCCTGTCAAAAAGTAAAGCTGTGATGGAGGATGAAGACCTCAACTTGGAGGAGTATGACCTTACGTCTGAGGATTATGCTATGATGGTGTCTAACCCCAAGAGGTTCATTAAGAAGAGATTCCCCAGCAACAAAAACCGAAACTGGCAGGGGAGTTATAGTTCAGAAAAGGTTAACAATGAACCGAAGGTTGAAGAGCCCAAGAAGGAACCAAAGGCAGATGGTGATTCTGGAGTAAGCTGTTACTACTGTGGAGGGAAAAATCACTATACTAAGGATTGTGTCCTCAAAAAGATGGCTGAAAAAGATGAGGAAAAGGATGAGGAAGCTTTGTTGCAGAAAAAGCTTGATGAGATGAGAAAGAAGAAATCTACCGCTAACCCTTCCATGAATGCTCTAATTGTGCAGGGTTCGGTTGCTGATGACGAGTTCGGTGGCGTGGAAGTTTGGTCAACCGACTCCGAAGACGATGAAGTGAGGAAGCCTTCGCATGGAAAGGCTTGTGTGGCTAAAGAGCATAGCAGTGGAGGCAGGTGCCTGATGGTGTCTGAAGTGTCTCAGATAAGGGGATACAACACTGATGGTGGAAGCAATGAACCGAAGGTGCAACAGGATATGTGCTTTACAGCCAAACCGCTCAGCATGCAGTTCAACGAGCTCGATGAACTGATCAAGAAGGTACAATCGGTCTTTGTTTCATTTAAAGTACCACAATGCTCCTATGAAAAAGAACTAAAAAGTGTTAATACACGAATCTCTCATCTAGATAGTAGTTTAACTCAAACTCGAGTCACCAATTCTAACCTAACTGATCAATTAAGCAGGGTGTCTTCGAAGAGTGAGGAGCGGCGCATGTGGATCGAGTTGAAGGAGTCTGAATTAGTTAAAATAAAAGACGAAAACATTTATTTACAGAGAGACAATTTAAAGTTGTTAAAACAGCGAAATGTTTTTTGTTTGATTGCAAAACGTCTTTATACTAATATTAGGCAAGGAGCCGAAGAAACTGTGACCCAGACGTTCGATCGCTTCAATCATATTCTCAGCAAGATGATCAAACATGACATCGAAAGGAAGCTTATCGAGCAGAAGGTTACGTTCTTAAATGGTCTAAGGTCAGAGTGGAGAGCAGTGGTGTCAACAGTTAAAGCCCATGAGCAGTTTAAATCATATTCTTTGGCGAAACTGGTGGGTATTCTCAAGTCTCAGGAGAAAATTATGCTGCAGGAAAAGAATGTTGTCTCAAGCCTAGGTTCGCTAGCCCTCCTGTTAAAAAGTAAAGCTGTGATGGAGGATGAAGACCTCAACTTGGAGGAGTATGACCTCACGTCTGAGGATTATGCTATGATGGTGTCTAACCCCAAGAGGTTCATTAAGAAGAGATTCCCCAACAACAAAAACCGAAACTGGCAGGGGAGTTAGAGTTCAGAAAAGGTTAACAATGAACCGAAGGTTGAAGAGCCCAAGAAGGAACCGAAGGCAGATGGTGATTCTGGAGTAAGCTGTTACTACTGTGGAAGGAAAAATCACTATGCTAAGGACTGTGTCCTCAAAAAGATGGCTGAAAAAGATGAGGAAAAGGATGAGGAAGCTTTGTTGCAGAAAAAGCTTGATGAGATGAGAAAGAAGAAATCTACCGCTAACCCTTCCATGAATGCTCTAATTGTGCAGGGTTCGGTTGCTGATGACGAGTTTGGTGGCGTGGAAGTTTGGTCAACCGACTCCGAAGACGATGAAGTGAGGAAGTCTTCGCATGGAAAGGCTTGTGTGGCTAAAGAGGAGAGCAGTGGAGGCAGGTGCCTGATGGTGTCTGAAATGTCTCAGATAAGGGGATACAACACTGATGGTGGAAGCAATGAACCGAAGGTGCAGCAGGATATGTGCTTTACAGCCAAACCGCTCAGCATGCAGTTCAACGAGCTCTATGAACTGATCAAGAAGGTACAATCGGTCTTTGTTTCATTTAAAGTACCACAATGCTCCTATGAAAAAGAACTAAAAAGTGTTAATACACGAATCTCTCATCTAGATAGTAGTTTAACTCAAACTCGAGTCACCAAATCTAACCTAACTGATCAATTAAGCAGGGTGTCTTCGAAGAGTGAGGAGCGGCGCATGTGGATCGAGTTGAAGGAGTCTGAATTAGTTAAAATAAAAGACGAAAACATTTATTTACAGAGAGACAATTTAAAGTTGTTAAAACAGCGAAATGTTTTTTGTTTGATTGCAAAACGTCTTTATACTAATATTAGGCAAGGAGCCGAAGAAACTGTGACCCAGACGTTCGATCGCTTCAATCATATTCTCAGCAAGATGATCAAACATGACATCGAAAGGAAGCTTATCGAGCAGAAGGTTACGTTCTTAAATGGTCTAAGGTCAGAGTGGAGAGCAGTGGTGTCAACAGTTAAAGCCCATGAGCAGTTTAAATCATATTCTTTGGCGAAACTGGTGGGTATTCTCAAGTCTCAGGAGAAAATTGTGTTGCAGGAAAAGAATGTTGTCTCAAGCCTAGGTTCGCTAGCCCTCCTGTCAAAAAGTAAAGCTGTGATGGAGGATGAAGACCTCAACTTGGAGGAGTATGACCTCACGTCTGAGGATTATGCTATGATGGTGTCTAACCCCAAGAGGTTCATTAAGAAGAGATTCCCCAACAACAAAAACCGAAACTGGCAGGGGAGTTAGAGTTCAGAAAAGGTTAACAATGAACCGAAGGTTGAAGAGCCCAAGAAGGAACCGAAGGCAGATGGTGATTCTGGAGTAAGCTGTTACTACTGTGGAAGGAAAAATCACTATGCTAAGGACTGTGTCCTCAAAAAGATGGCTGAAAAAGATGAGGAAAAGGATGAGGAAGCTTTGTTGCAGAAAAAGCTTGATGAGATGAGAAAGAAGAAATCTACCGCTAACCCTTCCATGAATGCTCTAATTGTGCAGGGTTCGGTTGCTGATGACGAGTTTGGTGGCGTGGAAGTTTGGTCAACCGACTCCGAAGACGATGAAGTGAGGAAGTCTTCGCATGGAAAGGCTTGTGTGGCTAAAGAGGAGAGCAGTGGAGGCAGGTGCCTGATGGTGTCTGAAATGTCTCAGATAAGGGGATACAACACTGATGGTGGAAGCAATGAACCGAAGGTGCAGCAGGATATGTGCTTTACAGCCAAACCGCTCAGCATGCAGTTCAACGAGCTCTATGAACTGATCAAGAAGGTACAATCGGTCTTTGTTTCATTTAAAGTACCACAATGCTCCTATGAAAAAGAACTAAAAAGTGTTAATACACGAATCTCTCATCTAGATAGTAGTTTAACTCAAACTCGAGTCACCAAATCTAACCTAACTGATCAATTAAGCAGGGTGTCTTCGAAGAGTGAGGAGCGGCGCATGTGGATCGAGTTGAAGGAGTCTGAATTAGTTAAAATAAAAGACGAAAACATTTATTTACAGAGAGACAATTTAAAGTTGTTAAAACAGCGAAATGTTTTTTGTTTGATTGCAAAACGTCTTTATACTAATATTAGGCAAGGAGCCGAAGAAACTGTGACCCAGACGTTCGATCGCTTCAATCATATTCTCAGCAAGATGATCAAACATGACATCGAAAGGAAGCTTATCGAGCAGAAGGTTACGTTCTTAAATGGTCTAAGGTCAGAGTGGAGAGCAGTGGTGTCAACAGTTAAAGCCCATGAGCAGTTTAAATCATATTCTTTGGCGAAACTGGTGGGTATTCTCAAGTCTCAGGAGAAAATTGTGTTGCAGGAAAAGAATGTTGTCTCAAGCCTAGGTTCGCTAGCCCTCCTGTCAAAAAGTAAAGCTGTGATGGAGGATGAAGACCTCAACTTGGAGGAGTATGACCTCACGTCTGAGGATTATGCTATGATGGTGTCTAACCCCAAGAGGTTCATTAAGAAGAGATTCCCCAACAACAAAAACCGAAACTGGCAGGGGAGTTAGAGTTCAGAAAAGGTTAACAATGAACCGAAGGTTGAAGAGCCCAAGAAGGAACCGAAGGCAGATGGTGATTCTGGAGTAAGCTGTTACTACTGTGGAAGGAAAAATCACTATGCTAAGGACTGTGTCCTCAAAAAGATGGCTGAAAAAGATGAGGAAAAGGATGAGGAAGCTTTGTTGCAGAAAAAGCTTGATGAGATGAGAAAGAAGAAATCTACCGCTAACCCTTCCATGAATGCTCTAATTGTGCAGGGTTCGGTTGCTGATGACGAGTTTGGTGGCGTGGAAGTTTGGTCAACCGACTCCGAAGACGATGAAGTGAGGAAGTCTTCGCATGGAAAGGCTTGTGTGGCTAAAGAGGAGAGCAGTGGAGGCAGGTGCCTGATGGTGTCTGAAATGTCTCAGATAAGGGGATACAACACTGATGGTGGAAGCAATGAACCGAAGGTGCAGCAGGATATGTGCTTTACAGCCAAACCGCTCAGCATGCAGTTCAACGAGCTCTATGAACTGATCAAGAAGGTACAATCGGTCTTTGTTTCATTTAAAGTACCACAATGCTCCTATGAAAAAGAACTAAAAAGTGTTAATACACGAATCTCTCATCTAGATAGTAGTTTAACTCAAACTCGAGTCACCAAATCTAACCTAACTGATCAATTAAGCAGGGTGTCTTCGAAGAGTGAGGAGCGGCGCATGTGGATCGAGTTGAAGGAGTCTGAATTAGTTAAAATAAAAGACGAAAACATTTATTTACAGAGAGACAATTTAAAGTTGTTAAAACAGCGAAATGTTTTTTGTTTGATTGCAAAACGTCTTTATACTAATATTAGGCAAGGAGCCGAAGAAACTGTGACCCAGACGTTCGATCGCTTCAATCATCTTCTCATCAAGATGATCAAACATGACATTGAAAGGAAGCTTATTGAGCAGAAGGTTACGTTCTTAAATGGTCTAAGGTCAGAGTGGAGAGCAGTGGTGTCAACAGTTAAAGCCCATGAGCAGTTTAAATCATATTCTTTGGTGAAACTGGTGGGTATTCTCAAGTCTCAGGAGAAGATTGTGCTGCAGGAAAAGAATGTTGTCTCAAGCCTAGGTTCGCTGGCCTTCCTGTCAAAAAGTAAAGTTGTGATGGAGGATGAAGACCTCAACTTGGAGGAGTATGACCTCACGTCTGAGGATTATGCTATGATGGTGTCTAACCCCAAGAGGTTCATTAAGAAGAGATTCCCCAACAACAAAAACCGAAACTTGTAGGGGAGTTAGAGTTCAGAAAAGGTTAACAATGAACCGAAGGTTGAAGAGCCCAAGAAGGAACCGAAGGCAGATGGTGATTCTGGAGTAAGCTGTTACTACTGTGGAAGGAAAAATCACTATGCTAAGGACTGTGTCCTCAAAAAGATGGCTGAAAAAGATGAGGAAAAGGATGAGGAAGCTTTGTTGCAGAAAAAGCTTGATGAGATGAGAAAGAAGAAATCTACCGCTAACCCTTCCATGAATGCTCTAATTGTGCAGGGTTCGGTTGCTGATGACGAGTTCGGTGGCGTGGAAGTTTGGTCAACCGACTCCGAAGACGATGAAGTGAGGAAGCCTTCGCATGGACAGACTTGTGTGGCAAAAGAGGAGAGCAGTGGAGGCAGGTGCTTGATGGTGTCTGAAGTATCTTAGATTAGGGGATACAAAACTGATGGTGGAAGCAATGAACCGAAGGAGCAGCAGGACATGTGCTTTACGGCCAAATCGCTCAGCGTGCAGTTCAACGAACTCGATGAACTGATCAAGAAGGTACAATCGGTTTTTGTTTTATTTAAAGTACCACAAAGCTCATATGAAAAAGAACTAAAAAATGTTAATTCACGAATCTCTCATTTAGATAGTAGTTTAACTCAAACTCGAGTCACCAATTCTAACCTAACTGATCAATTAAGCAGGGTGTCTTCGAAGAGTGAGGAGCGGCGCATGTGGATCGAGTTGAAGGAGTCTGAATTAGTTAAAATAAAAGACGAAAACATTTATTTAGAAAGAGACAATTTAAAATTGTTAAAACAACGGAATGTTTTTTGTTTAATTGCAAAACGTCTTTACACTAATATTACTTCGCTTCACTTGGACTGTGAAATAGGCCAAAAGATTCATCGCATGATTTTGCCCTTCCTTGAGTTTAAGGAGGATGAAATTGATGCCGAAGCTTATAATTGTGAGAGTGTGATATCATCTGATGACGTCAATCCGACCTATATGTATGGACTGGACAAAATAGAATCATTCATTAAATCCAAGGACCATAAGGACATGCTTAAAAACCTTTTGGATGAAAATGATAGACTTAAACTGAGAACCGAAACCATACAAAAATTTGACTCTTTAAACGCCAACTTGAGCTCAGAAAACAAAATTGATGTTGAAAATGCATCTGAGCTTAATGAGGATGACAACATGAGTGAAATTTCTGTAGAGGACACGGTTGACTGCTCAGAATTTGTAAAAAGCGAACCTGAAAACCACAAGAATCTAATTTTTGAAAATTCAGTGGAGTTCGCTCGATTGTCCCAACAAAAGTCCCCGATCTTAGCAGAGAAAGCGGTTGTATATCAAAAGGTCAAGACCACTCCAAATCAAGTGTATAAGGTCACTGGAGTAACCGAACATCAGACTGCTGAACTCACAGCAATTGTAAACGAAGACAATGCTGATGGTTGCGATGAGTTCTTCTGGTCCGCTCCAATCGATAATGCAGATGAAACGGTAGGCTTATCAGAGAGGACCTCATGGATAAGTAAAGGTAGATACATACCAGAACCCTTGAATAAACCAGATAATTTCGATGTGCCAAGTACCAGTGGTACGAAAGATATTCCTCAAGAAAATGGAAGTTCGGAAAAAGAAGACATTCCCTCTAGTTTCTCAGTTCAAAGTGAAACTCCCACAGTTCAAAGTGAACCAGCTAAGGAGAAACCGAAAATGAAAGCCAATATCCATCATCAACCAAAGCAGATGAGGAATCAGAAACGTGAAAGGAACTAGAGATACAAGAAGAATCTCTCTGAAAGGAAACAATTCTGGCAATCCCAGAATGCATATTTCTCACATCAAGACAAGAATCTAAAAGTTGAGAATAATCCTATTAAAAAGCACGAGAGCCACAACAACCGAAAGCCAAGGTTCGGTTCGAAAGAGAATACCAACCGAAAGCAAAGGTTCGGTTCTGAGGATGACTCCAACCGAAAGCATAGGTTCGGTTCAGAGAACTACTCCAACCGAAAGCAAAGGATCGGTTCGGAAGTCAAAAGAGATCAAAACTCTAAGGTCAGTCCCATCAATGATCAAAAGCAAAAGGGTCACCTAGAGTCTCCAGCCAAGAAGTCATCTCAATCTAAGCCCACTCCCTCTCACTCATCTAATTCTTCTAATTCTTCCAATTCATCTCCATCTCACTCAAAAGCTCATTCCGTTCGTTTTCAAAAATCTCATTTGTCAGCTGAACAAAAAGGAAAACAGAAGGTTAATGCATCCAATCCAGAGTCTAAACCGAACGCACCTAATCCTAATAAAATCAAAGTCTTTACCATCAAAAAGAAAGATGAAACAACACTTATAAAACAAACATATCTTGTTGACATCTCTCTTACTATTCCTGTTCCTGTGAAAAGCTCACGTGGACCCAAGAAACTTTGGGTTCCTAAATCTGCTTAATTTTTGCAGGTTATAAGTGACGAGCAGTTCGACGAAGAATGGTACATCGATAGTGGCTGCTCGCGTCACATGACAGGGAGGAAAGAAGAGCTCAGGGAATACACTTCTCTTTCAAATGGTGGCAACGTCATGTTTGGAAACAACTCTTTCGACACCATAAAGGGATACGGAATGATAACTAATGGTGATTTTACTATAAGGAAGGTGGCATATGTGGAAGGACTACAACACAACCTCATCAGTGTATCTCAGCTTGTTGGAGGTACAGGTCTCAAAGTCTCATTCGATGATGAAGGTTCTGAAATTATTGAGAAGAAGACGAAGAAAGTAATTCTCAAATCTGAACGTAAGGGTGAAATGTTTCCTCTAAACCTCAAACCCATCAAAGGAAACCCAGCTATATGCTTGTTATCAAAAGCACAATCTGACGAAAGCTGGTTGTGGCACCGAAGACTCTCTCATCTCAACTTTAAAGATATCAATAGACTTGTCACTGGAGGTCATGTTCGAGGCCTTCCATTGCTCAAGTTCGACAGAGATCATTTGTGTGCTGCATGCGAAATGGGGAAGCAGAGTCGTCAAAGTCATCCATCTATAATTAACACAAAAGTTGTTGAACCACTCGAATTACTTCATATTGATTTGTGTGGTCCATCATTAATTGAAAGCATCGGTGGTAGCAAGTATATTGTTGTTATTGTTGATGACTTTTCACGATTTACATGGGTGTTCTTTCTAAAGCTCAAATCCGAAGCGACTCATAAGCTGAAAGTGTTCATCAAGCAGATTGAAGTATAGCTCAAGAAGGTCGTTCGCAACATCAGGAGCGACAATGGTCTGGAATTCAAGAACAGGGAATTTGAAGAATTTCTAGCAGAAAAGGGAATAAGTCATAACTTCTCAGCTCCCTACACACCTCAACAGAACGGAATTGTCGAAAGACGAAACCGATCTTTATGTGAAGCTGCCTGAACTATGCTATGTTTCGCTTCCTTACCTCTTTATTTTTGGGCTGATGCAATTTCTGCTGCTTGTTTTACACAGAACAGGTCCTATCTCAACAAGCGATTCACGCTCACACCTTATGAGATTCTCAACAACAGGAAGCCCAATGTGAAATTTTTCCACGTGTTCGGCTCACGGTGTTTCATCTTTAACTCTAAAGAACACCGCAAGAAGTTCGATGTCAAAGCCGACGAGGGAATCTTTCTGGGCTACTCTCTCACTTCCAAAGCATACAGAGTCCTAAACAAGCGTTCGAGAAAAATCAAAGAGACCTATTACGTGACTTTTGATGATAGCTATGTCAAAAAGCTACAGGCCAAAGAAGACACCGCTGGGGAAATCTTTCCTCAAACTGGCCAGGTGACAGTCTCGATCGTTAATCTATTCGAGAAGTTTATGGAGCTATTTGACGAACCAGAGAAAGCTACTCTCTCTGAAGCAGGCGCATCAGACAACAAGGTAGACCATGTGAAGCAAATTGTCGAAGAAGCTGCCAGGAGAATGAACGAAGGAGGATCGAATTCTGATGAACCTCCATCCAACGATGCTTCAGTCGAGGGGGAGCCAAGCTCCCATGTTGAGGGGGAGCCAAGCTCTACAACTGCTACCAAAAGTCCAACTCCAACCGAAAGTACTTCTCCAACCGAAAGTGCTTCACCAACCGAAGGTGCATCAACGCCTGAATACCAAGCACCACAAGAAACCTCTGGACCTCAAGTTTCTCCAAACATTCCAGAAAGCTCATCTATCGAGGGGGAGCAAGCTGATATGACGCTCGACTACGAAAGCCAATCCGAGCCAGAAGAAATGATCAACGCTGAACTAGACCCCACCTTTGATCCAACCTACCCTCCTCTTATCAAATGGACCAGAGATCATCCTATCTCTCAAGTGGTTGATGATGTCTCTGAAAAGGTCCTGACCCGATCACAACTCAAGGCAAAACAGACATCCTTATTTTCCAAGGTTGAGTTTTGTATGTTTAACTCATTCGTATCAAAAGTTGAACCGAAGACAGTTAACACTGCTCTCGATCACTCCGATTGGGTTCAAGCAATGCAAGACGAACTGAACGAATTTGAAAGGAACAAAGTCTGGCACCTCATTCCAACTCCTCCAGATGCCTCGGTTGTTGGTCTCAAATGGGTCTTTAGGAATAAAATGGACAAGGAAGGGAATGTTATAAGGAACAAAGCTCGTCTGGTAGTAAAGGGATATTGTCAGGAGGAAGGGATTGATTATGAAGAGACTTTCGCTCCTGTAGCTAGGCTGGAATGTGTAAGAATATTTCTTGCTTACGATGCCCACAAAAACTTTGAAGTTTTCCAAATGGATGTCAACTGTGCATTTCTTAATGGAGAACTCGAAGAAACCGTGTATGTGGAGCAACCTCCTGGGTTCGTGAACGAAAAATATCCAAATCGTTGCTACATTCTGGATAAAGCTGTGTATGGCCTCAAACAAGCTCTGAGAGCCTGGTATGAAACGCTAACTAAATTCTTAAAGATGTCTAAATTCAAACAAGGTTCGGTTGACCCAACCTTCTTTCGCAAAAAGGAAGGTAACCACCTTATGATAGTTCAAATTTATGTCGATGACATCATCTTTGGCTTAACAAATCCCAGCCTAACAGCTGAATTCAGAAAGCTGATGGAGACTAAATTTGAAATGAGCTCAATGGGTCCTATTAACTTTTTCCTTGGTTTAAATATTAGACAGGGACCCGAAGGCATCTTTATCAATCAGGAAGCTTACACGAAGACTCTCCTAGCAAAGTTTGGTATGATGGGAGACTCCAAAGTCAAAGTCCCAATGGCATTCGGCACCAAGCTAACTCCATCTCTAGACAAAACCGGCTGTTGATATCACACTCTATCATCAAATGATAGGCTCATTAATGTATCTTACTGCTAGCAGGCCTGACATCATGTTTTTTTGTGTGTTACTGTGCTAGATTTCAGGCAAACCCACGCGAACCTCACATGCTTGCAGTGAAGAACATTTTATGTTATCTCAAGCGAACTGCCTCCATAGGTCTATGGTATCCTTCCAACTCAGGCTTCTTCGTTCAAGCCTATTCAGATGCTGACCTTGGAGGATGTGGACTCGACAGAAAAAGCACCACTGGCGGCTGTCAATTCCTTGACGGGAAGTTGGTTAGCTGGCAATCCAAGAAACAAACGTGCGTGTCGTTGTCTACTGCCGAAGCGGAATACATAGCCGCTGCATCCTGCACCTCTCAAGTGATTTGGATCCAGAGTCAACTTCGAGACTATGGACTCAATATGAAGAAGATCCCACTATATTATGACTTTGAAAGTGCAATTAGGATCTGTCATAACCCAGTGCAACACTCTAAAACCAAACACATAGCACTGAGGTATCACTTCATCAAAGATCACGTGGAAGATGGAAACGTCGAAGTACACTTTGTAAGAACCACTGATCAACTGGCTGACGTCTTTACCAAAGCTCTTCCTGAAGCATCATTCAACGGAATATTGCAAGGGCTAGGTATGATGGAATCAGAGTCAGTACCTCAAACTACCTCTCAACCTCAAACGTAAGAAGCGAAATTGACCGAACGTTCAGGTTCGGTTAAATCATCTGACTCCCTCATCACCATAAAGGTAGTTTTCTTGGTTGTATATTTCTTGTACAAAGTTGTTTATCTTATTGTTAAAAGTATTTTCTGATTGCATGTCTAAATTCCTTGGTTTTCTAAAATTTTCCAAAACCGAAACCTACCGAAGGTTCGGGTTCGGTTTCTCAAAATTTTCCAAAACCGAAACCTACCGAAGGTTCGGGTTCGGTTTCTTAAAATTTTCCAAAACCGAAACCTACCGAAGGTTCGGGTTCGGTTTTTCAAAATTTTCTTGAACCGAAACCAACCGAACGCTCGGGTTCGGTTTTTCAAAATTTTCTTGAACCGAAACCAACCGAACGCTCGGGTTCGGATTTTCAAAATTTTCTTGAACCGAAACCAACCGAACGCTCAGGTTCGGTTTTTCAAAATTTTCCCAACCGAACGTTCGGGTTCGTTTTTTTTTTTCCAAATTTTTTTCCAAATTTTTTTTCAAAGTTTTTTTTTACTCTTTCTAAGTCTTAATTTTTTTTTTCTTGTTTATTTTTTATTTTTTTTATTTTATTTTTATATTTTCTCTATTTCAAAAACTCCAAAAATATTTTTCTCTTTTAATTTTGTTTGTGTGTGTATTCGTTTATGGGGATATAATTGTTGGATTACTTAAGTGTCCCTAGAAGCATGCTGCTGTATGTGTCCCAAGCTTCATAAGAATCTGAATAATAGCCTTAATGACTTGGTATAAACAAACCTTGTCTTCCCAATTAGGCTATCATATTTATTCTAATCGTGAGCTGCCTCACTCTCTTCTCACATGAGATAAGAGTTTTCTGCTTGGTCCTTATTTTCGCAGCAGAGGTACTTTAATTTCTTACACCATCTCCATTACATTCGTTTCATCAACGTAACCCTTGAGACTCTCAGAAATTACCACTGAGGTTTATGGTTACACAACAACTGTGTTTATGATCTCAGTTTCGTGCCACTACGAGCTGAGTGAAACCCAAAATTCAACACCAAATCTGAATTGACGGTGAACAATAAATTTGCTCAAGTTTTCACCAAAGAATTGACGGATGTATCTTACTGAAATCTCAAATTTTTATTTTTGAGTGATTCCTATGAAATTGTTAAACACCATAACATTTCTTCCCTTGGGATCCAGTTTTTTTTTTTTTTTTTTTTTTTTTTTGAGATTTTATATTTTCCAAGCTATTTAAAATTAATTCCTACCTACTTGTTCAACAGACTACATCGGTCTCACAAGTACTTTGTTCACTTTCTTTCTTATTTCAAGATTAGAATTGCTGAATCAAAGCGAAAGCCACCCTTACTTAGCCTAATTAAAAGAAGCCTTTCAACATTTATTAATAAATGTTTGATCGTCATTCAACGGGAATCCACATAAACACTTTAAGGTCTCTCTTGATCTTAAAGGAAGAGATTCGTGCCCGGGATCACTTGTTTTGTGTCACTATTGACATCACATTTATTCCTAAAAAGAGTTGCTTTATTTCTTTTTTTTTTTACACTCTTAGCACGAAAATCTTTGATTTTCCAAAATTCCGTTACTAATAATTACAGACTGTATTATTGCTTTGGTGGTTAATTATCAAGTTTTGGTCAAAAATCATCCACGTAGGCAATTAATTCAAAAGATGCCATTTCGAAGATAAGATAAAGGGTTGCTGACTCAGGCGGGAGATCAAAGGATTAAAATTCAAACGGCAGTTAAAAAGGGGACGCGTGTGAATTTGAAACGCCCATTCTTTTACTAACATCATGGACGCGTGTGCGAATTTCAAGCGGCTCCTCTCTGGCACTTCTAGGCGCGTGTGGAATTGAAATAGTTTGTTCTGAAACGGCGCTTGTTGGGCGGCGTGTTCCTAGGAATCTAACACTCTCTCTCCTACGTGATCATCGCATGCCTTAACTGTCACGCATCTGTCATTCCGGAAACCTTTTTGTATTTCCATAGAAGATTTGAAACAATTTTTCTCTCTCCTTTCACCCACTATAAAAGGCAGTCTTCACTCCCATTTACCTCTTTACTGCATCCAGATTTTCTAGAGAGCAAAAACTCCCAAAAGCTTTCCTGTTCATCTTCTTCTTTCAACCTTCAACAATGGCAGAATCATCCTCAGTCCATGCCACCTCACACATACTTCCTATTCGTCCTCACCAATGCTTGGTGATCGATCTAAACCCTCTGGCGTACGACTCTTATATGTCACCGATCATCGAGTGCCTGAAGTACTAACAAATCGCTCCAGCTCTCTCTAGGATTGAGTCTGTGCCCATGGAGATTCTCTCGCAGGTGTATGCGACTGCATATTACGACAAAGCAGTCGAGCGGGTGTTCTTCGAGGTTGCTGATCACAAGACCTCCATTTCTCGAAAACGATTCTGCACACTGCTAGGGTTGGCTGCTGACCCTTCACGAATCAATCCGGAGACGATTCCTATTGGGCATCTGTACAACATGTTCTATAATATGGGGTACATGGAGGCGCTCACCTCCGTTGCGAAGTTCAAGAAATCCTGCTTGCCGCCATAGTGGAACGACATGTTTACAGTCCTCTTCAAGGGCTTATCTGAACGGAGCTCAGGATCCGATGGTTCTAGTCGACTGTTCTTGTCGATTATGTATGCAGTTTACAACGGAGTCAACCTAGACTTTGGGTTGGTCCTCTGGCAACAGCTCATCCAGAGCCTTTCTTCTTCATCACGACATTCTGAGGTGTCGTATGCCCGGTTTTGGATTCTCATTACAAAATGGGCGATGGACAAATTCGATATTCCCACTGCTGCAGGTGCATCGATGTCTTCGATCGGTACTTTTCATACCACGAAGATCATCATCTCTGATGCATCCAAGTTCTCGTTCATTGGCTCTATTCCGGAGACAATGTACGGCGATGTTCCTTCCTACAGCAGAATCATCCGAACTGTTAAAGAATTCAAAGCGTCTGGACCTAGGCAACTTACTCAGGAAATGCTGAAGTCCATTCACGATGCTGACAAACCTATTAGGGGCAAAAAGGCGGAAAAAGGGAAGCAAGTGACCAAAGCTCCTAAAGGTCCTTCTCCCAGGAAGAGGAAACAAACAAAACCTGCTCAGTCCCCGCAACCGAAGCGAAGGAAGACTCAACCGAAGCGAAAGCTTGTAATCGCTTCCTCTTCGAGTGACTCAGAAAACGAGAGTTCGGGTTCGGACGGCTCTCAAAGAGGCGAAACCCCTCCCAGAGGCAACACCCCACCCCGATCACCTACCGCAGACATGGAAATTCATGTCTCACCAGTTCCTTCACCTCCTCAAACCATCCCTACTTCCATTCCCACCATAAACCCTGCCACCACCATTCCTAAAACCTCTTTCCCTATACCACCACCCATTTTCACAGATACAACTACAACCACTGCAAAGGTTACAAGCAATGTATCTGATACGGGGGTTCATACCAGTGCAACCGAAACACCACCCGTAACCGAACCACCTCAAACCGAAACCCAGCATACAACCGAACCTACCCACACTCAACCACCACCCGAAACTACCCCCACAAATACTCAACCTAAACCTACAAAAACCACCACACCCCCAGCTTCAACACCCCCACCATCTCCAGATCATGCCTCTGATGGAGATAACCCGTTCCTTGGCGGTGAAAACATGACCTTCGATTCGGTCTACTTTAGTCCGTTTCAGGATCAAAGTGACGATGAGGACGATGCTCCAGTAACAAAGAAACATCTAAAGGAGCTAAACGAGAAGGTTGATTTGCTTCTTGCGTCATCCACATACACTCAGTCCTCTCTCTCTCTGAAGCTACTCTTCAGAAGATTGTTGATGCCTTCTCCAGGCTCAGCATGATTCTGTAGCTTCAGCCACAGCCGCCATAGACGCCTCCACAAAAGCCTGTGAGGATGCGACCGCAAAAGTCGATAAACTATTCTCAGACGCCTCTTCCCTGTTGAAGTCCTTACAGGAGAGCGCTGATGCCACAAAGACAACGTTGGAACCAATCGTTCAGCAATTGGCCACGTTCATCTCAACGGAGTTACAATCATTTGCTAACCTTCGCCAATCCATCAGCGATGAGAACTCGGCCCTTCGTGCCTCCATTGACGAGCGCCTCGCTAAGCTTCAAGAGGATCTCGCAGCTGAAAATTCGTTAATGGACGTTTTAGCAAGCAAAACCACCGCCCTCAAGGTCAAGAGCACTCAGATTTCAAATTATTAGCAACAGCTTGAAGCTCTTCGATCCGAATGGGAGGTTATAAAAACATGTGTTTCGGATGTACATGCTGCCCTATCTAACATCCTGGAAGCACACGATCCCATTCTCAATCATTCGGTGAGGCGAACCCTTGCTGAAAAACTTACTCCTGCCATGGACCTTCTTAGCAAAATCGAAGGCTTACCTAGTTTCGTGTCCAATCCGAAACAAGGGGGAGAAGGGAAGAAGTCCGGATCGAAACCACCTCCTTCCTCAACAGCTACTCACACAACCGAACCACCTCCGGCTGGTCAAGCTTCGGGTTCGGGTGTGAAGGATCAAGGGAAAAACATAGCTGAGGAAGAAGATGAAGATGACAAGGAAACCATTGCTGACTTGCTTAAACACAAAAACAGTCGCAATGTGGAAAATGACAATGTTCGTGTGGCGCGCGAAGCTGAAGAAGCCGAACGCAAGAAGAAAGAAGCCCACGATCTCCTCGAGAGCAGGAAGACTCTTTTCCCTACTTGGACTCAAGAGAGAATGATCAAGGAGGCCATAGAGACTCCTAGCATCCTATGGCTCGAACCGGTGATATCGTTCGACTGCAATAACTCTGTCGATTCACAGTTCGATATGCCGTTGACTCGAAAGGCGTTTATCTTCCACGCCTTCTCCAACATTTTTGAAGTCCCTCATCCGAACCCTGAGGTCGATAGGGAGCTTATCGAGTTCTATGTGAAGGCCGCTCAACCAGAATATCAGACATGGAGCGCTCAAAAGATCGTGAACGTTCGGGTCTTAAAACCTTATACCGAAGGGAGATTCATCAACGTTCGGTTCAGGGTGATAAGAGGGTCTGCTTGAACCGAACATCTTATATCTTTGGCAGATCTACCGAACTTAAACCCTCATGATTGGATCGTTTTGCACAACATCCTTTTGACGAACGAAGCAGAATATGGTCCTATTATAGACCATCTCAAGAGGATGATTGTTTGTTACATCATGGAGGTTGCCCTAATGGATCAGGAGATAGCCACAGTCTTCAAGAAGAAACCGAAGATAGCTCCTATGGGATCGGCCAGTGATCTCAATCAAATGAAGATGGGCAAGATTGATCCGAGACGTAATTCGGTCATGTTCACTAGAGCAGAAGGACAAAGTTGTCTCTTTGCTTTGGCGGATAAACATCTTTACACCAATGCTTGTGTTGAGCATGTTCTGTCAATCATCCGAAGGTGTAAAGAGAATGCAACAAACGATGTCAAGTACTTCAATGACAGGATCCAATGGTACATCAGATTCAGGCAGACGATACTTGCTCTGATATCTCGTCTGTTTCAGACTGTGAAGAAAAAGGTACATGGTGCTGCTGCTGGCCCAAGTAACAAGTGAAGATCTCGCTCGAATTGACGCAAAGGGGGAGATTGTTGGGTTGAAGATTCGTTTGAAGATTGCGTCTTTGGGCTCGGCTATTAGTCCATTTATTTTGTGCTCCGGTTTTGGGCCTGTCCAACCATGAGCTTGCTAGGTTTACTATATAAAGATATGCTTGCATGCATATTAGGAAAAGGTTTTAGAGATTATTACGATAGTATCACAGATTTCTTTATCGTTCTTGTAAACCTCCAACCCTCTACAGTTGATGTTCTTGATCGAGCTCTTCTGAGGGTTATTTTATAATCATTCGACTCGTTTGATTCATTCTTGACTTGTTCTTTATTTTCGTGTTCTTGCTGTTTAATCGTTATTTACCTGTTTGAGATCTAATCGATCTTCTAGATGAAATTTCAATCTCATCATATCTAATAAGAAATATATTTACAAAAAAAAATGGTATTTGTTGTCATTATGAAGAAGGTTGGCTGGATGTTTAAGTCTTAAGGTCTAAGTCAGAAGGAGATATCTAGTATGTGATTGATGTTATGAGAATAGGAAACAAAATGAAATTTGTTCTGAAAATACATCAGCAGCGACGGTTGGCATAATCAAGGTTTGACATCTTCTAAAAAAATATTCTAACCTCCTACTTTGTCCCGTACCTGTTCAGCTGTTGTTGGTTTTCACTAATTGATTCTTTGCAGTTGTTAATCGGGGTCTTCAATTTGGATCCAAACCGAGTGTTTGACATTGTAAGTTCTACCCTTTCTGGTTGTTTTGACTTTGTATTGAAGTTGCAATAAATGAGGTACTTGAGTTGACTGTACTCACTGATTTAGGTATTGGAGTGTTTCAAACTTCAGCCGGATAACAATGTCTTCTTGAACCTGATCCCTGTTTTCCCCAAGGTACAACACTTAAATATGCCCGATTAACGACTAAAAGGCTATTATAAGGGTGCATGATTCACAATATATTTTCTCAAGGGATGAGATCTATAAAAGAATTGCAATCATTGGGCATGTTTGCTTGGTGTTGGAAGTTAAGATTCCTTTCCATGGCTGGCGTGTTTGGTTGCCTTGCCAAAAAAAAATTAATTCCTTTGTTTTTAAAAGTTTCCTTATTTACTTTTAGGTCAGAATAAATTTGGGAAGTTACGTTTTGATTGGTGATCTCCCTTGGTGAAAATAGGTTAATTGGGGAAGTTTCCTAATTCCCCAAGTTCAGAATAAATTTACATGCATTATCTAAGCCTTTTTCTGAAAGGCTAATTATACATTATCCAATCTCTTCTGTTCTGGGCATTTCTTGCAGTCTAATGCTTCACAAATTCTTGGGTTCAAGTTCCAATATTATCAATGTTTGGAAGTAAATAGTACCGTACCCTTTGGGATCTATCAGCTTACTGCAATACTGGTTAAAAAATAATTTCTTGATCTTGATAATATGTAATTATTCATTCATTCATTCATTCAGTTTTTTGCTTTCAATAAATTTGTTTCCTTAAGAATCATACTGTTTCACCTAGGATAATAACGGGGACTAAGACTTATATGGACATTTCAGTTGGTTATGGAAGAATCTCTGATTTAGTACATCGTTGCTTTGCTTTTCTTTTCTTTCTATCTCTTCAATGAAAGTTCTTGAATCTGGCTGAAGAGGTCTGTTATTTTTGTTGCCTTTTTAGTTGCTAATAATTTGGATATGTATTATTTGCAGCTTGCTAGGACATGCAATAACTTTTATCAGTCCTCACCAACAAAGTTGGCTCGAGAAAACTACTTCCTCCATTCAGGGCAGGTTAGTAGTTTCTCATGATGATGTGTTGTTTCTTGTGTAATTAAAAGCTTTTTGGTTTTAGCTTTTTGATTGTGAGATTAATAAAAGTTTTTTGGTTTCAGCTAATGTTCAAGTCATTATTTGTCATCTACACTTGATGGACAACAACAAATTTTTTGACATGGAGGTTTGCCTTTTACATGATATCTGAAACAAAGTGTCGCTTAATAGCAATGTAATAATAGGTTAGATAGTTAGGGATTGTATTTTATGCAATGGATTGTATTTTTTGTTTATGATTATTTGTATGACATTAAATTTTATGCAATGCATTGTATTTTGTGTATATGATATTTTATTTTCTATTATGAGACATTAAATACAAATTTAATTTGAAAATTGGTAAATCTATAAATAATATATTTTTTAAACATTTAAAATTATGATACGCAAAAATATGTGTCATTTTCATTTATGACATGGCCTTTCTTGACAGGGGCTTTCTTGATACGCATTGTGTGTCATTAATAAGCGCATCGTAAGGTTACGACACGCGAATGTGTGTCGTATTCCTTTATGACAGGGCCTTTCTTGATACGTGTTGCGTGTCGTAAACGCGCGTCGTAAATGAGCGTCGTAAATGCGTGTCGTCTCTCTTTATGAAAGGGTCTTCCTTGACGCGCATTTGCGCGTCGTCTGAGCCCTTTACGACGCGCAATGAGCGTCGTAAAAGGCTGTTTTTCTAGTAGTGAAAGTAGATAGTTGGTAAAAACAGTAGGTTTAGCAATATTACACATCAAGTTTTTAGCGTCGTCGGCGAACGACCAGTTTAGTTTTGATTTAATTGTTTTAGTTTAATCGATCCTTTTTGTGGGGTTAAACCTGAAAAAGTTAATTTGTAGTATTAGTTGATTTTTTTGAATAACCAAACTCACGATATGAGATTTAAGCCTCATGACGTGAGCTTACTAACTACGTATTTTACTTTTGTTTTTTGTTGCAACAACACGAGGTGGTACTCCTTACAACGCCGTAGTTTTCATTCAGTAGGCATTTTTATATAGTTTTTTTGTTCAATTTTACGTTTTTATTTTTGTACATGACCAGTGGATCCAACACCACCTTTGATACCACCGCTTGAAGATCTAGAGTCAGCGCTTCGTAAAAAGACGGAGAAGAATGTAGGAGAAACCCAATAACCAAATAAATCACCTTTCAGGCATCTTAAATCAGTTTTTGGATAGAAGAAAGGAAAGAACATAGGTGAATTGAGCAATTTCTCGAAAGACGAAAGGAAAGTTGAAAGCTTTGAGAAAAATCCTAAGCCTCTAGATTCCGATTCCGAATCAAAAACTAACGAAAGTAGCAAACCTGAAGACGAGCCAAAAAAAAAGATGGAAAACATTTCCAACATGTCCATGGAGGCATACAAGAAAAGAATCCGAGAGGACACCGATCCCGGTCTAGTGCAACTTCCCGATACCGCAACATTCAAGCTTAATGGACATATTCTTTCTACGCTTAAGGAAGTTCCATTTTCCAGGAAAGATCATGAGGATGCTTACAAACACCTTGATGAAGTCAAATACATAGCTGATTAATTCAACATCCAGAATGTTCCATGTGAGACGGTGTTATTACGAATGCTTCCAGTCACTTTCAAGGGAGCTAGTAAGGATTGGTTGAAGGCGCTTTCACCCGGTTCAATTACTACTTGGGCACAAATGCGTGATCAATTTTTAGAACATTTTGGCCCACCTTCTAAAGTTGCTAAACTCAAGAAGGCTATAGAAAACTTCAAGCAACAACTGGATGAGTCACTCTACAAGGCATGAGAGAGATAAAAGGGATTAATAAGGAATTTTCCCTAAAACGATTTGAATGAGAAACAAGAAGTATCAATCTTCTATGGTGTGGTAAACGTGATGACAAGGCAACTACTTGATTTTCAAGGACCTTTAACAAAGGAAAATCCTGTGTAGATTAAGGAGTTGATTAAAGAGTTTTCTAAACATTCACGTGAATACCACAATCCTCAAAATAATGGAGCGAAAGGAATTGAGAGTGACACTTCTGAGGAAATGGCAGCTATTTTGTTTATGCTAAATACTATGGATCGAAGAATGAACAAGATGGACAAATCCATACATGTTATTCGTGTGGTTTGTGAAAGATGCAAAGTTCTACATTTGACTAAATATTGCCACTTTGACGAGAACGAGAATAAGAAGGCTCTAGTATGGTACTCTACTGGAGACAAATACGATGAAGATTGGAGGAAGCCAAAGAAAGAGTGGTTGCCATATGATGAATATACAAAGCAAAAAAGAAGAAAATTTTAGGGAAACTCGTTGAGGCTTTAAAAAAAAGAGTAATCACCACCTTACAAGAATGTCAATTTAGAATCCATGATAACTACGTTCATGGAGGCTTCGGAAAAATGACATGATGAGACCGATGTTGTGATAAGAGACCAGCAAAATCTCATGAGAGACCAACAATCTTTTTTGAGAAATCATCAAGCATCAATAAAAACATCGAAGCTCAACTTGGTCAATTAACAACCTTGGTTAATGAGCGACTTTCTCCACAAATTCCCGATAAGAAGCCACAACCACGTGTCATGGTCATAGATACTAAAGAAGATACCATCTATGAGTTCCTAGAAGCCCTAGAAGTAGAGCCACATTATCCCGGGCCATAGCCAAAGAAGTCATGGATTGAAGAAAAAATGGTTGTTAAAACATCGAACTCACGTCGTGAGGATCTCATTCTCATGACGTGGTGCCAGTCTGTATAGAAAATTTTGGCTGATGTTCATGCTTATCGCCCTCCTCTGTCGTTTCCTTCTCAAGCTAAGGTTGGTCCACTGGAGCAAGAACAATTAAAATTCGTGAAGCAAGTCAATGGTATTCCTATAAATACTCCTTTTATTGAATGTTTGGCACAAGTACCTGAGTATGCGAAGTTTCTTCAAGTCATACTCGACATTGACCAACAACTAGAAAAGACTTCTAAAGTAATCCTTAGTGATCATAGTTCGAGGGTGATATTGGGAAAATTACTAAAGAAGATGGGAGATCCTGGACACCTTACACTTCCTTTTGAATTTGGGAATAATACGAAGACTTATGTTTTAGCCGATTCTAGAGAAAGCATGAATATAATGCTTTATTCGTTCTATCAAAAGCTAAGTCTTCCAGACATGGAGGGTAAAAGAACATGACGATTCACATGGCAAATCATTCAGTGACTAATCCTCATGGAATAGTGGAGGACATATTGGTGAAATTTGGGAAATCTGTTTTTCCAAATGATTTTTTCGTATTGGATACGAAAGAAGACAGAAATATCCTGATTATTCCTGGGTGTCCTTTACTTAATACTGCTCGAGCTTTTGTGGATATACGCGAGTCAAAACTTACATTGCGAGTGGGAGATAAAGAAATGACATTTCGCGTGGATGATGGATTTAAGGAAGTCTATGCTCCAATTGAAGTGTTCAACTTGGATGACAGAATCGAGCTTCAGGAATTGGAGAAATTAATGGATGAAGAGATTCAAGCCATTAAAGAAGTCAAGCATACAAAGCCTAGAGCATCGATTCCTATGGTTTTCAAAGTGTTTTCTTACAAAACTCCAAGTTCTTTTGTTAGCAGGGGAAAGTGATGAAGATTTGGTGTCAAGTGATGAGGAAGAAATCTTGGAACCACCGACCTTTTTCAACGATAAGGTTGCCACTATGGAACTAAAAAGTGAAAAAAAGAAGATAACAAACATGAGCTTTTCGTGATAAATAAAGGGGTGAAAAGGAAGCTTGAAGAAGGTGATGCTAAGGTTAAAAAAGAGAATTCTAAAAAGGCATATCTTCAACATGTTCAAGTGTACAAAAGAAAATGGAGAGAGCAGAAGGTGCAGTTGGTGATTGAGACTCCGATTGATTCAACATGAAGCAACATGGAGTCCAGCTCATGACTCCTATAAAAAGAAGCGCTTCTCTGGAGGCAATCCGAGCTCAGTTTGTGTTTTCCTTTTAATTTTCATTTTTATTTTTGCATTTCTAGTTTAGTTGTAGGATAATTAATCATCCAAGTAATCTTGAGTTTTAGATTACGGCAAAAATCAAGTGTTGGGGTTTAGAACTGATTGAGTGGTAAGATATCTAGAACAAAATTGAGTTTTTAAGCAAAGCAATAAAATCCTCGATATCACATCGTGGTTTTATGCACCACGTCGTGGTCTCAAATTATATCGCGATATATATCAGGGAGTTTTAAAATTCACGACGTGAATTGATAAATTAACAGCATGGAATAAAGTTCATGGGGGGTGGGGGGGGGGGGCATTTTAATCCATATGACTTCATATTCTTTGACTATCCTTTTCAAACACCACTCACACACAAAACGTCATCAACCCCATATTTTGATTTTCTGTCGGATTTCTCAATTTTTTTTCTTGATTGGTGCTTAATATCCTGCTTTGGTAAGTTCTCTCTGCTTTAGTTGTACTAATATCATCTAGATTTAATCATTTGATTAGGGTTTGCTCTTGGAGTTACATTGCTAAAATTGAGTCAATTAGTTACAAAATATTGGTTGCATGTGTGTTATAAGGCCATAGAATAACAATTTCTACAAACCCCAAGTGTTAATTTCAGTTCGTATTGAACCTAGGATGATCAATTTAAAATCACGACACGAATTGGGGTCACGACGTGGACTTCAAGGCCACGACGTGAAAACTAGGCACACAATTTTCTGTTTCACTTAATGATTCAATTTCTTGGTATTTTATTGTTTTCCTTGTTGTTTATTATTTTTCAGGTAATGTGGGGCCTCGACATGTTATTCTAGAGGAGCATGAGTACATTGATGTATCAAGTATCCATCCGCTCTACCGGTTTCTACAAAACAATTCCCATGCAATGCTCAATAACTATACGAACAAATTAGGGTGGTTGTACAATCGTGAATTTGCATTTGCTCCATTGGTCAATTGGGCATTGTTTTGTAGGGTTGGCATGGTTGCGGAAGTGGAGAGACATTGGATGAAGTTATTTATTGGAGAGGGGTTTACATTTTCATGCAACGGGTGGAGGAATATTTTCTTTATTCAAGAAACCGTTTCTCGGGAATTGCCAGTCAAGTTATATATATATATATATATATATATATATATATATATATATATATATATATATATATTTATATGTATTGTAGAATTCCAAGAGTCATATGTAACCATAATTCATACACTTAGGCTTATGATCCAATAATCCATATGGGCTAACTCTTCATGGACTCTCACATAAACTTAGTCCATCATGGATTAATAGCCCAAACCATATGTATCACAAATTTACATAATTAGTCACCATTAGTTTAATTAGTCTCTTTTGATCACTAAATTAATTCCAAATTAACTTTTGATCAATACTAATTAGCTAATATGATTTCTCTATTAATATATTATACTTATAATAAGTTGATAAATCACAAATAACCTTTTTCTGAAATATCCATCCTATTAGATTTTTTTGGTGAAGGAAACCCAAAAGGATCATACTAGTATCACATTAAGTACATACTTATTATAGTTATTTTCACACCCCAAAACTAGAACGGAGGAAACGTTCGGGGGTGGAGGACGTCATATTCAATATCATAACAGTTCATAGTAAGGAAAGTACACACCACCATACATATAAAGGTTTCAAAATGTTTACATAATTGTATTTGTTACATGTTCAAAAGATAAATACATAAACATCTTTCAAAAGAAGTAATTAACGTCAGAGCGTTAATCCCCAAAAGTTTGTTTCCTAACCTACTTAGCGGTTCCCTGAGAATACAAGTTATTTCAAAGAAAAAGTGTCAACAATTAAGTTGGTGAGTTCATAAGCGATTTTGAGAAAATGTATACCATTCCAAAGTTCGTGCGTTTTCCAAGAAAATCCCTTATTTTCTTATAAAAGTATGAAATGCATATGAATGTTCGTGTTGTGAATTGTAAATAGTTGCACCAAGAAAATCCCTTATTTTCCTATTAGTTGATTGTTTTGGATACAGGAAAATCCATTATTTTCCTAAAGTAACAGGAAGTCTTCAATGTCCAAGACCGAAAATTTGCAAGCAACTAGCATGCTTAAAGGTTGAGGCATAGTTTTATATAATAAAGCTATAAGAAGATCGCACTCGTTATATGAAGAATAGTTTTTATAGCTACCCATTCATAAAAGCAAAATACCATGATAATTGTCTATCCGGTAAGTTTTATAACCATACTAAACATAATATGCCTGTGGTGACGGTCTTCAGGCGTCGAAACATTAAGACAAACTGTCACCCAAAGGACAATAGCTAACAATCAGGGTGCGGGATCATAACTTCCCGTATAGATCTATACACATTTCACATGCTCTCCAAATGGGAGACTCTGGTTATAATAGATAGGAGTTTATGTAGTACCTCTTAACAAAAAGGTAGCATTGAAGATGTAATCGTCTCACGGATTCTCAACTAAGTCTGTATTAAAGTAATAGTTTTGTTTGAAATGTTTATTCCCTTTCACAATGTTTGATAAAGCATAAATCATAAAATGGTTTAACAAGGATGGCTACCCTGGATACTATGCATTTTGTATAAATCTAATGCATGCAAAGTATAACAAGAGTTTTCAAGTTTTCACTCGGGATTAACCGAGTGTTTACTTGTATTCTCCCCCGAAATGTATTAAAAGTATATTATAAAGTATTTGAAGGTGTATAAAAGGGGGTATGAACTCACTTGATAGAGTGAAGATGGTGAGATGAAAACCGAGAAAACGGGTTTCTCGGGATTATCAGGAACCTCGGGAGCGCAAAACTCCTTCGGGACTTGGGTATGAGAACTGGGGCTTCGGGATATTGCTTGCACGCATAATGGAGTAAAAACGCAGGAGAAAGAGAGGAAATTAGTAATTTTGCCCGGAACCCTCACATCCCTTTTATAGTGAGGCTGAACCAGCTCGGTACGCTGGGCGTACGGGGTTACGCGGGGCGTAATGGGACGTCATTGCTTACGCACTTCGGTGGGAGGGCTTCTGTCCGATGGGAGAGCCTGTGGCCGATGGGACGAGGCTCCTTTCCTCTGGTACGCTTGGCGTAGTCCTTTACGCGGGGCGTAAAATGGATTTTCCAACTTCTAACTTGCATAACTTTTGCGTACGCGCTCCGTTTTTTGCGTTCTTTATATCCACGCATGGGTGAGACTGCACTCTACAACTCTAATTTAGACTGCGTCGGCTAGTTTTGACTTTAGAGTTATTATATTATTTTTAGTAGGCCGGGTCAGGAAAAGTTTGTTTAAATTCCATAATTTATTCATCTGATGTCCACTTTCATCAGTCTTTTTACCGTTGTATTCCTAGTGTCGGGATCTTCAACTTTCATTTAGGTTGTGTTAGCTGAAAATTGCTCGATCTCTTATTCGAGTTTTTAGCTGTCCACTGCTAGGTCTGAAACTTTGAAAAGTTATAACTGTCTCATACGAAGTCAGATTTGGGCGTTCTTTATATGTATGTTCGCGATTTAACGATATGTACGACTTTCATTTCGATACCTAAGGCTAAAAAGTATTTTATTGAAATTTCTTGCTTTATGTTTAACAACACTTTACCGGTAGTGTTACGAATCTTTGATTGGTCATAACTCCATCGTTATAACTCGGATTTTAGTGTTCTTTATATTTTTGGAAACCTTATCACGATATCTACCACATAGTGTGCTCAAATGGAGCTTTTTGAACATTTCATTTTCGATGATATTCTTATTACTTCACAAAGAGATTACAAGACTCGACCTTTAGACATTACATTGACCTGAAATAATGGGTTGTTACATCATCCCCCCGTTAGAGGAAGTTTCATCACGAAATTAGTTACGAAATAAGTGCCAATGGACTAGGGAAGAGATGCGGGTACTTTTGTTGCATCTGATCTTCTCGCTCCTAAGTGAATTCAGGTCCTCTCTTAATGTTTCAGTGAACCTTCACTATTGGTATGCGACCCTGTTTAGTTCGTTTAATTTCCCTGTCCATGATCTCGACGGGTTCTTCCACATAGTTAAGAGTTTCGTTAAGTTCAATTTCGTCGAGTGGAATCACAAGAGTTTCGTCGGACAAACACTTTTTCGGGTTCGATACGTGGAACACTGGATGTACTTTGTTAAGCTTGATTGGAAGCTGAAGTCTATAAGCCACTGGACCAATCCTTGAAGTAATTTTGAAGGGTCCAATGTACCTTGGATTTACTTTTCCACGCTTCCCAAAGCATACCATGCCCTTCCAGGGTGAGACCTTTAGTAGAACTCGGTCACCAACCTGAATTCCAAGGGTTTTCGTCTTTTGTTGGCATAACTCTTTTGCCTATCCCTAGAGGTTTTTAGACGCTCTCAAATTTGGATGATGTTTTCAGTTGTTTCCCTAATGATCTTCGGACCGGTGAGAGTGCTATCAGGGACTAGACCTTTTGCCAACTACATGTCGCCCATTTCTGTCCAGCACATAGGTGATCTGCACTTACGGCTATAAAGGGCTTCAAATGGAGCAGTCTTGATACTAGTATGATAACTATTGTTGTAATAGAACTCGACTAATGGTAAGTGAACATCCCATGCTTTACCAAAGTCGATCACACGTGCTCGCAAGATGTCTTCTAGAGTTTGGATCATTCTCTCACTCTGTCCGTTAGTTTGTGGGTGATAGGTTGTACTCATATCCAACCTTGTTCCCATGGATTTTTGCAACGATTGCTTGAATCTGGAAGTGAATCTACTGTCTCTGTCCGAGATGATAGACATCGACACTCCATGAAGTCGCACGATCTATCGGATGTAGGTTCTCGTTAGCTTTTCCATCTTATCAGTTTCCTTGATCGATAAGAAATGAGCAGACTTGGTTAGTCTGTCTACGATCACCTAAGTGGTATCGTGACCACCCTGAGTCTTGGGTAGTTTTGTTATGAAGTCCATGGGAATCTGTTCCCATTTCCACTCAGGTATTTCGGGTTTATGGAGTAGACCTGAGTGCTTATGGTGTTCTACTTTTATCTTGGCGCAAGTCAAGCACTTGCTCACATAGGTAGCAATTTCTGCTTTCATGTTTGGCCACCAGTAGAGTTGTTTGAGATACAAATATATCTTATCTGAACTTGGGTGCATGGAGTATGGAGTCTTGTGTGCTTCGTTCATAACTATCTCTCTGAACCCATTAAACATTGGTGTCCAGATTCGGTTCATGAGGTAGTGTACTCCGTCACTCTGTATCTTTAGATTCTTGTCTATCCCTCTAAGGGTTTCACCTGTCACGTTTTCGAGTTTCAAGGCTTCTATTTGAGCTTCCTTGATTTGTTTCAGCAAATGCAAATGGATCAACATGGTTAATGACTTCACTCTTCGACCAGAGTACTCCTTACGACCAAGGGCATCAGCCACCACATTCGCCTTTCCCAGATGGTAATGAATCTCACATTCGTAGTCGTTGAGAAATTCGACCGAACGTCGTTGTCTCATATTTAACTCCTTCTGGTCGAATATGTGTTGATGGCTGTTGTGGTCTTTGAATATGGTGCACTTGGTACCGTATAGGTAGTGCCTCCAGATTTTTAGAGCGAAGACCATGGGTCCAAGTTCTAAGTCATGAGTGGTGTAGTTGACTTCACGTGTTTTCGGTTGTCATGAGGCATACACAATAACCTTTCCTCGCTGTATGAGCACATAACCCAACCCTTGATTCAAAGCATCACAATACACCACAAAATATTCGATCCCCTATGGAAGAGAAAGAACGGGTGCGCTGCATAGGGCCTGTTTCAGAGTCTGAAATGCAACATTTTGCTTTTCTCCCCAGTTGTAGGTCACACCTTTCTGAGTTAGGGAGGTAAGAGGTTTTGCGATGTTGGAGAAGTTCTGAATGAACCTTCGATAATAACCAGCAAGGCCTAGAAATTGGCGAATCTCTGTTGGTGTAGTTGGTGCAGACCAATTTTCGATAGCCTTGATTTTAGATGGGTCCACGTGGATTCCTTCTTCGCTGACCACGTGACCTAGGAAGTCCACCTTCCTAATCTAAAACTCGCATTTTGAGAACTTCTCATAAAGTCTCTCAGCTCTTAATGTCTCTAAGACTTGTCTCAGATGTTGACCATGCTCTTCTTTACTCTTTAAATAAATGAGTATGTTGTCTATGAATAGTATCACAAATTTATCCAAGAATGGATGACATACCTAATTCATTAAGTCAATGAACACAACAGGGGTATTGGTTAGTACGAACGGCATCACTACAAACTCGTAATGCCCGCATCTTGTTCGGAAGGCCGTCTTGGGAATATCACTCTCCAGGACTCGCAGCTGGTGATATCCCAATCTCAGATCGATCTTGGAGAAGTAGTTGGGTCGTTGGAGTTGGTCGAATAAGTCGTCAATTCGTGGTAGGGGTTATCGTTTCTTGATGGTAAGTTTGCTGAGGTCTCGGTAGTCGATGCACATCCTAAATGACCCATCCTTCTTTTTCACAAACAACACTGGTGCTCCCCAAGGCGAGAAGCTCGGCCTGATAAATCCTTTGCTGAGTAGCTCATTCAGTTGGCTGGATAGCTCATGCATCTCTGCTGGGGCTAATCGATAGGGCGCTTTGGCTATCGGGGTAGCTCCAGGAATCGGATCGATTCTGAATTTGACTTGTCTCGTGGGTGGTATTCTTGGAAGATCTTCGGGAAAAACATCAGGAAACACGCATATGTCAGGCACGCTCTTGATGTCCTGGACTTCGCGTTTCACATCCACGACATGTGCTAAAAACGCGTGGCATTCCTTGCATAGGTACTTTTGAGCTTGGATACACAAGATAATATGAAGAGTGGTACTGGGTTTGTCGCCATAGATAATGAGGGTTTCACCGGTTGGTAGATTAAGGCGAACAGCCTTATCGTAACATAAAATGTCCGCATAATGAGAACTCAGCCAGTCCATGCCTATGATGACATTGAAACTCTTAATCGAGACATGCATGAGGCTGATTGGAAAGGGATTATCGTTTAGAGTTAGGGTACAGTTTAAGTATATCTCCTTAGTGCCTTCTGTTTTACCGTTGGCCATTTGTACTATAAACGTTTCACTTAATGATTGGGGTGTTTGTTTCAACAGGCCCTTAAAATTATGACTCACAAAACTCCTCTCCACTCCACTATCAAACAAAATGCATGCATACGAGTTATCGAGAAGAAACATACCAATAACAACAGTGGGGTCTTCAACGGCTTCATCGTGTCCGATTGCGAACACTTGGCCCCTTCCGCCGGTGTTCTTGTTTTTTTGCCTTCGGGCAGTCCCTCCAGTAGTGCCCCGTGGCTCTGCACTCAAAGCAGGCGCGACTTACTCCGGCATTAGCAGTGGGGGCGGCTTGTTTAGCTGGCTCCTTATAGAAGCAGACTGTATGCCCCTTTTTATTGCACCTAGTGCATTGGAAGTCACTGCAAGGACCGTGATGGTGGAACTTGCATTGGTTGCACTTCGGAAATCTCCCACTATATGAACTTGTGGGTGTAGTGGTGGTAGGAACAGTAACAACATGAGCCCCTACCAGTTGTTGTTTCTTAGGGTTCCCCTGTAGGGTTTGCCCCCTTTTCTTGTTCTAAGGCCTTCCCTGGCCCTGTACCTCCTTTGATGGATCGGCAGTAGTTGCAACAATACCCTCTTTGACCCCATGGTGGATGAGTCATTGAGCCAGGCGCTTAGTGCTGTTGAAAGTGATAGGGTCGGAGGCCAAGACGTGACCTTGAATCTAGGGTGACAACCCCCAAATGTACCTCTCAACCTTTTTCAGTTCTGGGTTGACCATGGCAGGGCACAAGGCAGCAAGGTCGCTGAACCTGGCTATGAAGGCTACTAGGTTAGACCCAGTCATCTTCAGATTCCAGAGCTCCTGCTATAGCTTTTGTATCTCGCCCCTTGGGCAGTATTACTCCAGTAGTAGGACCTTAAAGTCCACCCAACTTATGGCATTGGTGACGGTGAGAGTCACGGACTTCAGATGGCTTTTCGACTAGGTGAGAGCTCGATCAGTGAGGGTGCCAGTGGCGAACTTTACTTTTCTCTCTTCTTGGCAAGAGCAAATCTCAAAGACCGTTTCGGTATTTTCGAACCATTGCATCAGTGCAATGACTCCCCCTGTGCCATTAAAAGTTTTTTGGCTGTAAGTACATTCCCTTACGCGACCATGACCAGTGCCATGGTCGGAATGATTCGTGCTGCTTCCTGCCCCTCCATTTCCGTTGGAGTTTATTTGCGATAGGGCGGTGGTTATTGTGCTATGATATCAGCCTGGACCATGGTCGAATTATAAGCTGGTGGTGGAGGTGGTGTTGGTCTCGTGCCCAGTCTAGGGCTTAGGTTTGGACGAGGAGGCATTGCGCTGCCAAGAATTAAAAATGAAAGAATATTAGTTTTGGTGGTTGCGGGTTGAATGATAATGAGTTAACTATCTTTAATAGTTCAACAATTTGGTTTGACCTACACAGGGCTTTGAGTTTGATTCACAAATGGAGTTTGAATAGAAATAGATAAACTCACGAACTCGAATGAAATGCACAGAATTAACACACGAAAGAGATATGCCCTATATATATTAAACATATGGTTGCGTTACATCCGAAGTTAGAAAAAAAATGACCTATCTAAAGGTCTCCGATTACAAAAAGTTAAAGAAAGTAAGACTTTTAGTCGATGGTCCTATTCTATATCAAAATTTTGGAGTTAGGCGAGCACTACTTGCGGCTCGGATTGCGCTTGGAGCTTGACACCACATCCGATTGCTTGGCTCCCATGAGACACCTGTCAAAGGCAGCTTGTTGCTCTCTTAAATCCCTCATTTCGGAGAGCGCTGCAGTCATTTGCTCCTCGAGGGAGTTGGTGTGGAGTTGAGCATTCCCTTGTAGCATGTCTAGACGACGGATATCAGCTGCGTTATCCTCCATTCTTATGTCAACCTCATGAATCCGGTTTGCTTGGACTCCGGGTTGATAAGCCTGATTGGTAAGTTTGCCTACCATAACTGGGAGTGCTCGATCAGTTGAACTTCCCCCGCTGACATCGTAGAAGTCGTGACACATAACATAAGGAGGACGCAGCCCTTGCTGCTGGCTCCAATGGTGGATGTGGCTTCCCCAGACGGGAGTTGGTCCATGAAATCCCATCCTGAAAGGAGGTCGAACGGATGGGGGTCGAAAGGCTGGCGGATTGATTACCTCAGGCTCTGAGTCTGAGCTATCTGAATCTTCCTCCTCCTCGTCTTCCATGGGTTCCTCCTCGGGGTCGTCTTCAATCCATCCCCCATTACCTTGGTTGGCGTAGTAGGGGTCGTCGGGGTGATGAAATCCAACCATTGAGTCTATACGAGAATAGGGTTAAGAATTGACTATAAGCTAAAGCATGTAAAATTTACCCTTATGTTTTATGGTTGAAGATACCCAAATACTCCCATAGTATTCTTAATGATATGCTCTTGGTAAGTTTTAAATTGGTTGTCCACTGCAGACACTACCTGGCATACGTTAGTCGGCTCTCGGACAAATATAGTTGATTAGGCTATATTCATCCCAGTTCCGATTACATGTCCCAAGGCACACCTGCACTGCATAATTTATTTATAATACTTCTATATTAATCTATGTATGACACTGTTATTAATATGAAATTAATGCATGCCTACTTTACAAAAATTAAATAAATTTAATTTTTGAAAGTATGACTCTTACTCAGAGTCTTTTTGCCCAGTTGTGTTTATAGTTGTATACCAAAAATGGTTTTGATATATACTTAATTCACTATAAACAATGCTCTGATACCAATCTGTCACACCCCAAACCAAAACGACGGAAACGTTCGGGGGCGGAGGACATCATATTCAGTATCATAACAGTTCATAGTAAGTAAAGTACACACCACCATATATATAAAGGTTTCAAAATGTTTACATAATTGTATTTGTTACATGTTCAAAAGATAAATACATAAACATCTTTCAAAAGAAGTAATTAACGTCAGAGCGTTAATCCCCAAAAGTTGGTTTCCAAACTTGCTTAGCGGTTCCCTGAGAATACAAGTTATTTCAAAAAAAAGTGTCAACAATTAAGTTGGTGAGTTCATAAGCGGTTTTGAGAAAATGTATACCATTCCAAAGTTCTTGCGTTTTCCAATAAAATCCCTTATTTTCTTATAAAAGTATGAAATGCATATGAATGTTCGTGTTGTGAATTGTAAATAGTTGTACCAGGAAAATCCCTTATTTTCCTATTAGTTGATTGTTTTGGATACAAAAAAATCCCTTATTTTCCTAAAGTAACAGGCAGTCTCTAATGTCCTAGACCGAAAATTTGCAAGCAACTGACATGCTTAAAGGTTAAGGCATAGTTTTATATAATAAAGCTATAAAAAGATCGCACTCGTTAGATGAAGAATAGTTTTAACAACTACTCATTCATAAAAGCAAAATACCATAATAATTGTCTATCTTGTGAGTTTTATAACCATACTAAACATAATATGCATGTGGCGACGGTCTTCAGGCGTCGAAACGTTATGAAAAACTATCACCCAAAGGACTGTAGCTAACAGTTAGGGCGCATGATCATGACTTCCCGTATAGATCTATACACATTTGACACGCTCTCCAAACGAGAGACTCTGGTTATAATAGACAGGACTTTAGGTAGTACCTCTTAACAAAAAGGTAGCATTGAAGATGTGATCGTCTGGCGGATTCTCAACTAAGTTTGTATTAAAATAATAGTTTCGTATGAAATGTTTATCTCCTTTAACAATGTTTGACAAAGCATAAATCATAAATGGTTTAACAAGGATGGCTACCCTGGATACTATGCATTTTGTATAAATCTAATGCATGCAAAGTATAACAAGAGTTTTCACGTTTTCACTCGGGATTAACTGGGTGTTTACTTGTATTCTCCCCTGAAATGTATTAAAAGTACATTATAAAGTATTTGAAGGCGTATAAAAGGGGGTATGAACTCACTTAATATATTGAAGATGGTGAGATGAAAACTGAGCAGACCTTCGACTGGAGAAAACGGGTTTATCGGGATTCACGGGAACCTCGGGAGCATAAAACTTCCTTCGGGACTTGGGTATGAAAACCGGGGCTTCGGGATATTTCTTGCACGCAAAACGGAGTAAAAACACAGGAGAAAGAGAGGAAATGAGCAATTTTTCCCGGAACCCTCGTATCCCTTTTATAGGGAGGCTGAACCGCCTCTGTACGATGGGCGTACGGGGTTACGCGGGGCGTAATGGGACGTCATTGCTTACGCTGCGCACTTCGGATGGGAGGGATTCTGTCCGATGGGCGAGCCTGTGGCCGATGCGTATGAGCTCCGTTTTTCGCGTTCTTTATATCCACGCGTAGGTGAGACTGTACTCTACAACTCTCATTTATACTCCGTCGGCTAGTTTTGACTTTATATTTATTATATTATTTTTAGTAGGCCGGGGCAGGAAAAGTTCGTTTAAATTCCATAATTTCTTCATCCGCTGTGCATTTTCGTCAGTCTTTTTACCGTTGTATTCCTAGTGTCGAGGTCTTCAACGTTCGTTTAGGTTGTGTTAGCTGAAAATCGCTCAATCTCTAATTCGAGTTTTTCGCTGTCTACTGCGAGGTCCGAAACTTCGAAAAATCATAACTTCCCCATACGAAGTCATATTGGGCGTTCTTTTTATGTATGTTCGCGGTTTAACGATATCTAGGACTTTCATTTAGATACCTAAGGCTAAAAAGTATTTTCTTGAAATTTCTCAATTTATGTTTGACAACGCTTTACCGGTAGTGTTACAAATGTTTGATTGGTCATAACTCCTTCGTTATAACTAGGATTTTAGTGTTCTTTATATTTTTGGAAACCTTATCACGATATCTACCACATAGTGTGCTCAAACGGAGCTTTTTGAACATTTCATTTTCGATGATATTCTTATTACTTCATAAAGAGATTACAAGACTCGACCTTTAGACATTACATTGACCTGAAATAACGGGTTGTTACAGTTATGGGTATAGACACCTAATCCAATAGTCTCCCACTTGGATAAGTCTAATAAATATAACTCTAAGTAAAATCTATTAGCAATCGTAGCTCTCAAAAGCCGCTGTCGAACTCTGATGCGTCCTTTAGATAAGGGATCATATAATCCTCTGTTGTTCAAGATATCATGCAGACAAATACATGGAACATAGCCATATATTGTCCAGCAGTTTGTTTGTCGACACATAAGTCAAAAGAAAATCATTGAGAGGCCCAAGATATTGCTTTCAATCCTCCGAGGATTAAATGGAACAGATAAACTTCGACTTATATGCTTGTACTGACCACTCATTAAATCATACACAACATCACGTTTTATAAAATCAAGTTACGAATGCATTTTCGTACTATCAATGCACAACCAACATGTAGTCAACAACTCATATATCTTGATTTGAAGACTTATACGATATTAATGTCTCACAATCACTCGTGATACATTCCATGAAGTGATTTAGGTGAGTGTGTGTTTAATCCAATAATCAAATCTTATTTCAAGAGAACTCATGAATGTTGTAGAAAACTTTTGCTATGTCTAAACACTTTAGAAATTGTACAAGCCAAATTCATGACAGTCTTGCCTCAATACCTACTTTCAAAGTATGATCGACTGTGGATAGTTTGAATAATCTTATTATTCTGGAAGTCAAAACATGCAAATTGAAACAAAAGTAAACAATTGACACAAGAGCGTAACTTTAATCATAAATAAAACTCCTTTTATTCTAATCAGCCAATGTCAATTACATTTTATCTATAACAAGTTTCTAAACAACTATCTAATCATTAAAACTAATATTGTCCTTCAGCCTAGTGTTCCTCGCATGTTGCAAGTCTTTAACCCTAATCAGTCCCTTTGTAAGGGGATCTGCTGGGTTCTCCTCTGATGATACCTTTTTTACTACGAGAAGTCCTTTTTCTACCCGATGTCTTATGAAGTGATATTTTATGTCGATGTGCCTCGATCTGCCATGATCCCTTAGTTCCTTGGTTAAGGCGACCGCAACCTCGTTGTCACAGAAATTCTCCAAAGGCTCCTTTATAGCTGGTACAACTCCAAGGTCTCCGATGAAGTTCTTCACCCATATCGCCTCCTTCAACGCTTTGCTTGCTGCTATGTACTTTGATTCACACGTTGAATCAACTATAGTCTCCTGTTTGGAACTTTTCAATGATATTTCTTCTCCATTCAGGGTAATTACCCAACCCAAATGAGAGCAAAAATTATCTCTGTTCGTTTGAAATCTGGCGTCACTATACCCTATCACTCTTAAGTCATCACTCCCACCGAGGGTAAGGACCCAGTCCTTAGTTCTCCGCATGTACTTAAGAATGTTTGTTACCACAGTCCAATGAGCTTTACCAAGATTTCCTTGATATTTGCTGACCATGCTCAAAGCAAAGGCCACATCAGGGCGAGTACAAGTCATAGCATACATGATCGAGCCAACTGTGGAAGCATATGGTACTCGACTCATCTCTGTTATCTCAACCTCTATACTCAAACTCTAAGTCTTACTCAGTTTGGTATATCCTTGGATAGGTAAGTCACCTTTCTTGGAATTCTTCATGTTGAAACGCTTCATCACCTTGTCCAAGTAAGTACTTTGACTAAGTCTTATTAGTGTTTTACTCATTTTTCTCAATATCCTTATCCCAAAAATATAAGCAGTTTCCCTGAGGTCCTTCATAGCGAAACATTTCCCAAGCCAGAACGTAACCTCCTGCAAGGTTGGGATGTCATTTCCTATGAGAAGTATGTCATCCACATACAACACCAGAAAGCTAACTATACTCCCACTAGCTTTGACATATACACAGGACTCATCCTCGCTTCTCGAAAATCCAAACTCTTTGACTTTCTCAACGAAACAAAGATTCCATCTGTGAGATGCTTGTTTCAATCCATAAATGGATTTCTCAAGCCCTTAGCAACCATTCGCTCCTTATATGTGTGTACTTTCCCATCCATGTCGGTCTTTTTCTTGAAGATCCATTTGCACCCGACCATCTTACGACCTGGTACATTGTCAACCAAGTTCCAAACTTGATTGTCATACATGGACTGAATCTTGTTGTCCATAGACTCTTTCCATTTTGCAGAGTCAGGGCCTGCCATGGCTTCCTTGTAGTTATTAGGTTCATCCAAATTTATCAATGTACTATCACTGATTAACGTATCACCTTCAGCTGTTATATGAATACAATATAACACATGTGGAACACTAACTCTACTGGAACGTCTCAGAGGTACAGACTCATCAATCGGTTCAACATGAGTTTCCTCCTCTGGTTGAGCGTTAGTGGTTGAGGCTCCTTCATCACTTAATTCTTGAAGCCCTTCAAGGTCAATTTGCCTCCCACTGTCCTCTTGGCATATGAGTTCTCTTTCGCGGAAAACCCCTCTCCTCGCAACGAAGACAACATTGTCACTCGGTTTATAGAAGATATATCCAAAGGACTTCTATGGGTAGATGATAAAAATACATCGCTTGCTACGAGAGTCGAGCTTGTCCTGAGTCTCTCATCTTACGAAAGCCTCACAACCCCAAACCTTGATATTTTCTAAGCTATGGTGTCCTAGGCAGTGTCAATTGTGAAACAATTACTCATTCCTTAAGATAGTCGTGGAACTCGATACTAAGATACTCTCCTCCTCGATCGGATAACAACATCTTTATCTTCCTGCCTAATTGATTCTCTATTTCTTGCTTAAACTCTTTGAACTTTTCAAAAGTTTATGACTTATTCTTGATTAAGTAAACATAGCCATATCTGCTGTAATCATTAGTAAAAGTCACATAGAAGCGATTAGCATCCCTTGTGGCGGATCTCAAGGGTCCACACACATCGATGTGTATGAGATCCAATAGACCCTCACCCCTTTCACAAGTACCAGTGAAGGGTGACTTGGTCATCTTTCCAAGCAAACAAGATTCGCAAGTGCCATCCGACCTTAAGTCGAATGAGTCCAAAACTCCATCATTTTGGAGTTAGGCTATGCGCTCTTGTTGACATGTCCAAGACGAGAATGACATAAGCATGCCTTGTCCTAACCTTTGGACTAATCGATGTGCAAAATATTATTTCCTAAATTATCTACAACGATCACAGTTTCATATATACCGTTACAAGGCAATGCTTTAAAATAAAATATACCATTATAAAAAGCATTAATACAACCAATTTCATTATCAAATGAAAATCTAAAACCGTGTTTATACAAACCACGAAAGGAAATAATGTTTCTCGCCATATCGGATGCGTAGCAACAATTATTCAAATCTAATTCTAACCCACTACTAAGCATTAAAGAGTAAAATCTAATCTTGGTTACAGGCGACACTTTCCTATTCCTCATGATTAAGTTTATCTTCCCGTGCTCCACATCCCTACATCTTTTTAGTCCCTGCAAATCTGTATAAATGTGAAAACCACAACCTGTATCAAGGACCCAAGAATTAGCATGTGACGAGTTATTAGATAGAATAGTGTGAATACTTGCACGGGTGGGATTGATTTTTCCTTCCTTGATGTCTTGCAAGTATTTGGGGAAGCTTCCCTTGAGTGCCCTTTTTCATAACAGTGGAAACACTCTGCTTCGTTTTGTTTGGTAGATAGAGTAGTAGAACCACCTATGGTTCCACTAAAAGAGGATCCATAATGGGACTTTCCCGAGTGGCTCTTAGTAAGAGCCTTCCTCTTATTCCCCTTCACATGTCCAATTGCAAGAACATCGACAACATTAGTAGAGTAGGAGTAGGAACAACATATTTGTCTTTAAAACTACTTTCAGCAGTTCTAAGTAGGCCTTGAAGCTTGCTCAGAGTGACCTCCTCCTTGTTCATATGATAAGTCATACGAAACTGGTCATAACAAGGAGGCAAAGAGTGTAGGATAATATCAACGGCCAACTCTTCATTGAAGTTAACATTCAACTTCAACAAGTGGTCTACAAACCTTTGCATCTTTTGCAAGTGGACCGTGATGGACTCTCCATCCTTCATTTTTGTTGTAATCATGGAGCTAAGGTTTCGTACATTTCCTATTGAGAAATTTGATGGTACCTTTCCATCAAGTCTTGGTGCATCTCAGTTGTCATTATGGCTAACATGATACATGACACCTTTGTGGTGTCCATCTCATGAGTCCTATGTTCAACAACTTCTTCAGGAGTAGCATTTGCTTTATCAATCTCCATAAGCTCTTTATCGAGGACATATTCCTTGTCCTCGTAACGAGTGACCATCCTAATGTTCCGAATGCAATCATTGAAATTCGAACCATCAAAGATGACCCTCCCACACAAGTTCATGAGGGAGAAGGAGCCAAAAGGGTTTCAGCCAGAAGCGGTGTTAGAAGACATCAGAAAATAGAAATAACAAAGTTAAGATTAGATAAGAATCCTTAATATAAGACCCAATTGAAACATTAAGGCAAGGACCCAACACAATATTTTACAATTTAGAGGAGGGATGCCATAATCCAATTGCAAATTATTTGAAGTTAGGTAAATGACGATTTACCAATTTCCACCATGAAAAACAAAATTTTCTATTAAGTTTTCAATGAATTTGAAATTCCTTGATTCTTTTGAGATTCATTGAACTTTTCAATGGCAACTTTAAATCTCGATTATGCCCTTCAAGTTTGTGACTGGGATACTGAGGATCACAAACAAGTTGTGAATAACCATGTAAATAAGTTTTGTACTCTCAATGTCATTTATTACCTAATCAATGTGCAGGTTAACCACATATGTTCCATTGATCTATGACAAACATCAAGCTACCCTTTTCCACCCTTGTTAGTCCAAGTTAGTGTGTCGGTTAACCACACATGCTCCACTAACAACTTGGCAATGTGCAAATTTCAAGTTCATGGAATAACATCATTTTCACGTTTCTCCTAATGTAACTAAGATTGGGAATTTTATAAAAAAATTAGTTACTTTATAATTATCATTATACTTTTAATGAGAATTAATGTCCTATCCTACCTATTCGGCTAATAACCCTCCACTAGTCAAGGAAGCGGTGGTTGAGAGTGGACACTCGTTTGATCTCCATTTTATAGGCAATTTCCTTATACCCCCTTATAGACCGGCTTCATGAATGAGGCCTACTAATGGTAAGATTTACTTGTCTTATACATATATAAGTATTAACTTTTAATATTATAATAGTATAAGGGTTGAATTTTAAACTATTAAAATTCTAAGGTTTGGAATTAAATGTTTCATAAGTGATACTTTACAAATTCCAAAACTTGAGGGCAAGTTTTGTAACTCTTCAAAAAAATTGGTTTCCATAACTTATGAGTTTAATATTCATGAATGAGAGTTTTCATATTTCATAACTTAAGGACAAGTTATGAAACTGTCTTCAAGAACCATTTAGATCAATTATAACTTATTCAATTATCATATAATTTATTATTTACCAAGTTGATCTAATCTAGCTCACATAGTAAGGCAATTCAAATCAAATAATACAAATAATCACCTTATTATCTTAAAATTTGATAATTGTCCTTTAGTTGGATAAGGATAATCACTACCATATAAAAAAACGATTTTTAATAGTCAAAATAGTTTGTGGTAATGAATCTCATCCAAAACTTGGCCAAAAAAAAGCTTCCACTAAATAGTCACCACGTCGTGGTCACATTGACCACATCGTGGTCATCAGTCAGATTCCAAAGAAAACGTTTTTCTTACTTTGAACAATTACCAATGCATTAATATTAGAGAAAACACCCTAGGCTCTAATACCACTGATGGGTTTTGAGAACTAAAACACTCATATGGTGCACATACAATCCTAGATGCTTTGGATCTAATTTTTCTCTAATTATACATGCAATATTGTTTTTCCAAAGCATGGGGTCTAACTAGCATACAAACGTGATATATGAATCATTAAAACTAGTTAGAAGATTACCTCTTGTTGTTGCTTGTTGGATTTGGCCTTTCAAGAGCTTAGCACCTCAAGTGTGATGCCTCTAATAAGTCACAAACACCACCAACAATTGGAGGACTTAAGAGAGAGGTTCTGGGAACCTAAAATCGGCTATACTCTTGCTGAGAATGCATGCGTGTCCGATTTTAGCCAAGGGGTTACATATATATAATGTAGAATTCCAAGAGTCATATATAACCCTAATTCTTACACTTAGGCTTATGATCCAATAACCCATATGGAGTAACTCTTCAAAGACACTCACATAAAATTACTTCGTCATGGATCAATAGCCCAAACCATATATATCAATAATTTACATAATTACTCCCCGTTAGTTTAATTAGTCTCTTTTGATCACTAAATTAATTCCAAATTAATTCTTGATCAATACTAATTAACTAACATGATTTATCCATTAATATATTATACTTATAATACATTAATAAATCACAAATAACCTCTTTCTCAAATATCCATCATATCAGATTGTTCTGGTGAAGGCAACCTAAAAGGATCATGGTACTATCAGGTTAAGTACATGCCTATTATAGTTATGGGCTTAGACACTTAATCCAACAAACATTTGGTCACTCATCTTGCTTAATCTTATGGTATTTTGATTCCTAATTTTATTAGGAACCTTACGCGATTCAAGGATAATGAATTGTCAATTCAATTCTTTAGTGTTATGCAGGTAGTGGTGAATACGGGTGGGGGATTTGTAATACCACCGGAAGACATTGCGCAACTTATTGGTCAACAAGAAGAATAACCATGACAAAGGGGTAGGCGGAATATCAGAGCCCATGGGGAAAGGGGCTAACCGCAACAACCACATTAAACATTTGAGGGTGGGGTACCAACCGACCCATTTGAATGTCGGGTTGGTACATATTTAGAAAATCTCCGAGGGGGTGTCAATTACCACACTAAAGCTATTGATGTCTTGTTTATGCATCTTAATGTGGAGTGACCTCCCATAATGCCGCCTCATTACCCATACATTCCAACTTGGGAGGAGTTTTGGAAAATGCAAGGAGATGGAGCGCCAGAGGACGAGGATGATTATTAGTCTTTTATTTAGTTTTTATTGTTTTTAAGTTTGTTTTGTTTTACTTTTTAAGTTTTTATATGGTTTGTTTTGAACTTATAACTAACTATGGGATGGATTTTTTCTTCTTTCCACAATCTGTTTACTATGTTTCAGATTTGGTGACCTGTCGTAAGCGGGATATTGAGAGACAAGAGAAAGGAACATTCATGTAAAGCCGTTTATATTGAAGTTATGAGTCAAAACCCAAAATCTTTAATAAGTGTGGTGTCAGTTTTGTAAGAAAATAGAGATGAAGGAAGATTCAAGAAACTAATAGAGTCTTACAAGGTCACGAAACTTTTCTAAATTCAATTGCACTTCACTTAAATTCAAGAAATAACTCCATGTCGTGACTTTGGAAGCCAACGAAATTTCAAAAATGATTAACTTTGACACCACGACGTGGATTACCATACCACGACCTGGTCAACATAGTTGCCTTTTTTTACCTTTCTCTTTCAAAAATGAAATGTGGCGTATGCTTTACCACAATGATGCACTATACTTTGAAGACCATAAACACCACACTTGTTGAAGATGTATGTTTCAGATTCACATCTTGACCGGCACATTTATTCATCTCAAAAGATCAAAGTTCTAGTTTCATATGCAAGATGTTCAAGTTCAAGATACCCACGCTTTCCAAAACGATCTCGTCACTGCTACCCTAGGGGAGTCTCTTCCGTTTTCTCCCTTTTATTGCTTTTAAATTATTTTATGCATACAATGAGGACATTTTATGTAATAAGTGTGGGGTACGGGGTCGAAAAAGTAAATTTCTAGAAAATCTTAAAATTTTAAATTTAGAAGAATTTAGAGATAGATATGAAATAATAATCTAAAAAATTGAATGTACTGATAATTTAAACTTAAGTTGCAAGTGTTACGTGGGATGGTCCAATGCGAGCTCAAAAGTTTAATTGAGCCAACATATGTTATAGTATATTTGTTGCTTCCTGAATCTTAGTGAAAAACCATGAGATATGAAAGGAAATCTAGTAGTTTATATGATATAAAAGGTTTTATAGCCTGTACTTGAAATCTATCCAGGAGAGCTTATGTAGTCATTGCACTTAGACCAATACCTCTAACCAATATAGGTTGAAATTAAGCTCCCTTTCTTAAGCATGTAGGATTTGAGCGGAAAAAAAAAGATTTGTTTTTTTTTAAAAAGAGAAAATTACCAAAATGTTGTATGAATTTTGGACTGTCAAAATATGAAGATCAAAAGATCAAAATTCTGAAGAATAAAAAAGGAGAGTTCAAGATACCAACAATCAAACAAAAAGGTGCTGAAATCAAAGAGTAAATATCAAGGAAGTGAAGAATTCCAAGAGCTCCATTGTGGTATAAAATTGTATTTTTTTCTAGATTATGTATGGTTGAGTAGCTTAACCAAAAATACCTTAAGGTTGAGAAAGATATCTGAGGATGGATTCGACGAGTTGACAAAATGAGTGTCATATAAACAAAGGGGTGAATGTTCATAAGGATTGTGAGTATTTGGGATTGGGAAGTTTTTAGGAACCTTAGACACAAATATTCGCATTGAGGTCTTGGTATAGTGGTTGAGTTCAAAATAGATTGCCTTGTGTGATTTTGGCGATCGAAGTTTGATTTAAAATAAAATAGTTTTGCTTAAGGGCCAACAAATGATAAGTGTGTGTATTTGATATTGCCATATTTATACACATTTTAGGCAATATTTTAATACATTTTTATTAGTAATTTGGTTATTTACAAACATATATGGTACTTATGAGATTAAATTATATTTTGCAACCAAAAGGAACATTCTTGAATATAAAGGGCCAAAAGCGACAAAAAGAAAACTTTGGAGGATTGAAAAATTAAAAGAAGAAAATCCCTACGAAATGCCCAAATCACGTCATGGCCTTGACTTACATGATGTGGAGTGAGTGTTCTAGATGATAAGTGCACAGGAAGTCAAAGTCCTTCCTAATAAGGATTCATCTTAAAACACAACGTGAAATCCTTATCCACAACGTGAGTTACAATAATTCCCAAAACTATATATATTCATTCACTTTCATGATTTAACGAGACTTGGGGGTTTAGAGAATGATTTCTGGCGGAAGTTTAATCTGAAAAACCTAGTCCAAGCAGTCAAGGAAGGAGAATTTATTGAAGAATTAGAGATTGAAGATTATAATCATCACTGTAGTTTGGTACATTTAATTATGCCTTATTCATTGAATTTAAGTGTGTGATTTCAACAATGTGTAGCTGAATCTAGCTGCTTCTGTTTTGGTAGATGAAGCTTCACCTTTATGGATTAATTTAATTAATTTTGGATTTTTAATGATTGGTTATGTGCTTGTCTTCGATTGTTAATACCTAGCATGCTAATATTTGATACTATAATTGTTTGAATTCATGTTCTGTGTAGCTTAGTGACAATTAAATTACATGAAATTGACACCTAGTGATTTAGTGACCATTAGATTGCTAGAGCTAGGATCGACCCAATCTCAGATAAGTAATTAGAGTAATTAAATTTAGTTGTGCTGGACAACATAGATTATAACCATAATTATGTTTGCTAAATAAATCTTACATAGCTGATTCATAATCCATATATGATTGTGAGTGACCATGCATAGTTTTACATGAATTAGTGAAACATTGGTAAATTTCGACTCAAATTACTAATAACATAATATTTGATAACCAACCTTAATAATCCATAATTAGTAGCTAACCATAGAGGAGAAGTGGATTCGAGTAAACAAAAGTGTTTTTAGTAATTGATTGAATTTGATAGTTAAGTGATTAAGTTTGTCTGAAATTGCAAAATCATATAAAAAACACGCAATTAAACTTTTGCTTGTTTTTAGATTAATTTTTAGTGGTTAAATTAGTTAATTAAATTTGTTCCATGTCTTCGATATACGACTGTTAGTGCTATATTATTTGCAAAAAGGTACACTGGCTTAAGTCGTAATATTAAAGAAAATAGTTGGTAAAACTAGTAGGTGTAGCAATATTACGAATCAACAAGCTTTTTTTAAGCGAGTGAGGATGGGAATGATCTCTATCCTTTCCCTATATTGTACCACGTGCTCCTCAGGATCTCTATTCCCGTCATAAGGCTTCATGTTGGGGGTCTGAAAGTGCTTTGGGACTTTAGTATCAGCTATTGCTGGAACGAATATGGGGATCTTGTGGTTTGTTGGGGATACTTCTCATACATGCTGAACTACTCCGAGTACGATTGAGATCATTTGTCTTAGTTGCTGGAGCTGGTTAGCCATGATCGGGCTTAAACTTGTTTCTAGATCCATTGAGTTAGTAGTAAAGATATTATTATTAGCGGGGTTCCCAGGATCCTTGTTATTTGGTGTATCAAAGGTTTCATTGGGACCCTCGGTCGTATGGGCTTGTTCCCTCAGTTTCATGCCCCAGGCGGGAATAGAGGCCGATGTTGATGATCCTATGTCATGGAGAATCATTGAGGATCCCGTGTTGTCGAAGTTCAGGATCTTGGGCTACAAGATCGAGGGTGCTTGTTCCTGAGGTTTGTGGATTTTTGTCATCATTCTATCTACTTCCTTGAGAAGTACCTGTTATCCTCCTGATGTTGGGCTACTTGTCGTTCCAGTCTGTTTATCGTACCGAAGATTTCATTATTGGAAATCAGCATAGGAGGATCCTGGAGTCCAGGGGCAACGACCAGAGAAGTGTTTTTCTTCGGTGCTTCCAAGGCTTTCTTAGGAGCTCCTTCAGGAGGTGATGGAAGATTTTTGGAGGAAATGGGAGGAATTGAGGAAGTGGACATGTTTGATTGTGTAGACATGATTTTTCGAAGGATTTTGAACACCATGGCCCCACGGTGGGTGCCAAATTGTTTTTTGTCACAAAATGAACAGACAAGGATCGACCAAAATGCATGAGAGGTTGTGATGTTCAGAACAATGCAAGTATAAAATGATGATCACCTGAATCGATAAGTTTATTGATTGAAAAGGTCGATTATAGAGAAAATGTAAGGAATATAAGTACATGCGTTGTTGTTCTACTAGGTTTCGTGTGTACTGTGATGAATACAAGTGTTATTTATAGTCTAAAGCTAATTACAAGAACTCCGATAATTTCGGGATCCATCGAGATTAACTTATAGACGTTAATTGAATTGGTCTTCAAGGTCTTTTGCATGGTCACAATGATTATTTGTTGAGAATAAGTCTTTGGCTGATTATGTGTGCACATGTGAGAAAAATAATAAAGCATATTACTGGCATAAACGTTAGGAGAATGAATTATGATAGTTAGGATCCTGAAGTATTCTTGAGGATCCTGAGGTTTGAGGATCCTGAATTTAATTACGGGATCTTGGCCCTAACATAAATGTTGTTGTATATATCTTCAGATATCCCTGATTCTCATAGTTGTCTATCATTTCGTTTCCATATTCTCTTGTAAGAAATATTCGGTAAGAATGTGTATTTGATTATGGCATTCTTTCTCTGGTTTATAAGAATATGCATTTTAGTATTATCAAATGATATGGCTATTAGTCTTTAAACATCTAAAATGCTGGATTTGTCTGTTTTCTAGGCCTCTATTGTTCTAATTACAAGTAAATAGGCTCACTTTGACACGATTCTTGAAGAAGATAAGGCGATGTGAGGTTTTTCACAGTTGGAATCAAGTGAGCTTGCAAAAAAGAATTATCTCAAGTGAAATGGATTCTTGTGGAACATTAAGTACATTCAGGTAGGTAGAGGATGAAGTTTATTATATTGGAATGCATTCTGAAAAAGTACATTCTGGAATCATTTTGATAGTATTCAAATTTTTAGGTTTTTTTTTTCATCCTTTCTGTATCATTGTATGGTAGATTCATATGTATCATAATTGTAAAAATTATAATCACATGTAGCAGATGCATATGTAGAAAAATCGTATATATTCTTAAAGAATGTTATTGTAAAAATAATTATTTTGTGTTATTCTAAAAGAACGATATTGTAGATCGGTATTGTTGACTATTTCCAACCAAACTACAAGCCTCTTTATTAATTTATGGTTTGCATTCTATTAGAATATTATTCTGAAAGATTGTCATTCTGACAGAATAAAATCGGTTATGATTTAATGATAGAATTGAAATTAAATTAATTAAAAAAAATTAGATTTATAAAATAAAAAGAAATAGTTATCCTTTAAAATAAAATAAAGAAAAACTAATTTTTATAGATATAATTAAACTGACTAAAATATCTTTCAAAGAAATTTAAGTGATTATATAGTACATATTATTTCATTGTAATATCGTTGATATTTAAACCATAACCATTTATTATATACATCCATTGGTCTAGCTTGTTATATATATATATATATATATATATATATATATATATATATATATATATATATATATATATATATATATATATATATATATATATGTTTTTATTATACATCTCTAATCATAAATGTTATATAATATTTCTTCCGTCCCAAATTAATTGTCCACTTTTAACTTTTGAATTCTTTTTTCTACAACTTTAACCTTAAATATTTTTACTTGTATTATATATTATTTAATAAAACTTATAACAATAAAAATACATTTAAAGTAGAATTCATTCATATATTTTGCATTAAGTATTATATATCAAAAACAAAAATATTTAAATTCAAAGTTGAAAAATAAAGATATTAAAAGTAAATGTGGATAATTAATTTGTGATGTAGGTAGTATAAAATAACAATGGTGGTTAGTGACAATCGAAAAGAACTCCATACTCCAGCTGACGCAAACTCGAGGAAGACATCTTGGTAGATGTTGTTGGAGGTGATTGCCAACAATCTGGCGGAGATGATGCAGTGCAAGCTTTGTAGAAGCAATACGGGGAAAGCAAACCAGGTAAAAACATTAATGAAATGAAAAAGAAAAAAAAAACCACACGGACATATTGGATTACATTACTGTTTCTAAGGGACCTTTTATATATATATATATATATATATATATATATATATATATATATATATATATATATATATATATATATATATATATATATATATATATATATATATATATATATATATATATATATATATATATATATATATATATATATATATATATATATATATATATATATATAAGTGTCAGCATGAGTCTCAATTCTCAATGATAATTATAACTATAATTCTCAATATATTTAGGGTTAAATGGTAATGCGTGGCAATTAGGTTTATTCCTTTTGGCAAACGTGGTTTTTCATTTAATTATTATTAATTTAATATCAATTAAATTAGAACATATGATGAGATACGTCAAATTATTTTTGCCACCAACTCTACCATGATGGTTTTAACTAATGAATTTAATTATAACGACAATCAAGTTATGAGATAATTAACTAGGCCGTATGTTAGCTTATAGTTTCTAGCGTTTGACAAAATATTTCTTTTTTAACAGAAAGTCTTTTTCGACACTACAAACTTCTATAGTTACTTTAAAGAAAACGTTTCAAATCCAAATAGTACTTCAATCCAAATAGTACTTCATGTAGCGTTTAACAAAACGCTACAAGCTACCAACTAATTTTCCGGAAAACAGATTAGTATGTAAACATGTTGCAAGTCAAGAAAAGTTTGAATGGAAGTTATGGTTTTAGGATAATTTATTATGCAAATAGTTACTGCCAATTTTAATGGAATCCGAGTTATAAGTTTATAAAACGAAACAAAATGCTAGTAAATATACGGATTTTCCTTTTTTTATACATACGGAAAAGTTGATTGGTGTAGTTGATAAACTGTTATATCTTTTTTTTTTTGTTAAATTCTGTAGAACTTTTACAAAATTTTTGAAAGGAGATATAGGTCGGGTATTTGACCCCCAACATTTGGACTTATTCTGGATAACGCCTACGAATCGATTGTAGTGATGCAGGAGAAAAGACAACTATTTTTACTGGAAGGTTTATTTTGATTAGAGTTATTTTATTTTAATATATTTGTTTAGAGATTTAATTTTATTCGAAATTGTTTTTTTTTGGACAAAATTTATAAAATTTATATTGTTTTTTTAATTTGATAATTGAGAAAACTGTAAAAATGCCCATGCAGTATGTAATTTTTTAAGCTGTTGATCAAATTCTCATTTTTTTTGGATTAATGTCAATTTTTAGGTGGCCTCATAAAAAGAGTAATATCCCTTTTAAATTTGGTTTTATCCATATATTTAAATATTTTTTCTTGTATTTAAATATAAATGTTAAATCAAATGAAAAAAACGTCTCATTGGAAATTCTAAATTAGAATTCTTTTATTTTAATAGTTTTCTTTAGAGATTTAATTTAATAGTTTTCTTTAAAGATTTAATTTTATTTGAAATTGTTCTTTTATTGGACAAAAATTATAAAATTTATATTGTTTCTTTGCTTAGATAATTGACAAAACTGCAAAAATGTTTCTATGGTATGTATTTTTTTTTTTGTTTAAAACTCGATTTTTTTTTTGATTGGTGGTCAATTTTATGTATTTTCATTATAAAATAGATCCCTGAGAAACTTAAAAAGATAATATGCCATTTTAATTTGTTTTTATTATCTATTTAATTTTTTTCTTTATTTAAATATAAATGTTAAATTAATTAAAAAAGATACCCACATCTCTCTCTCTCTCTCTCTCTCTCTCTCTCTCTCTCATAATAGATCCATTTTCACACCTCATTCACTAGAATCTGCACCTCCCTGATTTGTATTTATGTATGGTAACAAAAGAAAATCGCATCCCTTCGTTCCTAAAATAATAATCGACCGTATCCTTTGTACGTATATGTGCTCCAGTAGCATCAGAAGATTTATTAAATCAACTTCTCTTTTCATTTGAATCTGTTCAGTTGTGTTCATATTTGACTTGTTCTTCAAAATCATACATCCCTTCGTCGTTAGTGTTTTAGAGATCTACAATTTATTCTTCCAGAAAGAATCGGTTAATCCTAATATCATTATAATGAAACAAGTTCTTCTTTTTGATTGAATTTGTTCATTTTTAATACGATTTTAGGATTTTCACATTCTTTGTGTTCTTGAGTCTTTTCGTATTTTACATTGAAATCAAATGTTATTTTAGATGGATTATTATGGGTTGAATTATCTAAACAACTTATTTGAATATCCTCGATTGAAACTGTTTTGAGAATCAACTTACGATGTTGGTGTTTAATGGAGGTTATGATTTTCAATTGATTAATGATCCCGATGTTGTTGTTTTGGTTTTTCATTGGTAAGTTATCTAAATTGATGATTTCGATGTGGTAAGATTCGATTGGAAGAATGATCAAATGATTTATTTCTATTTTCCTAATGTTGTATGTATGTATAGTTTCTTTGGGATTTGGTTTCAAACCTAGGGAAGAACATAAAATACGGTTGATCTATGGTTTCATCATGTTTTTTTCCTATGCTTTGAGGGTTTTAGATCGAAGGATTTTTATTCAGATCAGGGGAATGGTGGGTTTTTCGATCTAGTTGCAGGTTTCAAGCGATACTCTCTAATGGTGGAACGAGGGTAAGAAAAAAAAGAGCGGGTCTGTAACAATGGTGATATATAGGAGCATAAGCTAGGATTCATGATGGTGATGACGGTTTGAGTTACATGTTTCAGAATAGAGGAATGAGAGATGAAGTTGTAGGTTTTACACACAGTCATCAGCCTTAATCTGACCCTCCTCGGTCTTCCAACACCCCTCTTAACTTTTAGAGGACCACCAACATCCTTTTTATAACAAAGGAAGGAGTGTAAGAGGCGATGAAATCGATTCTTAGTTATGTGTTATTGGGTTTGAATTTCTAAAACAGCGTGAAGGTTGGAAGTGAGGTTAAAGGATTGAAAGAAGGAGATAAAGTATATGGATGGAGATTTATGAAGATGTTCATAATTTCTTGAGGTCAACATCGAGAGAGAGAGAGAGAGAGAGAGAGAGAGAGAGAAAGGTGGGTGGGTATATGGGGTTATTTTTATTTATTACTAATAAAATATTTAAAAGTAGAATGAAAAAACAAATACATTAAGAGTATAATAGTAATTTCAGTTTTACGTGGGACCAACTCTACAACCAAACATGTTGAAAAAGACCATCAATCCAAAAAAGTTGAGTTTTCGACCAAAACCTAGAAAAAATGCAGACTACAGGGACTATTTTTGCTGTTTTGTCTAGACAATTCATATCTTATAGTAATCTTACGATGTCTATATTATCTATATCCTATATAACTTCAGATGAATTTTGCTGAACTGTCATAAGGAGAATGATTCAAGGCTATATATTTTCTTATTAGACACTCAATTGTGAGATTCCTAGGAGGCATATATGTTCTTATTTGACACTCAATTGTGAGACTCCTCATTTGATTAAGATTATGAGTTGTATTTTTCCATTTAATGACAACTTTTGATCTTCTGTGGTTACTAAGTTCTTATGACACTAATGATTGTTGTTTATATAAATGAGGTTTATATTATTGAGTTCAATATGTATTATTTTTATCATTGAGAGTATAATTTTTCTTCTTGTTATGATCTACACAATTCTGAGCATATCATTTGTTGTTTGTTATTGAAGGGCAACGAAGAATATCAAGGTTGAATAGATTTCGACAAAGAAGGTGATATGGAGATCATATATATAGAGATATTCCTATGTTGTTGAAGGGTAACGAAGAACATGAAGGTTGAATACATTTTGTCAAAGAAGGTGATATGAAGATCATATATGTAGAAATTCCTGACACAAGTAGTGTTGATGAAGAAATCATAAAATATGTTTTTGACCAATATCAACAAGATATACAGTACTGAAGCAGAATTCCAAGAATTATGTATCTTATATGCTTCGAAACTTCTGGATGTGTAGCTTCTAATGAAGAAATGGCAAGTTGTTTAGAATTTAGAAGAAGAATTTATAACATTTTTACCACAAAACAAACATGTCCGGTTGATAGAAAAGCACAAAATTGGACAAAGCTTTTTGGTTTCCAAAGTGTCTCGAGATTTTCTATTCATGTATTAAAGTATTTTTCTATTTATAATTTATTTATGAATTATTTCAATATTTTAAATACTATAAATAGTTGATGTTTTGTTTAGTATCATTAATTTAATAAAATTCATTTTTTGTCCAAATCAGGTGTCTGTGTTTTGACCAACTACAATAAGAAGTCTATATAGATCCAGAAGTCCCAAAAACGTGTATCTTATATTCTTGGAAATCTATTGATATTTAGCTTATGGGTGTCCCATGTCTCTTGAGATCTCTAATGCATGTATTGAAATAATGGATGCCTTCAAGCTATCATGGAGTCTTTTAGTGTGTTAGGTCCCAAAAATGTTTGAGGTTTTGTTTAGAATCCTCATTTTTAATAAATTTCATTTTTTTCACAAAATTTTGTCTATTTTTTAACCCAACTTCAATGGGAAGTCAGGAATGACAAGAAAGTAAAAAAAAAATCAGGTATTGTATATGCCTAGAATTTGAGGATGTGTAGATTCAAATGAAAAACTGTAACATCCCGAAATTCAGGTAAGGCCATTTAGCCCTTCATTTTTGTCAAATGGTTAAGATTAGTCCTTGAGTGATTTCTTGTAGGACATAAGTACGCTGGGCGTACCGGGGTACGCTGCGCGTACTCATGCGCTTAATTTGGATGCGGACTCGCCTGGGTACGCTGGGCGTAAAGAGTCTAGATGCAAACCCTAAATGCTTGGCTTGTGCACTATTTAAAGGATCCTAAGGCTCATTTTCTAGCCTCCATATGAGTGAGTGAAACCCTAAGAGAGAGCCTTCCATCGTTCTTAGCTTGAGTGTGTGTGTTTTGGAGCTAAAAGTGTCTTGGTGTGTTAGTGAAGAAAAAAGAGAAGAGCTTGTGGAGGCTAAGGCTTGAAGTGCAAGTTTGGATCTGAGATCTACAGAGGAAGGAGCTGCATTTGGAGGTATAAAGTTCAAAACTTTCCTCTTTATTTCGTTAGATGATTGCATGGACCATTTCTAGGGTTAAAAGTCCTAAAGGTGGAGACTTTATGAGTGTAAGGTACTCCATGGACCTAGATCTGTCCCATTTCAGTGATATTTGTGTTATAGATCCATAAAGTTGCCATATTGGTCATTGTTATGAGGTTATGCTTGAGTTATGAGCTTTCTAGAGTTGGGAAATGGAATGTTATGGGTGTTAGTGACTTGTCCAGCCATGCAAAGGCTTAAAGTCACCAACTTTTTGGGTTAAGAGGGTTATAAATGGTCATATCTAGAACTTGGACGTGGGTCTTAACTGTTTAAGACCTCAAGAGCTTAGAGTCCGAAACTGGGGTTTACGCGGGGCGTAATCCTAGTACGCGCGACGTAAGGGGTCACGTACCCCGTTTCTGTGAGGACGCCGGGTACACCCAACGTACATGTTTGGTACGCGCAATGTAACTCGGAGGGTTGACTTTTGTTGACTTTTAGGGTTTGGTCAACTTTAGAGTCTTTGAGCCATAGGAGAGGTAAAATGGTCTTTTACCCTTATGAGAGTACTAAGAGAGGGAATAACCTAGCCTTAAGGGATGTATTGATTTAGAGTGTTAATTTCATATGATTAGGCGGAGGCTAGATCGAATTTTTTAGAGTTCGAGATTTTACCGAGTTACTCGAGGTGAGTCTTCTCTCTCTACTTTACCTAGAGTGGTAATTAGAGTTATGTAACAAAGTATTTTGTATGCTTTTGCATGATGTGATTTCTATGTGATTTATGCTATGTATGGTACAAAGTTTTTAGAGTTAGGACCGGAAGGTCCACAGAGTTAGGACTGGAAGGTCCACAGAACAGAGTTATGGGACTGGAGGGTCCCACTGAGAACATTGACCAGAGGGTCAAACAGAGTTATAGCCTCGAGTGGCTAATATGTGTGGTGTGTGGTATTTTAGGGAACTCACTAAGCAATTATGCTTATAGTGTTGTGTTATGTGTTTCATGTACCGGTGAGGATCGTGGGTAGGCGCCGGTTTGATCAGTACACACTCGAGGAGCTTTTACATATTTTTCTCTTGGGATGTGATGTTATGAATCAATTATGTGATACAATGATGTTTTTATGACAATTATGAATGAAAAGGTGTTTTATAAATGTGAAAAGTTATTTGAAAATTTGGGTGTTACAAGTTGGTATTAGAGCCTTGGTTTGAGGGATTCGGGTGCACCATCGGGCATATCTGAACTCAAACTGAGGATTTGAGAGATTTTCAAAATAAAATTCACAAAGTTATTCTCAAGAGTAAATAGTTTTTGAAAGAGCAGAGCAGAGCAGTGCGTACGATCAGCCAGCGCCCGAATGGTGATTTCCCAAAATACCCTTACATTATGAGTTATGAGATATGTATGATATGATATGATGCTAGAGTAGGCTAGGTATTCTTATTAGGACAAGAGTGGCCTGATTTGTGATTCCTTATCCTAGGGATTTTGCTGCTAGGAGATGCTTGAGAGTGAATAGATAGCAGCGAGGAGCTTATGAGAGATCTGCTTGAGAGTAGACTATGCATAGAGAGAGAGAGAGTAGAGTACTTGGGATTTAGGATCCTAGGAGGAGGACTTAGGGTGAATAGTGATGCAGTGTGGACGGTAGTATTGGGCCCGTACTACCGAAGGCACCGAATCACTAAGCAACCTAAGTAAGAATCCTTAGGGTACTAGGGATAAAGTAGGATTGGGATATTGAGTGTGTGTACGCTTGAGCAAGTCTCTGATATCTTGTGTTGTATTTTAGAGAGAGACATCATGGTTGGGACACGCCACAGGCCAGGGACTAGCAAGGGGGGGTGTGAGCGAGGAGCTCAGCTAGATGATTCATGATGAGGTGGATGCTGCCGTCCGTGCTGAGACTTTTGATGAGCGGTATGCTGCTCTTTCTGATGCTGCTGTTGCTACAGCCACTACAGCCGTTGCTGTTGCCAGGTCGGGTGACACGTTGTTGTACCGGGAATTCAGCAACACGAAGCCACCAGAGTTTGATGGGACTCAGGATCCGATAGCCATGATGAGGTGGATTTCTAACATTGAGGGGTGCTTCTACACATGTTCATGTCCGGAGCATCTAAGAGTTCGGTTCGCGTTGAACCAGCTTCGCTTGGGGGCGAAGGACTGGTGGATGTTTGTGACAGCGCACTATTCTTCTGCAGAGCTTACTGAGGTGACCTAGGAGAGGTTCACCGCTATGTTTCGTGATGAGTACGTTCCTCCGGTGGAAAGGGAGCATTTGGCCCAGGAGTTCTTGACCCTCAAGAAGGGTACTGAGTCTGTTACTGTGATCACCAGGATGTTTCATGAGAGGGCGATGTTCTGCCCTGAGCAAGTGTCTTCTGAGCAGGCACGTATGAGTCGGTATGTGAGTATTTTGAGGAGAGACATTCGCGAGTTTGTGGCGAACTCGATGTACCGGATGTTTGTCGAGCTTCAGGCAAATGCACGGAAGAGGGAGATTGTCACACCCCCAAACCTGAACGGCGGAATCGTTCGGGGGCGGAGGACATCATATTCAGTATCATAACAGTTCATAGAAAGGAAAGTACACACCACCATAATATAAATATGTTTGAAAAGTTTACATGATTGTAGGTATTACATGTTTGCAAAAGAGATCAAATATAAAATGGTGATCCAAAATATGTTACTAACGCCAATGCGTTAGTCTTCAGAAGTAGTTGCTACCTGGCTAGCGGTTTCCTGTGAATACAAGTTATTTCAAAGAAAAAGTGTCAACATTTAAGTTGGTGAGTTCATAAGTAGTGTTTTGAGAAGATGTATGCCATTCGAAAGTGTTTGCATGTTTTCCAGAAAAACCCTTATAAAAGTATGCAATGCATATGAATGTTCGTGATGTAAATTGCAACTAATTGTACCGAGAAAATCCCTTATTTTCCTATTAGTTGTTTGGTTTGTATACAGGAAAAACCCTTATTTCCCTGACATAACTGGCAGTCTCTAAGACCGAAAATCGCAAGCAAGCGACGTGCTTGTAAGTTGTGTCATAGTTTTACATAGTAAAGCTATACGAAGACCGCACTTATTAGATGAAGAATAGTTTTAATGACTACTCGTTCATAAAAGCATAATACCATAATAATTGTATATCCGATGAGTTTTATAACCATACTAAACATAATATGCCTGTAGCGACGTTCTTCAGGCGTCGTAGCGTTATGACAACTGTCACCCCAAAAGACGGACTGTAGCTAACAGTCAGGGCGCGGGATCATGACTTCCCGTATAGATCTATACACATTTGACACGTTCTCCGAACGGGAGACTCTGGTTATAGACAGGACTTGCAGCATTATTTTCTAATAAAGAAAGTAACGTTTGAAGATATACACGACTCATGGATTCTCAACTAAGTCTGTATTAAAGTAGTAGTTTGTATGCAAAGTTTAACCTCTATCACAATGTTTGACAAAGCATAAATCATAAGTTCTTTGAATGCATAAAATGACTTAGTAAAGAATGTTACCCTTGATATGATGTATTTGTATGTAAACGTATAAACAAAACATATTTCTATTTATAAACATATTATATCCCAAGAGGGTAAAGCTGTATTGTGAGGGGTTTTGCATCATAATAACTTCATAAGATAGTTAAAACAACAGTATGAAAAGTATATGAAAAGGTTAATGTTTCACACGATTTTAGTCACGTGTATACTTGTATTCCTCCCCAAAAAGAGTATAAAACATTTAAAATGTATTTAAAGAGTATTCGAAGGGGATATGAACTCACCTGATAGTTTGAAGATTGTGAGGTGGAGAACCGAGCAGAGTTTCGTCTCGGGAAACTGATTTTTCTTGGGATTCTCGGGAATCTCGGGAGTAGAATCGGCCTTCGGGACTTGAGCCAAAAAGACCAGAGCTTCGGGTTTGAACAGACACGGAAAACGAGGAAATGCTGAGAGAGAGAGAAGAGAAATGAACGCTTTCTTTGGAAACCCTCGCATTCTATTTATAGGAAGGCAAGTCTGCCTCGGTACGCGGGGCGTACGCTCGTACGCGCTGCGTACGCGTACGTCATGCATGACCGAAGCCTCGACTGCTTCGGTTCGGATGGGACGGGTTCTTGGGTTATCGGGTCGGATGGGACGGGTTGCTGGGGAGGTGGGTCGGATGGGACGTCGGGTCGGACGGGACGTCGGATCGGACGGGTCGGACGGGTCGGACGGGTCGGCTTCTTCGGATATGGCGACGTGGACGATCCGAGGCCAATCCTCTCGGTTACGCGGGGCGTACAGGAGTACGCAGCGCGTACTTCGGAGAAGGACGCTGACTCCTCTTCGGATAATATCCGAATTTTGAATTAAATAATTAATTAAATTATTTAATAAACTTCAAAAATCCATATCTTCTTCATACGAACTCCGTTTTCGATGGTCTTTATATCCACGCGTAGGTGAGACTACGATCTACAACTTTCGTTTAGACTCCATTGGCAAATTCCAAAATTATTTTTATTATTTATTTTATAACTAATCGCTTTTAAGGAATTTCTTTGAAAAATCATAACTTCCTCATGCGAAGTCAGATTTGGACGTTCTTTTTGTGTACGCTCACGGTTTAATGTTATCTACGACTTTCATTTAGATACCTAAGGCTAAATGTTATCGTATTGAAACTTTGCGTTTTTCGTTTGATCGGTGTTGTCGGTTTTGACAGAAATCTTAGAATGGTCATAGCTTCTTCGCCATAACTCAGATTTTAGTGTTTCTTTATTTAATTGGAACCTTTAAGACGATATCTACTACATAGCGTACTCCAAATCAGAGCTTTTGAACAATTCATTTATCGATGAAATTCCCATTACATTCAAAAGGGGTTACAAGACTCGGTTTATAATGCCCGGGATAACGGGTTGTTACATCATCCCCCCCGTTAAACGGAATTTCGTCCCGAAATTTAATACAAGGTAAGAGTTTTAGGGGCTGAGGAAGAGATGCGGATACTTCTGTAGCATTTGGTCTTCCCGTTCCCATGTGAATTCGGGTCCTCTCTTAGCATTCCATCGAACTTTTACTATTGGAATGCGACTCTGTTTGGTCCTTTTAACTTCCCTATCCATGATCTCGACGGGTTCTTCCACAAAGTTGAGATTTTCGTTTAACGCGATTTCATCGAGTGGAATTACAAGTGTTTCGTCGGACAAACACTTTTTCAGGTTCGACACGTGGAATACTGGATGCACTTTGTTAAGCTCGATTGGAAGTTGGAGTTTGTAGGCCACTGGACCAACTCTCGAAATGATTTCGAAGGGTCCAATGTACCTGGGGTTTAGCTTTCCACGCTTCCCAAAGCGTATCATGCCTTTCCATGGTGAGACCTTCAGTAGCACACGGTCGCCAATCTGGAATTCCAAGGGTTTACGTCTCCTGTCGGCATAGCTCTTTTGCCTATCCCTTGAGGACTTCAGTCGTTCTCGTATTTGCACGATCTTTTCGGTAGTCTCTCTGATGATCTCTGGGCCAGTAAGGGTGCTCTTAGTGACTAGACCTTTTGCCAATTGGGTGTCGCCCACTTCCGTCCAGCACAGGGGTGATCTGCACTTACGGCCGTAAAGGGCTTCGAACGGAGCGGTCTTGATACTAGTATGATAACTATTGTTATAAGAGAACTCGACCAAAGGCAGGTGAATATCCCATGCCTTGCCAAAGTCGATTACACATGCTCGCAACATGTCTTCCAAGGTTTGGATCGTCCTCTCACTCTGTCCGTCAGTTTGAGGGTGGTATGTTGTACTCATGTCCAACCTCGTTCCCATGGATTTTTGCAGTGATTGCCAAAATCTGGAAGTGAACCTGATGTCTCTATCTGAGATGATTGACATTGGTACCCCATGAAGTCGTACGATCTCCCGGATGTAGGTTCTTGATAGTTTTTCCATCCTATCGGTTTCCTTGATAGGTAAGAAATGGGCTGATTTGGTTAATCTGTCGACGATTACCCAAAGTATCTTGGCCACTCTGAGTTTTGGGCAGTTTGGTTATGAAGTCCATGGAAATCTGCTCCCATTTCCACTCAGGTATATCAGGTTGTTGGAGTAGGCCTGAGGGTTTTTGGTGTTCTATTTTTATTTTGGCGCAAGTTAGACACTTGCTCACATACGTAGCGATCTCCGCTTTCATGTTTGGCCACCAGTAGAGTTGCTTGAGATCTAGATACATTTTGTCTGACCCTGGGTGTACGGAGTATGGGGTCCTGTGTGCCTCGCTCATAACTACCTCTCTGAATCCCCCAAACTTTGGTGTCCAGATCCGGTTCATGAGGTAGCGTGCTCCGTCACTCTTGATTTCTAAGTTCTTGTCCATTCCCCTAAGGGCCTCACTTGCCACGTTTTCGGGTTTCAAGGCCTCTAATTGAGCTTCCTTGACTTGCGTTGATAGGTGCGAATGGATCGACATAGCTAATGACTTCACTCTCCGGCCTGAGTACTCCTTTCGACTAAGGGCATCGGCTACGACGTTTGCCTTTCCCGGATGATAGCGAATATCGCATTCGTAATCACTGAGTAGCTCGACCCATCGCCGTTGTCTCATGTTGAGCTCCTTCTGATCGAAAATGTGTTGTAAGCTCTTGTGGTCGGTAAAGATAGTGCTCTTCGTTCCATACAAGTAATGTCTCCAGATCTTCAGGGCAAACACTACTGCTCCCAGCTCAAGATCGTGGGTCGTGTAGTTAACCTCATGTGTTTTCAACTGTCTCGAGGCGTAGGCGATGACCTTACCTCGCTGCATCAGAACACATCCGAGTCCTTGGTTTGATGCATCGCAATAAACTACGAAGTCTTCTATTCCTTCAGGAAGGGATAGTATTGGTGCGGTGCACAAGGCTCGTTTGAGCGTTTGGAACGCTCTTTCTTGTTTCTCTTCCCAGTCAAAGGCCACACCTTTCTGGGTTAGGGTTGTAAGAGGCTTCGCTATTCGTGAGAAGTTCTGAATGAACCTGCGGTAGTAACCAGCGAGACCTAGAAATTGGCGAATTTCTGTAGGAGTCTTCGGTGCTGACCAGTTCTCAATGGCCTTAATTTTGGATGGGTCCACGTGGATTCCCTCTTCGCTTACCACGTGTCCTAAGAATTCGACTCTTCGGATCCAAAATTCACATTTCGAGAACTTCGCATAAAGTTTCTCTCTTCTTAATGTCCCTAGAACTTGTCGCAGATGATCGCCATGTTCTTTCTTACTTCGGGAGTAGATCAGGATGTCGTCAATGAAAACGATGACGAACTGATCCAAGTAAGGTCGGCATACTCTATTCATCAGATCCATGAAGACTGCAGGCGCATTGGTCAATCCGAATGGCATCACCACGAACTCGTAATGTCCGTAACGAGTTCGGAAGGCGGTCTTCGACACATCCTCCTCTAGCACTCGTAACTGGTGACACCCGGACCTCAGATCAATCTTAGAAAAATAGTTCGCCCCTTGCAGTTGGTCGAATAGATCATCTATGCGCGGTAGAGGATAACGATTCTTGACCGTTAGTTTGTTGAGTTCTCTGTAGTCGATGCACATTCTGAACGATCCATCTTTCTTTTTCACAAACAACACGGGTGCTCCCCATGGTGAGAAGCTCGGTCTGATGAATCCTTTTCCCAGTAGTTCATTCAGTTGACTGGATAGCTCCTGCATCTCTGCCGGGGCTAATCGATAGGGTGCCTTGGCTACTGGGGTAGCTCCGGGAATCAGATCGATTCTGAATTCGACTTGTCTTACGGGTGGTATCCCTGGAAGGTCCTCGGGAAACACATCGGGAAAATCGCATACGTCGGGCACATCCTTGATGTCCCGGACTTCGCGTTCCACGTCTACAACATGTGCAAGAAATGCGTGACACTCCTTTCGTAAGTGCTTCTGAGCTTGGATACTTGAGATGATTCTAAGAGTGGTACTAGGTTTGTCGCCCAAGACGAGGAAGGTTTCGCCGGTTGGCAGATTAAGGCGAACGGCCTTATCGTAACATAGAATGTCCGCACGATGTGAACTCAGCCAATCCATGCCAATGATGACATCGAAACTCTTAATCGAGACTGGCATGAGGCTGATTTGAAAGGGATTCTCGTTTAGAGTTAGGATGCAGTTTAAGTATATCTCTTTAGTGCTTTCAGTTTTCCCGTTGGCCATTTCTACTATGAACGGTTCACTTAATGATTGTGGTAATGGTTTTAGCATGCTTTTAAAGTCGTGACTCACAAAACTCCTTTCCGCTCCACTATCAAACAAAATGCATGCATACGAGTTATCTAGAAGAAACGTACCCGTAACAACAGTAGGGTCCGCAATGGCTTCATCTTGTCCCATTGCGAAAACTCGGCCTCTCCCGCCGATATTCCTGTTGTTTGCCTTCGGGCAGTCCTTGCGGTAGTGCCCTGTGCTCCCGCACTCAAAGCAAGCGCGGCTTACTCCAGTATTAGCAGTGGGGGCGGATTGTTGGGTTGGCTCCTTGCAATAGCGGGCTGTATGACCCTTCTTATTGCACCTGGTGCATTGAAGGCCATGACAGAGACCGTGATGGTGGAAGTTGCACTGGTTACATTTCGGTAGCTTTCCATTGTATGAACTTGTGGGGGCAGAGTTGGTAGGTACAGTAATGGCGTGGGTCGCTATCACTTGTTGTTTCTTAGGGTTCCCCTGGAGGATTTGTCCCCTCCTCTTGTTCCAAGGCCTACTCTGTCCCTGAGCCTCCCTAGGTGGATTTGCGGCTGTTGTGATGGTACTCTGTCTCGCTCCGTGATCGATGAGTCGTTGTGCCAGGCGTTTAGCGCTGTTGTAGGTGATAGGGTTGGAGGCTAGGACATGCCCTTGAATCTGGGGTGACAACCCCCAAATGTACCTTTCGACCTTCTTTGATTCTGGGTTGACCATGGTAGGGCACAAAGCAGCGAGATCGTTGAACCTAGCTGTGTAAGCGACTAGGTCAGACCCGACCATTTTCAAATTCCAGAGTTCCTGCTCAAGCTTTTGCACTTCACCCCTTGGGCAGTATTCTTCCAGTAGTAGTACCTTCAGTTCTTCCCAACTCATGGCGTTAGCGACAGTGAGCGTCACTGAGTTCACATGGCTTTTCCACCAAGTGAGGGCTCGATCTATGAAGGTGCAAGCAGCGAACTTAACCTTGCTTGTTTCTTGGCACGAGCAGATCTCGAAGACCGTTTCGGTCTTTTCGAACCATTGCATTAGTGCAATGACTCCTCCTGTTCCATTAAAAGTTTTTGGTTTAGCGTTAGAGAACTCCTTGTAGGTACATTCTCTTCCTTGGCCATGACCAGTGCCATGATTTGGATGATTTGTGCTGCTTCCCGCCCCTCCATTTCCTTGGGAGTTTATTTGCGAGAGGGCTGCGGTTACCGCTGCTGTGATAGCAGCCTGAACCATGGCCGGATCATAAGCTGGTGGTGGAGGTGGTGGTGGTGCCGTGCCCGGCCTGGGCCTTAAGTTTGGACGAGGAGGCATCTTGCTGCCAAAAGAAAAATATGGAAGAAAATTATAAGTTTTGGCAGTTCAAAGTTGAATGATATTGAGTTAACTGCCTTGAATAGATTTAGAATTTGGTTTGATCAACAATGTGTTTTGAGCTTGATTTATTAATAACGTTTGAATGGATGCACTTATGAGTTGAACGGAATATACATATTTAAAATCAGAGAAGGGGGGGGGGTATGCCCCATATATATAAAACATATAGTCGTGTTACATCCGAGTTTAGACAAAACTTTTTGACCTTTCTAAAGGTCTCCGATTACAGAAAGTTTTAACGAAAAGGAAAATTCTTATCCGAAGTCCTAATTTATAACAAAATTTGAAATCCTGGCAGGCACTACTTGCGACGTAGGTTGCGCTTGGAGCTTGACTCCGCATCCGATTGCTTCGATTCCATTAGGCGTCGATCAAAAGCGGCTTGTTGCTCCCTTAACTCGGCTAGGGCTGCAATTATCTGTGCCTGAAATGCCTCAGACTGGAGTTGGACATTATCTTGTATCTTGTCCAGTCTACGGATATCGGAAGTGTGAACCTGCACTTCCACGTTGATATCCCGGAGTCGGCTTGCTTGTACTCCGGACTGATAGGACTGATTGGCTAACTTACCAACCATTACCGGGAGTGCTCGATCAGCCGAACTGCCACCGCGTACATCGTAGAAGTCCCGACACATGCCGTAGGGAGGGCGTATGCCTTGTTGTTGGCTCCAATGATGTAGGTGACTTCCCCAGACGGGAGTGGGTCCTTGGAAGTTCCTCACATGGACAGGAGGTTGAATGGGTGGTGGATCGATCACTTCAGGTTCTGAGTCAGTACCGGAGTCATCACCCAATTCTATGGGTTCCTCATCCTCTTCTGGATCATCTTCGATCCATCCTCCGTTGCCTTGGTTGGGAAAGTAGGGGTCATTGGGGTGGTGAAATCCAGCCATTTGACTGTACGAGAAATAGGGTCATAAGAATTGAATAAAGTCGGAACATGCAAAACATGTAAGTTAGTTTAAATAGCAACTACTCTTATAGTATTTAAATTATTGTGTTTGATTCTAATAACGGTTTGGTAAGTTTTTAAAATTTGTTGTCCAATGCAGACACCCCTCGGCACACGTTAGTCGGCTCTCGGACAAATATAGTTGATCAGGCTATATCCTTCCCAGTTCCGATTACATGTCCCAAGGCGTACCTGTACTGCACAACTTATTAATAATACTTCTAATATGGTACGATGTGGAACTGTTATTTATTACTAAATGGATGCATGCTTACTTACAAAAACTAAATAGATTAAATTTCAAAAGCATGACTCTTCTCAGAGTGTTTTTGCCCAGTTGAGTTTATAGTTGTATATAAAAAAAAATGGTTTTGATATACTTAATTCACTATAAACGAAGCTCTGATACCAATCTGTCACACCCCCAAACCTGAACGGCGGAATCGTTCGGGGGCGGAGGACATCATATTCAGTATCATAACAGTTCATAGAAAGGAAAGTACACACCACCATAATATAAATATGTTTGAAAAGTTTACATGATTGTAGGTATTACATGTTTGCAAAAGAGATCAAATATAAAATGGTGATCCAAAATATGTTACTAACGCCAATGCGTTAGTCTTCAGAAGTAGTTGCTACCTGGCTAGCGGTTTCCTGTGAATACAAGTTATTTCAAAGAAAAAGTGTCAACATTTAAGTTGGTGAGTTCATAAGTAGTGTTTTGAGAAGATGTATGCCATTCGAAAGTGTTTGCATGTTTTCCAGAAAAACCCTTATAAAAGTATGCAATGCATATGAATGTTCGTGATGTAAATTGCAACTAATTGTACCGAGAAAATCCCTTATTTTCCTATTAGTTGTTTGGTTTGTATACAGGAAAAACCCTTATTTCCCTGACATAACTGGCAGTCTCTAAGACCGAAAATCGCAAGCAAGCGACGTGCTTGTAAGTTGTGTCATAGTTTTACATAGTAAAGCTATACGAAGACCGCACTTATTAGATGAAGAATAGTTTTAATGACTACTCGTTCATAAAAGCATAATACCATAATAATTGTATATCCGATGAGTTTTATAACCATACTAAACATAATATGCCTATAGCGACGTTCTTCAGGCGTCGTAGCGTTATGACAACTGTCACCCCAAAAGACGGACTGTAGCTAACAGTCAGGGCGCGGGATCATGACTTCCCGTATAGATCTATACACATTTGACACGTTCTCCGAACGGGAGACTCTGGTTATAGACAGGACTTGCAGCATTATTTTCTAATAAAGAAAGTAACGTTTGAAGATATACACGACTCATGGATTCTCAACTAAGTCTGTATTAAAGTAGTAGTTTGTATGCAAAGTTTAACCTCTATCACAATGTTTGACAAAGCATAAATCATAAGTTCTTTGAATGCAGAAAATGACTTAGTAAAGAATGTTACCCTTGATATGATGTATTTGTATGTAAACGTATAAACAAAACATATTTATATTTATAAACATATTATATCCCAAGAGGGTAAAGCTGTATTGTGAGGGGTTTTGCATCATAATAACTTCATAAGATAGTTAAAACAACAGTATGAAAAGTATATGAAAAGGTTAATGTTTCACACGATTTTAGTCACGTGTATACTTGTATTCCTCCCCAAAAAGAGTATAAAACATTTAAAATGTATTTAAAGAGTATTCGAAGGGGATATGAACTCACCTGATAGTTTGAAGATTGTGAGGTGGAGAACCGAGCAGAGTTTCGTCTCGGGAAACTGATTTTTCTTGGGATTCTCGGGAATCTCGGGAGTAGAATCGGCCTTCGGGACTTGAGCCAAAAAGACCAGAGCTTCGGGTTTGAACAGACACGGAAAACGAGGAAATGCTGAGAGAGAGAGAAGAGAAATGAACCCTTTCTTTGGAAACCCTCGCATTCTATTTATAGGAAGGCAAGTCTGCCTCGGTACGCGGGGCGTACGCTCGTACGCGCTGCGTACGCGTACGTCATGCATGACCGAAGCCTCGACTGCTTCGGTTCGGATGGGACGGGTTCTTGGGTTATCGGGTCGGATGGGACGGGTTGCTGGGGAGGTGGGTCGGATGGGACGTCGGGTCGGACGGGACGTCGGATCGGACGGGTCGGACGGGTCGGCTTCTTCGGATATGGCGACGTGGACGATCCGAGGCCAATCCTCTCGGTTACGCGGGGCGTACAGGAGTACGCAACGCGTACTTCGGAGAAGGACGCTGACTCCTCTTCGGATAATATCCGAATTTTGAATTAAATAATTAATTAAATTATTTAATAAACTTCAAAAATCCATATCTTCTTCATACGAACTCCGTTTTCGATGGTCTTTATATCCACGCGTAGGTGAGACTACGATCTACAACTTTCGTTTAGACTCCATTGGCAAATTCCAAAATTATTTTTATTATTTATTTTATAACTAATCGCTTTTAAGGAATTTCTTTGAAAAATCATAACTTCCTCATGCGAAGTCAGATTTGGACGTTCTTTTTGTGTACGCTCACGGTTTAATGTTATCTACGACTTTCATTTAGATACCTAAGGCTAAATGTTATCGTATTGAAACTTTGCGTTTTTCGTTTGATCGGTGTTGTCGGTTTTGACAGAAATCTTAGAATGGTCATAGCTTCTTCGCCATAACTCAGATTTTAGTGTTTCTTTATTTAATTGGAACCTTTAAGACGATATCTACTACATAGCATACTCCAAATCAGAGCTTTTGAACAATTCATTTATCGATGAAATTCCCATTACATTCAAAAGGGGTTACAAGACTCGGTTTATAATGCCCGGGATAACGGGTTGTTACAGAGATTGAGCTAGAGACTCAGGCTAGGGAGGACGCAGAGTCTCAGGGGAGGGATCGGCGACTGACATAGTCCCATCCAGCTGCTAAGCAGGCTAATCCCTCCGATTCGAGATCTGGGAACCAGAAGGGCCACACTTGTGGCAAGTGCGGCAAGATTCATGATGGGGTGTGCAGAGCAGTGTCTTGCTACAAGTGTGGCAAGGAGGGGCATATAGCCAAGGATTGACCCAATGGGTTTGCAGTTTGTTTTCACTGCAACCAGACTGGACACCAAAAGGCCAAGTGTCCACAGTTATGAGGGTCAGCTCAGGGAGCTTCTCAGGGATCTGTCTCTGATGTTGTTCGAGCTACAGAGAGTTGGCCAGTGAAGGCCGAGACGCTGAAGGCTCGTGGGAGAGCCTTGCAGTTGACAACGGAGGAGGTCCGCGCAGCACCCAATGTTGTGGCTGGTATGTATTCTTTCCTCTGTTTATTTTGAGTTTGTGGTGGTATGCTTATGTTGTGATATGCGTAGGTACATTTCTTGTGTGTTGTGTACCTGCTTTGGTGTTATTAGACTCGGGTGCGATTCGGTCTTTTGTGTCGTTAGCTTTTAGTCAGCACATCAGTATTTGTTGAGAGGCGTTGAGTCGACCTTTGCGAGTTTCCATATCTGACGAGAGAGCAATGTATGCCACTGATGTGATTCGAGGATGTGTACTCGAGATATTTGGCGTTGAGTTTCCGATTCATTTGGTCCCGATTGCTATGAGAGATGTCTGTGTCATCATGGGCATGGACTGGTCAAGCAGATTTGGAGTAGTTATCGACTACGAGCAACAACTGGTGACCATACGAGACCCTAGTGGGGGAGTTCTTACAGTTTATGGCGAGGGTACCCATTCTGGGTTGGCATTTTGTTCAGCTGCGAGAGCGAGGCAAAGTCTACAGTAGGGCTGTAGTGGGTATGTGGCTTATGTGGTGGCTATGAGGATAGGTGCAGAGAGACCGAGGTCTGTCGATGAGGTCTTGATAGTGCGTGAGTTCCCGGATATTTTCCCCGAGGAGTTTCCGGGTGTGCCTCCCGAGAGGCAGGTGGTGTTTGGTATCGATTTGGTTTCGGGGGCAACGCCTATCGCCAAGGCACCCTATCACCTTGCAGCTCAAGAGATGCAGGAGTTATCCTCGCAGCTTCAGGAGCTGCTGGGGAAGGGGTTTATATGGCTGAGTAGCTCGCCGTGGGGAGCGCCGATCCTTTTTGTCAAGAAAAAGGATGGTTTACACTGGATGTGCATTGATTACCGGGAGTTGAACAAGCTGACGGTCAAGAACCGTTACTCCTTACCGAGGATCGACGATTTGTTCGATCAGTTGCAGGGAGCGTCTTGGTTCTCCAAGATTGATTTGAGGTTTGGATATCATCAGATGAGGGTTCGTGATGAGGATATCCAGAAGACAACATTTAGGACTCGTTATGGGCATTACGAGTTCATGGTAATGCCTTTCGGGCTCACCAATGCACCGGCGGCATTCATGGATCTCATGAACAGGGTGTGCAAGCCGATGTTTGATCGTTCGGTGATCTTGTTCATTGATGATATATTGGTGTATTTGAGGTCTAAAGATCAGCATGAGGAGCATTTGAGGGAGATCCTCGGAGTTCTGAGATCGGAGAGGCTTTACGCCAAATTCTCCAAGTGCGATTTCTGGTTATGGGAGGTCCAGTTTCTGGGACACCTCGACAACCAGAATGGGATATTGGTCGATCCGGCCAAGATTGAGGTGGTGATGAGTTGGGAGGTACCGAGATCCCCTTTGGAGATCAGGAGTTTCCTGGGGTTGGCCAAATATTATCGGAGATTCATTCAGGATTTCTCTAGGATTGTTGTTCCTCTCACCAGGCTGACCCGGAAGGGCGTGGCTTTCAGTTGGGGCCCATAGCAGCAGGCCTCATTCGAGACAATTCGCCCGAGATTGTGCGAAGCCCCACTGTTGGCCCTTCTGGAGGGAATGGAGGACATTGTGTTATTTTGTGACGCGTTGATATCGGGACTAGGTGTGGTGCTGATGCAGATAGGGCATGTGATAGTATACGCATCAAGGCAGCTGAAGCCTCATGAGACGAGGTATCCTACTCATGATTTGGAGTTGGGGGCTGTGGTGTTTTCCCTCAAGATTTGGCATCACTATTTGTATGGGGTTCGGTGTAGCATATACACGGACCATAAGAGCTTGAAGTATCTGATGGATCAACCCAACCTGAACATGTGTCAGAGGAGATGGTTGGACGTGGTAAAGGATTATGAGTGTGAGATCCTGTTCCACCCGGGCAAAGCTAACGTCGTAGTCGATGCCTTGAGTCGCCGGGCAGAGAGTGCCCCTTTACGAGATGTTTGTATGTGGTTGACAGTGATGACTCCGGTGTTGGACACCATTCGGGAGCCCGAGGTGGAGGCGATGAGACCGGAGAACCACAAGTGAGAGCGGGTGATTGGTCAGATATTAGAGTTCATTGCCGATAGCCGGGGGCTTATGACCTTCCAGGGATGGATTTGGGTGTCATTTGAGGGTGGGGCACATGCCATTTTGATGGAGGAGGCGCACAGGTCGAGGTTTTCGATCCATCCCGGGGCCACTAAGATGTA